>NC_143147.1:44441120-45753620 GCF_059928025.1 Delphinapterus leucas | reverse complement strand
GAATGCTATGGGGACGGAGCATTCCTGGCTTACCTAGCTAATCCTGGAGATGCAGCAGTAGATGGATGGATTATCTCTGAATTTGTCAGAGATGATTCACGTGAGGATTAATGTACGATGGGAACCAGTCTAATACAAAGTCGACCACCTCCCAAGCACTGCCTTGTGTAGTTTAACAAGATTTTGGTTGTAGGAATAAAGGTCATAAAGTGATAGTTTATTCTATTCTATTCCTATTCTATTGCTAAGTGTTAAAAACAGAAGAAATTTACCTAAGTATTAAGGTATGAAATCATGAGGGTGTTAAAGTGCCAGGTTTGCTCTGCTCTGCCTCATGTAGAGTCAGTAGCTGACTTACTTTAATGAAGTGCGCTAAACAAGTTCATGAGGTCTTCATCGTCTTCATCTGTATGGATCACTGTTGAAGCTAATGTAGGATTTGAGGGGGAGGCCTGGTCCCTTGAGGTGTCCATGACTAAGGTCTGGCCTTAGTTGTGGAGATCTAGAAATTGGGTCACACCCAACACCCAAAATTATCGGGCTCAAGAGGAAATTATTCTTACTAACCAAATTCACAGAATCCAGTATAGAGGCCATGTGCTAATTTACACTAAGAAATAACACATTTCTGTCATGTAGACCAAAAAGCTGTCAGTTGGCTTAATGCATCTCTTTGAAAAGCCTTTAAGGGGAGCCAATTTTTATTAACCAGAAGATTACTTGATAAGATTGGAATCAGCAGTCAGGGTTTTTTAATTTTGGAAAATTTAAGACACAAAAGTAGGAAAGTATAGTTAACTTTTATGAAAGTCCATCACTCAGTGGCCATTCTTACTCTTTGTGTGTGTCCCCTGTCATTTTCAAGTAAGTCTCAGACATATTTAATTTGTAAATATTTATGCATGTATCACTAAAAGATAAAGAACAGTTTATTAATTAAAATAAATTGGATGAACTTTTAGTTGGTCAACTGTAGTACTGGTCTGGTAGCTTACTTTCCATTGTGCCTCTCAAGGGGACGTGGTAATTGAGTCTGCTGTTCTGGCATCCGCCCTTCTGCAGGGTAGAGACACTGCATCATCGCCCTTTTTGTTAAGACATGTTTTCTTCAAACAGATAATACAGTAATTTTTCAATTTAAACTAAAACCTTTCTTGACTTCTTGAGCTAATCATATTGTCAGCCTAGAGACGCTTACCTTCTTTCCTTACAGCATTACTCACCTGCAGGTGATCTGTCTGGTTTCCTCAATATAGTTAGTGTCACAGAGGATAACCAGCCCTATTTCTAAGGTCTGAGAACACTTTGACCGTATGTAGGTTGAGTGCAGCTACCTGATTAAAAGTTTCTAGAGATGTTAAAACTGAAAAATTTAGGGTGAAAGTTTTTTGAGCTTGTGTACATTCTTTGCTTTTAAAAATGCATTGTAGATGAGCTGTGCAAATGTTTTTAAACATTCTAAATGTGCATGAAACAAAAAAAAAATACTTGAGAATTGTGTATATTTTCTGTGGGATGGGACTTCAGGGTTGGTTTTCAGTTTGAGTTTGGACTGATTTTTAGTTTATGAAAGAACCCCAGGTGACTGCTTTTTAAGAATTTTGTGTGACAATTGTAATGCTTGTATATGGTACAGAAAAACAACAGAAGTGTTTAGTGATCTGTCTCTCTTCTACTCCTGTCCCTCTCTTCCTCCTCTACAGGAGCTACTAGTGTTAAGAATTGTTTTTCCAAGTGGTTTTTGTGGGGAAGTGGGGGTGAGGGATGTAAGCATTTACGTATGAATCTTTTAGGGTATATGATAGTATAGCGTACGTTCTGAATCTTGCTGTTCTCACTCAGTATATTTAGAGACATTTGAGACATAGGAGATAGGAATTTCAAGTTTAAACAAGCAGTTTTCAAAAGTACATTTCAAGTAAAAGAGAAGTAAATGTATTTTTCATTGTTGTATTAGATTTTTAAATTTTCTACTTTAAAAATGCAGTTTGAGAGTTTCATAGTTGATCTGTTTCTTCCCCTCAGCCATCTCAAATAGATCAGTTGTCAACAGCTTTAAAAACGTTTAGGAACGACAGCTTTCGAAAAGTTTGGCATAACTGTGCCATAACTTCTTGTGGCTATTCCACCCCTAGATACATACCCTAGAGAAACTCCTATGCCTGTGTGCCAGGGGATGGATGTAAAAATGTCATAACCGCATCGTTTGCAATAGAAAGAAAAGGAAACGAAAACAAACTGGAAAGACTTCAGACGTCCAACAGTCCACTGGATAAATATTGTGGTGTATTCCTATAGAGGAATTACACAGAAGTCAGACTGAACTACAGCTGCACATGTGAACAAGGAGGAGTCCCAATGGTGAAAAAAGCAAGTTGCAGAAGAATACATCCACGGTGCTTCCGTTTCTGTGAAGGTCAAAACCAGGCCGTTAAATATATGGTAAATGGAAAGCAAGGAAATGATTAACACAATTCAGTACATTGGAGGGATGGAGGGAGATCATGAAGGGCAAGGAAGAGCCTTCAGAGGAACTGGTGGTGATTGCTGAAGCTGGGTGGGTGGTTTCTTTTTTAAACTGTATGTGTATGTGGTTTTGTATGTATGATATTTCTTAATAAAATTTAAATTAAAAAATGGGAAAAGGTCTTGGTGAAGGTAGTAAGTAGTAAAACATACGTAAACAATGTGTTTCATGAAATTAATCTTCAGTGAGTAGCAGATGTAAAGGGTACTGCTTCTCAAGTGCCAGATTTAGGGTCTTAATTGTAGTCTTCGAAAGCTAGAAACAGGGCCTAAATGTATGTTTTCTTTGTGGTACGTTATTTTTATCTTGATGTTATTTTCATTTGGATGCCCGCCAGGGAGCTGATGCTGCTTCTGCTGTGTAAGCAGCTTCCAAGAAAGCTTTTCTGTCAGATTTATGCCAGTCCAGGAAGCGGAGCTGCTGAGGTGAGAAGAGCCATTTTCCTGACCTGTCAGCACGTCCCTCCCTTTGTTCAAGTTACAGTGTCACCTCAGAGGGGCCGCTCTTTGTCCTTGTTCTGCTCTTAATACGAATACCATGAAGTGTTTAAATAATGTTTGCTCTTTAAGGGGAAAGTGGTTGAAACTTTACCCTAATCTGAACATTTTCCACTTTTTTGGCATTGGTTGCGATAAGTGTTGATGTAATGCCTCAGTGTCCCTTCGCCCTTCATCAAAGGTGACCTATTAAGAATTTGGAGGTGAGAGAACAGTGGCCTGTTTCATGTGCTGGAGGAGACAAGACATTGTGCTTGCCCAGAAGGTCTCTGGTAATTAAAGATTAGCCTTAAGGTCTCAGTTCCATGAGGATTAGAGATCGTTTCACACGGCTGTGTAAAGAAGTGACAGTGTGATGTGTCTTGTTGGAAGTTGGTAAATGGAGTCAGGCATGAGTGCTTCCAAGGTAACAAGCACTAGAAGTTAGCAAGTTGACCCAGAAGGATTCCGGGTGGTGTGGTAGGGAAGAACCTAGCACGGGGTGTGATCATAACCCATCTTGGAGCTAGTTAGTGAGGGTGCCAACTTGGTTTTATTTTTTCACCTGTTTAATAGAGTTCACTGCTGTGTGCTGTGCCTTGGCTTTTCTGCAAGTTGTATGTTAAAAGTACCCTCAAAGATGACTTGTGTTAAGTCATACGTAAGTTACAAAGTGTGTAAAAAGGAAATGATGGTAAGAGATGGTTTTAGAAACTGGGATATTTGAACCAGTGTGGCAAGTGGGGTCCTGGCTTTCCCAGCTCATCAGCTCACCCTGCCCTTAATGGAGTTCATGTGAACAGACCCTGGCCGTCTGTCCTGACTGAATCTCAGGAGTGCATACCTGTGCCTGATGAGGATTGGGGTACAACTTTACAAACTAGCGTTGATAAGTATCATACTTAAAAGTTTTTTTTTGTACTTCTGTTTGTCAAAGCATTTTGAACGTACTCTTCTCCCAGCCCAGAGAAGTTGCAAACAAGGAAATGTAATAAGTACACACGTGAAGTTAGCAAACTGGTACATACATCCAGGCTTCATTATTTACAAAATACTAATTCTAGTTTTTTGTTTCTGGGATTTCTTAATATGTCATTTTTGCAGCATTGCTGTTGTAGCAGGGCTTCTCTAACAGAGATGGTATGTGCTCTACCAGTTTAGAGCTTCCATTTTTCATTAAAATTAGTTCAACTTCTTGAAAGTCCCGTAGTCTTAGAATGTCTGTGTCCTTAATATGGAAAATAAATTATATAATGGTTCATAAATACATGTGAAGTTAGGATACAAAGGCTTAGTAATATTGGCCAAGCATTGTTTTCTCTCTGTCTATTCATGGTAAACTAAGTCAGCAGTTTAGAATTGTTTTTTCTGTGTGCGTGTGTCTTTTTTTTCTTCCCCCAGTCCATGTTGCAGGTTTCCAAAGGGAATAAAGTCCCAATTTGAAGAAAAACTTCAGGCCCAAGAGAAAACTTTAGGCCAGGGCATTAAAAAAAAAAAAACAACTATAAAGTATGATCATCCCACTACTTTTAGTTTACAAAGAATATACTGTTAGCCAAGGCACCAATAAGAATTGCTTAAAGGCTTTTTTTTTTTTTTTTTTTTTTTTTTTTTGCGGTACGTGGGCCTCTCTCACTGTTGTGGCCTCTCCCATTGCTGAGCACAGGCTCCGGACGCGCAGGCTCAGCCGCCATGGCTCACGGGCCCAGCCGCTCCGCGGCATGTGGAATCTTCCCGGACCGGGTCACGAACCCGTGTCCCCTGCATCGGCAGGCGGACTCTCAACCACTGTGCCACCAGGGAAGCCCCGCTAAAGGCATTTGAAAGTTGCTTTTTTAAAAAAAATAATGCCCAAAGAAATGAGAATTTTCTTCTGACGTTAAAAAGTGAGATTTGTATTTTGAATCAGGAAAATATATTAAAATGCTCCAAATTTTGTTTCCTGAGATTGTAAAGGCTGACTGTTGCTAAGTAGATAAGAATGGGTTTGTATTTTCTGTACTGGGGACCAGTCAGTTTTGTAGAGATTGGAGGCTGGCCATGTTGAACTAGGGTCTTAAATATGGGTGTTAGTTGTAATTCAGACAGTTTTAAAAGGGTTGATGAATTACGTATGCACATCTGTAGAAGCACCAGGTTGAAAATAACCTAGCTACCGCGTTTGGCTGTCCTGCAGCCAGAATTTCCAGTGTCTTGGATTTTGTTTTCATATTAGTAATGCAGGAGCTAGTGGTTGGCTTCACAGAACATAATTTTACCCACCTAGAGCCCAGTCTCTATTTAGAAACTTGTAAACCCTACCTTTCTGAGTAGTGTGTTTGGTAGCTTTCTGATTTTTTCCACTTGCTCTGGGTTAATCCTCAATTCACAGCAGCTCACTTTTTAGTAGGTTTTGGTAACTCAGCTCTTGTCTATCCAGTTCAACTTCAGTGAAGTCATTCATTTTCTTTGTGGCTCTGAATTCTGACTTTCAGCACCAGCTCTGGATCACCCACAAATTTATTCGTAAAAGAAACAAAACACTCATTTAAAAGCCTTTCAACATCAATTATTACAGCAAAAGAACTGAATAATAAGTAGATCTGGAGCTTTTATAGGCAAATACAAACTTTTAATTATCTGAAGCTTTTATTGGAATGCTGGGCAAGCTCTGGGGTGTATGCCCCATCATACCCACCAAAAGGCTTGCAGTTTGAAGCCAGGCTAGGATTTAAAATATGCAGTGGTGATATGCATCACCTTTGGCAACACATAGGCGTTGTTTGTGCCTTGTTGGCTGTTCGTAAAGCTTCAAGGAAACGTGTAGCCCTGGGGTTCTGTATCCTTCAGAGTGTAAATCGTTCTGTTGATAACCACCTGGGGCTTCAAGGTGAGAGGTAGGCTGAGAAGTAGGGTAACTGCCATCTTCTGCGACCCTGGCATTGACTGAGTCTTAAAACGTAACTGTTGTAGGAAGGAGCAGCTTCGACCGGAGGTGGAGGGAGCCAGATGGTGAGGTTGGCCTTGCGACATGGTGTCGGGGCTGAGTCCTCACCTAGGCAGGTGTCATCAGGTTTGGCATTGTCACCTGGGTCAGTTGGCAGCCTTCTTGTGTATATTCACCCGAGAATTGGAGAAGGAGAGTTGAGAGAGCAGCAGCACAGCATTTAGCTCTCCAGATCTGCCAGTTAGGCGAGGGGCGACAGAGCCGCATCTCCACTCGCTGCCCTGCGGCAGCTCCTCCTCACAGGAAGAACTGCCACGAAAAGGGCAGTAATTACATTCAGACTTGAAGGGTAATTTTCCTTAATCACCATTTAAATCATGAAAAGGAACTGAGACAGTAATTTTAAATGGTATGTAATCTGAGGAAGAAATATTTATAATCTGTGCACTTAACTCGTTTCTGCTTAAATATATTCGGCACTGAAAGCTTTGTGTCTCCAGTCCTTCAGCAGAGTTGTACAGTTAGAAGAGTCCCTTTGTAAGGAGAAGTTTTCTCAACCAAAGCCTGCTCTGTGCTGGGCACTGTGCTAAGCCCTGGGGAAATCGATGATTCAAACAACAAAAACCCGAAGTGGTGTCTGTCCTGGCGTTTAAAAGTTAGCAGGGGAGAGAGAGATTAATCAGGTGACCTCAAGCAAATGTGAAATTACAGTTGGCATGGCAAGGGCAAGATACACCAAAGTGTGAAAGCTTGGAAAGGAGTTAAGAAAGATCTCCCTGAGGGGCAAGTGTTTGACATCTGAAGGATGAGCAGGCTTAAGTAGATCCATAGGGTAGAGGGAGAAGAGCTTTCCAGGGCCCTGAAACAGCAGAAGGCCCTGTGCGGGGAGGCAGTGGCGCTTTAGAAGGAAGAAAAGCAATTCAGCATGGCTGCAGGGCAGAGGGCAGGGAGGGACCCTGTGCGCCAGATTGTGGGATTGTCTACTGACCTCTGCTACCCAGTCTGTAGCCACTAGTCACGTGAAATGGGATATGCTCTTAAGTGTAAAATACACACTGGATTTCAAAGACTTAGAAAAAAATGTAAAATTCATTCATTTTTTATATTGGTTATGTGTTGAAATAATAGTTTTGATATATTGGGTGAAGTAACTATATTAAAATTAATTTCACCTGTCTTGTTTTAATGTGGCTACTAGAAAAATTTTAATTACATATGTGGCTTACATAACATTTTAATTGGACAGTACTGGTATGGATGAAAGGCCTTTATTCTAGAACAATCCCAAGCCATTAGACAGTGTTCAGGAGGAGGCTGTCATAATCAGACTTGCATTTTGAGGGGGAGGGACCAGAAACCTCATTGTCCTCACAAGAATCCTGTGGGGTGTAGACATTATTCCCATTTTCAGACAAGAAAATTGGTGCTGAAAGGTGAAGTAACTTGTTGGAGTTTGCTCCATTAGGAAATGGCAGCACCTGGATGTGACCTACTAATTAAGTGGGGCCCAGTGCAAAATGGCTACCCAGGGAATTGCACCCTCCGCACCTGAACACTCTGGTATCTGGATGGGGGTGGCCGAGGGACCCTAGCCCTTGTCTCTTCCCTGCTCAGTGGACCTCAGAGCAAGCCCTGCCTTGCCCGCCTGTTGCTTGAGTCGCTGCCAGGGGCCGAAGGTGACGCAGACTGAGGGAGTGGTAGAGGTTAGAGCACGATGGGCTGGGAGTGGGACCGCACATTCGAGCCACAGCTCCCAGTCCCCAGTCCCCCGGCACATGCTCCATTGTCCCGTCTGATTTCACTTACAGAACAAACTTAAAATTTTCCAGCCAGCGACCAGAGAGCACTTAATCCCAAGTGTGAGGCCTTCGTGTAGGGCCCTGCACAACTGCTGTGATCTCAGGCCCGTGAAGCCAGTCCTGCTTAGGGCTTAAACCATGCTTTTTCCACACTGCTAAATGCTCCCCCAGAAATGAGATGCTCTCGCTCAGCGCAGCCCTCTCCCAGGACAGAAACAATGTCCCTACCCCTGGGGCAGGGATCTGCAGTCTAGTCCGTGCCCTTCCACTCTGGGCCGTGGAGGGAGCTCTGCCCTGGGCTGGGAGACAACCTTGCAGCAACTGAGCCTCAGCCCCCCAGATACCTGAACTGGAATGATGCCCTCCGCACCCCTTCACTACTCACCCCACACAGAGCATGAGATGTCCCCCAGCTTGGCCTGCCACGTGTAAAAGCATTTAATTCTCTGATGAATCTGTCGGGTTATGATGCCCTGTGGATGGACGGCGCCTCTTAGAGGTCAGAAGGCATGCCCTTGGAAGTCGGGCAGATTTGGATCTGTTTTTCCTATGCTATTCAGTAGCAGTGACACCTTAGATAAGTTACTTAATCTCTCTGAGCCTGTTTTCTGATCTGGAAAATGGGATTAATCTCCAACTCACAGGTTGTAAGAAGGAAATGAGAAAGTGAACAGAAGGTACAACCCCTCCAGGCACGTAGTGAGCACCAGTATTTGCTGGCTGCTATTATTAATTTATAGCTATTGATACTTGCCTCCCCCTGAAAGGACCCTTGGTCTATTTGCTCTGCTCTTGACTACACCCCTGGCAGAGTGGGGGAGGGCACCCTGCTCCTGCCTTCCTCAGGCCCCTCCCCTATCCTTGAGGACCATGTTGGAAACAGGAATTAAAGACTCACCTGCAGGCTTCTCCCTCATGTCCTGTTGGGGTTCAGCCATGGGTCAGCTCTGTGGTCTGTCAGATCAGCAGCCCCTCTAGCATTTATGCTGAGCTCCCAATCAAATAAAAAGCATGTCCTAAAGCCTTAGCGCATCTACCTGCAGTGAAACCATAATATGTTCTTGTCATTGGCGGGTGAGATAGGGCAGGGTCGACCTATTTTACAGATGGGCAAACGAAGGCTCAGGTGCGTTGTGTGATTTAATTTGCACAGGATGCTGCAAGTGAAGGAAGGGACTGAAATTCAAGGGTCTCTCTTCTCACCTCGGGCTGTGTCTATGGGGAAGCAGTGCAGGCTAACCTACCCAACCCCTGGGAGGGGAGGCCTTTGCTGGCACAGCCCTCCTTGGAAAAGGTTAGCAGATACTACCTCAAGGGATAAGAAAAGCCAAACAGTATCTCGGATTGAACAGACTGCCCCTCCTCCCCAGTTCTCACTCCCCTTTCTCCCAGCCCCTTCCTCAGCATCTGTGAGTGACAAGAAAGCAGGAACACCCGGGCCTGTACCTGGGGGGGACTCCGCCTTGGCAAGGATCCCGAATCCCTGATTCCAAATATTGAAATGGAGGAGGCAGGGGCTGGAGCAGGAGGTTCATTGAAGGGTGGATGGGGCTGGGCAAAGTCCTGGGCAGGGCTGCTGTCTCAAAAGGGCTGAAGGTAGGAGCTCACATGTTTGGGGTGGCTCTCCCATATCATTTAACCCTCCAGTGTCAGAGGACAGGGCATCAGGTGGGCCTCAGCATCATAAGGCTAGAGGGAACCTCAGAGATCAGAGCCCATAGGTTCTCAAACTTAGCTGTGCATTGAAATCACCTGCAAAGCCTTAAAAATTGCGGGTGCCTGGGTCCTACCCTCTGACGAGTCCTACTAGTTGGTCTGGGGTGCAATCTGGGCCCTGGAATTTTTAAAAGGTCTCCAGCTGATTTTATTTATTTATTTCTACGTTGGGTCTTCGTTGCTGCGCGGGGGCTACTCTTCGTTGAGGCTCTAGGTGCGGGGGCTTCGCGGTTGTGGCGCACGGGCTTAGTTGCTCCGTGGCATAGGGGATCTTCCCAGACCAGTGCTCAAACCCGTGTCCCCTGCATTGGCAGGCAGATTCTTAACCACTGCTCCACCAGGGAAGTCCTCCGCAGCTGATTTTAATGTGTGGCCAAAGTTGAGAATCACTGATTTGACCAGACTTCTTAAGGTGCAAATGGGGAAACGGAGGCCCAAGGCAGGGAAGTGCTCCCTGATAGTCACAGGGGCAGCCGGGCACAGGCCCGGGGCTAGATGTGGGCCACCTGGTTGCCAGCCTGACGCAGCCTCCCCAGCATGCCTGGTGCCCATCTGCCAAGAATGCAGGAGACCCCACCCCCGCCCAGGCAGAGAGGAGGAAGCAGCACGGATCTGCCTGGCCTGACCTCCTAAGGGAGGGAAAGAAAATGCACTTTGGCCAGCCCAGCTGCTAGGGTGTGTCAGCCATAAACAGAGCCCACTTGCACCCCTCACCTGGGTGATCCACCCAGGGGGGCCACGAGGGCAGAGATGAAAGTGCCTGTGCTTTGAGAGGGAGCCTCTTCCGTCCCCACGTCACTAGCCTGCTCTGTCCATTCACTCGCCCACTCCCCATTCACTGGTTCACTTATGCACGTGTTCTCTCCACAAACCTCACTTTTTCTTGTTTTGGGGGACCCTCTCTTTTCTTTAATTTTTTTTTTTAATTAATCTTTTGGCCGTGCCGTGCAGCTTGCAGGATCTCAGTTCCCCGACCAGGGATTGAACCCGGGCCATGGCAGTGAAAGCGCGGAATCCTAACCATTAGGCCACCAGGGAATTCCTCTATTTTTAAATTCTTTAAATAAAAGTATTACATGCTCTAGTGTAAAAAGTCTAATGTTAAAAATCAGGAGGACCCAGGGCTTCCCTGGTGGCGCAGTGGTTGAGAGCCCGCCTGCCGATGCAGGGGACACGGGTTCGTGCCCCGGTCCGGGAAGATCCCACATGCCGCGGAGCGGCTGGGCCCGTGAGCCATGGCCGTTGAGCCTGCGCGTCCGGAGCCTGTGCTCGGCAACGGGAGAGGCCACAACAGTGAGAGGCCCGCGTACAGCAAAAAAAAAAAATCAGGACCCATTAACAAGCAAGAGCAAAATGCTTGTTGGGAGGCAGCCACATAGGCCTGGGTGTGGGTGTTTTTTCATTCATTATGCTGGGCAATTAGTGGGCCCTTCTGTTTTCATATTAGCTTTTGTGTGGGGGTCAGGGTATAGCTTTTAATTTTGATATAGTTTCAAATTTACGTAAAAGTTGCAAGAACATATGCCCTTTACCAATGGTTAACATTTTGTCACATTTGCTTTAATATTCTCTCTCTCTTCCCTGGTATATATGCGTGCGTATGTGTATATAACACACACACACACACACACACACACACACATTTTTCCCAGGAAGTTTGAGAGTAAGTTGTAGACATGCTCCTTTATCACTAAAGATTTCAGGCTGTATTTCCTAATACCAAGGGTATTCTCTTATATATCCAAGATACAAGGATCAAGATCAGGAAATCTAACGTTGATATACTGCCTTTAGCTAAACCACAGTCCATAATCAAATTTTATCAATTAACCCAACAATATCCTCTTTAGCTTTTTTTCCCTAGCCCAGGACCCCATTCAGGATTATGCATTGTACTTAATTTCCATGTCTCATAAATTTCTTTAACCCAGAAAAGTTCCTCAGCCTTTCTTTGTTTTTCATGACATTGACATTTTTGAAAAGTCCAAGCAAGTAATTTTGTTGTTTGTCCCTCACTTGGGTTTGTCCAGTGTTTCACTGTGATTAGGATCAAATTATGTGCTTTGGCAGGAATAGCACGGAACTGCTTGTCTTTCCTAGTGCATTATAATGGGAGGCACATCTTGGTTTGTTCCATCTTAGGGAATGGTGACTTTAATCACTTGTGAAAGGAGGTATCCGCCAGGTTTTTCCATTGTAAAGTGTATCCTTTTCACTTTGTAATTAATATGTAACTTATGGGGAGATATTGTGAAACCGTACAGGTATCCTTTGTTTAAAAATTTATTTTATTTATTTATTTTTGGCTGTGTTGGGTCTTCGCTGCTGCGCGCGGGCTTTCTCTAGTTGCGGTGAGTGGCGGCTACTCTTAGTCGTGGTGCGCGGGCTTCTCATTGCAGTGGCTTCTCATTGCAGAGCATGGGCTCTAGGCACGTGGGCTTCAGTAGTTGCGGCACTTGGGCTCAGTAGTTGTGGCACACGGGCTTAGTTGCTCCGTGACATGTGGGATCTTCCCGGACCAGGGATCGAAGCCATGTTCCCTGCACTGGCAAGCAGATTCTCAAACACTGCGCCACCAGGGAAGCCCCAGATATCCTATTTCTTTTTCAAATCTTCACTCTTTAGTTTCCAGAATCCACTGAAGATTTTGACTTGAATCGATTGTTACTGTGATGATTGCAAAATGGTGATGCTCTGGTTCCATTATTCTTTCTACATTAATTTGGTATCCTATTGTAAGAAAGCGCTTTCCTTCTCATTCGTTCATTATTTTTTTAAATAAATTTATCTATTATATATATTTATTTATTTATTTTGTTTACTTTTTGGCTGCGTTGGGTCTTCGTTACTGCACGTGGGCTTTCTCTGTTTCCGGCGAGCGGGGGCTGCTCTTTGACGCGGTGCACGGGCTTCTCGTTGCAGTGGCTTCTCTTGTTGCGGAGCACAGGCTCTAGGCATGTGGGCTCAGTTGTTGTGGCAGGTGTGCTCAGTAGTTGTGGTACACGGGCTTAGTTGCTCTGCAGCATGTGGGATCTTCCCAGACCAGGGATTGAAGCCGTGTCCCCTGCGTTGGCAGGTGGATTCTTAACCACTGTGCCACCAGGGAAGTCCCTCATTCATTCATTATTATCAGTGTGGACTCATGGATTCTTGTTTTATTCAATGAGTTATAATCCATTATTACCATTATTTATTTTGATGCTCAGATTATCCCAATTATGTACAGTATCTGCTTACAGCTGTTTCCCATATCCTGTAATCCTTTCACATACCCATCATTTTATGAGCACTTTCTTACTTCCTGGTACATCAAGATGTCCTGTGTTCAACTTGTACTTTCCCTGCCCCAGCCCTGGATTCTGTCATTTCTCCAAGGAGCCACATTTCCTTTCAGTGGGGAATCGGTGTACTCATTCCTATGCGGATGCCAAGAAGAATGCTTCTAGACCCTTTTAGTGGACAGAACTAGGAACACACATACACACATTTGTCTGTACTTATTTCTGTGTATATATATTTAAGACCACAAGTTCATACTGATACTTCCAATTCCATTTCAAAACCAAAGGGTTCTCCCTAGCTTTCTCCAGTTCCATTTTATAGCCCTCTTCTCCAACAGTGGGAAATCTGGCTTTCCTAACATCTTTAATATATTTACTCATTTGCTCAATCTGACAGTTACACAGACCAAGTAGTTCCAGAATTGCTTACTTGAAATACAGTTGGGCTGATTGTTTGTGGTTGCATTTTAGGGTTCTTCCCAATCCTTACTGATATTTTTTTGAGTATATAAAACATTATCATGATTCTGAGAGTCAAAACTATACAAAAATTTATGTTTAGAGATGAGTCACTCGACATTTCCATGCCTTCTATCCCCTGCAGGAAAATATCTCCTCAATTTCTGGCTTATCCTTCCTGTGTTTCTTTTTGAAAAATCAAACAGGTAACTGTGTGTTTCCTTATTATTCCTTTCTTACAGAAAAGGTGGTGTAAACATTCTTTTCTGCTGTGCTTTTTTGTTTTTCACTGAACGGTGTACCTGGAGATACTAGTAAGTTTCCCTCCATGAATGTTTAACCATTTTGCACTCCCACCAGCCACACATGGGAGCACTCGTTTCCCCACAGCCTCACCAGCAGTGTTGTCAAGTTTTGTAACTTTTCCAATTTGATAGTAAGAGATGAAATGTTAAAATCTAGGTTTTATTATCATTGAGGTATGGTGAGGCCAGCAGGTTAGGAGACAACTGATGTTAAAAAGGTGGTTTGTTACTCACAGTTCCCAAGAGGAAGGGGACATGGCATGCCACACAGGGCCACGCACTAGGGTCGGCCAGGAGGCAGAAGGAATGAGGGGGAAATGTAGACAAGAGCCTTTCATGGGAAGTTTGAAAGGTAGGGTAATCAGGCTAAGCAGGTGTAGGATTGGCTACTTTGTATCATTTCATTAGGCTCTGGGGTGTCAGGGCCGCCCCTAGTTGTCTGGTACCTGGTCCGGGTGTTGATTGGGGCAGGCACAGTGTGAGAGCTTTATATCCTGCCAGAGTGGAATTCTTTTATTGTTCTAGCTTTATCAGTTAGTAGGCCTTTTTTTTTGTTTTTGTTTTTTAGCGGTACGCGGGCCTCTCACCGTTGCGGCCTCTCCCGTTGTGGAGCACAGGCTCCGGACACGCAGGCTCAGCGGCCATGGCTCACGGGTCCAGCCGCTCCGTGGCATGTGGGATCTTCCCCGGGCCGGGGCACGAACCCGTGTCCCCTGCATCGGCAGGCGGACTCCCAACCACTGCGCCACCAGGGAAGCCCGTTGGTAGGCCTTTTTAATTGTTGGGAGATTAATTCTGTATGCGTCTCTTGCATGCAGTTAGTGGAGCATAGGCATTGGCTGTCTTTGTCTGGACTTGTTCAAGAATATTTGTGTAGTGAACAACCTTGAAAGTTAGAGATAGTGTCTCTCTCCAGAGCAAAGAGCAGGTTTCTTTTTTTTTGGCCATGCCACGTGGCTTGTGGGATCTTAGTTCCCTGACCAGGGATCGAACCAAGGCCCTGGCAGTGAAAGCGCTGAGTCCTAACCACTGTACTGCCAGGGAATTCCCAAAGGGCAGGTTTCTTTACTGTCCAGTATACTAAAGATAATGTCTCCCTCTGGGACAAAGGTCAGGCAGGCCTACTGCCTGATAGAAAAGATTCTGGTTTCCTAAACTTGGGGATCCTCCTCTGTAAGTTTTTTATTATTTGAAAAAAATCTATTTGCACATATTACTTTGAAAGAAGGAAAAAAACACGTTTAATGACTGAGGAAAGTATTGAGGCAAGTGGTGCAGAGGGCAGCCTCACGAGCCTCCTACACGCACCTGTGTGGTATGGAGAAGACAGCTGAGGGCTCCTGGTACCCCCAGAAGGCCCAATGCCACCACTGAGCCTGAATAGACTTGAGGTTTCAATGAAGAGTGAGACTGAAACCAACATACTTCCCTGTTTCTGTGATTAACGATACAGGGACCAGGCAAAGACAACTTGGCTGCTTGCTCCAGGAAATACTTGCTCCTGGGAGACAAGACTGTGAACCCACTAAATAGTACTTGGCCCCTAGCAGACCCTCAGACTGCCTTCTAGGATTGGAGACCCAACTAAAAATTCAATTTGGCTTTATAAAAAGGATGGCAGCTTTGGGAAGGGAGGGTGGCATTGGAGGAAGAATACTACTGGGTTACTTGTGAATGCAGGGCCATCGATGATTTGCTTAACTTTCTCTGAGCCTAGTTTCTTCATCTATACAATGGGTGATAATGATTCCATCTGTTCTGCAAGGATAGAATATAAAAAAATATGTTCTGTGAATTAGAGCTCTGTATCAGTTGTTACTATTGTCGTTGCTTGATGGAATCCTGGTGTCCATAGAGAAGCCAATCCAGATGAAAACCTTGGGTTACCACTAGGGGGCAGGAGAGGACAGGGGCCTCCATTTCTTCAGGGACAGTTCTGTTTACCAAAGACCCGTCACCTGCTAGCCCCACTTTCCCTCAGCTGTTTTGTTTGCTTCCTGGGGATGGGGGGGCACTATTGTAGCCAGATAATTTTTTTCTTTGGTCTTTGAATCAGCAAGAAGGCTCCCTTGAGAAAGATGTTGACTTATAAACAGACATGCTGGCTATTAACCACCTTATGGTGCTGGAACTGCAAGGTGGGTGAGTAAGCAGAGTTCCAGGGCGGCTGAACAAGACTGGAGATTTGAATTTATGATGACTTGTCGGGGTGGTGGATTGTCTCTTATGGTGCCCCTACACCACAAAATTCAAGCGGCTGAGAATCCTCGCTGCCGTCTGTGGGGCTTCTCCCTAGTGTGTTGCTGCTGCTTTTCATTCTCTAGGGTTGTGGGTGTCTTCTTCACTTCAGGAGATTCAGGCAGAAGGGCAGCTGAGAGTCCCATCACCTGCCCAGCCTACTTGCTGCTGTGAATTGTGGGACTCTCCCTGCCCTGACTTGTTTCTTCCAATCTGTTTCTATGTGCTGGTTGGTTTCTATGGTATTTGTTGTTTTTTATTTACAAAGTAATATAATGCTTCTGGTTAATAATAAAAAAGTCAAAACCTCAAAAGCCTGGAACGTAGAAAATTCAGTTTTCCTGGGCACCTCCCAGGAATCCCCCGAGTTCCCACAAAGGCAGGGGCCCAGCACATAGGACAGACCAGTGCCTGGCACCTTAAGGTACTCAATGTTTGTTGAATGAATAAAAGAATTATGAGTGAATGAGCAGTTCGGTATAAATTTTCCAATATTTTTTCTATGTGTACACCAGCATAAATATATTTAGGGAAAAAAATGGGATCATGGTATAAATGTGGTTCTGGACTTCCTTCTTAATTGAACAATTCATTGTGGGTATTTTTCCATGTTACTGTATAGCAAGGTTTCTCAAAATTGCCCCCACTGAAGAACAGCAGATTTATATAGACCTACCTCTTTTTTTTGTTGTACGCGGGCCTCTCACTGCCGTGGCCTCTCCCGCTGTGGAGCGCAGGCTCCGGACGCGCAGGCTCCGGACGCGCAGGCTCAGCGGCCACGGCTCACGGGCCCAGCCGCTCTGCGGCATGTGGGATCTTCCCGGACCGGGGCACGAACCCGTGTCCCCTGCATCGGCAGGCGGACTCTCAACCACTTCGCCACCAGGGAAGCCCTAGACCTACCTCTTCTTTTGGGTGCCTCAGAGTATTCCAGAATGTCACTGTGGAATTTTTTAGCTAATTCCTCATTAATGTGTCGTTTCCACACCCTTGTAAGGGGCCTACCTGAGCACTTGTGTAAGGTCTTCTGCAGGAAACTTCCTAGAATTGGGATTGCCAGACCAAAGCAAGGGCATGCATGTACCAATCTGGGTCCCACTTCACTCCATTCTTTATGGCAATGGGAATTAAATTTTCAATCTTTGCCAATCTGATGTTTATAAGCAATGGCACTTCTTATTTTGTTCTCTTGTGGAATTGTATTGGACATTTCTTCTAGGAACATGTTAAAAACAGTAGTGATCACAAGGAACTCCTTCCTGGCTCTGACTTTAGCAGTGTGCTTGGAAAAACTGTTATCCCTTAGACATGTATGTGTACATTTTGTAGCTATAAATTCATTTTCCAAATACTCTGCACTGAGGTTTTAATGTTCTTTTTGATCATAAGGTTGCTTATGAGAGAGATTTAAAGTTTCTAAGTGGTTGGAAGATTTCATTTCTACTTTTATTATTTATTTATAATTTTTTCATTTGTGGCCAAAAAATAGGGCTTGTATGTACTATTTCTTTTGGAATTTATTGAGATTTCCTTTGCAGCTCAAGTCAATTTTTACATACATTTATAAACATTACATTACCACTAGAACTACACCAGAGCTACAACAGAGCAGAGACTCCCCCAGCTGTGTCCTCAGAGCTTTGAACAATACCTGGCACATGGTCAGTGCTCAGTGTAAATCTGTTAAATAAAGGAGTGGATGAGGGGCCCTTGGAAAGGTGTACTTATTGCTTGCAACATATAATTTCTGAGAAACATGATTATTTTCTTTGTTTTTCAAGTATCTGATCTGTTAAGGGCTGAGATGTGTTTCCACTTGTCTGCTTTTCCATGCATTTTCTAAAGTTTTTGCCTTACATATGTTTTTTTAAAAAAATAGCAGCTTTATTAAAATATAATTGTCATGCAGGGACTTCCCTGGTGGTGCAGTGGTTAAGAATCCGCCTGCCTACATGTAGGGGACGTGTGTTTGAGCCCTGGTCCAGGAAGATCCCACATGCTGCAGAGCAGCTAAGCCCATGTGCCACAACTACTGAAGCCCGCCTACCTAGAACCCATGCTCCGCAACAAGAGAAGCCACCGCATTGAGAAGTCCGCGCACTGCAAGGAAGAGTAGCCCCTGCCCGCCGCAACTAGAGAAAGCCTGCACGCGACAACGAAGACCCAACGCAGCCAAAGATAGATAAATAAATAAATGTTAAAATATATATAATTGACATGCCATAAAACTTATTCATTTTAAAGTGTACAATTTAGTGGTTTTTAGTATACTTACAAGGTTGTGCAACCGTCACCGCTGTCTTATTTCAGAACACTTTCATCACTACGAAAAGAAATCTCGTACCCACCAGCAGTCATCCCTCATTTCCCCTTGCCTAACTCCTGGGAACCGCTAATCTATTTTCTCTCTCTATGGATTTGCCTATTCTGGACGTTTCTTAATGGAATCATGCAATATGTGGCCTTTTGTGTCTGGCTTCTCTCACTTGACATGTTTTCAAGGTTCATCCATGTGGTAACATGTATCACACTTCATTCCCTTTTATTGCTGAATAACGGTCCATTGAGTGGGTATTTATCCATTCATCAGTTGGACATCTGGGTTGTTTCCACTTTGGGGCTAACTGTTATGAATTATGCTGCTATGAACATTCTTGTACAAGTGTCTGTGTGGACATATGTTTTCACTTCTCTTGAGCATATATAGGAGTGGAATGGCCAGGTCATAGGATAACTATATGTTTTACATTTTGAGGAACTGTCAAACTGTTCTCCAAAGTGGCTGTACCATTTTACAGTCCTACTAACAATGTAAAAGTGTTCCAACTTACCCATATTCTTGTTCATACTTATTATTACCTGTCTTTTAATTTTAGCCATCCTAGTGGGTGTGAGGAACTCTTGTCTGAGTTCCCGCCTGTGGTTTTGTATTTCTCTAATGACTAATCATGTTGAGCATGTTTTCATGTGCTTATTGGCCATTTGTACATCTTCTTTGGAAAAATGTACATTCATATCCTTTGCACATTTTAAAATTGGGTCTTTTTATTGTTGAGTTGTAAGAGGGTTTTTTTGTTTTTTTTACATATTCTGGACACAAGTCTCTTATCAGATATATGATTTGCAAATATTTTCTCCTAGTCTGTGGGTTGTCTTTTCATTTTCTTGACGTGCCTCTGTTTTTATGTTATGTTATTTGGTGCCCATTTTACCCCCTTCAGCATTATAAAGAGATCTGCTTTGTCCTATGGATTTCTTTGAGTTGAATTCAGCTTTGATCTTCAGGTCATGACCTTGGTTTTCTTTTGATTTGCACGTGCCTGTGCATCTTTGCCTGTTTCTAAAGTGTATACCATTGTTGTCAGCATGTCTCTTCTGAACATATGGTCAGCGCTCAGCCAAAGTTACTTCCTTCCGCCTCTCTGTCCTCACATAATGCCCCTCCCCAGACCACGCCTCCCTGGAGTAGCCACTGCAGTCACCAGGCTGAGGGCCTAAGTCCAGACCCCACAGAAGACGTGGTCCTCTCTCAGCACCCCCTGGGAGCCTCGCGGGCCCTTTCCCTTTCCCCCTCCCCCTCCTCCCATCCAGGGCCATTGGCGGGTCAGGTCGGAGCCACCGAGCTGCCATTTCCCTGATGTCCACCAGGGGCCGCCCCACTCCTGCCTGAGTTCCCTCCAAGAACTCGGCATTTTAATTAACCTCGTCCCTCCCGGTCCTCCCATCTCTCCCAAAACCACCTTCGGGTTTAAAGCCCCAGAGCAGCATTCCCAGTTACCCAAAGAGCCCATCTTTGCAGCCACCGTGATTTAAGCTGTCTTGTGGGAAATCAGCCCAATGCATTTCAATACCTCTGTGCTGAACTTCCCTCACCTGGGAATAATTTCCCACCTCTCTCAGAAGTAATACATGTAGTGTTTAGCATGGAGCCTGACACACAGTAGGCGCTAATAAAAACAAGTCACTTTACCAAGGCTTCAAAATCCTACTAGTGTCTCTCTCCACAAATCTCCTGAAAGCTCTCCAGGCTGTCCATCCTTTTCTCTCTTGGACAGTGACCGTGGTGGGGTTCCTTGGGGTGGGATGCCTTTGCAGTAGGTACAAACTTCGTGGGCCACAAAGTCAGATGTGTGAACATTTTTACTTTCCATAACTGACTTTAATTTCCATCTCAGTTTTCCATGTTGCATGGTGTGGAAGCATTTTCTGAAAGAATTCAGGATTCCCTCAGGTCAGTTTTGTTTCTGCCTTCCTTTCTCCCTGGGGTTCCAGCTAGTGCTGTCAGTAGGGAGAGGGCTTCTGATCTTGGTCACTCTCATTTGCTCTGCTGGCATCAGTGAAGATGGGCTCTGGCCCCACTGACCATCATTTGCTGGCCTCCATCCCTGCTGCTGCCCACAACTGCCAGCATCCACTGAGCGGGCCTGTGGTTCATCCAGCCTCCTTTGTCATCATATCATGCTGACCCTCACTCTTCTGGCCCCAGAACCCTCTCTCAGACACTTCTGTGGGAAACTCTGGAGCAGGAGCTATCTCCGGCCCTCTCTGCCTAGACAAGCCACACCTCCAGGTCTCTTTACATGTACCTATGTGTTGGGTATTCTGAGAGGGTGGTGTCCTCACACCCTCACCCGGGAAGCAAGCTGCTTCCTCCCTGAGCTCTGTGCTTCCCCATTCCAGCCCATTCTCTGATTGGGAAGAGAATGCTCCTTCATGGTTAGTGTTTTTACTGAGGCAAGGACTTCAGTATTCAAGGCTTAGCTCCTTTTGCTTCTCTCCGGTTCTTCAGGAACAGCCCTGCCCTGGGGACACCCTCACTGCCGTCTGCGCTGGGGCAAGGTGGTATGACATACTAGGAAAGAAGCCTGGTTGATATTTCCAAATAGCAGCCAGCTACACCTTTACCCTCTTTTCTGGGTTCTCTGAGTACAGGCTGACACATGGCTGCAGCACTCCAGGGAAGTTTTGTGCTCTTGGTGATGTGTAGGGTGGAGCCAGGGTGAGGGCTGACCGGGGTTTTCTGAGGGTTGGTACTCAGCCCGTTTGGAGGGCAGACAAGCCAGAATCCCTGGTTGCAAACAACAGAAAACAAGTCTAGTGAACTACAGCCTAAAAGGAATTTTCTGGAAGGATGATGGGTGGCCCATAGCATCACAAGATAGGTTGGAGAACCAGCATATCAATTGGGCAGGAACCCAGAAGGCTGGGAGGTAGAGCCACAGGCAGAACTAGTGAGGATGGGCCTGCTGACGTCACGATCACCCCTTGCTGCTGGCTGCTGGGCCCCCAACATCAGAGGAGAAACATCTCAATGGTCCCAGCTTCTCTGTGACCCTCAATTGGTGTTCCGGTCCTAGGCAGGAAGATGTGCTCAGGTTGAGTGGGCAAGCTCTCTGTGCAGGGATCTGGGAGAGGGAGTTTGGTTCCACCCGGCTTCCTTAGGGGAACCCTGCCTCCTGCCTGTCTAGGGATCCGCCCACCCACCCTGGGTTTGGATGCTAAGCAACCGAAAACAACAAACGCCATACATCTCTTTTATTTCCCCAATTGTGCGTGTGCCAAGGGGCAGTTTCAAACCTGCCTCATCTAGGCAGTCTGATACCTGGAGCGCTGCTTGTTTACACCACTCAGAGAGCTTGCCAAATCTGGTTAAGTCATGTAAACAGACTAAGTGCTTCTAGATAGTTCTTAAACCAGTCTCCTTACCATGGCTAGTGTAGTGGCTAACATTTATTGAAATATGTCCCAGGCACTGAGCTAAGTGCTTTACATCGACGATCTCATTGGGTCTTAGTTACCACCATCCTTCCAAGGAGGAAACTGAGGATGGATGGTTTAGTAGCTTTCCCACATTCACATGGGTTTAAACAGGAGGAAAGAAAACTTGAATGCAGGCAGCCTGTCTCTGGAGGTTGGCTGGGAAGGGGCTCTACTTTCTGTAATCCAGCAGAGACAGACATTAAACCAGTAAACACAGGATTATGTACATGTTACAGTGAGCACTGGAAAGGGGAAGGGCAGGGTGGGAGGAGAAAAAATAACAGAACTGATCATCTATAGGGATAGGTGGGGGTCCTGGGAAGGTGTCTGTGAAGTGCTTTGAAGCTGTGACCCCAATGACAAGGATTAACCAGGCAAAGCAAGGGAAAAGTGGCAAGAGCAAGTGACAAAGGCCTGAGGCAGGAGAGAATTGAATGTGTTTGAGGAATGGAAAAAGGGCCAGTACAGCTGGAAGGGGGAGAAGGGGCCTCTGGGAGGGATGCCAAGGCGTTCGGGCAAGGTCTCCATTGCTGTCTTCAGCTCAGAACTCCCCCCTTCCTCCCGTGGGCTCACCCCCACCTGCAGTCCTTGCGCAAATCCTCCCGTTCTAACCTCCCAGTGGCCAGAATCCCTCCTCTCCTCCCCGCCTCCACGGTGGCCAGCCTGGGCTCATCACTGCAACATCCTCTGGCCCCCTGTCTCCGTGCTCCTGCCACATTCCTGTATCTATTCTCACCAGCACTAAAACCGTCACACGTGCCTCAGCTTCTCATTTCACAAAGGAAAAAGCCCGAGTCTCACAAGGGTCTGCAAAGTCCTCTGTGCTCTGGCCCCGTGGCCTCCCTGAGGCTGTCCCTCCCTCCCTGGGCTGCAGCGCCAGCCTGCCGTCTCTCGAGCACACCGGGCAAGCTCCTGCCTTCCGGCCTTTGCACTGGCTGTTCCTTCGGCCCAGCCCAGAATGTTCTCCGCACATATATCTGTGGGTCCCTCATGAGCCGCAGGCCTGCCCCGGCGTGTTCTCGTGGTGAACTGGAGGGCAGAGGCAGAAATGCACAGCTCTGCACTTGTGCCTCTTCTGCTCACAGCCTACTGACCAGTCACAGGACTGAGTCCACAGTCGGAGGGAGGGGCACTAGGACCGTAGACGGGACACGTGAGGAGGCCAGGAGGGCCGAGGACTAGGGCCCTTGTGCACTTGACTGAGACCAGGGACCTGAGCTCCGGATCCCCACTCCCATCCCACACACAGGGACCCACCTCCTTCAGTCACCATTCTGTTCTCATTCAACAAATATTCCTTGAGCGTTTGAGGTGTGGTAAGCCCTGTTCTGGACGCTGAGGGCACAGCAGCACGTAAAGTGACAGGTCCCTGTCCTTTGGGAGCTTACAGTGTGGGCGATGACATACCATCAATAGACACAAGCGCTATGAAGTGCACCGTGAGGCCTGGGAGGTGAGGAAACAAGAGGCAGGGGCCCTGCTGGAGGTGGAGCAGCGACGACGGGAGGCCTTGCCGATGAGATGTTTGAGCAGAGCCCTAATGCGGGAGAGAGCGAGCCACGGGGTGTGTGGGGAAACAGGTTCGGGGCAGGGCAGCTGCAGGCACAGAGGCTCTGGGGCAGGAGGTGCCGGGTAAGCCTGTGGAGCAGCGAGAGGCCCCGGGCCCTGCAGCCGGGAGGAAGGCGCTGAGCCTGTGGCGATGACCGGGGTGCCGTGGGGCTCTGTGGTCTGCTCCAGGTGTGAAGGGAGCTGTAAGAGGGTGGCGAGCAGAGGGCTGGATTATATTTCCAAAAGGCTGCCCTGCAAGGGAGGTGGGGATCCCCGGGAGGGTGGGGCGGGGGGGGCTGTAGCCGTCATCAAGGAGAGAGCTGGTGATAGCGATGGGGCCATGGAGGGGGTCAGGGTCAGATACGCCTTGAAGGTGGTCCCAGCAGGATCTGCTGATGCACTGGAGGAAAGGGAGGTGGGAGTCAAGGAAGGCTGATGCTTTGATCTGAACAAGTGGGACATGGAGGTGCTGTTTGCTCAGATGGGAAGTTCCAGGTGGGGACTCAGCTTTAGACGTCAAATGTCCTCTGGGAGGAGACGGTCTTTGGAACTTGGACAGGGCGACCGAGGAAGGTGTGGGGTCTAGGGGTCCCCCACCTTCTACTGTGTGGGGGAAGCAAGAGGCCTTAGAGGGTCACTAGCCACTTCATTCATTCGGCAAAAACTTACTGAGCACCAAGGATAAGCCAGACACTTTTCTGGACGCTGGGGAAACAGCAGAGAAGAGAGACAATGTCACCCCTCTGATCTGGTACCTTGCTTTCTAGTGGGGGAGACAGGCCATGAATAAGCAAACACGTGTAAAAGATAAGATTGTTTCAGAGAAGGATGCGTGTTACAAGGAAACAGAGCACAGTGGTGGAGGGGGACTGCTGGGGCAGTCACACCTGGGCAGGGTGGTCACCCAGGCAGCCACCCAGCACCAAACTCACACTCCTGAGGAGGACCGCAGCCCCACTTGGCTTCTCTTTGTCCCCCAAAGAGGCTGCCGTGTCATGGAGAGGGGAGAGAAGAGGAGTGATCTTTGGGGGTCTTTGGGAGGGGCTTTGTCCTGGAGGAGGAGGCCCTGTGGAAATGTCCTCATTCCCAAGCTCCGGGTATTAGGAATCTCTGACGGACAGATAGGTAGAAATGGAGAGGCACAGGGACAGAGAGCCCGCGAGAGGTGCATGACTATGTCCCTACAGAACAAAACTACTCAGCCCACAGCAAGATTCTTCTCTGAGAGTTTGGAAAGGGGGCTGCACCCTCTGTACTGGTTTGAGAGTTTCTGCTATGCAAAGAATTTTCTTTGTGCTTCCTGGAGCTTTATCCTGCAAAGTATGGGGAGTGGAGGATGGAGTCTCTGAAGGCTCACAAGCCACAGTTCCCCTCTCAGCCCTGCCATTGCGGAGAAGGCGGACCTCAGGTGACCTGCCTGTGTCCTTTGGGGACAGCAAGAATTTCACACAGGGGAGCAATTTAGGCCAATAAGATTTTAAAGAAGTGGACTCAGACAATTGTCTGCAAGGTTCAGGGGTGGTTGGGGTCCTTGCAACAAGTTAGGAGGCGAATACAAGAGCCGTGGCAGGGTGCAGAGAAGAGGGGGGTACGATTTGGGAGATATAAGTTCAAATGCACGTGGAGAGTGTGGGTATGGGACTGAGGGACTGGGAAGGCCATGGCCTATCCTGAGGTTTCTAGTTTAAGCACTTCAGTGAATGATGAACTATTTACTGAGTTATGAACCACAGAAGGAGAAACAGATTTGGGGGGAAGAAAAGGATCAAGTTCTGTTTGAGAAGTCTGGCACATTGCTAGAAATATGAATCTGAAGTTTAGGAAAGAAGGTGGACGGAGAAGAAGAAATGCTGAGTCTGAGGTTACCAGGGCCTGGAGGGTGTTTGTGGCAGAGGAAGGCTGGATGATAACTCTGCCTCTTTCCCTTGCTTTCTGGGGCCACACTGAGAACACACTTTCAGCCTCCCTTACAGCTGTGTGGCCATGTCCATGTGGCTGGGTTCTGGCCAGTGGAGCGAAGGTTGATGCCACTCGCAGACCTGGCCCATCCCATCCATTCTGGTCACCAGTCCCCTACCATAGGGGTCAGCAGCCTTTTCCTGTAAAGGGCCAGACAGTAACTATTTTAGGCCTTGTGAGCCACACAGCCTCCTCTGTGATGGTTCAGAAGGGCCTCCTCTGTCCTTGTAGCATGAAAACAGCTGTGGCAATATGTAGATGATGGTCTGACTGTGTTCCAATAAAACTGCGTGTACAAAAACAGGCCAATCTCTGCTCTGCTCTCTTCTAATTTGGTGCCTGGGTTCTGGTGTCCGGGTCTCCCTCAGAAGCCGTGTATTGAGAATGGCACACCTTTAATCTGTCTATGTCACTGAATGACTGCAAGGAACAGAGGTCCCTGGTCATTTGCTCCCTAGCTTGCCTTTTAACACGAGTGAAAAATAAACTTATAGTGTGTTTAGCAAATGAAACTTGGTGGGGGCGGTTATCTCTTGTATGAATTAGTGTTACTTTAGGACAGAAATTGGTCCCAGGAGTGGGGTTAAAACCCGTAGTTAAAAACCGTAGTGAAAATCTGAAATGTATGGCCCTGGTTTGTGTCGGTGGGGGAGGTGGCGAGGAGACCGCTGCGGGTCCGGGAAGGTGGAGACCCGTGCTTTGCGGCGGCAAAACCTTTGGTAGGACAGTTGCTAGAGATGAGCAAGCCCCTGTCCTCATTCCCGGGGAAGCAGGCGGTTGTAAAGCAGATTGTCACAGAGAGCCTTGGTTGTCACAGACAGTATTTGGCAAGGTATTAGAGGAATAAGATGAACCCAGGCAAAAACTGGCTGGTTTGCAAGCAAGACTAAAGTGAAACAGAAAGATTCCAGAAATCTGGGGCCTTGGTTGGGAAAGCTGACTGCTTCTAGACGCAGACAGAAAGAAGTCATATTCAACAGCCCTTTGAGCAGCGAAGGCCCATTAAGCCTCAGCCCTGAGCCAGGTCAGAGTAAGGAGGGGGTCCTTCCTCCTGGCCTGAGAGCCTCCGGTGTCCTTTAGTACATTCAGGGGGATGGCCTGAGGGCAGGAAGCCAAAGTCCAGTCTGGAGAACCATGTTCAAAATGAATTTCGCATGTGGTCACTGGCACCTGAGACCGACTGGAAGCAGGGAGATGAGGAGACTTGCAGGTTTTGTTTATTTTTTTTTTTTTGCGGTACGCAGGCCTCTCACTGTTGTGGCCTCTCCCGTTGCGGAGCACAGGCTCCGGACGCGCAGGCCCGGCGGCCATGGCTCACGGGCCCAGCCGCTCCGCGGCACGTGGGATTTTCCCGGACCGGGGCACGAGCCCACGTCCCCTGCATCGGCAGGCGGACTCTCAACCACTGCGCCACCAGGGAAGCCCGACTTTCAGATTTTGAGGGATCCGTCCTGTCAAATAAGCCAGAAGCCTGAACTAAAAAAAAAAAAAAAAAAAAAAAATCTCTGATCCTTTGGACCTTAAAACCACCTTCAGGCCTCAGAACTTTTACCAGTGGGAGCTGCAGGCTGAAGGAGAGAAGCAGTGACCAAGGAAGGCACTTCCTTAAAACCCACTCCAAACAGGCTGCTGGAGCAGAGTGGCAGGAAGAGGCCTTGGGGGGGAACAGGGCCTGCAGAGGACACTGGACAGGGCAGACTCTCCTGGCAGCCGCTTTCCCAGCGCCTGTCTGGCTGGATTTCACAGTTGCTGTGATCACAGTCTGCTCTTCACCTTCCATTCTTCTCCTGACTGCGGTGTGTGTTGTGGATATCCTGCCACTGGATGGTGTGTGTGTGTGTGTGTGTGTGTGTTGGGGCAGGGGGAGGGAAGGACACAGATAACTTGTTCTTTTAGTTTGTTGGTTTCCAGATCACAAGGAACCACACTGGACCTGGAGAGAGAACTGTGCATCTCCTGGCGGTACCAGGGTGTGGCCAAGGTCGCAGGAAGAAGTGAGGGCACAGGAGTGAGAGCGTGTTCTATGTGGGAGAGAAAGAGAGAAATGGCGCTTCAGTGACCAGAGGGGCAGCCTGGGAAGGGACTAGTCTGTGGCTCGCCCCACCTAACCCCCCTGCTTCCAGGTGCACCCCTAGACCACATCTCCCTCCTTCTTTGTGGTTAGCTGTGGCCATGGGCGGTGCTATGGACTGGATGTTTGGGTCCCCCCCCAAATTCATATGTGGAGATCCTACCCCCAGTGTGATGGTTTCAGGAGGTGGGGTCTTTGGGAGGTGATTGGGTCATGAGAGTAGAGTCCTCATGGATAGAATTAGGACCCTTATAAAAGAGGCCACAGAGCTCTCCTGCCCCTTCCCCCATGTGAGGACACAGCAGGACGAGCTGGCTGTGAACCAGGAAGTGGGCTCTCACCAGACACCCAATCTGCCGGAGACTTGATCTCGGACTTCCCAGCCTCCAGACCTGTGAGAAGCCCGAGTAGACTAAGACAGATGGTGTTTTGGCCAAAGGAAGGCGGGTGGGAGTGACATCTGCAGCTGTCACTTCCCAAGAAAATAAAAACCCAAGAAACCTTCCTTCCACACTGTTCTCCATGTCCTCTTAGGCCCCTGGCTGGATGTAGATGCCCAAGGTCACCATGGAAACCACGTGGTAAAGAAGGGGGGGGCTGATCCCTTGGTGACTTTGTGGAACCCAGTGCCAGCTGGATCTTATATGCAGAAACACCCCTCTATTGCATTAAGCCACCGAAACCTTGGGTATGCGTGTCAGTGTGGCTGGTGCCACCTTCACTAACGCCTAGTGGAAGCTGTGGGGTCAGAGGAGCCAGTGCAAGGGGAGGGGTGGCAGGAGGGCGTATTTTGGGGAACACCGCTGCTTGCTGCTCGAAAGGCAGGTGAAGGGGGAGGATGAGGGTAGTAGGGCTTCCGGATGAAAAAGACTATGGTAGGTGGAGAAGGAACCTGTTAAGACCCTGTTTTGCAAACAACCCCAGGGTCAGGCGCAGGGTACAAGCATGGCCCAGCGTGAGTCCTGGTATGGGAGATGGGTCACCACAATGCCACACGGTAAATGCAGCTCAGAGCGAGATGCAAGGCAGTGGGAGCCCAGGAAGGATGCTCAGCCCAAAGTGGGGAGAGCGGGGGGCTCTGGGTGAGGGACTTCTTGGGCTCATGGGCCCCTCTGAGGACCAGACAAAAGCTAAGGCCCTTCTCCTAGAGCGATGCGGACAGCAGGCATATACCATGTGGCCCCGGCCTCAGCACTTCCTTAGACCTCCAGAGGTGGCCCAGGAGCCTGGGGGAAGAACCCCTGCCAACCTCGATTAACTGCCTCCCATGGCCCTGCAGGGATCTGTACTTTGAAAGGAGGCAACAGAGATGCTGGGTGGAACTGGCTCAGAGTCACACAGCTGGAAGAGGTGGCAGCTGAATTGAGGGCAGGCTGGTCTGATCTCCTCCTGTTCTCTTTGCACGACACCCAGGGCCTCTTCAGCTGTCCGGAGGCATTGCCACAGCAGAAGATGCCTGGAGCGACCCCAGGAGAGAAACCTGAGGCCTGGAAATGGACCAGGCCTTGCTCAGGAGGGGCACAGACGCTGGAGCTCAGGCCCGGCTGCATCCAAAGCCCACATGGAGGGGGGTGGGCGACCCCGAGGAGACAGCAGGTCACTGGTGTGGGTGGCTGGAGTGGAGCCAGCCCTGGCATCTGGGGGTGGCAGGACCAGGTGCGAGAAGCTGCTGCACCTGGTGCGCCCACTGCCAGCTCTCTCCTCTCCCTGAGTGAGGAGGGGCTGGGGGCCTGGGCTCTGCTGGCCTCTCTTCAGCCCAGCAAATCCATCACTCAGCCTTTGCTTCTCCTGGCCTCACAAGAACTACTGGGGACGGGAAGGAATGTGACAGAGTTCCAAAGATCACTGTAGGGAATCGGACATTTTCAGCACTCCTGAAGGACATGGGTGAGAAGCTTTCTTTGGTCACTGGTTGTTGGGTGGTGAGTGGTTGACGGGCAACAGTGCTTGTTCAACCTGGGATAGGAACTGCGACTTTAGGTGGCTGGGTCATTTGTGGAGAGAGTGTCAGTGGCTGGGGTCGGTAGGGTCAAGGGCCCAGGAAGAGAATGAAGGATGCCATCCAGGAGGGGTCCACTGCTCTCAGAGCGGCAGTAGGGCCATAAGGCAGCGAGTCCAGGTGGGGGGTCATCTGGAAATCTTTACCATGGTAGCTGGAGGGCTCTCAGTCTTGGGTCAGGATCAAGGGTCCCAAGTGCTAGACCGGGTCCTACGTGAAGGGTGGGGAACAGAATCTGGGAGGGTAATTTTGTGCTCACCCCTGATGAGTGAGCACTGAGCAGGCAGCCTTCCCCAGCTGGTGGAATTGGGGAGCCACCCCCATGGAGGCTGCAAGGTGGCTCTGGAACTGCAGAGCACAGACACCACGCACAGGTGGCCTCACGTCCACGACCACCACGAGGATGCTAACTGCTCTCTAAATGGCTGTCCTCTTCGTCTGGGCACAGAGCCAGACTACATTCCCAGCTTCCCTTGCAGTTAGACGAGGCCCTATGACTGATTTCTAGCCCATGAAATGTGATCACTTCTCTAGGCCTGCCATAACTATAAAAAACGTTCTCATCGCATGGTCCTTTATGACCTCTCCCCTTCCGTTACGGTGACCTTGGAAGCCAGGTGTTGAAGTTGACAGAGCCCAGGGATTTGAAGAATTTTCCCATGGAGAGCTCTATCCCCAGCCACCAGAACTGGACCCGCCTGGGACTGTTCATGTGAATGAGAAATAAACTCAACTGTGTTTATGCCATTACCATCCGGGCTTGTTTACTGCAGTGTTAACTTACCCTGATAATAAGATAACCATAAACTTTCAGGCCACAGGCTCCCTTAGCTTCCATCTCCAGCTATTCTGACACCTGTTCAGAAGTCTGGGCTCCCAGCCTGTATCAGACGTGGAACTTGAACTTCTTGGAGAACAGTGCCCATCTCACTAGTCACAAGCCAAGTCACTTGCCTTGGATGATTGGGCTGTTGGTGGTCTGAAGTACCACCCTGGGGAGCCAGGCTCCTGGAAAGTGGTTTGTCCACCCTTGAAGGTGGTCTTAATTGCTTCTATCTGGGATGTTGACCTCAGCTAGGACCAGATTTCACCAAAGAGGCGGTACACCTGTGTTTGGATCCTGTGGTAATCCTGTGGCCCCACCAGTGCAAAGAAGGCAGCACGCTAGGTGAAGCTGGCTCAGAGAAGACCGAGGAGACAGGCTGAATGGGTTTCTCGGCTTCTGGAGGCCCGGTTCTGCCCCTTGAGGCTGGACATTTCTCCTTGTTGAGGGGCTGGCTGTAGTGGTGAGAAAACAGTGATGGAGTTTCTCTGGTCTCTGGTGAACACTAGGAATGTTGGGTATCTTTGACAGAAAGTCTACTCAAACTAGTTAAAACGAAACCACGAGCCTCTGTTGGAAGGACACTGAGGAAAGCCCTAGAGAGTGGCATCAACTGGGGTGTCTCTGAGACCCCAGAAGCTGAGTCAGGGTGTCCACCCTCCAGCAGCTGCATCCACGTCTTCCAGCCCCATCACATGAGAGGGGAAAGCCTCAGCAGAGAAGCCCCAGGAAGTGTTCTAACGTGTCTGTCTTGGCAAGCATGTAGCCAGGAGGATAGGGTTTGGCCTGAGTCACGGATGGGTAGCTTGGGGCAGGATCTCGGTGGAAGAAATAAAGCTTAGCTTCATTAAAATTCAGAAACCAACATGTGCAGAGAAGAATAGCAGACAATTACTTTCCTGCTCAACTTTCTTAGTATAGTTGACCCTTGAACAATGGGGCGGGGGGTGGGGGTGGGTAGGGGCGCCAGACCTCAGCAGAGTTAAAACTCTTTTAGTCGGCCCTTCACATACACGGTTCCACATCTGTGGATTCAACCAACTGCAGATCATGTAGTACTGTAGTATTTACTATTAAAAAGTCAGAGTATAAGTGGACCAGCACAGTTCAGACCCGTGTGGTTCAAGAGTCAGCTGTATGTGAAACAAAGGAACCTAGTCTAGTAGAAAACTATAGTAGGAAAAGAATCTAGTGGGTTCACTGTTCATGTCTGAAGTGATCAACAATAGGCATAATTCATGAACCGTCACTGCATCCTGTACTATTTATGCTTTATGATTTCACTCAATTATCTAAAATGGATTTTACAACTTTGATATTTATAATGATGATGGTGATGATAATGACAAATGTGTTTTATTGCTGCTAAGTTCCAGGCACAATTCTTTTTATTTTTTTAAATTTATTTTTATTTTTTAAATTACCATTTCTTATTTATTTATTTATTTTTGACTGAGTTGGGTCTTCATTGCTGTGCACGGGCTTTCTCTAGTTGTGGCGAGAGGGGGCTACTCTTCGTTGCAGTGCATGGGCTTCTCATTATGGTGGCTTCTTTTGTTGTGGAGCATGGGCTCTAGGCGCACCGACTTCAGTAGTTGTGGCACGTAGGCTCAGTAGCTGTGGCTCGTGGGCTCTATAGCACAGGCTCAGTAGTTGTGGTGCACGGGCTTAGCTGTTCTGCGGCATGTGGGATCTTCCCAGACCAGGGATCGAACCCAAGTCTCCTGCATTGGCAGGCGGATTCTTAACCACTGTGCCACCAGGGAAGTCCCCCAGGCACAATTCTTAAGTGATTTGTAGTTGTTTTTTCTTTTTTAATTAACTAATTTATTTATTTCTTTTTAGCTGCGTTGGGTCTTCGTTGCTGTGCACGGGCTTTCTCTAGTTGTGGCGAGCAGGGGCTACTCTTTGTTGTGGTGCACAGGTTTTCCTTGCAGTGGCTTCTTTTCGTTGAGGAGCTCAGGCTCTAGGTACACGGGCTTCAGCAGTTGGGGCACGTGGACTCAGTAGTTGTGGCTCGCAGGGTCTAAAGTGCAGGCTCAGCAGTTGTGGCGCACGGGCTTAGTTGCTCCGCGGCATGTGGGATCTTCCCGGACCAGGGCTCAAACCCGTTTCCCCTGCACTGACAGGCGGATTCTTAACCACTGCGCCACCAGGGAAGTCTGATTTGTAGTTTTTAAATCCTCGAAACATGCCTATGGAGAAAGTATTATTATCCCATTTTACAGACGAGGAAACTGAGGTACAGAGATATTAAGGGTTGTAGTTTATATGGAAAAGACAGACTATGTAGAAAAAAAATGATGAGAACTGCTCATCTTTTTATATGCAGTGGTCAGACCATACTGAGAGAAAATCTCTTCTGATAGAGGCCAGAGAAGAGTCTACTTTAATTGTACTTGGGACCTTTGCCTAATGAGTCAGATAATCAGGGCTCTGTGAAGTGCATGAGTTCATTAATATTCTTCAGCTTTTCCCATTAGCACAAAGTAAGCACACTATTCTAATAATCAACAATACTTCTTGGGCTTCCCTGGTGGTGCAGTGGTTGAGAGTCCACCTGCCGATGCAGGGGACACGGGTTCGTGCCCCGGTCCGGGAAGATCCCACATGCTGCGGAGCGGCTGGGCCCGTGAGCCATGGCCGCTGAGCCTGCGCGTCCGGAGCCTGTGCTCCGCAACGGGAGAGGCCACAACAGTGAGAGGCCCGCGTACCGCAAAAAAAACCAAAAAACAAAAAAGCAATACTTCTTTTGGGGCAAGAAAATAGCTTGGTCCGTTGTTCCCTTTTAAAGAAGACCAAACAAAAGAGATTTCTATAATCGTCATTCTGCACGTCTCATCTCCAAAGGGCAGGCTTAACACTTTCTGATTTCACAATTTCTTAGGAGGAGGAGGTGAAGAGGGTTGCTGATCAGACAAAGACAAATGCACCTGGCAGGGAATACAGCTTGGGAGTTTCAATACCCAGTTGAACGCAGGAGAAACCCCAGCCAAACACAGCAGAGCCCCGGAGGCCTGCATTGGGGAAACACGGGATTGAAGATGGGCTGGCTCAGAGGTGATGTTGCCTGGGCCCCATTGGGCAGCACCCAAGGATGTTCTCCAGGTGCATGGAGGTCCCTTGCTGGATCCCATTTGCTACCCATTAAATGACACGGGGAGTGGCAGGGGCATCTCACAGCTAAGGGTCAATTACCAGGTGCCAAGCCATCCAAGGAGTAACTGGAAAACCTTGCATCCTTGACAAGGCTCTGCATGCCCTTGATGTCCCATTTTATGAAGATCTGAGGTCCATGCAGCTCATCCCAGAAGTTCCAAGTTCACCGACACACCTAGGACCCCACGGAGTCACTACCCTGAGGTGGTGGGAGTCTGGGCAAAGTGGAGCTCCTCGTTTTCTCCACTTCAGAGAGCACGAGGCCTTGTGGTGGCAGAGGGCTGATGATGCCACAGTCGGATTCTTTGCGTTGAAAGCAACAGAAATCCGATATGAAGTAACTTGGGCAGAAAGAGGAATTTACAGGAATCAACCCACAAACTGCAGGAAAGACCTGCTGTCCAGCACAGCGACGCCGGGCCTCCCCTTTCTCAGCTCTGCCGCTTTCTCCCCACGTTGTCCCCTCTCTCCCCGCTGCAGACCCGGTTCCTCTGCTCGTGGAAAATGCCAGGAGCTGTGGAGCCTGTATCAGGTAGGACGCTAAGATGGCGTGGCAGCAGCACTGGGGCCATTGGGCTGGAAGAAGGGGAGCCGCAGTCCTGAGAGAAGGCAACCGGCAGTGGACGTGCACCAACTAAGGACCCTGGTTTGCCAGGGCCACACTCTCTCCCTTGTTGGATTAAGGCCCTGCTTGTTTTGGCACCGAAGCTCACGGACCTACCTACAGGCAGCGCTACTGCCCCAATCAGGGCTGAGGGATGCAGGGTCTGGAGGGGCTCTGGGGCTCCAGCCAGGAATAGCCCAAAGTAGAAAACAACCCGGATGTCCATCGGCTGAAGAATGGATAAACAAAATGTAGTACACGCAAACAATAGAATATTGTCCAGCCATAAAAAGGGATGAGTACCAATACGGGCTACGACATGGATGAATCTTGAAGACATTATGGTAAGTGAATGAAACCAGACACAAAAGGCCAACATTGTATGATTCCTTCTATAGAAAGTACCCAGAATAGACAAATCCATTGAGACACAAAGCAGATCTGTGGTTGCCAGGCACTGGGGGAGGGAGGAGCAGGGAGCGACTGGAACTAGGTAATGCTGATGGTTGTACAACATCGTGAATGTACTCGATGCCACTGATTTATACATTTTAATTTTTTATTTTATTTTATTCTTTTTTTATAAATTTATTTATTTCTCATTTATGTTTTGGCTGCACTGGGTCTTTGTTGCTGCACGGGACCCTCTCTAGTTGCGGCCAGCTGGGGCTACTCTTCATTGCGGTGCGCGGGCTTCTCATTGCGGTGGCTTCTCTTGCTGTGGAGCATGGGCTCTAGGCGCGCGGGCTTCAGTAGTTGTGGCACACAGGCTCAGTAGTTGTGGCGCACGGGCTTAGTTGCTCCGCGGCATGTGGGATCTTCCCAGACCAGGGCTCAAACCCGTTTCCCCTGCACTGACAGGCGGATTCTTAACCACTGCGCCACCAGGGAAGCCCTGTATGTTTTTAAATGGCTAAAATGCTAAGTTTTATGTTATGTGTAATTCAGTACAGTAAGAATAGTAAGAATAGATAGGCCTCCTTCAGACAAATCCCTGAAGCATCAAGTCTCAGGTGACGATGTGAGTAGGACTCCAAAACGATTCCCTGCCTGGGGAGGTCGAGGCCCACAATACACCAGCGCTGGGACCTGTCTCAGGCCTCCAGAGTGTGTGAGAGAATAAATCTCTGTTGTTTTGTGGTAATTTGTTACAGCAGCCGCAGGAAACCAACACACAGTGGCACAGGGTTATCATTAAACCGCAATCAGTAGAACATTCTGTCTTACTCAAAATGCAAAATTAATTTTTTACTGCAGAGGTCCTGATATTTTATATCACTCAAAACTACATCAGTCTGTTTACTTTTGGGGGCAGAGAAATAAAATATTTCATTGCTTGTGTGTGTGTGCCTCAAAAGCACTAATTTAATGAATGCAACATCTAAAATATGTCACAGTCTTAGAAACCCGATTTTGGTATTTCTTTCGTTTCCATTTAAAAAAAATTGAAGTACAGCTGGTTTGCAGTGTTGGGCCAATCTCTGCTGTACAGTTAAGTGACTCAGTTACACACATTATTGTGGTATTTCTTAAGTTAAAAAAAAAACAAACACCATACTGGGAGCCTCAGAGAAGGGACATGGTCTTGGCCCCTCTCCCATCCATTTGACACTGTTGTCCTGTGCCCCACAGGGCCTGGCCGGGCTCCTCCTGTCACGTCTACAGCACCTGCCTAGTGAGTACCATCCCCGGCCTCTTTCCAACCACAGAAGTCACCCACCCTCTTGTCCTCTCTGTCTCGCTGCCCTGGCCCACCACATACCCTTGCCTACCATACACTCTCACCCACCACACACCCTCACCTACCACACGCCTGCCTGTCCAGCTCCAGCTCTGTCAGACCCCCGGGTGGGGCTGGGGACCTAGAAAGGTGCAGGGGAAACTCTTACACACTAAGGGTGAGAACCTCTGCCTTGGGTGTTAGAGATGCCTAAACTCTGTGGCCTCCAGCGGATTCTCACACCCAGAGAGGCTGTCCAGGGGCACGACAGCCTGTGGAACGGCCAGAAGGGGTCATTCCTGGCTGGGGGCACCCACTGCTGTCTCCCCTTTCCTCAGCCAAGTGACCTTGGTAGTTTCCAAGAGGGGTCAAAAATCTGCATGTGAGGGTGAGGTAAGCATGGCCGGAGTGACACACTCCTGGGCTCATGCCTCTGCAGTAGCCAGAAGCACCCGGAGCCAGAGCTACAGTCTGAATTGTGAGGGAAGAGGGAGGATCAGAGGTTCCAGTGAAACACGGCCGAGGGTCAGTTTCTAGTAGGAATTTAGAAACCTGAAATGTGAGTCAAGGCTGGTAGTTGGGATGGAAAACGACAATGCCAGGCTCTCCAGAGCCCTGTCTATAAGCCGTGTTTGCTGTGAGGCTTCCCAGTTCCCCAGGCGTGGTGGGTGGGATGGAGGATGCTGCATTTCTGAGGAACACCCCAGGTGGCTCTTGTGTACATGAGCTGTGAGTGTCTATTTTTGTATACGTGCATGTGTGTATGTACATGGGTATTGGGTATTGAAGCACACATATGTACATGTGTTTGTGCTTAAGTGTGTGTGTGTGTGTGTGTTTTCCTAGGTGGACTCGCAGGGAGCTGGTGACTGACTGGAAGGTGGAGGGAGGGAGAGTGTGGTCAGGGAGAGCTGACGATTTTCTCCGGGGGACTCAGTGCCGGCGATTCTAGGAGAGTGACTGACACGCACTCACGTGATGCTGCACAGCTAAGTAGACGAGCACACTGAGGTGGCCACACAACTCCAGGTGACCAGGAGGGCGGTTTGGGGCTTGCCTCCAAAGAAGGGACCGTGGCGGCCCAGCAAACGAGTGCGAGCGCAGTGCCGCATCCAGTCCTGGCCTTTGGGCCCCTCTTTGACCTTGGTGGTCGTGGTCCTGGGTTACTCACAGACCCTCCCCTCTATCCCCGGCTGGTCATACTAGGTGCAGAGCAGACTCTCAGCCTCCCGGCATTCCTTTCTCACAATCCCGAGTCCACGTCTGTGGAGCCCTAGCCCTGCACTTCTGATGCTCCGGGGTCGCCCCTCCTAACCCATCAGGGTGGGCTCAGCCTCCAGGCCCTGTCGTGTGTGGCTTCCAGTGACCTGGGGGTGGGGAGTCTCTCTGCACCACTTCCAGCCACAGGAGGGCTGTGTGGACCACCCTGGCTTTGGGCAGGAGGAGAACAACCTTCCAGTTAAGTGAGGATTAAAAAGGCCTCCCCAGTGTGCTGGTAGCCATCAACTCCAAGTTAATCCCCTTCCCGCCCCACAGCAGCAGCCGAGCTTAACTGTTTCACGCCCGTGTGTACACCTGGTGACTGTTGTGCGGAGCGTCACTGTGGCTACCCCCCGCGCCCCACCTTGGAGTCGAAGGACAGAGGGGCGACTGTGATGCCAGAAACCAGCATGGGGTGGGCTCCTTTAAACCAGAAGCTGCTGCAAGGATGCCAAGAGGCCACGGGTGGGGAGCGTCGAGCAAAAAGGAGCAGAAACCACCAACGGCACTTGGGTCAGGGAAGGCCTTGCGCGGGAGGGTATGCAGAGAGGGGAGCCTGGCGGGAGGGCGGGTCCGGGACTGGTGAGTTCGCTGGACGCCCACCCCAGGGACACAGGTTGGTGACTTGTCTCCTCTGTCCACCCCTTTGCCTGGCTCTCCTGGACTCCCAAGACAGACTCTGTAGGTCCAGGCATCAGACCATCAGACTCAGAGGCAGAATGATGCAACTTCTCTATCTTTGCTTCCTTTTAAAAATGAAACCCCCCCTCAAGCCAACTTGCCATGTTTCACTGGCTGGAATTGCTTCGCCTGTCCAGCGCGCCTAACCAGTCTCTTGGCAAGAGACCCGAGCCGCCAGGATTGTTTTGGAGCAATTAAAATTCATGCCCCTGGGGCTTGACGGGCCCAGCCTTCCTGAAGATCACGGCTGCTTCCTTGAAGAGCAGAGGGTGAACCAAACTGGGCTTCAGCCAGCAGGAAGACGTGGAGAATGGAGGCGTCGGTCAGGCAACAGCATCCGCCATGGAGAGAAAAAGGAGGCCCGGGTGTTTAGGAACAGCATAGCAGCTCCAAGGAAGGGTGACACTTGAAATCGAGGCAGAATCTCTCATTCACTCAGCGTTGCTTTGACCACACACCAGCTGACTGTGGGCTAATGTGACAGGGCCATGTTGCCAGTCCTGTCCTGGGTGATTCTACTGACCGTGGACCACTTACGCCCTCGCTGAGTGCTGCCTCTGGACATGGTTATGAGTGAGCTTCGTGGAAGCACGGCCATGACCTTTGTAAGACAGGAGGCCAAGGTGTGCTGTGGCCCCTGAGGTGGCTGGAGTTTGTGGTAAATTAGAGTGTGGTAGTGAGGATGCTGAGGGAGGGTGGAAGGGAGGAAGCCAAGGGAGGGGTGCGTCTCAGGGCTGTGGGTTCCAGGGATTGGAGGAGCAGCTGGAAAGTTTGAAGACCCTTGAGCATCTCTGCCACCCACCTCAAAGGAGCCCCAGGTGCCTCCAGAGCAGGAGTGGAGGGAGAGGACCGAGTCTCCCGGTGAGAAGAGAAGAACTTAAGAACAGTTCTAGAGACCCCTGGAGAAAGCACCTTGAAGCTGGGTACCTGAGTGTGGTTCACAGAATAACACCCCCTCCTCCCCACTCACCCCCTGAGATGTTCGTGTCCTGATTCCTGATCCTGTAACTTTATGTGGAAAAGAGGACTTTGCAGATGAGCTCAAGTTAAGGATCTTCAGATGGGGACAGTGTCCTGGATTAACGGGTGGGCCCCATGTAACCACAAGCATCCTTATTAGAGGGAGGCAGAGGTGAGACAGGAGAGAAGATGTCGCGCTGCTGGCTTTGAGGATAGAGGAGGGGGACGTGAGCCAAGGAATGCAGGCGACCTCTAGACCCTGGAAGGAAAGGAGCAGGTTCTCACTGCATTAGTTTCCTGTGGCTGCTGGAACAAATCACCTCAAATCTGGTAGCTTAAACAAGAGAGATTTATTCTCTTACAGTTCTGGAGGCCAGAAGTCGTGTTGAATTCAAGCCCCCTCTCTGGAGGCTCAAGGGGAGAATCTGTTCCCTCCTGTTTCCAGCTTCTGGTAGCTGTTGACTTTCTCTGATTTATGGTTGCATCATCCCAGTGTCTGCCTTCTCCACTCTCTCTGTCTTCTCATCTGTGTCTCTCTTATAAGGATACACATGACTGCATGACGGCCCACCCAGAAAATCCAAGAGAAGCTCCTCCTCTCAAGATCCTTAACTTAATAACTTTTGCCATATAAGGTACTACTCGCAGGTTCCAGGGATTAGGAGGATGGTCTCATAAGCCAGATTCGGAACAAGGAGGACACAGAGGACTGAATAGGCAACAGCTATCTTAGAGGTAACTAGGCGGTCACTTGGACAGAGAGGATGAAGAAGAGAGGACTCCGGTTTTCCTCCTCACCATGGACCACGCAGCTCTGTCTGCCATGGCTCTTGTCCATCTCCCTGGAAACATCTTTCCCCTTCAACCTCCTTGGTCTCTAAAATCCAGTCAGTTGTGTTCATCTTCTGGTTTCTCAGAGGCTCCTCTGCCCTCTACCCTCAGCCTGTCAGGCCCTCTGCCTGGAACACTCTTTCCTCACCCGTCGACCCACCTCTCGGCCTGCTCGCTCTGCGGTCCGTGGGCTGCCCAGTTCTGGCTCCCTCTCCACCCTGTGTTTCCTCTGCCCTCTCCTCCCTGCTGGGTCCAGCCTCACTGCTCCACAAGTGCCACAGGGCACTTAGCACAGCATCTGGCCCCAGCAGGTGCTTCATAGACACCTGTGGAATGGTTAAATGAGACCCATGGTGTAAGCAACAGGGAGGCCCTTGGTGGCCTGTGAAGAGCCTTGAGTGGGAGAGGTGAGGAAGCGGAGACTGGGGGTGTAGAGACACTTTGGGGGTGTCCCTACTCCTTCCAAAGGTGCAGCCACCACTTTTCTTTCTCTAGGACTTTGTCCCCCGTTCCTGCCATAGAGCTCCTGAAACCGTTGTAATTTCCTGACTGATAGAAGCAGATTTTGTTATAATATTTGGTCCTAGTCCCCAGTTCCTTGGACTCTCCAGTGATGAGCGTCTTTTGTTGGCTAAGGAGATGATGGGATGGAGGGGTCGGGGTGGGGGTGGGGGGTTGGGGGAGTGGGAATAGCTTCAGGATAGCATCAGGGGAGGGATGACTTCCAGCTTGCTTCAGGATAGGGGCTGGGGGCCAGGAAGACCAAGGCATGACTAGAAGGTGGGGCTTTCAGCCCCAGCCCAACCTCCTAGGAGGGGAGAGGGAGTGATCTGAACAATCACGCCTGCATAAAAACTATGGCGGGGGGCAGGGGGTGGTGTGTCTGAGAGCCTCCAGCTCATCAAAGTGCTGGGAGGGATATGCAAGCCCCTCACACCTTGCTCTATGCATCTTTTCTGTTTGTTCCTGAGTTGCATCCTTTACAATAAACTGGCAATAGTAAGTAAACTGTTTCCCTGTGTTCTGTGAGCTATTCTAGCAAATTATCGAACCTGAGGAGGGGGTTGTGGGAACCCCTTAAGTTTGTAGCTGGTTGGTCAAAAGTCCTGGTGGTCCGAGACCTGTGACTGGCGTCTGAAGTGGGGGCAATCTTGTGGGACTGAGCCTTACTGTGTGGTGCTAACCCCAGGTACTTAGCGTCAGAACTGAGTTAAGTTGTAGGACACTCAGCTGGTGTTGGAAAATCGGTTGGGGTGGGGTGGGGTGGGGCGGGACTCACCTTTGAGTCGGAAGTGTCCTGTGGGTAGACACAGATCATAGTCAAGGGTGACCGGGAAGCACAGTGGTGCTTCTTTCTTCTGAGGGCTCTGGCAGCTGGTCTGGTTGGGAGAACCAGATTGCTCCCTGGGCTCAACTCCCATGCCTTTGAGCCCCACATATACCATCACTCAAATCACCCAGATCACTCACTCTCCCCCAGGGGGCTTGCGAGGGGGGCTGCCAGATTGGTAAGCACCATCTGCAGCATCGCTTCTGTGCCCGCTTGGGGCTTCCCCACCCCAGCAAAGGGCGCTGGGACAAGTCTTGCCCCAGAAAGTTGTCTCCTACCTGGGTTACTTGTGAATCTCCTTGCTTCAGTGTTTTGTTTTTGTTTTTTTTTGCGGTACGCGGGCCTCTCACTGCCGTGGCCTCTCCCGTTGCGGAGCACAGGCTCCGGACGCGCAGGCTCAGCGGTCATGGCCCACGGGCCCAGCCGCTCCGCGGCATGTGGGATCTTCCCGGACCGGGGCACGAACCCGTGTCCCCTGCAGCGGCAGGCGGACTCTCAACCACTGCGCCACCAGGGAAGCCCTGCTTCAGTGTTTTTTTCCCTCAGTCTTCTTTCCAGATATTTGAGTGACGGAAACTTTGCCTTTGGGGAGTGCCAGACTGTCCCCCAGTTCTGGTCTGCAGCCAGTGGAAGTGTGTGAAAAGACAGGTTCCTTATCCCAGTGAGATCAGGACAGGTTTCACCAGCCCTCCAAGTGACTCTCATGTGTGCCAGGCTTGGCATTCTCTACAAGACCCTCCTTCAAGTTTATGCCCGGAGGAGGAGCCTATAGTATCTGCAGACAGTACAAGTCTGCCTTCCAGTGATAGCTTCTAAGCTGAGAGCTCGTGTCTCCTCCTTATGAATCTATTCAGGAAAACCAACCAGAGTGGTGGCTTATTCCGTAAAATTTTATCCATTCATTCAGCAAAACGTTTACCCTATGCTAGGCACCATGGTAGGCATGGATGATGCAGTGGTGACTAACGCATTGTCCCTCCCCTCAAAGGCCTTGGAGTCTGGTTGGAGAGACATCTAGTCACATTCCAGTGTGATGAGTGACACTGGCAGGAGGGGCAGGACTGTTTCCCAGGGCATCAGGAAGCAGAAAGCAGTGACTTTTTTTTCCTTGTGAGAGACAGAGAAGCAGAGAATGGAACCAAAGCATCATGATTCAGTCATAGGCGCTTTAGCATTCTAGAATTTTTTCATTCATGATTCAAGAGATAAAAATAATAAACCTGCTTCTGGATGTGCTACTAAGGTCTTCCGTAGGCCAGAAGGGAAATGTCTTCCCTCATTAGTTCATTATGGAAATGTGAATGCAGATTATATATAGACAAAAGGAAGAACCGTATGACTTTAGCATTACAATAAGCGTGTTAGACTCCGGCATGGCTTCTACAAAAGCGGAGAGGAATCAATTTCCGCTATGCGATGATGTCTGGCTAGTCGCCTTTTTTGGGGAAGCAAAGGTATTTCTGGATGTCTCAGAGCCTGCAGATAGGGCTTTGAAGGCTACTGGTACCCAGATGGACACAGCGACCTCTTTCACGCCCAGGGCGATGACTTGAAACCCTGGCTGCCCTTTCAGAATCACTTGGGAGCTTTTAAAGCTACCACATCTGGCCCCACTCCAGTGACTCTGCTTTAATTAGGGGCACTCAGGTGCTGGTAGCTTTTAAAAGCTCCCCAGGTGACTCTAATGTACAGCCAGTGCTGGAAAGCCCTGGCTATGGGGGGAGGGGCCAAGGAGGCAGCCTGGACACATCCCGCTGAACAAAGTCTGGGGAGGAGCTACCAGGGAAGTGGGTGGAAAGCAGGAGGGGTCCTAGCATAGGAGCAGTGGTCAACAGGCCACATGCTGCAGAGACAGAAAGAAGCGGGTCTGCGTGTGCCATGTAGGGCTGTGCCCGCCGCTGGCGGCTTCAGCTGCAGGTGTGTTGGCAGCGTCATGAGTGGGAAGCTGGATCAGAGTGTGCAGAAGAGTGAGAGGTGAGTCAGGACTCAGAAGGTGAGAAAATGGACACAGAGAATGTAGACTGACTTTGGAGATGAGTGTTGTCTATGGAGGGGGTATGTGTGTTGCAGGAAGGGGGAATCCCTTCCAGGGCCCGAGAGTGGGCTCTTGTCTAATACTCAGAAGTGAATTGTCTGAGGAGACACAGGAGCTGACAAAGCAAAAGACTTTATTGGGAAGAGGTGCTGGGGCGGAGAGCAGCAGGGTAGGGGAACCCAGGAGAGGCTCTGCCAAGTGGCTCACAGCCTCAGGTTTTATGGTGATGAGGTTAGTTTCCAGGTTGTCTCTGGCCAATCATCTTGCTTGGCCCATACCTGGTCTGATTCAGGGTCCTCCCTGGTGGCGCGTGCATCTCTCAGCCAAGATGGATTCTGGCGTGAGGATTTCTGGGAGGTTGGCAGGACATATCATCTCCTCCCTCCTCTTTTGGCCCCTCCCGCATTCTCCTGGTGGGCAGCACCACATTCTTTATTGGAACCTCCTGTTGCAAAACAACTCAGGCAAGCGGTTATCATCGTGCCGACCCAGGCGGGCAGTTTTGGTCAATGGTTCCCTAACATGTGGGGGTGGAGGGAATGATTTCGTTATCTGTTGAGGATGGGAGAGCCTTGAGTGTGTCCAGATGCTAATAGAAATGACCCAGTTAAGAGGAGGTGGTGGATGTTTGGAAGAGAGAAGACATAATTGATGGTAGGAAGTTCCTGAGAAGGTGGAAGGGGAGAGAAGGGGGGGTCCCGACACACCGGTGTGGTTGTAATAGGATGGAAGACAGAGAGGCTGGGGGTGAGAGGAGGGGGCTCATCTCACTGGGTGCTTCCAAGAACATGTATTCACCAGTAGTTTACTACGTGGATGGGGCTACTTTCAAAAGCCTTGACATGCACCCTCTGTCCACGCCATCTCTCCCATGAAAGCAGTCTGCTTCTTTCCCTTTCTTCTCTCTTCTCCTCATGGCAGCCAGACCTGGAGCCACTGTCCCAGTGATGGGTGAGCTGGTAGAGCCCCGGCTGTCTTCTCTTCCTGGTGCACCTTCTCCACGTGTGACTGGGTGTTTGGTCAGTCAGCCAGCTTTGACCCCAAAGCCTGAACCCTGGGTAGGGAAGCTGGGAGGTGAAGCCCCGAGGCCCTTGACCCGAGCCCCCTTCTCAGTCAGGGCCTGTCTTACTGGAGAGTCTCTGCAGCGGCTCAGACACTAAGCGCTTAAGACTAAGGTTGTTGAATGTGCTGGTCCTGTTGGCACTTGTCTTTTGTGTGTGCCCACTCCCTCTTTGGGAAACCTTCAGGGGAGTGGATTAGTCACAGGGTTCAGGCATCGAGCCCTCATCCCAGCACACTAATGCTCTCTGCCCTCAGTGGCGGGGTCTTTGCCTCTCTGATCCTTGCTACCTGAGGCTACACTGGGCAGCAGGCAGGCTTAAGGTCACTGCCTGTGGGTTGAAACCTGAAGGTGTGGAGGGCTGGCCCCCCCGAATAGGTGTCTCCTGACCCCTCTCCATCTTCCTGCTCACTCCCACTTTCCTGTGCTGTCCTGGAGTCGGAAACAGCACCTTCTGCCCTCAGCCATGATGCTTGCCGGCCGGGCTCAACATTGGAGAGGCACCCGCCCCTGGACCCCTCACTGGCAGGAAGTCCTTCTCATAGTTCCTGACAGATGGGTCTGGCCCATTTTCTGCCCCTGCTCTGTGTCCAGCTGTGTCCCCAACCATTCTGCCATGAAGTGGGCAGTAGCTTCCCCCCACCTACCTCTTTCATGCTCCTAGGAGATTTCCAAATATGTAGTATGTTTTCCATCTGCTGCAAGCAGTGCCTTGCCAACGGCTCTCCTGCGGTCTACTCTTCACTTAGCACAGACTGGATTTGTTTCGTATGTTTGTTTTCTCAAATTCCCCACCCAACACCTGCCCCAAACAGAATCCAAAGTGCAAAGGAAACATGTTTTAAATGGAAGGTAAAATCGGGGCCTCCTTCCTGGTGGTGGTATTGGCATGGGCCACAGATTCTCCCCTCTGAGTCAAGTCCCTCTCGGACTTGTGTCGCCTCGCTCCTCTCCAGCCACCCTGGCTGTCTTCCAGCTCCTCACATGTTCTGCATAGCCTTTGCATGTGCTGGTCCCTCCTTGCCCGGCTACGTGAGATTCATCCTTCAGGGCTCAGCCTCAGCATCACTTCCTCTGGAAGTCCTTCCCTGACCCCTGCCTACATTGGAAACAGGACTCCTGCCCCTACTTTTCTCCCCTGGAATCTGCCCGGCCAGGTGTTCAGAGCCTCCTCCAGCTGACTTCTCACCCTTCACAGGTGGAGTCCATGGACCAGTGAGGGAGAGTGGCCGGGCCCTGTCACCCACTGTCAGCCACCTGCATGTTTCCTTTAAGCACCCTCCATCATCTGTCACTGATATTCATTTGTGTAGTTGTCTCGTTTCTGTAACTTACACCAAAATTTAATATAGCACAGGACACACAACACTCCTTAAAAATGTTTGCTGAGGGCTTCCCTGGTGGCGCAGTGGTTGGGAATCTGCCTACCAATGCAGGGAACACGGGTTCGAGCCCTGGTCTGGGAAGATCCCACATGCCGCGGAGCAACTAAGCCCGTGCACCACCACTACTGAGCCTGCTCTCTAGAGCCCGTGAGCCACAACTACTGAGCTCACGCACCGCAACTACCGAAGCCTGCGCGCCTGGAGCCCGTGCTCTGCAACGAGAAGCCACCGCAATGAGAAGCCCTCACACCGCGGTGAAGAGTAGCCCCGACTCGAAGCAACTAGAGAAAGCCCGCGCGCAGCAACGAAGACCCAACACAGCCAAAAATAATAAACAAATAAAATAAATAAATAAAAATAAAACTTAAAAAAATAAAATAAAATTGGGCTTGGTTCAGCTCAGCCCCTTCTGTAGCACCTGCCTCCTGTTGTTCAATGCCACCAGCCCTCTTGCCCTGTGGAGTAGAGCAAGGCTTCTGCTATTGGGTTCAGTTCTCAATTGCTCTAGTGGCCCAAAGCCTGTTGGGTGTCTTTACTCTGAGACCATCCTGACCGTCAGTTTCTGTAAAAGAGTAAAACAACAAACAGAACACCCTCCAGGGAAGCAAGTAACGGAGTAGTTTAGGAGGAACTAAAAGGGTCAGGTCGTGGCAGCTGTGCTAATGAGGCCTCGACCTCTGGCCTTCTGGATCTGGTAGAATGAGTTCACAGGTTTGTACAGAGTTGACTAAAACAAGTCCCACTGTTCACTGGGCACGAAAGTCTTCAGTGAGGTCCGGTAGGTGTCTGGCATCTGAGTCACCCAAAACCTGTGGCCCTTTACCAGCCTCAGCTGACTGAAGAAAGCTGTGATGAAACTCAACAGTCGTTTATATTCTCCCAGGCAAGTTTCCTGCGTGGAAAATCTCTCTTCTTCACTTTCTGGGGCAGCACCTATTCCTCCTCCCCGTCTCCCTTCCCCCTCTGTTCCTTCCTACATAACTTTCAGTAACTGAAAGAAGGCAGAGGGCAGCCCCTGGCCTGTCAGTCAAAGCTTCCATGGAGCCGGTTCTCTGCCAGCCAGCGGTTACTTCCAGGAACCAGGCACAGCCTGCGTGTCCTCAGTTCTTCATTACCCTCTCCAGCCTTGGCCCGCAAGCAGAGTCTGCCTTCCTCCATCCTGTGTGACAGTCACCCGGGGCCCACATGAGAAGTATGGGCTTCTCACCCTCCTGCCCATCGCCTCTTTTCCACATCTGACACTCGCCACCTTTCAGAGTCCCAGTGGCATAGTCCAGCCTTAAAATTAAGTCCAAACCCCTCACCACAGTTTATAAGCCCGTTAGGGTCTAACCCCTGCCTTCCTTTGCAGCCTGGGCCACCAGCTACTTCACTCTCTTTCTGGGCTCCAGCCACACCAGAATTGCCACTGATCTGCCTAAGGCTCTCCTCACTTCAGTTAGACCCTGTTTCTTCTGATTGACCCACTCCTCCCCTCCTTGGATGCCCCCCGGCCTCCTGGACTCCTTCCTAGCAGGAATCAGCTGTAATTGGATTCTTGACTATATAATGAGCTGTTCCACACCTTTCTCTCTACCTAGACTATGCCTCCTGAGGTCAAAGACTATTCCTGGTTTGTATCTCCACTGCCTCATACAATGCCTGGTACACAGCAGGCATAAAATCAATTTGTACCGAGGAATGATTATTGAATGACAACTCCCTTTCCCTGGGACTGGCCCAGCACCCCCCAACATCATCTCAATATTTGGTATGTTGTGAATTGTACAACAGTTCTCCCTCCCACCTAAACCACCTTCCCACCACTTGCCTCAGTGTCTGGGTTCAGTCTTGGTCCAGACTTGGGGCAGTAGACTTGAACTCATCTTCAAAGTTCTGGCATCACCTGACACCAGCCTCCCTTCCTTCCTTAGGACAGGGCTCAGTTTGTGAGATGTTCACTGTCAAGTAGGTGAGTTAAATATCCCTTCCCCAGGTCACCCCTTTGCCCAGCTTCTCCCTGTCATCAGCAAGCCCTACATGACAAAACTAATCACACTCGCCACTGTGCAGAGCACCCTGCCAGCTTCTAGAGGCTTGTGGGGCTGTCCAGCTGTATCATAGCTCACTGATATCCCACAGAACTGCAGGAGTCTCAGAATCCTCACCCATCTTTACCTAACATCACATTGTCCCGCATGTCAATTGACTCCAATTCTAGAAGCAGGAACTACTTTACAGTACAGACAAGACCAAGAGCTGCAAAAATGAGACACCTCGGGGCTTCCCTGGTGGCGCAGTGGTTAAGAATCCACCCGCCAATGCAGGGGACATGGGTTCGAGCCCTGGTCCAGGAAGATCCCACATGCTGCGGAGCAGCTAAGCCCGCGAGCCACAACTACTGAGCCCACGAGACACAGCTATTGGAGCCCGCACACCTAGAGCCCGAGCTCTGCAACAAGAGAAGCCACTGCAATGAGAAGCCTGCGCGCCACAGCAAAGACCCAACGCAGCCAAAAGAAAAGATGAGACATTTAAGCAGACGTCGGGTCCTGGGAATGGTCCCTGTGGCAGATGTTGCGGATTGCCGCCCCCAGAAGCCAATCACAACTCCTTTCTCCCTTGTTGCAAAGCTAGAACCATCACCTTTCCAGACTCCCTTGTAGCTAGAGTCATGTGACACGGTCCTGGCCAAAGTGCTGTGTCCTGAGGCTCCTAGGAAGTCTTCCCTCCCTGCATAAACAGACACAGTTCCAAGGGTTTTGGCCCTTCCCCCTAATCTGGGTCCAGAATGAGGAAGTATCTAGGGGAGCAGCCATCATCGGATATTAAGGCCAAAAGTCACGTGCTCAGGGTGACAGAAAAGATAAGAACCAGGACCTTGAGGAATCAGCCAAGCTGCCTTGAACTTCTTGTCCTGTGAGAAAATTAAACTCCTAATAATTTAAGCCACAGCTGCTCAGGGTTTGTTAAATGCTGCCAAAAGCAGTCCTAGTTGACAGTTACTTTGACCGCGTGTCTCTAACCCTCAGGACCACTGGACTCCTCCTGCCAAAAAGCCTTGCCTGTGCCCCGCCTTACCCAGCATCCATGCAGTGACTCCCTTCCACAGCCATCTCCTCTGGACCGTTGCCTCATTTCACCCGCACCCATGCCAACTGTGACGTTTCCCATGCGGCTAGAGCCACACCAGGGCTGCCAACCCCTCCTGGGCCTTTGTCACCCTCACTGCTGCTGGTGCCTGAGGCTCTGTCGCCAGCTCACTCTGGGTCCCTGGCAAGGTAAATGTTGTCTTCACGGTTCACTGTGTGGTCTAGGTTTGGGCTCCCCAAGGTATAGATGGTCCACCTCTCACCTCTGGCCTGCCCCCGTTGGCAGTTGTTTTGGTCTGGTCCTGAAGTAGAGTTTCTTGAACAATTTAAGCAGAGGGAACGGCCTCAACTAAGATATAGACAGCATGGAAAAAACAGGAACAACCATTCTAGTTTGCCCAAGACTAAGGAGTTTCCTGGGATGCAGAAGTTTCAGCGCTAAAACCAGGCCAGACCCTGGCAAACCAGGAGGGCTGGTCACCCTGGTGGGATACTTGGAGACCATCAGTAATTCTGTACAGCTGGAACGTGCAGGGTGAGCAATGAGGCTGGAGAGCTGGCAGGGGCAGATCTCTGAGGGCTCCCCCGGGCCATTGAATCCTGACCAGGAGGGGCCGTGGAAGAGTTTGAGGCAGGTGTGTAAGTTTCCTAGGGCTGCCATAACAAATTATCACAAACTTGGTGCCTTAAAACAACAGAAATTTATTCTCTCAGTTCTGGAGGCCAGAAGCCCTAAATCAAGGTGTCAGTGGAGCTGCATTCCCTCCAAAGCGTCCAGGGGAGAATCCCTTTCGCGTCTATTCTAGCTTCTGATGGCTCAGGCATCCCTGGGCTCATGGCTGCATCACTCCAGTCTCTGCTTCCGTCTTTAATGGCCTTCCCCTCTTCTGTGTCTCAGCCTTCCTCTGCTTTTCTAAGAACACCTGTCACTGGATTCAGGACCCTCTTGGATAATCCAGGATGGTCTCATTTCAAGATCCTTAGCTTAATCCTACTTGCAAAGACCTTTTTCCTAAATAAGATCACATTCATAGGTTCCAGGCATTAGGACTTGGACCTCTCTTTTGGGGGGCACACCATTCAACCCACTACATCAGGGAAGCAACATTTTCAAGTTTGGAATTTGAAAAGATCACTCTGGAAGCAGAGAAAACATGGTTGAATAGGGGCTCTTCAGCTGTTAAATAAACATCGTGGAGGCCTGGGGAGAAGCCAAGGGATGCATACGTGAAGAGCAGTGTGAGAGCTGTGGTGGGTCCCACTGGGCACCTTCCTTCTATCCCTAAGGCTGTCCACGTGTTGCCCAAGCTTTCTCCAACCCCTCCGTCCAGGTCTGCCCCTCGCAGACTCCAGGCTAGTTTTTGCCCAGAGTTGGCTGATGGGCCCAGGGATGGGTGTATCCTCCCTTGCCTGACTAAAGCTGGTCTCTGGAGTCCCGGTTTCCTGTCCTAGGACTAACTAGTCTCTCTCAGGTGTGACAGACACCAGGAATGCTCATCCCTGCCCTGCAAGCACACTGTCGGCTTGATGGGACCATCCATTCATTCCTCCAATGTACATTGGTTCAGTGTGTGCTCTCTGCTGGAACCATGGACCAGACACAGCCCCTGCTTGCCAGGAGCTCACAGGCCAGTCTGGGTAATAGATGAGGAGAAAGTAATTTCAATACCACATAAGCTAAGCCCGGGTGTATCACAGGCAATCCCAGGAGGGCCATTGGGCCAGGCTGTACTCGCAAGGGGCCTCAAATGTGGATTATATTTTTCATTAATTTTTATTCGAGTATAGTTGCTGTACGATGTTGTGTTAGTTTCTTGCTGTACAGCAAAGTGAATCAGCTATACGTATACATATGTCCCCTCTTTTTTAGATTTCCTTCCCATTTAGGTCACCACAGAGCACTGAGTATAGAGTTCCATGTGCTCTACAGTAGGTTCTCATTAGTTATCTGTTTTATACATAGTAGTGTATATATTGTCAGTCCTAATCTCCCAATTCATCCCACCCACCCGCTTCCCGCCTTGGTAACCGTAAGTTTGTTCTCTACATCTGTGACTGTATTTCTGCTTTGCAAATAAGTTCATCTGTACCATTTTTCTAGATTCCACATGTAAGCGATATTGTACGATATTTGTTTTTCTCTTTCTGACTTATTTCACTCTGTATGACAATATCTAGGTCCACCCATATCTCTGCAAATGGCACTATTTCGTTCCTTTTTATGGCTGAGTAATATTCCATTGTATGGATTTTTTTTAAAAAAATTGGAGTATAATTGATTCACAACATTGTGTTAGTTTCAGGGGTACAGCAAAGTGACTCGTTATACATATATATATATTCTTTTTTTGGACTCTTTTCCATTATAGGTTATTACAAGATATTGAATGTAGTTCCCTGTGCTCTACAGTAAATCCTTGTTGTCTATCCATTTTCTATATGGTAATGTGTATCTGTTAATCCCATACTCCTAATTTATCCCTCCCCCCATCAAATGTGGATTTTTGACATTACCATCCAAACCAGCTTACCATTTACACAGGCACAGACACACGTCCTGACCAGGTCTAGTATTTAAACATTGCCACAGGTTTTGTATCCCAGTTTTTGTTTTGCTTTTTCATTTTAAAATCTATACCAGGAACCCCCAAGGTGACTCGGGCCTCCCTCAGCCTCTGAGGTCAGGAAGGCCTGCTGGAAGGTGCAGCTTCTAAGACGGGTTGGGAAGCAGTTGACCAGGGGAAGATGGAACCAGCCAGGGGAAGGGAAGGCGTCCATGGCGAGGACTAAAGGGAAAGCCTGTGTGAAGATTTTAAAGATGGAAAGAGCAACGTGGCAGCTTCCAGAATTTGAGAGAAAGGGGAGCAGCGATAAGACTGGAGAAGACACTGAAGTGGAAGTTCGTGGTGGTCCAGGCTAAATGCTTGGCCTGCATCATGAACGTGGGGAAGCCATCTTTAAGCCAGAGGTCTCACAATAGCGGTCAGGAAAAGGCCTGTTTCTTGGTCACTGCACATTTTGTGCTGTTGGAATGGGTGCTAGGGCTGCATTTGACTCTGGAGAACACGCCCCCTTGGCTCAGCAGCGTGTGGGTGAGCAGGGAGACCCACGTCTGGGACCTCCTCACTCCTCTCTCATCCAAAAGGAGGAAACAGTGAGGCAGAGAGCTTGGGAGTGAGGAGAGCTGAGTAACCAGAGGAAGCTTCTATGGTAGAGGAGGCCTGAGTGGGAGGGGGGCCAAGGCCCATTTTAGTCTTCCTGCTGGAACCCCAGGCCCTCGCTCTCCCCAGCAGAGTGGAGAGGTGGAGCCCCGTGGCCTTCCGTCTTCTTCCCTCCGTGTTTGTCTTGGCTGAGAGCTGCCGGAGGATACTTGAAGCCAGTTCTGTCAAGGCAGAGCTGGAGGAGTCTCGGCACATGGGAGCACAGAGGAGGGAGTGGGAAGGGGTCTCAGGTGGGGTGATGAGGGGGGTCCTCTGACTCCTTGCGTGCTGCGCAGCCTCAGCACCATGGAGCCTCCTGGTGAGGTGGCTGAAATCCCCGAGTTCCTTGATGCCCACCTGCTCCAGGAAGGCATTCAAAGACTCCCAGGTGCCAGAAGATGTGTCTCCTGCTCTTGCGGCATGACACACAGATCCGTTTAGACGCTGGCACTCAAGCTTCCAGGGACTTGGTCCCACCAGCAGGCCCCCTGGCCTGGGCAGGGCTGTAAAGGAGGCCTGGCTGGCCCAGAGCACTGGCTAGGCCCTGCCACGGCCAACTCCATCATTCTCAGACCTTGATTCAGTGCTGCCTCCCCCGAGGCCCAGCGTGGACCCTCCCATGTCCTGCTCTGCACAGACGCTGACAGGTCACGTGTCCCACAGCTGAAGGTCTCCCCCGTCCGCCTCCACCATCTGCTGAGGCCCCATAATTATTCCAAGGCCAGTGCAGTCTCACTCCGAGGGGAGAGTTCACACAGCCCTGTAATGTAACCCAGGCCCTGGGCTGCTCGGGCAGGGGGTCCCCAGCTGGGTAATGAGCCGCCGGCTTTATTGAACTCCCCGGCTTGACTGACTAATCACCGCCTTAGCCAAGGCTGCCCGGCCTTCTGAGAACCCATCTAAGCACCGTCGCTAAGGACTTCCTTCTCCCCAACACCCCAATTCCTGCTCCTCAAATCTTTCCTCCTCCCCAGTTATGTTTAAATAACCAGGATCAGGGCAGGGAGATTCCCAGGGGGTTGGCCTCCCCCATCCATCTGGGTGAAAGTGTGGCTGCCTCAGGTCTGGGGGCCCAAGCAGGATGGACCAGAATGGGCTGCTCTTTGACTACGCTAGGGCCACTCCAAGCGGAAGCCAGACCCCCACCCTGTCTCCTAAACCCATGTACTTCCCTCTCACCTCTGTTTCTGGAGGCCTGCACTCCAGGAGGGAGGGCCTTGGCTGAGGTGGCGTGCTCTGGGCCAGGCCTGTCCCCGGAGAAGTGTAGGAAACAGGGTCCTGCTCAGGCCTCAAGACCCAGCCCACGTCCCATGTGCGCAACAGCCACCCCAGGCCTCTCCCTCCTCTCTGCTCCCCAGCACTTGTAAGGACCCCTAAGACAGCGAATACTACTCCTACGCTTTTGTGTGTTGGTTTTCTGGCCGAGACTGTGCCCTCTCTGTGGATGAGGACTGCCATCTATCCCTATGTGCCCACAACTTAGCACATGGTAGGTGCTTTAAAAAACATCAAGAAGGGAGAGGGAGGAGACGCCTCAAGAGGTAAGAGGTTTGGTCTGTGCATGAGGGACATGGCATCTGAGATGCTGTCCCTGTGGATCTCCAGGTGTCTCCACCACATTTATGGCTGAAGTGTCTGGAGGGGAGAGACCTGGCCCATTTAGGAAGCAGTGTCAGTGTGTTGTCAGTACTCTAGCGGTTCGCGAGTTGTTCGGCTAATGGTGAACCTGAGGTCAAGGGTCACCTGGAGTTCACTGTCCTGGGTGACTTCCTACTGGCTGCACCTAGAGTAGGCCTTGAACCCATCCTGGAGGGTATGAAGGGTCCATGGGCCCTCTGCCCTCCCACAGTGGTGGGGCTCTTCTGAGACGAGGTCAGGACCCAGCCCTCTTCCTGACGGAGCTGTGCCTGATGTCCTTGGGGAGGGTGAAAAGCAGGGGAAACCCCCAAGTTCAGACCCCTGCTCAGGCTGACCCAGCCCATCACCATTCCCCAGAGGCCTGCGTAGGTGGGAACGGACAGCTGACCCCTCCTTTGGTCCCGGGGAGTTGGTGAGCGTGGGTTCCATGCCACCCTCCAGAGAAGAGAGTGAGGGAGCCAGATCCAGGGACCGTGGGAGGGAGGGCCCAGGAGGAGAAGACTTCAAAGCACTCCCAGAACAGCTTATAAACAAGCTGGGCTGGTGGGGCAGCCAGCGGGGGCCTTTCTGGAGGGGCCGGAAGCTTGCATGGGGTTGTGTGAAGAGCACAGGACAGGGGTCAGAGAGGGGAGGCGTGAGCCTCGGGGCCCCAGGCAGCCCCACCTAACCTCTCTGTGACTCGGTTTCCTCTCTCTCCCTCCGGAGCTGGCGTGAGGGTCAGCGTGACGATGTAGGTGAAAGCGCTGTGTAGGCGCCAAGCCCTGATCAGATGTTATTTATTATTCTGAGCTGTGTTTTGGTGGGAGACTTGGAAGGGCTGAGAGGGAGAGCTGAGTGTTCTAGGGCCCCTTCTTCCCCAGTGCTGTTTTGAGAGTTCTCAGAGCAGAATGGCCAGGAGTGGGGCCCGGGCAGGGAGAGGCCCATGGCTCTCGACAGGATCAAACTGGGCGGAGGATCGGGTAGGATGGACAAGGTTCCCTGCTTTTCCGACCCCCCCCACCACCTCTGGTCTCTACCCCTCCCTGCTCCCCCACTTCCTAATGGTCTCAGGTGACTCCCCAGAAATCAGCCTCCTCCCCGGATACCTGTCTCATGTAATGGGGCTGTGACAATTTTTCGAAGTCCTGCTCAGAAATGTGTCCCTGTCCATTTCCCTTTGTGATATCCAAGGAGGCTGCACAGACCACGTTCATCAAGGGCTGTGCAGAGGCCCGACTCTGGGCAGCCGGAACACAGGTTTATGAAATTACAGGGAATTCAAAGCAGCCGGCACCGCCCGCTGTCTGGCTTCATTGCTGGGACCGGCCTCGGAGGGAAGTTTATTCCAATAATTTAGGGGATTAGGATCTGACACCCTTCATTAACTCTTTGACATAAGCAGAAAAGACAGATCTTGCAGAATGACCCACACGACGGGAAGGAATTGGCTCAGGCAGGGAGGAGGCAACACGCCGCCCACGAGGAAGAAGCAAAGTCTGCAGGGTGGAAAGAGGGTCGCTGCCCTTTCACAGGCCAACTGGAGGGTGAGGTCTAGCCGGAGGGGGAGAGCGGGTCAGGGCTCGGCACTCAGTTTCCCCATCTGTGAAATAACTGGGGCCCCACCCCATCGACTGCCCCTGGGACATAGCAGCTCGGTTCCTGCTCCCCACATCCTTTGCAGTTGGTCTTGAAAAGGTATCACTCTCTTCCCCATTCCATGGCAGGCTCTGGCTCTTTTCCTGTCCCCTCCACAGATATAGCCCTTGATGTTTCACAAACTTCTTGTCCAGCCTGTCAAGACCAGAGTTGGGGCTGCACATTGACAGCAGTTTTGCCAGCTGGGTGGGGAGGGGTGCTCTCCAAAGGCCCCACAAGCTGGTGTCCCTGCATTAATGGTGGGGTCACGTAGCTGTGTGACACGGGGCCAGTTGCTTACCCTCTCTGTGCGTCTTTTCCTCAAATCTAAAATGGAGGTACAGTTTGTTGTGAGGATTAAATGAGACAATACACACAGCCTGGCGCACATTAAGGCCCCGGTAAATATCAACAATTAGTGGTCTTACCGCTGCTCACCGGGGGTGACCTTCTCCTTCGTAAAGTAAATCAGGGGGATGAGAGCTGACTGGCACTCCCTGAGTGCAGCCTTCGTGGTCGTTAGCGAGGCGGCTGGGCTGCCCAGCGCTGTCCCAAGACACTGTGACCACATAGGTTCTCTTGGAGCCGGGAGTGTGTCAGTCGAGCAGTAGGAATGTGATTCGTCCCCGAGCCGGGGGAGCCGGAGCATATCTGGTATGTGTCTCTGGAATGATTTGGGGAAAATTCCCCGAAGTTGGAACTTGAGATGCAAACTGCCGGGACAGAGAGATAGGGAGCTGTCCGCGCGCCCCCCACCCTGGGACCTGGTGCTGGGGTGGGAGTCAGCTTACACAGCACACAGGCTGCTCAGGCCCGCCCTGGAATGGCCGTGAACTTGTTGTTTTTCCACGTCATTTGCTCTCAGATGCACTATCGGGCCGGCGATGCTAACCCTGCGGCTGCAGGTCCCTCCTTGTAACAAGCGAGTGTGTGTTCTTCGGAGGTGGCCAAGGGGAGGAGGGGGCCCGGCCGAGAGGTGGGGGGAAGGGAAGCAAGCCTCTTCGTGCAGTACAGTGAGCTTGCGTGTCCCGGAGCCAGCTCCCCCAAAGCACATGCCATTTCTGGCCCCTGAAGGGGTTAAAGGCCTCCTGGAGTCAAAAACAAGCAGGTGTCCCACCGTGCCAGATACGCCGCCTAAACTGCTTCCAGCTTTTTTTTCCTCTTCTGCAACAAGTCTGTGATCAGCCCCAGGACAGAGGAGCCGGCAGCCTGCCTGTGACAGGCGTCAGGTTAGCTTGCTCCCAGTCGGGTGGCGCGCCCAGGACATAAATCCAGGCTCTGGCCCCTGTGCAGCTCCTCTCCCTGCACACTCCGGAGAGGGAGCCCTCTTCATCTGAGGCTGCACAGCCCGGCGGGCTCCACGGACCTGGTGGAGGCAGCCTCGGCAGCTGCAGCCCTAGCAGCGGCGAGGAGGCCCGCTGGGGTGGGCAGGGCAGGTGTCTGCAGCCCCCCGAAGAGCACAAGGCCCTGGGGGCCCCAGCCCTGGCGCCGTCTCAGGGGAGGTCTCTGGGCGCCGCAGACCCCACCATGCGGGCCCCGGGGTGCTGCTGTTCCCGGTCCTGCTGGGGACAGATGGCAGCGCTGCTGCTGCTGCTGCTGGGGGCGCCCCCGCGAGGCCTGGCACTGCCTCCCATCCGATACTCTCATGCTGGCATCTGCCCCAACGACATGAACCCCAACCTCTGGGTGGATGCCCAGAGCACCTGCAAGCGGGAGTGTGAGACGGACCAGGTGAGTGTGAATCCGGAAGCCTGAGACAGGCCACGTGGTCTTGTTAGCGAGGGAGAGTGGGAGCTGGGTGGTGGGAACGACTTGGAACGTGAAGGAGCCCAGCCCCGGGCCACATGGAGATAAACAGGGTGTGATGTCTGTCTAACTTCGAGGCCTGGAAGAAGAGGTGGGCGTGATGTCAGAGTTTCTCAGGGGCTGGGAATCTTCGGATTCCTGGTCTCATGTCTGCTGAGGGCTGCTCTGAGCCAGCACTATGCCAGGCACATCAGAGAGACTGGCGTGACCCACCCGCGGCCTGTCGACAGGTGAGAATGGAACTCAGGACCCTGCAATAGGCAGAGCAAGACTGCATGGCCAGGGAGGGGAGGGTGGGCCTGCACCCCGCAGCCATCTGACCACAGAGCTGAGGCTTCATCCGGCCTCTGGGCCACTTCCCCGGGGGTTTGGACCCTGACCCTGAGATCAGAGCAGGCTGATGGGGAGGGTGGGCAGGAGTGGATCTGAACAGACTCTCTGGGTGTCCGTAGGGGGCACGTAGACTAGGTTTCAACCTGCCAAATCCCTCGCGCCTCCCAGCACTCAGGGCAGGCCTGGTTCTAGGGCAATTCCCTCCCAGCTCCTGAGCCCAAGGGCTGTTCCTGTCACTTCCCCATGGGGTGAAGCGCCTGTTGGTACCTGACACCTGCCTGGGCAGAGGTACGTCCTGCCAGTCTGGCAGCTCCTGGGGCTCGGGCTGGGTTGGTCATCACCAGGGACCATGGGAGACCATGATGCTCCCTCTGCCGAATGCATGTAACCTACGAGAGCATAGGCTGGCCCTGGGGAGAGCGGCCTCTCCCTCACAGTGCCCACGGGACGATCCAGGCCTCTCACTGGCAGGAGCAGTGGCAGAGCCGAGGGAAAGGAAGGTAAGGACTAGGGAGGGGTGGCAGAGTGTCCCCATCCGGCTGAGGTCGTGCTGTTTGTTGGCCACATTTGCGGGCAAGGCTGTTTCACTGGCACAGGCTGGCCTGATAAATCAGGTGTGGCTCGGAGACAGTGAGACTCTGGCTGATTCTGTGTGTCTTGGGGAGAAGGCACCTCCATGGGGCTGGGGATATGGACAGCCTATGGGTATGTTCTGAGCCCTTAAGCAAAAACTGTTCTAAAAATTCCCTCCAGGTTTTCTGTGCCCAGAAATACCTTCCCCTGGTCCCCAGGGACCCAGGCTTTCCTGGACCTCTGAGTCCTGAAGGAGCTTCTGGGGCCAGAGTCTTTAAGGAATTGAAGGGCCCTCCGGCAAGGAGCAGGTTCTCTGCTACTCAGCCCCCTCTTCCTCTCACCCTCTCACTGGGTCCCTCTCCCGCAGACCCCAGCTCTGAGATCTGTCCATCCCTGTCCCAGAGCCTCCCTGGTGTGGCCTAGAAGCCTATGCCAAGCAAGGGCTGCAAAACAAAGTCCCCATTCTGAGCCGAGAGGGGAAAACAGTAAACAAGTCGGGCAGGCAGGCTCCACGTAGCCCTTAGTTGATGTGGAATGTCGCAGGGGCTGAAGGGAAAGTTGGAGCCGCACGAGGCCAGCCCTGGTGGTGAGCAGCTCCCAGAGCCACGAGCAGGGCTCAGGATTAGGGGCATTGCCCACATCCCAGCAAAAACACCACGTGAAATCCTTGTTTGTGTCGGCCCCAGAGCGTGTTGCTAATTTTGAGGAATTAAACTAATGCCGTATGTGGATCCACAGAGAATCAGAGGGAATTACACAGCCTGGCAAGTCCTCGCTGATGGCCTTGCTGACCTTTGCCACACAAAGGGACTTTTTTTCCCCGTGGATTTCCCCGTGCAATGTCCCACAGGTTGGAACTGGCACAGCCCACAGTGGCCAGACCTGGTGTCCTGGGCCTGTCCTGCCTGCCCTTCCTCTAGGCTTTGGATGAACATGGGCCAGCATCAGAGCTGCCGTTCCTAATGTGTATGTGGACAGCCTTGAGTAGCTGTCCCTGTGGTGTCCGACTTTTCCTTCTTAGCGTTTGGCCAGGGCGTCCCCATCGGAAGAGACAAAAAAAGGCAGGCTCGTTTGTTCCAGTCGACACCTCATGGCGGTAACGATATGATGTAGAAGAAAAATACCTCATCAGAGTCCCATCCACCTGGAGCTTGAAGCCCTTTCCCACCACTTCCCAGCTCTGTGGACTTGAGCGGCTCCTCTCTTAGTTTCTGCATCCTCATCTCATCTCATGGTGGTAGGAAGACTTTCCCTCTTACAGTATGTGACCTTCCTCTTCCCACACTGCTAGCTGTGTGACCTTGGGCAAGTTACCTAGTCTCTCTGTGCCTCAGTGATCATTACCTGGGAAGTGAGAATGATGGTTGTACCCATTGTGATGAGCATTAGATAAGCTGACAGATATAAATGTTCTTAGAAGAAGGCTGGGCAAATAGTGGGTGAATACATTAGCTATTAGTATTATCGAAATGGTTTTCTCATGGTAGGTGAGCACCTATTAGTTCCCTTCCCTGGAGACCATGGGGGAGGGTGGGGGGAAGCCTGTGTTCTCTTCCTTCTCCTCCTTGCTCAGACCTCTCCATCTGGCTCTCCCCAGGACTGTGAGACCTATGAGAAGTGCTGCCCCAACGTGTGTGGGACCAAGAGCTGTGTGGCAGCCCGCTACATGGACGTGAAGGGGAAGAAGGGCCCCGTGGGCATGCCCAAGGAGGCCACGTGCGACCATTTCATGTGTCTGCAGCAGGGCTCCGAATGTGACATCTGGGACGGCCAGCCCGTGTGCAAGTGCAGAGACCGCTGTGAGAAGGAGCCCAGTTTCACCTGTGCCTCCGACGGCCTCACCTACTATAACCGCTGCTACATGGACGCCGAGGCCTGCTCCAAGGGCATCACACTGGCTGTCGTCACCTGCCGCTATCACTTCACCTGGCCCAACACCAGCCCCCCACCACCCGAAACCACCGTGCACCCCACCACGGCCCCCCCAGAGACCCCTGGGCTGGACACAGCGGCCCCAGCTCTGCTCAACTACCCCGCGCACCAGTCGGTCACTGTGGGTGAGACAGTGAGCTTCCTTTGTGATGTGGTGGGCCGGCCCCGGCCCGAGATCACCTGGGAGAAGCAGCTGGAGGATCGGGAGAACGTGGTCATGAGGCCCAACCACGTGCGCGGCAACGTGGTGGTCACCAACATCGCCCAGCTGGTCATCTACAGCGCCCAGCCCCAGGACGCCGGCATCTACACCTGCACGGCCCGCAACGCCGCCGGCGTCCTGCGTGCTGACTTCCCGCTGTCGGTGGTCCGGGGGGGTCGGCCTTCGGCCACCGAGGAGAGCAGCCCGAACGGCACGGCCTTCCCCGCAGCCGAGTGCCTGAAGCCCCCTGACAGTGAGGACTGCGGCGAGGAGCAGACCCGCTGGTACTTCGACGCCCAGGCCAACAGCTGCCTGACCTTCACCTTCGGCCACTGCCACCGCAACCGCAACCACTTTGAGACCTACGAGACCTGCATGCTGGCCTGCGTGAGCGGGCCGCTGGCCGTGTGCAGCCTGCCCCCCCTGCAGGGGCCCTGCAAGGCCTACGAGCCCCGCTGGGCCTACAACAGCCAGACGGGCCAGTGCCAGTCCTTTGTCTACGGCGGCTGCGAGGGCAACGGCAACAACTTTGAGAGCCGCGAGGCCTGCGAGGAGTCCTGCCCCTTCCCTCGGGGGAACCAGCGCTGCCGGGCCTGCAAGCCAAGGCAGAAGCTCGTCACCAGCTTCTGTCGGAGCGACTTTGTCATCTTGGGCCGAATCTCTGAGCTGACAGAGGAGCCCGACTCAGGTCGCGCCCTGGTGACTGTGGACGAGGTCCTAAAGGATGAGAAGATGGGCCTCAAGTTCCTGGGCCGGGAGCCGCTGGAGGTCACTCTGCTCCATGTGGACTGGACCTGCCCCTGCCCCAACGTGACGGTGGGCGAGACGCCGCTCATCATCATGGGTGAGGTGGACGGCGGCATGGCCATGCTGCGGCCCGACAGCTTCGTGGGGGCCTCGAGCACCCGGCGGGTTCGGAAGCTGCGCGAGGTCACGCACAAGAAAACCTGTGACGTCCTCAAGGAGTTCCCAGGCTTGCAGTGAGGCCCTCCGCCCCTCCCCAGTCCTGTCCCTGACCTTCCTCCATTGACCCATCCCCAGCACCCCTCAGTCAGCAAACTGGGCAAGGTCAGATTAGATGGTCTTAGGCCAGCAGGGGAATATCAATCAACGCATCCGAAAAAAGCCACCGCATGGACATCTATACACGACCAAGTGTAAAACAGACAGCTAGTGGGAAGCAGCCGCATAGCACAGAGAGATCAGCTCGGTGCTTTGTGTCCACCTTAGAGGGGTGGGATAGGGAGGGTGGGAGGGACACGCAAGAGGGAGGAGATACGGGGGTATATGTATAGCTGACTCACTTTGTTACACAGCAGAAACTAACACACCATTGTAAAGCAATTATACTCCAATAAAGATGTTAAAAAAAAGAAAAGAAAAGAAGAAAGGCACCCGAGGGTCTTAGACCAACTTCTATTCTTTGAATTCAATAAAGAGGGGGTGTCTTTTTAGCTGTGGGGGACAAAAGGAGAAGTCAACAGACACCTGCAGGTTATTCCTAACGACCAGTCTGCTCTGGCCTTCTTAGCTTCTCTTGGCTGGCCACTCCCTCCCCTGGTTCTCCCAGCCTCCCTGCCCCTAGCCAACCTCCCAGCCAGGATTCTAGAGATGGAGGCTGCACGATGGTCACAGGAATAGTAGAATGAATTGGTTTGCAAAAGAAGTAGGTGGGGATGGAAAGGAGGGCCCAGGAACTGATGGGACAAATTTCCCACAGCCCCCCAGAGCGCTATGAGCAGAAACCACTTCATGGGGGGATTGTGGGAAGTGAGAATCGGGAGGCTTGCCCTGAGTGGAGGCTGCCGGGCGGGTGCCTTTGGGTGGTGGTCAGCCTGTGCTTCGGTGAAGTTGGCCTGGCAGTCTCTGAGGCCACCACAGCACATGTGGTGAAGGACACATGTTCCTCATGTTTCTTCTCCCTTGGCTTTATTGATTGGTTTATTAATTGTTGATTTATTGATTCAGTTCTGTTCAATCCAACTCAGTGGACATTTTCCGGATACTTACTGGGTGCCAGATGCTAGGACCACAGAGAGATGTTAGTCACTGCCCAGCTCATAGCAAATGAACACAAATGTCCAGACCCCAGGGCTCCCCCAGAAGCAGACCAATGGCTGGCTCTCCTCGCTGTCAAAAATCCCATTTTTAACAGACAGCGTGCTTTCAGCTGCCTCTGGCTTCCTTGGACATAAAGCAGATAGAAGCCCCAGGATCTGTTTTGGTGGGAAGAGAAATAAAGGAAGAGGAAAAGCAGGCAGGGGAGGGGGTTGGTGAAGGAATAAGAAAGGAGGGAAGAGGGGAGGCAGGCCTGGGAAGGAAAAAGAATGTTGCTCGATGCTCCCATCTGGTGGTGGCCTTGGGAGCCGCAGGGACCCGGAGAGAGGCTCTGGGTGTGGCCTGGGAGGGCTGGTTTGGTGTGCGGCAGCTTGTCGGTGACTTCTGTTTCTGGACTTCCTGTGCAGGTCTGCCACCACACCACTAGGTAAAGTTTTGGGGAAACCCACCGTCAGCTCTTCCTCTACCCCCATTCCCTCCTCAGCCCTTCATTCTGCCCATGCCCCTCCATAGCTGAAGAAGGTCTTTGTGGGGCATTTTTGTTTCTTCCTCAAATGTAGGGGGAAAGATACCAATTAAAAGCTCCGAGTATCAACAGCCCTTCTTGTGTGGTTCGTTTGGGCTAATGTGGGTGGGATGGGGGGGTGGGTAGTGTTGTTTCTTTGGTGACCTGGTGGTTGGCGGGGGGGGGGGAGCTGGGGGGGGGTTAGTCTGTCCACCTGGATCCTGTTTAGGTGATAACGGGACTTCTTACTGTGGCGCCAACCCCAGCTCTGTACATTAGACGCAGGAGAGCTGAGGCCAGAGAGGCCAGGTAACTCACCCGGGAACACGGGCAGGAAGGCACAGGGTGTAGGCCCAGGTGTTCTGCCTCGTATCTCGGTCCCCTGCCCCATCACAACAGCACGGTGGGCCAGGGCAGACTCCAGAGCCCAACGCCGATGGTCAGTTCAGGGGCATGAAGGTGGAAGAGACAGGAGTGGGCAGGGGGCCATGCTGCTGTCCTGCTGTTACTCCCTAGGGGGCCTCTGGGTGAGGCTTGGTCCCAAAGCCCTGGGTGCTCAGAGCACGTGGCTGGGTTCCCAGGCTGAGGCAGCAGCACCTTTGGTGCCAGGGGTTCCTGGCTGCTCCCCTCCCCGGAGATGTGTTCAGGAGTTTTCAGCCAGGGCGTGCTCCCAGCTTGTCTGTTCCCTAGGCTGGGAGCCAGCTAAGCACGAGGGACACCTGACCCCTGTCCACTTCCCTGGTCTTCCCGGGCCATAGCCCCAAGGGGGAATCCAGGCCCAGCCCAGCCCAGCCGGGGTCAATCCCTCCTTAGAGATAATTCCCTGCAATAAGGAGGGGCCAGGATGGAGAAGACAAGCTCCTCCCTGAGAGAGAAGAGAGGCCAGAGGAGTGGGAGCTTCTCAAGTCACCACTGGGAAAATGCTGAGCACAGAACTTAAACAAGAAGGTGTGAGCAACCAGCCACAGGCCCTGCCCCTCTCAGGTCCAGGAACCAGGGAGTGGTTCCTTACCTTTCCTCGGAGTGGGGACACACTGTTGCACCTGCTTCTAGGCTGAGGTGCCCCAATAAGTAGCACATCACCTTAGAGCCCGAGGGGGCAAGTGTCCACATGCCAGCACCTGTCACCTCCCCTCTTCCCTCCACTTGCATAGATGTGAGGCTGAGCCCTGTGACTACTTGGCGGAGGTGTGAGGCTCAGGGCATCTGATCTCAGGCACTGGCCACACACAGCTGCAGACTTGGGGTCCCTGTCACACTCCATCCCCAGCTTGGCAGGGTGGGAAGGCCCAGCCTGTGGAGTCAGACACACCTAGGGCTGAATTTGGGCTCTGACACATATCTGCCATCTCTCTGAGCCTCAGTTTCCTCATCTGTAAGACAGAGCACTTCATGGAGACTTGGGGTGCTCGACCCTATTAACTGTGTCAAACTGAAAAGCCTAGGAAACAGAACCTGGCACAGATGGCTGCCCCTGGGCCCCCTCTGCGCCCTCAGCAGCTCCCTGGCTGAGAGCAGTCCCCCAGGACTGCTCTCCTCCCCTCGCCCTTCCATCCAGACCTCAGGTTTCACAGGCTCAGTGACCACGCAGCTTCAAATGTTGTGTTCTGCTGCTCGGAATACATCCCAAACTGACCACCCCGCATAGGTTGATTTGGGATTTGGAAAATATGGGTACTTGGGGAAAGGGTGATATAGTATCAACGATCGTTGTGGACCTGCCACATGGCGTTTATTTTCTGTCCTTGAAACCAAGTCTGTGCTTCTCTCTGTCACCGAGGCCTTACGTAGTAACTGGCTTCTGGGAGGTGCTGAGTGCAGGCTGAACTGAATTCCCAGGGCCTGGTTGCCAGGTGACCTAGGGAGGCCCAGCCTACCCAGTCTGGGAGATTTGGCCCCAGGATATAGGGGGATTGAGCCCTCCTTCCGGTCGAGGTCAGACTCACCTGCTTTCCTGTCGCTGGATGCTCGCTCCTCCCCTGCTCGCATCTGTTGTCTCCCTCTCTCCACCTCTACCCCAGCTCTCTGTCTGCCTTCAGAGGCTCGTTCTGGTGCCGGCTGTCTCCAGACCAGCTCTGGGGCCTCCGCTTGGAGGAGGACAAGACAGGGGCAGGACGGCTTGGCTTTTTCCACCCTCTGAGTCCCCCAGCCCCTCCAGCCTCCAACGACACACTGCCCCATAGTCTGATGTCACCCCTGGACAGTGGGGCCAGAGAGCAGGGACCGGGGGCGGAACCTGATGAGTGAAGGGGGCGAATAAATACAGCTACATGGCGATTTCCTGAGGACTGCGCCCTGTGTCCCACCATCCTGCTATAGCATCAGCGTTGAGTGGGCGCTTACTGCAGGGCAGATGTCAGCTCTTGTCATCTCCGTCACGCCTGTGGGAGACAGAATGCTCTTTTGTAGGTGGGAAAACTGAGGCTAGAGGAGATGAGAAGCTTGTCCAAGATCACCCAGCCGCTAAGTGGCAGAGCCGAGATTTGAACCTAAGCAGTCTGACTTCTAGGGTCTTAATGCTCATGCTATGCTATTTCTCCCAGCATGTCACACACACACACACACACACACACACACACACACACACACGCACACACACACACACACACACACACACGCACGCACGCGGCTCTGGGCTGGGCAGTGTGGAATCCCATCAGGACCCCAAATGTCTCCAAAGAGCCTGTCTTCCGTCAGCCACACGCACACCACCCCAGGCTTATGAGGTGACGTGTCACATGGTATTTCTATCACACACGTGAGCAGTCATGGCCTAGATTCCTGAGCCTGCTCATCCTTCAAGACTCAGCTCCTTGGGGAGCCTCCGCTGTGCCCAGGCCACACACTCTTCTCCAAGTCTCCATCTCCCTCTGCACTTGCACTGATACCCGGCCAGAGCCACTGCTTAGGGCTCTGGGAGGCCTGTGGGCCCAGCTTGCAGAGATCCAGGGGGATTCGCTGGATGAACAAATGGTCCCGGGACCAAGGGTCGCGCGGTGCACTGGAGACCACAGGGCTGTGAAGGGCTCCTTTGGGGTCTTCCTTCCTTTTGCCCAGCTCCACTTCCTGATACTCTCTCCTTCTCCTTCCACCTCCCCAAGGAGTCTGAAGTCTCCCGCCTGCTCTGGGAGTGTGTGATTAATATAGGCAGGATGGAGGATAGGGTTCCTGGGTCCTATTCTTGGCTGTGGCCTCATTCTGGAATGTGCCCTGAGGTCAAGTGACACTCAAGCTGTCAGGAGGAAGGAAGCCTAACCCTCTAGCTAGCACTGCCCTGAGGGAGCGGGTAGGGCAGGCAGGTGGGCAGTCCACCACCCTCTCCTTCCCGCCTCTCTGGCTCCTATTTCTGGGTTGGGCTGGAGTCTCTGTGTCCCACCCCAGCTTACCCCAGGACGTGAAACTCTGATATCCAGGTCTCCAGCAACACCCTGGACACCCAGACAAGGGGAGAATAGGCTGCATCTCCAATGCTTCCTGGACTGGACCCTCCCAGAGGTAGGGTCTCTTTCCAGCACATCTGTTGGGGTGAGGTGAGGTACTTGGGCGTGTCTCTTGTCCTTTTCAAGTCTTCAGGATACGGCTAGAGACCTGGCGGGATGAAGATATACCCACCCGATCACCTGTTCTCTGTCTGGGTGCGAGGGACACGCCCAGTCCTAGCAGAGGATGGCGACAGTTTTGTCTCCTTTCTGTGCGGACAGCCAGGAAGTAGAGACAGGGCCTGGGGAAGTGGTGAGGGACCCCAGCAGGGGAGGAGCCCAGTGCCAGAAGAGAGCGGATGGGCATTTCAGGGTGAACAGCTCTTTTCTTTTTTAAGTTTCCAGGTTCTGCTAATGCTGCTCTCCTGGGACCACATTTGTTTTGGCCGCACCGTGGGGCTTGTGGGATCTCAGTTCCCTGACCAGGGATCAAAGCCAGGCTCCTGGCAGTGAAAGCGCTGAGTCCTAACCACCGGACTGCCAGGGAATTCCCGAGTGTGAACAACTCTGATCAGGCACTTTACAAAATGTTGTCCAGTTTAATCCTCACAACCTTCTCTCAGCTGCATCTTTTACTCTTTCACCGTGTGATAGACCCCACCCTAGGCAGCAATGTTCAGGAGGGCCTTGTTCACAGCACAAGGCATGACCATAGAGGGTTTCAACAGATGTTTGTGGAGTGAATGAATGACTGAATGAAGCAAGCCCTACAGACCTTATGGAGGAAGAGATGACCTCAGAGGTATTATTGTCCCTGTTTTACAGATGCTGCCTCTGAATCTAAATGTTTAAAGGAAACTTGCCCAAGGTCATAAGGCTAATAAATGCAAGAGCCAGGATTCAAACCTAGGTCTGACTTTAGTGGCCATATTCTTTCCAGGGTAACATATATATTTTAACCATTTCAGCTAAAGCCTGAGGGCCCCAAATGGCCGTTCCCCGCCTGAACATCCATAACCACCTTTTCTAACTGGTCCCTGACCTCCAGGAGTGCCAAGGCTGTACAGAAAGTCACAAAGCTGCACCCTCCAATAGTTAGTATTGAACTCATGTAAGTAAATTCATAGGAAATCAAATGTTTAAATTCAGTTCCTCAGCCCCCCTAGCTATAGTCCAAGTGTCACATTTCATGTAACTTGGTGGCTACCATATTGAACAACACAGACATAGAATATTTCCATCATCACAGAAAATTCTGTTGGATAGCCCTGTCACAAAGGATTAAACCGTTAATTCTTGTTTTCTCTGGTAGAGATCTTGTGTAAGGGTGCGGGCCCTGACTCTACGCTCCTGCCCTGCCAAGGACTCCGGGAATTCCTGTTCCTGGTTTTGGTCTCATGGATCCTACTGCCACAAGGGCTTTTGGAATTGCCCTACTGTCTCTAGACTCTAATCCCAGCCTCAGAAAAATCCCCTCATCTTTTCTCCCAGCAGGCTTCTGTTCAGCCTTCTTGCAAATAAAGTTCTTGATGGCCTCTCTCAATATCCCAGATTTCCTAAAGAGGTACACAAATGAGTACATACACACCAAGACCCAACATCTGTGGCACTCAGGGGAAGATGAGTTTACCAAACTTTCAGCTAAGTATGACAGAGAGGGGCTGCTGATGGCAGGGAGACAGTAGGGCTACAGGTCAAGTCCTCTCGCGGCATGGCACAGCGCCCACGACGATTGTGCAAGTGCTGTCACTAGTGGGCCAGGCGACCCACAGCTCTTCAGAGACGCCTGTGGAAGTGCTGAATAAAGGGCTAAGAATTAATATGTTCGTTATGGTCATTGCTGAAGACTTCACAGAGAGGCACCAGATGTTTTAGGCCTTAAGGCCCCCGAATTTCCCTGGTATATAGGGTGAGTGGCCGTGAGGAAAGGCCAGAGTCATGGCAGAGCATGGGCTCTTGAGTCAAACTACCTGGGCTCAAATACTGGCTCTGTGACTTTGGGTACGTTAACCTCTCGTGCCTCAGCATCTTCATCTATAAAACGGAATAATAATGGTTTTCATAGTGCCTCTCCAGTAGTAGTCAGCCCTGGGCCTGATTGCTCCAGCTGGTTGGGAATAATTGCTGTTGCATATTCCCACCTGTAGCTGGAAAGAACCAGATGAGAACAGGTTCCTCTCCCCAAAGCTGCTCTTGGACAGCAAAGTAAGAACAGATGCAGTCTCCTTTGCTGACAAAGGAAGAGTCCGGGATAAGGGTAGCCAGAAAGGAGAGAAGCCAGAGGAAGGGAAAGAGAGGCACACACTCTGGGTTGGGTGGTTGGAAGCAAGCGGAGACAAGTGTAGTAATGAGGTAGAGATGGTTCATACCTCCAAGTGTAGAGCTGAGTTCTTTTTTTAAATTTTTATTTTATTATATTTTTATTTTTGGCTGTGTTGGGTCTTCGTTGCTGCATGCAGGCTTTCTCTAGTTGCGGCGAGCGGGCACTGCTCTTCGTTGCCGTGCGTGGGCTTATTGCGGTGGCTTCTCTTGTTGTGGAGCATGGGCTCTAGGTGCGCAGGCTTCAGTAGTTGTGGCACGTGGGCTCAGTAAGTAGTTGTGGCGCGAGGGCTCAGTAGTTGTGGCTCGTGGGCTCTAGAGCGCAGGCTCAGTAGTTGTGGCGCACAGGCTTAGTTGCTCCGCGGCATGTGGGATCTTCCTAGACAAGGGCTCAAACCCATGTCCCCTGCGTTGGCAACTGCGCCACCAGGGAAGTCCCTGGAGCTGAGTTCTTACCCTTTATTTCAAGCACCACTCCCCATCTCAATGCACCAAAAAGGCCAACAGAATAAAAGGGGAAACAGCCTCAGAGTTTTGGTGTGACCAGTAACTCAGACTCAAAGTAATCCTCTCAGTCATCACAACCAACAATTTCACCCTGTGACCCTAATAAGAGGAAAAGCTGGTGTTCATGGATGAGCGGAATGCAGCTTCAGTGAGACTTACACAGATGGCAACCCATCCCCATCTCCGGCCTCATGGAAGATACCCACTCTTTACCACCTAGATGCCCTGATGGCAGGGTTAATAATTTTCATTACTAATAGCCTGCAGCACCTAATATGCGCTCAACATACACTATCTCATTGAATATTTACACACCTGTGGTGTGTATGTCATTCACCTCCATTTAATATTCTCTCTCTCCATTTCAGAGATGATGTAACTGAGGCTCAGAGAGATTGAATAATTTGCCTAAGGCCCCTGGCCAAGCAGGAATCCAAGCTTAGGTTGGTCTATGTGACTCCAAATCCCATGTATTTAACCACATGTATAAGATATTCCACCACAGATTCAAGAACAGTGAAGTACAGTTTTCTCTTCTGCTTCCTCCTTTCTCCCTGCTAATCCACCAGGAAGTTTCACTGCGTAGAATTCTTATGAAAAGGCATGTTTAAGGCCAGCTGACCTCCCCTAAATATGCTGGTCACATGCCCTTAAGGCTAAGCCACAGGCCGAGAGACAGAACGAGATGGGGATGCAAGTCCCTCTCACAGAAGAGTCTAGAGAGGTCAGGTTATCCCCTGTGGGGAAGAGGATTACGCTCAATGCTTCATGTCCCTTACACGGTCCTCACACTAAATGTAACAAGCAGGCTTTCTCAGATAAGAAATCTGAGGCTGAATAAGTTTAACGGGGCACAGCTACACGAGGGTGAGTTGGGGATTCAATTCGAAGTCTGACCCCAAGGCCCATACTCTTTTCCTGGACAGAGTTACCAGGAGTAATTTTACTTGGAGGCTTAATGAAACCCCTACACTGCTATAGAACATTCTTGCTTAGTTCTTAGCAGTTACTAAGGAGTCTGGAGACAAACTTGTGGTGCCTAGACCTCTATCCCTACTGGTGAAGTTGGGGTGAGACAGGGATCAGACACTGATGTTTTCTGTTCCAATGCAAGATCCACGTCTCATAAAGAACAGTGATGCTCTCTGAACAGTCCCAGGTCACGTGAAGGGGCTTGGCCAGCGTGTGGCAGTATTTTCAGTAGAAGACAGAGTGCTCAGCCGCAAGGGAAACTTAGAGGAGACTCTAGAAAAGCATTGCTCAGGGAAAGCGACCCAGGGGAAAAGGTATTTGTGGCTGTCAATTTCTTGCTTAGATGTTACAAAGCTTCCCTGCCAAAGTCCTTTTTTTGATTTATGCTCAAACTGGAAGATATTATAAGCATCGAAAAAGCCAAACTGGAAAGCTGAACAGCTGAGCTCTGAAAAGATAGTAACCTTGGCCAGAAGTAGAATGTGGTGATGGGTACCGCAAGTGGGAGTGAGCTGTGGGTGTCTGAATTTCTGCAGTGAACACACACACACAGATTCCACCGACACCAACTTCTGGAAGGGCACCATCTGCTGTGAACCCTGATAATTACAAAAACAGAAAGAGGTTTTGTCTCTAAAGGTAGGAAAACAAATGAGATGACCCCTAGAGGGAGCTTCTAGCCTGAGGAGGTTTTTAAGATAAGCATTTAAACTGAAACTGGGATAGGAACTGGAGCTGCCCCTCCTGTACTTCCCCTCCCTCACTACCACTACTTCTTCCTTGGAATTCTTCCCTGACCTCCTCATCCCACCCCTGGGTCTCATGAATAAAGAAATTCTAAACCACCTCTCTTTCACAATATTTCTGTTCAGAGCTTGGAGCAATGAAAAAAAAATTACAATGTCCAAAGTCAAAGGCAGCTTTTCCTGGGAGTGATGGACTGGAAGCAGGGACAGATTTCCTCTGCTTTTTTTTTTTCCCTAAGAGTTATAGCACTAAGTCTCCCACTGTGGACACGTCCGACGAAGAAAAAGAACCAGGACCAAGTTTTTCCTCCACGGCAGCTGGGAATTTGAGAGAGCCCATGCTTCCCCAGGTGACCCATTCTTCATAACTTGATTACTCTTCCCCAGTCTAGAACCCCTCATGTGGACATGATCTCTCCCTTTCTTTGTTCATACCTCCGTATTCTCCTGTGTATGATTATTTCGGTGTGTGTTATCGTTTGCTAGGGTGTAAGCCATTGGAAAGGTCCTAAAGGTTTATATACGTCATCACCAGCTCCTAACCTAGTAGGTGGTCAATAAATGTGTTAAGGGGGTGAACACAGGGGCTGTTGTAAATGCTACCTCACTTTGTTTGATACAATTTAGGGACTTGAATGGAATCTGACCCTCGAGTCAACCTGACCATTTTGCTATCTATCATAAGGACTAGCAAAGCCCAGGACCAAAGACTTCAGGTGCGTGAAATGTCTCGAGTTACTTCTCAGAGAATCTGAGCACCCAGACAGCAGTAGGAAGTGGGCACATAAAACTAGCCCATGAACTGCAAACTCTTATAACCCACTCCCCATTGTGTTTCTGCAGCATATTTCCGTTTCCTAACTGTGCCGGGCAAAGGCTGATATTAACACAATTTTGGAGTTGCTGAGCAAACGACCACTTACAGGGCCAGGCTAGGTGCGTGGGGAGGGAAATGACACAAAGTGCAGTTTATAGATACTGTCTCCTATGTAACCAGGTGTGGCTCTTTCATAAAGCCTTCCTACGGAGGTCAAAGGAGCAGTGCAATGGTTAAGGATCGTGGACTTTGGAAACAGAATCCCACAATTCAAATCCTGACTCTACGGGGGGTAACTATGTCACAAACTCTGCTTCCCTCTGTAAGTGAGGGAAGTGGCATAACCTTCCGAGGCTTCTTATGAAACCTAAGTGAGCTAAAATGTACAAATGCTTAGAACAGCATTTTGCACACAGGACGTACTATGAGGTGTTGACGGTTATTATCGAGCTTCCGAGGTTGGTTATTGCCTCTGGACTCCACAAGACTTTTGATAATATTAAAATCATCGTCATTCAGATAGCTAGCATGTAAGGTGCTGGTGCAGCCATCTACCCACTGTCAAAGCCTGGAAGAAAACTCATAATCATCAGTAAAGTGTGGTGTGCCTGGACTAGGAAACTTGTCCTGTGTCTCCAAACTTCTGCAAAGCATCCATCGGGGAAACGATCTCCAGGATGAGTTCCACGGCTCACACACACAGGCTCCCTCCTCTACCCTTCTTTCACCTTTCTCACACGTGAAGGAAGGGCAGATAGAGGAGACATACCCTAGTCTCCTTTCTACCCGCTACCAGACTCTTCTCCTCTGGTAGAGGCTCTTGGGGAGATAAGGTCTTACCTTTGTCTCTCTATTCCTTTTACACAGAACCCGAAAAGTTCTTTGAACTTTTGTAGCTCGGATAATAAACAAGAGTCTCCTTCCAAAAAACATTTCTTCCTAAATTACAAAAAAAAAAAAAAAAAGTTTCCTGCCTTTCTTCCAATCTATTTTCCAACCTGTTGTAAGATTCAAAAAGATGAAATTTCTCCAGGCAAAACCCTTTATAGCCTTGTGAAAACCGGGTTGTTCTCAAAGTCTTTAGTTAAAGGGCCTCTGGTGACACCTTAGTTGCTAGAAAGGCTGCCCAGGGATTGCAACTTTCTTAAGTATTGGATTGAAATGGTTTAGGGATCCCCATCATGTTTCCTGAAAATAGAAAGGAGTTAGCAGAAAGGAGTCACAAAGACTCTATAGAGCTTTAAAACGAATTGGGACTTCCCTGGCAGTCCTGTGGTTCAGACTCCACGCTTCCACTGCAGGGGGTGCGGGATCGATCCCTGGTTCAGCGGTGTGGCCAAAAAAAAGAATGGCAGGTAGTTTACAAAACAAGGAGTGTTCTTTTTTAAGAAAAGAGTTCTGAGGTCAGTAGGCAGATCTGGATCATCAGTGAACAGATATGATCATTACAAAACAAATCAAAATCCAACCTTCATCCTTACTAGAAATGAATCCATGGATGGTGGAAGGGTGGCCAGGAAAAGCCATCTGAAAGGAGTACCTGCATTTAGTTCAAAACAGAAAAAGGAACTGTGCCTATAACTACTGAACCCGTGTCACAGGGCATCTGGACTCGGAATTAAAAGAGACAATTTTAGGGTCCTATGATTCCACTTCTTAAACCATACTCATAGAAGGAGTATCCAGTGCTCATGTCTATCAGCGCCCAGTGGTCATCAGTTTATACCCATCTGCTTGAAACCAAGCTAGGTGGATACCGTGTCTACGCTTGTCCTATTTCTTTCTGGCCTAAAGGAAGTACAAAATTGTTTTGAATTAGAATGTAGTTTGGGGAAATATCACAACCTAGCTTTCACGCTCCAAAGGAGGCTATGGTGCCATATTCTCCCAGCTCTCTCAACAGCACTAAGGAAGGAAGAGAAAAGGAGACTCAGGAGCTGTCAAAGGGCATGTGGAGAACCAGTTTTTAAAAATAGCTGCAACCTGGTGGTTGGGAAAGAAGTTTATGTTTGACTTTCACATTTAGTACAAAAAAAAAAAAACCATAAAAGCAATGTCTAGCTTATTTTGTAAATGTGGTTTTTCCACAATTATTTTTGAAACACTTGAGTGTATAGACAGAAGGGATGCGACCCACAGTATATGCCAAGGTTTGTCTAAAAATATTTTACACCTGTTCTCTGTTCTGCACGCTGGTCATATTTTATCAGTGAAGTAAAGTGCTCATAATGCCAGACGAGGAATGTGTTTTTCCTTCCAAGTCCTCAATGTTTTTCCCTCCTGTAAAGCAAACCTCCTTTTCTACCTGCACTAAAATAAAGCTAGAACCATTACCCACATGACACATCTACCACCAGAGCTACATTTCAACTCCTATTCCTGAGCAGTACTGTTTAGGAACAACCACTTCAATACTTTTCACAGCAGTGTGGACACTTTAGCAAACATTTTTGGCTGCCCCCAAAAGGAACGCCAACTTGTATACTGGGTTTAAATCAACTTGCTGATTGTATAAAAAAGAATGCTGAAACACTGGTTTCCCTATCAGCGACTTAAAACTAGAAAACAAACTCAGTGGTATTTATTACTGAAACATGAATAGAATAGCTTTTACGATATTACTGTAAAATTTTTATTTAATTCTCTGTTGATGCAAATAACAGACTGGACAACAAAATGTTGACTATAATAAAGACAGTTATGGTCTTCATTTACTTTTTTGATTTCAAAGGGCAACACAACAAATATGGACCTCGTGGCTTCTAGATACTGTAAGCCCCTAAGAACACATTACAATTCTTCATAGCAAGGTGACGGCTTCCTCAAAACTCTGTCAGGAAGTGTACTGATGTCACTGTACTTACTTTGCAGATGAAGAAACGGAGCCATCTGAGTCAAATTACTTAATACACTTAAGGAAGGAATTAGACCCATAATTTCCAGTAGCCTCCAGACACGAGCTGCTTCCCAATGGTTTTTTTCCAAGGTTTGCCTAATTGTAAGATGATCTCAAAGCTCCACTTACAGACTATATGTATGAAGCGCGTGTTCGAAAATAGAAATCTTAGAACTCAAATATTGAGAAATGGTTAGTAGAGGTTTACTATTCACAAGTCAAATACCATTACTGACAAGACTTTTAGCCTAATCTAAACCTCCAAAAGCCCATCTAGTGGTTCAGCAATATTTGGTCCAATCAAATTCTAACTAACCCAAATTCAAAATAGTAGGCACTTAGTATAACAAGATTTAATCCATATAGAAACTACAGAAATTCTTCTGAGCTTTTTTTTTTAATTAATTGATTATTTTTTTATTTATTTTATTTTTGGCTGTGTTGGGTCTTGGTTGCTGTGCGGACTTTCTCTAGTTGTGGTGAGCGGGGGCTACTCTTTGGTGAGGCGCACGGGCTTCTCATTGCGGTGGCTTCTCTTGTTGCAGAGCACGGGCTCTAGGCGCGCAGGCTTCAGTAGTTGTGGCTTGTGGGCTCTAGAGCGCAGGCTCAGTAGTTGTGGCGCACGGGCTTAGTTGCTCCGTGGCATGTGGGATCTTTCCGGACCAGGGATCGAACCCATGTCCCCTGGCATTGGCAGGCGGCTCCTTAACCACTGCTCCACCAGGGAAGTCCCTTCTGAGCTATTTTTAAACTGAGTTTTGTTTATTGTGCAGTTTAAACATGTTCAAAACTAATAGCAACAATAAAGGGAATATAAGTTCATTCATAATAGCGCATGCTTCTAAAATGTGACCACTTCTCATTTTAAACCAAAATGTATTGATCTTTTTTAAGAAAGTCTTTCAGAATCAGTTTGAAATAAGAGGTCATTTGGTTTCCTTAAGGTTTAAAAATAAAAGCAAAAAGACTAGTTATCACAACATCTATACATATAGAAATCGTGAATTACAAAGGTGTGCCTTAAGATCGTTTTTCAAAGTAACTTAAATCATACGAACTGGAAACACATTGTTGAAGACTGTTTTGATAGTTTACTTGGCCTTTCCTTACATCGTTTATCAACAGCACAGGTAAGGAATGTGTGTGAAAATAGCTCCAGGAGGTCAATGTTTACAATTTTACTTAGAAGTAATAGGGCCACTGAATCTACAGCTCTTACTCAATCTGAAGGGATCATCCAGTGGTTCCAATATAAGAGAAGTAATCAACACAGCTGAATTAAGGAAATCAACAAAATTAGAGCATTCGTATGACTTAATGATTTCTAAAAACATTTCCAGATAGCCCGTAACTATAGTTTGTGGCCACTGGAAATACAAAGCATCTCTCTCAAAACATCATGACTGGAGAATGGCTAAGAGCCTCCCACTAGACCCTTCTCGTTAACACTCTTGTAGAGAGATTCTACAAGTCATGTGGCTAATACATCAAAAATGGTCTTATTCCCCTGACTTCAAATTAGAGGAGCGACCAGTTGGAGGGAACAAAGCATAGAACTTAAGACCAAGAACTCTGGAACCAGAGTTCCCAACTCTACCACTTACTGGCCATGAAATATCAAGCCGTGTCTCGGCCCTTCTTCTGTAAACTGGGTTAGAACTGTGCATGGCAGATAGCAAATGATATATAAGTATTTGACTGAAAGATTTAAAACATTAAAAAAGTACAAGGGTTGTACGAATTTTCCAACTGTATGCACGCAGACATTGGTCCTAGGTCCTTTATTCCCTAGGTCCGCCAGGGAATTCCTGGTCCTAGGTCCTTTAAACATGAAGATACATTCCTGTGGGAGTTCCCTGGTGGTCTAGTGGTTAGGATTTGGAAGCCGTGGCCCAGGTTCAGTCCCTGGTCGGGGAACTGAGATCCCACAAGCTGTGTGGCACAGTCAAAAAAATATATAATAAAAAAATAAAACAATAAAACATAATTAAGAAAAAAAACCCAACGATATCTTCCTAATATAACAAAAAAACTGAAAAACTCTGATCTAAAGTGACCTCCTGGGCCAAATGGATTAAAGCATCAGCTTACTGACACACTATAATGGCTTTTATTAAGCAACGGCAATTTTACAACCTTGTCTTCTAATAAGGTTTTTCCCCTCTTATCTGATCTTGTACTAGAGTACTGTTATCCTGCTTCTGACACATGCATGTATTCTAGGCAAGGAAATATATTGGATGTGCCATACCTATGCTATTTTCTGTTTGTGTAGGAAGGTCTCCAACCAGCATTTTACTTCATTAGTTTAGGTTATGTGCAAAAAGAGGTACAGTTGACCCTTGAACTGTGTGGGTCCACTTATATGTGGATTTTTTTCAGTAGCACGTACTATAATACTACATGATCTGCGGTTGGTGGAATCCTCAATGCAGAACCGCAGGTATGGAGGGCTGACTATAAGTTACACATGGATTTTCGGCTGAGTGGAGGGTGGGTGCCCCTCCTAACCCCCGTGCTGTTCAAGGCTCAACTGTACTTTATTTTCTCTGTATGTTACACTGACTTACTTTAAAATAACTTAAGTCTTGAAGATTTGTTAGATTAAATCTCTCAGTTAAAATGTGGGTACATACGAGAATGATATTAACACCAATACACATTAGAAAAACACTTTAAATTCAGGGCAACTTTAGTTTCACCTTCAAAAACTACGAAGTTAATCACAGTAAACAGTGTTATCTTTAAGGAGGCATTTTGACTCAAGGTCTACATTTGCCATCTAATATAGGTTAAAGTTATTAAAAGGAGATTTAACAATACACCTGATTTTAGAAGATGGGAAACAAGGGGACACCAGGATAGGGCCATTCAGAGGCTGCCACAGTACCTATAGGTATAGAAGACAAAAAAATGGAAAAACACCTTTAAGATAACTAACTTATCAAAATTGTAAACTAAAAGTCTCCACACAAGAGGGTCAAAAGTGTGACGGCAGTGGGGGAAAAAAGACTAGGGACTAAGGTGTAAACTTTTCTAAGGTTTTCTAAGGGGTGCCAGGAAACCAATCAAGATAAAATTGAGTTAACTTTTTCAGCACCAAACCAACATATGTACCAATATTTAATTTCCCTAAGATTTTTTTTGCCAGTACACACATCCCCAAGATCTGATATTCACACTTACATTAAGCTCAATTATTTAAAATCTGAATATATGTATTAGTGTTACAGATAGTTACAAATTCTATTGTGTATCTATTGGCCAGTTGCCTTTTGATTTTTAGAAAAAGTTAACTTGAGCCTTTCTTCATTTATAAAAAGGCAGTTTTCTTCCAGTTAAGTCTATGATAACTTCACCCAAAAGTTTCTAGTAGAAACTAGTGCTTAAAACCATTACTCTGTTCTTAGATCTATTCAAACTTTGTGATCACAAAAGCACATAATTGATAGCATAGGCAGACCAATCTCTGCTAGTTCCAGTCACTACCCCAATACTTCTTCATAACCTCATTCTGTCCACCAAAGGACAAAGGCCTCACCATGGAGCTGACAGAACAGCTTAGCTCTGTTATTTCCAGTGCTTGTTTCCTTAAAACTTTTTATTGTTCTAAACCGAGAGGGTAACAGACAAAAGGCTTTTGTAGACTGGTGTCCAAAAAATTCATTTGAGACCAAATTTATTTCACAAGTAACCCAGACAGTGCTGGTTTCTTACTAAAAAAGCAGAGAAAGTTATTCTTCCAATTCAAGACGATTTTCTCCCCAATACGATGTCAACACTGTATCAATGGACATCTAAACAGTGAAATGACTCATTATTTTAGCTTAAAGATAGTCTCACCCTTCCACCTCATCACTTACAAAAAAAAAAAAAAAAAAAAAAGACTCCATCCTTAACGAGCCACCACAATTTGACAGATTATGACTAATCTTTGATGTCCCAAACCAGCAGGTTGGCTATGTGCTTGCAAAAACAAAACCAACCCAAAAACTGTGCGTCAACTTTTTTGCTAGGAAAATGCACACAAATACTAATATAAATACCTGTCCAATCTTGAATAGATTTTAATCATCAATTCTCCAGCTAACTACGATGACTAAACTCAGTGTTAAGGATTAGTAAAAACAGACCTAAATCTTCTTTTTAAATAGTTAGGTCAGCTGCTTCGTCAAGCAAGTTTTCTGAGCTATTCATCTCCCATGCAGAAATAGAAAACTGATCCAATGGTTTCTTTCTCCATATACATTTCAAATAAATCCTCTCAGTTTACATGAGTGAATTTCATTTTATCACCTGACTCTGTCTTAGATGTCAGCATGACACATTTTAATAGGGTTGACTCGCCTTAGCATACCACCCCTATAGTGGGGAGACAAGATGCGGATGGACAGAGTTAGCTGCTAAACACAATAAAGCCGTCCCAAGCAGGCTTTAGGACAACTTTTTACGTGGCAAACTACTATCTGTGCACTGGTGGAGCAACAGCTTTCCATTATTCCCTTGTGATTCAACGAGTCAGATCCTTCTGCCTTATCGGCATTTACAACATCATAATTCCAGAATTAGATCTTTGGCAAAGGCTTAAAAACAAAGACCACGATGAACATTTTTAATTTTAAAGAATTTTAATACAAACTTAATATAAACTATTTCAGTCCCTCTTAACATGTAAGACACTGACTCAAAATACTTTTATACCGTTTTTTTCAAGTATTGCACAATATAGGTACAAAATTAATATTTACGATTACATTTTCTTCCATAATATATAGCAAAAATCTTTAAACCTTTAACAGAAAATACATTTTTTTGAAAAAGCAAATATTCGTACATTTTCATTCCACCACTAAAGGAATATCCTGTACACAATTTAGAAGAGGTGATGTCTTTAAGATGGATAATTTACAATTTCAGTAAAAAAAATACCACATGAAGCTGCTGCTGTCACAGGTCACTGTAGTAAAAAGATATAAATGCAATACCATGTCGTAGAAACAATATATATATCCTCTGGTATTTTACAAACTTTGTACTAAATTAAATTATACAATTAGAAAAGACCAATAAACCCACTTATTAGTGCCAATTTTTTATATATAAAAAAAAAATCAGCCATGTCCTTGCTATATCTTAAATACTGTAAGAGGCCATATCTGAGAGTATACTTTAAAATATACAGTCAGTATAAAATAACTTTGTGCTTGGTTGGCAATGAAAAATGATGCATGTTTTATTTTTGTAACCAAGCTTGAATGTATCCTTACTATAAGCTTAAAAAAAAAAAAATCTCAAGGAGGTTATAAAAAAAAAAACATCCCCCTTGGGTCCGAGCATTTTAACTTGTACAATACATCTTTTCTTTTTTTAGTTAGCCATAACAGGCTGGAATTGCTGGTTAGAATACTGCATGTTATTCAAGCTAAAATTCAAGCCATCTACAAAAGACTTCTCGTTGAGGCCTCCGTAGGCCGCAAACACATCAAAGGCATTACTGTACTGGAGAGGACTGAGGTTAAGGGGGCTGTCACCTGGGAACATTCCACTGGTACTACTACCTTGACCCTGCATATTAGGAAAAATAAATTCCTTGGCGTTAGGAGAAAGAGCGGAGGTTTTCTGCTGTTGCTGCTGCTGTGGTGGTGGTGACGGCGGTGGCTGGGGTGGCTGTTGCTGTTGCCGTGGCTTCTGCTGGTTACCCAGGCCAAGCCCATACAGAGAGTGCACTGAGGAAGAGATGGCTTTCTGCTTCAAGAGGTCATTCACATTCAAGCCGAGGTTGATAGGAGAAGTACGTGCAACCTTGTTGCTTCGGCCACTATTCTTCATTTTGGTAGAGCCGAACTTGGTGGCAGCAAAAGTGGCAGTGGTAAAGGTTAAAGGCTGAGTGGACCGGGGCATGAAGGTAGGGCTTACAGCAGCAGAGTGACCAAAGGGAGGAGATGGAGAGCTGGACACCGATGAGGCTGGGTCACTTATGGGCATAAAAACCTGGGCCTCTGGGTTAAAGCTGTTTTTGATCTCCTTATCCAACTCACATCCATTTTCATTATTATCATCCACATAAAGCACCTTCACTGGTCCCTTTTCACCAATTTGGTAGGAAACCTCAAATGGGTCGATCCAAACACTAAGATCCTGCGGCAGATTGCCGCGAACATCATCAATGTCCAAACCACTCTCTTTGGATGCTTGTTCAATCACTGGGTCCACCTTCTCCCCTACGTGTATACATCTAAACCCTGATCCTTTGTATGGCTTTTCAGGATACCAGTGCCCTTCATATTTCTTCTTAAGAAGTCTTTCGAGCTCTTCACCAAAAATGTTGACACGTCTCCTGGGAAGCTTATTGTACAGATATGAAATAATAAAATTTAGTGCTACTTGGATTTCAAGCTGCATAGCTGCTATGCCACAAAATTAGGTTTGTGTTTCAACTCCCCCCCCCAAGACACACACAAAAGTGTTCAGTTTGTGGCAGAGAAACAAATTTTCATTCAAAGTGCTGGTATTAGTAGATATCCTTCACCTTGAGTGGTCTTGTTCCTTAAAACAAACAAAACAAAAGGAGACATGTCCACATAAGATAAATGTTAAGTCTCACAACCTTTTTTTTACCCCCAGAGTAATTTCACTTTTGAAAAAGTCTAATAGGCTAGAAAGTCTGAAAAATATAATCAGCACAAAATATAGGAACTTACAATCGAAAATTATTTACTGAAGATCCAAATCTCAAGGGAAAACAGGATTTTCAGTTAAAACAACATTAAAAATAAACCCTATTATTTACTTTCTGTTTCTGAATAGAGTTCTAAGAGGAAAAATATTCCCAGAATACACAGCATATTTCTTCTTTTTCTTCCTGCAGTTCTCAAAAGAATATTTATTGGAAACTAAACTCAGCATACCTATCTATATACATACACACATATAATATATACATATATATATGCTAGTTTTAGAAGTTGGTCATACTCCTATTCATCAACTTAGAAGTGAATTCTGTATTTCAGTTCATTTTGGATATATACTGCTTAAATCTTCTTCATCATTAAACATCTCAAAACTTGAGAAGTTAGGAAAATTATTTTAATTTCCAAAGCACATGATAGTAAAGTTAAAGGAATTAAATACAAAATGAATTGCCATCCTAGTGAACAACAATTATGAACCAAATTATCCTACACAGTTGCTGTTTTAAATATACTAAGGGCACATAATGTAATACTCGAGCTTCTCTATGCTTTTCTTTTCAATGTGTGTTTTTCTAAATCTGAAAATACCTCTTGGGTATCAAGTATAACATAAGAAACAATTAATTTCAAACTTTATTGATTATTCTGTTTAAAGGGCAGGGTTTCTGAGTTTTATTCTCATTTTCAAAGCCACCTCCCTCCCTCATGGTAAGAGAACAGCCGGAGAGGCATGTACGATAAGGTCGACCTTTAAACGTTTGCTGGATCAGCACTGGGTGGGGATAAGAAAAGACCAAGGGCAAACAAGATATTTGCAGATCTATTTGTACACTGAGGTTGATTCAAAAGGACATTTAAAAAAATCAAGTTGGTATTAATCCATCTGTCTCATTTTCCATATTCGTGGTGACAAAGGGAAAAGAATCCCCGGCTTCCCCCCAACTACACTTTCCAAGCCGAAAGCCCGAGTGCTGGCAAAGGCAGCTGATTAAGCCAAAATGCTTGAAGGTGCAGTCGAGCGAAATTCAGATTCGGCGTAAGGTAGTTTCAAAGCAACGCCTTAAAGACAGGAGCGTGAAGAATTACATAAACAGCCAGTTGGGTCTCATTAGATTTCTGCTCACAGCCCTCGGAGCCTAAGCAAGTCTCCTCCCCCAAGGAGGAGGTGGAGGAAGGCCACGAGAAATGGAAAAGCAACCACTCGGGGCCCGGGGGCCGGACACCGGGCGGGTCGCGCCGCCGGCCGCACAGGGTCAGCCGCTCCCCTCCCCCCGCCGTAACCCGACCTGCCGCTCCCTGCACCCCCCGCGCCCCGAGGCTCCTGGGACCCAGCCAGAGCCCGGGGAGCACCGGATCCCCGGCACCATTTTCGGGCCCGGCGGCCACCGGCCCCGAGGACCCCAGCGTTCCCCTCGAGCTAGCCGCTGCTCCCGGGCGCCCCAATCCCCGATTCCCGTCAACTCGACCCCGGCCGCCCTTCCCCGGTCACCCGGCCCAGCTGAGCCCGACGCGCCGGCCGACCCCACCTGCGGCCCCCGGGCACGCCGGGGCCCCTCGGAGCCGCCTCAGGCCGGGTGTCGGGAGCGGCTCCCCTCCTCGCCCGGGCCTTGACGCCTCCGTCCCGAGCCCCGAAGGCCCGGGGCTCTACGCCGCTGCAGCCCCTCCTCCTCCTGACCCCGCCCGCCGCCCATCGATACTTACGGGTTGCTAACACCACAGACCCGGCCGCTGGGCGGACAAGGGGCGGCAGGGCGGGGGCACGGGAGGGTAGGCGGCTGCAAGCTGGCCGGGCCGAGGGCACGCCGACGCCGCCGGGCGGAGATTGCGGAGGACGAGGGCCTCAGGAGCTCGCCCCTTCTGGCTCGGAGTGGCGAGGACGGGATCAGGCAAGCGCGCTCACTTCTCCACACAGCCCGGTGCCCGGCCCAGCGTCCCCGTAGAGCGCGTAGTCCGCACCGGGCCAGAGCTTCGCTCCTTCTGCCGCGGCGCGCGCCCCGCCTCTCATTTTATATTCTCCTCCCCGCCCCCATCCCCTCCCGTAGGGATGCGCGCGCCCGCCCCGCGTCCCACAGCTCCGGGCGGTGTCACCATTCCCCGCCCTCACACCCTGCAACGGAGACCCTGGCCGGCTGGCTCCGCCCCTGCCCTGCCCCCGGACGCCATTGGCCAGGTCCCGCCGGCCCATGTCCTGACGGGCGGCGGAGGGCCGGGTGGACAAGGCCACACCTCTCGGGCTGCAGGGTGGCCAATGAGCCGATGATCTGGAGTCACTGTGGGCGGGATCAAGAGAAGATTTGGAAAGGGATTGGGGGAGAGACTTGCCAGTGAGGGCTACAGAGTGGGTTGGGACAGCTGACTCAGTCTAGGCAGAGAGCGCCGGGGAGAAGGGGGGAGGGGAGTGAAGCTGGGGGCGAAGCGGCTGGGGAAAAAGAGGAGGAGAGCGCAAGACCCCGAGAGGGAGGGGGGAATTTACAAAGAATGTCTCACCCGAGTGGGACTGTGGCTGGGGAAAATCCCACTCGTGGACGAGTTACCAAATCGGCCTCCAGTGCACCCAGGAGAGCCTAGAAAAAGGGCGAACTGTGACGGGGACTCGTGTACCCGATTAATTGAATATTAATCACCTCAAGGGCCTAGGCCAACTGCCATCCAGAGCGGGGGGTGGTGGGCAACCGCAAAACCCAGAGCTGCCGTGCCAGGCTGGGGGTGGGGAAGAGACCACCTGGCCACACCTCCCGCCCAGGTGAACTGCCTCCGCTTCCCACATCAGACCTCCCCGTGCGACCCGGCAGCAACTCGGACGTGGGGGTGGCTTGAGACTAAGAAGAATCACATTTTATTCCGAATGTCCCAATCCAGGCCTCCATGCCAAATTGCGTACGTATCTAAGTATATATATGTAAGCATGCGTGTATTTCAAGAGCCTACTTTAACATAAACACACATAATAAACACGGTGCCTTCCTGTATTGTACATTTAAGATAATTTTCAGTTGAAATATGGGCGAGTAAATAGGGCGCGGGGAAAGAGAGGGACTCAAAGGGGGCGGGCAAGCGCTCTTTTCCACAACCTGCAGCACAGAAATACACGAAGTTACACTGGGAGCGGAACCAAGCTTCCCTCGCGGCTAAAAATATTACTCACAGGTAGCAACGACGCCTGATTGGCCACGCTTCTCCCTTAGCAACCAGGCGATTGGCTGTCTGGTATCCAGGAGACCGACGTCGAACTCTCTCGGGGAGAAGGGAGAGAAAGTCTAGAGGGAGGGAAGGGTAGGAGGGGGAAAAAGAGGAGCAATGAATGAAACGCCCGTCGCCTGGCCTTCCCCTCTCCCCTTTCCTCTGCGCTCAAGGAGTGCTTCCTGGAAAAAACACCAGTTGGGGCGCTGCCTTCCCCTCAAAACGGAGGGGCCGGCACTCTCAAGCTGCTATAAGGAAGTTAAACCGCAATTCACCAAAGAGTGGGGTGTTCGCGAAGCCAGCTGTGTAGACCAGTTATGCTCCTCGGGCACAAACTCGTTTTATGGACGCGAAATCTCGTCGTAGCTTTTTTCCCCCAAAACTGACTCTCTTGTCCCCCTCTCCTCCCCTTTTAGAAGAAACCGAACTGAAAAAAAGGATATTTATTTCTAAAGTCCCAAAGTGTGTGAGAGGAGGAGGGAAGACGGGTTTGGGAAACAGGCTGAGGGTGGGAGTGGTCAGGTGACTGATTTCTTGTTTATTGTACTAGTTTAGATTCCTAAAACGAAGGCAGGGTTTTTAAAGAACATAGAAGTTTTACTCAAGTTCTGCTTTCCTAGTGTTTGGGTTTTTCAGTTGTAAACGAGGAAGAGTGAGATTTTGGTTGTGAAAGTACGGAAGCATTTTAAATTAAAACGCGCCTTCCTCTGCATCAAAAAAATTTATATCACTCGTTCAGTATTGTCTTCTTTTTGCTCATTTGTATTTTTTTCTATAACGAATATTAATTCCATTTGCTTTTAATAAATGAGTTATTTTTAAATTTTTATATTTAGTTGAGCACAGAAATTACAAGAATATAGGATATTTTGGGAATGGTTTACTCAGAAGAACACTTGATTTTTCGTGTGCTCCAGAGCATAATTTCCCTTTCCATTAGGCAAGTAATATTACTGTACCAAACATCCAGAATTGCAGGACCAAGAATCGGCCATGTGTCTTGATTTGTAATTTGGAAAATATATCACTATAATTAGAGGAGCATATCAGAGGAGCATATGCTTGTCTGAGATTAATATGTCTAACTAAAGATAGATGAATTGTAATTTTGTAAAGCTTATCTATACTTTTCAAGAATTCTCTAAAGGGAAGACAGAGATTCACTTTTCTGAATCTATAATCTCAGGTTTAAAATTTGAGAGCAGTCAAATATTGATTAAATATTAGTAGTGGTAAATAGAATTTTTAAATCAGAAATTTAGATATAAAACATTTATGGGTTATTGCTGCTCAGCTCAAGGGTATGAGAGGGTTTCAAACCAAATATAAATACAAACACACACACAGTGAGGCCCCGTGGCACACAGGAAAAAGTACTGAAGAGCAGACATTGGGAAATCTGAATTTCACCCATTTCTCAACTTTTAGTTCTCTCATCTATAAATATTTATTGGATTAATCTCTTAACTCTTTCAATTAAAAAATTCCATATTTAAAACTCAATGCCCCTAAAGTAAATGGTGTAGTTCTTTTTCAAATATAGATTGCAAATAAAAAGAAAACCAGATTCATATCCTTCCAACCTTGCTAGTCACAAGGTATAAAATTCCCTTTATTCAAGTTTTGCCCTTTAAAGGACCCTTTATATGACTTATTGCTATTTAACATTTACTTTAGAATTGTGCAGGGGAGTAGACTGCTAAATGGATATTTAAATTTATGAAAGAAAAAAAGAATTTGATATTAAGCTCCAGGTGGTATCACAACCAACAGGTATTCCTCTCGCTGGCCAAGTGATAGTCACTGAAAATCACAGCCCTTCCCTTTCACATCATTGCATTCCACACAATTTCTGGAGTGGTACTTTACAATAAAGGTAATGGTTGTTTGGTAAATGAATAGATTCCAGGGAATTCCCTGGTGGTCCAGTGGTTAGGACTCGGTGCTTTCACTGCTGGGGCCCAGGGTTCAGTCCCTGGTGGGGGAACTAAGATCCCGCAGCCTGTGGCGCAGGAAAAAGAAAAAAAGAGAGAGAGAGAGAGCGAGAATAAGCCCCAACAGTTCTTGAAAGTGTCCTGAATTATTACCTCATTCACACATATAAACACACACACACAGCTCACCTTGATTTCTGAGAGAGATGTCCTAAACTTTCTAATTCTCATTCTGTTTCCTTGTAAACTGAGACAAGATTATGGAAGAATCACCATCACATGATCTGTATTTACTAAGGCTCATTTCACTTCTAGGGAATCAACCTTTTACCTTTTTTGAAAATTAGGCAACATACAAATGTAATGTTCTTATCATTATGGTTATTCATTTCTTTTAGATAGTCATGCAACATAAACCAAAGCATGGGGCTTCCCTGGTGGCGCAGTGGTTGGGAGTCCACCTGCCAGTGCAGGGGACACAGGTTCGAGCCCTGGTCCGGGAAGATCCCACATGCCGTGGAGCGGCTGGGCCCGTGCGCCACAACTACTGAGCCTGAGCTCTAGACCCTGCAAGCCCCAACTACTGAAGCCTGTGCCACAACTGTTGAAGTCCGCGCTCCTGGAGCCTGTGCTGTGCAACAAGGGAAGCCACGGCAATGAGAAGACTGCACACTGCAACAAAGAGTAGCCCTCGCTCTCAGCAACTAGAGAAAACCTGGGTGCAAGCAAAGACAAAATGCAGCCAAAAAAAAAAAAAATTAAATTAAATGAATACATAAATTTATTTAAAGAAAACCATAGCATGCACCTTTAAAAAATTATGAATAAGGAACAATTAAAAACTAATCATTAGTTATTAAAAGCCAAGTATACCAATTCTTTATGAAACATTTCTCCAAGGAAGTCACGCACTTATGACTTAGGGAACCTCGGTGTGGTTTCCTGTGGTTTCTCATATAGTTTAGTAGAGGAAGGCCATACATCCTCTGAGAGATGGGAACACACACATTTGTAATTACAAGATAACTAGATAACATTGAACAAACCCATTTATCTTTGGAACAGGCAATTTCACTGAAGCAACTTGGTCTGATATGAGAATGTCTTCTTATAACTTGCTCTCTCCCTATTATCTTGATGAACAAAAATGCAAACAAAATTTTGAAATTTCTTTCCATTAGCCAAGAATGAGGATTTTGATCTCACCCAGAGATTATAGTTGCAAATCCTAGGAGTGATCCAGTGTTCACAACGTTTTAAGTACAAAGAACATTTATTTAAAGTCTCTGTGAGCCAATGTTATCACTTTAAATATACGAGTTCTGGATTTCTTCCATTGCACACTATGTTAAGGAAAATTGAAAATGCTTTATTGTAATGATACATAAATTTAAAGCATAGATTGCATCTGTTATTATGCAGCTCTCTTAAAATAGAAATATATACATAATTCTATTTTATAAAATAGATATTAGGGTCCTGCAATTCTGGATATATATATATATATATATAGAGAGAGAGAGAGAGAGAGAGAGAGAGAGAGAAATACACACACACACACACAACTGTAGCAGACACTGTTGCTAGCTCACCCATTTCCCATGCCCTCTCCCCTTCCTCTTGTCTGCCTGACTAAAGAGGCTATAAGAGCTAAATACGTAACTTCCCAGCCTTCATTGCAGTAGGGGTGGCATCGTGACACTGTTCTGCCAATGAGACATAAACAGGCATCAGCTGGGAAAACAATCAGGAATCACCGGGAGCAGATTCATCTAATAGAAATTTCTCCAGTGATGGAAAGATGCTATATCTGTGCTGTGCAGTATGGTAGCCACAATTCCCATGTAGCTACTGAGCCCTTGAAAAGTGGCCAGTGTGACTGAAGAACTGAAGCTTTTATTTTATTTAGTTTAAATTAAATGCAAATTTAAATAACCACATGTGGCCAGTGGCTCTTGAATTGGACAGCAGGGATCTGGAGGCCTTTTTTTTTTTTTTTTAATTAATTTATTTATTTATTTACGTATTTTTGGCTCCATTGGGTCTTTGTTGCTGCACGTGGGCTGTCTCTAGTTGTGGCGACCGGGGGCTACTCCTTGTTGCGGTGTGCGGGCTTCTCTCTGCGGTGGCTTCTCTTGTTGTGGAGCGTGGGCTCTAGGTGCATGGGCTTCAGTAGTTGTGGCACATGGGCTTCAGTAGTTGTAGCACATGGGCTCAGTAGTTGTGGCTAGCGGGCTCTAGAGTGCCAGCTCAGTAGTTGTGACGCACGGGCTTAGTTGCTCCGCGGCATGTGGGATCTTCCCAGAATAGGGCTCGAACCCGTGTCCCCTGCATTGGCAGGCGATTCTTAACCACCATGCTACCAGGGAAGTCCTGGAGGCCTCTTTACTTACATGAGTAGCATTTGGGCTGGGATGACCCAAAGGCTAGGCTCAGTTGGCACTGTTGATTGGAGCATCTACACATGGCCTCTGAACTCTCTCTGTGGCTTGGGCTTCTCATAGCCCGGCAGCTGGTTCTGAGAGGAAGCATCCCAAGAGGGAGTTTCTGGAGAGCGAACATTCCAAGAGAGCCACGTGGAAGCTGCATGACCTTTTATGAACCAACCTCAGAAGTTATAAAGCACCACTATTGCTATAGTCTATTGGTTGAGGTAATCATAAGCCTGCCTAGATTCAAGAAGAAAGCACATAGATCCTTACGTCTCAAGGGAGGAATGTCAAATAATTTGGGATCTTTTTTAAAATCATCACTGGGACACTTTCACCTTTTCCCTGCCTTAACATGCGTCTAATGGCAGGAGTTGCAGCAGCCTTCTTATAAGCATGAAGAGAATGCAAGATAGTCATAGAGATAAGGGCTCTGACCAAACCTAGTAACTGCCTGGGTTAGGTCTACTTTTTAATCCACGTTAAATGATTCATGACTTACAGCTGAGCATATTCTCAACAAAAATACCAATTTAACATCTTTTAAGGAAACCTGAACTTGATTCTTAAAAAAACAAATGTTTTTGAGTCTAAAATATCAGGGCTTCTCTCTCATTATAAAACCTGGATATGCTCATTGTAGAAAATTTGGAAAATAGAAATAAAGAAGAAAATAGTGATCATCTTTAATCTCACCACACAGTGACAACCATTGTAAGTATTCTGCTCCATTTCTTTCTGAATGAGTTTCTACTGCATGTGCAGTTTTGTATCTGCAGTTCATTTAGCATTACATTGTTTCTATTTTCCAATACACTAAGTATTGTCATAATCATCATTGTTAATGACTACGTTCTATGATTTAGAATAATTTATTTAATCATTGCTCAGCATGTAGGTTGTTGAGAATTTTTCTGTATTAAAAAAATCATATTTAATCAAACATTTTAATATATGCCTTTAACTACATCCTTGGGATAGTTCTACATGTGAATTTACTGGGTCAGAGAGAAGAGATAATTTTTTTAAGGCTCCTAATACATAATGCTCCACTTTCCCGAAAGACTGTATTACTTAATACTCCCAGTGTATAATCATGTCTGTTTCATTACATTTTTCTATTCTTGGATAATTTGATAAGTAAAATGGCATCTCTTCGTTGTTTTAATTTAGATTTCTTTGAATAGATGTAGGATGAACATATTTTCACATGTTTATCAGCGCCTGTATTACTCTTTCAATGGATTTTCTATCCACGCCTTTTCTCTGTTTCCATTAGAGGTCTTTGTGTTTTCCTCTTCAATTTGTGTGAGCATCCTGCATATTGTGTGCCAAATACGTCACTGATCATGACTCTGATCTTAAATTTCACTCTAGAATTTGCCCAGATGTTTTAAACATATGATTTATATTGATGCCTACAACCTTGATTTCCAATCTATTGCTTCATTTTTTAACATTTGGTCTGACTCAAAGGTTACCAATGAATGCTTTAAAAAAAAAAGGCAAAACAAAACAGTTCTAATCATCTTTCCTCAGTGCTCTTTCTCCTTGATCTTTTTGCCACTTTTCACACTGTTTACTGGTAACTACTTGAAATATTCCCTTTTGACTTTGCACGTTCTTGCATTGACACAGAATGTACTCAACGTGGCTCCCATTTCCTATCTCAGCTGTAGTTGAGTGTAGTAGAAAAATGAGGACCTTGAAACCAGAGGATTTGTATTTGAGTCCTGCTCTGCCAGATATTATTTGAGTATGGCTGTGCTGGGTCTTATAGCCTTCATATAATAGATAGATGCGGGCTTCCCTGGTGGCGCAGTGGTTGAGAGTCCGCCTGCCGATGCAGGGGACACGGGTTCGTGCCCTGGTCCGGGAAGATCCCACATGCCGCGGAGCGGCTGGGCCCGTGAGCCATGGCCACTGAGCCTGCGCGTCTGGAGCCTGTGCTCCGCAACGGGAGAGGCCACAACAGTGAGAGTCCCGCGTGCCGCAAAAAAAAAAAAAATAGATGCAATAATTACCCTCTGATCTGTGTGAGAATCAAATGAGATAATGCCTCATCATGGTGGTGAAAATTCTTTGTGAGAGGTAAAACCCTACATAGATGTTCACATTGTCTTGCTTCCTTCCTCCCTTCCTCTCTCCTTTCCCTTCCTCTCCTGACCTCTCACTTCCCTTCCTCCTCCTCTTCCTTTGCTTCTTATAGCTGATGAAAATTTGATTCAGCTCAAGTAAGAAATATGTGAAATTACTTTTAAACTATAAACAAATATTATTATTATTTCTTTAACATCTTTATTGGAGTATAATTGCTTTACAATGTTGTGTTAGTTTCTGCTGTATAACAAAGTGAATCAGCTATACGTATACATATATCTCCATATCTCTTCCCTCTTCCATCTCCCTCCCACCCTCCCTATCCCACCCCTCTAGGTGGACACAAAGCACCGAGCTGATCTGCCTGTGCTATGTGGCTGCTTCCCACTAGCTATCTATTTGACATTTGGTAGTGTATATATGTCCATGCCACGCTTTCACTTCATCCCCCTTCCCCCTCCTCATGTCCTCAAGTCTATTCTCTATGTCTGCGTCTTTATTCCTGTCCTGCCGCTAGGTTCTTCAGAACCATTTAAAAATTTTTATTTTTTTTAGATTCCATATATATGTGTTAGCATATGGTATTTGTTTTTCTCTTTCTGACTTACTTCACTTTGTATGACAGTCTCTAGGTCCATCCATCTCACTACAAATAACTCAATTTTGTTTCTTTTTATGGCTGAGTAAACTATAAACAAATATTATTAACACACTCTTCTCTCAGATACAGTCTCCCCAACTTGTCATTCGCTCCTTCAAAATGTCTCTCAGAATCTCATGCCTTGGTGTTATTTAATTCTTAGGTTATCTAACTTCCCATGGTTTATGTCCTGTCTCCTATGTTGGATTGATTCCAAGCTTTTTTAGGGCAGGTACCATGCCTTACACTTTTTTGTACCTTTGCACATGAGCTCTATAGTGCCTTATAGTCAATCAACATAGACTGATTGATGGCTTTGCTCTGCAGTTGCCTAATCCAAATAAAGAACACAGAATATTTGAGAAAGCGTAAGTGGATCAGAGTGGCTAGTGTTTAGGTTCAGAAGGTGAGATTCTAGAGAGGAGGCTGGGTAGGCGGAAGACAGATTACCAAGGGCCTTCGGTTAGGAAATTGAGATTTTGTCTTTAATGGATGGGAAGAGATTGAGTGCTTTTTCAGTTAGAAAATGACATTATTGGAATTCTGTTTGAAACCTATCTTATTTAGCGCTGAACCCCAGAGCCTAGTATAGTGCTTTGCACACAGGAATTGGCCTGTCAGTGTGTGTGCAATTGCTTTTATCACTCAAGGGAGTGTTCTTCAATTGTTTGGTATTCTGAAGATGAAATACTTTGTTTTTTAAGAAGGAAATAGACCCTGCCTATAGACCAGTATTTCTATCCACCTTGGAACAAAAGAATTCTTTGGCACAGTATAAGCCAAAATCTTTTGGTTTCTGAAAATCCTAAAAATTCTCTGAGGAGAATTCTACTGGGGCTCCAGAAAGTGTGGTTTCTTCTGCCTCTACCTTTCCTGTCTGTGCGGGATATTTGTTGTTACTTTGAACAGCATCCACTCCCGTTCCTCCAGCAACAGTCCTGATTTTTGTTTGAGCATCCATCCCTCTCCCACTCTCTATCCATGTACTTCCTTTGGGACCCACCATCTAGTCTGAAGACAAGTAGAACATGACATTCTCCTGGCCGCTGTGATGGGTTCAGGGATGGCCACTGACCTATTAGGCCAATTGAAGCCAATAACTCTCAGTTCTGGGACTTCTATCTGAGGTATCAGGGATAAGGACTCTTTCCCATGAAATATGAGCCGAGAAGGCTCGCATCTGAGGCTCCTGGGGCCATCTCAGTGCCATCAGTAGAGAGCTGTCAGAGAATGCAAGTAACATAGGCAAAACATGGAGAAAAGCCAAATCCTGGGAACAGACTTTGAGACCCTGTATCACCTCTACTTGGACTTTTGGCTTCAGGATGTCCAAGCATGGATCCCCCAAAGAGCAGAGCCAAAAAGCTTTGTGTTACCACTTTATTTATTTATTTATTTATTTATTTATTTATTAAAATTTATTTATTTATTTATTTTTGGCTGTGTTGGGTCTGCATTTCTGTGCGAGGGCTTCCTCCAGTTACGGCAAGCGGGGGCCACTCTTCGTCGCGGTGCGCAGGCCTCTCACTATCGCAGCCTCTCTTGTTGCGGAGCACAGGCTCCAGACGCGCAGGCTCAGTAGTTGTGGGTCATGGGCCCAGTTGCTCCGCGGCATGTGGGATCTTCCCAGAGTCCCCCGCACTGGCAGGCAGATTCTCAACCACTGCGCCACCAGAGAAGCCCTGTGCTACCACTTTAATTGAGAGTGAAAGACCAGGGAGCGGGAGTGAGGGACGAGGGGAATAAGACAGGGGAGGGGGGAGAACCAATCCAATTTTGCATTCCTGAGCTGGCTGCTGTGAAGAACAATTGTTTGATCACAAGGGCCAGTCCTCCAAGAAGTCACATAAATTGCATCCGAGGAAAGTCCATTTGAGGAAAGGAAGGGTGAAGAATTTATACACTGGTTGCTGTTTCCCACTGATCAAGATTCATATCATGGCACGTTAACTCTCCCATGTTTCTGGGTCTTGGACATTGGAAGCCAACTGAGGGTCTTGCACTTTGGTGTCAACTGGGAGGTCCCTAGGCAGGAGGCAAGAGGCACAGTGTGAGGTAAGGAGCTGTCAGACTGTGCCTGTGTGATGTTAGTTAGAGCCTGTGGAGATCTGGTCACAGCAGTGACAGCTGGAAGGAGAGAAGGTGAGGCCAAGAGAACCTGAGGTTGTGCGTAAGAGGTATCAGATACTCATGAACTAATAATAAGTTCCTTTTTGGCCAAAAACAGAGGGGGTTAGGTTTCTACATAAGCAATCTTGTGTCCACAACCCCCATCTCCCCACTCACTGAACTGCAGTAGCACTCACCGTCTGGGCCATTCATTTTGGCGTGGAAGCGTGTACTGCCTTTTTTGTTACTTAACTGTCTTGCATTGGTGTGTGTCCTGTCTCTACAAGAGATCTGTGTGAGTGCAGGGAAGTAGCTTCTACTACCCTGGGCCTGTGCCATTCATGGGATGCTTTATAAATATTTGGCTGAGCTGACTTTTCAAGTTTCATAAAATTCAGTGCTCTGCTATTTGGTCATTTGCATCACAATATATGCTGTTCTTTTAACCTATTAAATTTGATCATTTGGCCGGTACTTACTCAATGAATCACCAGATGATTTCACATGCTCAGTGGCGTGTGGATTCTAAAGTTAAATCATTGTTCTTCTATTCTCAATATGGTTAACACGAAAAAATATTAAATGACATGTAGAATAGCTCTAGGAGTTTTGATACTGACCCAAGCAGGAATTCCAGAAGTTACAAATGGAGAGAACAACCAGAAGGGAATAATTAAATTATAGAAAAATTGATATATTAATTAGATGAAAAATAAAGATTTGGATAATAAGCTTGATTTAATAGATATCTGTGTTCTTGTAGGACTTTCCAAGGATAGACATTATTTTCAAATGTCCATGAAATAATTTAAAATTGCCTGTGTAATATATCGCAAAGGAAATTTCCATAAACTCCCCAGACTAGAAATCTTATGACCTAAACTGTCTGCAGAACATTAACACTAGAAATTAACAACAAATATAGCAAAAAAAAATCTGTTCAGTTTAAAAGCAATATAAAAACACTTTTTGAAATAGCTTTTAAGTTAAAGAGGAAATCAAAACTGAAATTTCATGTAATTTGTAGTTAAATAGGAAAGTAAAACTGAAACAACAGATTATTTTATTTTATCTTTTATTTATTTTAAAAAATTTTATTTATTTTTTGGCTGCACTGGGTCTTCATTGCTGTGCACGGACTTTCTCTAGTTGCGGCCGGGGGGGCTACTCTTTGTGGTGGTGCGCAGGCTTCTCATTGTGGTGGCTTCTCTTGTTGCAGAGCACGGGCTCTAGCCACGCGGGCTTCAGTAGTTGCAGCACGTGGGCTCAGTAGTTGCGGCATGCAGACCCTAGAGCTCGTGGGCTTCAATAGTTGCAGTGTGCGGGCTTCAGTAGTTGTGGCTCGTGGGCTCAGTAGTTGTGACTTTCGGGCTCTAGAGTGCAGGCTCAGTAGTTGTGGTGCATGGGCTTAGTTGCTCCGCAGCATGTGGGATCTTCCCGGACCAGGGCTTGAACCCGTATCCCCTGCACTGTCAGGCTGATTCTTTTTTTTTTTTTTTTGCGGTACGCGGGCCTCTCACTGCTGTGGCCTCTCCCTGTTGCGGAGCACAGGCTCTGGACGCACAGGCTCAGCGGCCACGGCTCACGGGCCCAGCCGCTCCGCGGCATGTGGAATCCTCCCGGACCGGGGCACGAACTCACGTCCCCTGCGTCGGCAGGCGGACTCTCAACCACTGCGCCACCAGGGAAGCCCCTCAGGCGGATTCTTAACCACTGCACCACCAGGGAAGTCCCAGATTATTTTAGAGTAATGACAATGTGGGTGCTATAAAAAGTGATAGATGCAGAAAAAGTGATAACTGGAGGAAAATTTATTAACCTAAACATATTTATTAGAAAATAAGAAAAACTGAAATGAAGTTATTAGAGCATTCAACTCAGGATGCTAGAAAAAGAGAAGCAAAATAAACCTAAGTAAAATGTAAGAACTGTTATTCATTCTTTATAGATACAACAGAAATTGATAAAATAAAAAACAAACATCAAGATGTCCAAAATCAAAAGCTGATGATTGACCAATAAAATAGATTAAAATTTTACAAGTCTGTTCAAGGGAAAAGGACTCAAATTGACAATATTAGAAATAAGAAGAAAACATGATTACAGAAACAGAGGTTATTAAAGAATTAAGAGAATATTATGTACAACTGGATTAAATCTGTATTAAATTTAGATTTCTCAGGGAAAATATAAATTATCTCAATTGACTTAAAGATAGTATCAAACCTAAATAGACCACCAACCATGGAAAAAAGTTGGAAAAAAAAATAGTTTAAGATCTACCCACAAAAAAGAGGCCAGGGTGGTCTTATGGTAAGATCTAACAAACTCATTCCATGAAGGTGGCATAATGCTGATACTATAGTAAGCAAGCATAGGACAATAACAAAAAAAAAGAAAACCAGGGCTTCCCTGGTGGCGCAGTGGTTAAGAGTCCACCTGCCGATGCAGGGGACACGGGTTCGTGCCCCGGTCCGGGAAGATCCCACATGCCGCGGAGCGGCTGGGCCCGTGAGCCATGGCTGCTGAGCCTGCGTGTCCGGAGCCTGTGCTCTGCAACGGGAGAGGCCACAACAGTGAGAGGCCCACATACCACAAAAAAAAAAAAAAACAAAAAACCAAAGGCTAAATTTTTAAAATCCTAAATTAAATATTAGCAAATTGAATCAGCGTATTAAAAGTAATGCAAGGATGATTCAACATTAGGATATTTGTTAATGCAATTCACTACATTGATACACCAAAGAGGGAGGAAAATGATCATTTCAGTGGATACCAAAAAAATTAAAAAGCCTTTGATAAAATCCAATACCTTTTTATGATTGGAAAAAACGACGACAACTTCTTTTAAGTGAAGTAGAGAAGGAAACATCCTGGATTTCCCTGGTGGTCCAGTGGTTAAGACTCTGCACTCCCAAAGCAGGGGACACAGGTTAGATACCTGGTCGGGGAACTAAGAGCCCACATGCTGCTCAGCGTGGCCAAAAAATTATTTTTAAAAAAAGAGAGAAGGAAACATCCTTAACTTGATAAAGTCTTCATCAGAAACCTACAGTAGTATTACTTAATGGTGAAGTATTAAAAGCATTTTCTTTAAAGTCAGGATTGAGATAAACCTAGTTGATACCATCATTATTATTAAACAAGCTTGGAGTACCTAGTCGTTGTAATAAGAAAGAAAAGGAAATAAGAGGTATACATCAACATGTGAAGGGATAAAATGGCATTATTTACCAGTGATATGATTATTTATCCAGAACTTCTAAGGCCAACACCTTAAAAAATGATTGTGGCTTATGAAAGAGTTTAACAATGTGGTAAATTAGAAAATAAACATATGAAAAAAATCAATAGCTTTCCTATACAACAGCAATAATAAATTAGGAAATATAATAGAAAAAGGATATCATTTACATTAATAAAAAAACTATAAGGCACTTAGGAACAAATGAACAAATAATATACCTATACTGAATAAAACTATGAAACTTTATTGAAGGACATACAAATATTGAATATGGAGAAAGTTTATATTCTTGAATGAAAAGATTCAGTATTTAAAAGATATTAATTCTTCTTCAAATTAATCCCTATTGACATTCCAGCAGGACTTTTTATTTTATGGATATACTGGTTCCAACATTCGTCTGGAAAAGAAATATATAAGAATCGCCAAGAACACTTTGAAATAGAAGTGTTTGAAATGAGAGGAGCACCTCCTGTTATATATCAAGACATACAACAAAGGTATCAAAAATCTAAAAATAAAAACTGTGGTATTGACGTAGGAATAACCAAATGGACGAGGAAACAAAACAGAGTCCTGAAATATATCCTATCTAAATAGGAGCTTAGTTTATAACAATGATGGCAATTATAATTTGTGGGGAAAAATGGTGTTGGGACAACTGGCTATCAATTTTAGGGGGAAGAAGTTATAACACATCATACACAAAAATACCAAGTAGTTTAAAGATCAAAACATTTTTAAAGCTTAAAAGTCAATAAGAAATAAATATACAAACTTTAAAAAAACCTTCCTAAGGAAGGTGCAAATCCTAAAGCCATAAAGGAAAGATTAACAGATAGACTACAGATAAACAGATTTATCTCTTAACAAAAAGATTAACAGATAAGCATTTAAATCTTTGGTGTAACTAATTTTTTAAAATAATTTTTTTAATTAATTAATTTATTTGGCTGCATTGGGTCTTAGTTGAGGCATGCGGGATCGTTAGTTATGGCATGCTAATTCTTAGTTGCAGCATGTGGGATCTAGTTCCCTGACCAGGGATTGAACCTGGGCTGCCTGCATTGGGAGCATGGAGTCTTAGCCACTGGACCACCAGGGAAGTCCCTGGAATAACTAATTTTGATAAACAATATCAAAAGACAAATGACCAGCTGAGAAAAATTATTTGCACCTTAAGCAAAGAACAAAAGATTAATATTCATAATATATAAAGAACTTCTACAAATCAACAACGGAAAGATATATAAACCCAATGGAAATTGACCACAGTAAAATGGAACCATTCACTGAAGAAAAAAAATACAGCTTATTAATAAACACATAAAATGACATTCACTCTCACTAATAATATGGAAAACAAAAATGAAATAATGAGATATTTTATCTTGTCCACTGGTTGGACAGAACTTACTAAAAATTGCTAATTGTTGGCCAACGAGTGGGGGAAAGGGCATTCTTAACAGGAATTCAAATTGGTTAAGTATGAGGATGAGGGTGAAAATTGATGCCATTTTGTAATGAGAACAAAAATGCCCACAAGTGTACGGAAAGATATATCTTTAAAGATACTTACTTGTAAAGACACTTACCGTTTAGAATTGTAAGGAAAATGGAAGTAGCTTAAATGTCCATCAATAAAGGATTGTTGAATAATGTTGATAAATCTTGTACTTTGAAGTTGTTGATGAGATGAAGCCATATGGATGGCAGAAGATAACATGTACCAGGTATTGTTCTCTGTGCTTTACATCCATTTAATCCTCACAGAACTCCTCTGAGGAAGATACCATAATTTGTGCTATTTCACAGATGAGGGAGCTGAGGTGCAGTGGGATAAGTCATCCATCTAAGATCAAACAGCTGGTAAGTGGCAGAGCTGGGATTTGAACCCTCGTGGTCTGGCTCCAGAGCCTGTGGCTTGACCATGACCCTAAATCATGCTTCCATATGACTATGACTGAGAATATAAGCAAGCATCAGAAAAATACTGAATAATCTCATCCTTATTAAAAGTGGAAAACATGTTTTGGTTCAGAGGAACAAGTGGTTACATTTGGTGAGTGGTGGTTTTGGAGTTGGGTGAAGGGGCACTTAACGTCACTTTGATTCCATTCTTCGTATATTGCTTGAATTTTTCACAGTGAGCCGTTACTTTTGCAATTCAAATATTAAATATATTTTAATATTTATTATATATTATATATGATTTATAGTCTTAAATTATCTTTACATTTGGGGTTTACTTCTTTGTTTATATAGTGTTTGTTTCTAGAAGCTTCCTTCAGTTCAAACTCTTAGCTAGTAAAAATGAGAACAGAATGTTCATGCCTCATCTATCTGCCTACACTGCAAAAGCATTAATTTATCACTTTGGAAGAGATCTGATTTTGTGCATTTTTAAATATCTATTTGTTACAAGAATTTCGTAAATGGTCTGGCTAAAATTTAACATACTCCCTAAAAGAGAGTTTGCCTTTTTGTTCCCAACATCTAGATTTCCCTTCCACAAGTTGGTTTTTTTTTTTTTAACGTTGAGGGTAGGAGTTTATTAATTAACTTATTTATTATTTTTGCTGTGTTGGGTCTTCGTTTCTGTGCGAGGGCTTTCTCTAGTTGAGGCGAGCGGGAGCCACTCTTCATCGCGGTGCGCGGGCCTCTCACTATCGCGGCCTCTCTTGTTGCGGAGCACAGGCTCCAGACGCGCAGGCTCAGTAGTTGTGGCTTACGGGCCTAGTTGCTCCGCAGCACGTGGGATCCTCCCAGACCAGGGCTCAAACCCGTGTCCCCTCCATTAGCAGGCAGATTCTCAACCACCACCAGGGAAGCTCCCCACAAGTTTTTTGTACGATGCCATGCTGTGTGCAGGGGCCATAAGACTGAGCAAGCCCCAGGCTAGTGGGAGCTACAGATACTTCCCAAGCCAGAAACTGGGGCCCCATCTTGGCCACCCCTTTTGCTCACCTCGTTCCTATTTCCAACCTGCCACTGAGCCAATCTAGTCCATCTACCACTCTCCAGGCCACTGAGCAACCCTTCACTGAACCACTTCACCAGTTTCCTGCTGGTCCTCCTGTCTTCACTCCTGTCCCCATTGTTAACCCATTCTCCACTGCGCAGGTGAGAGATCTTTATAAAAAGCCAAGAGGACATGCTCCTACCTCTTACCCGCAGCAGGGTAAACCCAGCAGTGTTTCCCATTTCTCTTCAGTGAGACCAAAACTCTCACTGAGGTCTACAAGACCCTTGGAGGACCTGGCCTGTCTGTCCAGCCACAGCCCAGAGCTTGCACGACCTTCCTCCACCCTCTTTTACTTCCTCATATATGCCAGGTTCCCTTTCACTTTGCTCAGTACTACTCATTCTGCCTGGAGCCTCTCACCAACCCCCTTCCCCACCTCTCCCCCAGACCTCATTAACCTCTACTTAGCTTCCAGCTGGTATTTCTCTTCTTCAGGAGAAGCTGTCCCAACCCTCACTATTAGAGCAAAGTCCTCCTCTTTACCTCCATAACTCCCATGTAGTTATTTACTCAACTGTCTGTAAGGTCCATAAGGGTAGGAGTCATGTCTATTTTGTTCCCTGTGGTATCCCTGGAAACAAACACAAAGCCTGACTCATCCAGGTGCTCAGTGAGCACTTGAGTGAATGAATGAATGAGTCAATGAGTAAATGAATGAGTGATCCTGCTGCCTTACCAGACAGATTGTGGGGCTGTTGGGGCATGGTGAGACTGTCTTTGCCTGGGAGGTGGGGAAGGCATCACAGAGAAGAAGGAGGCCTTGAAGCGTGGGTATCACTTCACGGACAGGGAAGGGAAAAGGACATTCCAGACTTAGAAGCTGCAGAAGCCTGATGTAGACTCCACTGTGGTTGTCAAGTCAGAGAGGGGAGAGGCAGAGATAAGGCTGCAATTGTGGGTGAGCTCAGCCTGGGAAAGGCTCTGCGTACCAACAAAGGACTTGACCTTTATTCTGCAGGTAATGGGGGAGACTGGGAAGGTTGTTAGGGAATGTCTCCCCTACTCCCTTCTATCTTCCATCTCTCCTTCCCTGCTCTTCTTCTTTCTGGAAACAGGGAACCTCCAAGTCCCAGACAGTAAGTCTTTGGATGGAAATAAAGTGACAAGGTGCTGTCAGGCAATTTGGCTCAAGGGACCCCTTTTCTTGGCCCTGTCCCCAGATGTATAAAGCAGAGCTAGCGTAGTAGAAAGAGGGAAAGTCACTCCCCAGGGCAACCACATTCTCGCAGAGAGGTGCCTGGGAGCCTCTGAAGCACCCAGGATGCTGAGCCCCAAGAGTGGAGGCTAGAGGGAGGGGTTGAGAGGGCAGGTGTCCATCAGTGAGAATGACAAATTGATGAGGTCGCTGACAAGTGTCTGGGGAGGGTCCCTGAGGGTGTGCCATCTTCCAGTGTTTCTTCTGCATTGTAGTCTTTGCCACAAGGCAATTGAGGGGTTGAAGGCCACAACTCCAGGGCTCTGGCTATGGGGCACAAACAATTTCCACTGTGTGCCTCTCTGAATAAGGTTGGTGAATAAGTGAGCTCAAGGTGCTACCACGGTCTGAGGATTTGCAGCCTCACCTTGAAATTACCAGTGTCCCAGGTGAGGGCACGAGCCTGAGGTGGGTTTGGGGAGACAAGTGCTCAGAGGGCCAGGCCTGCAGCCATTTCCAAGGGTTCAGACCCCTGCTCTCCTGGTACTTCTGCAGACATTTCAAACCCTTCAAAATGTTAAAACCATGGGACCTATTGGCTTCAACGTTCCCCACCCTGCTCTTTGGCCTTGAATTTGTACTTCAGTTCAACAGCATTCATTGAATGCCTGCTCTGTGCAATGCCCTGTGCTAGGCTCTCAGTCATGAGGGTGAATAATTCATGATCCTTGCTCTTAGGAGGCTTCCAGTCTAGTGAGGGGAACGGATACAAACAGAAACTTTCAGAACAATGTAAAGACCTCAGAAGAGGTCAAACTCTATGGACTCCACCTGACTTTTTACTTTCTTTATGTAACTGCCATATATAATTCATGACCTAGAGGCATGACCCAACATTTTATCATCTTTGCAATCCTTGGTTTCTTTTTCCCTCCAGGACTCTTTTAGGGTTTGGGATCATTTTGCATTGTTTGGCTACAAAGAAGGTTAGATGTTCTGTAGTGTCTCCTCAAAATTTCCTCTGCATCATTGACCAGCTCTGTCTCCTCTGAGTTAGGTGTGCCCCATCCCCTCCTCACCTGGGAAAGGCAGGCCTTTAACAGGTGAGCTGAAAGCTGCTGAAGGAAGCAGCCAAGATGTGGCTTCTGAAGAGGAGAAAGAACATGGGGAGTGGGGGTGGGGGAGGGATGGATTGGGAGTTTGGGATTAGCAGGTGCAGACTATTATATATAGAATGGATAAACAACAAGGTCATTCTCTATAACACAGGGAACTATATTCAATATTCTGTGACAAACCATAATGCAAAAGAATATGAAAAAGAATATGATGTATAACTGAGTCACTTTGCTGTACAGCAGAAATTAACACAACTTTGTAAATCAACTATACTTCAATTAAAAAAAAAAAAAGAAGAGCAGGCAGGAGGGTCCCTGGCCATAAATATGTCCTTGATAAGGTCCTACAATTTCAGTTAGAACTTTGTTCCTTTGAAGATGGATGAGCCCTGAGAGGAATGATGCCTTCAATAAATCCTGACCACTTATCAACTCTAGTGGGGATGTGTCTACAACAGGGAGAGGCAGCCAGCTTTCTAGGCCCTCCTCATTCTCTAGATGTTGAGGTTGTTTCAGTTAGCTATCGCTTATTACTCTGCAACAAACCACAGCAAAACTTGGTGGCTCAAAACAATGGTTTATCGTACCTCACGTGCTGTGGGTTGTCTCCTTGGGCGGTTCTGTTAGTCTCACCTGTGATCATTCACGTGGCCTCAGTCATCTGATTTGGGCTGGAGGGTTCAACATGGCCTTATTCGCCTGCCTGGCAACTGACTTTGGTTGTCAGTCCTCCAAGTGGCCTCTCGTCCTCCATTAGACTGACTGAAATTCATCAAGTTGTGGTGGTCCCAAGGGTATGAGAAGGCAATAGTAGAAACTGGAAGACCCCTTTAGGCCTAAGCTCCAGAATTTGCACGACATTATTTCTGCCATATTCTATTGGTCAAAAAAGGTCACGATTGGGCTTCCCTGGTGGCGCAGTGGTTGAGAGTCCGCCTGCCGATGCAGGGGACACGGGTTCGTGCCCCGGTACGGGAAGATCCCACATGCCACGGAGTGGCTGGGCCCGTGAGCCATGGCCGCTGAGAAAAAAAAAAAAAGAAAAAGGTCACAAGGCCAGTCCATATTCAAGGGGATGTCAATATAGAGTTGACCTCGATAAACAACAAGGTCCTGCTGTATAGCACAGGGAACCATATTCAATATCCTATGATAAACCGTAACGGAACAGAATATGAAAAAGAATATATGTATATGTATAACTGAGTCACTTTGCTGTACAGCAGAAATTAACACAACATTGTAATTCAACTATACTTCAGTAAAAAATAAATTTAAAAAAATAGCCTTGACCTTTTGGTGGGGAAGCAGCGATATCACACTGCACACGGGGTGGGATTCACGGAGGCCAATATTCTAAACTCTACCACAGAGACCTAAAAGGTGTAAAGTGTGAAGTGTTTGCTTCAGGACAGCAGGGTAGAGGAGTTGTGAGTTTCCTATTCTTCTATTTCCATGACCTTTTTAAAAATTTTTTTTATTATTATTTTTTATTTACTGTTGGCTGCATTGGTCTTCATTGCTGTGCGCAGGCTTTCTCTAGTTGTGGGCAAGCGGGGGCTACTGTTCATTGCAGTGCATGGGCTTCTCACTGCAGTGTCTTCTCTTGCTGTGGAGCATGGGCTCTAGGTGCGCAGGCTTCAGTAGTTGTGGCACGTGGGCTCGGTAGTTGTGGCTCATGGGCTCAGTAGTTGTGGTGCACGGGCTTAGTTGCTCTGCGGCACGTGGGATCTTCCCGGACCAGGGATCGAACCCATGTCACCTGCATTGGCAGGCTGATTCTTAACCACTGCACCACAAGGGATTTCCATGATCTTAAATAGGGTTCTGTTATCTTTTGTCAGCAAGAACAGCATACAAATCTAGTTCGCTTGGCTCTACAAAGGCTGTCCAACTGCTACATAGTGCTCTTTGACCCTCTTCAGTTGCTAAAGCATGTTCTTCATGCCCAGCGATATGCTGGTAAACTGGATGGGATGGGGGAACCCTGATTTGTAACATGTGTCAGTTTCTGTGGTATAAATACTCCTACCATGGCTGGGCTTCCCTGGTGGCGCAGTGGTTGAGAGTCCGCCTGCCGATGCAGGGGACGTGGGTTCATGCCCCGGTCCGGGAAGATCCCACATGCCGTGGAGCAGCTGGGCCCGCGAGCCATGGCCGCTGAGCCTGCGCGTCCAGAGCCTGTGCTCCGCAATGGGAGAGGCCACAACAGTGAGAGGCCCGCGTACCGTAAAAAACACAAAAAAACAAAAAACTCCTACCATGGCTGATTTCAAGCTACTAATGTGACATCACTAAATGAGGAGTTTGGAATAGATAAATATAATTGATTCTCAACCCTGTACAAGCCAGCTCCACACCTGTTCCTTATCTCTGGAATTTTCTAGAAAAACTGAATACATATTTTTTCAAACCACGGAAAGCAAAAAGCATAAACCTTTCTTGGTGCCAAAATAATAAAATGTGTTAAGAAGACAGAGTCTTGTCTTGGAAAGTGAAGAATTCCACCAGTATTAGGCAGTCTGTGGCAACATTGGAAACTAGATGGGATCTAAACAAACCTAGTGATACCTTTGTGTGGGCATAGACAATTTCTGGAAGGGTACTCATGAAACTAGAGTGGTTATTTCTGGAGGTGATGGTGGGTGGAGGTGAGGGACCCATCTTCACTTTTTTACAGTGAATTGCATTCAATTTATAATTAAATAATTAAAATTAAATAAGCATACATAGACTCATTGAACTTTACTGACTATTTGATTCAGGGAAACTTAATTCCAGATAAGTTAGGGAATTTGCCATGCTCAAGACTAGGACCCAGGTCTCCCCATCTGGGAATTCAAAATTCTTTCTCACAACCTTTGGGCTGCCCCACTCCATACAGTTACAAATGAGGAAGAGGTGATAATTGCACAACCAAAAGCGTGTGGAAATTTGGAGAGCCTTACCCTGAAGGACTGCGCACAGATCAGAAGGCAACCCACTGGGAGTAGCTTCCAGACTTGTCAGGCCATCAAAGGGCAACAGCACAGACCCCCTTGGGGAAAGACGTACCCTGTGGCCCCAGAGGAAGTCCGAGTCACTTCTAGTGTCATTTAACAGTGAAGTAAAGCAAGTTATGGAAATCCCTGATCTGTATCACTGGCCTAAAAGATGCTCCTACCCAACCTGTTCTGGACTCTCTCCTTGGGAAACTTCATCACTGGTACTAAATCAGCTGATTGTTTTGTTTTTTGTGTGTTTTTTCGGAGAGTTTGGGTTTCTTTGATTTGTTTTCCCCTTTCTTGTGCCCATTTGCTTAAACAACCTTCGGGCTTCAACAAAGTACAAGGGCAATCAAATGCAGTATGAAAACAAGCATCAATAAATTAAGGAAAATAACACACAAAGGGCAGCCTTATCTTGCAAAGGGAAGAGGGAGACACTGCTTTTAGGAAAAGGCCTTGTCTTGTTTAGGATGAGCATGGGAGGAAGGTCAGGGAGAAGGAGTGTTAGCCGACCAAGGCAAATGGGGAACTGAAGGGAAAAACCTATCTGGAAAAAACAAATCACTGCAATGCAGGCTCTCAGCTCAGAGCTGCATTCAGGGCCCACTGGGAGGTGGTTGGAGCCCCTGTAGGGAGATTTCCTTTCCCAGGTTGGGCTGACGCAGAGAGGCCAAACCACCCAAGCACGTGGAGTGAAACAAGTTCAGCTCAGCCTTCATACTTTTCTGGAAACATTCTGTATTTCCTACTTCATTTTTAGTTCTTTGGGTGTGCAGCCTCTTCCTTGTTGGGCGGAAGGCTCCTTGAGGGTGGTGTCCACATCTTGTCTGTCTTAGTATCTCTCTAAGTGCCTTTCACAGTGGCTCCTTCTTGGCAAGTGATCTGTAAACATATGTCAAATGAAGGAATCAAATTCAAGGCAACAAATACATTGCAGATGGACTTGGCTAGTTGGTTTTGCGGGGAGTACTGGGCATGGGGAGCTGGGAGTGGGTAGAAAATAAAAGATTAAATAAGATGATCAGGATATGTCCCTGCCTCAAAGAGCTTCCAGATAAATCGAAGAGACAGACTTTGACACGGATGTGGGTTAATTACCCATTTAGCTCCTTGCCCTGGGGCCTATTCATTTCCACAGACTGTGACCAAACTTGAGACACAGTCATCTCCTTCTGTCCCTCACCCCCATGGGGCCTCTCTAGACCAAACATAGGGGAACAGGAAATGTGGGTGGAGGAAGTGCTGGATCCACGTTGCAGTGGCTGCGAGGGCTGATCTAAGCGCCAGCATTCCATGCAGGTCCCCAGCAACTGAGGCCAAGGGCCAAGGCTGAAGTCCAGGGGCAAGGATGGCGCAGGGTATCTACTCAGAGGTGGGTAGGAGAAGGAGGATCCAGAAGGTATGTTCCAGCCAAGACCCTTAGAGAGTGCCAAGGGTTAAACTGGAGAAAGTCAGTTCAGGTGTCAGGTCCAAAGGGCAGGAAGAGGGCTGTACGTTGGAGAGGACCCAGGTGGCCCTGGAATGGAGTGGGAACAGGCTGGGTAGGAAGTAAGTGTCCTGCAGTGTCCGCACAGGACTTCAGAGGCGCCAGCTGCGAAGATGTGGATGGCTTAGGTCAGCATGAAGGCTCAGGGCCAGGACAGACACCTTGCACGTAGCCGCAGAGCCTTTGTCACGTTCCTTGCAAACAAGCCCCCAAGGTAGTCCAGCCCAGGTAGGGGAGCCCTGGAAATGAATGCATTCTAAACTCTGCTTTACCCACCAGTCCTGCTCTGTGCTCTATCAGCTGCCCACTGAGAAAAAGACAGTGTAAGTTGGTATTTTGTCAAGTTAATTTTCATTTCCAATTTAAATGACTGTCTATTTTGAAATTGTGTCTGTCTTACTTTTGGTGATAAGATGGCTTTTTTTTAATGAAATCATGGTGATGGTGAGTAATAAGTTTTTGGTTGTTTAAATGGCCTCACTTGGCCAAATTAAAAAGTTGGCAATATTGGTCCTAGACATACGGGGGAAAATCATAAAGCATTGAAGCCCAGTCTGGTTACTTCTGCTCTAAGGAACTGAAATCCTGACCCTGAACCCCAGATCCTGGCCAACAAAATACCATCACCATCATCACCACCACCACCACCACCGACAACAGCAAAAGCACTTGTGTAGAGCACTGTCCTTAGCCTTTGCATATGTTAATTAACTCCTTCTCTTGTTTTGACACCTTGCTCACCTATATCTGCCTAATAGCTGGCTTTGGCCTTCCCTAGTCTGACCGAGCCCACTGTCAACTGAACTCCAGTTCTGTTGGCTCCCCTACTACAAGTTTCACAGTCTTTTCCCTGACTCCTGGCCACCTAGTAAGTAAACTCCCGCCTCGAAATTCCTAGCCAGTGGCTGTGTCTCCACTCCCTGCTGCCAAATCCACGCCAGACCCTTTATACTGACTATGTGGTTGGGCTCTTACCAGACACCATCAGACCCTCTGTATACTGAGCACCAACCCTGGAAGGAGAGCCACCTGCTGCCCAACGTTGAACCCCCCAAGCTAACCCCCTGTCCAACTGGACCTTCCCCACTTACCTGTGTCCGACCCTCATGGGTCCTCATTCCACCCTCCTAGAAGTCTGACTTTACTGCTTGTGTCCTTCTAGAATCTTCCCTGAACAAATGTCCCACCACTGTGTGAATCTTCTGGTTTCTGGGTATAGCCCTTCTCATGGAAAAGCAAATCTTGAGTCAAATACTATACTTTTGTCCCAGGCCTGGAGTTGTTGCTTTAATAACCATTGAGAGCACACTACGTGCCACCGTTCTACGTTTTGCTTGTATTAACCCATGTGCACCTCACCATAAGCTTATGAGGTAGATACTATTGTCATCTCCATTTTACAAATGAGCAAACCAAAGCCCAGAGAGGTAAACTTGCCCAAGGTCACACAGCTAGGAAGTGGCAGGAATGGGCTGAATTCAGGTTCTAGAGACCCAGGCTTTAACTACCACATTGCCTGTCTTCATTTAAAGCCTAAGAAGCCCTGTGCTGGAAAGTTTGGAATCAAACAAGACTCTTTGGCTTATGAGCTCCAAGACTGTGGGAAGTCACTAGTCCTCCTAGTCTCCACTCCTGCATCTTCCATGGTTGTATGAGAATAGACACTAAGCACTTATTGTAACATCTGGCGGACACAACCATCAGCCCCATTCTTTCCTGCAGTAAAACCCTGGCAACCATAAAGCTGTCACAAATGGGGCCAAGGCATTTAATTCAGCATTCTGGAAATATCAGTCACAACTAAGAAGAATAAACCTGCATCTAGGGACTTCCCTGCTGGCGCAGTGGTTAAGAATCCACCTGCTAATGTTGGGGACACGGGTTCGATCCCTGGTCCGGGAAGATTCCACATGCTGCGGAGCAGCTAAGCCTGTGTGCCACAACTACTGAGCCCGCGTGCCACAACTACTGAAGCCCACGTGTCTAGAGCCCATGCTCTGCAACAAGAGAAGCCACCGCAACGAGAAGCCCGCGCACCGTAACGAAGAGTAGCCCCCGCTCGACGCAGCTAGAGAAAGCCCGTGCGCAGCAACAAAGACCCAACACAACCAAAAATAAATGAATAAATAAAAATAAAAAAAAAAACAAACCTGCATCTATTTGTAAAGCAGTTTGAGTCTGATGGAGGAGGTGAATGCAGTGTTTTGGAGCATGGACTACCAAGTCTGGCTGCCCAGGCTTAAGTCCGGATTCCACAATAGTGTCTGACTTTGGGCACTTTTCTTAACTTCCCCAAGCCTTAGTTATTTCATCTTTAAGGGGGATGACAATCATAATAATACCTACCTCATGTAGGTTGTTGCTATCTATCTATCTATCTATCATCTATCTATCATCTATCTATCTATTATCTATCTATCTATCATCTATCTCTCTACCTATTTATCTATCTATCTATCTATCTATGTGTAAAGCCCTTAGAACAGTGCCAGACACACACAACAAGCTCGACATGAGGGTGCACTGCTATTAGCCTCTGGGCTAAGAGAACTGGGACTTTACCACCACTTCACAGTCAAGGAAACTGAGACTCCAAAGAGTTGAGTGAAATGCTCAGTATCACATGGCTTTTGTGGGGTGGACCCAGAATTGAAGTTCGGAGCCTCTGGCGGAAGACTTGTGAGCTCCTTCATTTCTTCCAGTAGTTTCTTATTTCCATTTCTGATATGGCTTCAGTTGGCCCTGATTCCCAAGCCACCAGTTTCCAATCTCATTAATCAACTTCTACAAAAGGACATTGCTGCTGTTTGGAGCAGACCTGGGCCCATTCAGCAGCTGTCCACCTACACGTTGTCCCCAGAGTGCTGGGTGTCAGCGGGGAGGGCATTTACCTCCATCAGGGGCCTAATTATGTAAATGCTGAACATTCGAGATGAAGGGGAGATTGTGGCCTGCCCAGGGCTGATGGGTGAGCTGGCTGGTGTCATCTTCTCTATTTCACAGAAAGGAGGCTCTATCTTGAGAGCAGCTCAGCTACGGCATCTCAGTGACTTTGTTGCAGGTGATGGGGCAATGAAGGCTGAACTGGGTTAATATAATTCTCCAGTGACTCATCCCAGAAGAGGACCTGTGATGGATCATTAAGCTGTCTTAGAACTTATTTCAGGCCCACACCCCCGGGATGAACGCTCTCAATTTGTTTATTGGGTCTCCAACAATAAGCCACTATTCTTCCCCATAATTCGGTTACACAATCTTTCCCCTTGTGTCTTTCAGCCTCCTACTGAAAATCTGCCTGCACTGAGTGTGTGCTCCCCAACCCTCTACCAGATGCCTGACTGGCATGTCATCCCATCTTTGATGGGTAGCTCACTGCCTTCTTGCTGAGTTTGACTCTGCTCACCAGGATCCCCTACAATGGAGGCGCTTACTCGCCTGCCTGAGCAGATTTTGTTCTTTCCCTCCTAAATCTTCTCTCCCTCACTGACTCCAAACTGCGAGTAGACCTCTGAAGTATCCACCTTCTAGCGTCTAATGAATGTCCTGGGTCTTCCAATTCCCCTTTGATCCAAGGTTTTTGGGCGGATGTATTTAAATTAATTCTTTAAAAAATATATAAATAATTCATGTTTATTGTAGAAAAAAGAATACAAATCTCCCATAATTCTGCCACCCAGAAATAATCTCTATAAATATTTTGGGGGATACATCTTCTTAGACCTACCTCCCCACATTCCAAAGTTTACCTCTGTGCCCTTCCTTGCTGGGGTGCCTCTGATTTGTCCCCCGCAGCCTGGTGAACTGAAAGTATGCAGATGCCATTTCTTTTTTTTTTTTTTTAATTATTTATTTATTTGTGGCTGTGTTGGGTCTTTGTTTCTGTGCGAGGGCTTTCTCCAGTTGTGGCAAGCGGGGGCCACTCTTCATCGCAGTGCGCGGGCCTCTCACTATCGCGGCCTCTCTTGTTGCGGAGCACAGGCTCCAGACGCGCAGGCTCAGTAGTTGTGGCTCACGGGCCCAGTTGCTCCACGGCATGTGGGATTTATTCATTTATTTTTGGTTGTGTTGGGTCTTTGCTGCTGCGCACGGGCTTTCTCTAGCTGCGTCGAGCGGGGGCTACTCTTCGTTACGGTGCGCGGGCTTCTCATTGCGGTGGCTTCTCTTGTTGCAGAGCATGGGCTCTAGACACGTGGGCTTCAGTAGTTGTGGCACACGGGCTCAGTAGTTGTGGCACACAGGCTTAGCTGCTCCGCAGCATGTGGAATCTTCCCGGACCAGGGATCGAACCTGTGTCCCCTGCATTGGCAGGTAGATTCTCAACCACTGCGCCACCAGGGAAGCCCAGATGCCATTTCTTAATGAGCATCTACTATAGGACAGGATACATTTGTCAGCTTATACATGGATTGAGATTGTGGAGTCACCTTCCTCATGGCCTGGGCACAGCTCCAGGTGGGACTATCTTGCCTACATTTCTCCAATAGCCCCCTCCTGGTCTCCTGTCCTTTGTCTTGTCCTCCACAGGGCCTCCAGAGTGAGCAGACCAAGACACTAATACCACCACGTCCTTCTTCTGCTTGCGGCCTTCAGTGGCTTTCCATCTCCTTCAGGATGGAATCAGGACTCCTTAGCCTGGATCCAGTGGCTTCTCATGACATGGCTTGCTTTTCTGGTCTCTTCACTTGCCTCCCCATTAAGGTATCGGCTCTCTACCCTTGTCAGGCAGTTTGCTCTTCCTAGAGTGGGACGGCTTTTTGTGCCCCAGGATCTTTGTATCCACCGCTCTCTCTGCCTGCAATGAGCTTCCCTTCCCCCTCGTCTGTCTGGATGATTTCTACTTTTCCTTCAAGACCTAGTTCAAGCATCGCCTCCTCCAGAAGACTTTTTTAACCCCCTCCCCTCCAACCTTGTCCCATCTCAGTTCAGTGCTTCCTCTCTGTGAGGACATATTGTGTTACCTGTAGAACTTGACTCACGACTGACAATCTGCTGCTTTGTCTATGTCCCTCACTAGATCATGACTTACATGGGGGCAAGCACTGTGTTTTTCAACTGTGTTTTTCTAGCCACTAACAAAATGTCTGGCCCATGGTTAAAAATTTTTTTTCTTACTAGAATGTGAGAATGAGAAACATACCTGTAGCTGTCCAATGTTATTCTTGCATAGGAAGTAAGCATTTTTATTAGATCCAGGTACAGCTTACACTTCAAAATTGATTCTGACACTGTTTGTACACACTTATGATCACAAAGCTTTACATTATATGTAAATTATCCCATTTAATATCATTTCAACCTCACTAACCACATGAGATAAGAATTATTTCCATGTTATAGATCAGCAAGATTCAGGGATATATCAGTATCTTACAAATAGTAAATAACAGGAACAGAATTTGAACCAAGGTCAAAATAATCACCATTCTCTGAAGAAATGATTGAGATTCGATTCTCTTTAAGGTTTTTTGAATGTAGAAATCTGTTTTCCCATCTGGTTCCTTGTAATTTAGCGGACAGATAATCATGGGTTTGCGTCCTACTCAAAGGTAATGAGGGAATTTATGGCTAACTCACGGATTGGTGGGTGACTCTGGCACTGACTTTCAGTATCACCACTGTCATCAAGTTGCTCAAACCCTGCCCTTCTCTGTCCTTCTTCTCACAGGTATGATAAAACTTTCTCCAGTCATCTTCCCTTAACCAAACGTTTTCAGCTCCACTTGAAGAGGTGGGGAATTGTTACTCACCAGTGAATTACCACCGACTCAAGTGACATAGCTAGTACTTTGACCAGCCTTTAAGATCTGAACAGAAGGACTCTGATACTGAATGTTCTTTATGGGTGGAAAAGTGCCTTGTTAGACTCTGTAGACTCTCATTCACTCATTCATTCGAAAAAACATTTACAGAGTGCCTAATAATCACAGTTAATAGCAGTAGCTAACATTTATTGAGGGCTTAATATGTGAAAGGCGCTGCTCTATGCCCTTCACATGTAGTAACTCATTGAATCCTCATTGGTGGAAGATTCCCTCAGGCAGGAACTATTATTTTGACAGTTTTATAAATGAGCAAAATGAGAGACAGAGAGGCAATGTAACTTGCCCAAGGCCACACAGCCTATGGTATATGCCTCTCCCACCACGCCCAACATTATCTGCCATCTTTGGGTACCTGGAGGTGAGTGTGAGGCCCCGTCCCCAAGGAATTTTTGTGCTCATGCAAAAAAGATATGGCGCCTAGAACTGTAATACTCTGTGACCTTCCATGTGCAAGATGAAAAGAAGCATAAGAAAGGGATGTTTGGTGGCTAGCTGATGACATCAGAGGAACCAGAGAGGAGGTGACGTTTCAGCTGACTCTTAAAGGACTAGTCTGAGTTAAGGAGATCAGAAAGGCTGGGGTTTGTTGCAGAGAGCAACCTTTGCAGTGGGGATAGAAAGAGCAAAGTGTGGAGATGGAAGAATAACTTGCTTGAAGACAGTTCCATGGGGTTGGCTTACAGGATCCCCAGGGAAACATGGCAAGAAATGGGCTAGAATAGTAGGTTGAGCCAAATCATGGAGGGTCTAGAGGAACTGTACTTTATTTTGTGAGAAATGGAGAGTTCTGCAAGGCGTTTTAGCAGAGGAATGGCTTGATTAGATTTGTGTTATACCTGTAAGCAATAGGGAAGGTAGACAAGTGGAAGAGTCAAGAGAAGGAAGCCAGGAAAATCAGTCCACGAACTCCCGGCTGGAATTACCCAGGCAAGAAACACACAGTCCCCCAAAGAAGGCATTGGTTGGAGAAGTATTTTAAGTGGAATCAACAGGACTTAATGACTTTATGCTTCTCACTTGGGCCTTATGTGGATAGGCTGACATTAACCATGGCAGGAATAAAGGAGAAGAGCTCACTTGTTCATCTGCTTTTTTGTTCAATAAACACTTGGTCAGAGAGCCAAGACCTACACCAGGTAGTGGAGATCCAGCGGCCAATCAGACACAAACCCGCCCTCGCAGAGCCCACAGTCTAGTGGGTGGGGCAGGCCGGTAAACAGACTGATTATAATACAGCGGCGTGAGTGGGCCACTCACACAGTGGAGTCCTTGGAGTCTGCTGTTGAAGTCTTTCCATCAGTCCTGACCGGCATGACCCACCCTGGAGGCAGCACTAGTTTCTCCTCTGCTCCTTTGCTGGTCACTCTACCTCCCTGTCACTCGGGTTGTCCAGCCTGGTTTCCCCGGGGCAAAGACCAAGAGTCTGGCGTAGAAACTGGGCATCCCAGCCTGTGAGCCGTGTCAATGCCCATCTAGGAAATACAAGAGCCAGATGCCAGGAGGACTAGATAGAAACCCCTAGTCCAAAGGGCCAGGAATGGGGAGGCAGAACTGAAAGTTTGGAGTTGGGCAAACATGAGGCCCAAAGAAGCCGGAACTCCCAGGATGATTGTCACAAACCCTGGGGAGATTTGTTGTTTTCCCTAGTGCACGAAGAGACTGCAACAAATAATCAGTGCAAATGCGGCCAAAAGCCATGATCAATGGCAGAGGGGCCTGCATTGATCAGTGACCGTGGCCTGCAGCTGCCTGGTAAGCACGTGGTGCACGGGTTCTGGGGGCTGGCAAAAGGATCAGAGGTAGGACACCACCCAGTGTGCCTTTCCTACAGAGAAAGGCAGAGAAGTGGCCCAGTCCCCACATGCTGCCTGCCTCCCAGGTAAGCCATGCCGATTCATCTGGGCCTGCTGTGGACCACAGAGCAGGGGCACGCTGCCGGAGACCAAGGGAAGCAGAGACGGGAGCCACTGCACAGACAACGGGGCCTGCGAGGAGGCTTGTCCCCCACCCCCTCCTCCAATTCCCTCTGCACAAAGAAAAAGAAATGAACAGGGTCAGCAAGAGCTGGAAGCTCTGTTTAAGCTGAGCAAAAGCCAACCGTGCCTGCTGGCCTCTTTGGGATGTCCCCAGAATCCAGGCCCTACTCAGAACATTCAGGGCATATGGAGTCCAGTAGAGAAGAAGATAATGGGAAATGAGAGACACCTTGGACAGGAAAGGGAGCAGCAAAGGAGATTTGGGAAGGAGAATAGAAGCCAAGGCCCTGTTCCCTGTCTCTGCTTCTTACTCTGCTTACAGCGGCCTCATTCCACGTGGCCCCTTGGCAAGGGGGCTGGAGGGGAGTGGTGGCGGGACAGCCAGCAGTGAGCGGGGCACCCTTGAGCACTTGAAGCCTGACAGCCCCTGATGGGAGATGACAGCAGGTCGACTGAGTCCCGAGAAGGCAGGAAACAGGGGAGGGGAGGGGCGTGAGGAGGAGGAGACCAGGCAGCTGCAGGCCACGGTCACTGATCACTGCAGGCCCCTCTGCCATTGATCATGGCTTTTGGCCGCATTTGCATTGATTATTTGTTGCAGTCTCTTCATTTTATTAACTTTAATTCCTAACTGGGTCGATCAGCAATTGTTCTTCCTGGAGGGTGTCAGTTATGATGATAAATAAAGCCAAGTGGAGAGTTTGGACAACCAACAGCTGTGCCGTTCTGTGCTGTAATGAGCCTGCCTCCCCACCCCCCACCCCTCCCTGGAGAACCCATTTTCCAACAATAGATTTGTTGCTTCATTGGCTCAGATGGAAAGCTGAGGTCTCAGAGAAGCCTCACACTTCATTGTTTGGAAGGAATCAAGACTGATGTTCTAGGGGCTAATTAGCTTGGGTATTTATCGTAGCAGGCTTTTGAATTTACAGCCCATAGCAGTAAATCAATTCCAGAAATCACATCTCCTACACGAAACCTCCTTGGGTATGGTACCATTCCTTCCCACCTGCCTCGTCCAGGCTGGACCAGCTGTCCCACAGATCTAGCCCCTTCTCTCCATGCCCATTGTCCAGGCTTCCATTCAGGACAACTCAGTTTGCACCTAGATTATTCCATAGTCCTCCCGGTTGGTCTCTCCGTGTTGTGCATCTCACTTTCTCTAACATGATCTTCCTAAAATGCAAATCTCTCCATGTCTTGCCCCTGCCTTCCAGGATAAACTAGATTCCCCTTAGCAGAGCACAGAGCCTTTCATAATCTGGCCCATCTGACCCCCACACTCCTGCTGTACCACTCCAAGACCATCCCAAACACGGCCAGCCCCTCATACCCCTGGACCTTTGCACATGTAATCCCTTTTCTTTGAATATCCTTCTGCCTCCTTCACATGGAAAACTTCTATCCACCCTTCAAGGCCCAGTCCAAATACCTTCTCAAATGAGTCTTGTTGAACTCCTTCCAAAAGGCACCGTTCCTTGGAGCTCCCACTGGACTTTACATTCACTTCTCTAATTGTTTGCTCTCTTGCCCTTATATGTCCATCATTGCTTGGTCTAATATTTGTCCTCTACTGTCTTAAATCCTGTGTGTCATTCTGGAAATGTAGATGCATTTTGGGCAGGGATTCTACCTCTGATATGTTTTTTTTCTTTAAGGCCCAGCCCAGATAAGGGCGCTACGTAGATGGTGTAGGAATGTTCTACGTTCTAAAGCTGCCGCTGCATACATGACTGTGTTTAAACCACTGCTGTCCACTAGAATTTTCTGTGATATTGGAAATGTCCTATATATACATTGTCCAACATGGTAACCACTAAACCCCTTGTGTTTATTGAGCACTTGAAATGTGACTGGTACAGTTGAGGAAGTAAAAGCTTAATTTTATTTAATTTAACTAATTTAAATTTATTTATTTAATAAAATTATTTATTTATTTATTTTTGGCTTCATTGGGTCTTTGTTGCTGCGCACAGGCTCTCTCTAGTTGTGGTGAGTGGGGGCGACTCTTCGTTGTGGTGCACAGGCTTCTTATTGCGGTGGCTTCTCTTGTTGCGGGGCAGCGGCTCTAGGCGCGCGGGCTTCAGTAGTTGTGGCCCACAGGCTCAGTAGTTGTGGCTCGCGGGCTCTAGAGCGCAGGCTCAGTAGTTGTGGTGCACGGGCTTCGTTGCTCTACGGCATGTGGGATCTTCCTGGACCAGGGCTCGAACCTGTGTCCCCTGCATGGCAGGTGGATTCTTAACCACTGCGCCACCAGGGAAGCCCTAATTTAAATTTAAACAGCCACATGTGGCTAGTGGCTACCATAGTAGATAGCACAGGTTTGGATCAAGCCAATTTAGAATAAAAGTTAGCCTAAAGAGGCAGCCTACCTGTATCAGATTTAGCACCTCACAGCTATATTACAATCTTTTTTTTTTTTTTTTTGCAGTACCCAGGCCTCTCATTGTTGTGGCCTCTCCCGTTGCAGAGCACAGGCTCCGGACGCGCAGGCTCAGCGGCCATGGCTCACGGGCCCAGCCGCTCCGCGGCACGTGGGATCCTCCCGGACCGGGGCACGAACCTGTGTCCCCACATTGGCAGGCGGACTCTCAACCACTGTGCCACCAGGGAAGCCCTATATTACAATCTTTGAATAAAATAAACGCTAACAGTGATAATAATAAGGAGCTGAATGATATTTTCATGGCTCAAACTGGGGCTCTATCACAGGGTCATCAACCCAGTCAAACTTTTTTTTTTTTTTTTTTTTACCCAGTCAAACTTTTGAGGGTCTGGGGCCACGTCACCCGTGGCCTTGATTAAAACATGTGCAGACTGGCAGGATCCTGCCAGTAAGTGCTTTCTAAAGAGTCAGAGCTTGAAAACAACTAAGTGAGTGGCTCCTAAATGGGTAGTGATATTTTCTCAAGCAGGGAGAAAGGTTTCTAAGGTATCCTGAGGTCTGAGAGACATTACAGCCCGAGATTCTTATGAAGAAGATCTTAATTTACCCCTAAGGAGCCATTTATTGGCCTGGGCCTAAAAACTTCAGAACAGGGGGAGACTAGGGCCATCCCAGCAAATGTGCAGTGCTAGGTTCATAGGTTTCCTTAAACTCCTGCTCCAGTGGAAGATCTTTATGCTGCCTGTACTTTCCTACCTCTTGGCAATTAGCAAAGCATATGAACACAAAAAGAAAGATTAAGGGCTTCCCTGGCGGTCCAGTGGTTAAGACTTCACAGAGGGTGCTAGTTCGATCCCTGGTCTGGGAGCTAAGATCCCACATGCCTTGGGGCCAAAAAACCAAAAGTGATATTGTAACAAACTCAATAAAGACTTTTAAAAAGGTCCATATCAAAAAATGTTTAAAAAAAAAAAAGAGAGAAAGAAAGAAAAAGAAAGAAAGAAAGAAAGAAAAAGAGAAAGAAAGGAAGAAAGAAAAAGGAAGGTTCATCCTTTCTCTTTGGACAGCTGCATCATTTGGAGTTAGGGTTGTCCAGAGCTCTCTGGTGACTGATGGCAAGGTGGAACAATGTGACAGGGAGGTGAGAGCTGGGGTGGGACTGACAGCAAAAAAGTGAAGTTCTCCAGCTACAGGCTGCCTGCTCCAGCTATCAGCCCACGCTGGTGAAGAGGGAGGGCTCAGGAACAGAAGTACCCACCGCCCCCGGCCTGGGGAAGAAATGGTTTTACCTTGGGGGTGGCAGGCAGAGAAGTCAGGGTGAAGCTGCCAGTGTGGCAGCAGCTCTGTTTAAAAACACTCTCACGGGATGGTAAGAACTAGCAAAAGGAAAATAATTATGGCATTTCAGCTAACAATGCATCTGCTTAAACTCAGGTATAAATAGATCCTTAGGCCCTTCTCTACACAGCACAGTCCATTAATCTCAACCTTGAGCAGCCGCTCTGCGGGGAGGGAGGGCCAGGGAATGTTTCCTGGAGAGGCAAGGGGGCTCCCTCCCGCTCCCTGAAGCACCAAACCACCTACAAAACCAGCTCAGTCCCTGAGGAGAAGAAAAGGTCAAGATGCAGAACAGGGAAGGGCTGCATTCAAAATCCCTCCCACTCATACACTGTAAAATGGTACAACCATTTTGGGAAACAGTTTGGTGGTTTCTTAAAGAGTTAAACGTATGCTTATCATACAGCCCAGCAATCCCAGTTCCAGGTACTAATGCAAGAGAAATGAAGACATACATCCACGTAAAGAATTATACGTCCATGTTCATAGCCACTTTATTCATAATAGCTGCAACCCAGAAATAACCCGAATGTCCAAAAAACAGGGAATGAATAAACAAATTATGAGATATCCGTATGGTGGAATATTAGTCAGCAGTATAAAGGAAAGAACTACCAATAGACACGATGACATGGATGAATCTCAAAATTATTATGCAGAGGGAAAAAAGTCAGACACACGAGGACAAGCAGCATGGTAATATGTATCAAATCTAATCTATAGGAACAGAAAGTGGATCAGTGGGTGCCTGGGGCCAGTGCCTGGGGCCAGTGTAGGGGGTGGTGATTGACTGGGAAGGGGTCTGGAGGGAATCTTTTACGGTGATGGAGATGTTCTACACCTTGATGATTGTGGTAGCTACACAAGTATATGCACTTATCAACTCATTGAACGGTACATCTAAAATGAGTACATTTTATTGTGTATAAAATAGGTATACTTTACTGTATGTAAATTGACCTCAACAAAGTTGATTAGAAAAATAATTCCTTCCCAAGAGCCTGGATGAGGGGCCAAAGCCTCCGTCTTGTCAGAGCGACCACAAGCCTGAAGCTTGTCCTACAATAATCTTACCATGAGCAGGCAAATGTCTTCCCAGAAAGCCTAAGCAAAGATCAGGGCAGTCTCCCTCAAGGCCTGGTAATACCGCCAAGCAGGATAGCAGCTCCCTGGTGCCCTGTAAAAGGCTCCTCTCTGGCCCTTGATCCTTAAAAGTCTAGAATTTCTGGCTGAACAAGAAGGCCTGGGCCCAGTCCCTGGGCAGCTTCTCCTCAGCTCGGGGCAGGACGCCTAGCCACTCCTCACGCAGGTGCCGGCCTGCTGCCCAAGCACGGAGCCCGAGGGCCCTGGCAGGTCCCCCTAGGGGCAGAGGTGGGAGACCGCCCAATGCTCAGCCCGCCCTCTGCCCCTACACCGCACCACGGTGGCAGGGCCTCTGCCTAGAGAGCAGGCTCGCAGGGGAAGGAAGCAAGGCCCCAGCACTCAACCTGTTCCCCCAACCAAACTCTGGGCCAGGGGGCCGAGAGAGTCACCCAGACCTTGACTCTGAGTGGGGATGGTTTAACAGCCCCCAGAGAGGCAGGGAGTCGGTGACAGGACAGGGCCTGGAGGCGTGGACTTTGAACTCTTAGCCCGGTGCCCTTTCCCCCACTTCAGACTGGGCTCCCAGTTACTTTCTGGGGGCAGGGTTTTTAATGGGGCTGGTTCTGAACAAGAGTTCTCCAGGGCAAGGCCTGTGAAACAAAGGGACTGTCTCCCGCAGTGGCTGGCGGCCCCTGGGGAGTGGGGCCTGGGACCAGATTCTGCTCACCATAGGATCTGGCCTTCCAGACTGCCCGGGTCCTCAAGGGTCCCAGGAGCCCCACCTCCTCTGCTCTGTCTGGATCCACCTATCTCTCCTTGTCTCTGTCTCTCCGCCTCTCTCTGTCTTTGCCTCCCCTCCCCCATCCCCTGTTGTCACCTGCCCCTGTTTCTCCTGCCCTGCTCAATCTCGCCAATCCACAGGCTGTTCATTCCCAGGGGTCCCCTCCCCTTATCTTCCTGGCAGCTGTTGGCCTTGGCCTGGAGGTACAGGATTAGTTAACTCTTCCTCTCCTCCCACCCACTGCATTTCCAGAGAATGAGCAGCAGCAGAGTACCAAGGGCAGCCTAGGGTTAGAGTTCAGGAAGTTTGGGGTCTGGCCCTACCTGCCTCATCGTGTGCCATGAGCTGGGCCCTTGCCCCCTGCATCTCAGTTTTATCATCTGTAAAATGAGAGCATCTTACCTTTTTACTATCCCAGCTCTGCACCACCCCCCAGCATACACACACGTTCCATGTTTTAAAAGTTTAGAGCTATCAAACTACATTTTTCAGTAATTATTAATTCAGGAGCCAATTTTGTATGAAACAAAACCAACCAAAGCTTCTGAGCAGCATGCCATGGTTTTGTTTCACATAAAACAGGATCCGGAATTAATAATTACTGAATAAAGGTGCGTTTATCATATTTTCCATTATAATTCCAGCAAAGAAACTTGACATTTTAGTTAAGCCTGTGTAGCCTTCACACAGATAAATGTTCTATTTCTGCGAGGCTTTTGGAAAGATAAAAATCAGCTCCAGGTCTCTTCCTCCCCGCTGTTTTCTGATCTCAGTTGCGAAGTGGGCAGCCAAGGATAGGTGATCTTTAAGACCCCTTGTATTGCTGGAGTAGTAGGTCCGAGTGTGTCTCACTGGCTATCGTATCAGTCACTCATTAGGCACCAACATCATTGGTCCCGCCTACCAATGGCTGGCCTCCCACCAGGTAACAAAGAAAATCGCCAGCAGGACAGGGCCCCGCCCTTGTCCCAAGACCTGCCCACAGCACGAACCCTTCCGCTCCTCACCTGCCAGCCCAGCCCACAAGTAACCCCAGAATTCAGAGCTAGTGATCGTGGAAGCAGGAAGAAGCCATGGTCGTCAGGAACGCCTCAGGATTTTCCCAAGGGAAAGAAGCAAGTTGCCTTGGCAAGGAGACAGCATTTGGGAGGAGAGGCTGTATACCAGACCATCTCGAGGGGCTTAAAGCGAATGTGCAACGAGAGCTGGTCCCCTTGGCACAGCCGCCCACTCCGTACCCTTGCTGTAAACACCTCCCCTCATTCCACAGGAGGGGGACTGAGGCCCAGGAGTGTCACTTCCTTGCCATTCTCTTTTTTTCTCTGTCCCCGCCCCCCCCTCCACTGCTGCCCGCCCGGCATTCCAGGTTCCCATGGAATAGGTCAAAGGCACTGAGCTGGGTGGGATAACCTGGGTTTCTAATCTGGGACCCAAAGTGAATTCCAGGTCGGTATCCCCTGCTCCTAACTTTGTTCCCTACTGGACACTCCACATGATATCTTAGAAGTGGCCTCCAATTCAACCTGCTCACACCAACCCACTTTCCCCCTTTGGTGGAGGAGCTGCCCCTCTGGCAGGGTTCCACAGCTTTGCACCTGGCCACCGATCACCCAGGCTCTGCCTTCGGACCCAGGGAACCCGCCACCAGCTACTCTTCACCCCTCTCAGCCCAGGCCTCATTCTAGCCCTCCTAGAGCACGGTGGTGGTCTCCCAGCCTCCCACCCACCCCCCACACTAGAGTCAGAGGGGGCTCATTCCCTTCACTTATGACCGATCACTCACAACCTTCGTCAAAACCTTGAGTGACTTCATCGTACAAAGATTCTGCATATGTGCAGAAGGCAGAAAGAGGAGAAATGAAGGAATGATGGAAGTTCTTGGAGGAAAAGATGGGGAACCATTCATTAGACTCAGAAACATGGAGTGCCTGGCTCAAGGTCACCCAGCAAGGCAGAGGCAGAGTGGCATGTTTGGGGGACAGTAGTGCTCTCTTTTCACCAGGGCAGCTGACCACCCCTCCCCCCCTGTCGCCCCCACTGGATACTGAAGCTTCCATGTGCCCTAATCTTGCACACTCTTTCACACCTCTGCTTCTTTATTCATGCATCAGTGCCCTTCCTCTCTTCCCCCACCTCCAGTTAGCCAGCTGCCTAAGCCTAGCTGAAATTCTTCCTCCTCCAGGAAGCCTTCCCTGAATGCCTGTCCTGGCACACCTCTCTCCACGTCACTCAGCACTCTCAGACTTAGGTTAGAATTATTCCTGTGCACGCCCGCTAGGAGGGGTGGGACTCATCTTACTCACCTTCATATCTCCAAGAGCACCCTGCACAGTGCCTGGCCTGTCACAGGTGCTCAACAGGTATTTCTGGAATGAATTATCATTATATTTATATTGTCATTATAAATGTCTGGCATGGACAGAGCCCTCATTTGAATAAGCCACTGGACTCAGTATGCAAGTCAGAGCGCATGTGTCTTCACAATGATTAACCCTGATGATTAGCCCCATTTCACAGGTGGGAAGACTAAGACTCAGAGGAAATAAGTAACTCGTCCGGGTCTCACTGTTAGAAGGTGGCAGAACTGGTACTCGACCCCAGTGTGGCTGATTCTAAAGCCTGATGCGGCCCTGTGACTCAGAATGTCTGTGCTCTGTCTGCAGCCCAGAAGACAGTGCAGCCGGGCCAGGTGAGCAGTTGGTGAGGGCCCCAGGATTCTGCCGGCCCCAGGTGGCCTTTCTAGCTTCATGACACAGGCTCCACTCAGACCTGCTTTGCGGATGACCCTGGTAGTTTAGATCCTGCCCTGGAATCCTGAGTCCAGCCAGGTGACAAGAGTCCTTAACTGGCCCCCTGCCACAGGAACACAAAGTACCTTTGCACACAGCCTCTCTTTGCTGGTGATGGCAAATAGGGAAGGCCCAGGGCAAAATGGTAAGGTGGCAGAATTTGTCTTGGACGGCGTTTGCAGCCTCTCTGTTCTGTTGTCTTCCCACTTGGGGTTTCCTGCTGGCTGCCCCCTTCCCCTGCTGCAGACTGCATGCTGCAGTTTAACCCGTTTATAACTCAGAGTGGTGTGAAAGGACTGCTGAGGGAACCTGAGGCTTTCGGGGAGATTTGTGATGAAGCGGGGCTTTCTCCTTGGTCATGGAATCTGGACCAACCAAGAGCTGGTCCCAAAGAGAGCCTGTGATTGTTTTGCCCCTTGAGTGACCCCCAGTCACAAAGCTCAGTGGGAAAGTGTGCTCTCTCTGTTGTTTCCCTCACTGGATCCAAGTCCCTGTGTGGAGGACCCCAGGTATGGGGCCTGCACAGCCTCCTCTACCTGCTGCTACTCCTGTCCCCCTCCCCACACAGGGCCTGCTCACATACACCCCATCTTGTGTGCCAGGCCTGCACTCAGCCTTCAGACATCAGCTCACTTGATCATCACTGGAGCCCTGAACTCTCCACCCCATTTGATGGATGAAGATGCCGAGGCTCAGAGAGGTTCGGTGAGCTGCTGGGATTTGAACTTTGGCCCGTGTGGCTACAAAGCCCATGCAGCCTTGACTCCCTTTCCATGCACTGTGCCCCTGGGCAGGGACAGAGCCTGACGCTTCTGCTGCCCTCAACTGCCCAGCACTGATGTCCCCGGAGAGGAGAGGCCAGCCAGGGACGAAGGAGAGGGGCTGCCCAGCACTGTGGCTTCGCTCCGGGGGCAGGGTCAGGCTGCCTGCGCTGGCTCATTCCTGCTTCTATGACCAACCCGAACCTCAGTTTTCCCTTTTGTGAACCTATTTCTAGGGATTCTTCTGAGGATTAAACGAGGTAGTTTGAACTGAGCGCCTTGAAGAGTGGCCCATGGCAGGTGCTCAAGAAAACCTTGCTGACTGCCTGTGACCTGGATGGGGGCAAGGTGAGGAGGGGACGGTGATGAAATGGCACAGAAACCACAGGAAACTTCATCACAGAGACTGACAGCCTATGCAAGGGAAGTATCAAAACAAGAAGAAGAAAACTTTAAAATTTTGGCTGAGTAAAGGCAACAGTATAATTACCATCATTTATAAAAACGACTTCCCATTAATGCCTAATTCCCATGAAGCGCAACAATGATTACCTCATTAACTATGTGTCAGATTAACTTTGTTGTAGGTTTTATTTGATTAAAACAGTGGACTCTCAATGTGTATGCTCGTTCTTCACAGTCTGTTAGTGTCTGGAGCACAGTCCTCCGCTGACAACTTTTTCTAAATTAGAAGCCGTATTTCCAGGGAAGCGGCTTGTAAAATTCAGTTAGTTTGATTTCCCAAAGCGAGCTGAAGCAAAGGTGGAGAGAGAGTCTCAGAGCTTCCACCAGCACCCACCCTGGAATTTGCAAAGGCCAGTGATGAAAGGTGAATTATGTGTCAATGTTTTAAAAACTTTGGGGGCTTTTGTATTGTTTGAATATTTTACTATGTGCATTTGTATTATTTTGTGGTAGTGGAGGATGCTATGTTTTCCCCCAATACATTGAAAACTCTAAAGTTGTTACATCCTGGATTCTATTTCCCCCATGGGGAGAAAACGTTGCTCTCTGTCATATGCACTTAAGCGCCTGACATTCTTCTCATGTTCTGATAGGCAGTGCAACCCCCTCACCCCTACTTTTCACCCTACCTTAACAGAGAAAAGCTGCTGGCTGACAGCTCCCATCTACACAGGGTGATCGCTAAGAATTTCCAATAGGGAAGTGTCATGCTTTGCCAACTCTGGGGAAGACGGCATAACTGGCTGGAATCACAGACCTGGGCGACGGTGCAAGAGAAGACACAGCTGGTCGGGGAAGGGTCCCCCAGAGGTGGGCTGGTCATCTTCCACGATGCCAGACTAGAGGCATTGTGTCCAGAGGCCCAAGCCGTTCAGTGGCCCCTCTCACCTCCAGGGGCCCTAGTGTGTGCCACTGACATGTGGGAGAGTCTCTGCAGCCCACACCAGACCCCGAGGACCCTCTTCCCGAGCTCAGGTTGTATGTCTGTGGTGGGAGGAATTCAGAAAGAAGAGCCCAATGCAGAGGGGAAGATGGGACGGGAGCAGCAAAGGTCCCTGACATCATGACAGAAGAGGGAGGCCAGAGATCCAGGAGAGGGTGCCATCCTGCTGTCCTGATTCCTCGGGGGGTCTGTGCACACTGGGAGCCTGCAGGTGGAGGATGAAATGCCAGGTGGAGATGGCTTACTCTGATTCAGACTCGGCTCTCAAGGCCAGAGACAAGGGCAAACTTGGATCCTGGAGGACCAGGGTAGGAGGGCCTCAGAGAGAGGGGCCCCTGACAGTGAGGTTGGGGAGGCACTTACTGGTTTCACCCCACCCTGATCAGAACCCAGTGCCCAGATGTGGTTTGTAAAAAGAGCCCTCAGCTCAGGGCCTCTGGAGACCAACCTCCCCCAGCCCTGACCTCACTCAGCACATATACAAGTTAACATTTCTCCATAGCCACTTTTTTTCTTTGCGGTGCGCGAGCCTCTCACTGCTGTGGCCTCTCCCACTGCGGAGCACAGGCTCCGGACGCGCAGGCTCAGTGGCCATGGCTCACGGGCCCAGCTGCTCTGCGGCATGTGGGATCTTCCCGGACCGGGGCACGAACCCGTGTCCCCTGCATCGGCAGGCGGACTCTCGACCACTGCGCCACCAGGGAAGCCCTATAGCCACATTTTTTAAAGTGTGAAAGAAACAAGTACAATTAATTTTAGGAATATATTTTGCTTAACCCCACATATCCAAAATATTATCCTTCCACTATGTAATCAATATAAAAATTAGTGAGATCCTATATATTCGTTTTTTGTACTAAGTCTTCAAAATCAGGTGCGTAGGGACTTCCCTGGTGGTGCAGTGGTTAAGAATCCGCCTGCCAGTGCAGGGGACATGGGTTCGAGCCCTGGTCCAGGAAGATCCCACATGCTGCGGAGCAATTAAACCCGTGTGCCACAACTACTGAAGCCCGTGTGCCACAACTACTGAAGCCCGCGCGCCTAGAGCCCATGCTCCGCAACGAGAGAAACCACCGCTCGCTGCAACTAGAGAAAGCCTGCGCGCAGCAATGAAGACCCAATGCAGCCCCTCCAAATAAACCCAAAAAAAGCAAAATCAGGTGTGTAGTTCACTCTTGCAGCACCTCTCAGCTTGGACTAGCTCCATTCCAGGGCTCAACAGAGCGCTCGTGGCTGCCACACTGGGCGGCCCAGGTCTAGGGCTTTCCTTATGCCCTGCCACTCCCCAAAGGGTCCGTCGTTTGGCCTCCTCAGAGGCCCCAGGTCCAGATCCTTTTGCCTTTCCCTGACCTGGAAGCAAATCAGCCTTTGGGTCTGGGTGCCCATCTATTTTTCTTTTGTTGAACAAGGGAGGCCCGTGGGGAAGCTGTCACCTCCCCTCTCCGGGCCCTAGTTTAATCCTCTGTCAGGTGAGGGGTTTTCATTAGACTTGTGACTTTCAAGCAATGGAACCTGTTTTTCAAAGGAGACCTTATGCAGAAGCCCAAAGTATACATCAGAAGAAAGAGTTGCTGTTCTATCTGTTTCAACATGATGAGGGGCTTGGGCCCTGCTTCCTCCAGGGTGGGGCCTGGATCGGTAAGTGATTGACCAGGCCCCAGAGTACCAAGGAGAAGAACACTGCATCACTCTGCAACTCACATTTCACACATCATTTTATAAACTCGCAAAACTACACTGTAGGCTGCTTATAGACCCATATATATATAGTAAAAGTATGAAAACACATGGGAAAATGTATCATTCTCAAGTTAGTGGGCTCTGAAGAGGGAGGGAGGAAGGAGATGGGCTAGGGATGGCACTTCGGTTTTATTGTCAACATTTAATTTTTTGACCAAAGGAGACCTAAAGAAAATACAACAAAATGTTAACATTTGTTCAAGCTTAGTGGCGGGTGTGTGACTATCTAAAATACTACTCCGTACTTCTCTGTATGTTTGAAATATTTTATAATTTAAATTTATTTAAAATTTTAAGAAGGGTAAAAATCTATAATTTGATGTCACTTAAAGCAAAAAAAATTTGTTTTAATAGTAAAATATAAGTCCCTCCCCAGCCACAATCCCCCACCCCCACCCCTGCTTATCCCTGCAACCCCTTCCACCCTTCCTGCTCTGATAGCCCAGGGATCCAGGAGCTGAACTGACCAAGGGCTGGGGTCCTGGGGAGAAGGACTAGAGCCAAGCAATTATGCAATAAGCATTGATTGTACCTATGGCTATCAGACACGTGCGGCCCCTGGGGTGATTAAGACGCAACCTGGTTCAAAAGAAGCCTAAGAAAGGAGACCTCCCATGGCCCCTGGCCTCGGTGCTGGATGTGGGAGGGCTGAGGGAGGAGGCTGGGGTCTTCTCCCTCCCTGGCTCCTGGGGCTCCCAGTCTGTAGACTTTAGGGAGCCCCCTCTTCTCCAGTTCTCATGAAGTTCCCCCTCCAATCCCAGCCTGCCTCTCCATTCCACTGTGGATTGCTCTGGACTCCTCTAGCCAACTCTGGGGGACACCGCTTGCTCACTCATTTGATTGTCTGTGTCTTCTTCCCTGAGCCCTGGCTCTGGCTCCTCCCAGTAGCCCCTCCTCCCACCTTGGCCCTTGAAGTCCCAGAAGCTTAGGAAGGTCACCTTGCTGGGCTGGGCAAGGGGGAGGTGGAGGGCCGTGTGAGGGCAGCCATGTACTAGGTCCAGTGGGGTTATTTCATTCCAGCAAACAGGTCCTGCTGGTTTGCCATTTGGAGAGTTTGGCCCCAATTCCCATGGGCTGGTTAAATGGTAACTTGTCTTTGGTTGTTTGTGGAAAATGACAGAGAAGGAGCCACCAGCTCTAATGAGGAGCAGTGTGAGACCCAGCTAGCTCTGGGTGCTGGACTGCAAGGGAAACTTATTTTCTTTCTTTTTTACTCTTTTCTGGGATCTCCCCCTTCCACACAACTTCCCAGATGAGTAAGAGCAAGGAGGAGTGGTGATGATAATAACAGAGTTCCACAGCCACCCAGGCCTTTCATGGGGAGACTGCTTAACCAATAGCCACTGTGCCCATTTTACAGAAAGAGCAAAAAAGGCCAAGTGGAGTGAGGTCACTATGAGTCACTGGCCTTCCTGGCTCAACAAGGCTGGGCCAAGAGGCCGAGCAGGCCAGGTGGGGGTGGGACTTCACCTTACAGCCTCCCCTTTTTCCAGCAGAGCCAACTGTCCCTACTGGCCTTCAACCCCTGCATTGTGTGGTCGGGGGTGGGGCCACCATCCTCCCTTTGTTCAGCATTTGCCTGATTACAGAGCTGGGCACACAGATCTCATCTGCTCCCACAACAGCCGTTGCAGGCAGGGCTGGTTTTGCAGCTGAGGGAACCCAGAGTCAGAGAGATTAGGGCCCTCTTCAGAGTGTCGCAGCTGTCAGCCTGAAGGAGACCAGGCCTCCAGGCGCCAGCTCAGGATTCAGGCTTGTCTGAGGCTCCCAGGCTTGTGCCAGGCCTGCCTCTGCTTCCAGAGGAAGGACCCCGGAACGCAGCGTTTCTGGTCTGAGTGTGGGAAGGATGAGGGCTGGGAACCCGCAGGGGTCCATTTTGGAGTGGACAGTCAATCTGAGAGCGAGGCTTCGGACCAGCCCTCCATTTTCCCCTTTCTGCTGGGTTGGCCTGTCTCAGCCCTGAGACAGTCTGTCTGCTTACTCCCAGGGCGTCAGTGCTGCCATGCTTTACTGGCATTAGTTTGGCCATTTCTCAAGTAGGGTCCCACCTGTCACTGTGTGCTCACCTGGTGTCAACATTCTAGTGAGAAGAAGGAAGAAGGAGGATCCCCACGCCCAGCCCAGAATCCCAGGTGGGCAGAGGGAGTTCTCTCCAGCTTCTGGAGACCTTGGGGAGATAGGCGCCCCCCCACCCGCTCCCAGGGTGGGCGCCACTCCCCAGTCAGAGACTGTGTGCAACACAGGACAGGCCTGGGTCATCCTGGCTCCATGGAGCACGAGCGGTGACTCCCGAATTTCCTCCTCGGTTCCCTGGAAAAGATACTACCTTCCTCAGCAAGTCTTGTGAAGGTGCAATGACGTAACGTGTGTGCAAGAGCCTCAGGCAGGGCCTAGCTCACGGTGTGGGCCCAGCAGCCCCCTCCCCCATGGCTCCCTGGGCATCTCTGCTGTGGTTACGGCCTCAGAGGAACGGGAGGCTCCAGGAGGGAGCATGGCGTCCTCGCCCTCAGCAGCTGGCTCCTGTTGCATCGAGGCCACTTGCGGCCATGCTGGGGCCAGAGGATTTCGCTGAGGAATCTGCAGAGGTCAGAGGGAGGCAGGAGCCAGGGTCACAGGGCAGGTAGGCTAAGGTCAGCTGCCCATGGCAGGCCACGGCTGGGGCTCTCCCCACGCTGAAGGCTGGCTTGTTTCCTCCTGCAAAACCGTGTTACGTAAATAGGTGCTGGGTTGAGCACACACAAGTGAGCGTGGAGGGTCGAGCGCCCAGGATGTCCAAAGGCCTGTCCCAGTGCGGATCATTGTTTAGCCCGCTCTGGAAACCTCTCTAAGGCCAGAGCAGGTGGCCCAAGGAGCTGGCCTCCTTCCCAACGTGTTCTGGGAGGGGAGGGGACACTAGGCCTCTGGTCCCAATGATGGGCCCGTCCTCCTGCAGGGAGGAGGCTGAAGGATGTAGCCTTGGAAAGCCCATCACCTGGCTTGGGAGGAGAGACCCTCTTGCCAGGTACTTCCAACCCTTGATCCAATTTCTCCCTCCCTCAGGAGACCCAGATGGGAAAGAGTGTGGCTGGCTTTCCAGGGGCCCATGTCTGGCCACTGCCCTTAACAAGGTCAGGCAGCTCCCATCTGCTGAGAGAGTGTGTCTCAAGTGGGCACCAAGTTCCATTTCCAGGGGTACTGGGACCTCTATCTCAGCATAGAGGAAGGGGCGTCCCTTTTCTCTGCACCTTCTGGTCCTCCTGCTTCCAGACACTTGCCTCCCCCAGGGCACCCCAGTGGGTAACTCTCCCACTCCTGGGACACTGGACTAGGGCTGCCCTTTCAGAACCAGTTTGAAGCCAAACAGTGACATGTCCCAGTCCACCTGAGCAGGAGGCTACAGTGGGGTCCGCACAAGCCAGTTCAAGGCTAAGAGAGGCAAAAGGTCTATAGAGACCCAAGGGTAGACCACGGCACGTGTGCAGTATGTGTCCTCCCCTGGTCTGCAGGGACTACGCGGTCTTACAAAGTAACCCGAGGGTCCCTTCTCTTCCTTGTGGCCCTCTGAGAGCTGCGGAGCAGCCCAGGCCTTCCTCTCTGCAGCAGGCCTACCCCTCGCCCTGGGGGGTGAAGGAGGGGGAACAGAATGAGGGGCTGTGGCCTCCCTAACATGAGAGAGGAGCATTTAGGTCCAATTGGCTGTCTAGAACTTACAGAAGCACCCTGAGAGGTTGACCAGTGACCCCTGGCTCCGTGGGAAGTCTGTCCTCCCCGCAAGGGAGCCGAGAGCCCTGAGAGGTCTCCTGGATTAGAGGGCAGCCCGGATGGATGTTGGACAGAGTCTGGCAGAACGGGGGCCAGAGCACCGGCTGAGCCATTGTGGGGGGACGGGCCCTAGCAATTCCCTTGGAAATGGAGAGACTGACAGGGCACAGGCTGGGAGGGGAAAAGCTGGTAGGGGGCTGCTGCACAGGCAGCGAGCTCTGTGGGGCCCAAGGCCTCTTCCTAGAACTGCCCTCAGCCGTGTGTCTGAGGCCTGGGGAGGCACTCACCCTGTGTGCGGGGGCAGGCTAGGGTGGGTGCGGAGGTACGCTGGGGCGCGCTGCTGGAGAACACACGGGGTCCCTTGGCCGGCGCTTAGGAACAAAACTGGCCTAGGGCACCCTCTGAGCTTGCTGCCTGGCCCCTGCCCAGAGCCTCTGAAGAGGGAGGCAGCAAGGAGAAAACCCGAGGGGCCTTTCTCAGCCCCTTGCTCCCTGGCTTCCCTGCTGCAGGGCACCACGGGGGACCGCGGGGGGTGGACTCCACCCCAAAGCTCCTCCCACCTCGCAGGTCGCACCCTCCCCCGCTTTGTGCTCCTGACTTTCTGTTGTGGACTTCCTGCAGAGCAGTCTGTTATTCCCACTGTGTGGAGCACAGCGGTGGCTCCGCCCCCAGGGCCCACCCTCTGGGCACAGGGGACCCTTGTTGACAACCTGACTCCATTATAGTGCAGGGTATGACTGGGACAGTCGCCGCCGCTACCCTGACCTCGAAGTCCTCACCTGCTGCCTGACGGCGTGAGACCAGAACACCCCGAGCAGCCATCCACACCCTACAGTCTCCCCTCCCGTGACCTTCCTCACCAGTACCATCCTTTACCTGCCCCTCCTCCAGGGGGGGTGGATAGATAGCTGGGCCTTCTCCTCCCCAATTTCGAGGCGTCTCTCCCAGATCCCACGACAAGGGGCCCAGCGGTCGGGGGGACTCCCTTGGAAACACCTGAAGTTGCCACTCACCATTGGACTAGGTTTTTACAGTTTACCACGCACCTGTCCGTTATCCATGATTTCCTTTCATCTTCATTGCGAGGTAAATATTGTTAGTTCTATTTTACAGGTGAGAAGACTGTCTCGGGCCCTGTGACTTCGCTTAAAGCCACCAAGCAAGTCAGGGGCAGGGCTGGGTTTTGAACCCAGATCTGCATGCAGCCCGGAACTGGGTCCCAGCAGGGCCCCTGGGTCGCCCTCCTCTAAGGGGTTGCAGCGGGAACACCCAGGCGCCTCCATTCAGGACTTGTCTCCGCAGCCGGCTGAGCCTAGTGATGTCAGCATTGCCATGGAAACCCTTTCCCTGGTGTCGGGGAGGCTGGGGCAGGACCAGCCTCCCCAGCGCAGTTTCCCTTTGTGTGGACTTTGCAATGCGTTGCCAGGGCAGTGGGGCCCGCCGGAGGGTTGGCATGGGGTGGAGAAGGCAGACAAACCCACGCTGCATCCCAGCAACACAGCCCATGGTGCCCTCACGAGGGAGGGGCTGCGGTCTAGGGTCTTGGGCTGGTGGCCAAGGCCATGAAGGTGTGGGGGGAGACCCTGCACCCCTGCTTATGGCCCCAGCCTGGTAATAGGTTTCAGCATATTTAGTGCTGTCTTGGGGTCCTGCCACTTCAGAATCACCTGGGCCAGGGTCTTGTGAAAAAGGTAAACCCCAGGGTCACTGCAAACCTACTCGGCAGCGGGTGGGAAAGAGCCTCAGTCTGACCTTGTCCCAAGGCAATTCGGGTGTACAGTCAATTCTGAGAACCGCCCTTTAGGGAAGGTGCGGTTTACTGAGCACCTAGTTGTGTTAGGCCCTTTGGCCTAATTTATCTTGCGTAATCCTCTGGCCAACGCTGAGACGGGGAGGTGAACAGAGGAAATGGGTTTTTGGTGGTCTTTCTAAATCCCCATTTCACAGTGGAAGTCACTGAAACTCAGAGAGCTTCAATCTCTTGGCTGCCTACCATCACCCAACTTGAACGTGGCCGAGTCTGGATTCAAACTCAGGGGTCCGAGGCCCTACCCTGTGGCCTCCCCACTGGCCGGGGCCAATGGCATGGGCCAGCAGCCTGGCATCGGTAGCTTCCTCCTCCTGCTGGTTTTCCAAGAAGAATCCTAAAGTACCTTTGTAGAGTGAGCCAGCTCTGTCCTGAGCCTCCCACATGCTCCTGGATCTAAGAGGGCCTTGAGCCAACAGAGAACCACAAAGCCGGTGCCTCCCCGCCTGCGTCTGCGGCCCGCCCTGCCCGATGAGGAAACCCATGCTGTGCCCCCTCTCAGCCCCGCTACACCCTCTTCTGCCCGACTGTCTGCCCCGACATCCTTGCTCTCTTGAAGGAATCCTCCAGTCCCTGGTCTCTCCCCCTGCCCTGGGGTAGGTGGCCGCTGACCCAGTCCACAGAGATGCCCCCTTCTTGGAAGTCTCCAGGAAGAGAAACTCCGTGACCTTTGCCTCTGGGCTGACAGCCGACAGCCTTCCTTTGTCCAGCTTCACCCCTCCTGCTTTCTCTGAATATTGGCTCCTCCAGCGCTGTCTCCCTCTCTCTTAACCTCTCAGGGTGCTCAGAGGGACTTTAGTCCTGGGGTTGTATTCTGCTGGTAACTCTGGGAGGAGGCTGAGACCCTGGCTGATGCCACGGCCACCGGGTTGGGGCCCCTCCTCCCCACCTGCATCTCCTGCATTAAAGGTCAACAAACACCAGTGATGTTGGATGAGGGCTGAACACACACCAGGGATGCCAGAAATTGTTGGATGGTGAATGGTGACGGGACTCTCAGCCCTGTGCTGGGTGTACCTAAAGCCAGCCAGCATTCCAGCCCCAACCATTACCCGGCTCTGCTTGTCATTCTTTCATTGAACAAGTATTTCCTGAAGCCTGTGCTACATACTAGGAAGGATTAAAAAAAAAAAGAAAGTTTCCAAACAAGCCAAAAAAGATTGACGAGGATAAAAAAACCCAAACAACTAAATACCTGTGATCCCTGCCCCCAATAGAAGAATAGAGTCTAGTTGTAACTCATGTTTAATATCACTTTGGAAGAAAGGAAAGCTACCTCCAAATTACTCAGAATGGTCATCTTTAGCTGGTGGCTTCGTGGGGGACGTTTAGTACCTTTGTCGTGTTTTCCAAACTCTGTAAGATGTTACATAAGCAGAGCTGCCCCAGTAAACACAAGTGTTCCTTGGGATCCTATTAAGAAACGTATCATTTACAGCCTCTGGGTCTGGAGGACAGGTCGGAGGTCAGGTGGGCCATTCCCTCTCCCACAGGGGCACGCCCAGACAGGTGATAAGTTCCCCAGCCACGCCTCTGCAGGGAGGGTGAGGCTGCCTGGGCCGAGAGACCTGGCCACGGGGCCCTGGAGATTCCGACCCCAGCCAGAGAATGCAGAAAAACCAAGGCACAGAGGGCAACTCCTAGCACAGGCCTCTTAACCTCCTCCCTGGGCCTGCCAGCCTCAGGGAGCAGAGGGGAGAGCTGGCCGGTAGAGATTTCCTGAAGGGGAGAGGCACGGATGAGACCAGGCCTCTCCCAGTCTCAGTTTAGTCATCTGTAAATGACAATAATACCTCTTGCACTGATAGGGGAAATTCAATGAGATAACTGGCCCCTGGGCACTGAGAGGGCACCTGGCACACGGTAGGTGCCACTGCTCAGTGGATGAATGCACAGCCTGGCTGTTCTCCCTTATTGGGTTGGACGTCCCCATTGTTACCGTGAAGCTGTAGAACTTTTATAATCTGGGTGAGAAGCCCTCCCTACTCCTCACATTCTGGAGCGCAGGCTGCAGCAGAAAGCCCAAGGCTGAAGACGCCCTGGTGTCCAGCTCTCTGGAAGTTTTCCCAGTGCCCTGGGGCCCAGGCAGCCCCACTGGGACTGCCACGTCCAGTCCCACCACACCCCAAGCAGCAACCACAGGAATGAAAGGGATTATGTCTGTCTTGTGGGAAATTCAAACATTTAAAAACCCTGTGAAGGCCAAAAGTCCATCCGTAGGCTACAATCCACGTTCTAAATCTCAGCGTTAATCTTGCTAAAATAACACCTTTGCATTTTATCAGGGCCTTTCCTCCAAAAAAAGAGACCATTTGTGAGGGAATCGCAGGCCATTTGGCTGCCCCTGGGTCACACCAGGCATCCGTGTGTCCTGTGCTGACTGACCCTGTCTCCCCACAACGTATTTTTAGGCACCAGTGGATTAGAGATTTTGTCAACAGTCTGAGGCATTGAGTTTTGCCAGCACATAAGGTGGGGGCCTCTGTGGAAGGAGAGAACATGAGCCGTATCCTGCATTTGCAGAGAGGGGGTCCACTGCACGGCTGGGCTTGGGACTCTTGGGAGGTCCCGGAAACACCCCCTTCCCACACTGAGTAGATTAGGGTTTGCACCTGCTCCTGCCTTCAATAATCCCTGCATTTGATTTTCTAACCAACCATGAATGAGACCATGATTCCCGTTGCAAGTGAAGAAATTGAGGCTCGAAGGATAAATTACCAGAGGTTGCACAGGGAAGAAATTCAAGCCCAAAGAACTAGGACCACGTTATAGCAGATTTCCCAACGGCCCTGTCCTGTCATATCTCCCCCAGGAGACTGCGTCTATTGTGGCTAGTGGGATTTCTTTCCCTTTGTAAATTTTATCTTGTAATCATTACACAAACCCCATGTTAATACCCATGACAAGAACCCCAAAAAACCGAAAGATAATCTGTAACCAAAAAAAGTCAGTTGTATTTCCACATGTTTCCTTCCAACCATTAGTCATAGGAAATTCCTATTTCAATGCCTCTGAGATATGCATTTTTCACTTTTCTAAAATATAAATGCATTTATAATGGACGTATACACATAATGTGCCTGTATTTTTCTTTTCTGCCCATAAAAGCTCTTGGTAAATCTCTTGTGTCATAGAATCAAAGAAATAGGGTAGGTCATTTTGTGGAGATATAATAAAACCGTCAGTGTGATTTGCCTCCCACTCCATTCATTTCTCTGTAGATCTCTCCACATCAGCAAAAGTTTTAAAGACGTCCAGCCCCTACTGGATGAGACCCAGTATATCATAATCCCTGGTTGGCTACCCTCACACGGAGCACTCGGGTGATGTGACTAACTTCAACACAAATTAAAACAGCAGTAGGACGTATGTAAGCCACAACTTATAAATTCCAAGGGGAAACAGAAAGGAAAGACACTGACATTTAAGTGAGCACCTACTCTGTGCCAGCCTTGTGTTGGGGAACTTGAGGAATGAGGAGGGCTCTGGCCCCAGATTATAAAGGAGGGAGGTTTAACAATTCTGAGGTCAGAGTGGGGAAGGTTTCCAAGGGAGAGTAACCCAACCCGTAGTGTTCCCTGACCCTCAGGAATCAATAAACCAGAGTAAGGTGGTTTTTTTTTTTTTTAAAGCATCTTTAAACTGAAGGTGCCTTGTTAAGCTGCTTGTCTGCAGATGCCAATTTATGGGCAGCCACCACCTGTGCCTCCCACCGCAGTCTGAAATGATGAGCCTCAAAGGTTATTGAGAATCAGAATCAGCTGGAGGGTAGGTTAAATCACAGATTGCTGGGCCCCAGCCCAGAGGTGCTGAGTCACTTGGCCTAGGGTGGGGTTCCAGAATTTGCATCTCTAACAAGCTACCCGGGATGCTGGTGCTGCTGGTGTGTGCCTGAGGATGGCCTGAGGAGATTTTAAAAATGCTGGTGCGGGCTTCCCTGGTGGCGCAGCGGTTGAGAGTCCGCCTGCCGATGCAGGGGACACGGGTTCGTGCCGCGGTCCGGGAAGATCCCCCATGCCGCAGAGCGGCTGGGCCCGTGAGCCATGGCCGCTGAGCCTGCGTGTCCGGAGCCTGTGCTCCGCAACGGGAGAGGCCACAGCAGTGCAGCGAGGGGCCTGCGTATCGCAAAAAAAAAAATAATAATAAATAAATAAAAATGCTGGTGCCTGGGCCCTCCCCGAGGACTCTGGGTAAAGCCTGGGCAGCAGGATTAGCAAAGCTCACCTGTGATTCTAATATACCGACATGATGGAGAGCCACCGGGGTTTATGGCAAAAGCCACCAGGCCTGATTCAGGTTCCTCAGGTCTGGAGGGTTCCTTGGATTTCAGGGACAACCTGCTCAGTCTTCCTAGATCAGGGCCTGCCTGCCAGGTAGTGGGTCTCTGAGTGTCAAAGGGAAGCTGTCTCATGCAAGCCACACTTCCATACCTGTTTCTTTGAAACCAAATAAAAACTGTTTGCTAATGCTGGAAGAAATGCGTAAGCCTATTAACCACGTATAAATCAGGAGATGTCATAAAACCTTCTGGTCCCTCTGGGCAAGCATCTGGGCACGTGGCAGTGTCTGGCTGGAGCTGAGAATGGCCCCCCTCTCAGATAGGCACGCACTTGACAGCTCGCCACAGCTCCCACCACTTCCTGTGAATTAGCCGCCCTGGGCCTGAGACACCCATTGATCTTAGCTCCTTATTCAGCAGTCTACTCCTCGGTGCCCCCCTTTTCACATACTACTGCTTCATAACAAATCGCCCCACAATTTAGTGGCTTCAAATTGCCATTTTGTTTTGCTCATGGTTTTGTGGATCTGGAATTTGGGGTGGTCTCAGCCGGGCAGTTCTCACTTGGGGACTGCCATGGGCTGCGACCACGTGAAGGTGCCCCTGGGATGGAGGCACAGGATGGTGTGCGCTCACGGCTACAGCTGGTGCTGGCTGTTGGCTGGGGGCTCGGCTGGTCTTTCGACGAAAGTGCTACATGTGGCCTCTCCAGCATGGCAGTCTCTGGGTAGTCAGACATCTTACATAGCTTAATTTCCCCTAGAGCGAGCATCCCAAGAGAGCCAGAAGAAAGCTGCCTGGCCTTTACTGATCCAGCCTTGGAGGTCAGGCAGTGTCACCTCTACTGCATTCTATGGGTCATAAGTGAGTCACTAAGGTCAGCCTAGATTCAAGGGGAAGAGACAGGGACCCCACTTTCTAAAGGGAAGAGTGTTGAAGAATTTGAAGACATGCTTTCAATCCTCCATAACCCTCAACACATTTGTTGGACGGATGGTCGGGTGGATGGATGCCAAATTGCTCCCCACCTATTCTGTCCTATGGGTACTTAGTTCTTTCTCTCCTACCTCCTTCTCCTGCCCCACCATGACACCAGCTATCTGAGAATTGGCAGGGCAGAGCGGCCTGGTGGTGGAAGAGCCAACTGGCTAACAACCCATGGCCTGCTGTCAGCTGCTGGGAAATGGTGGGGCCAGTCCCTAGCTAGTCCTGGGCTTCAGTTTCCCTGCTCAGATAACAAGGCGCTGGGCCACATCTCTCCAAGGCCCTCTCTGCTCTAACTTTAAGAACATCCAGACCTTCCTTCTTGCTTTCTGAGAAGGTGGCTGGAGGTGGAGTCCAGTCTCCCTCTGCAAGGAGGTTTGTTTCTAAATGACATAAGCGTGCACAATACATTCTGGTGTGAGAAATTCAAACAGTGCAGAAGTATGCAGAGTAAAGTGTGAACTTCCCTTTAGGCCCTGCCTCCCTTCAAAGGGGATCAGCCCCATGAGTGCAGTGACCACCCTCGTGGTCCCTTTAAAAGCATCTTGTTTCCTGTACATTGCAGATGCAGAGATAGCTTTGCTGGGGATATGTGGTTTGCTTTTTCTTTAACATAAATGAGACCATACTGTTCATGTTGTTCCGCAACTTGCTCTTTTTCACTTAATTCTGCCTCTCTGGCATCTCTGAATAGAGATCACCCCCAAGTCTTTTGTACACCTCTAGAATATACCACAGCAAGAACGCTCCATAGTCCATTTGCCCATTCTGCTTATTGTCAGACATGTTGGTAGTTTCCAGTTTTCCATTATTCCATGCAATCTTGCAGTGGACATCCTCAGGCTGTGTTCAGCACCCCCGGGGCTTGCAGGGCTGCGCAACACTGCATCTCTGCCCAATGATGCCGAGAGGCTCTTTCCGGGCAAATCCAGTTCAAATCCTGAGGGCAAGTCCGGAGCTGCGTGGCCTGGGACGCCCCACTTAGGCTCACTGAGAACTCGCAGAGGGGCCGATGACCACAGCGACTGCCTCCTCCAGGCAGGCGGCCGCAGAGGCAGGCGGGCCCGGGCCGCTGGCTGCTGCGCTCCCCGGTCCGGCTCTGGTGCGGTTATGTAAGTGGGCCGCTAATACTGCTTTCATTGTCGGTGGAATCCAAATTCAAAAGGGAAATTATTCTCCTGATGCTCAATTCGCCTAATCCCCATCTGTCTCTCCCCTGGTCCCCCTCCCCCGCCCCGCGCTCGCCGAGCGCTAGCATCTAAGGGCCTTGAACACGCTCCAGATTTCTAATTTAGTTTGCTTATGCAACCAAAAATATTATGGCCGCGGCTCCTGGGGGTGACTAAGTCTGTATTCTGGGCTCCAGGCACACTAAAAACGGCAGCGCCAGGGCCCCGCGCCGCTCGCGCGCGCACCACACGCCGGCTTTTTTCTGGTTCCTCCGAGGCGCAGGCAGCTCTGCAGCGGTGGGAGCCGCAGGAGGGAGAGGCCGCCGGGCCGCCCGGAGCGGGGAGGGCCGGGGACGCCCGGAAGGAAGGAGGGTAGCGCCGCGAGGGCCGGCCTGGGGCGCCCGCACACGCCGGGGGACGCTCTGGTCGCCGGCGCCTGGGTTCCTCTCGGAACCTCAGCCTCCTCCCATTTCTTTTATTCCCCGGCTCTCATTCCTTTGTGCCAGGAGCAGGAATCCGTCTTTCCCGCCTGTGCCCTTACCCAGAGATCTGTTGAAATATGTTTGCTGCACCATTGTTTATTCTGGAATAGCGAAAAATTGGAAACAGCCCTTCTATCAATGGGGATCCATCTAGTAAATGAGGGGAACTTCGACACTCTGGGGTACTGTGTAGCTGATAAAAAATAATGGGTTGATCAAGATGGCTTGACGTGGATTCAATTAACTTAAAATTAAATTTAAAAAAAGGCAAGTCACAGAAAAAGAGAGTATGGTTTTAATTGTGTTTTTAAAAAATCATCAATGTGAAAATGGAAGGCTACAATGGACTGTAAGGTGGTCACCTCTGGCCAGTGGACTGAGATTGGGGATGGGGAGGGTGAAAGAGATTTTTGGGTTTCATCCTACTTCTGCATTTTTTTTTTTTAATTCATTTTTTGCGGTATGCGGGCCTCTCACTGCTGTGGCCTTTCCCGTTGCGGAGCATAGGCTCCGGACACGCAGGCTCAGCGGCCACGGCTCACGGGCCCAGCCGCTCCGCGGCATGTGGGATCTTCCCGGACCGGGGCACAAACCTGTGTCCCCTGCATCGGCAGGCAGACTCTCAACCACTGCGCCACCAGGGAAGCCCTACTTCTGCATTTTTTGAATCATACAAAGAGACTATATTCATGTATTACTCCCATAGTTTTAATTTGCTTTCAATGTTACAGGGGAGTGGGAGAGAAGAGCAGGGAGCTTCCCTGACTCATCTTAGTCTCTGGAAGCAGTGGTCAGATCAGGAGTGGGACTGGCAGGAAGGCATCTGCTCTCTACCTGCCCCTGGTTGGGGCTTCAAGATGCAGGACTACTGTGCTTTGAGCTCTTGCTGCCGGAAGTCTTGGGGCCGAGGGCCGGATGGGCGCCTGGCCTGGCAGGGCAAATGCTGAGGGGCAGAGCGCTGGACTGGGAATCAGAAACTCGGCTTCTAGTCCTGAAGGTCTGGCTGGATGGCCCAGTCTCCCTTCTGCCCGCCACTCCGGCATCCGCTGCCCTGATGGCCAGGCCGGGGCTGGGTGCAAAGGTGTGGCGACCTGGTCACCAGCTCTGAGGCCTGGGGCCGAATGTGAGACCTCGGCCACTTCTGGAGAAGTGTCCCCTGACTTGACTTCTCCGGGCAAGGCCAGGGCTCCCTGAGGCCCCAGATGCAGAGGGCAGGACGTGTTTCCCAGGCCTAAGACAGGCCCAGTCTGTGTCTGCACAGCACTAGTCAGCCAGACAGTGGAGGCATCCACACCGTCACCAGAGGAGCAAGGAGGCTGCCTGTACACAACGGGGCGTCTCTACAGCGTGCTGCAGACGTCCCCAGGTGGGCACTGACTCCTCCAGTAAGGTGTTGTCATTCCAAACCAGGAAACCCTGTGTGGGACTAGCTTGATGAAGTGTCTTTACCTCATTACTTCTTGAGGCCTTCAGCCTGCTCAAGCACATGGAGACTCTTCACAAGGTGTACTGAATGCAGCTTTTACCAAAAATAGGTGACTCGGGAGCCCTTTCCTTCCAGAGCCTCCCAGGGGCTCAGAGCACTACAAACCAATGAGCTAGTGAAGGCGGGAGATGGATGGGAGGTGAAGGACGGTACTGGCACAGCTGGGGACACTTCAGATGAGCGCGATGAGGTACAGGGATGTGTGGAGGACATGGGGGCCACCTCATCAGGGAGAGATGAAAACTAACGGTCCTGCCGACGGGGGGCACATCTGCCAGCCAACATTAATCTCTTTCCTCAGAGCTTGACCCCCTGCAAACGCACATCACAGGCTCACGTACAAGCCTGTACTCACACAGCAGGCGTGCAGGCAGCACAGCTCCTCACACGAGCACACCCACTCGTGCACACTCCCACACACCCCCTCACATACAAGCAGGCTCACCACACATGAGAAGAAGAGCACACGTCCATGCACACTCCCAGTACACACCCACACAAACCCTCGTGCCCAGGCAAACCCATGGGTGCTCACACACAAGAAGACAAGCACACAAAAGACACCAAAGCACAAGTAGGGGCACACACGTCCACACGCACGCCAGCACCCACCCACGTACACACACGTGCAGGTGAACACGGATGCCAGCCCTCTGGAGCTGCTCAGGCGGGCGCACACAGAGGACACAGCTACATCTGTCACTCATGCCCTCATACACATGGTGGCTTTTTTTTTTTTTTTTTTGTGGTACGCGGGCCTCTCACTGTTGTGGCCTCTCCCGTTGCGGAGCACAGGCTCCGGACGCGCAGGCTCAGCGGCCATGGCTCACGGGCCCAGCCGCTCCACGGCATGTGGGATCTTCCCAGACCGGGGCATGAACCCGCGTCCCCTGCATCGGCAGGCGGACTCTCAACCACTGCGCCACCAGGGAAGCCCCACATGGTGGCTTTTAAGGCCATAGCAGGTTCCCTGCTTCTTCTTGCAAGTGGGGCCAGCGGGTGTGGAGTGAAATTGTGGTTTAGAGGGAAGCTGAAGGACTCCTAAAGTACATTTAGCAAAGCAGTTCACAGAGGCATATGTCCTTCGAGTATCTTTATCTTTAGCACTCATATGTCTAGCAGAGTCTGGGTGGCTCAGTATTGCTACCAGGAAGGAGGACAAGTGGCAGATGGCCTCTGGGTGCAGAGGAAGGATACCCCTTGCTCCTCGTCACCCTCCCCCCCCACACACACCATAGTGTTCCCTCCCCCAGCCGACTGGGTTCCCCAGAAGCCTGCCCAGGCTGCCCCCTTCCCACCAGGAAAACAGCCAGCAGGGCAGATTCTCCAGCCCCCACCCAGATGCCTGGAGAGAGGGTCAGCCAGCCCCATGCCCCCCACCTCAGGAGCTCAGGTCCCCAGAGCACTTGGGGCCATAACCATCAGCCTTGGGCCTGGGCTGTGGCTGACTGTGAGAGGCCTCTCCCCAGTTCCCCCAAATGTACGCATGGATGGTGTTTTCCACTGCTCCTGAGCTGGTAGAAGGTCTGGGCATATGCCCCAACCCTCTGGCTGGTTGCAGACAAGCCAGTGGATTTCGAAAGCTATTTAATCCCTGGGTTCTGACACACCCAGTTCACCACCAAGCAGGATCTAGTGCCTACGGATCTGATGTCAGAGGGCGGCCCTGGCACAGCTCCATCCTTCCCGCCCACAGGAGCGTGGCGGAGCCAACAGAGAGAAAGAAGAGCCCCAAAGCCTCACCTTGTGAATCACAACCATTTGCTTCACGCCAGGCCTGCGAACATCAGCACCTTCTAAAAACTGATGCTGGAAAAGAATAATAGCAGGAAAAAGAATCAGGGGCTATCAGGTGAGGACAGCAGATAAGCAAAGCATTACGACCTTGTGTTTATTTCAAAACAGCACTAAACGTACTTAGGCAGAGAAAAAACTGGAAAAACTAACAGTAATTATTTCTAGAAATTTATCATTCAACAAATATTTGTTGAGCACCTAGTATTTGTCAGATTGTTTTAGGTGCTGGGGTTATAAGAGTGAAGAGACAAAACCCTTAGGGATCTTAGATTCCTGGGCGTTAACAGACAATAGCAAACACCTAAGCTCAATATATAGCATGTTGAACCGTGATAAGCGCCATGGGAAGAGGGCAAAGGAGAAGAGATATGGGTCACTGGGGAGCTGTAATTTTTAATAGATTTTATTTTTTAGAGCAGTTTTAGATTTATAGAAAAATTAAAATAGTACAGAGAGTTCCCCCAAATCCCTCCCCCTGTACACAGTTTCTCCTGTTATCGACATCTTAGAACGGTGCATTTGTAACGCTTGATTAAATGAACCAATATTATTATTAACTTAAGTCTATTGTTTATTCAGATTTCCTTAGTCTACCTAATTTTCATTTTCTGTTCCAAGATCCCATCCAGGACACCACATTATACTTAGTTGTTTTGTCTCCTTAGGCTCCTCTTGGCTACAACAGTTTCTTAGATTTTCTTTGTTTGGTTTTGTTTTTTTTTTTGCGGTACGCGGGCCTCTCACTATCGTGGCCTCTCCCGTTGCGGAGCACAGGCTCCGGACGCGCAGGCTCAGCAGCCATGGCTCACCGGCCCAGCTGCTCCGCGGCATGTGGGATCCTCGCGGACCGGGGCACGAACCCACGATCCCTGCATCGGCAGGCGGACTCTCAACCACTGCGCCACCAGGGAAGCCCAGATTTTCTTTGTTTTTGATGACCTCAACAAAACTAGGAAGTCCTGGTCAGGTATATTGTGTTGGAATTTGCCTAATATTTTCTCGTGATCAGACTGGGGCTATGGGTTTCCAGGAACAAGATCACAGAGGTAAAGTGCCATTTTCATCACATGTCATATCAAGGGCACATGTTATCAACGTGATTTACGGCTCTTGATGTTGACCCTGTTCACCCGGCTGAAGCAGTATTTGGCAGGTTTCTCTACTCTCCCCTCCCCTCTTTCCATACTGACATCTTGGGAAAGAAGTCGCTTGGGAAGGGAGTGCGTGCAGCCCACACTGGAGGGAAAGTTATGCTCCACTGCCTCCATTTAGGGTGAAGTATCAACATAAATTATCTGGAATTCTTCCGCATGAGCGATTGGTCTCTTCTCACCCATTTATTAATTTACTCAACACATTTATAATGGACTCACAGACATTTATTCTACATTTGGGTTATAATCCAATAATACTTTATTTTGTTGCTCAAATTGTTCCAGCTCTTTCACTAGCTCCTGTGGCCCATTGACATGCCCCCATCAATTTTTTTTTTTTTTTTTTTAGCACTTCCTTACTCTCTGGCACAAGAAGATGCTCCAGGCTTATCTTATGTATTTCCTGCCCCAGTCCTAGAATCAGCCATCTCTCCAAGAAACCCTGGATCCTTTTATTGTAGAATGGTACTAGAAACCAAGATCTGGGTACTAGGTGTGCTCTGTAATTTTTAATATGATGGTTAATGAAAGCTTCTCAGAGAAGGTAATATGTGAGTGAAGGCCTGAAGAAGGTGAGAACAAACCATAGAAATATTGGGGGAGGATCACTCCAGGAAGAGGAAGACGGCAAGTGCAAAGGCCCTGAGGCAGGCATGTGCATAGTATATGCAAGGAACAAGGAGGCTAGTGTGGCTGCAGCCAGATGTGGGAGAGGTGGGGGAGGTGTAGATAGACTAGAGCTATCACGAAGGGCTGTGGCTTTCCTCAGATTGACAGGGGAGCAGACGGACAAAATGATCTACTTTGATTGTGTGTTGTTGTTTTTTTTGACACACCACGCGGCATGAGGGATCTTAGTTCCCGACCAGGGATTGTACCTGTGCCACCTGCAGTGGAAGTGCAGAGTCCTAACCCCTGGACGGCCAGGGAGTTCCCCTAAGTTATTTCTTAATAAAATCACTCTGGCTATTATGTCAGGAATAGAATGAAGGGGATGAGCAGATATCATCATAGGAATCCAACAAGCAATGATGTTGGCTTAGATCAGGTTGAAGCAATGGAGGTGGGGTAAGGGGCTGAAATTCCGAGGCAGAGCTGACAGCGTTTTCCGACAGATTGGATGTTGGGCGAGAGCTGGGAGCCTTATCATCTGGAAGGAGGCCGTTGTGACTTGTCCCATTTCGGGAAGACTGGAGGAGCCACAGTTTTGGCAGGGTTTCAGGAGCTCACCTTTTGGACACATTAGTTTAAGACGCCCACTGTTCATCCAGTCTGGAGCTCAGGGGAAGGGTGGGCTGGAGATATGAGACGAGGACAAGGCCCAGGCGAGAGCCAGGTCTCCAGCCTCCCAGCCCAGCACTGAGATGCTCATTGATTTTAGCCAGTCGGAGCCGCAAGGCCATGGGCTTAGGCCTGTTCGGGGCCGATGCCACTCAGCCCAAGCTGAACAAAGGACCAGGAGCCAGCCCTCAACCATGCAGGGGCGGAGGAGTCCCTGAGGGAAGTGGCCCCAGATCTGGGTGAGGGCTTGGTCAGTTCCCAAAGAACCCTTGGCTTTGCTTTAGACCAGGATTTACCACGCATAGCTGGGGCTCAGGGCATGGAAATGCTCAAAGTGGGGGTGGGCTTTCTCTCCAGCTGGGTGCTCCCCAGGGTGGGAGTTGGGAACCACATTTACTTTTTCCTCAGCACCCAGCCTCTGGGCCCCAAGCCAGTCATCAGGTCTGCCAAGTGAATGAAGGACATACTCTGGTGGGCAGCATCTCTGGTCTGTGGGCCAGAGGTCACTGGAGCCCTGAAACAGGAGGAATGGAGGAAGGGAGAGAAGGCAGTAGAAGAGGGGTGAGGTGAGGGGATAGGAGACAGGGGGAGGGAGGGGGCGGGGAGGGTCCTAGACACGGGGCGGGGGTGGTGGGAGAAGGAGAAGAGAGGGGACACAGAGGAGGCCAGCAGCCCTGGGCCTCAGGACTCCGAAGGCTGGGGAGTGGGCAACGGCCAGGAGCCCTTCTTGCCTTCTCCCTTTCTCTCACCCACCCGCCTACCCGTCAGCTGATGCTGTGGGCTTCACCCACGGCTGGACACACAGTCAGACCACCCCTCCCCCGACTGACTGTCTCCACCCTGTCCGGGCCACCTCTTTCTCCTATTTGCGCCTCTGTAAGAGCTTCGTCCTGCTTTTGCTTCTACAGTCTGTTCTCCTCAGAGCAGCCAGAACTCTGCTTCTAAAATAAAAACAAGGTCAGGCCATCCCTTCAAAAACCCTGGAACGGAGAGGCCTCCCCCTGGCCCTGCTCCACCTGCCTCCACCCTCCCGGCCTCCCTCCAGGCCTCTCACACTGGCCTCCCCAGTGCCCCTGACACCCCAGGCCGTGCCTGCCTTGGGCCATCTGCACTTGTGGTGGCCTCTGCCCGCCCGACCACTTTCCTCCACTTTCCCACATGCCTTATCCCCTCATTCTCTTCAGGTCTCAGTTCAGATGTCACCTCAGGCCTTCCCTGGGCACCCTCTACCACTGCTTCTCACTACCCCCTTACCCAGCTTAGTTTTTCTTAATACTTATCACCGGTTCATATATATATTTACATTTAAGATTTCCCCCATGAGAATTGTTTTGCCGCCAGTGTATCCCCAGCACCTGGAACAACTCCCAGACAGGTAGGCACGTCATAATATTTGTCAAATAAACTAATGGCCACCTCTCACCTCAAGAGTCCCCCAGGGCTGGTGCAGGCCGTCCTCATCAGGTCTGACCACTTGGCTCTCAGAAGTTCTTTAGACCCTAAAGATGGGAAGGGAATGCACCAGAACTGCAACAGAGCCAATCGCACCCTCCTGCAAATCTGCAATTCCACGTGAGGCTGAAACCTCACACCTTCCCAGAGCCTCCTCCTCCCCTAAGCCTTCCAGCCAGCCAGGCCCCAGATCCTACAGGTCACCTCCAAAACATCTCCTCAGTGAGGCTGAAACCTCACACCTTCCCAGAGCCTCCTCCTCCCCTAAGCCTTCCAGCCAGCCAGGCCCCAGAGCCTACAGGTCACCTCCAAAGCACCTCCTCAGTCCCGCTCTTGTCCGGCCCCATTGCCCCCCTGCTTATCAGCTCAAAGCCTCAAAGCTTGCACAGGAATCCAGGGTGATCTTGCTAACAAGTGCATCAGGCCTGTTCCCTGCCCCTGCTTAAACTCCTTCTGTGGTCCTCAGGATAAAGTCCTAAGTCCGGATGCCTCTGCCTCTAGCCCCACCTCCTCTCCAGCCGCCGCCCCCCGACCCGGGCTCTCCTTCCTTTGAGCTCCTGTGGGGGATCGGCCCCATGGTGCCCTCCCAGCCCCCCTCCTCTCCACAACCCTCTTCAGTGACGGCAGGTAGTCATCCTGCCTTCCCACTTCGAGTTCTCAGGGCTCTGTCCTGAGTCCTGTTTGCACGGCAAGCTGGCTGACCTGTTTGGATGTTTGCCAAGAGCGGCTGTGATGGGTGAGGGGGGCGGTGGAGGGGAGACCACGGAAGGAGGAGACCAGGACGGGTGCCGAGGCCCCTGGTCTATCCCTTGGCGTCACCACTGCTGACCCGGCGTCAGACCCTAGGCTCTGTGGGTAGGACTGGGTCTCTCTGCTCCAGGGCCTGACACAGAAGAGGCTCTTAGGAAACATCCATTAACTGTTTGGCTGAATGGTTGACTCCAAGTAGTGGCTTGGAGTGATTTCTTCTTTTCTATGTTTCTGTGTTTTCCAATTTTTATAAATAAGGTACATCCCTCAATGTTTAGAATGAAAAACAAAAACTAACCTTGAAAAATCATTCTTATTAAAATGTTGATTAAAAAGTAACACTTCCTGTATCTTCCAAAGCTGAAGAGACGCACACCCCTTGCCCTGCAATCCCTCCTGTGGGCATATACCCAACGGAGATGCGGTCCTGGAGTCACGATAGATCAAGACTAGAGTGTTCATGGCAGCCGGGAACTGGAACCTACCCAAACGTCCACCAACCGTAGCATGGGTGAAAACGTTATGATGGGGTCACTTGGTGCTGAGCTACCAGCCATGAGGACTTAACGAGACTTAAATAAAACATAATATTGGGCAAAAGAAACTAGACACAAAAGAGCACATGCCGTATGGCTCCATTTCTGGACAGTTAGCGTGCACAGTTTAGAAGCAGGCCTAGGGGGTTAGTTTAACTCTGGGGCTAGTGAGTGAAGGTGTCCTGAGGGGGCTCCTGGGTGCTGGTGAGGTGCCGTTGTTTGATCTGAGCGCTGGCTCCATAGGCATGTTCAGCTTGCGCAAATTCATCCAGTTGTACACTTTAGAGCTTTACAATTTTCTGTATGTATGTTTAACTCCAGAAAAAATGTTAAGGAAAGAAAACGCCATGCATCCTGGAATGAGTTGAATCCGCCTCTCTTTTCTGTCCAAAGCGGGGTAAAGTGCAGGTGTCCAGGGTCCCTGGTGCACTGGCCTCTCACCGGTGCCTCCAGAGTTCCCCTCCAGTCTCTGAGACACCCAACCCCGAGACTCAGAGATTCTGTTTCCATCAAGCCTAGAGGACGCTCTCCAGAGCTCTGGGGTCAATTCCCACCATCACAATTTAGGACCTAGAAGCAGGGTTCTGGGGAGCTACAGGCTGTCCCTCCCTGGCTGGGTTATTCTGGGCCTCCCTGCCACCAGCCACCAGCTGTGAAGCAGGGCAGGGACTGGGGCTGGGGGCTGGGGGCAGGGGGCATGCTTTGTGTGGGAGGGCAGAACACAGCACAGGCCGCCTGGGTCCTTGAGTCCTGTCTGGCAGCCTCGTGGCACCCTCCCATCCTGGTAGGGCAGCCTGGCAGGAGCGGCTGTCACACTTCAGTGCCTCCATCGCAACCCCCATCTCCAGCAGAGGACAGGGAGCAGGGCACCTGCTTCCCTGCACCCAAGAAAAGGGAAGCCCAGGGACCTCATCTGACCTTGTACTTAGCCCCCAGAGGTCACCACATCGGGGCTCCAGGGGCTCAGGTCGCCACAGTCAGGACGGGGGAGGGCAGTAATCAGTCCTAAACAAGCAGCAGCCCGGGGAGGGGCGGGGATCCAGCGCTGCCCTCCGCCATGGCCGCCAGTGAGGTTATAAATAACCACCGCGGGTCGCGTTACCTCCTGACCTCCAGCTGGAGCCCAGCGATCCGCAGTGATTAGCATCTCCTCGCTCGCGGCCCACTGCGAACAAATACCCCTCTGTGTGCCTCCCGGGCGCCGGGCCTCACCGCGGGGGCCGCAGGAAGCAGGATGTTGGCCCGGAGTCAGGCACCCCAGGCTCCCCCCCCCCCCCCCCGCCTCCCCGGCCTGGGTCTGCCCACAGGGGTGCCCCCTTCAAAGCCAGTGGGAAGGAGGCAGCGGTGGTGACTGGACCCCCTCCTCGCAAACGTTTCTGGAGTCACACAAGACAAACAGCATTCTCCCCAGCAGGGGCCCACCTTCCTAGATGGCAGCCGCAGCTCAGAGGGGGATGTGACTGGTCCAGGGTCACACAGCCATACATGGCTGACAGGGAAGCACCCAGATGTCAGACGTCCTAATTTTGACCCTGAGTAGCCATTGTAAAAGGAGGTTGGGGATGGGGAGATTGGCCTATTCATTCAACACATTTTTGCTGAGCATTTACTAGGTGCCAGGTGCCGTTCCAGGCAGAAACCCTTACCCTTGTGGAGCGGTAGTCTAGGGGACGGGGTCACTGACTCCCTGGAGCCTGGGGTCTCTTGATGGAGCCGTAGTCCAGGCAGCTGCTGGGGGTCTTGAGGCCCAGGGAGGGAGACTGGGTCAGGGAGTGAGAGGGCCAGGCTGAGGGCGCTGTGGGACTGCAGGTGGCCAAGGCCAGGTGAGTGTAACATCCCAAGCCAGGAAGGATTTGTCTCATTAGTGGGCACCCTCCCCCACACCGCTTCAAATGACCTTGCACCCAGGGCAGAGGGTGAGGTCTCACACAGCGCCCAGTCGCGGTGGTCGTCCTGGGGGAAGCCACAGGACTGGGGCTAGCTGAGGAGCTGGCTCTGCCCAGTGCAGAGAGGAACTGAGTCAGGAGGTCTGAAGAGGCCAGCAGTGAGGGAGGGGGTGGTTCTGGATGCTTCCTTCCTTTTCTGCCATGCTCGCAGACACTTGGAAGCACTTGCAAGAACTTGGGCTGTGTGACTTCACCATCTCCTTGCCCTCTCTGGGCCACAATTTCCACAGGTAGGACTGAAAGGGTCTGGCTGCCTGGGGTCCTGTTCTAGGGACTCAGAGATCCTCCACTCCGAGTCAGGCTCAGCCTGCGAGCGTTCCCCTTGCCCGATGAAGCGCAGGGCAGAGGCCAGCGGAGGCGTCGGGTGTGGCCAAGTGGCCATGGGTAGCCAGTGCTGGCCAGCCCCCCACACCATGTGTGCAGAAGTGCCGTGCACACGTTGCCTGTGTGAGTGTGCGGGAGTGTGCCTGGTGGGCCGGTGGCTGTACGAAGCACGTGCGCAGAAGGGTGTGGATGTCCTTGTGTGTGGATATCACTGTTTGCATGGGGGAGGAGATGGGATAGCGTGTGTGCGAGTGTGGAGTGTGTGGGGGTCCCTCGTGTCGGTCCAGGTGTGTGCACGGAGGGCAGTGTGTGTCTTGGCCGGGCTTAGCTTGAGGCGCGGGATGAAAGCCTGGCGGGCGCTCCCTCACTCTGCAAACTCCCTCTGCCCACATGGTCAGCCTGTGGCCGATGGGCCCTGACCAGTCAATGAACTCAGGGTCTGGAAGAGTCAGCAGCTTTTCCAACCTCTTTGCCAAATGAGATGTCAGCACAGAGGCAGGGGTAGAGGGGTACAGGCTGGGGAAGGTGGCAATGACTTCGTGACAACTGGCTGCTGGGGAGGGGGTGGGGAGCTGGGCCTGGCTGGAGTGAGGAAACCTGCCCCACTGGCCCCTGTTTGGAGCAAGGCCTGGGGACCCACTCTGGGTGGGAGCAGCGGCCCAGCCCCAGGCTCACACTTCTTGGGGACCCCTTGGTTCCCTTTGTGGGGGGCGTGGTTATGCCAGGGTCTCCCAGGAAGGCGGGGAGGGGCACCCTGGAGCACTGAGCACCTTCCAGGGGCTTTCACAAGCCATCCCATAAGCTTACAGCAAGCCCATGAGGTAAGGACTCTTATTCCTCTTTTCCAGATGAGGAAACTGAGGCTCAGAGAGGCAAAGGGATGGAAGTATCTGAAGCCATGCAGCTAGAGTAAGTGGTGGAAGTGGCCTAGAAACGTGGGTCGGTGTGTCTCCCACTCCACCCCACCGTGACACGGGACGACGGCAGGGGTAGCCCTTCAAACTGCTCCTCTGTGAAGGCTCTGAAGGTTAGGCATTGGACCTTCTCTGAATCCTCAGACCCTCCACGTACTTCTCTACAATGTGGGGGACAGTAGACATCACTCACCGTGTAGTGGGGTCACCACAAGCAATCGGAAGCCTTCCTCTAAGCACAGGTGAGCGGCTGGGCCCTGTTCTGAGCACAGGGCCTTGGTCCAGGCTGCCTTGACTCACAGGGATCAGGCTTGCACTGCTCCTCTGTGGGGTTAGAGGGGCCCCAAGATCACAGACCCAGGGGTGGGTGTGAGTAGCATCTTTGCACCCGGAAGCTGAGATCACCTTTGGGGTGCTGTTTCTTCAGCCATTTACTAGTTTCTCATAACAATAATAACAATAACTGCCCCTGCCTATGCCTTCTAGATCATAAAGTACTTCCACAAGCATTCTCTCATTTAATCCTCACACCTGCCCTGTGATGAGGAGTTAATATATCCATTTTTTTGGAACCAGAAACTGAAGCACAGGAGGCTCTGGGACTAGTCTCAGCTCTCATGGCCAGGAAGTAGCAGCCACCCAGCCTTCCTGACCCCTGCCCAGACCCGCTCCTTCCACAGCAGCAGCCCTTCCCAGAGGAGCGTGGTGACCATCCGACTTCTCCAGAGGCAAGCCTGCCCCATTCCCCGCACTGAGACCAGACAATGTGCTCTTTTCATCTGGGGCTGTGTGAAGACTGGTCCCCACCCTCCCCTCCTGCAAATACTGGGGGCTGGGATGGTGGGGAAGATGTAGAGAAGCAAAAGTGACCGCTGCAGAAGAGAGCTGGAAATAGGTGCTGGGGAGGGGTCCCCACTGCCCTTGGCATCGGGCCCAGCAGAGGGGTGGCAAGGACCAGCGGCTCCTGGAACATGAGCCCTGTACCAGCTGTTGCCATGTTCCCATCTGCTTGTGGCAAAATGAGAAAAATAAGGACAATACAGTGGGGTTTTCATACAGGTCAACCTACTCAATCTGAAGGACTGTCCTCTTACCTGAGTTGTGTATTTTCGTGTGTGTGTGTTTGTCTGTGTGTTTAAAAGGACTTTTCCTTTGACATTTCCTTTTAATGTCCTTAACTCAGCAAAATGAAAAACTGGTGACCATGTCAGAATCTAAATTGTTGTTTTGGAAATATTAGTGACCTGAGAAATCCTAAGACTGGGAGCCACTGAGCCAACTCCTAGTTCTTGGTGGGACCTGGCATAGAAGCTGTTTTTTAATTGAGGGATGATATCTGAACAGCTGGAAAAGCCCAAGGGGCAGAAGGGGCTCGGCGGGGTTCCTGCCCAGACTCAGCCCCACAGCCCCCGCCCGAGCCCAGGCATCCCCAGGAAGCCTGAGCGGAAGGAACATTTGAGTGACGCACAGGGAATTCTGAGAAAGGCCTCAGGGCTAATTCTCCATGCCACACGCCCTCAGCTTCTTCTGTGGTCCAGAGGCAGGCGCAGATGCTCCCCTAAACCTCACCCCAGCCGTCTCAAGGCAGGTTCCGAAATAGCACAAGCCCTGGAGGAGACGTCATGGGTCAGGCTGGCTGCCTGCCCCTCAGAGAGGGCACGTTGGTAATGTCAAGGCCAAATATAGAGGGACCCAGGACACCGATGGGGGACTCCGGGCCTGGGGAGCTGCACCAGCTTCGAGATGCCTACCCTACCCCACCCGCGCCGAGCCCTGTACCCGCTAAACCTGGGCAGCTGGGAGGCAGTGCCTCCTGGCCTGGCCGAGGCCCAGGGACATGTCCTAACAAGTCCTGACTGGAGCTGGAAGGGCGCCAGCCTGGGCTGGGTGTGAGCGCGGGGGCACGGCCTCCGTCTGGGGTCTCTCAGTGCTTTTATAGGCGTCATTTCCCACAGGCTGTGCCTGAGATCAGGAGACTCAGGGGACAGAGGAAGTGGGTGCCTCCCGGGTGGGAGCGCTCCTGCCCTCCTTTCTTCCCAGCTTCCTAAGGAGACCAAGGCCATAAACCCGGGGGTGGGAGGCAGAGGAGAGGGCAGGCAGCCAGGCCAAACCCCAATAAACTGCTTGGCTCAGTCGAACTGCAAATAATTAGTCCTGATCGCCAAGGTTGCCTCCACCCTCCACTCTCGGGAATTAAAAGTCAAAGGGCAGAGCTGCTGACGCAAATGTCAGGGGAGACGGGTGCTTTGGAACAGCTGGGATCCTGCTTCCCGGGCTCTGCCACCCCAGTGCCCTGGGCACGGCGTCCTCCAGGCCAGGGCCCGAGAGCCCAGTGTCCACGCAGGGAAGGGGGTCCACTGCCTCTCCCTCTTACCGGTTCTAAGGTGAACCATATTTGACTGGAGGTTAATCAGAAATTCCCATGAGGGCTTCCCTGGTGGCGCAGTGGTTGAGAACCTGCCTGCCAATGCAGGGGACACGGGTTCGAGCCCTGGTCTGGGAAGATCCCACATGCCGCGGAGCAACGGGGCCCGTGAGCCACAACTACTGAGCCTGCGCGTCTGGAGCCTGTGCTCCGCAACAAGAGAGGCCGCGACAGGGAAAGGCCCGCGCACCACGATGAAGAGTGGCCCCCGCTCGCCGCAACTAGAGAAAGCCCTCGCACAGAAACGAAGACCCATCACAGCCAAAAATAAAGAAAGAAAGAAAGAAAGAAAAGAAAAGAAATTCCCATGACATGGCATTGCCGATGCCTGGGGGCCTGGGGAGAAGCAGCGGCTCAGCATCTTGTGAGCCCCTCTCCCTCCCACGCCTAAAAGAGAGGACGAGAACTCCGCCCTCTCTAGCGGGGGTTGGGGGGGCGGCTCCCTGAAACCCGATGTGCGTCCCGCCAGGTCCACCCGGCAGCGGGCAAGCCCTGGGCAGCTGCACCGTGGTCTGTGCACCAGTGGTGACTCCCAGTGGTTAGTGTGGGACTTAAACTTGGGCTACTGCAGACCCAAGCCTGAGCCTCAGCCCAGAGCAGTGGCTGGGGAACTCCGGGGTGTGCAAGGTTTAGGGATTTGATTTTGGTAAGAGGGCTGTTGGCATTTGGAAGTATTTTTGGATGTGCTGGTTTTTCTTAATTGAACTGTGGCTGGATCTAGGCCTACAGGTCCCACTGTTGGTGAGTCAGCTTCAACGTGTCTAAGAACGCACTCACCTGCTAGCCCTGAAGCTGCCCCTCACTTCCCTGTTTCTATTAATAGCATCACCACCCTCCCAGTGCCTCAGGCGCTGAACCTCCAGCCTCCGAGTCATCTTCCACTCCTCCCTGCACAGGGCTGGGTGCCTGGTCCTGCCCCTCCTCACTCTGCAGGTCACCCTCAACGCCCTTTTCCCCGGTACTCATGGCCGCTGCCCCAGTTAGTCAACAACGCCTCTGGGTCAGACCTGGGTATGTGACTGGTCCTCCACTTACCTGCTGTGTGACCTTGGGCAAGTTACTTACCTTCTCTGAGCTCAGCTTCCTCAGTTGTAAAATGGGGATAATAATTACAGTCCCCACGTCACAGAGCACTGCAGAAATTAGACGACAGAATGTACGTAAAGAGCCTATCACATAGGAAATGCTCAATGCATGTGAATTATTAGAGATCATCCATCCAGTCCAACCTCTCCAGTTTAAACAAGTAAACTGAGGTCAGAGGCTGGAATGAGAGCTAATGTCTGGCATTGAGTTCCAAGTGCCTTTACAGCACGCTCCAGTGCAGGGCGAGTAGAAGTTCCTGGAGTCTTGAACTCCTCCACCACCGCCCCCATCATCATGTTCTAAACCCACAACCAAAGGCCACCTTCTGAGTTCACTGGACCCACCTGCCTCCTTCAGGGGCAGGTATGCCTGATAAGAGTTGAGGTCACTCAGCCATAGCAAATATTTTCTGGGATGAGACAACTACAGATCACGTCCAGTGGCTGTGAGTCAGGGCGACCCATCTACAAGGTGCTGAGTGAGGTCCGGCACGTTGACCTGGCCTCCTTGGGGCTGCTGGACATGCAGGGCTGTGGCCATACAGCAGAGGTCAGAGGAGGGCAGGCTTCTACTCTTGCAACCCCGCCCTCACGTCCCTCTGCCGACTCACACTCACCCCACCTCCAGGCCTCGGGACTTCGCTTGGGGGTCAGAGGGAGGGCAGGCTGATTCAGCCAGCTTCCCATCTAGGCACAAATGGGCACCCGGCATCCACAGCCTCATTAAAATTGAAAGTGGGAGCCTTGTTCTGGGAAGAGATTTTCAAAGGGACTTTTAAATTTTTTTATAAATTTATTTATTTTGGCTGTGTTGGGTCTTTGTTGCTGCGTGCAGGCTTTCTCTAGTTGCTGCAAGTGGGGTCTACTCTTCGTTGTGGTGCGCGGGCTTCTCACTGCGGCGGCATCTCTTGCTGTGGAGCACAGGCTCTAGGTGCGCGGGCTTTAGTAGTTGCAGCACTCGGGCTCAGTAGTTGTGGCGCACGGGCTTAGTCCGTGGCCTGTGGGATCTTCCCAGACCAGGGCTCGAACCCGTGTCCCCTGCATTGGCAGGCAGATTCTTAACCACTGCTCCACCAGGGAAGTCCCTCAAAGGGGGGACTTTTCCCCACAAAGAAACAGCAGCAAGAAAAGCAGATGACCCAGGTTCAAACGTGGGCCTATCCTAGGGCCCTTGGACACCTACTGTCTAAGACAGTGGCTCTGGAAGAGGGATAGTTTTGTTCCCGAGGACATCTGGCAATGCCTGGAGACAGTTTTGGTTGTTATAACCGGGGAGGGGTGGTGTGCATGTCCTCCTGGCATTTAGTGGGTAGATATTCAGCAGCCAAAGATGCTGCTAAATATCCCATAATGCACAGCACAGACCACACGACAGAGGATTATCCAGCCCAATGTCAACAGTGCCCAGGTTGAGAAACCCTGGTCTAAGAGCCATCTGTCCAGCAGGGGAAACCCTTGCCTCAGAGCTGCCTTGAAGATTGAGGGAAACAATGCATGTGAAGAACCACGACTGGACCTAGCTCATGCTCCATGTCTGCAAGGGACCTTTGTTTGCTGAGGCCTTTTCTTGGCCTGGGGCACCCTTGCTGGTGGGCAGAGGTGGAGTGGACACACCCCCTCACATGAGAATTGATCTTTCCGAATTGATATTAGTGTTTCTGCCCCACACAGCCTGAGGCAGAGTTTCTAGAACAGTCTGGTGCTCACTTGCAAACCCTTTCAACAAACAGAACGCAGGCTCTGGAGGGGAAGCCCACGGTTTCGGCAAGTGGGTTCCGTAGGGAAAACGGGGCACTTGCCATCCCACCCGTGCCTCTCAGCGCTTGGGCTCATCAAGTCTCCCTGTGACCCACCCACCCGCCCCTTTCACTTGAGCCTGTGAGGCAGAGAGAGGGGAGAGGACAGGAGGCGAAAAACACCTCCTCCAAGCTGTCCTCAGACCTAGCAGATGCCCAGCAGGGAGGAAGATTTGTTTAGAAGCAGCCCCGCGCAGAGGCTGCTGTGAAGCAGAGTCTGCAAGGATCCGGCCAGCCCCCCTGCCACTCACCTCAGATGGCACCTGCCTCTCCTTCAGCCTTAACAGCCGAGGGGTCAAGTGTCTTCTCTACAAAAATCAGTCCCAAATAAATCATCACCTTCTCCTCTGGGGTGGGACTGGTGAACCCAGATCAGAATCCCCACACCCTGGCCCCTGAGTTCTGCTTTGCTGGTCTACCAGCTCAAGCATAATAGATTATCGGATTATAGCCCCGATGGGGATGGAAAGGTCAGGCCAGTTGATAAAGATGGGACCCTGAGACCCCTTCTGGCACTGCTCATTTGTGGGGTCTGGGGGACCTGGGGGATTAAAATCACACCCTCCTTCTCTGGGTCTCAGTTTAAGGCACCTGTTCAATGGGGGACACCACCACCTTCCAAACCTCACTGATGGCAGTAGGCCAAGCTGGGGCTGGGGTTTCTGAGTCTGGAAATCCAGACTCCAGGACAAGCCCAGACACACAGCTGTTCTCAAAAAGGAAGCAGCAGCAGTGGGGGAAGGGCAACACACCGAGAAGAGGGGAAACGGGAGACCCAAGAACTTCCGACTGACTGAGCACAGTCAAAAGGGCCTAACGAAGGATCTGTTCTGAGTCTCCAGGTCAGAGCTGCCTCCTGCCACAGGAATCTCCTTCCTGGGGAAACACTGTTTTTTCCTTTTCTTTTCGCTGCACTGCTAGGCTTGTGGGGTCTTACTTCCTCAACCAGGGATCGATCGAACCTGGGCCCTCATCAGTGAAAGTGCAGAGTCCTAACCACTGGACCCCCAGGGAATTCCCTCTGGGGAAACATTTATGGGCTTCCTGCTCGAGGGGTGATCCCATCATGAAAGCTCTAGGCTCAAACGGCTCACCAAAAGTTCCTTCCAAGGACCCTCATCCCTCTGGCTGTTCCAGCTTCCAGCTTTCCTGTCACTTGTTTTTTTTTTAATAAATAAATACATTTATTTATTTATTTTTGGCTGCGTTGGGTCTCTGTTGCTGCCCGCAGGCTTTCTTCGTTGAGGTGCGTGAGCTTCTCATCGTGGTGGCTTCTCTTGTTGTGGAGCACGGGCTCTAGGCACGTGGGCTCAGTAGTTGTGGCTCGTGGGCTCCAGAGCACAGGCTTAGTAGCTGTGGTGCACGGGCTTAGCTGCTCCGCGGCATGTGGGATCTTCCCGGGCCAGGCTTGAACCCGTGTCCCCTGCATTGGCAGGTGGATTCTTAACCACTGCGCCACCAGGGAAGCCCCTTTCCCGTCACTTTCTAATGCCACACACTTTCTGACATCCTCCCCTCCCAGCCCAAGCTTTTCTCCCAAGCTTTTCCCTTCCTCAACTGGCTTTACACTGGGTGCTCCCAGATGGTGGGATCTGGCCTGTAGCTTGGCACAGGTGGCTGGACAAAGATGGACAAGCTCCGGGTGGTATGTGGACGGTAGGAGCTGTCTGTCTCTCTGACCCCAGGCAGGAAGAGGGGGAGTGAGCGACAGAAATTGTGTATGAGGCCTGTCGGCCCCTCATACCCACCCAAAGGCCCTGGAGCATCCCTGAGCCCTCTCAGGCACTGAACTCCCCAGGCTTGAGGATGGCAAATATCCCTCTTCTCCAGGTGTGTGGCTACTCCCGTTCCCATTTCACCTGTGTGTGTGTGTGTGTGTGCGTGTGCGCGATGCGTGTGCGCACACACTGACTGGTCTCTAGCACTTGAGGGCCAAGGGGGAGGTGGCACGGAGGTGCACTCCCTGCCCCATCCAAGGCAGCTGTGACCACCCCCACCCCCCACCAGTGTTGGCCGGCCTTATCTCCCTCCTTGGGGCCCTCACCTGCCTCCATTAGTACAGTAATATTTCACAATACCCCTTTCCCATCAAGAGGATCCGACAGCTTCTTGCAACTTTGGTGGTGGTGTTGGGGTAATAAGCCCTAATTTCCACTCTTTTGTTCCTAATGTTTAGAATCGTAGGGGCAGAAAGGGACCTTGAACTCACCCAACCCCCTGACATATTACAGAATAGAAAAATGAGGGCCCGGGCTTCCCTGGTGGCGCAGTGGTTGAGAGTCCGCCTGCCGATGCAGGGGACACGGGTTCGTGCCCCGGTCTGGGAGGATCCCACATGCCGCGGAGCGCCTGGGCCCGTGAGCCATGGCCGCTGAGCCTGCGCGTCCGGAGCCTGTGCTCCACAGCGGGAGAGGCCACGGCAGTGAGAGGCCCGTGTACCACAAAAAAAGAAAACAAGAAAAATGAGGGCCCGAGAGAAAATGACAGCCTAAAAAGCTCGTGGCTACTCACAGCAGCTTGGGACAGGGGTCTGAGTTTCCTGGCACGAGGCCCAGAGTGTCTGGATGCACTGTAACTCGGCAAGCCCCTCCAAGAGTTAACTGAGTGGTGGTGTGCAGGAGAGGCAATTGGAGATTTATTCCAGTCACACAGATTCTCTCCCTCTAATCCTCACGCCCTCCTCGTTTCCTTTTCAGCAGTGGTTATAAAATCCAGGAAATAAATGTGGATTGATGGCCTATAAAGGGCTTAGTTGGTGCTGTGACCTACTGAGTTATGTAACTCCTATTTATTATCAGCCTTGGATGAAGTTTCTCATTGAAGCAACTCACTAAGCTGATTCCATGCCGTTTCCTTTTGTCTTGTTCAGAGGTGGCAGTAGCAGAAATTCCTTTGCAACTTCAAAAACCAGAAATTGGCGGTATGGATACTTTCAAAAATTCCCTCCTTTAATCCTTTGGGCCAATGTTTCTCTCTTACCCATAAAATTTTACCCCTGCTCACCTCAGCAGGGTCCCAGGCTCTAGACCACCTGCCTTCCCTTTGGGTTCCTGGGCTATAGGTTGCCTTGGCTGGGGAGGCTCAGAAATGGTGTTTTCCCTACCCCTGGTGAATGAAAGGAGTGAGAACTCAGGGCTATGAGAATCTAGAGACAGTCTAGTAGAAGGAACACTTCGATCTCTGCTGTTGGATAACAGCCACTCTGGGCCTCTGCTTGCTTGTTAGTAAAGGGAACCAGTTTACCTTATCTGTACACTTTGACCCCCAGTAGGCACCCTTCTTGATCTGGTCCGGCCTGCCTTACTGGGATGGACAGCCTGGTGAGGATGAAGGGGAGGGATGAGGGGCCAGCAGTCTTTGAAAGGCTAAGCCCACCACAGCGCCACCTTGTGTTCAAAGGGCAGCAGAGCCCAGCCTCTCCATACCAAGGCCACTTTCCCAAACAAGTTCATTTCCTGTTCCCCCACCCCTTTTCTGCTCTGGCGGGGGGTGGGGGGGGGCATACTGGGAAGCCAAGGATCCTCCCTAATTAAGCATCACTTCTCAGGCTTTCTCTTTTTTCGGCAAGTGATGCCACAAAAGGGCCCTAGGGAGAAGCTCTCTGAAGGCTCAGCTGACATTCTAAAGTAGACTTTTGGAGACCTGTTCCCAGGTTCAGGAAGGGAAAGATGGACGCCCAAGGGAAGCTCAGGACCCACAGAACTCAAGTGTCTCTCTTCTTAATAAGACATATTCCTTCCATTCATGGGAGTGATACTTTGATGCCTCAGGGACACACTGGTGCACAGGGACAAACTGGTGCATCAAAGCGGTTGGTTTTACTGCGTGGTGTAGGCTACGTGAATTCCATTAAGGGTCTGGCTGGGCATGAAGGCCGTTAGTCCACACAACTCAAACTGCACATGGCACAGATGACCCAGCCTCAAAGAATATCACCCTAGAAGAAGCCTTAGAGCTCATCTGAGCCAAGTCCCAACGTTTACAGATAAGGAAAGCTGAGGGTCCAGAGAGAGCGATGACTTTTGATGGATCAGTAGCAGGGAAAGGCTAGAACCTTTGGTTCTTTATGAAGGTTCGGCTTTTGAGATGTTTTCTGGCTCCCATCATGCCACACCATAGTGGTCTTTCAAAGAAAGGGCTGTCACCTTGGCGCCCCGGAAACATGGACATAATACGAGGCAGAGCAGTCTGATGAACCCTCAACTGGGTAAAAGCCCAGGACTGGGTCTCTAAATCAGCCAAGGTCTGCCTTGAGGCATCTGCCCCGTTTCCGCTTATCTCCAGCCAGGCCCCTCCAGGAAGGATGTTTGAGATGCCTCTTAGAATCAATATTGGAGTCTTTTCTGGTGAAGAACATGCCAAACTTTTGCTCCTAGTTCCTTATTTACAGCCCCAGGCAAACTCTCCAAGATAGAAATGTAGATTTCCTACAGAATGAACGCCTGTTTCCACAGAAGCATCATGGGCCAAAATACAGCAAAAGGCCAGCAGCTGAAAATTCACTCCAGGATTTGTCACTTTGGGCTAGCCAAAGGTAAAGAAAAGTAAGTTTAATAAATGAGAAAGGACAATAGGAAAAGAAATCGAGGCCTCAGTGGGGAAAGGGACGCAATGTTTGTTTACTGTTGAGCAGTGCATTAACTCATTTAATCTTTCCAACAATCCTTTGAATGATGGATCATTACTACAATACTCCTGAGGACCAAAATTCAAGTTTTTGAAAGACTGCTCCACTCTCTTTGGGGATTTCTGTACCTGAGATGGCCTGCAAAAATCTTAACAGATGAGGGTTTGTGATCTTCCTTGGGCGGAGGAATGCTAAGCCTCTTAGTTTTTAAAAAAATATTTATTTGTTTATTTATTGGGCTGCACCAAGTCTTAGTTGCAGCACTCGGGACCTTTTAGTTGCGGCATGCGGGCTCTTAGTTTCGGCACGTGGGCTCTTAGTTGTGGCATGCGGATCTAGTTCCCCGACCAGGGATCAAACCCGGGCCCCCTGCATTGGGACCGTGAAGTCTTTCACCGCTGGACCACCAGGGAAGTCCCATAAGCTTCTTAATCACGTAGAAAGCGTATAATCCTCCTTGCCACCGTACCACACCCTGCTGTGCATCAGATGTTCATATTTTATTTAGTCCTGTGTGTCTTCTTTCTACCTGTTTATATGCAGTGACTAGGAGTTTAATTCTTGTCATAAAGCATTATGAAAAACAGATATTGAAAAAATACGTTCTGATGGCATCTAAAAATGTCAAGCTCACCACTGTTTTCATGTTTCAACATGTCCCTCGGTGTGCCTGCACAGGAATGAAATGCACTCTGAGATGAAAAAGAGAATATGGATCTCCTCCTGTGTTTAATTTCCATGGAACACTTCTTTCCCTTCAATTGGGGAGTGTCGGGGCAAGAGAGAAAGGCGTTCCCTGAAAGGTCCAATAGACCTGAGGTAACTCTGTTTCCTAACACAGTTCCTTTAGGACAGCCAAGGCCTAGAACACTGATAAAAAGACTGGAAATAAGAATATTCTGTACTACACAAGGACTGAAGACAGTTTCCCCCTTGTTCTTACCACGTTACAAAATAGCCAAGCAAACACCATACCAGTATCATTTTTCAGCTAATGCCTCAACGAATGGCCCTAATACTTGACTCCACTTTACCATTTTCGTGTCTACTTTCCTCTCTTACCCTAATCTCCTTGAAGGTGTCTTACTCATCTTCACACACCTGATACGTAGGGACCACCTGCCAAAGCCTGGTGTTGAGTGCCTAGTGGGGGTAGGTGATGTGCCGACTGCCATCACACCATTGCTTCATTAAGCCATCACAAGAACCCTTTGGGATGTTACTCTCCTTTTATAGTAAGGAAACAGAATAGTTAAGTGACTAAGTGAAGGGTCGCAAAATTAGGGAACAGTAGACTCAGGACTTAACCCCAAATCTCCTGACCTGAGATCTAATACTTTTCCCAACACACTTGCAGTAGCCTCTGGTGTGGAGTTAGTCTGGTTATACCTCTGAATATATGAGGACCCTGGGACTTCACTTATCTCAGCTAGACCTGTTTACCAATGGGCAAGGGCCCTCCTGTGGCTAGGCCTCTGGTTCACCTGAGGACAATAATATACTCCAAAGGGTGGCCCTGTGGATCACCTGTGAATTTATGGAGTAAACACCTTGAGGAAATTATTAGATGTTATGCATATGCAAGCTAGTCATAACAACTAAAAGGTTATAGTTTTTTCTATGAAAAAAATAGCCTTACCAAATGAATGGAGATGAAATATTCCCTTTAAGCTTTTAATGTAGCAGTTAAGTTCAAAGTACCCTAAACTTCAATTATCCATAAATCAAAAAGGAAAGAGCACTGGGTTGAGTCTGGGGTGAACCAGCTAGCAGGTCACCATGTGCCGGTAATAAATGGCTAAGAATGAAGAAGCTTTGTGCTCCTGGAAAACAGATGTTTGTGAATCCAGCTGGGCTGCTTGAGTTCCTCTTAAGCAGCTATTCCCAACAGAAGGATCAGAATCACCAGGGTAACTGTTTTACCAAACACACTAGTAGAATCTGATACTCCTGAGGTGAGAGGAAGAAGGAAATAATTTCATTCTGGAGCTAGCTCCTGGGTGATTTTGGCCACCCCTCCCTCTCCTGGCCTGGTTGAGAACTGCAGCTTTTCTGTGAAGTTGCTGCCCACCCTGAGCTGTGGGTGGGAAGCCCTCCACTAAGTTTTGAAAGAGAGTCTCACCACTGGGTGGGACTGAGGGCTACAGTTCCAGGTGAGACTACAGGGCTCCTGTCCTGTTCCCTCAATAAAATTAATATGAAAGTTTGCTGTCCTGCGCTGCTACTGTAGTCTCTCACTAGAGACTGGCTGAATCAGGAACATGATTCAACGAGGCTCAAAGAAAGCTTCCAGGGCTTCCCTGGTGGCGCAGTGGTTGGGAGTCCACCTGCTGATGCAGGCGGATGCAGGGGACGCGGGTTCGTGCCCCCGTCTGGGAGGATCCCACATGCTGCGGAGCGGCTGGGCCCGTGAGCCGCGGCCGCTGAGCCTGCGCGTCCGGAGCCTGTGCTCCGCAACGGGAGAGGCCGCACCAGTGAGAGGCCCGCGTGCCGCAAAAAACAAAAAACAAAAAACAAAAAAACTTCCAAAACAGTGACTTGGCAGGCCCCAAAGGACTAAGGGGCAGTTAGGTTAGGTCCTGTAAAGTAGGAATGAGACAGGCTATTCATTATATTCTAGAGCATCCAACCTCACTGGAGAGATGGCTGTGCCTTCATCTAGTGAACTGTCCTTATCACGTGCCAATCAGGACTACTTCTACTATCATGTCAGAACCCCACAGTCTTGTAAACAAAGCGCATGACATTAGACTAAGTGCCACTGTACTGAACATGGATTCACACTGGGCTCCCACATGATTAGTTTTATGATCATCCTTCCTTCCAGAGTCTCTCCCAAGCAAATGGGCCACAATAAGCACACCACATTATTAACATCTACATTACAGCCTGCCTCTTATTACTGAGTAGTCTGGCAAATGGCATGCCTTGGTATCATGTGTGGCTTGTTACTCAGCTCGCCCACATTTCCAGAAAGCCCCACTGTCTATTATTCATATGTCACCTAAACACGTGAGCCAAGCAAACATGTTCTTCATGTACTGCTCACTGCTCACCCTCAGCCCGTGCCAAATGGCGACAGTCCTGACCCTTGGAAACGACATGTTTGATGGGAGATGATTATTGGACTTTCAAATATAAATCAAGGTCAGACCCCTGGGAAAGGCAAAAGCAAAACAAAACACACTCCTCATACGTGTTTCATATACATATTTATATATATTTCATGTACAAAGTTACATTCTGAACCCCAGGGATTCCATAATAGAAATAAATACTGAAATAACTACATTGCTAAGTGAGCTTCTTGCTCATAGAAATGAAGCATCAGCCTCTAAAGAAACAGCAAGTGGGACCCTCTAGAACCCATTTTTAAGATTATAGAGGCAAGTAAAATTCTGAATAAAATGTCCTGGACAAAAAACAAATTCAGACCATAAAATGGCTAAAATATATTCAAGTGTTGAGACGCGTATGACAAAATTAATAATAAAAACTTAATTTTTCTAAAAGAAAAGAAAAGACATTTAGTGTCACAAAATAGCATAACCCTGTTAGAAAAGCATTTATGATTTCCACATTTAATTCTCTCTTCTCTTCTCTTCTCTTCCCTTAGTACAAACTGGGACCAAAACGAGTCCCTTTCTCAACGTGATCAATTAAGAAGAGCCCTAAATCTGGTTGAATCCTTTGGTAATGGTCATAATACTCACAAGGAAATAAATATTCAGTTCCACAGCATTGGCAAGACACACGTTCTTTAGGACAGTTAGTATTATGAGACAATTGTTTTGCTTTGTTTTGTCACTAAGGCAACCTATGTTAAAGAGTCCATTCTCACACGCAGGAAGACCTTTACAAGAAATGAACAACACAGAAACTGAGAGAATATATCTTAACCTTTTCTATGCAAACACGCTTCATGTGAAAAGTTATGTGCTGCATATTTTGTACTCAAAATGCTTTACAGTCTCAACAAGCTGCAGCTATTAAGATATTCATTCCTATTTAAAAAATTTAGATCCACACAAGTTAGAAAAAAACACTCAAAACTGAGTTCCTAAAGAATATTATCCCTTTGCCTCATAGGGATTTGAACCTGCACTGAGCAGTGAGTACTACGTTGATGTATATGATACTGTCGTTTTTGTAAATCAGCCATGTTTGAACATCGGAAATTTCACATGGTTCAACATCACACATAACCCAAACATAACAGAATGAGAAAATTCTCAGGTATTCCTTATTTCTTCCAACAGGGGTAATTTTTTTTTTTTTACATGGAGAGACCAACCTGAGGTACTCAAGCCTCTTCTTTACCACTGATGTGGTAGCTATAGGCAATTACACCAACCACTCGCAGCTTACAAGAAGCTTACATTTTGGCATTTTCTTCCTAAGGCTACCACCTTGACCAAAGTGAACGCTACAAGAATATAAGCCTATTGTTGGGGGAAAAGGTGCAAGTAAAGCAATCTGCAAAAAATATTTAACTGAAATTACAAACATAAAGACAAGCTCTTAAAACAAATTTTACAGACATTTTTGCACTCTCTAGTCCCTGAAGTTAAACAGGGCCACAGATATCTGACAATTTTAGATAAAATAACTACACACACCTATATTCCTTAAGTTAAAGCCGGTAAGCTTAGAAAGAGCAATAAACAACCATTGTAACATGTTTGCATTTTTCATCTTTAACTCCTGATTTCCTAAATTACAGTCAGTCATAGAAACATGTAAAAGACCAAACAGTACCTGGGGTCTGATTCTGGGATGTTTACTTCTTGGGATTAAAATTCCCAAACACTTTGGTGTCTCTATTTTGTGAATTTATACAACATTCCTCCAAAATATTTAATCATGTGGGTTTTTTTTTAAGGTATTGCCAACAGTGGCTCAGATTTATAAAATAAAATAAAATAAAATAAAAACATAGCTTATAAGCTATAGAAAAGTGACCTAAGTTTTGGTGCCCTGAAAAAAGTGACTAAGTAGCTCAAGTAAAAAAATTATCCTTTTAACACAGCTTTTACCAAAAGTTTTTTTTCTCCTAGCCATCTAAAGTGGCCACAATTGTACTGTGTACATAATGTGCTTATAGACACCTGTGGCCAAATGGATCCAAAGGCCTCCTCTGGTGCATTAAATCCTGTGTACTTTATAATCTAGCCTAATCACCTATATGCTTAAAAGACACTGGTAGTACTTTGTACAAATATCTTTCCATTACAGTTCAGAAAAAAAGTCATTGGTCCTTAAGGATGCTTAGACAATCTGAGACTTTTGTTGTTTCCTTTTCCTGAAGCAGTCCTTCCGATGACTGGGGGGCCTTTGTCCAATAACCTCATATTTTAAGACAGTGCTTAAACTTATATTTAGTTTTGCTTAAAGTAATGGATTAAGAATGATAAATCATAAATTTTCAAGAAGTCTGAGAGGGAAAAAAACTGCAGCATAATGGTTTTTTAAAACGTATTAAACAAGAAAATCAATTATACCCGGACTGTATTTTTTAAATGGGCATTGTGAGTGAAAAGGTTGTAATGTCAACTTTTACTTTATGCTATTTTGTCTTCTTCTCCTTCAAAGTCTTCTTCATTGAGGATGGCATTTTAATCTCAAAAGGGCACAAAAGCTTAAATACCATTTACATACAGAATATCAAGTACTGGCAGTCGTGTAGTTTTATACAGAACAAGGGAAAATACCGTTTCTAATTAAATCTCTCGTTCAGTTCATTAGGCCATACTCCATCACCACTACAGCTTTACTCTTACTAACTGATAAGAGCAGTCCAAGAACAACTGGTAAACAAGTGAATTTTTTACATGGAAAAAAACTCATCCAACCACCATCATCCATTGATACAAGAAATCCAAAACACGATTTCCTTAAAAAAAAAATCCTCCCATTGCTGAAGTGTATCTTCTAAGCCTTATAAATAATAAACCTTTCAAACATGTCAGCATGAAAATGAGTGAGACTAGTCTCAAAAACAAACAAACAAGCAAACAAAAAAAAACCCAGACTATTCAGAGAAGCAGGCCTCATAAACTTTAGAGCTCTAATAAGTCAGAAACAAGAAACTTTTATTTAAATAGTGTAGTCTTAATTTCTTTAATATAAAATCCCCCCCCCGCAAAATCTGATGAAAACAAAGTTTTATATACCATATAAACAAGATTTGTCAGATTTGAAAGTGAAAGTTAAAGTAATTTACAGTTAGCTTTTAGCCCTCTCGGGACATTTAGATAAATCCTGATAATCTACCTGATAGTAGTTTGTGTCAATTTTATAATACATTGGGGAAAACTTTACTATTGTACTTAATGGTACAGTTTCATTTGTCAAGTGTTCCCATTAATTTCATTACGAGTGACAGCTAAAAAGTGACCCCATCAAATGAAGTAAGTGACGTTAGCTGTGGCAGAGTAAACCACAACTGGATTGCTTTCTAAAATTCACCAGTTTGCAGAAAGTAAACATTCTTTGATTTGTTCATAATATACTGAAATTGCCTATAACACTGGTGCAGTAAAACAGCTAGTTCCTGTATTGTTACAGTAGGACAGATTTTATAGCATAGTTAACAGAAAAAAAATGCTCATACATTATGTGGTGAAACTTATTTCACAAAGAGAGCATTAAATAAAGGGAAAAAGGGAAAATAAACCATGCAGAAGAGGTGGCTTCCCCGTCGCCACCTGTTTCCTATGGGTTCACTCACTACCATACATCACTTGCCACACTATCAAGTGACTCCTTTCCGCTTTGGCGACAGAAGGTTCGAGTGGAAGATCCTCTCCAAGAAGCTCTGATTCTCCACCTTCATCACCTGGTGGATGAAACGGAGACTCCGGTTAAGCATTTTGAAGATACAGGCTGATGCACATCAGACTCATGGTTAGTCCATGAGCAGCGTGCATAAAACTCGTCTGACGCCCATTTCAGAGAACACAGTAAAAGAAATGCCACGCGTCACAATCATCACTGCCTAACCTCTGAAAAAGACTTCTGAGATCAATTTCTCATAGTTAAAATATTACAGGATACGAAAAAGGAAATGGAACAAAAAAAAGATCAAATTCAATTTTAAAAAAGTATACTTACTATTAAAATCAACCTATGCTTTAAGACAAATTCTGCTTTTCAGGCTGGATTACCTAGAGATACTGACAAACCTGGTTAAGCAATTTTTAGAAATTTTTAGTGGAAATGAAAAGACCACATAAAGATTTTACTGACATACTCTTTAGTAATGGCTCAGGCTACCATGTTGCAATCGAAGAAAAAGTTCCAAATCACCCAGCCAAGTGAAGGCCATCTCTCTCTATAAAGGAGTTCTGCACCAACAGTCAGTTCACTTTGAAGTGACTCCATTCCTACTGACATCACCATTCCTAACCTTAACATTAAAAGCCCTGCCTTAAAAATGTGTCAACAAGCCTTCTGCATCAGAAATTTTAGTTTATACTAATTACATGCGGCACACTGTCATTTATATGACCCTAAATTTTATATTCTTTTTTTTTTAACAGAATTAAAACTGAAGTATTAGTCACCAGTCTACAACATTATATTCTCTAAGGCCTTACGTTTAGAAACTTTTTCAATCATTGTGATTTTAGGCCAGTCCAAAAGGTTCCTTTATTTATAGCAAATAAATAAATTTACATCACAGTGCTTTACAGTTTACAAAGCACTACACTTCCACAAGTGTTTTCTTTGAAACCTCTCTGGCCATTCCTTCTGAGATCCCTTCATAAGCTCTCATGATTCTTTAAGTGCAGTATTAAAGCAGGGCTCTATCCTAGAACCTTTTCTTCTGGCCCCTACATACTCTCCTTGGGTGAACTCATCAACCCTTGTGACTTTTAGTACCACTGCGTGTCAGCAGTCCTCATATTCCTCCCTCCTGAGATATGAAACCCTTATACCCAAAAGCCCGGTGGACATCTTCCACCTAGATAACTCCCAACTTCCGTGCACTCCAAGGTCAACATGTCCAACACAGAACTCCTCATTCCACTCCCTCCAGATCTGCTGCTTCTGTTCTGATAGTCATTAACTCTAAGTAAATGGATCACTACCTCTTCCTTCACATTCTGTCAGTTACCAATTCCCCATCACAGTGCTACTCTACTCCTACTGTTTCTACCTTACTCATTTATTTTTTCCTAACCCATTCCCTACCTCTAGTCTTACACCTCCAATCCATTTACACACACATATAATCATATTGCTCTTCTATTTAAAGTCCTCCATTTCTAAGCCTTGGTCAAGCTATCTCTTACCTTGGAATGCCAGTCTCCCCAGCCTTCCCCATACCATCCCCACCCCAATTCTTCAGACTCATGCTCTTCAGTACTGAGTCATCTCAAGCATCATTTCTTGACTTCCTTCTTCCCCTGCCCCTAGGAAAAACTGACTACTCCCCATCAGAGCATCTGTAACACTGTAATTTATTAACATGTTTCTATCGCTGTATTGTTCTGTAACTTATTGCAGGGAGACTTTGTCTGATTTGTTTTTGTATCTCATGCTCAGGGCTAACAGGTACACAGTAGCTAATTATTGTTTACAAGGTGAGAAAATGAACAAATGAAATGAATTTGGTTACAAACAACACTTTATGAAGTATTTTTATTTCTCCACTTTGCAGGTGAGGAAACTGAGGTTCTGGGAGGTTGAATGATTTCCCCAAGGCCTTCTGGCTCCATATGCTCTTCACATATACCTCAACATACGACCAAACCCTGCTGTTTTCTAATGCTCCTTCAAATAAACACACCTTGGTATAAAAAGGAAAAAAAAAATCATGAAAGTAGGAAAAAAAGAAATATAAAATCATTTTCCAAGTAAAGAGTTCAAAGAAAACCTCTTAGAAATCACGTATCTGAGTTTCTTGCTTACTGTGGGTGAAAATCCACATCACGGAACAGTGGAAACAAAGCCCCCAGAAGCAATGACCTACCCATTCGGAAGTCAATGTAGCCCTCTCCTCCACTGATGACAAGCATAGACTTCAAGGGTGTCTGGCTGCCAGGCTCCTGCGCAGATGGCCCTGCTCTGTCAACCGTTAGATCTGTGCCGCTGCTGCCACTTTGTGGGCTGATGACTTGACCTATTTATACAGGAATAGAAGTGAATATTACCTATCAAGGATTGGGGTGGCAGAGACTCATTTTTTTCTGAATATTTTCAGAAAGCTGAACAAGGTAAGTACATTCTAATACAGGCAAAGTACTAGGGATGTTAGAAGCCTCTGCACGATCAGAAAACATCTATAAAGGTCATGGAAGCCCAGTTTGAAATCCAAGTAAAGCTATTTTGTACTAAAACAGAAATAGGTCCAGAATCCAGTATGAAATCTGTATGTGGCTCGGCTGGTCTTAGCTGCCTGCTTCAGACTATTATAATATACATTGTTTTATCTGAGGGGTAGTGGAAAGATCTCTCCCCTGGAAGGGTACATGTGTGTTTACGTAAGAGACAGAAAAGTCTTCAACTTAAGCCTTATGAATTTGGATATTCATAATTAATATTTGAATTGATTTCAAATCCATGGTTTCCTCATATTTAAGAAAAGTACATCTTATTTTTAATTTAGATTATGCAAATAAAATTACTGGGTAATGTGTAATTTGTTCTAACATTTAAGTTCTAATGTAGAATCTTCAAGCATGAAATGATAGAGAGAAACCTTGAAATATCATTGACACTATAACCTCTATGAGTGTGGGGTATTTTTTCTTGCCAGGTCTGCTGTCCTTTGGTCGAACTACACAGACCGCGCCTTTAGGTGATAACAGGACAGAGTCCCATGATGTGAAACACTTTATAAACAATTTATGCTGGACATGGATAGGACAGTTTGATTTATTTTCACAGTGCCTCATTCATGCGTTATTCAATTATACTCTAGAAGAAATCAAGCCTGCTAGAGATAACTTCTGTTAGCAGACTAGTTAGTTTTGCCACAGAAGAAAGAGCACAGTGGTATGATATTAAGGCCATCCTGAATGGTTTAATCCTTAGGGCTAACTGGCCAACAAACAACAATGTTGCCAATTCCACTTGCAGATTTATACCCAACAGAAAAGTCTCTCCCATATGCACAAGAAGGTCTACTGCAGTACTGTTTTTTAATAGTGGAGGGAAAACAGAGAAAAAGCCTAGAAGTTGATCTACAGGAGAATGGATAAAAGGTAGCATATTTATTCAGATATTAGAATACCACAGTTAAATGGATGAACTAGATTTTTATGCATAAATATTAACAAATCTCAAAAATGAGAAATAATTTGCAGAATAATATATATGTAACATAAGACTTAAAAATACAAAAAATACTATATATTGTTTATAGATATGTTCCAATGTAGTAAAAATACAAAAACATGGGCAGAAGGATAAATTTCAACTTCAGGATAGTGGTTATAGATGGACAGGAAAGAAGGAAGGGAAGGGGATTAGAGAAATATAAAGGAGACTCAAAGGGGACTCTATGGCATTATTTTTTTTTTAAAAAAAAAAAAGCAAGAAAAGGAACTTCCCTGGTGGTCCAGTGGTTAAGAATCCGTCTTGCAATGCAGGGGACGCTGGTTCGATCCCTGGTCGGGGAAGTAAGATCTCACATGCCGCAGGGCATGTGCCCATGTGCCACAACTACTGAGCCCGCACGCCACAACTACAGAGCCTACATGCTCTGAAGCCCCTGCGCCACAAATACAGAGCCCACACAATCTGCAGCCTGCATGCCACAACCAGAGAGCCCACACGCCACAACTACAGAGAAGCCTGCGCATTGCAACAAGAGCCCATGAGCCACAACGAAAGATCCCACGTGCCACAACTAAGACCCAACGCAGCCAAAAAATAAATTAAAAGAAAATTCCATTTCTATAAGTTTATTCTGAGGAAATAACTATACAAAAATATACATGTACATTTCAAGAAGTTCATTACCATGTTGTTAAGAATACTGAATAATTGGTTAGGGTACCATGTGCCAACCCTATACTATATACCTTTAATCATTTAATCTTTGGAACATCCTTGGGAAAAATTATAGTGGCTAATTTTATGTGTCAAATGTCTTGGCTCTGGTGCCGAGACATCTGCTCAAACTCTAGTCTAGATACTGCTGTGAAGGTATTTTTTAGAAATAATGAACATTTAAATCAGTGGACTTTGAGTAAAGCAGATTACTCTCCATAATGTGGGTGGGCCAATCAGCTGAAGGCCTTAAGAGAAAAAGAGAGGTCCCTCAAGGAAAAGGGAATTCTGCCTCCGGGCTGCCTTTACACTTGAGCTGCAAACATCAGCTCTTTCCTAGGCCTCCAGCCTGCCAGCCTTCTCTGCAGATTTCAGAATTGCCAGCCCCCATAATCACATGAACCAATTCCTTAAATTAAATCAATCTCTCTCTCCCTCCCTCCCCCTCTTTGCACTCGCTCGCTCGCTCTCTCTCATACACACACACACACACACACACACGAACGCACACCCTATTGGTTCTGTTCCTCGGCAGAACCCTGACTAATACACTGAGATACCACCATGTCCAACATCACACAGTTGGTGTGGCAAAGCCAGATTTGAACTTTGTCTGACTCCTAAACTTGCCTCTTACAGGGAAAAAAAATCCAAAACATAGGTCCTGCTTACAGATGATCGGTAACATCACTTTAGTATTCTCAAGGGACAGAACATTTTTCACTGGACGTCATCACTGCCACCTTTCATCTGGATGGTGCTTTAGAGTTCCCAAAGCCCTTGCATTAATCTTTACAACAAATGAGGTTGGCAGAGCAGATATTAATCACATCCACTTAGGAAATAAAGAAATGAGTATCAGAGGTTAAGCAATTTGCTCAAGACAACAAGGCAAGTGGTAAAGGCCCAGAACCCCAGACTCCTGCTGTTTCTTGGCACAGCGCTAAAGGTATCAGAGCACATTTTCCACCTCTTCCTGAATATAGCCTTGATGATAGGGACTTCTTTCTAGAAATCTCCTTTATGAGGCCAAAACCATTTTCGGCATTCTGCAGTGACAAAATAATACCATTGCTTTTCAAAAGTAAAGAAGTCTAAAATCAAGTTTGTTTTGGGGGTAGAGGAGAGATTCCAAAACAGCTTCTATCAAGTATCTCTATAGCACTTGATTCATACCTCCGTTATGGAACATTTCGCGCGTTATACTGGAGCTCTCCGTCATTTCAGTACTTAGTATTAGACTCGGTAGAGGGACCAAGGGACAGACAGTTACAGTTGGCCCTTGAATAATGCAGGGGTTGGGGCACTGACCCTCTGCGCAGTCAAAAATCTGAGTGAAATTAATAGTCAGCCCTCCATATTCATGGTTCCTCTGTGTCCACAGTCTGCATCCAAAGACTCAACCGACCATGGACGTGTAGTAGCGTAGTGTTCACTACTGAAAAAAATCTGTGTATAAGTGGATCAGTGCAGTTCAAATGCACGTTGCTCAACAGTCAATTGGACATACAACTTCTCAATAGAACAATCTAACTCACCTGGGACTGCCACAAAGAATTTCACAGCATCCCTGTGCCCGTGGAAGCAAAGCTGTGCATGTGCCATTGAACAATAGGGTATAAATGTCCCTGGTGTCACTTTATCACTGTTTTCATCACCATATACACGGATGACACTTCCAGGACGATTTCCTGATGCTCCTGAGGTTTTATTTGCTACAACAGAAAACCAAACACCAAATATTTTCCCCTAGAAAACAGTCATGATGCAAGAGATTACTGGTTAATCCTTATGATATTATCTAAAAGCTACAGCCAGTTGAGATAAAACAAGGGCAGCAATGCCAACTCAAGACAAAGCTGGAAAAAAAAAAAAGATATACAGCATGCTAGTTATTTTTAAGTTTCTCAGTAAATGGAGTAGGGGATTTTGCCAGTCTAGCAATGGCTAAGTTTACTTTTCAAACACATCTATTAATTTAAAAAAATCATTTTAGTTAATAAAAGAAAAGATTTCTTAGGTATGTCTGTTTTGTTTTTTAATCCTCATTTTAGAAAACTAACCGGTTATATAGCTTAAAGTAAATAGGTATATTTTTTAGCAGAATTTTTATAGTTTATCTTTTGATTTTTTTCTCCCTTGTGGTAAGAATATCTCCCTTGAGGGGTAGTAAAAAGTTGTGTTTAAAAGGATCCATCCAGTACAATAGAGTAGCTTTTATTTACACCAGACTGATGGTTTGCTGAATTATTTTAGAATGACCAGACTCACAAAACATCCCCATTCCATGGACCAGTAAGTAAATGAAAGAAACGTGATTGGTAACAGGAGTAAACAATGTAGATTAATGACAGTGTTCAGAGATGTTTCGTGTTTTTATTGGAGGGAAAACAAAGTCTGAAGAAAGGTCAGCTGCAACAAAAGATGATAAACAGACTAAGCTGCCGAGCAGTCGCTTGGTGGCCACGTAACACACATTAAAAAACAGAAACAAAAAAACACCTGCTGCAATGCAGTGACTGCAAGTGGATGACATTTAGGAACATTCAAGAGGGCATCTAGAGACGTGAGAACGGCCTCACGGTGGCCATGAGAAGCCAGAAAGAAGAGTGTGGTTCAGGATCTGCACTTACCCCTCAGCCCCAGTAAACGTCCCTGGTGGAGGATTACGGCTAAAGTGAGAAAGGAGGAAAGGGGACATGGAGAGGTGCATGACAGGGAGGAGAAGGATTACTATGAGATGCCACTCTCAGCGTCTTCTATCTGGCAACTCAGGAGCTCAAAACTCCTAACTAAATTAACAAAATCCAACTTGGTATAATACCAAGAAACACACAAAGTTCTTACCAAAGCCTCTAAAGAATATCTCTGCTCAAAAAGGACAATTTATTTACTGTGATTTTGCTTTTCTTAATTATAAAGCAATTTAAGTGAATGAGAACTTACTGGGGAGCATTTTCTAAATGCTAATATCTCCCCCTTTTCTTTAAGAAATCCCGTGCAAGTAACTATGCTAAAATGGAACTCTGGTCTGTAAAGAACTGAAATGAACTCTGGGGATCCTGGAATCTCTTAAGATATAAGAAGTGATCTAAACATGTAGATTTATAAGTAGTTGTAGAAAATACAGCTGGGATTAAGAATTTAGGTTCTTTAAATTGGTGGTCCAGTGGTTAGGGCTCCTTGCTTCCACTGTCAGGGGCACGGGTTCTCTGCCTGGCTGGGGAACTAAAATCCCACAAGCCTCGTGGTGTGGCCAAAAAAAAAAAAAAAGAATTTAGGTTCTTTAAAGGCTTCAGATATACCACCATCCAGTCCTCCTCCTTTCCCCTGAAAATTCTGAGGTGTTTATTTATTGACTTATTTTATGGACTTATGGCACTTTTTTTTTTCAAATCATTCCCTGCCCATGAATTCTGCCACACAAAAACACTTATTTAATGAATGATCAATGTAATGGAACATAATATGAAAAACATACAATGCACATTTTGTTCACAAAAATAATAATAATGAAGCAAATATAAAAAACATACAGTGTACATATTGTTCACATTCTTTTCAAACAGAGGTAAATGTCTTGTCTCCAATGTCAGGAAGGATTTGCTGACCTCCTAAGAAACTTCTCCCACAACTCTTAAGCCAAATGGAATATCCTAAACTAACTGCTAAAACTAGGATATTAGATAGTTAGGTAGTGTTTCTGGATACTAGTACAATAAAGCTGGAAGAAAAAATGGACATCAACCATTATTTGAGATGAAACAGGACCATGATTCCTGAAATGAGAAAGAGTTTCTCACAGTGAAAAACTTTTAACTGTAAATATTGGTCCTGATATACTTGCTAGAGTCTATAAATTTCATAGAAAGAGTGAAGGAACAATAGTTAGATCTCTGCCATCAGTTTGACTTTCTGAATTGCCACAGATTTGCCAATAACTAAACAATTCCTTCTACCTGAATTCCAGACAAGGCTGTTCCCCACAACTCTCCTGTGACAGTCACCTAAAAACATACTTACTTTCTGTCAATGGGATGGAGATAATGACACCGTTTCCTGTCCCTACCCACAAACGATTGCAAGACACCATAAGCGCCGTGATCCTCACAAAAGAGAAGCCCAGTTTTCCAGTACCTGTATGACGGGAGAGAAGACACTTCATTGAAAAACTAGAGCAGATGACGTTTTAGCTTCCAAGTCCCTAAGAGTAGCTGGACTAATAGAGCAGAGAGGGAATGTGACCAGAGCTAGCTGGATGTCTCCTGAAGAAGGTGCACATCAATCAAGGCGAACGCTCATTTGGCTTTATCATCTACCTGACAATTCACGGTTAATGGAAAAAGAAAACTCTAAAAGTGGCTGGCATTACATTATCATTCAGAAGGAAGATGCTGTGGATCAGGAAATATGATACAGGATCTACTTAAGGAGCTGCAAAACCAAACCAAACAAACCAAAACACAAAACAAAACAAAAAAACCTCAACAAAAACAGTTTACTAGATTGGGGAAATTAAATGTCCTTCCATTTTATAAACGGAGAAAGTTCTTGCTTGCCTTAATTTTCTTTTCACAGGTAAGAAACAGTCTTTGCTAACAAAACCTATATTCTTTCCTTGTTTATATATGTGAGTCTAAAGCAGTTTAGAAATTTTAGGATACCATATGCATGTAATTTAGAAGAATAAACGCACTTTTTTATTTCAAGGGAATTTTTAAACTGATCTTATTTTCAGGGATTTGAGAGGCAAAATTATTAAACAGATAATACATTTAAGACAAACAGCATCTAGTTACTCGTAAGTTCTACTTACTAGAAATGAGAGTATGACCATAGAATCACAGTGTTAGAAGGAACCTTAAATAGTCTAAGCTAGAGATCTTTAACTTATGGGCAAAGTATATTCCTGAAATGAGTTTATGTCTATGTGTATATATGGCTGATTCAAGGGAGAGGGCACATCAGGTTTCCTGAGGGCGACGACTCTAAAAAAGTTAAAAACCACTGATGCAGTTCAACCTCTCTTCACAAAGAAATCATTTGTGACATCCCCAATAGTCATACAGCACTGGACTGGGATGCTAAGGATACTGCAAGGAACAAACCAAAGATAGTCCCTGCCCTTCATGAAGATTAAGTTCTGTGGGGGAGAGAGGCAGTATGTATGATACTGGTACAACCACAGTAATGATAAGCCCATGAAGAAAAAGTATAAGAGGTCCTAAATAAAACTGGGAGATCAGGAAAGGTCTCTTCTGGATGTGACACGTAAGATATGCCCTGAAAGCCAAGTAAAAAGGGACTAAGAAAAACTCCTCAGACAGAGGATACAGCACATTTGAGGGCCTTGAAATGGGAAAGAACTTGTTGAGTTTAGGTCAGTGTGGGCAGAACAGAGTGAGCAAGGAGAGAGGTCCAGACCATTTAAGTTCTTCTGATAATGTCACAAAATGTCATCTCACCTAAAGACAAGAATATTCTGAAAGTGGCTGGCATTACATAAGCGGAGGTATGTCTCAGTGATATCTGCACACTGGTTACTATGCAGAAAGCTGACTGGAGTGGAGATAGGAAGACCAGTTAAGAGGCTCATAGTCGTCTGGGGAGGAAAGAATGGTGACCTGGCCTGTGAGAATAGTGGTAGATATAAAGATGTAACTAATTGAAGGGAATTCCCTGGTCGTCCAGTGGTTAGGACTCGGCAGTTTCATTGCCAGGGCCTGGGTTCAATATCTGGTTGGGGAACAAAGATCCCGAAAGCTGCATGGCGTGGTCAAAACAAAACAAAAGACGTAACTGATTTAAGATATTCTGGGGGAAGACCTGACAGTTCCTGCTGATGGGTTAGATGTGGGGAACAAGAGAGGAGTCAGAAATGATCCCAAGTTTCTGTCAAGAACCACAGGGTAGATGGAGCATTTGCCTGACACTTCCAGTGATAAGAGCTCACTATTCCTGAGGCAACTTACTCATTGGTTCAACCCAGCATTTGAGACCATTTAAAAATAAACCATTTTCTTTGACTGACAAAGATAAAATGCTTTAGAAGCTTACCTAGCATTTTGCTTACATACGGCTCAATGTCCACATCCTGCAGATGTTGATAAGTGTGTGCATGATAGAGACGGAGTGTGGAGTCCAAACGAATGGAGACCCACACGCCATCACCCACCCAGGCAAGCTGCCGCACTTGGCTCTCCTTCCTGGGGTGTGCATCAAATGATTTCTAGAAAAGATTGTTCAATCACAATGTTACTTTTATTATGTAGGAGTTCGTGTTTAAAAACTGTGCAAATTTGCACAATAATTTGGCAGACTATATATTAAAAGAGGAGCCTAAATATGTTACTCTTATATACACAATTGCTATTATCCTAGACTGCAAAACAAAATGAAGAAGAACTAAAGGATGTTGGATTTCAGCACTGTGTAGGATATCAACTTATGAAAGCAATGCTGACACATCCATTCTATGTAACAGCATTCAACAAAAAGATTGAATTTAACCTCAGGATTTTGTACTGTTACAGAGCAATACACAAAATAAGATCCTGTTTATAATTAAACAAAAAGGAACTTACAATGCTGTATGTGTGTGTATAGATATCCGCATGTAAGGAATACATCTAAAACATAAATGCCAAATGGAACTTCTAGGGTTGGGAACAGGATTTGGGACAGAACTTTCATCTTAAAAATTTCCTACTGTTTTCCTTTTCTTAAACAATTAGAATAAATTTATGTATTGTGGCAAAACTTTAAGAAAACAAGGCTAATGCTAAGAGGTTTTTGTTTTTACAACAAATTCCCACTGCAATATTATTCCTCAGTCTGTGACACATATACGGATTTGCCTGGATACACACTGAGTAGTGGGGGAGACTTGAGGGTCCTGCTCTCAGACCACCTCTACATAACTAAACATTTCAAGAACCATGTATTCAAATAATACATGTATGCATCTACGGATACTCAGACACACATTTAGTCATTCACGTGTGAATCTTCCTTCCTTTTTAAAAAACCACTTCCCCTACTCATAGTCAAAAGCAGAAGGAGAAGTAAAGTAACACGGAAAGCTGAGAATTCATCCAAACTATCCCCGGAGTACCCCAAAACACGCAGATTCAGATAACAATTTCTAAAGAAGAAAATAATTAAGCCTTAGGGTCTTCAGGTAATACAAATTCAGTAAAGTACAGAAAACATGGGTTAACTTGCCTCTATTTTCATGGCCTTTGGCTGAACCACATAAATTTTGTTCCTATAGCCACACCAAACTTTGTCATGTACCACAGTCATGCATCGGATGGAATGGTGAGGTCGTCCAAGATCTAACAAGTGGTAGTTTGACAAATCCCACTGCCCGTCTTTAAAATAAGAAACAGGTGATTAGTTTATGCACACTGCCTTTTACTCAATTTTAATTCAAGAAACATTCTATCTGGGTGTGTAATTAAATTTATTGATGAAGCATCCCCCGGATACCATGTATTCAGTGTATATTTACAGAGATTGAGTTCTTTTGTTCTATAAACTGCAAAGTTGGAAGAGACCTCAAAGGTCATATGGTTCAACCTGTCACCCAGTACCTGGACCCCCATGCTCTCAACAGCAGTGATGTGATAAATCAGTTATAAGTTACCTGTTTATAATAATATTTCAAGAATTAGAATGGATTTAAGGTTATTTTGGGGATAACACTGCTCTCGCTCACTTGCATTTTGATATATCTTCTTGGGTAGAAGTCAAGGGCAATGCATTGCTAACACTTTAGGAATTATGCATACTATAATTTTAGTGATGACAGAAATACATACAAACGAGAACCAACCACTGTAAGCTTGCTTTGCTTGAACAATTTCAGTGAAAGAAAACATACTACCTCACAAAGCAGCTGTTCCATTGTAAGAAAGCTATAATTGTCTTAAAAATATTCCCCATACCTAGCTAAAGTCTGCCTGCCTTCTTGTATGTAACCACTCATTAATCTATAGCTTTGCCTAATGGAAACACAGAATAAATCCAGTCCCACTTCATTGCTACTGCCCTGTCTTCTCCTTTCAAAACCAAGCACACCACAGTTTCGGGAATCTTCATCCTAACTCTGCTTTGTCCAGATCCATTTAATGTTGATCTGCTAGAGTGGAGCAGGATTATCACCAGCCCTGCTCTGGACTCTAATTTCTATGAGGCTTAGGACGTTAACTCGTATTGAGTTTGATGTCACTCTTCAGACATATCTCCTCCATCTACTCTTCGGAACCCAAATGTAGGACTTCACATGTATCCTTAGTAAATGTATTTTGTTTACCTTGTTCAATATAATTTTGGATTCAGTTTACCAAAATATTTATTATTCCATTTTTTCTAGGTTCTTCTACTCACTAGTGAGTGACCATGAACAAGTGACTAAAGCACTCTGTGCCTCAGTTTCCTCATCTATAAAGTGAGGGTGACAATAGAATTTTCTTCTTAAGTTGCTGTGAGGATTAAACTCAGATAGTCTATAAAAGGGCCTGAACAAGGTAAAACGGAGGCCCCTCTTTTTGTTATGGAGTCATTAACCAGCAACCTCTAGCACCTGCGTATCATCTACCTCACATTTCTTGAGGCCCCAAAGGACATGAGACTTTGGGAAAAGCCTTGTGAAAATCTGAATTTAGTGGATCTACGTTTTTATAATGTTTCCCTGATCTACCATTCTAGTAGGTAGGAAATGAAATATCACTTTTGTTTGATACATGTACCAAGGAGTTACACGCTCAATTCCCTTAATTTAATTCACTCAAGGCAGTTTTCTGACACCACCATCCTTCTGTGTGCAGATGGTAGAAACACTGGTTTAAAGGGGAAGAATATAAAGAACGTAACATGAAAATGATTAAACCTTACCCAATTAAAACTTCTTTTTAAAAACATTCCAAATGTAAGTGGTTGCAAATTATTTTTAAAATACTGGGCAAAAGAAAACATATCCTCTCACTAAATTTCTCCTAACTGAATAAGTATATGAGTGAAAAACAAATACCTCCATTGCACATTATATAAGAGGACCACGAGGACTATTTTCTCATTACGGTAAACAGGTTTTCACCGAGCTATACTATTAACGTATGTCTGCAGGCAAGAACTCACATACTCACTGATGTCATACACGGTTAGTATTCAGTTTAAACCTTTATTCTTTCTCCTATTAAGTATGATTTCTTTAAAACATAAGAAGCCAATCTGCTTGAAAATGCTCTTGCAAAGCAACAAATTAGCACACATGTTATATATTCTTAACAACTCACCAACTCCTCTGTGAAAGATTGCAAGGGTACCATCAGCCAGGGCCACTAACACAATTCCTTTCACATGTCTGCAAACAGGAATGGGGATTTTAGAACTCTCCATCTGGGAATATGGAAGACACTGCATGCTACCGAGCTAGTTCAGAGTTTCTCAGAAGACCAGTCTGTGATGTATTAGGAGCTTACACGAGAACCTACATGAACATCATTCTTTTCTTCACTGAGAAAGTCTTGCTATGAAAATGTCAGCTCAACTAAATAAAAAGCATGTGTGGTGACTCAGTTGTTTCACTTTCTAGCCCAAGTTCCTCCTCCCATCACAGACTACCAACAAAAGGTCCACAGACCAGAGACACACACCCCAAGTAGAACTAACAGAGTCAGCTCTGTGGACCTAACAGACAAACTGACTTTTGATAGTAGTCAACATACAGGAAAGGACTAGTAAATCAATGCCCCAATCAACATATTCACAAAGTATAAAGAATACTCTAAAACAAATATAAATTAATGGGGTTTAATTGGTTTTCTCCCCCAAAGTACTAAAGAACTCTCAGTATGGTGAGGAATCAACCTGGCAAGTTTTCTCTTATACTTAAAGTTCTCCGGTTTACTTCCTAGTTAGAGTGTCAATCTCACTCATAAAGAGGGTTACAAAAAAATATGGATACTGATTTAGTCATGAAGTACATGTTAACTTTAATAGTCTTAGAATCTAGTTTATACCAAAATACATATTTTTGAATGGAAGAATTTCTAAAATAAAACTTACACAATACTGAGAATCGAATCTTTAAGTTTAATAGAATGGAGACATTTCCTCCACTGGGCTACAGATGAATGGACATACAAACTGCAAGAACAAAATCAAGACTGGTAAGGCATAGGGAACATCAAGTAGTTGTTTATATCTAATAATGAACACAAAGTTCTTTCAGAAGGAAAGAAGAGTAACATAAAAATTTTAGGAAAAAACAATAATGAGAGTAAGCGTAGGCCTAAAGCAGAGAAATAAGCTGCTTAAGCAAACAGAAACATACAAAGAATGAAAAGCCAGAACTAACGCCTGGTTAAGTTAGTCTCAGGTTACCCCATACTTCAGAATCCTTGGCTAGAAACCTTTTAAAAAAAATAGTCTTACTTTCCCACTATACTGAGCTTTCTGATGACAGAGTGGTTTACATCAGGGAGTGGCAAACTAAGGCCCATAGGCCAAACCTAGCCATCTACCTGTCTTAGTACACTATGCAAACTAAAAATGGTCTTTACATTTTTAAATGGTTGGAAAAAAATCAAAAGGAGAGTATTTCATGACATACGAGACATATGAAATTCAGCGTTCGTAAGTTTTATTGTTATTGGAACATAGCCACACCAGTTCACCTCAACACAGTGGCTGCTTTTGCACCACAACAGCATAGTTGAGAAGTTGCTACAAAGATCATATGGCCACGAAACCTAACATATGTCTTATGTGACCCTTCAAAGAAAAAGTGTGCCAAACCTTCATTTTGTAGTAGGAGACCTTTATGGAAAAGATGTACTAGTGATCCTGTTTAACCTTAGGAAAAGCACAAGTCTGTAAGACTCCCCACACTACTACAAAGTCCTATAATGTTTGTTATCATCTCCTAAGCTTTCAGACTCTGATTTGTCCTGGTTTTCCTAGAAGTTATGTTTACAATTGGGCCCTCCTGAAGCCAAAGGGATTGTTTAATCCTTGATATTCCCCGAACACACTCTAGCTTATATAAACCTTTTGTTGTTCAGGATCTCCTACTTCTAGATCACCCAGATTTTAAGGTTTTATTTACCTCTTTTTCCAAGAATGTTATATAAAAGGAACATCCTGTGACAAACATATGGTTTACCATTCAGAATCGATGCAAGTCAAAGTCCAGTTTATGAGGTAGTTGCAACATAACCTCAAAATTGTGCGTATATAAAATTCTTTGCTTTAATAAGCACTTTGTGTTTGTATTTGTATGTACCACATTTTAGTTATCTTCTGATTTCAAAAGCAAAAATGAAAGACTAAAGATTTCTAATATTAAAAGAGTTGGTACCTACCAGCCATTCTGAGCTCCAAGCCACATAGTTGGTAAAAGGCTACTCATTTTCTGGGCTTCCTCTCTCATCAGGTCTTGTTCATTTTGTAATACTGATATTTGATCTTTATATGCATCTGAGTCATTACTGGAAAAGGTGAGACAAAGGAAAAAAATCTGAATGTGTTTAGCTACAGTTTTCAGGGATTGATCATTTCTATATTTTAGTTTACAGTTTAAAAAAAAAAATCAGATAATCGAACACTAAATTCCAGTAAAGCCAAAGTTAAATGCTTATATTAAACATTTCAAAAAGAGAGAGAGAGAAAGAAAGAAAGAAAGAAAGAAAGAAAGAAAGAAAGAAAGAAAGAAAGAAAGAAAAAAAGAAAGAGAAGAAGAGAGAGAGAGGGAGGGAAGGAGGGAGGGAGGGAGGGAGGGAGGGAAGGAGGGAAGGAGGGAGGGAGGGAGGGAGGGAGGGAGGGAGAAAGTGGAGAAGGAAGGAAGGAAGAGAGGCAAGGCAATGAGGTGCAGGGGGGAGGGAGAGATAAGAAAGAAATGAAAGAAATATAAATACATATATTTCAGCAATTGTTCCAGAAGTAACATTAAGATACTAGGAAGCTCAAGGTACAGAGAACTCTGAGTTAAGACACGGTGATGAAATATAACAGTGAATATCCAGACTATAGTTAAGGTTCTCCCTTACAGTTATTTTGAATTTTATGAGTTTCTTCTGTGGGGAGAGAAAGAGGAGAGATAGTTTGTTTAAAAACCACACACATACACACACACACGAGGGTGAATTATAAAGAATTTGCTAAAATAAATTAATAAGCTGAAACATGCTTGTATTCTACCCCAAAACCTTCATTCTTTGGACTGTCAGAGGACATATAGTAAAAAAAAAAAAAAAAAGCATAACTGGGATATCAAATTCAAAACAGACAAACAAATCAGTAAGTCCAAAAAGATAACTTTATTCTTAAATTAACAATTAAATGTTAAGAGACACCTGGTTGCTCTATTCACTAAGAGGAAGAATATTAAATTGTAAAAAGACTCCAGTTTTGACAGACTCCCATCAGCTTTCTATAAGGCCTAGAGAAGGCAAGAAAGAAAATTAAAGAATTTGCTAAATGGGCCTTATTTTCAAAGGAAGAGTCTAAAACAAATTGTTTTCTGGGCTTCCCTGGTGGCGCAGTGGTTGAGAGTCCGCCTGCCGATGCAGGGGACACGGGTTCGTGCCCCGGTCCAGGAGGATCCCGCGTGTCGTGGAGCGGCTGGGCCCATGAGCCACGGCCACTGAGCCTGCGTGTCCGGAGCCTGTGCTCCGCAACGGGAGAGGCCACAGCAGTGAGAGGCCCGCGGGCCACAAAAAAAAAAGAAAAAAAAAAAAAGGGTCATTGAAACCCACATGGGAAATTTAAATTTAAATGGCCAATTTCACTGACAAAGTGGGTGTGAGAGTAGCAGAAGGGATTAAAATGGCAGAAAGTTATTAACAGAATAGAAGACAGTGAGCACAACAATTAACAAAAAATCATACCAAAAGAGAAAATGACTGGGAAGATTTTGACTAATATACCTTATAAGCAAGATTTTTTTAAGTTGGAAGGAACAGAGAACAAATGGGGGAAAAAATATGTCTAGAGAGAATGCAATGGAAGGAAAAGATGAAGACATAGTTGGAATAAGTAATAACATCTAAATCTACCACAACAACGTCAAATAGCAGGAATATTTTGACTGCTTGAGATCATTTTGGTTCCTTTTATGTGTGCACTTATCTGGTTCCCTAAATTGTTAACCCGTTTGTATACCTTGACTGATATACTGGTGAGAGGTCTTCTGGGATTTGAACTCCCAAAGGATCTGTAAAAACATGCTCTGTGTACACGCCAGTTTGGGAGATATCCACGGTCTCTTCGGCTGACCCTGCATTGCCTTCTGTAGCTTCAGTTGCTTCTTCTGCTGTTGGAACATTTTCATCAACCTCACTATTTTCTGTTTCCTTTTCTACAAAATAAATAAAACATGCTAACGATCCTAAGTTTGAGCTTTTCTTCCAATAATTTCCCCACACACAAACCCCCTCTATAGAATTCCACCCCGCTACTCCCTTCCCCTCCACACTATATAATAAGACTGAGGATTCCTGATTTCATTTAACATTCATCACTGGATCTTCTTTCAAGCTCTTTCATCCTTGTTACTTTAAGGTCTAAGTTTAGTCCATAATGAGGCATCTGGGACAGGCTCAGACTCTATACAGATGGTATCTAAGGAGGAGAGACATACCTGGTGGTTTTTCTATCACTGGAGATGTTCCGTTGGTACTAGGGGAAGTGGCCGCTGCTGTCACACCTTCTGTAGAACAACCAACCACCGTGATGCCTCCCAACAGGCTGTCTGTCTCTGCTGAGCTATTGCTTGTCATGCTTCCACATAAAGATGCTTTGTCTACTTGTCCGGATTCTGAAAGCTCTTCTCCTGCGGGGTAGTCTGTTTCTCGTGCTCCTGAAAAACAAGATAAACCTTCGTTTAATAGCTCAGTAAACTCCTATAAATAGCATTTTCTCCATTAAGGCAACAATAGGTTTGAAATAAGAGTGCAGGTGAGACAAAGAGCTATTCAAATACACTGCCAAGAAGGTAACTAAATTTTATTTAAACTAATTTAAACTCAATTCACAATTTGAGAAAGTAGCTTAAAAAATTAAGATAATACTTCTATTAACGCAAGCACACGTAAACCTGAAAATGTCAGAAATGACATTTCTGTTCTTAATATGAGCTCCTAAGCAGCCACCTAATGAAATTAAAGACAATGAAATCTAGGGCTTCCCTGGTGGTGCAGTGGTTGAGAATCTGCCTGCCAATGCGGGGGACACAGGTTTGAGCCCTGGTCTGGGAGGATCCCACGTACCGCGGAGCAACTGGGCCCGTGAGCCACAACTACTGAGCCTGCGCATCTGGAGCCTGTGCTCCACAACAGGAGAGGCCGCGACAGTGAGAGGCCCGCGCACCGCGATGAAGAGTGGCCCCCGCTTGCCGCAACTGGAGAAAGCCCTCATGCAGAAACGAAGACCCAACGCAGCCAAATAAATAAATAAATAAAATAAATAAAAAAACAAAAACAATGAAATCTAATTATATCTGACAAGGTAGAAAAAAAATTTTTTTAATTATCTCTATTACTATTTGAAATATGAGCTTCCACCACTATTAAAAATTAATACAGGACTTCCCTGGTGGCACAGTGGCTAAGAATCCGCCTGCCAATGCAGGGGACATGGATTCGATCCCTGGTCCGGGAAGATCCCACATGCCATGGAGCAGCTAAGTCCGTGAGCCACAACTACTGAGCCTGTGCTCTAGAGCCTGCGAGCCACAACTACTGAGCCCGAGTGCCACAACTACTGAAGCCCGGGTGCCTAGAGTCTGTGCTCCGCAACAAGAGAAGCCGCCGCAATGAGAAGCCCGCGCACCACAACGAAGAGTAGCCCCCGCTCGCCGCCAACTAGAGAAAGCCCACGTGCAGCAACGAAGACCCAACGCAGCCATAAATAAACAAACAAATAAATAAAATTAATACAGCCTAGGTGTATACAGTGCCTTAAGATATTAGTAACACATTTAAAAACTAAGCATTTACCATAAAAAATAAACCTCTTCAGTTCTCTTTATTTAGAAAGCTGTTTTTATTCCTATCACATTACAAAAAATTTTTTGTAGTAAAATATACATATATACTACACAAAGTTTGCCATTTTAACCATTTTAAGTGTACAATTCAGTGGCATTAATTACATTCACAATGTTGTACAGCCGTCACAGCTATGTCCAAAACTTTTCTGTCACCCCACACAGAAAATCTGTACCAATTAAACAATAACTCTCTGCTCCCTGAGCCCCTACCACTGGTAATCTTTAATTTAATTCTGTCTTTATGAATTTGCCTAGTCTAGATAGCTCATGTAAGTGGAATCATACAATATCTGTGTCTGAGTTGTTTCCAAGGTCAATCCATGTTATGGCATGTATCAATATCTCATTCCTTTATATGGCTGAATAATATTCCACTGTGTAGATATAACATCAACCTCTTCAATTTTTTTCTGGGGGGGACTGCACCGCGTGGCATGCGGGATCTTAGTTCCCCGACCAGGGATGGAACCCATGCCCCCTGCAGTGGAAGCACGTAGTCCTAACCACTGGATCACCAGGGAATTCCCTTTAATTTTTAAACCAATGTTTTAACATCACATAATATTTAATACACAACTTTAGAAGGCCTTCCCTTACTATTCAATCTAAATAGCCCCTTGCCCTCTGCCACCCACTTATCTTCTCAAATTTCCATTGTTTTATTTTCTTCACAGTATCTGAAAATATCTTTGTTAGTCATTTGTTTCCAGTTTATTTTTGGTCTTCACCAACTAGAAAATAAACTCCGTGAGAGAGTGGTACATAACTATCTCCAGTAACCAGTCAGTTCTTGCCAGTAAGGAGCTGTGGACGGTGGGAAGAGAGGAGCATGGTACTCTTACCTGGTACACTTGCTATACACAGAACATGAGAGTTGCAAACAGTGAAACTATCTAGGATGTTGCCTGGTTGGACAGCATCAATAATGATAACTTTTGTAGCTGAATGAGTGCTGGTACAGATCCAGACTAGGCTGGATAATTCTTCTTGATTTTTTAACTCCTTCTGCTGCTCCTGCATAGGCAAAGTAAGGAAAATGAATGTTTAAAATGAGACGTATGTGTAAATATCCATACGGCTGTGCCTCTACACTAAAGGACAATACTATTTCAAGTTTATTTCCAGATTATTTGGAAGGCTGAAAGTATAACCACCTTTCAACAATAATTAGTAGACTAAGAACTAGCAGTTAAAGCAGATCAGTGTTAAAGCTGTTCTATATCTTGACTGTGATGATTGCTACATAGGTGCATACCTTTGTCAAAACTCTTTGAACTGTATCCATTTAGAGCGTACATTTTATTGTATGTAAAATATACTCCAGTAAAACTGATTTAAAAGAGAGAGGGGGGGATGAGGAGTAAGCAAGGGCGTAGTAACCCCAATTAGAAGTTGGACCCAGAAGTAAGTTTGAGACCAAAGAGCTAAGCAATTAGTCTCAGAAACTGGGTCAATTGTTAGTGCAAGCACTTACCTTAAGTTCCTGATCTAACTTGTCTAAACTGCTCTGAGACGCACTTCGCTGTTCACTGCCTTCTGCATCCAAACCAGCAACATCCTTGTAAAAGACACTCGCTCCAACCACAGAGCCACCGTCTCTGGTCTTCCCACCTGACAAACTGACTCCAACAGCACACCACAGCTTTTTTGGGTTAAAAAAATATGGTATTAAGTCACTTTCTCTCTAAAAATGTTTACAACTTTTCACATTTCTTTAAAAGATCTAATGAGTACAAACAGAGGGCTCTAAAAATATTCAAAGTATTCCAGTCTAAAACTACAAAATGAACAATAACCTTGCCCACGAAAGTAGAATTTAAACTTTTTTGGTTTTAGGAAAAACTCCACCAAGATTTTAAGCAATATTACCATTAACTTCAAAATTAATTTACCTTCATTGATGTATCTTTTTCATCTAGAGGTCTGAGATAGACAGGTACAGGTAAATTTTTCATCTTATTTTCCCCTTGTCCATTGGTTACCTAATAATTGGGGAGGGGAGAAAAAGACACACTGGGTAAGCCTCATCGAAAGTGAACTTACAGGGCTTCCCAGGTGGCGCAGTGGTTGAGAGTCTGCCTGCCGATGCAGGGGACACGGGTTCGTGCCCCGGTCCGGGAGGATCCCACGTGCCGCGGAGCGGCTGGGCCTGTGAACCGTGGCCGCTGGGCCTGTGCGTCCGGAGCCTGTGCTCCGCAATGGGAGGGGCCGCAGCGGTGAGAGGCCCACGTACCGCAAAAAAAAAAAAAAAGTGAACTTACAGAACCACTGAGACACGGACAAGCACTGCTGTAACATATTTACTCTATGAAGTCAAGTTCAAGTTAACTTTGTCATTCTTATTTGAAAAATAAGCAGAAAATCAAGTGGCAATTAGAGAAAATAAGATGCTGCTTTGGGAGCTCAGAAAAGATACACTAATTCACAGACCTGTTAGTGCACACATGTGGTGTGACTGTGACTGTGTGTGTGTGTGTGTGTGTGTGTGTGTGTGTGTTAGGGGTAGGGAATATGGTAAAGTTTCTGAAGACCTGAATTGAGTTTTAAGTTAACAGTTTGAAAGCTCCATGACAAAGGTTTCTTAAAACTTTTAAACAACAGATACTGTTTTTTTTTTTTAACAAAATCTTCAAATATTAAAATAGAATAGGATACCCCAAGTCACATGTACTCAGCCACCTCCTATTGACCCCTCTCCTTCCTCACAGAACTCAGAGGCATTTCTCTTGAGCTGAAGGGCTCTAGAAAACCGCCTAAAAACCACTACCCGCAATACTTCTCTAAACGTGTGCCAAATCCATGCCACTTGAAACTGAGCAGACTTGGGACGTGTAGTTCGAGTCTTTCATGCCCAGGCCTACTCCTCCCCCCTGCATTTCCCATTAGATGCTCTTACCATGTTCAAACGTTACCTGTTTGTACTTTTGAGGCAGACTCCAGCCAAAAGCCTGCACTCTACCATCTTCCTTCTGAACATGTGCCTTTACCTGACGATACTGTTCTCTCTTCTGTTCTCTGCGTGAGGCTAAACTAGCTTCAGTTCTAAAAGGAAAAGAAATTTCCTTTTTAAATTAAGTGAATATAACAACAGCTTATCTCCCCTCCCCTGCTAAAATAGCATAAATAACAAGAAAAAATTACCTTGTGTCAGGCAGTTTACAGACACTATATAATTTAATCCTAACACCTCTAAGGTAGGTTATCATACTCATTTTATAGGTAGAGACACTGGGGCTCTGAGAGATTAACTTTCCCAAGTTTATCTACCTAGTGAGAAGCAGGGTCAGGATGGAAAGCCAGTTCCTTCTGACAACAGAGGAAATGATCAAACAACTAGGACAAGGGCTTATATAGGTCTTCAACATTTCTATTAATATTTATCAATGTTGTCAAACTAGCAAAAAGGAGATTTTAAAACATTTCTCCTCTTTATGAAAACTAGGAGCAATGTACTTAAAGGCAGTCAAGTTATAGGAATAGTTTCTTTATAGCTGATCTGATAAGGGGCAAGAATATTCTGAACTGTTAAGTTATTTAGGGTGTAACCGCTAGTCTGAAAAATACTTACTCTTCGCTAAGGAAATCAAAGGCTTTGGACTTATCCCCAGGGAGTTGAGATAAGGTGCTGCTCCTTTTCTTGACGGAAGGAGTAACGTGGGAGGTGGGTGCATTGTACTTCAGATTAACCGGTGGCTCAGGCTTCTTAGCAGTGTTACTTGAGGAGCTGAAAAGTCTGCTGAAACTAAAAGGAAAATGAGAGGGTGTGTGTGTGCAGTGTGTGTATGTATTACATGCATGGTTAAGAACAATCCATAATTTTCCACAAATTCCAGAGAGCTTTTACAAGGAAATGAGTTAGAAACCAGCAAAAAGATTTCTTGTAGTTACACACTGCAACCTCAGCAATAACTCACAGCCAAACTCAGACATTCAGGAAAGAGGAACTATTGCCTAGAATGGCAGATCCCTGTTCTTTAATTAGCAACCCTCATAATGAAAGGAAGGAGCTCTTGAGTACAGGGAACTTCTCGTAATGAAGAAATAAAATAAGACGGTTCCTTTAGCCAGCCAGTGGTTGTTAAACAGCAAGGTTATGGCTGCACGGTTTGAACAGAAGCTTAGTAAAAGCCACTTCTAAAAATAGTCATAATAAAGTACTAGAACACATACTACCATTTTAACACGTACCTTACGCATTTTTTTAGTAACCTCAATTTAAATAACTATTTTCACATCCACTCAAAAAAGAGAAAAAAACCTATTTCTATTAAATACCAGAAAAAATTCACCAAAAAAGGGCAAGTTTTAAGCACAGTAAATGCACAGTACTTCCAGCACAAACACAGTTCAAGTCCAAAACGCACACATACACACACAACTCAAACCCCACAAACACTAAATTTCTAATCTTCACTTTGTAAAGTTCCTTACAATCACACACCAGTGAATCAGTAACTTTAATGGGGATCCAGAAAACTATCAACTCTAAAAATAGCTCCCCATTATTGTATTTAATTTAGTAGAGGATCCCACTAAATGCGCAACCAACATGATGCATCTTACAATAGTCCTCAAGAACAGCCTTACCGAGCCGGCATACTACACACCAAAAAGAAAAAGTTCAGTTTAGCTATATACCCTAAATTTAAGAAAGAAAGCAAAAAGAAAGAAATCATTTGTGAAAATAAATTTTGATTCTAATCTCGTCTCAAAGTCTTTGTGTGTTTTTAGATACTTACAACTGCCAAATGCTTGACCTTTTTTTTTCCTGCATGGCTGGATTTTCTCTTGATGCACTACAGGGAAAGGGAAAGGGAAAGAGAAGGGGTGGGAGAGAGAGAGAGAGAGATGATTAGTGAGGTAGTCTAGCTTTCTATCTGAAGACCCAAGAAGTTCTTCAAGGGACCCAAGAAGTTCATGAAATACATGGAGGAGAGTCAACAATTTCAGCAAATAGTTACTTCGACCTGTTGTGTCAGTCAGTCTGTTAAGGCCAATACAACTAATATAAATAAAATTCCATCCCTCCCTCAAAGAGCTCAGACTACCGATAAGAGAAAAAATTATTATCTGGGCTGGACAGATAGCCAACAAGCCTGAATGTTAATATTTCAATTTTTTATTGAAGAGATATCCTCCAACTTCCCTTTTTATTAAAATATTGCATTGTAATTCCCTGTCTCTACATAAAGGTACCATTTGTTTTATACTTCCAGCTCTCAAAAATTAGCTTGTAACTTTAGTGTTCTGATGGGTCATTTTTCACAGGACTAAAACTTTTCCATTACTGAAAAGCTGACCAGGGAAGAAAATAAACTGCATTGGGACTTCCCTGGTGGTCCAGTGGTTAAGAATCCGCCTTCCAATGCAAGGGACAAGGGTTCAATCCCTGGTCAGAGAACTAAGATCTCACATGCCATGGGGCAACTAAACCCACACACCACAGCTACTGAGCCCGTGCGCTCCGGAGCCCACACGCCACAACTAGAGAGAAGCCCGGGCACCGCAACTGAAGATCCTGACACAGCCAAATAAATAAATTAATATTAAAAAAGAAAGAAAGAAAAGAAAAGAAAAGAAACTGCATTGATTCGATAATTCGACAAAATTTCAAAAAGAAAAAAAAAAGGCACTGCAAATTGATTTAGTAAGGTTGTAAGGATTCTGCTATGACTGTCAGAGTCCCCTTTTCATTTCTTTTTTTAAGGACTGAATTTAAAACATTTTAATTCAATGAAGAAAGTTAAGCTACCATTTTTATTCACTTGTTGACTACCATTTCACTGCTAGAATTAAAAATAGGAATGAAAAGTGGAACCTGACTATATGCCTCAGTTTTTTAACTATTCACTCATTATTTATTCCATATCCCTTAAAAGCTGGAGTTAAGAACATATTTGTTAGTATATTAGTTTCTCTGTCCAATAAATAAAGATTAAGATAGTAATCTTCTTCCTTCTTAGCAGCTACAAGGAATTACAACTTTTGCAAACTGTAAATGTGCGATACAAAATGTTTTTATTACTATTAGGTAAAGGACATAATCATAAGGAAGTAAAAGTTGGTGGTTAGAAAATATTTTCATAAACTTTAAAACAAGGTGTCAGTGTGTACTATTATTGGTAAATCTGATGTGACAATCCAAACTGAGAAATATGGGCAAATTAGGGGGCAACTAGTTTACAAACTTCTCGTGAGCTCTTTCTAAAATTAAAATAAGGAATGCTGCTACTGAAAATATGACCATTAGATGGCAGCATTAGGTGAGATTTAAGAGCCAACTGACAAAGATGTCAATTGAAGGTTGCTTTCTGCATGACTACTCAGAAAGGGGCTGGTGGTGGAAATCAGGAATATTTTACAGGAAGTCACTGAGTAAGACTGATTTCGTTCCCTATGTGGCAAATGAAAACTTTACCTCTTCCTGACATCACTGCAAAAGTAGTGTCAATTTCTACATTCTTTCAAAAGATGACTAAAGAAATTTTCACATATTGAGGTGTGGGGAAGTATTCTGGCTTATACATGATTTAACTCAAATGTTATGTGAACTAAAACAGCCTATTTGTGGCCTATCAAACATATACTGTACATATGCTTTCATTGTTAAAGAAAAGGGTGTGCACTGACCAGAAGTAAAGAATGTCCATGTTAAAGATAAAGATGAAATGCCTCCCTTCCTGGGACACCAATGCTGGTACTCACTCTTTTGACGCTAAGACTCCCTTCCCAGGTGTCAAGGTCATACTGACTCACTGTGTACATGCTTTTCTGGTTTTTTTGAAACCTTGAAGGAATGTATCTGTGACTTGTTTGATGTTATTTGTTCTGACAAGATATAAAACTGTGCTGAAAACCATGCCTCTCCAGAGCAGCTCCTCAGAGATATCCAACAGGCTGTCTCCCAAGCTACAGTCCTCCACTTGGCTCAAATAAAATTCTTTTCTATTCCAATTATAGATTGTTTACTGATTATTTCCATCGACAGACCATCATTTAATTGCCCTTTAGAGGTTGTGGGGATATTCTCCAAGAGGCCTCACTGGCCCAAAAGGGACCCACTTTGATCACATTCTGTTACTAATTGCTAGTGTTTCTTTAGACCTCTCTTCGTAAACAGAGCAATGGGCTTGGATCCCCAAGGCAGGACTCTAGTTCTGAATAAAGAAATGAGTATCAGTAAACAATCAGTAACCTAGTAAACAATGAGGAGAAAAACACCAGAGGTACTTCTCATACAAACCGAATCATCTCTGTCCATCGAACAGCTTCCTGAAGCTCCATCAATCTCTCTTTATATTGGTTTCTCTCCATTAGAACTCGGGCCATTTCTACTCTAGTAAACCGCTTCCTTTGGGCTGTGGGAATATCACTCTATAACGAAAAGAAGACTACAGATCACTCTGGGAGCCTGTATCTGTTTTAGTGTTATCGCAGACTTAAGTAAAAATTTTAAGCTTTTAACATTCCTTAATTTCTAATCTAATGGATAACAAAAAAAAAAGACCTAATAAAAATAAAATCAATGAAGAGATATACTTAATTATTTATGACTGGAAAAAGTAGACAATTTAATTCCTCAATATAAATACAAATATTTGAATATATTACAAAGGAAATACAAAGAATAGTGCAGATTTTGAAGAAAAACAAAAAAGCTGTCATCTCTATAGAGTTAATACACTCGCCTGGAAATGTTGTTCTCACAACAGTATTTTAAATTCATGTTCTATAACAAATGCTAGTTATTCAGAAAATAGTTACAAGTTAAGTTCCTAAAGGGGTTCATTTATCTCAAACTACCAATCTACATACACACTCAAAGCCAGCGAAAAGCATAAAAACTTGTTGGCTACCTACCAAGGTACCCAATGCTAGGAGTCACTAAAACACCAAAAGAAATATAACAAGATGGAGACAACTGTATTAACCAGAATTATTATTAGGGAGAATAAGGAATGTGAGCGTGGTAAGACCCCAAAGGGGCATGCTCAAGTCAACTTCCTTCTACTGCTGATTTCTAAAGGCTCTTCTGGAGAGGAAGGTTGGGTTAGCTGTAGGGCTTTCGTTTTGCTGAGTGCAGTATGCACATTTTGAATCAAAGCTGAAAGGCATGGGACAGTACGAAAGAGGCTGAGCTTAGCTTATCCCTCAGCAGTCTCCTTCTTTGTCCTCCTGCTGCAGAACTTAACCTCTCCTTTAAAAAAAAGTCAAACAACAAATGATCAAAGGATTTTGAGTTTGCAACACAGCCATCCCACTACTAGGTATATACCCTGAAAAACCAGAAGACTCTCACTGTAATGTTCATAACAGCATTGTTGGTGGTAGTAAAAAGCTGAAAATAACCTAAATATTCATTTACAGGAAAACAGATACAGAAATTGTAGTATATTCATAATGGGATATTATAAAGCAGTGAACATGAATGAACTATACCACTATACTACAACTAGGGTAAATATAAAAAACATAATACTGAGAAAAAGAAGCAAGTCTCCAAGGCTAAATACATATAAAACACAAAAACAGTGAAAATTAACCATACCTTGTAAGGATACATACATGTGTGGTATGATAAAATTATTTTTTTTTTCAAGTTAAGAAAATGATAAATACAGCATAGTAGTTTCCTCTAGAGGGAAGAGCATAGGGTATCTTCAATGTTTGATAATGTTCTAGTTCTTAGGTTAAATGGTAGGTTCATAATGTTAATTTATTATAATGCTAATTATAAGTTATTATTCATAACTTACATGTTACGTATATTTTTAAATGTATCAAATATTACATAAAAACACAAATAAGAGATTGAAGGGGCACAAAATAATCATTCTGATCAGGACATCCATATATCTCAAGTTTGATACTTGACCGGCAAACACCTGTGACAGGAATGATAACCTAGCTACTGACAGAATAACTGGCATGCTAATAACATTGGCAAGAAGTTCATATTTATTCTTTTGTATTTATATGTTGACAACAATATGGGCTAATTGCCTAGTATTAAAGTTTCTAGACTTCATCTTTTTATGTTTAATACCTTTAAACTATTTTTATTCTTAAGGCTTTCATATATTTCTAAGTTAAAATTTGAAACAAAACAAAAACAAAAAACTCCAAAATATCCCACCTGGTCCTTGAGCTTGAATAGGCAAACACAAGTCAGAGCACAAAGCCACGGAGGAAAAATGAGCACACTGCGTGTAGCTAGAAAGCTTAGCATCTGGATACTATGTGGGAGCAGGATCTATCCTATTCATGATCATAAACACGATTTTAACTTTTTCTTTTCATCTTTATAATGCTATACCCAAAGCTTAATTAACAAGATTTCCCCAAAATACCAAAATATGGTAAGTTAAGAAAACAAGTCCAAAATTGTAGACCTACATCATCATCCTCTTTTGCTTTCTGCCTTGCGTCTTCAGCCTCTGCACGAGCTCTAGTGGGGGGTAAAAAACAAAACACGTTATTTGAGTTGACCTCACCTTTTTAAAGAACAAAGAACAGGTCAAAAATTTTAACTACCACTAAATGATTACTTTTCTTTTTCCAAACAGGGTATTTAGCTGCTTTCATTTAGGGGAACATTATCATAGCACTGTTCTCAAGAAAACCAGGCATTAAAGAAAAGGAAAATAATGAATGCTTACAGTTTCCTGATTAGCAATATTTGAACAGCTCTTCTAACTTCTTTCACATCATGACATGCACAAAAAATTATCATATTCAATAAATGGAAGGGTCTGTTCAGAGCAGAGGCAATCAGCCAAGCAGTTAACCCTATCCCAGGCAGCTCTGGGGCCTTCGTGACGAGAGCGCTAAAGGTAGCAGTCTCGGGGTTACACCTATAACCTTGGTGGCACACTGGCAAAGCTTGTTTGGTTTAGAACAATATAGTGAAAACTTACTTCCTAAGCTCTTCCTCCAATTCTCTGTTCTTCTCCTCTAGCTTCAGCTTGGCTTGTTTCACAGCCTCCAACTCCCCTTGCAGCACGTCTTTCTCACAGGTAAGTTCATCCACTTTTGCTATCAAATCATTCTTCACTACATTCAACGCATTTCTAAGAAACACATATTTCAAGAGCACCATTACAAGTAAATATTCTTTCTATCTCACAGCTTATTTCTCTTGTAGACTAAAGTAACTACAATCATAAAGCTAAATAATGACTGAAACCTTCAAAGGTATTCTACCTGATGTTGTCTGTAGATAAAGGTTTAAAAAAAAAAACCCACAAAGCAATGGTCTGTTTTCTTATCAGACAAAGAATAAACGGAGGAACTTCCCTGGGGGTCCAGTGCCTAAGACTCCATGCTCCCAATGCAGGGGGCCCGGATTAGGTCCCTGGTCAGAGAACTAGATCCCACATGCTGCAGCTAAGAGTTCACATGCTGCAACTAAAGATCCCGCATGCTGCAATGAAGATCATGCGTGCCGCAACTAAGACCCAGCGCAGACAAATAAATAAATATTGTTTTAAAAAGAAGAATAAATGGATAAGGCAAGGCAGACCACTAAATTATTAAAAAGTCAGAATTAAATAAAATTAAACTTTTAACAAATAGCATCCAGGACTTCCCTGGTGGTGCAGTGGTTACGAATCCACCTACCAATGCAGGGGACATGGGTTTGATCCCTGGTCCGGGAAGATCCCACATGCTGCGGAGCAACTAAGCCCGTGCGCCACAACTACTGAAGTCTGTGTCTGTGTGCCCCAGAGCCTGCATGCCGCAACTTCTGAGCCCACGCGCCTCAACTACTGAAGCCGGAATGCTCTAGGGCCCGTGTGCTGCAACTACTGAAGCCTGTGCGCCTAGAGCCCATGCTCCGCAACAAGAGAAGCCACCCCAGTGAGAAGCCTGCACACCGCAACGAAGAGCAGCCCCCGCTCGCTGCAACTAGAGAAAACCCGCACACAGCAACAAAGACCCAACGCAGTCGAAAATAAATAAAATAAAGTGGTTAATTAAACAAACAAACAAACAAAAAACCAAATAGCATCCGTAAGGGTACCGCCCTTAATAAGTTCTGAAAAGATATTATCTAATCAACAAAGTAAAATTAATCCTTGAATTTACCTTTAATAATTAATAAGAAAGTCTAACCTTGAAAAAAATGAAAAAAAAAAATCTAAGATCTAGCTCCTTTTGCGTATCGTGGACATAGGACGTCATTAGAGCTATGTTCTGTTTTGGATATACACAGATGTTCCAAAGTTGCTCTGACACAGCAAACTTACAAAGGGGCCTGATCTGCTTTTCCACGTAACTCAGGACCCACTGCACTAAACAAAACTCCACTGTGTTTGAGGGCCTAAGTAAGACTCCACAAATTGCTACTATGGAGGAGAGTTCTGAAGAGGTGGGCCGCATATAGATAAAAACATTTATGCAGAAATAAAAGAAGCCCCAAGAGGAGAGAGAAGAAAATAGATATCCCAGGGGAGGGAGCAAAAACCACATAGGACACATCCAGAAGATTAAGAGAAAGGCGTGGATACTTGCAGGGTAGAAAGGAGATCAAAATCTGTTTCTGAAAAGAACAGAGTAATGAAACATACCATCAGTGAAATTAGGTCCCATTAACTATTTGCTTGTGTACGTGTGTATGCACAAGCCCACACACAGAGAAGGGGAAGGACGTGGGGTAGTGAGACTGCATTCGTGCTGTGTTAAATTAAAGATGTGCCATTGAATTGGATGAGAAGAAAATTCAGTATCTTTTGTTCCCTGTTAAAATTTTGCATATACTTACTTGGTTTCCAACAGTTGTGTATTTTCCAATATAAGATTCTCAACTTCACGACCCATTCCTATCAAAGAAAAAAGATAAAAACTTTGAAAATAAATTTATTAAAATTATATAAACTTATAATAAGCTATAGTCTCAAATTTTATTTTATAAATTTTATCTGTCCTTTAGTAATCTCATTTTGTCTATAATTTCATTTTATGTATCTACTTGTATGGATTATAAAATTATAAATAATTATCTACCACAAAACAAAGCTAAAGATTTTCTTAGTCTGTATTTTGCTTCTCATAGATAATATTTCAAAAGAATGAAGACTTTTCTGCCAAATATTCTAAAAAGTAGCAGTATTTAGGGGGAAAAGAGAGTAGCATTAATATGGATCAGAAATCATTTCTAAATCACACCTGTTATTGCAGGCTTTTGCCTAAGAATTAGGTCTTATTAATAGAGAACAGGAAGAAACAAGAAAGACCCCAATGCAGATGAAACCTTACCAAAGAAATTATGGTCTTAAAGCCCATGCATTCCATGTAAAGCAAAAACAAAGAACAAGAAATGTTTTATGTAAGAAACAGAATGAAAAAAGATCATTAATCTGTAGTTTTAGGCATGATATGAAAAACATCTGAAATCACAATGTCATGATTTAATGCATAATGATGTGCAAAAGACAGAAATCAAGGTGACTTCCTCCATTCATAAGGATGTTCTGATATGTTACCAATTCTTTTGCAAAATAAAATTGAATATAATTAGAGTGAAAATCCCAGATCAATAATATAAAGATTTCTTCAAAGTGCCACCTCTGAAATGATAATGCTTAGCGGTCAATTTATACAATCATGCTTAACAATTTAATGAGTACTGTAAGGTAGGCGGTAGAGCATCCAATGCAAGATCCAATGTAGTGATCTTTAGGGAGAAGAAAGCTATTTAGTTTGCTACTCACAAGAAACTGAAGAAATCAAACAACACATTAGGGAATATACCTCAGAAAGTTAAACAGCGCAAAGCAAGCACAACAAAAAACCCATCACTCCACTAATATTGGTAAATCACATACAATGGAAGTAATATTCATAACCCACCTAAAAAAGGAAGTAAATATCTCTAATGAAAACAATGTAAGTTAAAGGAGTTAACATGTCTCTTTATTTTAAAAAAAGAGGTAATATTTCAAATAACTTAAAGATAATTTAAAATGCAACTAATCTAGGAATGCTAAAAGTTCAATGCTCACATATGGACTCATATTTTGTCTGTATTATAATTACCCCAAATATTCTTAAAGAAGAAGGTACTTCTGCCATGAAGAATAAATATCAGAAACAGTAGCTTATTTAATCATCTACATATTTCCAAAAGCTGAAAATAAAGACAAACTAAAAGTTTCCAAATTCCAATTTAAAAATGAATTTTGACAAGATATGTTGAAATATTTGCTTTAAACACTAATGTTAACTTTTCAATAAAGCTATAGAGTCAAAAGAAATATGGTTACGGTTGGGTGAAAAAAGTTTATATAATGACTATGTTTGCTAAACTCTCAAGCACATAGGGAGATAAGCATAAAAGCTGAAAATATATGCAGGGGAAAAAATAGTTGAGCAGAAAAAAAAAAAGAGAAAGCATTAAATGAGAACAGCAGCCAAGACCACCTAGCTTAAAAAGCAGTAATATTAAAGAATTTAAAAGCATACACACCAGAATATTCCCCTGGGTAAGCAGCCCAAGAGAAAAAACGAATGAGAATCTCAATTAGATTGTTTTCAGAAAGCAAGATCTACACTCACTTATTTCAAAATGAGAGAGAGGAGCCGATAAAATTGAAAAGATGTAGAGAAACCAAACACAATAAAGTATAAATAGGAAAAATTTTTGAAATATGTACTCTATGGAAATCATATCCTATAATGTAGTTTCTAGAGTTTACACCTTCCCAATGAAGAGTTCTCCTAAAATCTAGTGTATAAATTTAATATATAACCAATAGGATCATCCAAAATTTTCACTTTGAAATGTATCAATAAAAACTAACTAATAACTATAAGGAAAACGTAACTTGAAGTGGCCCCATTTCTATTCATGACTTCAACTAAGCATAAACTTAGGTCTGACGTATTTGGAAACCTTACCTATTAAAACAAGCAAAAAAACTGCCTGACGGTTTTAAAAATAGACATCTCATTTGGATTTTAGCACTGATTCTCAAGCTCAGTCCATAGATGGGCTCTGGATTATGTCACTTCCTTGAGAAAGAATGCACAATTTTATCTATTTCTGTATGTGCATTTTCCCAAAAGTACACTACTCTCTTACAAATTCTCCTGTAAAAGAGTTTTAATTCCAAAAGGTAAAGAAGCGTAGGTTTAGAGGTGAAACAAAACTGTTAAAACTATTTAACGATCCATTCACTTAGCTGCTGTGCTATGTCCCAAAGACTCAACAGTGAGCAAAAGATATAGTTGTCTTTGCCACATTGGGCTTATCGTCTAGCCAGGGAGACAGGCACACTAAAAAACCACAATAAAGTATTATGAAGAGTTGCATAATAAACTGCAGTCCTATGGGAATATGTTTCCAGACAACTGAGCTTTAACTAGGGGATCAAGGCAGAACTCCTGGAGGAGGATATTCCATTTTATCAGAGGCAAGAAGGAGATACAGAGACAGATACATAGATTTTCTTTTTTAAGAAAGGACGCAAACAATCCTTCATGACTGGTTTTGAGGGAAGTGTGAGAGATTTAGGATGGAGAACTGAGTTGATGGTGAGGTTATTCACTGAGTTAGTATATGCTGGTATAAGAACAGCCTTTGGGGACAGGACAATAAAGAAAGATGTTGATGAGCTGAGCTTCAGGCATATCAACTATAAAGTTCTACAAATCATCTTAAAGATGTCTAATGGGCTGTTTGGAAGTAATAGTCTGGGGCTGCAGAAAAAAATCTTGGACGGAGAGAAAGACTTGGGAGCAATTAGCCATGAAAGCCAAGAAACAAGAGCAAATCAGACCTGCCAAACATGGAAGCAAGACTGGGCCAGGAACATCTGAAGAATGGGCAGAGAAAGAGGGTCCTGCAAAGAAGACTGAAAAGAAATAGTCAGAGGCAGGAACGAATGCAGGGAAGTCTGATACCACAGAAACCCAGCAAAGACCGTTTTAAAGACAAATGCTATTTGAGAAGTCATGTGAAATAACTTAGAAGAAACAGCTGGATATAGCAAACAAGAAGTTGTTTCAGGGAAGGTTAGTGTGGGGCAGAATGCCAGATTGTAGTCAGATGAGGTGCAAGTGGGACTGGGGAAATCCTCCCAGTTAAAAGTAGCCACCCTTTCAAGAAGTCTGTTTTGTCCACTGGTGTATCACAAGCATCTAGAATAGTGCCAGGCTCATAACAGACGCCTATCTCACCGATATTTCTGCAAAAAAGCACGCCTGGAAATGGGAGAAGAGTAAGTGATAGGGTGGAAAGGTACTAAAGATAGGGAGTCAGAGGAGGGCAGTAGTTTTATTTTAAAATGGAAAAGACCTGAACATGTTTAAACGATAACAGGAAGAAGTTAGTAAAAATAGTGAAGTTGAAAAAATAGAATTTAATCAAGAGAATGAAATCTCAAGACTAGGATGTATGAATGTATGATTTCCAAGTTCTAGAACGTGGCCATGGAGGGTAAGTGACTAAAGTGAATAGAGAAAAGGATCATTGGAAATAAAGTCAAGGGATGAGACATCAATCAAGATAAAGGACAAACTGTGGGGGATTATCTCTTTTAAATTACTAAAATCTGAAAAAAGTAATCTAAATACTGACTACATGCATAATGATTTCAAAAACAAGGGAAGAGTTTTACAACAACACAGCGATTAGAAAAATGAATAATGAGTTATAGAAATGGACTATGTACTTATTTATCAACCAACGTTCATTTAAGGAACTTTGTGAGAAACGATTTTACTAGTTTAACTATGTTCCATTTAGTGAGTATTACACTGCAATTACTATCACTGAACTGACCAGAAGAGAAGCCAAGGAAAAACTATGTGCCTTGGAGATGTCACTTAACATCTCTGACCAAAAGTATTCATGTAGGCTTAAGTCACTACACGTAAGGTGACATAGTAAAACTTCTAATCTGGAACATTCTAAAGATAAATGTATCAGTATCTGCAAAAGGGAGAAGACAGTAGTTTACAGTCTATTTCTTTTTTTTCAAAGTGGAAAGGAAATCAGAATTTTGCTTTTAACCTATTTATTATGCTTCATTTTCTGACTTAAAGAATGGAAGCTTTCGGAAAACACTTGATTTGAAAGACCACAATTATTTCTAAGTACTATGTGGCTTCTTAACTCTACAGGGAAGAAAGTTTGGGGCCGATAACCTCAATAATGATATTACTCAATGCTGGATTGTAAGGAAGCAGAGTGTACAAAGAACATTTAAAAAGTACTTCATTCTGGTTAAATACAAAGGGGAAGCAAGGAGGAATTTTTTTTAGATGATGTATATTGATTCTGGTGGTGCTTATACAACTCTATGCATTTGTTAAAACAAAAAATTGAACCTCACTGTATATAAATCTGAATATAAGTTTAAACATTAAAAAATTCTTCTTTCTAACATTTTTTTGCATCTGCCCCTCAATTTTTGCCAGGGAATCAGTTTCTTAAACCAATCAAATCTTAAAAGGAACTTTTCATGCATAATCTTAACAAAGAGTATAAATTTAAATGTAAAAATGGAGTGCTCCTTAAGAATTAATCTTTTAGCCTTTCTTGAGAAAGACAAGCTCATTCAATTGCATCCAACGTTTTACTAAGACTTTAAATGGTGGGAGTCTATGTCTAACTCAGTTTTATTTACGTACTTTCAATCTCTCTTACTTTACATAAGACTGTGAGCTCTGTTTAGACAGAACTTGTATTTCCTTCAAAAAATACTTGTCGAGGACATAACTAGTAGCCAATAAATTTAACATAAATGAACGCAAGTAACACCTCTCTAGGTTCACAAGAACTGACAAACAGCACCTTTTGAGAACAGTGTAATCTGTGCTGAATTTACACTAAGGGATACAAAAAATGTTTGGAGACCAGAATCCATCCCAAAGGCATAGATTTTTTTTTAATACTATAACATTTTCCATTTCTGTAAGGTCTTAAGTTATAAGAAAGGCACACCAAAGCTAACTGACATGTCATGTAAGGTTTTTTTTTGGCCGCGCCTCATGGCTTGAGGGATCTTAGTTCCCCGACTAGGGATTGAACCTGTGCCCCTGCAGTGGAAGCACAGAGTCTTAATCATTGGACATCCAGGGAAGTCCCATTCATGTAATTATTGTTGAAAGGAACTTTAGAGATCACCTAGAGCAGAGCAAACTTTTTCTGTAGAGGGCCAGATGGTAAATATTTTAGGCTTTGTAAACCACATAATCTGTTACAGACAACTTAACTCTGCTGTTGTGGGGTAAAAGAAACTATAAACAATCTGTGAAAAATGAGCGTGGCTGTGTGAACTCTACTCGTACGCATCGGAGGTGAGCTGGATTTGGTCCATGAGCCGCAGCTTGTCCAACCCTTGAACTCTTTCTTTTTATGCACAAAGAAACTAATGCCCAGAGAGGTTAAGCTATTTGGCAAAGGTCACCAGATAAATAGTAGAAGAGCCAAATGCATTATCCTTTTCAAACCAGATATTCTTCAACAATACAAACTCTAAAATGATTACATTTCCCAAAGAGCTAAAACAGAATACTCCGTGAAATCTCAGAAAAATCAAGTGTTATAATTTCTTATTTAATTAAGGTCAACAGGATTTAATGAACGCTATTTAAGACAGGAATTAACTATCCATCAACCCATAAATCTATACATCTATACATATACCCCATATATACATATATCACTGTGCTTCTTCTATGTAATACTGTCCTCAGAATATAGCAGGAGTTCAATAAATTGTGTGACGTGAATTCAAAATACAAACTAAAATGTAATTCAATTCTAGGCACATCCATAAGTGAAGATATTCTCACTTAAAACTTGCATTATCTCAAAGAATACATTCTTATTAATTATGTAAAAGTGCAATAACTCTGCCCCACTGGACAGTTAGAGACATTTTAAAGAAATTTTCAATTAAGTCATTTTAAAAATCTATTTTTAAAACAGTATGATACTACTTCAGATAAACTATCATACCTAGTAAATCTGCTCCTTCATCCACATCTCCAATTAGACCTGAACCAGCTGACGATAGTTCTTCAAAGAGAGACTCTGTATTGCGATCAAAAGCTTTGTTCTCTATGCCTTTGGTGGGAGTGCTAGGCAGAAAAAAACAAAACCAAATCAACAAATATGTCAAAGATGTTTTCAACAGTGCAAAATGAATACAAAAGGCTAAGTTACAAAGGAATTTTTAACCTGTAATTTACATTTAATATAAAATATAACTTAAAAGGATTTCTCAAGGGTGTCATAAGAGATTCCCATTAAACTCCACAGAGAGAACTGTTGATGAATATATAGAATGTTTTTGCAGTGAGATCCTAGCAAACACAAACAGTAAATGGCAGCTAAAAGAGAGCACTACTCTGCATTGTTCAGGCACTGGTCTAAGTCCTTTCACAGACTACCTTATTAAAACCTTCACACCTACTCTACAAAAGATCTGCTGCTATTATCCCAACTTTACAGAAGAGGAAACTAAAGAGGTTATGGAATTTGCCAAGATCATCCAGCAAATGAGTCAAAGAGGCAGAACTCAAACCCAGGCAGCCAGGCTTCAGAATCCATGATCTTAACTACCATGGTCCACGTTGTCTGGGTATAAATTAGCATGGCCATTTTATTTTTCTTTTAAGGGCAACTTGGCAATATCAAAATTTAAAATGTAAATACCCACTGACCCAAGAACTTGATGTTAAAAAAATTCCTACAGGGAATTCCCTGGCAGTCCAGTGGTTAGGACTTGGTGCTTTCACTGCAGTGGCTGGGGTTCAGTCCCTGGTTGGGGAACTAAGATCCCGCAAGCTGTGTAGCGTGGCCACAAATAAAAAAAAAAATCCTACAAAGCCCCTGTCACAAGAAGGCAATTATGTATGTAAAAGGATGGTCAGAGCAGCAAAAAGTTGAAACAACCCAAGTGATCATTAACAGGGCACAGATAAAATAAGTTATGGATATACCTAAAAGTTTCAACTTTTAACTTTAAAAACATTTAAAATACAGCTTTAGAAATGAAAGAAACCCATTATATAAAGGTGCTTTTTATAAAGCAAGTTGCAATACAGTATGTATAATATAAGCCCTTTTTGCAGGGGTATGGAGGAGAATGGGGAAATGTACGTGTTTGTGCATTAGTGTTACATTAATAGAAAAAAGTCTGCACAGGATTTCCAGTTAAATACGATGGACACAGTCATTTATCACCCAATAATTCAGAAACTCAACTGAAATGACAGTAAAGGAATTTAAAAAGTATACACCCACAAGGACATAGGGAACAGAAAAAGAAACTACAGCAGATGAAATGTGAACAAAATTATATAAGATAGAAAACAGATGGGCAAACAGTAGAAATTGATTTAACAGACCAGACAAAGCTTCAACTTAAGCCATTAGTGTTTAGGAAGGAAGTCAGCATGCTGCCAGAACCCCTGAAAGGCTCAGGAATTGAAGGAACCAGCAATCTGCAGAGAGAAGCATGCAAGAGGGAACATAAGATAGAGGGATGTGATGAAAGACAGCACAAGAAGCTATATGAGATCTAAATCCAACCCTCCAGGACAGTGAGACCTCCCTTCTCCTGGCATTGCTCCCCGAACAATGGAAGCCAAGGTTAAATGTTACAGGCAGAAAACTGGAGAGTCAATGTCATTTACTTAAGTATGAGCAAAACAGCCACAGAGAACCAGACGATCAAAGAAAGCCTTTATCATAAAATTGAGTCCAAAACACTCAGAGTAAAAGGAGACAGTGAATGCAGACAGCAGCAAAAACTTAAAAAAAAAAAATTTATTTTATTTTCATAATAAAGTTACATCCGTAAGAGAACTGTAGGGTGTTATAAAAAGTAACTATCCAAGAAAAACAAAAAAACTTTTAGAAAAAAAATTGACGAGGGTTGAAAGAGAAAGTTGAAGAAATCATCCAGAAATTATAAGAAAAATAGAAGAGACAGAAAAGAGGGGAAAAAGGGAATTGTGAGGGTCAGTCCAGAATGTTCAATATCTACCTAATAAGTGTTCCAGAAAAAGAGAAGAAAAGACAACAAAAAGGAGAAATAAGAGAAAATTTCTCAACGGGGAAATATGAACTTCCAGATGAAAGGACTACTGCAGATACAAAAGAAGATGCCTACATTGAACACATCATCATGAATTTTTAAAAAGGAAAAAACAAACAAAACAACAACAAACAGGGATAAAGATCCTAAAAGCTTACAGAGAATATATTAAAAAAGCAAGAATCCAAATGGCAACACTCCACTAAACATGACAATGAATTAATGTCCTCACAATTCTGAATAAAAACTTCTGAAGATTTCCCAACCTGGAATTCTATATCCAGCCAAACTATCATTCCTTTAAATGACATTTATCACATTCAAGTTCTCAAAAAACTTACTTCCAAAACAGCCTTTGCCAGGAAAGCTAGTAAGAATATTTCTGTCAAAACAAAGGCATAAATCAAGAAGCTAGATGTCATGGTATCCAGGAAATAGAAGATGGAACAAAGGAGAGAAGTGAAAAGAATTCCCAGCATGAAAATGAGGGCAAATTCCAGGACCAGAGCAAACACAAAAATGTCTACATTGGAGAACGGTAACAGAAGGTTCCAGGAAACTGGTTTTATTTATATTTGGCCATTTTGAGAATGTTTACATTTATGATTTGCAGGGTATCTGTTAGTGAATTAGTGATAGGTATGTAGAAACCTAAGCAAAAGAAACAAACAGAACAAAACCAAAAAAACCCCGAGGCTTTACTAAATTAAAGAAAAACGAAGTTGTAAAAGAAAGGAAATGTAATCATAGTATATTCTGTGGCTAGGCTGTTATTAGTATTTATATAATTGTAATGATGTAAACAATGAACGTTAATTTAACAGAAACTGAGATGTAATTATATTGGGAGGATGGAAGGAAAGATGATGGTTTAAAGAGCTATGCCCTATAAAGTCAATAGCTAATATTGCAGCCTTTTTTAAACCAGGACTCCTCATTTGATCCACAGAATACAGAAAATGATTTGAGTGACTATTTGCTCAATTCTCCCAAAGAAAGTATATAGCTAGTACTGTTCTAGATGCACAGGAGTATAAATATTTATTTATTTTTTGGCTGCAGCAGGTCTTAGTTAATGGCGCACGGGATCTTTCGTTGCGGTACATGGGCTTTTCTCTAGCTGCGGTGTGCAGGCTCAGTAGTTGCAGTGTGCACAGGCTCCAGAGCGTGTGGGCTCTGTAGTTGCAGCACACAGGCTCTCTAGTTGTGGCAAATGGGCCCAGCCGCCCCGCAGCTTGTGGGATCCTAGTTCCCTGACCAGGGATTGAACCGGCATGCCCTGCATTGCAAGGCAGATTCTCAATCACTGGACCACCGGGGAAGTCCCTGCACAGGAGTATAGCTAATTCATTATATACAAGGGGTGCCTTAGGGCATTAGGACTTGATTTTCTCACTGAACCCCAACTGAGAAAGAGAGAGACCAAGGAAGAACAGCATAGGATGTGATTTAGATACCTGAAGATAAATACCCAAAGAGACCTGAGAAGTGATAGAGACTGCCTCTTGGGAGTGGGAATGAGGGGTCAGTAGGGGTAAGGGCCTACTACTGCCCTTCATATTTTGTATTATGATTTGACCTTAATACTGCCATACATGCTTTAGTCTAATAAAAATGTTTTTGATTTTTAAAAACAGGTTCAGAATGACAAGAGCGCACAACTGTTAGTAAGTAGCCGCATCTCTTAGGTTTAGGAGAGGATGAATAAGAAGCAAATTTCGCTTTTTACACTCTGCATTGTTTAATTTCTTAAATAAACAATAAAGAAAAAAATCTTTCAATAGAGCACAGCCTTTGAAATCAGAGTCCTAGGTTGAATCCCAGCTCCACCTCTTGCCAGCTTGGTAACCTTGGACAAGTTACTGTACAACTCTGAGCTTCCTTATCTGTAAAATGGGGGTGAAGACATCAACCTCATAAGGCTATAATTAAGATAAAATGATATAAAACAATAATGAAGGTAACAATAATGCTAGCTAACATTTATTGAACTGGACACTTTGCCAATGATTTAACATATATTGATTCATTTACTCCTTACAGCCATCTGAAGTATTATCATAATTCCCTTTTATGGATGAGGAAACTTACCTCAGATTCAAATCCAAGTCAGGATTTGAATGCATGTAGTCTTATTCTAGGCTCATGCTTTTTAACCGCTACTGCATATAATGTCTAGCAGTGATCAAAAAAATGGCACATATTTTTATGGTCATTGTTAGTTAATTAAAAAATAAAATTTATGGAAGAAATTAAAAGGCAGCAGCTCCTGTGTGACATTCTTGAACATCAATATATTTCAGATGATCTTCATTAAGATAATACATACCATTCTCTTCTAACCTCTAAATAGCCTCCCCATGTAAAATGATACTAAAATGAGACTAATTTCTTCTAGTAATGAGATCATTACAGTTTTGAAGGGAATACATTGTCTTCTTCCTGATTGGGGGAAGGAATAACGTTTCTTCAAATTATATTTTCCCCACTTTTGCTGTTATGTTTTTCCCAGTTCCACAAAGTAGGGAATACTCCTTGGCTGTCTTTTTTCCCCATCCGTCCACATGCTCCTAGTCCCTGATGCTGCAAAGGTAACACTTCACAGAAGATTTAAACTATGTACAATATCCAGCTTCAAAAAAGAGAAAACTGAAATATAACATCAACATTTCTTCAGCAAAACATTTGAATGCATTTTATCTGGTTAGAGACCAGGGGACAACAGTGTGCTTTGGGAGAGGGGAAAGGGAAGGATAAGATGTCCTAATCGGGCTTTTACAGTACCTTGAGCCTTTATATCCACTGAGATCTTTGTCCATATCCAACTCAGGAGTGGATTCAATGATTGCCTGAACTTCTGACTTCTCTTCATTTTCAGCAGAGTCTTAGGAAAGAACAAGATAACAAAAACAGTGCATATAACACATACTGCCCCCGTTATGAAAATTGCTTCTATGGTTGTAAATACATCATTTGATCATAAAAAATTTTAAAGAGTTGATTCTAGGAAACACAAGGTTAGACAGACAATATGTCATATATTCAATTAACAGTAAATATGAGCAACTAAAAAATAACCAAAGGAAGTTTTCATTTGTGTTTCTCTGGACACAGTGCAGTGTACACCAGGCCAGAACTCACTGTTTTCCTTGTATTTAAGGGGTGAAATACAGAGAAATTAAAGACAAAGACTAATGACCTAAGGTAGGGAACAGAAAAAGAATGTCCTCCTGCCTTTCAGGCTCTCAACCCCTCAGCCACTGCCCCACCACTTTTCTCTCTAAAACTTTATGTAATCATCACATCTTAAAGCTTATTTACAATTGAATACAGTTTTATAAATCTATGGCAGTAACACCCCAAAGATGTCATATCCACATCTGGATTTATTGAATACTTTGTCAGTATGTAAATAAGTAGGGTCACTTACCTGTTGATACACTTCTAGTTTCTTGGACTACCTGTACTTCAATATGCTTGCTTCTCTCTGACTTATCTGGTGTATCGGCAACCTTCCCAAATCCTTCATTCTCTTCATGTAAGGGAGTATCACTAGGAATTGCTGCCACATCTGAAGCAGTTGTTGATGCTGGAGTGGTAGCTTTAGATCCTCCCTGGCTGACATCAGAAAGTTCATCCTACGAATAAATATAATTAGGGAAAACATTCTGACAAGTAATTTATTTAAAACTATCTTTTACATGGGTTAAGAAACTTGAAAGAAAATTCTATTAAAAAACAGTAAGTCACTGATTACCAAAGGAAATCAATAAATAATCTCTGCAGATTATTTTCAAGTAATTAGGAAATATTTAAGCAATCATGTTTTTCCAGACATACATGAGATTCTTCTAAATAGAAGACCTGAAGACCTAAAGACCTAAAAGTAGAGTGGCAGTATTAGCAATAAAATCATACATTACTGCCATCATCAGAGTTTGTAATGGCAGTCCTCATTTGTAAAATCATTTGATAATAAAGACTTGTTTCCAAACACTTAGAGCATGTACTGTGTGGTAGCTACTCTAAAACAGCAATGGAATAACAAGATTCTTAATCTCAGGATACAGTTTTGTAAACAGTGTTCTTAAAACATCCTGTATCCAGGGAATTCCCTGGTGGTCTAGTGGTTGGGTCTCCGTGCTTTTACTGCCAGTGGCCCGGGTTCAATCCCTCGTTGGGGAACTAAGATCCTGCAAGCTGCAAGGCGTCACCAAAAAAAGAAAACAAATCCTGCATCCAGATCACTTGAAGTGTTTGTAAAAAGGACAGATCCTAAGTCCAAGCCCAGACTTTAGGCAGTGGGATCAGGTAATCTGCATGTTTAACAAGCAATCCAGGTCATTTATATATAATCATTAAAATTTCACAACTACTTCTAAGATCCACAGATAGGCTTCAAGAAGTACATGCCCAGACTGAAAATTTATGCAAACGTTTATGTACAATGAATTTTTCTAGGAAAAGAATCTACAACTTTTATCAGATTTTCAATGGGGTTTGTGACTCCAAAATAATCAAAAACAGCTGTCCACTAGCTACCAATAACGAGGCAGTTCTTTACAGCAAAGCACCCAGTCTTAGAGAGAGTGGGACAGAATGTTTAGTACTGGCAATGATGGTGGTGATGATTAGGGTGAATCTAGTGAATTTACCAAATGCATAATTTTGGATGAGTTATGTATTCTTCCTATAGCTATGTTTTCTCATCTGTAAAATAGAGATAATGGTACCCAATTCATTGGATTATTCTAAATTTTTCTGTATAAAGACTTAGCGGTGTATTCACACATACCAAGTGTTTAAAATGTTGGCTATTTATTACAATTTATAACAATACATTATGCACAACCTTGAAAATTTGGCAATACATGCTTTTGGCCTAAGGAGAAAAAAAGAATATATAAATATATTAAATTGTGCTATGGTGGGGGATGATTATTAGTGATTTTTATTTCCCTCTTTAAAATTTTATCTTTCTTAACTTTTAAAGAACATGGTTTAAAATACATTATAGCTACATCAACTATAGTTCAATAAAAATAAAATAAATTATAGCTATAAAAATAATGGAACAGAATCCAAGCAATTAAAAATAACTAACACTATACCAATCTTACACTGTCTGAGAGATTTAGGTTATTTTAAGTGCTGAAAAGTAAGAGGGTGTTCAAGGTTAAGACTCTCTTCAAGTATAAGAAAACATTTTTTGACATATAGTCAACTTACACATGCTATGATGGACAGCAACTACAATGAAAGTAATCACACTTGGAGAACTTAACGATCACCAAACCTCTTAGCTTTACAACATTAAAATGTTTCATCTCCATTTTCTTCTGTTAATATTTTAATTTACTATAATGCATTTTGATGTATGGCTGAACTAATATAAATCAATTACCAGATGAGAACAAAGGGCATGCAAAAGAAAATATATTCTCTATGGCAAACCGAGAGCTCTTTATCCCTTCAGTACTCCTCCCACCCACACTCTTCATCCCTATCCCAGGCTTTTGGAGGTTATTCCCCCCTTATTTTTGTTTTTAATAATGAGAAATCTATAAAGTCAGACTGTGACCTAGCATGTTGTACTCACTAAGAGTTTTGAGTATCTTAGCTCTTCTGGTGGGTTTAAGCTCTAACACGTGGATAAAACCCAAATATTTGCTGAAGACCGTCATGCTAGTAAATTTTTGCTAGTCTCATTTTCTGACAGTTTATATTGTACTTGGACTTTTATAATAGTTGGTCAGCTACTGATTATTTATTGCTCATCAACATTTTAAGAAACATATATATCCATGACAGATGATCCATTTAGCAAAAACAAATCTCATCTGAGATTCAGAATCTATCAAAAGAAAAATAAAGTGGCATATCCATATTAGCATACAATACTTACTTAAAATGAATTTTCAATGACATAGGAAAATGTTATGTTAAACTGGAAAATATATATACTTTTAAGGAAATAATCAAAGATGGAGATAGAGGATGTTATTTATAACAGCAGAGAACTGAAAACAACGTAAATGCTCCAAAATAGGAAATTAAGAAAATTATAGAACATCCATACAACAGAATACTACGCAGCAATTTAAAAAACTGTGTTGTAGAAGAATACCTACTGAGATGGAAAATATTCACAATATTCTGTGAAGAGACTGGGGACTAAAACAGTTCTGTATAGTATAATCAACTAAGAATGGCTAGAAAGAGCTATGTCAGGACACTCATGACAATTCTAAAAGTGGTTGCCACTGGGTAGTTTGACTTTTGCTTTTACTATGCTCTTGTTAGCACTTCTAAATATATATATTTTTAAGTAAAAGAAAATTATAAAATTCAGAATATTAATCTATATATGAAGTATGGTCTCAAAAACAATTTCTACTTATTTGTTTGTTTGTATGGCTGCGTTGGGTCTTCATCACTTTATTTATTTATTTATTTATTTATTTATTTATGGTTTCTCTTGTTGTGGAGCACGGGCTCTAGGCACGTGGGCTTCAGTAGTTGCAGCACTCGGGCTCAGTAGTTGTGGCGCACAGGCTTAGTTACTCCACAGCATGTGGGATCTTCCCGGACCAGGGCTCGAACCCGTGTCCCCTGCATTGGCAGGTGGATTCTTAACCACTGCGCCACCAGGGTAGTCCCTCAAAAACAATTTCTTTAGGTATATAAAGAGACTAGAGATAGTAAGTTTTACTATAACTAGATGAAATTCTCTTTTCAATTTGAAAGTTTTGAGAAAAGAAAACGATTTATACTATTTATGAGTTGGGACTATCCATTCATTATTGCCTTGTGTTTAAAATAACTTTGATTACAAATATTGCAATATTAACCGTATGCTAATAAAATCAGCTGAATTACACAGCCAACTATTTTCTTTTGTGCATCTCAAATACAGAGCTGATATCCAATGGGAAGAAAGACAAATCAAATACATTAATAGTTCAATCCTCTATCACCTCCTCCCCTGTTAAAATTAAAAGACAAAATTATTTGACTATTTCCTGGAGCTGGAGACTGGCACCTAATACAAAAGTATCTGATAAAAATTTCATCAAGCTGGGCTTCCCTGGTGGCGCAGTGGTTGAGAGTCCGCCTGCTGATACAGGGGACACGGGTTCATGCCCCGGTCCGGGAAGATCCCACATACCGCAGAGCGGCTGGGCCCGTGAGCCATGGCCGCTGAGCCTGCGCGTCCGGAGCCTGTGCTCTGCAACGAGAGAGGCCACAGCGGTGAGAGGCCCGCGTACCAAAAAAAAAAAAAAATTCATCAAGTAAATTAGCTTGTTAGAAGTTGAGTCTGGAAAACTGACAATAATATTTCTGGAGCCAAAGAGGACTATAGTGAAAACAACTAGAAGTCACCCTGAGTACCACTCTCTTGGTCTTTGTTTTGATGTGTACTCTATTTAACAGAAAAAACAGAAGTGGCATTATTTTGGTTAATCTAACAGCCTGGCTAATTCACATTTATGTTATCATATACATGAATTCCCAAGCTTTAAAAGTTTAAAATATAAAGTACATTTAAAAATTAATATAAAGAGTCCAGGTTCTGATGAAGTACTGATGGGCAGCGCTTAAACCCATCAAAACTATGGATTCAGAAAGCCCTAGAGAATATCAAGTTCATCTACAATGAGAAAATTATATGCCTTTGATAACTGGTCGATCTTGACCTTGTTGTTTCCATTTATCTCTCAAATAAAAGTCAAGTAGAGAAATTATTTCCTCTTCCTTCATATCACCCTACCCCACAAGGTCTAGCTATTTTTACCTTAAAAAAAATTATGTAGTAATTTAAAAGTTCACAATATAAACAGCTTGGCAAAAGCCCTCTTCCCCAAAATCATTTGTGGATCTGGGAGTATGAAATAAAGTAACCAGGAGAGAGCTGAACCTAAAACAGGAAGAGGACTCTGACACTTCAGGGGATCTCAAGATTTAGGGCTACAAGGAAGTGGTAAATTAGGATCTGCTTAGAAGATGGTATTTTAAAATGCTATCCAAATAACATGAGATTATTGATCTGTAACTCACTTCCCTTTTATACTTTTACCACATAAAAATATTTTACACACATTAAAATAGCTCACAGTGTGGGCTGTACTTCTGACAGCTGGATCCCAGGGACAGACCATGAGAGCTGAAGAGGGAAAAGCTCTGAATTTTAGGGAATAGTTTTCAAAAGACGTATTTCTCCTTGGTCTCCCAGATAGTGGAGACATAAAGCTCCCAAGATTAGCAGGAAAGCAATGAGGTGGGAAGTCTCTGTCATGTGTTTGGCCAAGGGCACAATATTCTTATATTGTATCTCCTATGGAAGAAATTATGAAACTCTGTCACTAACTATGCCTCCAACTAAAGATAGAAGGAAAAAAGACAAACCTAAATATTAGCCGGCTAAAAGATAAAATGTACCACTTTTGGTCAACAATGAGTTCATATGATACCAGGTACAAAATGAGGGAAAATGTTTTACTAGGACCTAAATGGAAACTGGAAGCATTTACATAAATTATTCAACATAAAGTTATAGGGGAGTTGCATGCTGTAGTTTCGCATTCACTCTGTGACTTCTGGAGACTTCTAATTCCCATTTTATGCTGGTCATACGCCAGGTGTACTGTTTTGGCTAATAGTTTTGACTACATTATCTGAAGACCACTGGCCTATCAATTTCAACTGCCTGATGCCATTAAGATATCCTCTTCAATGACACAGGTGGGTGCCAAAAATGGAGACTCACCAGGTGGTCAAGTCTCTTTCTGATAAACGTTACTTGTTTTGTAACCCCATTCCCACTCCTTCAGTCTTTAAGAAACTCTTACATTGTAGGCTTTCATGTCACTGGAAAATGCCCACAAAAACGAGCAACCTGACTTGGGGTTCCAGTGTTATAACTGTAAAGGAATGGCACTCTTGTGCAACAAAACAAAATAACAAGTGCTGGTGAGATGTGAAGAAATTAGGACACTTGTGTACTGTTGGTGGGGTTGTAAAATGCTGCAACTGCTCTGAAAACAGTATGGAGTTTCCTCATAAAATTAAAAATAGAACTACCACATGATCCAGCACTACCCCTTCTGGGTATAAAACCAAAAGATTTGAAAATAGGGATTCAAAGAGATATCTGTATACCCATGTTCAGAGCAGCACTATTCATAGTAGCCAAGAGGTAGAAGCGACCCAAATGTCCATTGAGGGATGAAATGGATAAACAAAACGTGGTATATGTATACAATGGAATATTATTCAGCCTTAAAAAGGAAGGAAATCCTGTCACATGCTACAACATGGATGAACCTTGAGGACATTATGCTAAGTCAAATAAGCCAGTCACAAAAGGACAACTACTACATGACTCCACTTATATGAGGTATCTAAAGTGGTCAAATTCATAGAAACACTAAGTAGAGTGGTAGTTGCCAGGGCTGAGGGCAGAGGGAAAGGGGAGTTGTTGTTTAATGGGTATAGAGCTTCAGACGTGCAAGACAAAAAAGTTCTAGAGATCTGTTTCACAACAATGTGAATACTGTTAACACCACTGGACTGTATACTTAAAAATGGTTAAGATAGTAAATTTTATGTTATACGTTTTTTATCACACAAAAAAAACAGAACAGGTGTCATTACTTTTAGCTTCACTTGAGATACCATAGTGAAAACAATCTGGTCTTTGTGCTATTTTCCTACTGGTTTTAGAGTATCAGGCTGAAAGTCTATAGGCCTTTACAAGATACTTTCAGATGTTCCATTCATCAAATGCCTCCCGTGCCCAGTGCTGCACAGAATACATATGTCATGTGTTATCTGGCATTGCCCCATTACAATTTATGTTCAGAAAGACTATAAAGTAAGCTCACAAGTATAAAAATAAATTATCCCACTAAGGACAACTTAGAAATGTTCCAATACAGTGTTTTCCTAAGTAGCCGCCTGATTTCATCTGAAATAAGCTTTAAAAAGGGGGCAAGCAACTCTGCTACATAAGTTCGTCTTTAGCTTCAAAGATTTTAAGCCTAATGTAAGTAAAAGACAAAATTACAGGGAGTAACTAGCCCAGTGGATACCCACTATAACACTTATCACCTTATATTTAATTCCTATGTTTACATTTCTTTCTCCCCAAGTTAAAGCTGTGCCCAAAGCAGTAGTTTTAACACTCTTTTGATTTACAACTCTACACCATAAGAGAATCACAAAATTCTGTGTATACAAGTATTTTATGGAGAGCTTCGCATCTTTAATTTGATTCCTAGAGGAGTCCGTGACCCAAAGAAACACTGAGAAGCATAATTCTAGACACATTTAGGTGAAATAAGTCTGTATGTAAATTATACTGTAGGTTCAAAAAAATTTAGAGAGGCACGGATGACCTACCTCTGAAGGTATTTCTGAAAAAGACACTGTTCCACTGTCATGGACCTGCTGAAGGCCTTACCCTGGTTAACCCTGACCTAGTAGGTAGGAGAAAGTCTTATTTTGTCTTTATATCCCCAGGGTCTAGCATATCAAGCCTGACATGAAGTAGGCTCTCAAAAGATGTTTGCTGAATGAAGCTGAATGGTGCCCTGACTGGGGCTGAACAAATCTGTTTAAATAGGGAGGCAGCCCATGGTAAAATGACATACTAGGCTGTCTCCAGGATACATACAAGTTATGTACATTCTGCCCTGAGGAAGGTATTTGTGCAAAGCATACACGTTTTCTTACCTAGAGCTGGAAAAATAGAAATAGGCTGAATTTCCACAGGATTTACTTATTATTTTCTCCTTTATTTCAAAATGCTGACTTTAGAGAGGAGTAAATTACAGATTACAGTAAAGCCCTAGCAACCACTGTAGAAGAAACAATTTTCTTTTTTATTTCAGGGAATAACATCAGCAGTCTTCCAAACTGAGCACTTGATGTCTTGAAAATAGCAGCTGAGAAAGTACCCAAAAGTTAATCACTTTCATTTACTTTTTACAAAACATTTTGAAACCCCATTCTCACCTCCTGTTCTATAGCCTTCAGAGGTTCAGGACTACTGCTGACCTGAGAAGAGGGAAAGATTATAAAAGAGAAAAAAAAAAAAATCATGTATTTACTAGGTGTTAGCATATTTCTAAGTATCTTTGGCTTGTGCTACCTCTCAGAATAACAAGATCCATCTCTTTTATCTACTTTGTTAAAATGAGGGTTTGGGGGTTTTGTTTTGTTTTGACTTAAAATCACCTCCTTTAAGCCTCTTTTTAAAGCCATCTCATGACTCAAAAACCACCTCTTGGGTCTTGTCTTACCTTATACTTTGTCAATAAGCAGTTTATCACTTAACCCTTTTTTCTATTCACACAGCTGTGTGAAATCTTCCTGAAATTTATCCTAATCATCTCGAGTAATTAACATAATAAATATTCCAGTTTAGCATACTTGGAAACATTAACCACACTCTTCTTCCCTCCCGCCCCTCACTTCTGAAACTGTTAAGAGAACACTAACAATCGAAGGGTAACCAAGATTCAAGTCCTTTTTCACAAAAACATCTATTTACTCATATTCTTCATTTCTATCTGTACATTTGCCCTCTTTGAGACAAAAGTGTTTTTCTTAAACACAAACAACTTCAAGTTTTAAATATTCTTAGTCTGGAAATCCATCAAAGTCTTTTGAAAAGTCTAAAATACAGCTCTCCTAGCTCCCTGTTAATTCCCACAAAAAAACCCACAGATGAGCAAGGCATGATTCACTTTTTTTCTTTTTTTTTTTTAAATTGAAATATAATTGACTTACAGTACTATACTAGTTTCAGGTGTACTACATAGTGGTTTGATGTTTTTAGACATTACAAAATGATCACCACGATAAGTCTAAGTACCATCTGTCATCATACACAGTTAATTCAATATTATTGACTATATTCCCTATGCTGTACATTACATTCCTTTGACTTCTTTATTTCATGAATGTAAGTTTGTACCTCTTAATCTCCCTCACCTATTTCACTCATCACCTCATGCCCCCTCCCCTCTGGCAACTACCAATTTGTTCTCTGTACCTATGAGTCTGTTTCTGTTTTGTTATGTCTGTTCATTTTGTTATGCCTGTTCATTTTGTTCTTTGAGGTTCCACATATAAGTGAAATCACATGGTATTTGTCTTTCTCTGTCTGACTTTTCTCACTTAGCATAATACCCTCTAGGTCCATCCATGTTGTCACAAATGGCAAGATTTCATTCTGTTATATAGTTGGATCATATTCCATTTGATCTATAGCATGACTCACTTTATACAAACCAGACTGCCTCTCCCTTAATATCTGTTTACATGATCTTTGATTCTGGATTCTCATCTTCAACTCTTCTCAACTATCATTTCATCAAAAGCTAGGTAAATAACTCTCTAAATAAAAATGAAAAGACTGTGAACATAACATTTTAAAATGAAAAACAAAAAGCAAGCTGCAGGAAATACTTAGAGCATAAACCCATTTATCGTTTTGGTTTTTTTTTTTAAGATTTTTTTTTTTTTGATATGGACCATTTTTAAAGTCTTTATTGAATTTGTTACAATATTGCTTCTGGGTTTTTTTGGTTGGGTTTTTTTGGCCACAAGGCATGTAGGACCTTAGCTCTCCGAACAAGGATCAAACTGGCACCCGCTGCATTAGAAGGCTAAGTCTTAACCACCTGGACTAAGTCCCTAAAACCATTTATCTTACAAAGACATATATGAGTATGTATTATCTATGTACATATATAAAGAAAAGGGTATGAATGGTATACCAACTATTCACAATGACTGAGGCAAAGGAATGGAATTTAGAGTTGGACAACTATACATTTTTACTCTAGATTTTCGATATCATTTGATTGTGAAACATTATTAATATGACTTTTAAAAAAATTATTAAGCCTACTTCCTAAAATATTTGGACTCTGAGCAACTTTACAACATTTCTAGCATCTGGCATTGTGTGTGACCTGGTAGGCATCAAAATTTTTTAATGCAAAAAGCAAGGTAATTTTTCTTCAACAGGAAATACTTAGAGCTATTTTTCTTATTCTAAGAGTTTGTTTAAACATTAAATATCAATAGTAATAAATACCCATGTGCCAATTACTTCAAAAAGAGTCACATTAGAAACATAAGCTTTAAATACCATCGTTTTTAAATAGTGTTGTTTATTTGGAGTTTTACCATTTTTCATTCTCAACATACACTAGCATCTTGGTCAATAAACAACACAATAAATATGCCAAAAAGAGGAAAAAAATCTCATTGATTAACACCCACTAAGAAAGAACTAATTCCACTGCCTCTTCTCTAAGCAAGAGTTTAAAAGGGGAGAAAGTATGTATCCTATAATTTTGTCAGTTATACCTCAATAAAAATGAATGGGTAAGTACCAAAATATTAAGAAGAGTAAATCTTAACTCCCTTTTCCCTTCAAACTGCAACTGTCAGCTGTGGATGATTCCTGAAGTTATCTAATGAGGATATATGTGAGTGGGAAAGTTTGTAAATAAAAACTGAAGTTATAGAAGAAATTCCTTGCCCTCTGTCCCAAGCAAAACCAACCTGAAATATTACAACATATAATCCATTTTTCTTAAAATTCTATTTTTATTTTAACACTAATGTAAAAATCCAAAAGGAGATAATGTATACTATAAACTAATGGAAAAACCCAACGTAAGCATCAACGGAAGAAAGGGCCTAGAAGCAATCACATTCCAACCGGTAAGCACATTTAGTGCCTAGATCTTGGTTCCTAAATACCATTCTACAATAAACAGAACCAAGGCTCTTGGAGAAGCACTTGATTGCACAGCAGGGGCAGGGAAAATGCAAGAGCCTGGAGCATCTGATGGTGTCAGGAAGGAAGGACTCAAAAGAGTGTGGGCATGTCGAAAGGGTATAGGATGACTCCTGAAAGAGCTCCTGATGTCCAAGGCTGAAACACTCTGAGCAACAAAATAAATAGTAATGGGACTTTCCTGGTGGTGCAGTGGTTAAGAATCCGCCTGTCAATGCAGGGGACACAGGTTCGATCCCTGGTCTGGGAAGATCCCACATGCCGGGGAGATACTAAGCCTGTGCGCCACAACTACTGAGCCTGCACTCTAGAGCCCACGAGCCACAAATACTGAGCCCATGCACCACAACTACTGAAGCCTGCGCACCTAGAGCCAGTGCTCCACAACAAGAGAAGCCACCGCAATGCGAAGCCTGCACACCGCAAGGACGAGTAGGCCCCGCTCGCCACAACTAGAGAAAGCCCACGTGCAGCAATGAAGACCCAAAGCAGCCTAAATAAATAAATTAATTAATTAATAAATAAGTAATAGCATTGGATAACCTACAGAACAAAATAATACCTTTGAGTTCAAATATAGAAGGGAGGGAGTGAGCAGCTCTCCCTCCCCAAAGAATTACAGTTAATGAATGTAGGATGAAGAAAATAGAAAATAAGCATTACAACACCACAGTAATAATTACTGTAGGTAAGATTCACTGATGCACGTTAAAATCAGTAAATGAAAGTCTGAGGAGAAGCAGGATATTGGCTCAGTCTCAAAATATATCCACCAAGATATTAATTAAATTATAAACAGAAAAACAGTAACTTTACAGTGAAGAAATCCAACACACACCAGCTGAACCAATCAATCGAGGTTAACATCACCACTACGGCATTCTACAGTATTCTTGCCAAAAATATATAGCCTCAATCTAATCATAAGAAACCATCAGAGAAGCCCAAATTGAGAGCTATTTTACAAAATAACTAACCAGTACTCTTTAAGCCTGAAGGTCATGAAAGACAAGGAAAGGCTGAGAAACCATCAAATGTTAGAAGAGACTGAGGAAACGTAACTCAGTGCAATGTGGGATCCTGGATTGCATCCTGGAGCTGAAAAAGAACAGTAGTGGGAACATTGGCAAAATCTGAATACAAGTCTGTAGTTCAGCTAATAGTATTGTACCAATGTTAATTTCTCAGTTTTGATAATCTTACCATGGTTAGTTAACATATCAATGTTGGGTGGGTGATGGGTATCGTTCCTTCTGTACTATTTTTGCAACTTTTCTATAAGTCTAAAATGTTCCAACATGAAAAGTTAAAAACAAAACAAACCAAGAGCTTTAACTGTTTGGAAATTTAAAATCACACATGCATTTTACAACAGGATCTTTAATCACAAAAGACACAGGAATAAGGTTTAACTACTATAGAGATTCAAGCTTGGGAAAACTAAAGAAATAGGAACAATTTAACACAAATGGAGGAGGATGGAAAATTCTTCTAAACAATAATGCTGGCTCTGTTCAGAAATTTTCCATTCTGCATGCTAAGCACGTCCCCTGACGAATGCAGCACACATTGACCACTGGCTTTATATACCAAACCCTGCTAACAAGACCTTCTCACAGCAGTTCCACTGAAGTATTTCAAGTCATGTGGTTTCAAAAGTACTCTTTAAAACTTTCACAAGTAGGTATCAATCCAATTGCTTTTTAGCTAAAATTGTTTTTCTCAGTTCTAAAAGTCACATTCTACTAATAACCAACAACCCAGGAGACTCTAAAGGAAAAAATAATACTTTTTCGGAGTATATATACATATGTGTATACTCACACACGTCTTTAGGCATGCGCAGGTGCATATATATGCATAGGTGTATATATACATATATATGTGTACATGTGAAACTAGATGGAATCTATGAAATCATTGCCAAAGTGATACTAACCAAGGTCTAGAAAACAGCATGAAAATTTTATGTGTAGGATATTTTAAATGATATTTAAAACACTTTGTTCTCTTTCTATATTTGGGCACAAGGGAGAGATATCTGAACTCTAAACTTGTAAAGCAATGAAGAACTTATACAACATAGCTGGTGAGAATACAAACAGCTACCATCCCTTTGGCAGGCAATTTGGTGATACCTAGCAAAATCTTAAATACATGCTTTAATCCAGCAATCCCACTTATGGGAATTATAAATACAAGTACTAAATTATGTACAAGGTTATTCAATGCAGCATTGCTTGTAATGGCAAAAGATGAGGAAAAACTGAGATGTCCTGTCAATAAAGTAGATTTTAATGGCAGATGGGATATGTGATCCCTTTCCCCTGGCCCTTCCTCAATAATTCTGATGTATCATTCATCGCCCTTCACTCCGTTGTTTTCAATTTTTTTCTCTCGGACTCCTCTTCTAAGCACACAAACAACCCAGTCTCGCGCCTTCTAAGAGTATCTTTCCCTTCACCCTGCCAACTGAAAACATCTTTTCACTGTCCTCCCACCACAACCACCTTTCTCGAGTAATATACACTCTCTATTTCCTCCTTCGTGAATATAATTCAGTTGGATGAACAACCTTACCTTAACATTTTTGCCCATTTCCACCCTAGCATTTTTATAATACATTTTCAACAGAAAATGTCATTTAACATAAGAAGTTCCTTTTTACCAATTTTGCTAGTGGCCCCCCATTAAGAAATTTCTGTTAATGATACAATATAAAATTCCTCTGCTTTCTGCCTTAAACTGATCTCTAAACTCGATTTGAGGACCATCAAAAGGTGTCAGGTGAAGCTTCATGTAAGCTGTGGCATTTAGATTGGCCTTGAAAGAATACTTCTACTGGTGGTAACCTAAGCAGGATACAAATATGTATGTGGGGAAACAATACAGAAAAGGATGCACAGGTGTGGAGTTCAGGAAAGGGGTCAAGGTCAGAAATTCAAACTTGTGAACACTGATGGGTGAATGGTATTTACAGACATGAAACTTGAGCTACCCACATTAAGTAGAGGAGGGGGCTAAAATTTAAGCCCTAGAGAACTACAACATTTAGAAGTGCAAAAGCAGCAATGGAAAAGGACCTATGAAGAAAACCAGAGAGAGAGGGAGAGGGGGAGATGGGAGACAGAGGGAGAGGGGGAGGGGGAGGGGGGAGGGGGAGAGAAAGAGAAAGAGAAAGAGAAAGAGAGAAAGAGAAAGAGAGAAAGAGAAAGAGAAAGAGAAGTATCCTGGGAGCAAAGTGAAGAAAACATTTCAAGAAGCAGAAAGTGGGCTTCCCTGGTGGCGCAGTGGTTAAGAATCCGCCTGCCAACGCAGGGTCACAGGTTCGAGCCCTGGTCCAGGAGGATCCCACATGCCGTGGAGCAACTAAGCCTGTGTGCCACAACTACTGAGCCTGCTCTCTAGAGCCCGTGAGCCACAACTACTGAGCCCCTGTGTCACAACTACTGAAGCCCATGTGCCTAGAGCCCGTGCTCCACAACAAGAGAAGCCACCGCAATGAGAAGCCTGTGCACCGCAATGAAGAGTAGCCCCCGCTCACCACAACTAGAGAAAGCCTGCGCGCAGCAACAAAGACCCAACGCAGCCAAAAATAAAATAAATAAATTTTTTTACAAAAGAATGATAAAAAACAATTAAAAAATAAAATTAGAAGAAAACTAAGTTGGAAGGACAAATTTTATTTAAAAAAAAAGCAGAAAGTATTCAAATGTGTCAAATGCTGCCACAAGGCAAGATGGGAATGAGAATTTTCCATCACACTATTTATTTATTTATTATTTATGGCTGTGTCCGGTCTTCGTTGCTGTGTGCAGGCTTTCTCTAGTTGCGGCGAGCAGGGGCTACTCTTCGTGTGGTATGCAGGCTTCTCATTGTGGTGGCTTCTCTTGTGGATCACGGCCTCTAGGCATGCGGACTTCAGTAGTTGTGGCACGAGGTCTCAGTAGTTGTGGCTCATAGGCTTAGTTGCTCTGCAGCATGTGGGATCTTCCTGGACCAGGGATCGAACCCGAGTCCCCTGCATTGGCAGGGAGATTCTTAACCACTGTGCCACCAGGGAAGTCCCCATCATGCTATTTAGAGAGATGGATATTTTGGGTAACCGTGAAAAAAGGCACATTGGTGCAGTAGGTAGCACTGAAGTCTCAGAGGAATGGGATGAAGAGAAAAAAAAACATTCTTCAAACACACCAAAGTCTGTCCCCACCTCGGGGTCTTTACAGATGCTAGTTGATCGTCCTGAAACACACAGTCCTCTGGACCTTTCCATGCACCTGTACCTTCTTCATTTCAGGGCACAAGTCACCACCTCCAAGAGGCCTTCCTTCATCACTCTGAAATAAGCACTCCTCCTTACTAATTACTCTCTAGCCCCTTACTTAGCTTTTTAAAAATAGTACATAACACTACTTGAAATTTCATGGTTTCATTTATTTGTTTGTTGATTTCCCCCACAAAAATACAATAAGTAAAGGAATAATATGTACAAATACTTCTTTTTAAGAACAACTTGTATATTTTTCTAGGTGCATGAGTCCTGGCAGATTTTCCAGTACAGCTGTCCCTTGGTATCTACAGGGGATTGTTCCAGGACTCCCTGTGCATACCGAAATCTAGATGCTCAAGTCCCTTATATAAAATGGTATAGTATACCTGAAGATTTCAGGTATACTATACAGGACTGGATTAAATAACAATCTTCTCTTTAAGGTATCTTTTTGTATGGTAGTTAAAATACAGTTACCATATGGTATACATTTTTGATGTCCTAGAAGTATCCCTGCTACTTAATTTTGTTCTGGGAAAGGGACATGGCAAGTAGGCGATTGAGAGCTGGGTGTTTTGGAAGATCTATTAAACCAACAGGCAGGCTAAAAAAGTCAGTGTGGCCATAGGGCTAAGAATGAGAAAACTTCCTAGTGGCATCACTGTGGACACTGAGCAGCTGCATAACTACCTTCTAATAAAGTGAGCAAAAAAGAAAGGAGAATGAAAAAAAGGTGAGGTTAGGCCTACTGTTAAAAATACGTTTCAGTGAGAGCAAAGCTATGAAATATTTATTGACTGTTTACTGTTTTGAGCACATTTCAGAGGTCAATGGAATGATTCTAAATGCCTCTACCTACTAGAGCTGAAAAACAGACCATTTATATTATCTTCAAAAGAGTCTTTCTAACATCTAAAACAAATAATTCATTTGACAGACATGTTCTGAGTGACGATTATGTGCTAGACACCTTTTCTAAGTGCTAGGGATACAGCACTAAACAAACCGCATGGCTTTGGAGAGAAACAAAGTAAATAAGTAAATGACTTCGTAATTTAGAAGTATCATAAGAGCTATCTATGTAAGTACTTAAACCATGATAAGTAATTTGGAGAAAAAGAGACCAGAAAAAGGAGATAAAGACGTAAGTAACTCACCTGTATTCATTGTAGGTGGCCTGTTTGTTTTATGACAGAGTAGATTTTCTAATGTAACAAGGTTCCTTTATAATCAGTGTTCCCTTTATAAATATTGCACTTTATAAGATATATACTATAACTTCAATTATTTTCAATTATTAGTATATCTCCACTCTTAGAATATATTATTATTTATATTTATAACTTATTTGGTGACAAGATCTTGGTCAAGAACATAATCTATAATAAACTAACACCAGGCCTTTTCAGCTAAACACAATGCACTTTTGGATATTGCTTTATGAAGGTTTTGAGGAATGTATCATGGGGTTTTTTTTGTTTTTTTTTTTAAGTGAAGCCCTACTAAATTGTGACGCTTCCTAACAGTGAACCAAGGATTTCAGGTGGCAATAATTTTTGGTTCACTGGTCACCCCATCCTAAATTCATATAATGTAAATCAAATAGAAATAGCCTAAATCAAATAGAAATGTTGGTCATTAGTGTGACAACCAAGATGTAACAAAGCTTGACTCTGTTTTCCTATATAATTTGAAAAAGTATAATAAAAAACTAAAACTCTTGGGAAGAGCTCATTTCCAATTTAAAAAAAGCATCTGTTTTACGAACTAAAAATGTGTACATACTATTTCATTTTATTATGTTCTGGTTGTCTAGCACTTCAATTTGGATAAGAAAGGTTATAAAACATAAATTGAAGGTTTTCACAGAATAAAGCTTACCTTCAGGCTGGTATGAGAACGTGGTTGACTTAACTCCTGAAATTTCCATTGCTCTGATCCAGGGGTCTCGCCACCTTTCTGAGTGTCAGGTGTAAGCAATCCATCTCCAGCAGGTAATGGGAAAATCCCTAATGATATAGGGCGTTCTTTTCTATTTGGAGAGGGGAGAAAAATCAAGCATTAATTCGTTTTTAACTGTTACTCATCATGACTGTAAGTAATAAGGCTGGGCTGTCACTGCTCCAGAATTATCACTCTTAAGTAATTCTGTCTGCCTATCTGAACAAGCAGACTTACCAAAGAGAAAGGACAGAGTCTCAGAAGCTAAATTAGCCCCAGGGAATCAACTAAGAAAGGTATAAAATATAGTTTAGGAAATCTTATTAAGTTACTGATGAGTCCCTTACCCCAACTCCTGCTTTTAGACTTCCCAATTCCTCATGTTAATCCCTAGATATTTACCATGCCTCTTCAGGGTATCTCTTTTCTGCCTAGAGGAAAATCAATATATGGTCTAAATCAGGGCTACTGATTAAATGGTAAAAAGGACATGTGGACCAAAAAAATGCTGCCTGCCATTTCAGTAAACAAACAACGTTGCCTGCCATTCAGCCATCAGCCACTGCAGCCAGCCCTGATGGAGGGCCCTGAAGGGAATTCAGGATGGAGAAAAACAGTATACTGACCCTAGATAGTTAAGACGCATATCAAAGGAATAATTTCAATGAGCCCAGACTCCTGCATGTTCCCATACATAGAAAAGCATTAAAATCATTAACTTGAGATGTCTGTCTTTTGTGATTAGCAGAAATCTTTTGATGTTCCACTATATGTTGTTTTTTATCTATTTATTTATTTTTCTCAGCAAAAACTCCTATATATCCTGGTTCCCCCCTTTGCCGGTTTGGGACGGTTCCTCAGAGCTATCTGAGAGGCTGCCCTGCTGGGCTATAGCCCTTAGTAATGTCTCTGAATAAAACATTAATTCTCAACTTTTAGGGGGTGTGTGTGTGTGTGTGTGTGTGTGTGTGTGTGTGTGTGCGCGCGCGCGTGTGTGTGTGCGCGCGCGCGTGTGTGTGTGTGCGCGCGCGCTTTCAGAGTTTTATCCCCTAAAGTAGGAAAGCTGTATTGTTCTACAGAACCAATGTATGAGACCCTTTCCACCACATTATGTATGAGAAAACAATTGTCAGTTTCTCCAAACAAGGAGGCCAAAAAATTCTATGAAAGACTGTAGAGTTTCCAATGCTTTGTGGGAAATTCCAGGGAACAAGAGTTTCAATTTTAATAATAGAATTTTAACAAGAAACACATCCTTTGTTAATGCAAAGGACTTTTAGAGGGTAGAAATAAGCCTGGGTCATCCTGGGTCATTAACTCAAATGGAAATTAGCAAGAAATGAGACACCAAAGGTTTGGAGCTTCTAGGAACCATAGTGCTGCTGGTAAAAAATGTAAGTTAGAACAGAAACACTGAGGTTATAAATAAGTAATATAAATACATAATAAATTGGAAAATATTCAGTTTTTCTAAATAAGTCTTTATTCTGTAAGCTTATTTTCATACCAAGAAACTTAAGCCACTTTTGAAATGTGCCCTCACTGAACACAAAGGGTACACTGCTTTCATTCCTAATGACAATCAGAAAGGATCAGTACAACTGTCAAACACCTCCTTAAAGATGAGGTGAAGCAAAAGGGTTGATAGACTGCATTTCATTAAAGTTGTAGGCACAAGGAAATAGAACAGGACTTTTCTCTATCAAGAGTTAATTATTTATAACTTCTTCACACTTGGGGTACTTTTCCTATTTGATTTGGGAGGAAAATTCAAACGCATGTAGGCAGCATAATAAAAGGCTAGATTTTAAAACCAAATCTAAGTTTGTCTCCACGACCTGCCAGAACAACCAAATAACAAAGTAGTCGGCTATTCTTTCTACCAGTTACTCCCAAATGCTGGTTCAGCAAGAAAGTTGTCATAAGTCCACAGAGAAGAGGCATTATTTATTATATCCTTACTGGATAACACAGAACACGTTATACACATACATGCTTCCACATATCATAGAACCTGTTCTTTCTTGAGAATGACTCACCCCTTTGCCACATCTTTTCTGCTTGATTTTAAAATGCCCTTTATTTCACCAAATGATGGTGACAACGATTGGAAATTTTGGGTGGGGAACGTATTTTGGGAACTGAAAATCTAAGGGTCTAAGAGCTACTAGATTACTTATTGTTTTTTAACATATCTTAATGACTTTAGCAAAAAGTGACCAGGAATTTAATCAGATGGAAGTTAATGGAAGGCTCTCTAACCCCAAGTGCAAAGAAAGACAATACAAACTTCATTCGAATTCATCACACTGCCAATGATAATCAAAATACAGGCCAGTCATGAGAATTATCTTCCTTTATGAATGACAACACAATCATTTTCACACATGTTAAATACTGGAAAAGTTGGGGGAAGGAGTCGGCTGTGGGTCCAAGTTTTACTTTCCTACTCCTGTTAAATACTAAATCTACAATCCAAAATATAAGTAGAATTCAAACCTTTGTACTGCTTATATTTATCCTTCAGAAACTGCTTGACAGGGAGGGAATTTTTCTTCAGAGACTGATAGCTGTCAAGAGGGTCAATGATGCTCTAGGTTACACTGTTCCAACTGTGGAAAAATTGTATTACTACACACATCTTTTCTCTCCTTTTTTTACTGATAAACTACGTAAGACTTGGAGGGGAGGGAGAAGGACATGTAATTATGCACGTTAAGTAGAGTCCTATTTTCAAAAGGAAACCCTGAAAAGTGAACATTAGTCCTGTACTACATTGGTATGCATGTTTGATACTCTGTATGTTAAACGCTTCAGTAAAACTCACAAAAGAAACCAAAGAATGAAATACATGTGGGAAAATATCAAGTGGCAGATTTAAACCCCAGGTGTTTCAATAATGCATTACTATCTAGAAACAAAGCTATCATCAGGTATCAGAATCCTTGTTACATATTTTTAAAAACTGCCATATATCCATTTTTAAATTGGTTATTTAAATGTTATCTTATGTGCATAAATAACTTTGCAAATATGTTTTGAAACAGCTTTATTATTCCCATTTAAAACAAATAATAATTAATAAAATCTACTGTACATATTATAAAGAGCAGTAAAAAGGTTACATTTGTTCAACACCCACCATGTGGCAAGCACTCAGATGGATGATTATCTCATTTAATCCTCATAAGGAAATAGGAATTATTTTCCCTGGTTTCAGATTAGGAAAGGTGACACTCAGAGACGTTAGGCACTAGTAATCAGCAGAAATGGGATTCAAAGTCAGGCCTGTTTTGACTTCAAGACCCATGTACTTTCCTTGGAACTACCTATTTCTTGACAATTTAATCTTAATATTAAAGACTGAATATGGAAGACTTTCTTCAATCAGATCAACAGCAACTTTTATGTCAAGGAACTTTTTGAATTTAATCATAAGTTGTTATTTTATGAATAAAACAGCTAGAGCTAAAATAGTTTTGCTAACAATGTAGTAGATATAAGTGACTATGAAAATTATTTACTTGTTTAATTTACAATATATCTTGCGACTGATTGAATACAAAATAATCATCTCACGTGTTTTTTAAAACGACCCAATGGGGTAAGAACCTCAGAGGAGGAAACTCTGGCACAGAGAGTAAGCACCTTGCCAAAGGCCCCACAGCTCGCATGTGGCAGAGCGTTTGTAGCCAGGCAGTCTGACTCCAAACCTCTCACCCACTGCACAGCACTGCATGGCACAGCACTGCACTGCAAGGCACAGCACAGCACTGGCATCTTAAATGGAACGGAAACCTAAGCCAGCCCTTTAAGACTAATCTTATTTTAATAGTCTAAATATTCTTGAGTCAAGGTATTTTTCAATTTCCTAAAAGCCTATATATACATACATACAAATCCTTTATGTATTAAAATATACACAAGTAATAAGATTTGCTCCTGATTTTTATAAAATCAGGAAAAAAAAATGACCAAGTACCTAGTTTTAAGACCATAGTTGAAGTTTAATTTTTGGACCTTAAACTAATGTTGAACATGAATGGACCTATGAATAAAAAAAGAACACATTGAGGGAATTTACTACTTTAAGTACACAATTAGGAGTTGAGTCTTAAGTAAACACATATAAAAAGCTATACACTATGAACCCTCATTTAAAACGATGCACAAATCAAAAATCTCAACAAATCAATTTTAGTTTGATGAGTTAGAAAACAAAAGAAACCAAAACATTAAATCTCTAAAATACAGAAGATGGTTCTTAGAGCGTGCAAGTAGAGTGAAGAGCAGAAAAGCTACAGAGATTAATGACTACCCCCCACAAGCGGGCATGGATATTTGTCACCCAAGTCTACAAAGAAAAGGCAACATCTGACAAAACAATAGTGAATAGGCTCTGTAAAGCTTTCATAACTTTGATGTGTAAATAATTGGGGGGAAAAATGAATTCCTTGCCCTAAAAGGTTTAAATCCTTTTGCTTTAAAATATATTTTGTTTTAGAAAGAAAATATTTAAGTTGTCAGTTCCCATGAGCTGCTATCAAAAACTGCAAAAACTGCAAAAAGGATGCCTGAACCTCCATCAGTCAAAGGATAGTTGGAACAAAATAAACACCTATGGCCTGTGCCTAATCAACTACAAGTCCCACCATAAAAGATTATTTGCTCCTAAATATTCAGATACTAAACGAAGAGACTGTGCAAATTTAGACCCAATGCTCGACTCCTGCTCTCCCTTTACTCTTTGAACACTGCTTAAAACAAGACCGCACTGATCTTGTACTTGTGTATAAGTACAATCTGAAAATCTTTTTCTTAAGTCGGTGCTTTCCAAACACCAAGCCGTATCCCTAAGTGATAGCCCATAAATTACTATAAATAAGAAATGAAATCTCAGCTTCAATCCATTTTCCATTGTTTCAATCTGCAACAGAAATGGTTACAAAGAAGACCCGTGAAGCTAAAAATTCAAGAAAAACCAACTAAACAGGGACTTCTAAGAGAGACTAAAGTACCTGAGTATCCTTGGTAGGTTCTGCGTCAGAGCTGGCACTCCGGTAGAAATAGAAAAGTGCACAAGCAGCAAAACAGAGAGAGACACTAAGATAGCAGAATTAATGACCACCGCCCCGCCAACAAAGCCAAACACAAACAGCAGCATGCATCCAGGACTCATGGCGCTGTGCTGGCATGGTGAAACACCGGAACCAGGAGGCCTACACGGGGGCCAAAGGGGTATCTTTGTAGTGAGGATCTGTCATTCAGCTGCTGCCACAAAAACAATGCCATCAGCAGCAGCTTTCCACTCCATCCTGCAGCAGCTCCGAAGCGATGACGTCATCCCGCTCTCCCCACCTCATAACCATAGAGCTGCTGCTCCTAGCATTTATGCAGCAATCCAGAGCAACGGCAAGCCTATTAACTGTTTTCCTCTCCACTAAGAGTCCTGGCTTAGCTCATTGGCTACAGTGCTTGGAGATCTACATAATTTATTCACACTCCCACATCAAACAGAAGTCTTAGCTACTAACCCTTTCAAACATGCCTCTCTGTAACAAAAAGGACTTTTAAACCAATTATACAGGAGAAATGAACATTTTTCAGCATTCTCACAAATCAGACAATTTTAAACCTACTGTAATCTTCATTAAATATCAGAAATCAATCAAAATACCTCGATATGTTGCCATATAGCATGGCTCACAATTTACCTCTTCATTAGTGAAAGCTGTTCTGTTTTTCCATGCTACTCTCTCCGGTAGCATTCCAACTACAGTAGAGAGCTTTTTGAATCAGCTTAACTATTGTTCCAGGATTAAAGAACAGAGAGAAACAGAAACAAACAGATTATTTTATTACCCTTTTTCCCAAGGCAAAAATGTATTAAAAAGCTTACCTAATTCTACTATGAGCTGTGGACTCTAGTTGATCACCCCCTGAGAGCTGATGAAGTTTTGTTCTTTCTAAGTGTTCCATATAATTATGGATCATCTATTTTGAAGAAAGAAAAGAATACACAAAATTTTAAGACTAATACCTGGAATAAAAACATACTGTTTTAGCAAGGGAAACCTTTTAATATAAATTTCTTATTTATCAGACTACAGTTCCATGTAAAAGAATATTAAGGATGAAATTTTCTTTTAACGGCAAAGGAATATGCAAATGCTTACATTTAAGGATGCTAGTGTCCGCAAAAGTAGCCAACATCTTGCTTAGCATAGCAAAAAATTTTTTCGAACCCTGGCCACGCTTTCACTGCTGTGGCCAGGGTTCGATCCCTGGTCGGCGAACTGAGATCCCGCAGTGGCCCAGTGTGGCCAGATAAATAAATTTTTTTTTTAAGTATGCTTTTGTTGTGAAAATTTTACTTGGCATGCATGCATATACAAAAATTAAGAAGTATGTAAATCAATTTGAAACTGTTGTTTACTTCAGATAAACAAAAAGATGAACTCTGATGCATGGATTAAGATGGGTAATTCTATCAAATCAAATATAAAAGAATCAATCAGGCTGTTCCCCAATTAAAACTAGCCCAAATAAGAAATGTATCAGACAAGGAAAAATTAATACAGAATCACATGGATATGGTATATGAAAGCATTTTTAAAACTTTCAAATTTAAAGATTTTCTCTTTACCACCATTTAAAGAACAGTTTTGCAGAAATACAGTTTTCGTCTTTGTGTCAGTGAGTCAGAAATAAAGAGCTGTTTCCTTCTTGTATCAGGGAAAACTTTAAGGGAAAAAATTTAAATGAGACTAGTATAACAAAGTGATGGTTGGGCCAAATAGACACCAATTTAAATTTTCAAAAGATTTTAGAAAATCTAAGTCAAATTCTTTTATAATGGAGAGTGATTATATGAATTTGATTCGTTCAAATGGAAGAATCTAAGTTTCTTTAAGCATTCAAATGAATAGAAATCTCCCCTAGACTGCTTTTATAATAATCTATTGATATTTATTCAATATAGACAAATAAAAAGATTAAATAAAATGCAAAGATACAGAATCAGTTCTACCCCAAATAATGCATTCTATAGATTGATTCTTGTCTTAAATGAATACGTTAAAAATTTTTTAATTTAGAAGATGTTGAATTCCAAACCTTCTTCAAATGACTGACCCAAGTAACTATTTCTGACATTCCAAAATGGTCTACATAATGAAATTGGTTTCAACCCAATTAAACTAACACTTAATAGGACAGAACAACAACAACAAAATGGCAGCTAATATTCATTGAGCACCAACTACAAATCAGCCAGTGCATGTACATTGTTTCAATTAATCCTCACAACAACAATATGATTTTCTAGATAAACTCCAGTTTAAGGAGGTTAAAATAACTTGCCCAACTTGACCAGCTAGTTAATGATTAACTGTGCTCTAACTGTCAGCTAGTTGGTTTTGTGGCCAGAACTCAGGTCCATCTGACTCAGTCATCAGAGTAGGCAAGCATTACAGGACTCATGGTGTATCTGCCCTTTCAGTCAATTCTGCAGGCAGGCAATAAGTTCATTGTCCTTTCTTCCTCACTCCCACAAGAAAACCCCACATCCTAAAGCATTTCCTGATGTCTGAAATAAAATATGCACTATAGTCTACATATGCACAAAAAAGTAGAAATAATAAATTGTACATAAAAATTTAAGTTTTAATTACAGGGCTTCACAGAGTAGCTCTGGTGTTTTTTTTTAATAAAAAACTGAGTAGGGGGCAATGCTGCCAGGTAGAAAAGAGAGGTAGAGTAAAATAGGATATGCTTTAGATAAGCTACTATTGGGTCCACCAGCCCCATCCCTCCTTATCTCAGAATGGCAACTCTCAATTTTCTCCGGAAAATTAATTAACATTAATTCACACATATCCAGGAGTCAATTCAGCAACAAGTAGCTGGAGTCATGAAGAAGGGTCCCAAGCACACTGTTTAGAACATCCCAACTCCCCTCCCACTTAGAGAAATCTTCACAGCAGAGGTTGACTGTCAACTTTGGCTAAAACTGAAATGCAAGGCAATAGTTATTAGAAAAGCAAGGCAAAAATAGAGGTTTTGAAGACAAGTGGCATGAATCCTTTTAATTCTGTTGGCCTTGAATCCATCCATATGCAGCTCAAAATCCTATAAGTATATCCACAAAGCCACTATTCTTAAAGTGGTTGAGGTGGCATAAGACAAAGAGGCAAAGAAAATTTTCTAGTGCATTTAACGTCCATGTGTTTCATAACCTAAAAGCATTATTGAAAATTCAGGCAAGGGAATCAGACAGACCCAGGTTCAAATCCAGTCACATACTAGCATGGAATTTGGGACAAATCACTCCATCTTCTCTTTCTAAGCTTCAATCTGTAAAATGAGGGTGGATTATAAGAATTTACTCAGAGGATGAGATGAAAATGCATTTAAACAGTCCCTGATGTAAGACCGGGGTTCAAGTTTTTAGTGATTAATATAACAGTATGTATATTTCCTCCAATGCCCTCTTCAAGATATGTCTTCTTTCAAGCAAATTCAGTAATGTGTATAAAATTTTGAAGTTAATTAGAGAACAGTTATTCACATTACAAAAAGAGCCAGAGATTTCTCTTAAGCAGCAAACAATGCTTTTGATAAAAGTGCTTTTAAACAACTTTTTTGTAGCCTATAACAAAGGTTACCTTGGTTAGAAGTAACAGTGGAAAGATTAAGGTTAAATCTTTCAGACTTCCTTTCCCTGAAGGTTTTCAGAATTTACCTTTAAAGGACACCTAGTTCTTTAGCATTGGATAGCTATTTATAATTGCTAATTGAATTGTATTTCTAGTACAGCTGTATAAACACAGAAAAATGTGGGCTAGAACAGAAAAGACCCACATTTTAAAGCAGCCATATCTGTGTTATATAAACCTTCCTTGAGGCAGAACGAAATACAGAGAGCCTATCAGGGCAGAGGATAGAAGCTGCTTAGGACTAAGGGTGGGGACCCTATGAAAATGCTACATGTAAGATCTGCCTTGGTTACTAGAGAGACCCAAATCTCTGCCTTGGTATTTAGGATTTTCCTGAGATCTTTTCTTCTTCCTGGGCTGTCCTTCTCTGAAGGATCAGAAATAGAAAAATTATTATATCTTTTCATTTGAAATTAAGATGTCAGGTTGCTTTTTCTGCTGGAACACATCTTCACTTTTGCTAAATACGTATATGAGAGAAAATATGAAATTTCACTTTACAATGATTTTTTTTCTAGACTGCATATTTTATACATATTTCAATTTAACAATCCTCAACTATTACAAAGGTTAAAACTTCAGTGAAAAAACAAAATGACTACTCATTATTCATCACTATCAACTATTTATGGCACATAAACCTATTCCCCCAAACATGCTTATAATTATCAGCATTGATAAGCACTACCAGTACAGGGCATTGTTCAGGCACTGAAATGAATGGTGTGAAAAGAACCAACAATAGACCTTTAACAATCAATTGTTCTTTAACAGTCTTAATATCTACCAAGTATCTGTCTTATTAAAATGTGGTTATTTTTTACATACTGAAAAGGCTGCTGTGTAAGCTGTTCCTGTTTTTCAAGAGCTCTATGGTTCCAGCCCTCTGTGGCCAATCTTTTTCCTCCACCACTAAATATCAATTCTGTGACACTTCATGCTTAGTGTGTGGTTATGTAAGTTAAAACAGTAATAATCAAACCTCACATGTCAGGAAGAAATTCCAACACCTCCCCAAGAAAGTGTTAAGCACACTAGTCTCCAAAGCAAATGAAACTGAGTGCAGTGGGGTTTCACATTCCTTAAAAGCAACAATATAGGTCCCGACCAGAGGCAGGATAAGAGATCACCCAAACTAGTGAAAGGAAAATGGAAGCTGAAGACTGGAACCATCTGTATCATGGGAAAGACTGGACTAGAAAGGGAAAGAGAGCAATTATTTTTTTCAGGTAACAGTGCATGCATCTATGAAAATTCTATTTATTTAGGTATGTGAACCCCAGAATGACCATGATACACAGAAACAATTTTCACATTAAGGAGATAGAAAGAAACAAAGGAAACATATAAAAGGCTGACAGAAAATCATAAAAAGAAGGTTAAAAAACCCTCAAGTACATTTTCTAAATTGCTTTGAAGAGATTATGTGCTAGAGTTGTTCATCTAAAATACTGAAATTTCATGCAGGAAGCCTGTTTTAGAGTCATTTTAAGACATTATCATTTGTCTATTTGTTATGAGCTTGATGCAAATAAGTCCTTTATACTGTATTATAAATGTAGAGACTCTGACCAACAATTTACCAATCCATCATTTCCCAACAGGTAACAAAACAAATTATATCTATTCTCTCATATTAGTATCACGTATACTTTTTATTATGCACACATTAAGTTTTTACTTAACCAGCCAAAGACACAAGTATTGGAACTGCCTTAATAATTACATTATTCTGTGGCACACTAATTCACCACATGAAAACTTAATGCCAGATAAAAGACATTAAAAGTCAACATTTGGTAACTAAGTACATGCTACATGAAATTTAAAGTCTTCTCAAAATAATCCCCAAGGATTATACTAGCTGATTTTCAAAGAGAAATTAAGACACAATTTCTAAGGTTAATTTCTGTATCTCAATATTAGCATGGTAAGAACAACCTAGAAACCCACCTCTGTGTGTCTTTGATGTAATGCATTATATTCCTTCTTCAGTTCTGCTTCTCTTTCTTCAAGTCTGCTAACTGAAATTAAGATACATACACTTAATCAAAACAAAATATAAGAAATTTACTTGAAAATTCTATCTTTAAAACTTGGAATGGGTTATCCATAATCCTTGATAACTTCAGGACTCATTGCTCCATATGAAATTCTTCACAAAGCTAGTGACCTCGTTTCATCATCCTTAATAAAACTTTTGGAGAAGGAATAAACAGAATTTTTTAAAAAACTAAACATCCGATTGCTTCTCCTAATATGTATATGTTTATCAGGTCATCCCCATATAAGTAGGTTTTTAACATGATATAGAATTACCTCTTGGAAAAACACTTTACAAATCTCCTCATAGAAGTTTTAACCTGGGACTAGGGTCCAAATCATTGATTTCTAATATTATTCCAGCTCTTTTTCACTACTGAGCAGTATGTGAACATGTCACTATTTATAAGTACTTTCTCTACTTCAGGTCTTAATTTCAGGGACTCATCTTCTTTTATTTAGCTCCCTCTGCTGATGGAGTTTGTGTGAGCCACTACGTGGCTCATGGAGCACAACTTTGATACTTCAAAAAAAAGTTTTAAGATCCCAAGATATAGAATGTCAGAACAGGATTTCACAGGAAAGAATGGTATCAGAGAGGAGTGATTCTGAGAGAAGATGGAATCCAAGCAGGACCACGAAGAAACTACAGTACCCAAGATAGATAGTGATGACAGTAGAGCAGGCAGGCACTGTTATCACAGAGAATGGAACACAAAACCGTGGAGGTGGCAAGGAAGAGGGGAGACCAGCCAGCCTGGAGGAGCCCATACTGGCTAAGGAGCAGTGGGAGACAGTCTGCTGGGGAGAAGTAAAGCTGGTGCTAAAGGAGCTTGTCAAGATACTCATTTAAGTCTGTCTGAAAGCATGCGAGCAGTTGTAAATGATCTCTTGGTATAAGGGTCAGCTAGCTATAAACAGGCAAGGCTGTTTGTAAGTGACAGCCAGTGACTGTGTCAGTTGGCTGTAGAAGTAACTACTTATGAACTATAACAGCACATGCATGAATGTTTTCATATGCCTAATATTAACACACCAGACACCATATATCACATAACTTGTGCTGCCTGGTAAACTCATTTTTGGTTTGTGTAGCTTTGTTTGAATATATTGAAAATATACCATTAATTAGGAAACCTGTAGCTTTGACTTTTGATTTGTTTCTAATCAAGCCTATGTGTTGGCTCATTAAATTTGCAACAGTGAGTAAACACACTACAGTATCCATAGAGTCACACTTTATCGTGCCAGGCAAGGCTTGAGGACATGGGCTGCTCATCTTATCTTGTGGCTGAAAGCAATAAAAAGCAAACCTATAAGGCAGCTGTCTTGTGATAACACAACAGATACTGAAACCATAATAAATTTTAGTGCAGCTTCTGTGATTTTTATTTAAAAACAGGAAATCCAAGCAACTTACCAATTAAATTAATCTAAAAGCATAATCCTAAAGCTACTGAGTGAACCATAAGTATCTTTAATTGCTCATCTGTGTGAATCAAAATTTTCCTGGTATTGTGCAACCAAAACAAAAAATTAGAGGCTGAGACTAAAATAAAATTCCAACTATCATCCATAACCCTCAATTTCAAATTTGTGCTCAACAGTAGAGCCCCATTACTCTTGTCAACTAACTTGGTATAAATTCATAAGATAAATTTATATCACCATCACTACCACTACTATTAACAGCTAACATTATATAGTACTTGTTATGTAACATGCACTGTCCTACGTACTTTATATTAACTAACTTGAGCCTGACATTAACCTTATGATGAAAGTTTAATACATTTCATTTTAGAGATAACGAAACTGAAGTAAATAGGGGTTAAGTATCTTGCCCAAATTCACAAAGCTAGTAAATGGCAAAACTACAATTCCTAATGGAAGAGACTAGATCCAGAATCAGCTTTTAAGTACCATGGTATTCTGCCTCTCAAGAGATACTCTTTTAATTTGTTTTATATATTGGAGTCAACTTTAAAATTTCACTTTGGGGAAAAAAAGTATAGAGAGTACTCCTTTATTACTTGAAATAAAAAGCCCTCTGTCTGGAAAGAACCTAATCACAGATACTACAAAACTCAAAGGTATCAAACTGCCAAGTAAAATATGTACCCAACTTTATTAATCATGATGAAATGCATATTAAAGCCCAAATGTGGGAATTCCCAGGTGGTCTAATGGTTAGAGCTCTGTGCTCTCACTGCCGAGGGCCCGGGTTTGATCCCTGGTCGGGGAACTAAGATCCCATAAGCCAGGTGGCGTGGCAAAAAAACAAACAAACAAACAAACAAAAAAGTAAAAAAACAAAATGCAACACTACTACATACCTGTCAGAATAGCTAAAATGAAAAACAGTGTTGGTAAGGAACAAGTTCTGGTAAGGAACTTTTATACACTGCTGGTGGGAGTATAAATTGGTACACCCAATTTGAAAACTGGCAAGATTTAATAAAGTTAATATTTGCCAACCCTATGACAAAACAAGTTCATTACTATGAAATATGTCTACGTGTCCACCAAAAGGCATTTAAGACAATACTCAAAGCAGCACTATTTGTGCCCCAACCTGGAATCAACCCAAATATCCACCAACAGCAAAATGGATAAATATTCATGCACTGGAATACTATATAATAATGAGAATGAGGAAATTATTGCTGTACACAACATCATGGACAAATCTCACAAACAGGATATTGAGGAAAAGCAGCAGAAGCAAAAGAATACAAAGTTCATATACATACATAACTAATCTAAAACTAATCTAATGTGTTAGAAGTCAGGATAGTGGTTACCTTTGGGGAGGAGTTATGACCTGATGAATTTACTGTGTATACAGCCCAACCCCACCCCAGTCCAAACATAATGTGTACCCATTCACACAAGCACTTTCCTTGGCTTGAATACTCATCATTCTTTATGTTCTCCGAGAACTCCTATAAATTCAACATATAGCACAGGATTTAAAACAGACTATTCAGAACCATAACAAATAAGCTGTATTGATTCATCATTAAAATGTACAGGGAGATGAGGAAAAAATGTTACCAGATTGGAGAATTATAAAACGAATAGGGCTTCCCTGGTGGCGCAGTGGTTAAGAATCCGCCTGCCAATGCAGGGGACACTGGTTCAAGCCCTGGTCCGGGAAGATCCCACATGTCACGGAGCGACTAAGCCCGTGTGCCACAACTACTGAGCCTGCACTCTACAGCCCGCGAGCCACAACTGCTAAGCCCGTGTGCTACAACTACTGAAGCCCGTGCTCCACAAGAGAAGCTACCGCAACGAGAAGCCTGTGCACCGCAACAAAGAGTAGCTCCCACTCGCTGCAACTAGAGAAAGCCCACGTGCAGCAACAAAGACCCAATGCAGCCAAAAAAATAATAATTTAAAAAAGAAAGAAAGAAAGAAAGAAAAAATGATTGCCATCATTGGAGGATAAATTGGAATTACTCTTTTGAAGGTCACATTGGTGATATGTATTAAAATAAGCAATGTGTATATCCTTTGATCCATTGTTACTATTCATTTGAAAAGGGCCTAGAACAGGACCTCACACACCTGTGTCTTTCAAATACAACAATTAAAGGTACCGTTAAAATGAATGCAGTATTGGGCTTCCCTGGTGGCGCAGTGGTCGAGAGTCCGCCTGCCGATGCAGGGGACATGGGTTCGTGCCCCAGTCCGGGAAGGTCCCACATGCTGCGGAGCGGCTGGGCCCGTGAGCCATGGCCGCTGAGCCTGCGAGTCCGGAGCCTGTGCTCCGCAAAGGGAGAGGCCACAACAGTGAGAGGCCTGTGTACCACACACAAAAAAATAAAATAAAATAAAAAAGTTAAAAAAATAAAATGAATGCAGTATTATCATAAATGCTGACATGGGATGGTGCCTAGAACTTAATGGAAGGATGTTGAATGTTACTGCTATATCTGAAATGTAAAAATATAAAACAATGCACAGTATGATGTCACTAAGATGTCTACAAAGTCAAAACGAACTGATTTTCTCTCCCAAACCTGCTCTTTCCCATAATCTTCTTACTCAGGCAAAAATCTTGCAACTATCCTTTCGCTCTTCTCTTTTCCCACACTGCAATCCATCAGCAAATCCTGTCCAGTTTACCTTCAAAATAAATCTAGAATCTGACAACTTTTTTTTTTTTTTTTGCGGTACGCAGGCCTCTCACTGTTGTGGCCTCTCCCGTTGCGGAGCACAGGCTCCGGACGCGCAGGCTCAGCGGCCATGGTTCACAGGCCCAGCCGCTGCGCAGCATGTGGGATCTTCCCAGACCGGGTCACAAACCCGTGTCCCCTGCATCGGCAGGCGGACTCTCAACCACTGTGCCACCAGGGAAGCCCTCTGACAACTTTTCACCACTTCTATCACTCCCACCTTGATATAAGACATCATCTCTTGCCTGGATTATTACAATTATCTCCTGACTAGTGTTTCTGCTCTAGTCTCTGCTCCCCTGTGTTTAAATGGTAACCTGGCTGCGGTCAGATAGTGACTGACTGCTCAAAACCGTTCAACAGCTTCCCGTGACAGAAAGAAAGAAAGGAAGGAGTGAGGGAGGGAGTCCTTACTCTAGCCTACAAGACCCTTCAGGATCAGATGTGTCAAGCCACACCACTTTTGTTCCCATGGAGAATTCTTGTCTCCCCACCCAACTGTTACAGACTGAATTGTCTCCGACCCAAATTCATATGTTGAACCCCTAGCCAATGTAACTATGTTTGTAAACAGGGCTTTCAAGAGGTAATTAAGGGGAATTCCCTGGTGGTCCAGGGTTAGGACTTGCTCACTGCTGAAGCCTGGGTGCAATTCCTGGTCGGGGAACTAAGATTCCGCAAGCTGCGCAGCACAGCCAAAAAAAATAAATAAATAAAAATAAAATAAAAAGGTAATTAAGGTTAAATGAGATCATAAAGATAGGGTCCTAACTCAATAGAACTGGTATCTTTTTTTAAGAAAAGGAAATGATAACAGAGCTCTTTCTCCCCACACACGCACAGAGAAAAGGTCCTGTGAGAACACAGAGAGAAGGCGGCCATCTGCAAGCCAGGGAGAGTGGTCTCAGAAGAAACCAAACCTGCCAGCACTTTCCAGCCTTTAGAACTGTGAGAAAATTAATTTCTGTAATTTAAGCCACCCAGTCTGTGGTATTTTGTTATGGCAGCCCTACAAGAACTATTGATAAATACCATTAAGTTAACCTTTGAGAGAAGCTTTTATACACAGTTTATCAATTGACTTGGGACAGACAGCTGAGCTTGTAGCTCAGAGAAACAGGTCCTGACTGACTTTATGGCAGCTTGCTAACCGACGTTGGTTTGTGTGGCTTTGTTGTAATGTACTACTTAATCGTAAGAATGCGGGAAAGACATAAAGCCCCAAAATACCACTAATTGCCGGAAATCTACCATTTACCTAAATGAACATGATTATTGTTCAAACTGGCTACAAAACTAATAAATTTTTGTAGAAATCTACAAAAATTTCTTAAATTTCTATTAATCACTCTGTCCCCTTAAGCATTTTGTATTATTTCTATCGATAATTCCTTTATCCTCCATTCACAGCTTTTTAACCCATTAGACTTAACGTTCTACTTATTTCCATTTGGCATCATAGTCTTACTTTCACCTCAAAAATAAACTTGATAAACTATTAACTCATTCTCTAATCAACCATTTCACATTATATTTACTAATCTCATATAAATCATCTATATCTGTATTATTTCTTAGCAAGCCTGTATCATACAAGAAAGGGCATTTAACACATGCAAACCACATATGGTTACATGTGACTTGCCCCTGACTGTTATTTTTTTCAATAGATTTTATTTTTTAGAGCAGTTTATGGTTCACAGAAAAAATGAAAGTACAGTTTCCATACACCCCTGCCGCCACACACCCATATCTTCCCCCACTATCTACATTCCACACCAGTGTGGTACATATATTACAGTCAGTAAACCTACACTGACACATCATAATCACCCAAACACTAAAGTTTACATCAGGATTAACTCTTTGTGTTGAATATTCTACAGATTTGGACACATACATAATGACATGTATCCACCATTACAGTTTCATACAGAATAGTTTCATTGCCTTAAAAATCCTCTGTTTGCCACATATTCATCCCTCCCTCCCTCCCTCCCTCCCGCCCACTGTCCATTTTAACCATGGTAACACTTATCTTTTTACTGTCTCTATAGTTTTGCCTTTTTCAGATTGGCTTCTTTTACTCTGTCATACCTTTTTGAGGTTCTTCCATGTGTTTTCATGGCTTGATACATCACTGCTTTTTAGCACTGAAAAATATTCCACTGTATGGATGCACCACAGTTTATTCCTGTTATTTTCATAAGTGCTACAATCTTAAAACTAAAAGCCTGAAATGCTCATCATCTCATCTAAGCACTGAAGTTAATTTTCTTAATCTACAAATATTTTCAGTTAGTACTGCTGCATATTACAAACTTCTACGCTGACAGATGATTTCCATATTTTCACTGTTCTTAATACAAAATAAATCACAAGTACACTTAAATCAAGCTCTCTCTCAGCTTTCTGTAAGACTACATGTTACCTATTACAGTATTCAACACAACTAATCTTATCTTTTAAGGCAGCAAAAGATCCAGGCTAAAAGTAGAACTGACAACACTGTACTTTACATCAGCCTATTAGTCTGATGCATCGCTGTTGTATTCTGATTTTCTCTCACCTGTAACTGTTTTTAAGAACGTTGCATCCAGAAGCTGCAGAAACTGTGCACTCTCTTCAACTGCACATGAAACATTCTCCAGGATAGATCACGTGCTATGCCACAAAACAAGTCTCAGTAAACTTAAAAACACTGAAGTCGTATCAAGCCGCTTTTTCAACCACAGTGCTATGAGACTTGAAATCAACTACAAGAAGAAAACCACAAAAAATACAAACATGTGGAAGCTAAACAAATGCTACTAAGCAACCAATGGGTCAATGAAGAAATCAAAGAGGAAGTAATGAAAATGGAAACATAATATTCCAAGACCTGAAAATGGAAACATAACATTCCAAAATCTATGGGAGACAGCAAAAATAGTTCTAAGAGGGAAATTCAAGAAACAAGAAAAATCTCAAATAAACAATATAATCTTACACCTAAAGGAACTGGAAAAAGAAAAACAAAAACCAATGTTTAGAGAAAGAAGGAAATAATAAAGATTAGAGTGGAAATAGGGACCTTCAAGATGGCGGAGGAGTAAGACGTGGAGATCACCTTCCTCCCCACAAATACATCTACATGTGGAACAACTCCTACAGAACACCTACTGAATGCTGGCAGAACACCTCAGACATCCCCACGTACCTGGGTAGGGCAAAAGAAAAAAGGAAAAACAGAGACAAAAGAGATGGGACGAGACCTGCACCTCTGGGAAGGAACTGTGAAGGAGGAAAAGTTTCCACACACTAGGAAGCCACTTCATTGGCAGAGATGGGGGTGGGCGGGGGGAACCTTTGGAACCACAGAGGGGAGCGCAGCAAAAGGGGTGCAGAGGGCAAAGCGGAGAGATTCCTGCAAAAGGGATCAGAGCTGACCAGCATTCACTAGCCTCAGAGGCTTGTTTGCTCACTCGCCAGGGCGGCTGGGGGCTGGGAGCTGAGGCTCCGGCTTCGGAGGTCAGATCCCAGGGAGAGGACTGCGGTTGGCTACGTGAACACAGCCTGAAAGGGGCTAGTGCGCCACAGCTAGCAGGGAGGGAGTCCGGGAAAAAGTCTGGAACTGCCTAAGAAGCAAGAGACCACTGTTTGGGGTGCGTGAGGAGAGGGGATTCAGAGCACCACCTAAACAAGCTCCAGAGATGGGCGCAAGACGCGGCTACGAGCTCAGACACCAGAGATGGGCATGAAATGCTAAGGCTGCTGCTGCAGCCACCAAGAAGCCTGTGTATAAGCACAGGTCACTATCCACACCGCCCCTCCTGGAAGCCTGTGTAGTCCGCCAGGCCAGGGTCCCATGATCCACAGACAACTTCCCCAGGAGAACACACACCGTGCCTCAGGCTGGTGCAACGTCATGCCGTCCTCTGCCGCCACAGGCTCGCCCCGCATTCCATACGTGTCCCTCCCCACAGCCTGAGTGAGCCAGAGCCCCCTAATCAGCGGCTCCTTTAACCCCGTCCTGTCTGGGCGGGAACAGATGCCCTCCGGCGACCTACACACAGAGGCGGGGCCAAATCCAAAGCTGAGCCCCGGGAGCTGTGAGAACAAGTAAGAGAAACGGAAATTTCTCCCAAAAGCCTCAGGAGCAGCGGATTAAATCTCCACAATCAACTTGATGTACCTGCATCTGTGGAATACCTGAAAAGACAACGAATCAACCCAACATTGAGGCGGTGGACTTTGGGAGCAAGGATATATATATTCTTTCTTAACTTTTTCTCTTTTTGTGTGTATGTGTATGCTTCTTTGTGTGATTTTGTCTGTATAGCTTTGCTTTTACCATTTGTCCTAGGGTTCTGTCTGTCCGTTTTGTTTGTTTGATTTTTCTTTTCTTACTTTTTAATATTTTTTACTTCTAAGAATTATGTTTTATTTTATTCCATTTAAGTTTTTTCTTTCTTTTTTTATCCCTCTTCTTCTGAGCCATGTGACTGACAGGGTCTTGGTGCTCCGGCAGGGTGTCAGGCCTGTGCCTCTGAGGTGGGAGAGCCGAGATCAGGACATTGGTCCACCAGAGACCTCCCAGCTCCACGTAATATCAAATGGCGAAAGCTCTCCCACAGATCTCCATCTCGACGTTAAGACCAACCTCCACTCAACAACCAGCAAGGTACAGTGCTGGACACCCTATGCCAAACAACTAGCAAGACAGGAACGCAACACCACCCATTAGCAGAGAGGCTGCCTAAAATCATAATAAGTTCACAGACACCCCAAAACACACCACTGGACACGGTCCTGCCCACCAGAAAGACAAGTTCCAGCCTCATCCAGCAGAAAACAGGAACCAGTACCCTCAACCAGAAAGCCTACACAACCCACTGAACCAACCTTTCGCACTGGGGGCAGACACCAAAGAAAGCAATGGGAACTACGAACCTGCAGCCTGCAAAAATGAGACCCCAAACAAAGTAAGTTAAGCAAAATATGGGAAGACAGAGAAATACACAGCAGATGAAGCATCAAGGTAAAAAAACCCCACCAGACCAAACAAATGAAGAGGAAATAGGCAGTCTGCCTGAAAAAGAATTCAGAGTAATGATAGTAAAGATGATCCAAAATCTTGGAAACAGAATGGAGAAAATACAAGAAAAGTTTAACAAGGACCTAGAAGAACTAAAGAGCAAACAAACAATGATGAACAACACAATAAATGAAATTAAAAATTCTCTAGAAGGAATCAATAGCAGAATAACTGAGGCAGAAGAATAGATAAGTGACCTGTAAGATAAAATAGTGGAAATAACTACCACAGAGCAGAATAAAGAAAAAAGAAGGAAAAGAATAGAGGACAGTCTCAGAGACCTCTGGGACAACATTAAATGCACCAACACTCAAATTATAGGGGTCCCAGAAGAAGAAGAGAAAGAAAAAAGGGACTGAGAAAATATTTGAAGAGATTATAGTTGAAAACTTCCCTAACATGGGAAAGGAAATAGTGAATCAACTTCAGAAAGCACACAGGGTCCCATACAGGATAAATCCAAGGAGAAACACACTAAGACACATATTAATCAAACTATCAAAAATTAAATACAAAGAAAAAATATTAAAAGCAGCATGGGAAAAGCAACAAATAACATACAAGGGAATCCCCATAAGGTTAACAGCTGATCTTTCAACAGAAACTCTGCAAGCCAGAAGGGAGAGGCAGCACATATTTGAAGTGAAGAAAGGGAAAAACTGACAACCAAGATTACTCTACCCAGCAAGGATCTCATTCAGATTCGACGGAGAAATTAAAACCTTTACAGACAAGCAAAAGTTAACACAATTCAGCACCACCAAACCAGCTTTACACCAAATGCTAAAGAAACTTCTCTAGGCAGGAAAGAGAAGAGAAGGAAAAGACCTACATTAACAAACCCAAAACAATTAAGAAAATGGTAAAACGAACATACATACAGATAACTACCTTAAATGTAAATGGATTAAATGCTCCAACCAAAATACATAGACTGGCTGAGTGGATACAAAAACAAGACCCGTATATATGCTGTCTACAAGAGACCCACTTCAGACCTAGGGACACATACAGACTGAAAGTGAAGGGATGGAAAAAGATATTCCATGCAAATGGAAACCAAAAGAAAGCTGGAGTAGCAATTCTCATATCAGACAAAATAGACTTTAAAATAAAGACTATTACAAGAGACAAAGACGACACTACATAATGATCAAGGGATCAATCCAAGAAGAAGATATAACAATTGTAAATATTTATGCACCCTACATAGGAGCACCTCAATACATAAGGCAAATGCTAACAGCCATAAAAGGGGAAATCGACAGTAACACAATCATAGTAGGAGACTTTAACACCCCACTTTCACCAATGGACAGATCATCCAAAATGAAAATCAATAAGGAAGCACAAGCTTTAAATGATACATTAAACAAGATGGACTTAATTGATATTTATAAGACATTCCATTCAAAAACAACAGAATACACTTTCTTCTCAAGTGCTCATGGAACATAATCCAGGATAGATCATATCTTGGGTCACAAATCAAGCCTTGGTAAATTTGAGAAAACTGAAATCGTATCAAGTATCTTTTCCAACCACAACACTATGAAACTAGTTATCAATTACAGAAAAAAAATAAAATCTGTAAAAAATACAAACACAAAGGGGCTTCCCTGGTGGCACAGTGGTTGGGGGGTCCGCCTGCCAATGTGGGGGATACGGGTTCGTGCCCCAGTCCGGGAGGATCCCACGTGCCACGGAGTGACTGGGCCCGTGGGCCATGGCCGCTGAGCCTGCGTGTCTGGAGCCTGTGCTCTGCAGCAGGAGAGGCCACAACAGTGAGAGGCCCGCATACTGCAAAAAAAAAAAAAACACATAGAGGCAAAACAATACACTACTAAATAACCAAGAGATCACTGAAGAAATCAAAGAGGAAATCAAAAAATACCTAGAAACAAATGACAGTGAAAACACGACGACCCAAAACCTATGGGATGCAGCAAAAGCAGTTCTAAGAAGGAAGTTTATAGCAATACAATCCTACCTCAAGAAACAAGAAAAATCTCAAATAAACAACCTAACCTTACACCTAAAGCAATTAGAGAAAGAAAAACAAAAAAACCCCAAAGTCAGAAAAGGAAAGAAATCATAAAGATCAGATCAGAAATAAATGAAAAAGAAATGAAGGAAACGATAGCAAAGATCAATAAAACTAAAAGCTGATTCTTTGAGAAGATAAATAAAATTGATAAACCATTAGGCAGACTCATCAAGAAATAAAGGAAGACTCAAATCAAGAGAATTAGAAATGAAAAAAGAAAGTAACAACTGACACTGCAGAAATACAAAGGATCGTGAGAGATTACTGCAAGCAACTCTATGCCAATAAAATGGACACCTGGAAGAAACGGACAGATTCTTAGAAAAGCACAACCTTCTGAGACTGAACCAGGAAGAAACAGAAAATACAAACAGACTGATCACAAGCATTGAAATTGAAACTGTGATTAAAAATCTTCCAACAAACAAAAGCCCAGGACCAGATGGCTTCACAGGTGAATTCTATAAAACATTTAGAGAAGAGCTAACACCTATCCTTCTCAAACTCTTCCAAACTATAGCAGAGGGAAGAACACTCCCAAACTCATTCTACGAGTCCACCATCACCCTGATACCAAAACCAGACAAAGATGTCACAAAGAAAGAAAACTACAGGCCAATATCACTGATGAACATAGATGCAAAAATCCTCAACAAAATACTAGTAAACAGAATCCAACAGCACATTAAAAGGATCATACATGGGCTTCCCTGGTGGCGCAGTGGTTGAGAGTCCGCCTGCCAATGCAGGGGACACAGGTTTGTGCCCCGGTCCAGGAAGATCCCACATGCCATAGAGCAGCTGGGCCCGTGCGCCATGGTCGCTGAGCCTGCGCGTCTGGAGTCTGTGCTCCACAACGGGACAGCCACAACAGTGAGAGGGCTGCGTACCACAAAAAAAAAAAAAAAAAGGATCATACACCATGATCAAGCAGGGTTTATTCCAGGAATGCAAGGATTCTTCAATATACGCAAATCAATCAACGTGTTACACCATATTAACAAATTGAAGGAGAAAAACCATATGATCATCTCAATAGATGCAGAGAAAGCTTTTGACAAAATTCAACACCCATTTATGATAAAAGCCCTGCAGAAAGTAGGCGTAGAAGGAACTTTCCTCAACATAATAAAGGCCATATATGACAAACACACGGCCAACATCGTTCTCAATGGTGGAATACTGAAACCATTTCCACTAAGATCAGGAACAAGACAAGGTTGCCCACTCTCACCACTCTTATTCTACATAGTTTTGGAAGTTTTAGCCACAGCAATCAGAGAAGAAAAAGAAATAAAAGGAATCCAAATCGGAAAAGAAGCAGTAAAGCTGTCACTGTTTGCAGATGACATACTATACATAGAGAATCCTAAAGATGCTACCAGAAAATTACTAGAGCTAATCAATGAGTTTGGTAAAGTAACAGGATATAAAATTAATGCACAGAAATCTCTTGCATTCCTATACACTAATGATGAAAAATCTGAAAGAGAAATTAAGGAAACACTCCCGTTTACCACTGCAACAAAAAGAATAAAATACCTAGGAATAAACCTACCTAAGGAGACAAAAGACCTGTATGCAGAAAACTATAAGACACTGATGAAAGAAATTAAACATGATACAAACAGATGGAGAGATATACCATGTTCTTTGATTAGAAGAATCAACACTGTGAAAATGAGTATACTACCCAAAGCAATCTACAGATTCAATGCAATCCCTATGAAACTACCAATGGCATTTTTCACAGAACTGGAACAAAAAATTTCACAATTTGTATGGAAACACAAAAGAATAGCCAAAGAATAGCCTGAAAAACCAAAGCAATCTTGAGAAAGAGCTGGAGGAATCAGATTCCCCATCTCAAACTATACTACAAACTACAGTAATCAAGACAGTATGGTACTGGAACAAAAACAGAAACATAGATCAATGGAACAGGATAGAAAGCCCAGAGAAAAAGCCACACACATATGGTCACCTTATCTTTGATAAAGGAGGCAAGAACATACAATGGAGAAAAGATAGCCTCTTCAATAAGTGGTGCTGGGAAAACTGGACAGCTACATGTAAAAGAATGAAATTAGAACACTCCCTAACACCATACACAAAAATAAACTCAAAATGGATTAAAGACCTAAATGTAAGGCCAGACACTATCTATCTCTTAGAGGAAAACACAGGCAGAACACTCTATGACATAAATCACAGCAAGATCCTTTTTGACACACCTTCTAGAGAAAGGGAAATAAAAACAAAAATAAACAAATGGGACCTAATGAATCTTAAAAGCTTTTGCAAAGCAAAGGAAACTACAAAGAAAACAAAAAGACAACCCTCAGAATGGGAGAAAATATTTGCAAACGAAGCAACTGACAAAGGATTAATCTCCAAAATATACAAGCAGCTCATGCAGCTCAATGTCAAAAAAACAAACAACCCAATCCAAAAATGGGCAGAGGACCTAAACAGACATTTCTCCAAAGAAGATATACAGATTGCCAACAAACACACGAAAGGATGCTCAACTTCACTAATTGTTAGAGAAATGCAAATGAAAAGTACAATGAGGTATGACCTCACAGCGGTCAGAATGGCCACCATCAAAAAATCTGCAAACAATAAATGCTGGCAAGGGTGTGGAGAAAAGGGGATCCTCTTGCACTGTGGGTGGGAATGTAATTTGATACAGCCACTATGGAGAACAGTATGGAGGTTCCTTAAAAAACTAAAAATAGAACTACCATATGACCCAGCAGTCCCACTACTGGGCATATACCCTGGGAAAACCGTAATTCAAAAAGGGTCATGTACCACAATGTTCATTGCAGCTCTATTTACAATAGCCAGGACACGGAAGCAACCTAAGTGTCCATCAACAGACGAATGGATAAAGAAGATGTGGCACATATATACAATGGAATATTACTCAGCCATAAAAAGAAACGAAATTGAGTTATTTGTAGTGAGGTGGATGGACCTAGAGACTATTATACAGAGTGACGTAAGTCAGAGAGTAAAACAAATACCGTATGCTAACACATATATATAGAATCTTAAAAAAAAAAAAAATTGGTTCTGTAGAACCTAGGAGCAGAACAGGAATAAAGACACAGACGTAGAGAATGGACTGAGCAGAAGGGGAGGGGGAAGGGGAGGGTGAAGGGTAAGCTGGGAGGAAGTGAGAAAGTGGTATGGACATATATACACTACCAAATGTAAAATAGATAGCTAGTGGGAAGCAGCCACATAGCACAGGGAGGTCAGCTTGGTGCTTTGTGTCCACCTAGAGGGGTGGGATAAGGAGGGTGGGAGGGAGACGCAAGAGTGAGGAGATATGGGGATATGTATAGCTGATTCACTTTGTTATACAGCAGAAACTAACACACCATTGTAAAGCAATTATGCTCCAATAAAGATGTTAAAAAGAAAAGAGTGGAAATAAAAGAAACAGAGACTTAAAAGACAGTAGAAAAAAGAAGATAAACAAACTTAATAAACCTTTAGCCAGACTCATCAAGAATAAAAGAGGGCCCAAATAAATACAGTCAAAAATGAGGGGCTTCCCTGGTGGCGCACTGGTTGAGAATCTGCCTGCTAATGCAGGGGACACGGGTTCGAGCCCTGGTCTGGGAAGATCCCATATGCCGCGGAGCAACTGGGCCCGTGAGCCACAACTGCTGAGCCTGCGCATCTGGAGCCTGTGCTCCGCAACAAGAGAGGCCACGATAGAGGCCCACGCACTGCGATGAAGAGTGCCCCGCCTGCCACAACTAGAGAAAGCCCTTGCACAGAAACAAAGACCCAACACAGCAAAAATAAATTAATTAATTAATAAACTCCTACCTCCAACATCTTCTTTAAAAAAAAAAAAGAAAGAAATGAAAGAGAAGTTACAACAGATTCCACAGAAATTCAAAGAATCAAAAGTGACTACTACAAACAATTATAAGCCAACAAATAGATAACTTATCTAAGAAATGGATAAATTCCTAGAAATATACAATCTTCCAAGACTAAATCAGGAAGAACTAGGAAATCTGAACATACTGATTACTAGTAAAGAAACTGAATCAATAATAAAGAAAAAAGAAAAAACTTCCACACAACAAAAGCCCAGGACCAGATGGCTTCCCAGGGGAATTTTACCAAACATTTATAGAAGAGTTAATACCTATACTTCTCAAAGGACTTCAAAAAATTAAAGAGAAAGGAATGCTTCTAAACTCATTGTATGAGCCAGCATTACTCTGATACCAAAACAAGACAAAGACACCACACCAAAAAAGAAAACTACAGGCCAGTATCCCTCATGAACAATAGATGCAAAAATCGTCAACAAAATATTAGCAAACCAAATTCAACAAGACAATAAAAGAATCATACAAAATGATCAAGTGGGATGTTTTTCCAGGGATACAAGAATGGTTCAATATAGGCAAATCAATCAATATGATATACCACATTAACAAAACGAAGAATAAAAACACATGATCACACATCTCAACAGATGCAGAAAAAGTAGGACAAAATTCAATATCTATTAATGATAAAAACTCTCAACAAAGTGGGTATAGAGGAAATGTACCTCAACACAATAATGGCCATATATGACAAACCCACAGCTAACATCATACTCGACAGTGAAAAGCCAAAGCTTTTCCTCTAAGATCAGAAACAAGACAAGGATAGGCACTCTCACCATTTTTTTTTTTTTTTTTTTTTGGCTGCACTTTGCAGCATGCAGGATTCCTAATTCCCTGACCAGGATCAAACCCATGCCCCCTGCAGTGGAAGCTCAGAGTCTTAACCACTGGACTGCCAGGGAAGTCCCCACTCTCACCATTTTTATTCAACATAGTATTTGAAGTCCTAGCCACAGCAATCAGACAAGAAAAAGAAATAAAAGGCATCCAAACTGGAAAAGGAGAAGTAAAACTGTCACTATTTGCAGATGGCATGATACTATATATAGAAAACCCTAAAGACTCCACCAAAAAACTATGAAAATAAGTGAATTCAGTAAAGTTGCATGATACAAAATATACAGAAATTTTTTGCATTTCTATACGCTAACAATGAACTATCAGAAAGAGAAATTAAGGAAACAATCCTATTTACAACTGCATGAAAAAGAATAAAATACCTAGGAATAAATTTAACCAAGAAGGTGAAAGACCTGTACTCTGAAAACTATAAGAAAGTGAAGACAGGGCTTCCCTGGTGGCGCAGTGGTTGAGAGTCCACCTGCCGATGCAGGGGACACGGGTTCATGCCCCGGTCCGGGAAGATCCCACATGCCGCAGAGCGGCTGGACCCGTGAGCCATGGCCACTGAGCCTGTGCGCCTGGAGCCTGTGCTCCACAACGGGAGAGGCCACAACAGTGAGAGGCCCACGTACCACAAAAAAAAAAAAAAAAAAAAAAAAAAAAGAAAGTGAAGACAATACAAATAAATGGAAATATATACTGTGCTCATGGGTTGAAAGAATTAATATTGTTAAAATGTCCTTACTACCCAAAGCAATCTACAGATTCAATTCAATCCCTATCAAAATACCCACAGTGTTCTTCACAGACTAGAACAAATAATCCTAAAATGTGTATGGAACCAAAGAAAATCCCAAAGAGCCAAAGCAATCTTGAGAAAGAAGAACAAAGCTAAGGTATCATGTTCCCTGATTTCAAACCATACAACAAAGCTATAATAATCAAAACAGTATGGTACTGGCACAAAAACGAACACATATATCAATGGAACAGAATAGAGAACCCAGAAATGAACCAACACTTATATGGTCAATTAAACTATGACAAAGGAGGCAAGAATATACAATGGGGGAAAGACAGTCTCTTCAATAAATGATGCTGAGAAAACTGGACAGCTACATGTAAAAGAATGAAACTGGACCATTTTCTTACATTATATACAAAAATGAATTCAAAATGGATTAAAGACTTAAGTATAAGACCTGAAACCATAAAATTCCTACAAGAAAACACAGGCAGTGTGCTCTTTGACACTGGTCTTAGCAATTTTTTCTTGATGTATCTCCTCAGGCAATGGCAACAAAAGCATGGATAGACAGTGGGGATATATCAAACTAAAAAGTTTTTGCACAGCAGAGGAAACCATCAACAAAACAAAAAGGTAAGCTACTGAATGGGAGAAGATATTTGCAAATGATATGCTGGATAAGGGGTTAATATCCAAAATATATAAAGAACACATAAAACTCAATATCAAAAAACCAAACAATCTGATTAAAAAATAAACAGAAGACCTGAACAGACATTTTTCCAAAGAATACATACTGATGGCCAGTAAGCACATGAAAAGATGCTCAACATCACTAATCATCAGGGAAATGCATATCAAAACCACAAGGAGAGGGGCTTCCTTGGTGGCGCAGTGGTTCAGAGTCCACCTGCCGATGCAGGGGACATGGGTTCATGCCCCGGTCCGGGAAGATCCCACATGCCGTGGAGCAGCTAGGCCCGTGAGCCATGGCCGCTGAGCCTGTGCGCCCGGAGCCTGTGCTCTGCAACAGGAGAGGCCACAACAGTGAGAGGCCCGCGTACCACAAAAAAACAAAACAAAACAAAAAAAAAACACAAGGAGACATCATTTCATACCTGTGAGAATTGACTATTACCAAAAACAAAAGAAATAAGTGTTGGAAAGGATGTGGAGAAAAGAGAACCCTTGTATACTGCTGGTGGGAATGTAAATTGGTATAGCCACTATGGAAAACAGTATGGAGGTTCCCCAAAAAATAAAAAACAGAACTACCATACAATCCAGTAATTCACTTATGAATACTTATCTCAAGATAATGAAAACACTAATTCCAAAAGGTATATGCACCCTAATGTTCATGGCAGCATTATTTACAGTAGCTAAGATATGGAAGCAACCTAAGTGCCCATTAACAGATGAATGGATAAAGAAGATGTGGCATATATATATATATATATATATATATATATATATATATATATATATATAAGAAGTGGAATATTGCTCAGCCATAGAAAGGATGAAATCTTGCCATTTATGACAACATGAATGAACCTAAGAGGATATTACCCTAAGTGAAATAGACAGAGAAAGACAAGTACCGTATGATCTCACTTATATGTAGGATCTAAAAAACAAAAGAAATATAACAAAACAGAAATAGACTCTTAGATACAGAGAATAAACTACTGCTTGCCAGAGGGAAGGGTGGTAGCGGAGGAGTGAAATAAGTGAAGGGGATTAAGAGGTACAAACTTGCAGCTATAAAATAAATAAGTCATGGGGATGTAATTATAACAAAGAGAATATAGTCAATAATATTTTAATAAGTTTGTACAGTGACAGACAGTAACGACTTATAGTGGTGATCATTTTGTGATACATAAAAATATCAAATCATTAGGCTGCACACCTGAAACTAATATATTTTAAGTCAATGATACTTCAAAATTAATGAAATGGTAATAAGCTTCTCTAGCATAAGTATTATATACTTCCATCTTCCTCTTCACTCCAGTACAACTACTTAGTCTACTTACTTGAGGCCCTAAAATAATTTATTTCTCTATCCCATTAAAATTAAATAGGTTTTGGGACTTCCCTGGTGGCAGAGGAGCTAAGAATCTACCTGCCAATGCAGGGGACATGGGTTCAATCCCTGGTCTGGGAAGATCTCACATGCCACGGAGCAACGAAGCCAGTGCACCACAACTACTAAGCCTGCACTCTAGAGCCCACGAGCCACAACTACTGAGCCTACACACCACAAATACTGAAGCCCGCACACCCTAGAGCCCATGTGCCGCAACTACTGAAGCCCGTGTGCCTACAGCCCATGCTCTGCAACAAGAGAAACCACCGCAATGAGAAGCCCACGCACCGCAACAAAGAGTAGCCCCCACTCACTGCAACTAGAGAAAGCCTGTGTGCAGCAACAAAGACCCAACACACACACACACACACACACACACACACAATTAAGTAGGTTTTTTCTTTTGTATAGTTACACCCAGATGTAGTATACAAATCAAAACAAGACCACTAATATATTACCAGTTAACTAGTAGACAACCATATTCAAAAGAATATGATTCAAAGATAGTTCAAATATTAAGTTATCTACTTCTCCACTTATGAACTAGTAACTAGACACATCAGGATGCCAATGAGAAACCCAAGGGATATCTTCCCAAAGTGGATGTTCATTGTATTCAACTCTACAAAACTAGGTAGGCTTTCAGACAGCCAAGGAAGAGTTTTGGTTGATTCTAGTTCTGAGACCAGCAGGATAAACAGGCAATTAAAGGGGTCGGGGGTGGCCATAAAATGTAGTATATATCCATATAATGGAATATTATTCAGTCTTAAAAAGGAATTAAGTAACGATACACGCTACAATGTAGATGAACCGAAAGAAGCCAGTCACAAAAGACCATATATTATATGATTTCATTTATATGAAATTCCAGAATAGGTAAACCCATAGAGACAGAAAGCAGATTAACGGGTACTAAGGGCTGAGCGAAAGCCAGGAACCATGAGTGCTAACAGGTATGGTGTTTCTTTTTGGAATGATGGTGTTCTGGAATTTGATAGTGATGACAGTCGTACAACTTTATGAATATACTAAAAACCACTGAATTGTATACTCTAAAATGGTGGATTTTATGGTATGGAAATTACATTTTTTTAAAGGGGCAGGAAGCGTCATTCAAAGTCTATTCCTTAACATAAGCATCGGAAAATTGCATCTCAATTTAACAGTAACCTATTTTTTTTAAGTAAAAGTCAGGAAGTTAAGAGAACAAAAAAGAAAATCTCAACACTTAGTAAATGTTTGTTGAATAAATGAATGAATATTCAGTGAAGAGTTTTAAAGCAATAATAAAAATTAAACCAGAGTAACCTTGAAGTTATTAAAAAATCAGATGAGAGTACAAATCATAAATGCTATATTTTCATTAAAGTTTCCTCACCTTCTCCTCCTCAGGTTATTCACAGTAGAAAGAATAGGCACATGACTGCTAAGCTTTAGTTACATTCCCTCCCTTGCCTCAACACTTGAGCAAAATCATGTACCACCTACTAAGGCTGTTAGGCTAAGGCAAAGACTAGCCGATACTAACCAAAGCAGTTTCTCTTTCTCTTGGGACACATAGCTAGACTATACATCCCAGCCTCTGTAAGTGAGCTTCTAACTGAGTTATATAGCCAATGAAGTAGAAGTGAAAACTATGTGTGCTACTCCTAGGCCTGGCCCAATAAAAACCTTCCACACACAATCCTCCATTCTCTTTCCCCTTCCTCCAACTCAATGTAGGTATGACAAACTCAGAGCAAAGTTGGAAAAGGCCTGTGTCTCCAAAGGAGCCACCCATGTATCAGAAACATCCAATTTAAATTTCACATAGGGAGGAAATTCCCTGGAGGTCCAGTGGTTAAGACTCAGCGTTTTCAGTGTTGTGGCCTGGGTTCAATCCCTGGTTTGGGAAGTAAGATCCTACAAGCCGCGCAGTGCAGCCAATCAATCAATCAATCAATATAAAGAAAGTAAGAAGTTTCACATGAACAAGAAATAACATAACATCTGAATCATTATATATGTCTTGCAGCTTGTTTGCTACAGCAACTAGAGTTACCTTAACTCATACATTAGCTTGTAAACACACATTAAAAACCTTCTAAAAGGCATTCTAAATTATCAAAGGCGTGTCACTTCATGGTGCTTAAGAATAGTTTATATCTTTGTTATTCTGGATGACTTTCTGAATGTTGTTTTGGCCATTATTTTCTCCAACCTAACATCTCCAGCAAGTATCTTGACAGAAATTATCTATGTCTTCCCACATTTCATGTTTTCTTTATCTGTACTGTGATTCTGAATATTAGTATTATATTTTTAGGTATATGAGTTAACCACCAAGATCATATAAAACAAATTCAGAACCTCTCACTCTTTTCTTAAAATACTTACATCAGTACAACAACACAGTCAATGGACTCAAGTTTTCTCAAGGCCTAAGTCACATGAGATGGTATAGTGTTTAACTGAAAAGTACCTTTAAATGCTGGGAAGAGCCTTATCTTCAAAGTCCTGTATGCCACCCAGTAATCAGTAAGGGGAAAAGAAAGAGAAGTAGAAGGGAAGGAAAAGTTGGGAAAGAAAGGCCCACCAGGGCAAAGATGGTAGACATCCCCCCAAACCTCAAGTATCATAAAGTTAACCTATACCTATACTGTTGTATTATATCTGAAACGTTTAAACAAGAAAAGATCGTTTCTTGTTTAATAGTTCCCATGTGAACCCAAACCTCAAAATGATCTCAGGAAAAATCCTCAAATCATATGATTTTACTCAAACTAGCTACAACCTGAGATTAACTTGAAATAAACAAGATTCTGCTCATCCCTCCTATCCCCAAACAACAGATAATCTGCCAATTTTTTTAAGCTGCTAATATTCTAGGGAGAAAAAAAAATCAAACAAATCAAGGCATTAAAAACAATAAGGGGGTGGGGGAAAGATAAAAGAAGAATCAAAAGACTAATTCAAAATGTTCCCCTTATAATAGCTAATGAAGATACTTCAGCCTCATTTTAAATGCTCTTTCTTTCCATTCATCTTTCCAAAGAGCAAGAGGATATGATTAAGGCAGGAAGAGCCACCTGCTCTACCTGCTCAAAATCAGAGCTTACCTCCTTAGATTGATGGCCTTTGCCAAGTTTGGAACACCTTCCATCTCTGTTGTCTTCTGCCCCATCAGACTGCTGATAGGCCTATGGGGGGAAGAAAGAGAAACAGACCTTCTAGAATGCCATATCCAACTCGTTATTTGCCTTCTCAAAAGGAGTCATCAGTTCTTACTAATCGAGGAAGGCAGATAATCCAACTGTTACTTGGCCTCAGAAGATTGACATTGGTCTTTCAGAAGCTTTCCTTACACAAGTTAGCATCAAACGTCTCAACAGGTAAGCAAGAATCAAGTGCTCACTTAAGAGCAAATAAATCACAGACACAACCACATCAAAACAGCAATAAAAACCTCTGCTCTGCCAACTAAGTCCTTCACCATGTCCCTAAACTTAAAAAGATTTTTCAGACAGACATTATATGCCACCTAAAGTCTATGTAGGGAGAGTCCATGCTTTCCCTCAGCACATATTCCTATGTATCACCTTCAAGGTCAAGAAATACTTCCTCATGATCAACCAAAAACAACAAATTCATTTTCTCTGATTTAATCTTCCAAATTTACAAAAAAACAACTTGGTATCTTCCTTACTCATTCCTTTGTTTGAAGAATAACCAAATCACTCATGTTTATTCTGTTCTCTAAGCTAAATCACCATCAATCCTTTAACTCTTACTCATAAAATTAATTTTCCATGAAACCTTTAGTTCTAGATATTAATTATGAACTACAACCTTAAGTTTCTCAGTAAACAACAGTAGACTTCAGAAATGAACAGTCCAAATACAGATAATAAAACATAAAACAGGTCTGAAGACCACATAGATATTACCTAATGAAGCAGAAGTAATAAAATGTTAGTGTTTGCATAAATTATCTTGTGCCCAATTATCTGCTTTCCCTCTCATACACAAGCTCTTTAAAAAGAATCCTTGGGCTTCCCTGGTAGCACAGTGGTTAAGAATCTGCCTGCCAATGCAGGGGACACGGGTTCGAGCCCTGGTCCGGAAAGATCCCACATGGTGCGGAGCAACAAAGCTCTGCCCCACAACTACTGAGCCTGCACTCTACAGCCCATAAACCACAACTACTGAGCCCACGTGCCACAACTACTGAAGCTCACGTGCCTAGAGCCCATGCTCCGCAACAAAAGAAGCCACCGCAATGAGAAGCCCGCGCACTGCAAGGAAGAGTAGCCCCCGCTCACAACAACGAAAGAAAGCCCGCGCGCAGCAACAAAGACACAACGCAGCCAAAAAAAAAAAAAAAAAACTTACATAAGTTTATTAAATATACAGGTAGTCTTAATATCACAAAGATATTAGATTCAAGTTAAATGAACTAAAAAACTAACTTTCTATATAACAAATTTTATTTTTGTAACTTTTTAAAATAAGGAGATATAAATCTGAATCTCCTCAAGCTACCTTAATAAGAAGTATGCTTTCAACAAAAATATAAATCATCAGTTGTCTACTTTCATCATTCTAAAAATACTGTAGAAAGGGACTGCCTCTTGACAAGATAAAATTAAAATGAAAGAAGTAACCTATTACAGTATTATGGAAATTCTGAGAGTATTAACATTCTTTGCCAATTGCAAAGTAAAGGAGTTAATAAAGCTTTTTATTTGCCTGAAGGTATTTTTTTAAATAACTTAAAAGATAGTGACAGAAAATATTTAGGCCCTCTCAACTATTAACTTTGGTGTGAAGCTACACCTGTTAACTGAAAAAGATTATTTTTCTTCTGTGTTGTGAAATTTTTCAATTTATCAATAACATCACTAACACAGCCCTTGCTTATAAATAACTCCCAAATCTGAAGGATGTTTTAAGCCATTTATTCCTTTAAAATTAAAAACATGTTTATGATTATACTACCTTCCCATTATTTTCCATTATTTTCTAATGGTGTGCTAACTCTTATGACCAAAAAGGAGAGTTTTCCTTCCAATAATGTGTTTCAAGGTAAAGGCTTGAAGGTATTTTATTAGACTAAAATCTATACTAAGTTTAAAAAGCAAATGAATGTTATATGGGAGATGGGAAGTGTAGAAAGGTCAGAGTATAAAACTCTAGCACAAATGTCTTCAGGTGTCAAAAATATTTTTCCATTTAACTTATTTATTTGGCTGCGTTGGGTCTTCATTGCTGCTTGCAGGCTTTCTCTAGTTGCAGCGAGCGGGGGCTACTCTTCGTTGCAGTGCTCAGGCTTCTCACTGTGGTGGCTTCTCTTGCTGCAGAGCACGGGCTCTAGGCGCACGGGCTTCAGTAGTTGTGGCTCGTGGGCTCCAGAGCACAGGCTCAGTATTTGTGACACACGGGCTTAGTTGCTCCGTGGCATGTGGCATCTTCCCGGACCAGGGCTCGAACCCGTGTCCCCTGCATTGGCAGGAGGATTCTTAACCACTGAGCCACTAGGGAAGTCCCCATTTAATTTTTAAAAATGGATTTTCATTCAAAGGAAGAAAGGGCACATTCAGAGATTATTTAAGTAGCTTAAAATCACTGCCATCTAAATCTTGCCATCTTCTCCACAATTCAAGGAAAAGGTCATCTCTTATAAACTCAAGTAGCTTGAGGGCAACAGAATTTTCCCAAGAGAAAATCAAATAGATAATAAATGGTTTTCTGCATCAGCTCTGGGTGTTAATATGTTGTAAATAATGATTCAAATTCGTAAGTTATGATAAATAATGTGGAATTTGCTACTAATTCTTCCTTCTCCAATTCTGTTCATATAAAAAATGACCAAACACTACTAAATACCAAGAACCACTACAATGTTCATATTCCTTGCCCTACTTCTGTAACTGTATCCTAAGAAAATTACCAAAAGAGGGCAATCTACAGGTGTGAAAAAATATTCACTGTAATATGATTCACTACACTGGAAAAAATGTCCAACCAACCAACAGAAATTTTTTGAGTTTTTAAAAAACTTCGCCTATATTTATTTTTACCAATTCATTCATTCCTTAATTCCACAAAGGATTTGAGATAGTTTACAAGAACATATCTTAACAATTCACTATATATGTATAAAATGTGGAACAGGAAAAAAACAATTTAAATATGCCACCCAAGTAAGGCCCAAACCAGTTGTTATGGTTGTACTTCAAAATTTGTTCTGAGTTTCTGAGTAGCCAAGTTAAAAAAACAAAGTAGCCATTAAATAATTCTCATTAGAGAAAAGGAGAAAGCACACACAGTTCCTCAGGGAAAACAAGAATTGTTAATAGATGGCATAGCTTCTGGATGATGGGTGTTGACACATTTAAAAAATAAAGATTATACAGTAAGGAAAATACTTATGATAATGTTAAAGGAAAGATGCAAAATTATATATACACTCTGCAGTGATATAAAAGCATGGTACATACGGAAAAGATGAGACGGTCATACACATAACCTTTTTCCGCACAAAACTATGATTTCTTTGACTGTAATGACCACATCATATTCTTCTGTGCCAAAACCATGCCTAGAGGCTGAATGCTAGGCAGACAGTAGTAGTTTTTTATTTTTAACATATTAAAATGTCTGTATTTACTTAAGATAGTATTTGGCTTACAAGAATAGAAATAATCAGTATATAACAGAAATAATGAATATAAAAAGTATTTTCTGATGAAGAACTCATTGCTGCCACACTGTGAATGGCCAGGTTGATTGCTTACACCTTACATAGCTGAAAAGCACTAAGGGCCTCAATCCACAACTTCCTTATTCCACTCCACGTATATTTCAGATTCTTCCTTAAGGCGTACAAGATGTTAACTACCAAGAAGTATTACTATTATACCCAGATAAGGAACAATATGTGGCCTTTTAAAAATTGCTTTATTTATGTTGGAAAAGCCAAAATAATTCTTATGTAGTTCAAATTTTGAAAAGAGAGCAACCAGATATCTCCAAAATCAAACATGACCATAAAATTATAATAAATTTTTTATATCATCAAAAATTTAAAAATCATACCACAACAACCTGATAGATTCCATACCATTAAAAGCTGTCAAGTGTGTTCTTTAATTCAGTTCCTATTTCTTGACTTTTCTTGCTTCTCAAATAGCAAGTAACTACAACCAAAATTTCCCCTTTTGACATAAGAAGTAGTCCCAAAGCAGAATTTGGACTTTCATTGTGGCTACTTTTTAAAAGGGATATGTGCCCTAAAACACATCAATCAGAACTGACAGTCTTTTAAAGTTAAAGACTCTAACATATTTATAAAAGCAAACATGGAAATTGGACGATATTGTTATCATACGGCACTCAAAAACTAGTACTGAACACAAAAACTTGCACGCATCCTTCCTCTCTATAGGTATCATCATCAGTAATTTCTTTGGCCTTAAATGCTTATTTAAATACAGATGTTCAGAACACTAAAAAACACATTTAAAACATTTAAAAAGTTAAAAAAAAATGTTGGGTTACAATAAATCTAATAAAAATCACTATACAGTCTTAAAAAACCAAAATTACAATATTAAAGTCCAGATATTCTGTATCCTATTATACAAAAAAATTAATATACTCTGACGTACATCCATTTAAATATGTTTTCATCTTTTAAAAAAATATATTCCCAGTCCCGTTTTTCCAATAGGACAGGGCACTGATGATACTTAAAGATTACCTCCTACCACCACCTTTTTAAAAAATAAAGGGGCTTTGATTCATATTGGAGATCTGGGGAAGGGAAAACTAAGGTGGTAAAATGAAAAAAGTCAAACTATTTCCACCCCCCCCCCAATTTTTTTCAGATGTTTAAAATGTGGTAAAATAAAGACTCAGAAGAAAAATTTTAGATATATTTAGATTTCATATTATATTCATTTGGAAAAAAATAGAAGAGCAAGGAAAACAATTAGATGGAAAAGAGAAAAAGATTCCAAGGTATCAAAGAAGAAGGGAGTAAGTTCCAAAGCATAAATGAAAGGAGACTCATTATAGCCTTAGCTCATGGACCAAGAGACTATCAGCTTTGTGCATCTCAACGGTCAATTCTGATTAATCACAATTTTAAGTTCTTTAACTGTTACTTAGACAACAAGATTTATTTCAAAATGGAATAGCAGGGGGAAAAACGGGGATAGCAGACATCCAGGGGGAGAAATTCTTGAGAGAATATTATATTAATAACAAAAATAAAGTTCTCAGATCAAATATAGCTCAAGACCATATCCAATACTTGGTGATTAATTTACTCATCCCTTCCATAGAGAATTATCAATTATTTTTAAATGACACCTTATTTTTAAAAAATTATCTTGAATTAAAAATAGGATACATGGTAATCAATACTTCTGAAAGAGAAATGAGAGAATGGACACCAAAGAACATGACAATTCCAAAAAAGGTAGGTATGACTCACTGGACTGGAAAACAATCTTAATTTAAAAAGCTACTATATCAAGTACAAGGTAATTCTTCCTTTAATATTTCCTATCATAGAAGCAGATTATTTAGTGCATCAAAAGATTCTAGAAAAGGAGTTCCTTTCTAAGTCAAAAGAAAATTTCCTTATCCAAAACTTGATACTCCTCAGAAGTCAAGAGGTAAACGTACTTGGTACAAGAATGAGGTTGGTTCTGTCAAAACTGCACCTTTAGTGTTTTGTTCTAAAATACTATAGTCCCTGATATGAAAACGCAATCAAGTTAGGATTCACTGTTAACAAAGGCAGGGTACAGCACTCTAGGTATCTACACGCCTAAAAGAACAAAGACATGACACATGGCTCATTTTGTCTCACTCTGGTGGCCTTCCATTACCAAATATCCATTGGCTCCCTTCCATGACATCTGCTTAATAGCCATTTGAGTTCTCCTTGAATTCTAGAATGCCTAAACTCCAGATTCCCAGTGATTCTAGGTTTTAGCTCTATTGGACTCTTCCAGAGTCCTAAAGGGAGCAGCCAGTTATCATACACACTCTAAGCCTGGTAGTGAAGGTTATCCTTCATGAATGCCAGTCCTTTTACAGCAGGTGTCACTATGTAACCTTCATGGGTGGTGTGGGAAGAGTAACTGCGGGCCATCTAGAAGTTTACAATCCTGGGAGGGAAAACTGGAGAGTGATCTGCCTGAATCAAACATGAAAATATGCCATAAAGTTTCTTTTTTGAATTTTGACTTAATTAGGTCCACTTTCATTAGACAAAAAGGGGAAGAAGTCCTTGGAATTTGAAACAATAACTATATTTGAATCAAGAATATATGAAATTATATTAAAAATGAAATGGTTCTGAAAAATGTCGCTCTAGTCCCCTCAATGTCCTCGGTTTTCCATAGAAAGGAATGAAAAAGAATTCAGTAATTTTTTTATACATACTTCAAAGTTTCTCTTACATTTTTAAATTTCAAAGCAACACAGAAACCAATGGAACTTTGTGTAACTGATCAAAATTTGAAGAAATGATTCACATGTACACACCCCAGAATCCTGCACGATGGATACAGCATAATGTTAACTACTATATAATGTAAGCTACAAACAAAAGCTGAGGGCTAAATTGAAGAAGAGAGTCCTATAGGTGTCTGACTTAGTCATTTCTGCAGACATGGGTACCACATGAAAATGTGAACAAAAAAGAATAAACCAAGCTCCCAGGTCTCACTCTTGAGGGTGGGGTGACAATTCCAAGCAGATATCTGGAACTGTAGTCAAATGTCAGGATGAGTCATTCCACTCTTTAACATATTTTACTTACTCTGGTCAGCATAGTTTTTGGCCTTGAGTTCAAGTTGTCTTGTTTGAGATTCTAAAGATTCCACTCTGGTCTGTAAATCCTTTTTTTCCTGTTCTTGAGAGTCTTCAAATTCAATGAATTTCTAATAAAGAAGAAAAATACATTATTTTCATTAGATAAATGAAAAATTTTTAACATTATAAACCCCTGTGTTTCTTGGTATCAAGAATCACAACTTGGCATTAACCACTCAAGAAGATCTCAGAATCATGAACTTAGGTTGATTTTTAGTTTCTCTATAAAAATTAAGGTTTACGGGACTTCTCTGGGGGTCCAGTGGTTGAGACTCCGTGCTTCCATTGCAGGGGACACGGGTTCGATCCCTGGTCAAGAGAACTAAGATCCCAAATGCCGCACAGCACAGCCAAAAAATTAAAAAAAAAAAAAAAAAAGTAATAATTAAGGTTTAAAATCTCCAAATATAGAAGGGAAAAGATGACAAAATAATATTTATGAAAGTGTCTCCACTTCATTATAACAGGCATTCCAAAGAAAATACATAGAGATTGGTTCAAGATGGTGGAGTAGAAGGACATGCTCTCACTCCCTCTCACAAGAACACCACAATCACAACTAACTGCTGGACAATCATCGACAGGAAGACACTGGAACTCACCAAAACAGATGCCCCACATCCAAAGACAAAGGAGAAGCCACAGTGAGACGGTAGGAGGGGCGCAATCGCAGTAAAATCAAATCCCATAACTTCTGGGTGGGTGACTCACAGACTGGAGAACACTTATACCACAGAAGTCCACTGGAGTGGAGGTTCTGAGCCCCACGTCAGGCTTCCCAACTTGGGGGTCCGGCAACGGGAGGAGGAATTCCTAGAGAAACAGACTTTGAAGCCTAGTGGGAACTGATTGCAGGACTTCGACAGGACTGGGGGAAACAGAGACTCCACTCTTGGAGGGCACACACAAAGTAGTGTGTGCATCGAGACCCAGGGGAAGGAGCAGTGACCCCAGGGGAGACTGAACCAGACCTACCTGCTAGTGTTGGAGGGTCTCCTGCAGAGGCGGGGGCTGGCTGTGTGTCACCGTGAGGACAAGGACACTGGCAGCAGAAGTTCTGGGAAGTACTTCTTGGCGTAAGCCCTCCCAGAGTCTGCCCTTAGCCCCACCAAAGAGCCCGGGTATGCTCCAGTGTTGGGTCGCCTCAGGCCAAGCAACCAACAAGGAGGGAACCCAGCCCCACCCATCAGCAAACAAGTGGATTAAAGTTTTACTGAGCTCTGCCCATCAAAGCAACAGCCAGCTCTACCCACCACCACTCCCTCCCATCAGGAAACTTGCACAAGCCTCTTAGATAGCCTCATCCACTAGAGGGCAGACAGCAGAAGCAAGAAGAACTACAATCCTGCAGCCTGTGGAACAAAAACCACATTCACAGAAAGGTAGACAAGATGAAAAGGCAGAGGGCTATGTACCAGATGAAGGAACAAGATAAAACCCCAGAAAAACAACTAAATGAAGTGGAGATAGGCAACCTTCCAGAAAAAGAATTCAGAATAATGATAGTAAAGATGATCCAGGACCTTAGAAAATGAATGAAGGCAAAGATCAAGAAGATGCAAGAAATGTTTAACAAAGATCTAGAAGAACTAAAGAACAAACAAGCAGAGATGAACAACACAATAACTGAAACGAAAAATACACTAGAAGGAATCAATAGCAGAATAACTGAGGCAGAAGAACGGATAAGTGACCTGGAAGACAGAATGATGGAATTCACTGCTGCGGAACAGAATAAAGAAAAAAGAATGAAAAGAAATGAAGACAGCCTAAGAGACCTCTGGGACAACATTAAACGCAACAACATTCGCATTATAGGGGTCCCAGAAGGAGGAGAGAGAGAAAGGACCCAAGAAAATATTTGAAGAGATTATAGTCGAAAACTTCCCTAACATGGGAAAGGAAATAGCCACCCAGGAAATAGTCCAGGAAGTGCAGAGAGACCCATACAGGACAAACCCAAGGAGAAACACGTCGAGACACATAGTAATCAAATTGGCAAAAATTAAAGGCAAAGAAAAATTACTGAAACCAGCAAGGGAAAAACGACAAATAACATAAAGGGAACTCCCATAAGGTTAACAGCTGATTTCTCAGCACTCTACAAGCCAGAAGGGAGTGGCATGATATACTTAAAGTGATGAAAGGGAAGAAACTACAACCAAGATTACTGTACCAGGCAAGGATCTCATTCAGATTTGATGGAGAAATCAAAAGCTTTACAGACAAGCAAAAGCTAAGAGAATTCAGCACCACCAAACCAGCTCTACAACAAATGCTAAAGGAACTTCTCTAAGTGGGAAACACAGGAGAAGAAAAGGACCTACAAAAACAAACCCAAAACAATTAAGAAAATGGTAATAGGAACATACATATCGATAATTACCTTAAATGTGAATGGATTAAATGCTCCAGCCAAAAGACACAGGCTGGCTGAATGGATACAAAAATAAGACCCATATATATGCTGTCTACAAGAGACCCATTTCAGACCTAGGGGCACATTCAGACTGAAACTGAGGGGATGGAAAAAGATATTCCATGCAAATGGAAATAAAAAGAAAGCTGGAGTAGCAATACTCATATCAGATAAAATAGACTTTAAAATAAAGAATGTTACAAGAGACAAGGAAGGACACTACATAATGATCAAGGGATCAATCCAGGAAGAAGATATAACAATTATAAATATATATGCACCCAACACAGGAGCCACCTCAATATATAAGGCAACTGCTAACGACTCTAAAAGAGGAAATCGACAATAACACAATAATAGTGGGGGACTTTTAACACCTCACTAACACCATTGGACAGATCACCCAAACAGAAAATTAATAAGGAAACACAAGCTTTAAATGACACAATAGACCAGATACATTTAATTGATATTTATAGGACATTCCATCCAAAAAGAGCAGACTACACTTTCTTCTCAAGTGTGCATGGGACATTCTCCAGGATAGATCATATCTTGGGTCACAAATCAAGCCTCAGTAAATTTTAAAAAATTGAAATCATATCAAGCATCTTTTCTGACCACAACGCTACGAGATTAGAAATGAATTATAGGGAAAAAAACGTAAAAAACACAAACACATGGAGGCTAAACAATACGTTACTAAATAACCAAGAGATCACTGAGGAAATCAAAGACGAAATCAAAAAATACCTAGAGACAAATGACAATGAAAACATGATGATCCAAAATCTATGGGATGCAGCAAAAGCAGTTCTAAGAGGGAAGTTTATAGCTATACAAGCCTACCTCACAAAACAAGAAACATCTCAAATAAACAATCTAACGTTATATCTAAAGGAACTAGAGAAAGAAGAACAAACAAAACCCAAAGTTAGAAGGAAAGAAATCATAAAGATCAGAGCAGATATAAATGAAATAGAAACAAAGAAAAGAACAGCAAAGATCAATAAAACTAAAAGCTGGTTCTTTGAGAAGATAAACAAACTTGATAAACCATTAGCCAGACTCAACAAGAAAAAGAGGGAGTGGACTCAAATCAATAAAATTAGAAATGAAAACGGAGAAGTTACAATGGACACCGCAGAAATACAAGCATCCTAAGAGACTACTACAAGCAACTCTATGCCAATAAAGTGTACAACCTGGAAGAAATGGACAAATTCTTAGAAAGGTATAACCTTCCAAGACTGCACCAAGAAGAAAAAGAAAATATGAACAGACCAATCACAAGTAATGAAATTGAAACTGTGATTTAAAATCTTCCAAGAAACAAAAGTCCAGGACCAGATGGCTCCACAAGTGAATTCCATCAAACATTTAGAGAAGAGCTAACACCCATCCTTCTCAAACTCTTCCAAAAAATTACGGAGGAGGGAACACTCCCAAACTCATTCTATGAGGCCACCATCACCCTGATACCAAAACCAGACAAAGATACTACAAAAAAAGAAAATTACAGAGCAATATCACTGATGAATATAGATGCAAAAATCCTTAACAAAACACTAGCAAACAGAATCCAGCAACACATTAAAAGGATCACACACCATGATCAAGTGGGATTTATCCCAGGGATGCAGGGATTCTTCAACATATGCAAATCAATCAATGTGATACACCATATTAACAAACTGAAGAAGAAAAACCATGTGATCATCTCAATAGATGCAGAAAAAGCTTTCAACAAAATTCAACACCCATTTATGATAAAACCTCTCCAGAAAGTGGGCATAGAGGGAACCTACCTCAACATAATACAGGCCATATATGACAAATCCACAGCAAACATCATTCTCAATGGTGAAAAACTGAAAGCATTTCCTCTAAAATCAGGAAAAAGAGAAGGATGTCCACTCTCGCCACTATTATTCAACATAGTTTTGGAAGTCCTAGCCATGGCACTCAGAGAAGAAAAGGGAATAAAAGAAATACAAGTTGGAAAACTTGAAGTAAAACTGTCACTGTTTGCAGATGACATGATACTATACATAGAGAATCCTGAAGATGCCACCAGAAAACTACTAGAGCTAATCAATGAATTTGGTAAAGTTGCAGGATACAAAATTAATGCACAGGGCTTCCCTGGTGGCGCAGTGGTTGAGAGTCCGCCTGCCGATGCAGGGGACATGGGTTCGTGCCCCGGTCCGGGAAGATCCCACATGCCGTGGAACGGCTGGGCCCGTGAGCCATGGCTGCTGAGCCTGCGCGTCCGGAGCCTGTGCTCCACAATGGGAGAGGCCACAACAGTGAGAGGCCCGCATACCATAAAAAAAAAAAAAATTAATGCACAGAAATCTTTTGCGTTCCTATACACTAATGATGAAAAATCTGAAAGAGAAATTAAGGAAACACTCCCATTTACCATTGCAACAAAAGAATAAAATACCTAGGAATAAACCTACCTAGGGAGACAAAAGACCTGTATGCAGAAAACTATAAAACACTGATAAAAGAAATTAAAGAGGATACCAACAGATGGAGAAATATACCATGTTCTCGGATTGGAAGAATCAATATTGTGAAAATGACTATACTACCCAAAGCAATCTACAGATTCACTGCAATCCCTATCAAATTACCAATGGCATTTTTCACAGAACTAGAACAAAAAATCTTAAAGTTTGTATGGAGACACAAAAGACCCCGAATAGCCAAAGCAGTCTTGAGGGAGAAAAACGGAGCTGGAAGAATCAGACTCCCTGACTTCAGACTATACTACAAAGCTACAGTAATCAAGACAATATGGTACTGGCACAAAAACAGAAATATATATCAATGGAACAGGATAGAAAGCCCAGAGATAAACCCATGCACCTATGGTCAACTAATCTATGACAAGGAGGCAAGCATATACAATGGAGAAAAGACAGTCTCTTCAATAAGTGGTGCTGGGAAAACTGGACAGCTACATGTAAAAGAATGAAATTAGAACACTCCCTAACACCATACACAAAAATAAACTCAAAATGGATTAGAGACCTAAATGTAAGACCGGACACTATAAAACTCTTAGAGGAAAACAAAGGAAGAACACTCTTTGACATAAATCACAGCAAGATCCTTTTTGACCCACCTCCTAGAATAATGGAAATAAAAACAAAAATAAACAAATGGGACCTAATGAAACTTAAAAGTTTTTGCAAAGCAAAGGAAACTACAAACAAGATGAAAAGACAACCCTCAGAATGGGAGAAAATATTTGCAAACAAATCAACGGACAAAGGATTAATCTCCAAAATATACAAAGAGCTCATGCAGCTCAATATTAAAAAAACAAACAACCCAATCAAAAAATGGGCAGAAGACCTAAAGAGACATTTCTCCAAAGAGGACATACAGATGGCCAAGAAGCACATGAAAAGCTGCTCAACATTACTAATTATTAGAGAAATGCAAATCAAAACTACAGTGAGGTTATCACCTCACACCAGTTAGAATGGGCATCATCAGAAAATCTATAAACAACAAATGCTGGAGAGGGTGTGGAGAAAAGGGAACCCTGCTGCACTGTTGGTGGGAATGTAAATTGGTACAGCCACTATGGAGAACAGTATGGAGGTTCCTTAAAAAACTAAAAACAGAATTACCATACGACCCAGCAATCCCACTACTGGGCATATACCCAGAGAAAACCATAATTCAAAAAGACACATGCACCCCAATGTTCATTGCAGCACTATTTACAATAGCCAGGTCATGGAAGCAACCTAAATGCCATCAACAGACGAATGGATAAAGACGATGTGGTACATATATGCAATGGAATATTACTCAGCCATAAAAAGCAACGAAATTGGGTCATTTGTTGAGACGTGGATGGATCTAGAGACTGTCATACAGAGTGAAGTAAGTCAGAAAGAGAAAAACAAATATCGTATATTAACACATATATGTGGAAGCTATTAAAATGGTACAGGTGAACCAGTTTGCAGGGCAGAAATAGAGACACAGATATAGAGAACAAAAGTATGGACACCAAGCAGGGAAAGCAGCAGAGGGGTGGGGGAGTAGTGTGATTAATTGGGAGACTGGGATTGACATGTATACACTGAGGTGTGTAAAATGGATGACTAATAAGAACCTGCTCTATAAAAAAATAAATTAAATTTTTAAAAAAGCGGAATTACTGTGTTAAAAAAAATACACATACCTACTCCAAATATATAAATCCTTTAACTTAACTAGTACACTTACATATTCATCTGAGTTCAATACATAATTTTTTACATAATTTTGTATATAATATGTAAAAGAGAAAACTAAAGGATGGAATATCAATAAATATATTTAAACGATTATTTGATTAGTGCACAGTCTTCTAAATTACCTGAACCATGTGCTAGAAATATCTCCACCAGTCAAATTTAATTTATTAAAATCATTCTCATCATGGAGAGATTATCAATAAATCTCAGTCTTCACCTTGTTTTTTAAATTGTTTTATCTGCATCACTTGACAACTGATCACTCGCTCCTCCTTAAAACTTTTTTTTCTCCCAGTTGGGTTTTTTCCTTGTTTTCCTTTCACTTTGCTGGCTGCTCCTTCTTGGTCTTTGTTTGTTCTTCCTCTTGTCCCCACCTTCTTAACACTGGCAAGCTCAGTCCCTGGACAACTCTTTCTCTTCATTGTTTATTCTTATTCCCTGTGATCTCATCCAGTTTCAAAACTTTAAATACTAAATGAATGCTGACAACCTCCAAATTTCTACCCCAGCCTCTAGCCCAGACCTGAATTCCAGATTTGTAATGTCCAGTTGCCTTCTGGACAACTCCATCTGAATGTCTAATAAGAACCTTAAACTTAATATGTCAAAGCCTGCTCCTCCTGGTCTCACCTAGCTCATTAAGTTACTGTGGTCAGTTGCTCAGGCCCAAAATTCTACTCATTCTCTAATACGTGATATCCAATTCAACAGCAGATCTGACCACTTTTCATCCTCTCCATCACCATCCTGGTCTGCGCCACCGTTATCTATTGCCTGGACTAGCGCAGTAGCAACAGCCTCCTAACCGGCCCCCTTACTTCCACCCTGTACCTCTACAATGCGTTTTCCGTACAGTAGTTAGGGTGACCCTCTTTAAACATCAGATCAGTGTACTCTTCTGCTTGAAATCCTCTGATTGCTTGCATTCTCCCGAAGTCCTTACCAGAGGCCCCCAGGATGAATACAATCTGTCATCTTCTTACTTCTTTGACATCATCTTCTACTACTCTCCCCCCAGATAGCCAAATGGCTTGCTCATCCTCACCTCCTTAACATCTTCGTTCAAATGTCAGCTTTTTACTAAGACTTTTTTTGCCCATGATATTTAAAACTGCAATATGTACTCCCTACTTCCCTTCCTGCTTTTTTTCTCTATTGCAGTTATCTTCATCTAACATACTATATACTTTAGTAATTTATCTTATTTATTATCTGCCTTGCCTCACTAGAATGTAGGTTCCATGAGGGCAGGGATTTGTTTTGCTTGCTGTTGTTATTCCCAGTGCAAAGAATGATGATGGCACATAGCAGGTGCTCAAATATTTGTTAAACAAATGAATACATAAATGAAAAAACTTTCACAGTAAAAAAACTAAGATCCATAGAGAAAACTGTATAATTCACAAATAAACTTAGATATCACTAAATACACTCTAGTTTTAATACGACATTTGCTGTCTATTACCTACTTTATCTGTCCTGAAACTTTTCAGTCACTGTAGTGGACATTGTTTTTTGTCTTGTACACACTGTCTTCCTTTGAGGAACTTCTCCCCAGTTTCATGCGAAATCTATTCAGTCCATGCATTTCGATTCGTGAGGACTCCATCTCCCTACGGGTGGGCATATGACCTGAACCAGACTGATCAGAGTCCTCTCTGGGACATTTGCCAGTTTTTAGGAAGAATACAACCTCTCTTCCTCTGGAATCCCAAACTCTTAAGAATCTAGCAGGCTTAAGCTGCAGAGGGACATCCTTTTCAACAGGTGGAAGGAGCATGCCTGAAAACAAAGCCAATGTTAAAGGAAAACAACAAGGGGGAAAAACCCTAATTAAAGATACCATTTGAGTTCCTAGATTCAATATTTCCTGAGGCTGGCATTTCCCAATTGTTTTATTTTTTCAGTGACATAAACCAATAAATTCTATATTATATAAGCTTGAGTTGGTTTCTATCACAAGAAACTAAAAGCATCCTAATATATTCAGCTACTTTCCCTCAAGAACCATTTTATTTTCTCATTTTATTAGCCAATATTTTCCTTATCTTTGAAGCCTGAAACCTCCAACATCTGTAACACTGGTTCTTAATCATTTGGAGTTCCACAGACTGATTTGGGAATTTGATATATCCATGAACCATGTTTCCCCAGAAGAAATGCCCTCACCTAACCCAAATTCTACCTATTTTTCTCAGAGGCTCAGAGACCGTTTAAGCCCTTCCACAAATCCCACATTTAGCACCCCTGCCCTTTTCTGTGAAAATATTCCATATTTGTCATTGTTTATTTTTTGTAGAATATTAATCTAAAAATGATTACATAAAGAAGGAGTAAAGATTATAGTAAATGTAAGAAAAGAGGTAAACTTGACAAATCATTCATTCACTCAAGAAATGACTACTTTAAAAAGGGGAGGGGTGGAATTCCCTGGCGGTCCAGTGGTTAAGACTCCACGCTACCACTGTAGGGGGCGCGGGTTCGATCCCTGGTCGGAGAACTAAGATCTTGTATGCCACGTGGCGCAGCGGGAAAAAAAAAAAGAAAGAAACGACTACTTACTTAAACTACTTACTATGTGCCAGGCACATGGAATATGACTGTGAGTATCATACTATCCCTGCCTTCCAAGGGTGCTCACTGGCTACAAATTGAATGCAGGCAGATGATACAAAGGTTACATTGAACAGAAAAGCAGCATTATGTAACAGGATGTTGCTGATGAAGTCTGAGTAAGTTATTTCAACATTTTACCTGGGGACAGAAGCAAAGACTAAGAATTAATAAGAAAATGTAATTATTTTTTTGCCTGCTTTGAAAATGATGCTCCCTTGGCTAACGGAACTGCCATATCTGGGCAAATAACCAGAAAGTCTTATTTCAGGGTTGTGTGCTATAGATAAAATGTTGTTTTAAAGAACATACAGCACCATAAAAAGAAACGAAATTGAGCTATTTGTAACGAGGTGGATGGACCTAGAGTCTGTCATACAGGGTGAAGTAAGTCAGAAAGAGAAAGACAAATACCATATGCTAACACATATATATGGAATTTAAGGAAAAAAATGTCATGAAAAACCTAGGGGTAAGACAGGAATAAAGACACAGATCTACTAGAGAGTGGACTTGAGGATATGGGGAGGGGGAAGGGTAAGCTGTGACAAAGTGAGAGAGTGGCATGGACGTATATACACTACCAAACGTAAAATAGATAGCTAGTGGGAAGCAGCCGCATAGCACAGGGAGATCAGCTCGGTGCTTTGTGACCACCTAGAGGGGTGGGATAGGGAGGGCGGGAGGGAGGGAGACGCAAGAGGGAAGAGATATGGGAACATATGTATAACTGATTCACTTTGTTATAAAGCAAAAGCTAACACACCACTGTAAAGCAATTATACTCCAATAAAGATGTAAAAAAAAAAAGAACATACAGCAGATGTTTACCAAGTAACACCTAAAATGCTGTGCTATTTAACTCCTAACAAAACTTTTACCCCTAACAGATTGGTGGTTGCCAGGGGCAGGGAGTGGAGGTAGAGGATATGGATGAAGGTGATCAAAAAGGGTACAAACTTCCACTTACAAGTCCTGGTGATATAACGCACAGCATGGTTACTATAGTTAAAAATACTACTGTATTGTATATTTGAAGGTTGCTAAGAGTCGATTTTTTTTTAAGTTCTCACCACACGCACAAAAAGTATGTGAAGTGATGGCAATGTGTTAACTTTTTGTGGTAATCATTTTGCAACATATACCTTTACCAAATCATTACGTTGTACACTTTAAACTTACACAATATGTCAATTATTTCTCCATAAAGCTAGTAAAAAATCCAACTTTACCACTATCCCGCCTTTTCAGAACTCCTTTCTGAATGACAGAAGAAATATCGTCACAGACACACAGCTTCATTTCTTAGCGACCCAGTTTGGCTGCACAAGGGCATGAATAATCCAAAACTATTTAGCAGTCACTATTATATGCTTACTCTTCAAGCCGACCTACACCTAGATGGTTCAAGCTTCAGCTTTTTTCACATTTTATTACTTAAAGTAAATATCACCTTAAGTAAACAGAGCAAAAAGAAGAGAGATTTTTTTTTCCCCCCAAAATGATGTGAGCGTTTTTTGGACTGGCAGGGTTATTTAACTTCAAATGGAAATCTCTTGTTTCTGCAGTTTCCCTTCACAGGAAATGACTGGAAATAATGAAAATATTCCAAAGCAAATACATAATCCCAGGCCTCTCCTTCAAGCAAATTAAAACAGATAAACTTAGAGACTTCAAAATGAACTGTTTCTCTCAAGGGTATATATGTTTTTTCCTTTCTTATTCTAAACAGTGGATCTTAAGCTTTTTGGAATCATGAACTGCTTTGAGAATCTTATGAATATAGACCTTTCCCCAAGAAAATAAATATATGAAGCAGGGAATTCCCTGGTGGTCCAGTGGTTAAGAATCCGCCTTCCAATGCAAGGGACACGGGTTCGATCCCTGGTCAGGGAACTAAGATCCCACATGCCTCGGGGCAACTAAGCCCACGCGCTGCAACGAAGATCCTCACAGCCAAAAATAAATAAATAAATGTGAAGAATTACAAAGTATTAAAAAATATATATGAAGCAAACTAGTCATTCAATTTCAGTGCATCTTCAAGCTCTATAAGAAATCAAGAATGATTTTCCCCATTTATAAAAATTATAAATGTTGATTGTTGATTTTTAAAAATGTTTTTAAATTTCTCTCTTGAAAAATCCCATTTTGTTTGTTTATTTGGAGGAGGTGGGCTGCACCACGCAGCTTGCAGGATCTCAGTTCCCCCACCAGGGACTGAACCCGGGCCACGGCAGTGGAAGTGCCGAATCCTAACCACTAGACCACCAGGGAACTCCAGAAAATCCCAATTTTAAATGTGTATTAAATCTTGTTTGGAAATGTACAGCTGCCGCCTTCATTTAAAATGCTAATCACTATTGCATAACAAAAATAAATATGCCTTAGTTCTGATAAGGTATGTTAATAAATCACGCAGGGCACCGAAAGCCTGGTAGGATAAACACTTTTTTTAAAAATATTTATTTATTTATTTATTTATTTTATTTATATTTTTGGCTGCATCGGGTCTTCATTGCAGCATGCAGGGCAGGATGTTTTAGGTGCAGCGCACAGGCTCTTCATTGCAGCACGAGGGCTTCCCTCTAGTTGTGGCGCACAGGTTTTCTTCTCTAGTTGTGGCATGTGGGCTCTGTAGTTTGTGGCACTCGGGCTCAGTAGTTGTGGCGCGCAGGCCCAGTTGCCCCGCGGCATGTGGGATCTTAGTTCCCCGACCAGGGATCGAACCCGCGTCCCCCGCACCAGAAGGCAGATTCTTCACCACTGGACCACCAGGGAAGTCCTGATAAACACTTCTTAACAGCCTTCAAAGAGTAATCAAGAAAAAGTAACAAATGATTGAAATTATCTAAACTGTCATCCAAGAAACATATCTGTCAAACAGGCTAGTTTTTAGCAACTGTTTTGTGAAATATCCCTGATAACACAGATAACCTTGGGAAGAGACGTTGCTATAGGGTAGGGTAACTCAAAAACACAATACTGATAATAAGTACAAAAAACTTCAGAAGATGACCTGGTTCTATATGGCACTTCGCAATAATGTGAAAGTGAGAAACATAAAAATTTAAGAAAAAGAAAATTGGAGTAGAAATAGAGAAGGTGCCATGAAATTCAATCAGCTGCAAAAATAAGACTGTTAGCAGAAAAAGGTTTAGATTCCTGGTCCTAATAGGAGTCCTTTTTCCTGGGTGTGGGTTAGAGGTAGAGCATAAGGGAGGTAATGAGAACTGTTCCTTTTTTCTATTCTTAACCTTCTCATACTATAGTGAAAATAATCAGGCAGTAGCTGGCATGGATTACACTAAGTAGAAAGTTCTCCAACAAGCCTTTCTACTTCTCTTCTACATTCAGAGATCCTAGGCGGGCTAGTTAGCATATGTGAGTACTGCTGAACCTCTTTGTAACTTTATAGACTACAAACACGTCTGACTCTTGTTTTAAAGTCTTAACTTACTTCAAAAGACATGTCTGCTTTCTACTCCTGTATTTTCAACTTCACACACACACTGAGATAATATAAAAATAGGAACATAGCCCATTCTGTCACTTTCTAGTCAAAGAAAAATTGTTGTCACAATTAAATAAAACCACACACTTATTTACAATGACTGTTCTCCAGATGCCGGCAGAAATACAGAATAGGCAGTGAGGTAGTACAAAGATATTTATTACAAACTACTCAGTAATGACATTCATAAGATTTACTCTTAACTTAAATAACATATTAACTAAAAATTCTTTATCCACCCAACCAGTCCAAGCACTTACTTCATGACAGCCACCAAAGAAACACAGTAAACAGTTATCAACATAACATGCTAAGTACTACAATGGAAGCAAGTATAAGGGGCAATAGAAACATAGAGGAATAAGCAACTGAATCTGTTTTAAAAAAAGAGAAGCCCTTTCAGCTGACTTTAAAAGAAACAGTTTATCTAACAAAGTGGGGTAAAGACACTCCAGGCAGAGGTAACAGCACATGCAAAGTCATAGAGGCATAAAGATCGGCATGTCCAGCATGTCCAGGGACATAAAATTTGGGATTGGAATTTCAGTAAATGATGTAATGGGTAAACCATTAGCCAAAGAATATGTTGGGGAATCTCTCCTCTGACTCACAAAGGGAATAAGTGGGCAAATAAGGTTCCATTTATCCATCCACCCTTTCAACACACAACTTGAGTATTCTAAGGTGCTGAGAATGTAGTAGATTGCAAAACAGATCTGCTCCCTATGCTCCATTGCTTGAAATTTGGCAGAAGAAAACAGACATTAAATATGTGTAACTGACGGGAATTCCCTGGTGGCCTAAGTGGTTAGGACTCAGCACTTTCACTGCAGGGGGCCCGGGCTCCATCCCTGGTTAGGGAACTAAGATCCCTCAAGCTGTGTGATACAGCCAAAAAAAAGTAACTGACAAAAGACTGATTTGTGAAGATAAGTTAACACAAAAGTTGCCGCTGAGGTTAATGCTGATGAGGGATGGCTGGTATTTCTGTTACTTTTTTTTTTTGCTGCAGCAGCAGCAGTCATAGTTTATTTGGTAAATAAATCAAATTAGTACACTATACTATATTACATGCTTCACAATACAGAGAATTGTGTCTTTTTCATAGAGTTAAAAGTTGAAAACTGCAAAACACTTTTTTTTTTTTTTTTGCGGTACGCGGTCCTCTCACTGTTGCGGCCTCTCCCGTTGCGGAGCACAGGCTCCGGACGCGCAGGCTCAGCGGCCATGGCTCATGGGTCCAGCCGCTCCGCGGCATGTGCGATCTTCCCGGACCGGGGCACAAACCCGTGTCCCCTACATCGGCAGGCGGACTCCCAACCACTGCGCCACCAGGGAAGCCCAAAACACTTTTTTAACCGTTTGTTTTTATTTTCAGAGAGACAATTTTTTTTTTTTTTGGAGTATGATTTACAATGTCGTGTTAGTTTCAGGTGTACAGCAAAGTGAAACAGTAATACATATACATATATTCCACTCTTTTTTTAGATTCTTTTTCCATATAGGCCATTACAGAGTATTGAGTAGAGTCTGTTACTTTCTAAATGACATCAACATGGGATAACAACACAACCTTGGTTTACAAGTCGGTCTCAGGCTCAGGCTTATATATGATGTGATACTTGCCAAGACTTTCTGAAATGAGGAGTTAACATTTCAAACTCTGAATACAAAATGAGACTTTAAAAAATCATAGTTCAAGTTCATACACAATGCAACCACACTGTAATCACATGACACAAGAAATAGTACAAGACATCAGAAAAGTTGTACATATAATGGGAAACTAACTTGATATGACTCAAGGAAGACATTCCCGAGACATTGAAACTGAGACCTGAAGCCTAAAAAAAAACGTTTATAAAGTAAAGAGCAAAAAGTTCACCAAGCTGAAAGAAACCAAGGAAGTCCAGAATGGCCAAGCTTAGACATCTGGGAGAAAGAATGGCCTGAGATGAGGATGGAACGTAGATAAAGAACAAATCATATAGGGCCTTACGGGATACTGGATCACATTAAGGATGTTTAAATCCACTCATACCTTGAAAAGCTCAGTCTGTGAGGATACGGAGAATGGGCTGTGCTGAGAAGGGAACAAGAGTATCTGAAGGGAGACCAAAGGTTACCACAGTAATGAGAGATGATTACGTGCAGTAGCAGTGAGAATGGAGAGATGAGGAAGAATTCAAGATATTCTGGAGGTAAATAAACAGGATTGGTGACTGAATGAATGTAAAGGAGAAGAGAGAAGGAAAGCTCAGGAAAAAGTCTAGCTTTCTGATTTGGCCAATGGTGAGGATGGTGGTATCGCTTATCTAGGATAAACAGATGCGGGAGAGGTATGGGTAATATAATAGAACTGATTTTTAATATCAAGGTGAGCTACCTGTGAGGTATTCAAGCGCACCATATGGAATATTTATTTGTAAAGGTATCTCATTATTAGGAGTGTAACTGGTACAACCCACGTGGAAGTTAGCAACGTGGATCAAAGTCCTTAAAGAATGTATGAAAAGAATGTTACTTTTATCATACTTTAAGAGCTTTGATATATAACGTTATATATAGTGTGATCCTACCTTTACAAACTGGAGGAAGAGTAGATAGGCAAAATAAAAGCTTTGGAGGCATGTATTAAAATGGCTGTTTAGCAGTGGTGGGATTTAGGATGACTTTACCTTTCTTTAACAGCCTTATTCTTAAGTAATGTAGGGTCTTCCCTGGCAGTCCAGTGGTTAAGACTCTATGCTTTCACTGCGGAGGGTGCGGGTTCAACCCCTGGTCAGGGAGCTATGGTCCTGCATGCCACGCATCGCAGCCAAAAAAGAAAACGAAAAAAACCCCAGTATTTTTAGGCAAAGTAATTAGGATTTTGGAGGCTCTACCCTAGCCAGAGACATTTTAAAGAAGAAAAAAAAAAAAAGTAAATGAATGCTCATAAGAAGCCTATAAACATTCATATTGATTTAATGTGACAACTTCTGCCAGAGGCATAACTTTATAAAGATCGTCACCCTCCACTACATTTGGCAAACGGTGGAGGCAGGGCAATATCAAAATCAAGGCAAGTGAGGGGCAGTTTTTCAAATTATAAAACCGTCCTACCCCTGGAGAATTCTGGTTACTCCCTCCAAGCATAGGAGAGTTTGTTAGATTCCTCAGATATGCTGGTGTAGAGTACACATCACCCCCCAACCCCTCTGTCTGTCTGTCTCTCTCCCTCTCTCAGTTTCTCTCTCACGCTTTTTAAAAAAAGTGTTGGGAGTGGGATAAGAGCCTGTGAATGGGCTTTTTTAGCATGTGTTATAAATACATCTTCACTGGATACCCTTTCTCCTCTCAATAACTAATTAGCCAGAAACAAATGTAACTCCAGACAGAACTCTCCTGGGAGCAACTAGATACTGTTTAAAAGAAAACAAAACAAAAAAAGGCAGTGGACAATACACACTCATATCAGGATCTAAAAAGAACAAGCAAAATGGTTTCAAGTCCAGATGGCTTATAGGGGCTGTTTTGCCCTACTGTTCTGGAGAAAAACAAATACTTTGAAAAGGCAAGCTCCCTAAATTAAAAAAGAAAAAAAAAATCCCTAGAAACTGTTGTTTATTGGAGAAAGATGTCAAGAGACAAAAAACAGAAACAAACAAAAACCCATAACCTTTAAAATAGCAACTTTGAATACAGTAGTTCTCTAAAAAATACCGCTAAATAAAAGGCTGACTTACTGCTCAGAATCCACCCAGATATTATCCACCCCCCATTTATTCTGCAGAGTGGAGGAAGGAAAATATTTCCATTATTTTAAATAATCATTGCTCTCAGTTAAGTTCAGTTAAATGAAATTGTTTTTCAATACAGTATCTTTTAAGAAATAAGAGGATAAACCATATTATTAAACAATGCCCAAGGGATGTGATTCCCCTCCCCCCATCCCTAGAAAAAATTCTAGAAATTTTTAGAAAAAAATTTCTAATACAAATGACTCCATTTCTTCAAAACTAAATAACAAGGGGGTAGAAAAGGAGAACAGTTACAGATTAAGAGATGCCTAAGAGGCATCTTAAACCAAGTATAAATATGTGGACCATCTTCTTTCAACCCTAATTGAAACAACCAACTATAAAATTACATTTATAAGACAATTGGGGAAATGTGAACACTCATTAAATATTAGCTATTATTAAGACTAATCAAAAAAAAGAATCATTTATAACTTAAGTATGATAATGTTTGCTTTATTTTAAAACTTTTAGAGATACGCTGGTGTACAGTCTTTGATCTGCTTTAAAATTATGGTGGAGGGACTTCCCTGGTGGTGCAGTGGTTAAGAATCTGCCTGCCAAAAAAAAAAAAACCAGAATCTGCCTGCCAATGCAGGGGACATGGGTTCGAGCCCTGGTCCAAGGAGATCTCACATGCCACGGAACAACTGAGCCCGTGCGCCACACTACTGAGCCTGTGCTCTAGAGCCCGCGAGCCACAACTACTGAAGCCTGCACACCTAGAGACCGTGCTCCGCAGCAAGAGAAGCCACCGCAATGAGAAGCCCTGCACTGCAACGAAGAGTAGCCCCAGCTCGCCACAACTAGAGAAAACCCGCACGCAGCAATGAGGACCCAACGCAGCCAAAAACAAATAATAAATAAATTTTAAAATTTTAAATTATGGTGGAGATGCTGAAGGGAAGTGGGGAGGGACAGATGGAACAATACTGGCTTGATACTGATAACTGTTAAAGTCGAGTGATGGATATGTGGGAGTTCATTATCCTATTCCCTTCTACTTTAACACTTGGATATTTCCATAATAAAAAGTTTAAAGAAATAACTTGGAACAGAATTACTTGTAGCATTTAAGTTAATGATGAAATTTTGTAGTAAGAGCTTCCTGTCATTAAAAATCAAATAAATATGCACAAAGGGGCATGTACAAGGATATTTGCTGAAGTGCTATTTGTAACAGTTCAAAACTAGAAGGTAACTTAAATGTCCATCAATAGATAGTGAACAAGTAAATTATGATAGATCCATGATATGGAAACCATGTAATTAGAGAATCAGAGTGAGAGTAAGGCTGAAAACAGGGGGAATGACTGGGAGAATAAAAGCACTAGTAAGTAATGTCCCTAGCAGGTCCCTAGCATCATCCCAGAGCAGCCAGGTGGTCCTCTTTGCCCACCCACACAGAAAATAAGAAGTTTGTTTTCTTAATAAACTCAGTAAGAGAGATTCTAGACTAGGGGAGAGATACCAGGCACAGCCAGGTGCCAAATGAAAAGAGAGAAATTAAATGAAAATCTATATACCATACAGTAATACTGACAGTCCCCTTTCAGTTCCTGCTCTCACTCAGGTTCTCGTAATAACTAGGTTTATCTACCACTCCACTCCCCACCTCCAGAGAGATTAATCTTTCCTTGGAAAAACTCAAATGTCTCTGAGAAAAGACCATGGGATAATACCGAAATCTGAGTTCACAAGACACAATAAATTGTGCCTAGGCACACAAAACTTCTGGCCATCCTTCTTTAGTGTCTTACTCTTAAAACGTGAAGGGATAATTAAGAGTTATCAGGCATTTGAAGCTCCAACCTGAAAAAGAGAGACCTAATATCAGGAAAAAAGAGCGGGGGGGGGGGTGGAGGTACACTGAGGAAACAGACAAAGCAGGGAACAAATAAAAGCTATAATTAATATCCTCAGAGACCAAAGAAAAGTCATTGCATCCATGAAACCAGAACAGTATACTATTTTCAAAAGAATTGGCGAAGAGGGGAAAACAAAAACAAGGGAGAGCTCTTAGAAACTACAAAAGCATGAATCAAAGAATCTAGCACTTGGGGGCTTCCCTGGTGGCGCAGTGGTTGAGAATCTGCCTGCCAATGCAGGGGACACGGGTTTGATCCCTGGTCCGGGAAGATCCCACATGCCGCAGAGCAACTAATCCCGTGCGCCACAACTACTGAGCCTGTGCTCTAGAGCTTGTGAGCCACAACTACTGAGCCCACGTGCCGCAACTACTGAAGTCCGTGTGCCTGGAGCCCATGTTCCACAAGGAGAAGCCCGTGCACTGCAACGAAGAGTAGCCCCCGCTCGCTGCAACTAGAGAAAGCCCGCACACAGCAGGGAGGGAGGGAGGGAGGGAGGGAGGGAGGGAGGGAGGGAGGGAGGGAGGGAGGGAGGGAGGAAGGACCTAGCACTTATCCTATCTTTCCTGTACACACTATACCTTAGGGTAACCAAACCGTTGATGAGGAGGAAGTTTTCTTTTATAAGAAAATTCAGCTAGGGACTCCCTGGTCATCCAGTGGGTAAGACTCTGTGCTCCCAATGCAGGGGCCCGGGTTCTCTCCCTGGTCGGGGAACTAGATCCTGCATGCAGGCCTCAACTAAGAGTTCGCATGCTGCAACTAAGAAGTCTGCATGCTGCATCTGAAAAAAAAGATACCGCGTGCCGCAACAAAGATCCCACGTGCTGCAACTAAGACCAGGCGCAGCCAAAACAAATAAATAAATATTAAAACAAAAAATAAAATAAAATAAAGCTAAAAAATGCTGAATGAATAATTGAGTTAGAATAGAACCATTTCCCAATCCTTAATGAAATAACAGGGAATATCCAGTCACTGTGCAGATTCACCTGGTTGCCTCACAAATACGTTCATAGTCAGGATCCAAACAAAGTCCTTAAGTTGCATTTGGATGATATATCTCTTAGGACTCTCTTAAACGACAGAGTCCCCAGTCCTTTTCACCCAATGGTCTTAGTAACCATTGATGATCTTAGAGGGAATACTATAAAACTATTGTAAAGTATAATTTAGATCTATCCAGACACAGGTTGTTGCCAGTTATGAGTAAATGAAACTGAACAGGCAATTCATAGAAAAGGATCACATAAGTGATCTGAGAAAAGCAAATTAAAACAAGAGGTTATTTCACACACATCAGAGTGGCAGCAAAACCCAGAAAGTCAGACGGTATTGAGTGTTGGCAAAAATACAGGAAAATAACTCTTATACACTACTGGTGGGAATATATACACCCCTTTTGACAAGAAATGTGGCCATATCTTTTTAAGTTTACAAATACATATCTTAAAAACTGGCATCTTTATTTCTTCATCGAAGTACACATCTTCAATGCAGCCACTACAGAAAACAGTATGGAGATTCCTCAAAAAAAAAAAAAAAAAAAAAGAATAGAACTACCATATGACCTAGCTAGTCCACTTCTGGGTATTTACCTGAAGAACATGAAAACATTATTTCAAAAGGATAAATGCACCACTGTGTTCATTACGGCATTATTTGCAATAGCCAAGATATGGAAATAACCTAAGTATCCATCAATGGATGAATTGATAAAAAGATGTGGTGTGTATATATATATATATATATACACACACACACACATACATATACATACATACAGTGGAATACTACTCAGCCACAAAAAGAATGAAATCCTGCCATTTGCAACAACATGGATGGATCTTGAGGGTATTATGCGAAGCGAAATAGGTTGGATGGAGAAAGACACCATATTTCACTCGTGTAGAATCTAAAAAATAAAACAAAACAAATGAACAAGCAAAATAAAATAAAAACAAACTCATAGATACAGAGAACAGATTAGTGGTTACCACAAGGCAAGGGGATTGTGGGTGGGTGCAATGGGTGAAGCAGGTCAACTGTATGGTGATGGATGGTTATACTTGTGGTGACCACTCTGTAATATATACAGATGTTGAACTATTAATGCTATATATCTGAAACATTAAAAATAAATAGATTAATAAAGTATATATATTTGAGAAGCTCTTAGGTATGCACTGAATGTTACCACATTCAATGTCTGTAGTACATTATGTAGTAAAATATAGGAAATAACTCAAAACTTTCATCAGCTGAAGAATGAACAGTGATATTCACATGATGGAATATATAGCAGTTAAAACAACTAGATACATATGTATGTATCATCATGGATGGATCTAAGAAACACTGAATAAAAAAAGCAAACTGCAGGGCTTTCCTGGTGGCGCAGTGGTTGAGAGTCTGCCTGCCGATGCAGGGGACACGAGTTCGTGCCCCAGTCCGGGAAGATCCCACATGCCGCGGAGCGGCTGGGCCCGTGAGCCATGGCCACTGAGCCTGCGCGTCCAGAGCCTGTGCTCCGCAACGGGAGAGGCCACAAGAGTGAGACGCCCGCGTACCGCAAAAAAAAAAAAAAAAAGCAAACTGCAAAATTATATGAAAATGTAATAGGATTTAGAAAAAAATATTTATCCCCAAAATAATCCCAAAGCAATACTCTACACAGTTTATAGATATACATATATGTAGTGAATGTCTAAAAATAAGAAATAGAAGGACATAAACCAAATTCATGCTGTCACCTTTGTTCTCCTTCCAGTACCACTTCTCTCCCAGAAGGTGACTTTCCCTTTATCTTTAATGTGCTGTATCTTTTACTTAAGATAAATATTTTAAGTAGAAATAAACAGCTAATATTTTACCCTTCATAGTATATAGAAGGTTATTTTTTACATTAATGTATTTAGTCTTCTATTGTTTGCTTTTTTTTTAAAGAATGAAGAAAGGTCCACGGTGGCAGCAGGGAAAAAAATAAATAAAAAGAATGAAGAAGGTCTTACGTTTCTAGTAAGCATATGTTTGAGCTTCTCTTAAGCAATCGTTCTCCATCTTAGGATTGAGGCAGTTATAATCACAAATACCCTGAGAGATTTTTTCCAAATATTACAGGCCAGCACAGCAGCACTTCTCACAACCAGTCTGATACACCTGTGGGGGTGGGGGTGGGAAGGTTTAAAGAACTGATTATTTGGAAACCTTCCCCCAGGTGGTTGGGGGTACTTCCTATTGTAATGAGAAGTCAGGAAGGGTGGCTGAACCCAGGATGGGCCTTGACTTTCAAACTCCCCTTGAGGCCTCAAACCAATTCCTAACTACCTTTTGCCTACAGGTGGCTATGATCCAACTGCTCAGTGTGGACAAGGAAAGATGTCCCAGATGTCTTACCAGTTAAAAATAAAGTCATGTAGGGACTTCCCTGGTGGTCCAATGGCTAAGACTCCATGCTCCCAAAGCAGGGGACCCGGGTTCGATCGCTGGTCAGGGAACTAGATCCCACATGCCGCAACTAAGAGTTCACATGCCTCAACTAAAAGATCCCGCATGCCGCAACTGAAGATCCTGCACGCGGCAACAAAGATCCCACATGCTGCAACTAAGACCCAGTGCAGGCAAATAAATAAGCGAATATTTTTTTAAAAAATAATAAAATAAAGTCATGTTACAACATACTACATACATTATGATTTCATTAATTTAAAATATACTCATATATGAAAAAGTATCTGAAAGACTGTGTATCAGGCCATTAGTAGTAAGCTCTCTAACAGGCAGGATTCTAGAAGTATTTCAGTAATTTTTCTGTTTTGTTTTGTTTCTTTTTTCTATAAGAGCATGTAATATTTTGTCTGTAAACAAGAAAAATAAGTAAATTAAAACAAATAAACCATTAGATGAAATAATAGCCAAACAAGTATCCCATGTGAAGGAATTTTACTCACTGCCCAAAATATCATGCATAATTGTATAAATGTAGTAGAACGCAACCATTTATTCAACATGAGTTCACTATTCTTGCATCTGTGTATTTTATATTCCTTATAGTCCTTGTGACCAATCACCACAGCAAACAGAGAACAATTCATTTTCTACTGTCTTACCCAAAAACACAAGAGAAACTCACTGGCCTAAGACAGAGGCTATCAAGCAGGAATTGATTACCACACTGATAAAGCTTGAAAAACTGCAGAACAATGAAGTCGGCTACATTAGCCAAGTAATTCTTTACTGACTTTGTTTTACAGTTTTGTGCTTCTATAGGCATGTGATCAATAGTTTACATTTCTGACATTAATTTGCAGATCTTAAAGCTTGACAATGTGGTTTATTTCAAACCTGACTCTGTTATGAAAATATTCTTCTATTACTAAAAATAATCAGAAAATGTCATCCTGAAAAAAACTAATATTATTGAAGAACATTTAGAAAACGTCTACAAAGAAAAAAATAGTGAATAATCATTTCTTGACAGCTGTTTTTCTATTTTCTTAAATGTTTAATGCGAATTTTCAAAAGTGCATTAAAATGGAGAGAAAAATGGTATAAACCCCTTCATACCACCACCGAATTTCAACAATTATCAGCACACAGCAAATCTTGTTGTATCTGTATTCATCTTCTTTTCCCCCAACAAACCACAACATCATACGGTTTCACTATAAATACATTAGTATGTACAGTATTAAAGATACACTTTATTTTTTTTAATTGGAGTATAACTGCTTTACAATGTTGTGTTACTTTCTGCCACACAGCGAAGTGAATCATGCATATGCATACACACATCCCCTGACTCTTGGACCTCCCTCCCCCCTCATCCCAACCAACCAGGCCATAGAGCACTGAGCTGAGCTCCCTGTGCTATGCAGCAGGTTCTCACTAGCTATCTATTTTACACATCGTAGTGTATTTATGTCAAACCTAATCTCCCAATTCATCCCACATCCCCCTTCCCCCGTGTCCACACGTCCATTCCCTACGTCTACCTTTCTATTCCTGCCCTGCAAATAGCTGCATCTGTACCATTCTTCTAGATACCACATATATGCGTTCATATACAATATCTGTTTGTCTCTTTCTGACTTACTTCACTCTGTATGACAGTCTCTAGGTCCATCCACATCTCTACAAATGACCCAATTTCATTTCTTTTTATGGCTGAGTAATATTCCATTATATATACCACATATTCTTAAACCATTCATCTATCGACGGATATTCAGGTTGTTTCCATTTCCTGGCTATTGTAAATAGTGCTGCAATGAACATTGGGATGCATGTGTCTTTTTGAATTATGGTTTTCTCTGGGTATATGCCCAGTAGTGGGATTGCTGGGTCATATGGTAGTTCTGTTTTTAGTTTTTTAAGGAACCTCCATACAGTTCTCCATAGTGGCTGTACCAATTTACATTCCCACCAACAGTGCAAGAGGGTTCCCTTTTCTCCACACCCTCTCCAGCATTTGTTGTCTGTAGATTTTCTGATGATGCCCATTCTAACTGGTGTGAGGTGATACTTCATTGTAGTTTTGATTTCCATTTCTCTAATAGTTAGTGCTGTTTAGCATCTTTTCATGTGCCTCTTGGCCATCTGTATGTCTTCTTTGCTGAAATGTCTATTCAGGTCTTCCACCCATTTTTTGATTGGGTTGTTTGTTTTTCTGATATTGATCTGCATGAGCTGTTTGTATATTTTGGAGATTAATCCTTTGTCTGTTGCTTCATTTGCAAATATTTTCTCCCATTCTGTGGGTTGTCTTTTTGTCTTGTTTATGGTTTCCTTTGCTGTACAAAAGCTTTTAAGTTTAATTAGGTCCCATTCACTTATTTCTGTTTTTATTTTCATTACTCTAGGAGATGGGTCAGAAAAGATCTTGCTGTGATTTATGTCAAAGAGTGTTTTTCCTATGTTTTCCTGTAAGAGTTTTATAGTGTCCGGTCTTACATTTAAGTCTTTAATCCATTTTGAGTTTATTTTTGTGCATGGTGTTAGGTAATGTTCTAATTTCATTCCTTTACATGAAGTTGTCCAGTTTTCCCAGCACCATTTATTGAAGTGGCTGTCTTGTCTCCATTGTATATTCTTGCCTCCTTTGTCATAGATTAAGTGACCATAGGTGTGTGGGTTTATCTCTGGGCTTTCTATCCTGTACCATTGATCTATATTTCTGTTTTTGTGCCAGTACCATACTGTCGTGATTACTGTAGCTTTGCAGTATAGTCTGAAGTCAAGAAGCCTGATTCCTCCAGCTCTGTTTTTCTTTCTCCAGCTCTGTCTTTTGTGTTTACATACATACAAATATAAGTTTTTGTTCTAATTCTGTGAAAAATGCCATTGGTAATTTGATAGGGATTGCACTGAACCTGTAGATTGCTTTCGGTAGTACAGTCATTTTCACAATATTGATTCTTCTAATCCAGGAGCATGGGATATCTCGCCATCTGTTTCTGTCATCTTTGATTTCTTTCATTCATGTTTTATAGTTTTCAGAGTATAGGTCTTTCACCTCCTTAGGTAGGTTTATTCCTAGGTATTTTATTCTTTTTGTTGCAGTGGTAAATGGAAGTGTTTCTTTAATTTCTCTTTCTAATCTTCTGTTGTTAGTGCATAGGAATGCAAGAGATTTCTGTGCATTAATTTTGTATTCTGCAACCTTACCAAATTCATTGATTAGTTCTAGTAATTTTCTGGTAGCATCTTTAGGATTTTCTGTGTATAGTATCATGTCATCTGCAAACAATGACAGTTTTACTTCTTTTCCAATTTGTATTCCTTTTATTTCTTTTTCTTCTCTGATTGCCGTGGATAGGACTTCCAATACTATGTTGAATAATAGCGGTGAGAGTGGACATCCTTGTCTTGTTCCTGATCTTAGAGGAAATGCTTTCAGTTTTTCACCATTGAGAATGATGTTTGCTGTGGGTTTGTCGTATATGGCCTTTATTATGTTGAGGTAGGTTCCCTCTATGCCCACTTTCTGGAGAGTTTTTATCATAAACAGGTGTTGAATTTTGTAAAAAGCTTTTTCTGCATCTATTGAAATGATCATGTGGTTTTTATTCTTTAATTTGTTAATATGGCGTATCACACTGATTGTTTTGCATATATTGAAGAATCCTTGCATCCCTGGGATAAATCCCACTTGATCATGGTATATGATCTTTTTAATGTGTTCTTGGATTCTTTTTGCTAGTATTTTGTTGAAGATTTTTACATCTATGTTCATCAGTGATATTGGTCTGTAATTTTCTTTTTTTGTGATATCTTTGTCTGGTTTCGGTATCAGGGTGATGGTGGCCTCATAGAAAGAGTTTGGGAGTGTTCCTCACTCTGCAAATTTTTGGAACAGTTTGAGAAGGATAGGTGTTAACTCTTCTCTAAATATTTGATAAAATTCGCCTGTGAAGCCATCTGGTCCTGGACTTTTGTTTGTTGGAAGATTTTTTTTTTTTAACATCTTTATTGGAGTATAATTGCTTTACAATGGTGTGTTAGTTTCTGCTTTATAACAGTGAATCAGTTATACATATACATATATTCCCATATCTCTTCCCTCTTGCGTCTCCCTCCCTCCCGCCCTCCCTATCCCACCCCTCTAGGTGGTCACAAAGCACCGAGCTGATCTCCCTGTGCTATGCGGCTGCTTCCCACTAGCATCTGTTTTACGTTTGGTAGTGTATGTGTGTCCATGCCACTCTCTCGCTTTGTCACAGCTTACCCTTCCCCCTCGCCATATCCTCAAGTCCATTCTCTAGTAGGTCTGTGTCTTTATTCCCGTCTTACCCCTAGGTTCTTCATGACATTTTTTTTTTCTCGTTGGAAGATTTTTAATTACAGTTTCAAATTCATTACCTGTGACTGCTCTTTTTATATTTTCTAATTTTTCCTGGTTCAGTCTTGGAGAGTTGTACCTTTCCAAGAATTTCTCCTGCTCCCAATGCAGGGGGCCTGGGTTTGACCCCTGGTCAGGGAACTAGTTCCTGCATGCTGCAACTAAGAGACCACATGCCACAACTAAAGATCCCACGTGCCACAACTAAAGATCCCCTGTGCCACAACTAAAGATCCTGCATGCCGCAACGAAGATCCCACATGCCACAACGAAGATCCCACATGCCACAACTAAGACCTGGCACAGCTACATAAATAAATTAATAAATTTAAACAAACAAACAAACAAAAAGAAAGAAAGTAAAAAGACAACCCACAGAATGGGGGAAAATATTTGTAAATCGTATATCTAATAAGAGACTTCTATATACACATAATGGAAAATTATTCAGCCTTAAAAAGGAATGAAATTATGATACATGCTACAAAATGGATGAGCTCTAAAAACATGCTAGGTGAAACAGGTCAAACATAAAAGGGCAAATATTATATGATTCCATTTATATGAGGTTCCTAGGATAGTCAAATTCATTCAGACAGAAATAGAATGGTAGTTTCCAGGGGGTAGGAGAAGGAGGAAACGAGTTATTGTTTCATGGCTATGGAGCTTCAATTTGGGATGATGAAAAAGTTCTGGAGATGGAGGGTGGTGAGGTTGCATAACAATGTCAATGTACTTAATACCACTTAATTGTACACTTAAAAATTGTTAAAATGGGGGATTTCCCTGGCGGTCCAGTGGTTAAGACTTCACCTTCCAATGCAGGGGGTGCGGGTTCAATCCCTGGTTGGTGACCTAAGATCCCACATGCCTCAGGGCCAAAAAGCAAAACATAAAACAGAAGCGATATCGTAACAAACTCAATAAAGACTTTAAAAATGGTTCACATCAAAAATCTTTAAAAAAAAACTGTTAAAACAGCAAAATTTTTTACGTATATTTTACCACAATAAAAAAAATTTAAGGAGAAAAAACTTGGTGGCAACTATATAAAGTGAAATTTTCACAGAAGTAAAAATCAAGTTAGCCTATTTAAAACAAATGCAGGGACTTCCCTGGCGGTCCAGTAGTTAAGACTCTGAGCTTCCAATGCAGGGGGCGCAGGTTCGATCTCTGGTCAGGGAACTAAGATCCCATGGGCCATACGGCACGGCCGGAAAAAAAAAGCCAAACTTGACAGCACAGTCCTTTACTTTCTGATTCCTGATTAGCTATTCAACCTCAGTTCTTGTCACTCACCTATGTAAATACACAGAAGAATGTGTGTATTTTTTAAAGAACATATGGATAACTAGTATTTACTACTTAAATATATCAAAAAAATAAATATTATGTTTTGTAGTTCTCTGAATACATCACACACTTTCAAACCTCCCATACTTTGACTCAGTGACACATAACGCAGTTACATGCCACCCTGTCTCTGTGAAGTGTCCCGCAAGTTGACTTAGGCTTTTAGCATCTTGTACATACAGTACTTGCTAAGCAGAGCAACAGATGAGTGGGTAATTTCTGTCAAATGTTTCCCAAATCAAATCACAGCAAACAAGTACAAGTAGACTATTTTCACAGTAGAACCAAAGACAAACACTAGTCTTTTTAAAGTTACTTTTCTGGTTTTACAAAAGCCTATTTATTTGATTCCACAATTCTGTGCAACCTGTTTATAACTTTTTAAAAGTTATTTGTTTTTGAATAGGCAGCAGTTACCAAAAAATGAGGCAAGGGCAACAAAGTAACTGAAAGAAAATTTAAATTGAGTATCTGATAATTAAAATTAGAAAGTTTGGGCCTCCCTGGTGGCGCAGTGGTTGAGAGTCCGCCTGCCGATGCAGGGGACGCGGGTTCGTGCCCCAGTCCGGGAAGATCCCACATGCCGCGGAGTGGCTGGGCCCGTGAGCCATGGCCGCTGAGCCTGCGCATCCGGAGCCTGTGCTCCACAACGGGAGAGGCCACAACAGTAAGAGGCCCGCATACCGCCAAAAAAAAAAAAAAAAAAAAAAAAAAATAGAAAGTTTATTTATACCATATTAGCCTAGAAGATGCTTTTAATCAATATAGATCTCAAAGCCTAAGAAATAAATGTTTACTATTCTTCAGAATAAACTTGTCTTCAAAAATATCAATGTTGTTTTACTAACCATTTTATTTGTTACTATAGGGTACTATTGCTGTATCCTAATTAGAAATGTCTATCAAAAGTTCTAAGTAAAAATTAAAAATTAAGTTTTGGCACTTAACTGCCATTTCTGTGGCAAGTTTATTCAGATAGAAGAAATTATTTCTCAACCAGTAACTTAGAAATAAATATTTGTGGCTAAAATAAATTAAAAAACAATCAGAGCCTTCTATCATGTGAGGACACAGTGAGAATACCACCAGGAAGTGGGTCCTCATCAGATACCAAATCTGCCAGCACAATGACCTTGGACTTCCCAGCTTCCAGAACAGTTGGAAATAAATATTTGTTGTTAAAGCCACTTAAACTATGGTATTTTTGTGATAGCAGCCTGAGCAGACAAAGAGAAAACAGATGTGGTTGACACCACTTGTCCTCCCCTCTTTTTCTCTTGAAAGCAGACTTGATGTCCAGAGTTCTGAAAACTACTTTTTAACCATGAAGTATATTACAAGAGGTCTCAGAGTCTTGGCCTGGACTTTGATGCCAGCACTCCCTATCTCCAAATTTCTTGCTGTGAGGGAAAAAAAAAAATCAGAGAGGGAATTTCCTGGCAGTCCAGTGGTTAGGACTCTGTGCTTCTACTGCAGGGGGCATGGGTTCGATCCCTGGTTGGGGAAGTAAGATCCTACAAGCCACACAGCACAGCCAAAAGGAAAAAAAGACAACCAGAGAATCACGGTGCTAACATGACTTTTAAGATCACCTAGGCCAACCTTTGCTAATGCAGAAGTAATCTCTACAATACTCTGACAATAGTTCCAATGATCTTAATATTTCAATTTTTAAAATGCCTAAATATTTCTAGACTATCTACTATGTAGGACAATGTAGGTAAAGTGTCTGTAATAACTATACTCAGGAGAAGTCACTTTTTCTGTATATGCCTAAGTCAAAGGACTTATTGAAGAACTTCCTGGAACTTTTTGGAAGTTTTATTTAGCATAACTTGGCTCCAACAGTAAGGACAATAACTTGAATGCGCAAAAGAGAATTTTAAACAGCTAGGCTTTGCAATTCGACCTTTAGCATACTTATCTATCCACCATCCAACCAACCAACAAATATCTAATACCTACTGCATCCCAGTAGTTTAGTGGGGGAATTAAAGCAATAGGTTAGTTAGGTAAAACACTGAAAGTACTATGAGAGGAGAAGGACAGTATGCTGTGGGAAGACATAAAATGGGTACAATCCAAACTTGGGTGTCATAAAAGGCATTCCTGAATTGAAACTTGAAAGATGAATAATGGTAGCCAGGTAATAGAAGAGAAAGAGAGTACCAAGCAAAGAGGCAGCTTTTAAGAATGACTGGAGAGAATGCCTTTTGCATAACAAACTCAAGGTATTCAGTATGGCTCTAAAAGGAAAAGATTAGACTGGTAAAATAAGGAGCGGCCAGATTACAAGGCCCTGTACATTAAAAACTTTAGTCATTTCAAGAACTTTAGACAGAGCCACTAAAGGCTTTTAAGTGTGGAAATGATCTGCCATTTTGGAGAGATCCAGGTACAGTGTGGTGGACAGTTTATAGGTTGGCAATACGGGAAGCAGACAGATCAGTTATAGGACAGTTTCAGTTGTACAATCATTTATTCAGAAATTTTCAATGGGACTTCGCTGGTGGCACAGTAGTTAGGAATCCACCTGCCAGTGCAGGGGACACAGGTCCAAGCCCTGGTCTGGGAGGATCCCACATGCCGTGGAGCAACTAAGCCCATGGGCCACAACTACTGAGCCTGCACACTAGAGCCTGCAAGCCACAACTACTGAGCCCGAGTGCCACAACTACTGAAGCCCGAGTGCCTAGAGCCCATGCTCCGCAACGAGAAGCCACCGCAATGAGAAGCCCACGCATCACAATGAAGAGTAGCCCCTGCTCGCCGCAACTAGAGAAAGCTTGCGCATAGGAACGAAGACCCAATGCAGCCAAAAATAAATTAATTAATTTTTTAAAAAAAAGAAATTAAGAAATTTTCAATGGTTACTTCTTATGTGCCAGACCTGGTATTCAGTGTAAATGAAAGAAGTTCCAGCTCTTCATAGTAGTAAAAATAGATTTGAAAAAAAGTAAAGAGATTCCAGATACATTTAAAAGCTGAAAACAAAAGAAGGCAGCAACGGGGATGAAGGAGAGAGCAGTTAAGAATGGTGACCTGGTATCTGGCTAGGTATATAGTGGTATCCCTCACGAAGACTGGGAACAGAGGATGAGAAAGCCTGGAAGTTAAATTCAGTTTTGGACATGTCGGGAGACATTCATGTCCAATAAACAACAGTAATATGGATCTGAAACCCCAGGGAGAGATCTAGCCTTAACAGGCTGTTCTTAATAGCCTGTCAGCTCCGTGAAGGAAGAATCTTGTCTGTTTTACTCACCACTGTATCCCCAACAGATACAGTACCAGACATACAGATGGCACTCAATAAATATCTGTTAAATGAATGAATGAGATACACATTTTGAAATACTCAACAAATGGTAAATTGAACTGATCAGAATGGATAACATGAGCTACGCAGTGTGCAGAGTGGGAATTTACGGGGATCTTAGAAAGAGCACCAAGGAACACCAAAGCTAATGTGACTAAGAAGAATCCACAGAGTGGTCAGATAAGTAAGAGGAAAATCAAGAGATTTCAAAGTCAGAGAACCAAAATATAATGTTTCTTAAAGAAAGAGTGAGCCAGAGAGTCAAATGTTGCTGAGAAGTCAAGTATGAGAACGTGTAAGACAGAAAATAGAAGAAATGCATTTATAAGAGTTATTCACTTTTGTGAATTTTCTTACTTGGTTTTATTTTTATTTTTTGGCTGCGCCATGCGGCTTGCAGGATTTTAGTTCCCCGACCATGTATTGAAACTGTGCCTCAGCAGTGAAAGCACATAGTTCTAACTACTGGATCGCCTTGGAATTCCCATCACTTTTGTGAATTTTTAAGAATATGAGTAGGCTGGGACTTCCCTGGTGGCACAGTGGTTAAGAATCTGCCTGCCAATGCAGGGGACACCAGTTTGATCCCTCGTCCAGGAAGATCCCACATGCCGCAGAGCAACTAACCCTGTGCACCACAACTACTGAGCCTGCACTCTAGAGCCCGCGAGCCACAACTACTGAGCCCACGCACCGAAACTACTGAGCCCACGCACTGCAACTACTGAAGCCCGCATGCTCTATGGCCTGTGTACTGCAACTACTGAGCCTGCATGCTGCAGCTACTAAAGCCCGTGTGCCTAGAGCCTGTGCTCCACAACAAGAGAAGCCACCACAATGAGAAGCCCACGCACTGCTATGAAGAGTAGCCCCTGTTCGCCGCAACTAGAGAAAGCCCACATGCAGCAACAAAGACCCAACGCAGCCAAAAATAATTAAAAAAAGAATTACCCACAAAAAATGAGATAAAAAAAAGAATCTGCCCACCAATGCAGGAGGCACGGGTTCAATCCCTTGTCTGGGAAGATCCCACATGCCGCAGAGCAACTAAGCCCACACGCCATAACTACTGAGCTTGCGCTCTAGAGCCTGCAAGCCACAACTACTGAAGCCTGCGTGCCTAGAGCCTGTGCTCCGCAGCAAGAGAAGCCACCGCAATGAGAAGCCCGTGCACCACAACAAAGAGTAGCTCCTGCTCGCCGCAACTAGAGAAAGCCTGCATGCAGCAACGAAGACCCAATGCAGCCAAAAGTAAATAAATAACTAATAAAATAAAAATGAACAAAAAAGAATATGAGTAGGAGAAATTCTATTATACCTAAAGTTTCATATCTAAATAATTACTCTTCATATCTAAATAATGAGATGAATTATTTCCTGCATGGACAGCTTCCCTTTTATAAACTTACTTGTTCCATCTAAAGTGCCTGCCTAGGGCTTCCCTGGTGGCACAGTGGTTGAGAGTCCGCCTGCCGATGCAGGGGACATGGGTTCGTGCCCCGGTCCGGGAAGATTCCACATGCCGCGGAGCAGCTGGGCCCATGAGCCATGGCCGCTGAGCCTGCGCGTCTGGAGCCTGTGCTCCACAACGGGAGAGGCCACAACAGTGAGAGGCCCGCGTACCGCAAAAAAATAAATAAATAAAGTGCCTGCCTCTTTACTCTGTATCACCTCACCTTTTTTATTTCCCGTGTAACACCTATTACAATCTGTAATTAACTGGTTTGTTTATTCTTTATTACAATATAAACTCCAAGAAAGCAAGGGCTACCTTACTTGTCTGATCTGTTTGTGGCCACATTCTCAGAGTCTAGAACAGTTCCTGGCTCAATATATATTTGTTCTTTCTGATTATTCATGTCTCCTGTTTATCTACCTATAGGAACGGGATAGGAAAGAGCTAGAAGATCATGGAGTTTCTGCCCAGCCATTAAAAAATACCTGCAGGAAAAGCAAGTGAAAATACATTTTAAAGGACAATAACAGAATTCAGAATCACAAAAATCCTAGACCCATCCCCTGTGGAGAATCCAATCAGCAGGACCTCAAATTACAAGGAAAAACTTCTTCTCAGGCTCTATAAATCCTAGTGGAGCAGGTAAGCAGTCAGAAACAAGGTAAAAAAAGTTACTAGAGAAAACATTAAATGTAGGGTAGTTTCTCAATTTCTGCATCTCTAAATTTCAAAGGGGAAAAATAATCCATGGTATTTTTATACTATAATCTTAAATAAAAATTTTTAACCAATTTTGTTTTATAAATCTCAGATTTAAATTTCTTACAGAAAAGTAGCTAAACTGCAATCGTTTCTTCCTTCCAGATGAATGACATTAGTTCACTATAAAAATATTAACTTACCTCTATAACTGACATGTACTCTGTTCCTAAACATTAATTCAAATGGAATATTAGATATTAAAAAATGTTCTCCTATGTAAATAAAATTGTGGTTATATGGTACAATGCTTTCATTTTTAGGATAATTACTTTAAGTACTGAAGGGTGATGTGTCATAACATCTGCAATTTACTTTGAAATGGTTCAACAATTTAAAAATATGCGTATGTATATATATATATTGTCGTATGTATCTGGTGTGTAGGTAGATAAATAAAAGAACTACTGAATCCAGGTAACAAATATATAGATAATAAACAAACTTTTCATTTTTCTGTATTTTTGAAAATTTTCCTAATAAAAAGCTGGGGGTGGTTTACTGAAAAAGTTTACTGACCTCAAAAATAAAAGGGGGGGAATTCCCTGGTGGCACAGTGGTTAAGAATCCACCTGCCAATGCAAGGGACATGGGTTCGATCCCCCATCCAGGAAGATCCCACATGCCACGGAGCAACTAAGCCCGTACGCCACAACTACTGAGCCTGCGCTCTAGAGCCCACGAGCCACAACTACTGAGCCCATGCACCACAACTACTGTAGCACATGCACCACAACTACTGAGCCCACACACTGCAACTACTGAGGCCTGCCCACTCTAGGGCCGGTGTGCCGCAACTACTGAGCCCGTGAACGACAACTACTGAGCCCATGCGCCTAGAGCCCGTGCTCCACAACAAGAGAAGCCACCGCAATGAGAAGCCCATGCACCGCAACGAAGAGTAGCCCCTGCTCGCCACAACTAGAGAAAGCCTGCATGCAGCAACAAAGAACCAACGCAGCCACAAAATAAATAATAATAATAAAATAAAGTATGTAGCAGAGTACATGATACAGAGCAGGTACTCAAAAATGTTAATTCACCACCTTCCTCTTAAAAAATAAAAATGGTATTTTTAAAGTTCCCAATAATAATTCTAAATCCTCAACTTAGAAACTTCTCTACTGTATTAACATGTAAATTCCCATGGCTCAGTTCAAACGTATTCAGCAGAACTATGCCAAACTACTAGACATGAAAATTCTTTTTTTCCCCTTAAAATGTACTGTTTATTATTTTTTCTTTTAATTTTTATTGGAGTACAGTTGATTGAAAATGTGCTAGTTTCTGCTGTACAGCAAAGTGAATCAGTTGTACATATACATATATCCACTCTTTTAGATTCTTTTCTCATATAGGTCATTAGAGAGTATTTCCTGTGCTATACAGTAAGTCCTTATTAGTTATCTATTTTATATATAGTAGTGTGTATATGCCAATCCCAATCTCCCAATTTATCACTCCCCCCATTTCCCCCCCAGTAACCATAAGTTTGTTTTCTACATCTGTGACTCTATTTCTGTTTTGTACATAAGTTCATTTATACCATTTTTTAGATTCCATATTTAAGCAATATCATATATTTGTCTTTCTCTGTCTGACTTACTTCACTTAGCATGATAATCTCTAGATCCATCCATGTTGCTGCAAATGGCATTATTTCATTCTTTTTTTAGGCTAATATTCCACTAAATATATGTACCATATATTCTCTGCCCATCCCTTTGTTGATGTACATTTAGGTTGCTTCCCTGTCTTGGCTATGGTAAACAGTGCTGCAATGAATATGGGGGTGCATGTATCCTTTCAGATTATGGTTTTATCCAGATATATGCCCAGGAGTGGGATTGCTAGATCATATGGTAGTTTTATTTTTAGTTTTTTAAGGAACCTCCACACTGTTCTCCATTGTGGTTGTACCAATTTATATTCCCACCAACAGTGTAGGAGGGTACCCTTTTCTCCACACCCTCTCCAGCATTTACTGTTTGTAGATTTTTGATGAAGGCCATTCTGACTGCTGTGAGGTGTTACCTCACTGTAGTTTTGATTTGCACTTCTCTGATAATTAGTGATGTTGACTATCTTTTCATGTGTTTTTTGGCCATCTGTACGTATTCTTTGGAGAACTGTCTATTTAGATCTGCATTTTTTGACTGTGTCATAGCAACCCTTGTTGGTCACTTTGTTTTCAAGTATTTTCTCCCATTCTGTGGGTTGCCTTTTCGTTTTGTTTATGGTTTCTTTTGCTGCGCAGAAGCTTTTAAGTTTAATTAGGTCCCAGTTGTTTATTTTTGTTTTTATTTTCATTACTCAAGGAGGTGGATCAAAAAAGATATTGCTGTGATTTATGTTCAAGAGTGTTCTGCCTATGTTTTCCCCTAAGAGTTTTATACTGTCCAGCCTTACATTTAGGTCTTTGATCCATTTCAAGTTTATTTTTGTGTATGGTGTTAGAGTGTTCTAATTTCATATTTTTTACATGTAGCTTTCTAGTTTTCCCAGCACCATTTATTGAAGAGACTGCCTTTTCTCCATTGTATATTCTTGCCTCTTTTGTCATAGATTAATTGACCATAGGTGCATGGTGTTTATTTCTAGGCTTTCTATCCTGTTCCATTGATTTATTTTTCATTTTTGTGCCAGTACCATACTGTTTTGATTACTGTAGCTTTGTAGTACAGTCTGAAGTCAGGGACCCTGATTCCTCCAGCTCCACTTTTCTTTCTCAGAATTGCTTTGGCTATTCTGGGTCTTTTTTGTTTCCATATAAATTTTAGAATTTTTTGTTCTAGTTCCGTGAAAAATGCCATTGGTAATTTGATAGGGATTGCATTGAATCTTCAGATTGCCTTCGGAAATATAGTCCTTTTGACAATACTGATTCTTCCAACCCAAGAACACGGTATATCCTTCTATCTGTTTGTGTCATCTCTGATTTCTTTCATCAGTGCCTTATAGTTTTCAGAGTAGAGGTTTTTTGTCTCCTTAGGTAGGGTTATTCCTAGGTATTATATTCTTTTTTTTTTTTTTACTTGATATAGGCAGTTTTATTTTAGATTACATGGGCTTCTATTAGAAGTATAAACCAACTGAGTTATCACCATACTACCCCTTAAGCAAACCCTGGGATTTACTGTCCTGATGTCTAGTCTGATGTTACTACACCCTACCCTGCAAGGCAGTGGAGGGGGCAGTGGGATGTCTCCACAGGTCTGGTAGGCAAGAGTCTCCCTGCCCAAAACCTGGCCCTTGGGTCTGTGGTTTTGAAGGGATGATCCTATCAGCACACTTAACAAGAGGGATGAATCAAAATACTGCTACTTTAGAAATTCAGACGTGTGATTAAGAGAATGGACATTTAGGCTTTAATGACTAAAGCAGCTACTTGAGAAACCATAGCTTCCCGATGCCTGGGCCCATTTTTATCCATACTTTATTTTTCACTATTCCCATCACATCTGTAGTTACCAAAACCTGTCATTCTTTTTGATGTGATGGTAAATAGGACTGTTTCCCAATCTTAGAGGGAATGATTTCAGCTTTTCACAGTGCAGAATGATGTTAGCTGTGGGTGTGTCATATACAGCCTTTATTATGTTGAAGTAAGTTCCCTCTATTCCCACTTTCTGGAGAGCTTTTATCATGGTTGTTGGGTTTTATCAAAAGCTTTTTCTGATCAATTAAGATGATCATATGCTTTTTATTCTTCACTTTGTTAATCTGGTATATCACACGATTGATTTGTGGATATTGAACAATCCTTGCATCCCTGGCATCAATCTCACTTGATCACGGTGGATGATCCTTTTAATGTATTGTTGAATTTGGTTTGCTAGTATTTTGTTGAGGATTTCTGCATCTATGTTCATCAGTGACATTGGCCTGTAATTTTTCTGTGTGTGTGATATCTTCTATGGTTTTGGTATCAGGCTGATGGTGGCCTCATAGAATGAGCTTGGGAGTATTACTTCCTCTGCAATTTTGTGGAAGAGTTTCAGAAGGGTAGGTGTTAACTCTTCCCTAAATGATTGCTAGAATTCCCCTTTGAAGCCATCTGGTCCTGAACTTTTGTTTGTTGGAAGTCTTTTAACCACTGTTTTCAATTTCAGTACTTATGCATGGTCTGTTGACATTTTCTATTTCTTCCAAGTTGTCTTGGAAGGTTGTGCTTTTCTAAGAATTTGTCCATTTCTTCTAGGTTGTCCATTTTATTGGCATGATAGTTGCTTTTTGTAGTCTCTTATGATGCCTTGTATTTCCTTTGTGTCAGTTTTAACTGCTCCTTTTTCATTTCTAATTTTATTGATTTGAGCCCTGCCCCCTTTTTTTCTTGATGAGTCTGGCTAAAGGTTTACCAATTTTGTTTATCTTCTCAAAGAACCAGGTTTTAGTTTCACTGACCTTTGCTATTGTTTTCTTTGTCTCTGTTTCATTTATTTCTGTTCTAGTCTTTACGATTTATTTCCTTCTACTAACTTTGGGTTCTGTTTGTTCCTATTTCTCTAGTTGCTTTAGGTGTAAGGTTAGGTTGTTTATTTGAGATTTTTCTTGTTTCCTCAGATAAGATTGTACTGCTATAAACTTCCCTCTTAGAACAGCTTTTGCTGCATCCCAGAGGTTTTGGACCATCCTGTTTTCATTATCATTTGTCTGTAGGTATTTTTTTCTTATTTCCTCTTTGATTTCTTCAGTGATCCACTGGTTGCTTAGTAACATATTGCTTAGCCTCCATGTGTTTGTGTTTTTAACAGTTTTTTTCCTGTAATTGATTTTTTTTATTCTTTTCTCTTGGCCATGTCGTGCAGCATGTGGGATCTTAGTTTCCCCGACCAGGGATGGAACCCGCGCCCCCTGCATTGGAAATGCAGACTCTTAACCACTGGACCACCAGGGAAGTCTCTCCTGTAACTGATTTCTAATCTCATAGCATGTGGTCAGAAAAGATGCTTGATATAATTTCAATTTTCTTAAATTTACCGAGGCTTGGGCTTCCCTGGTGGCGCAGTGGTTGAGAGTCCGCCTGCCAATGTAGGGGACACGGGTTCGTGCCCCGGTCTGGGAAGATCCCACATGCCGCGGAGCGGCTGGGCCTGTGAGCCATGGCCACTGAGCCTGCGTGTCCAGAGCCTGTGCTCTGCAACGGGAGAGGCCACAACAGTGAGAGGCCCGCGTACCGGAAAAAAAAAAAAAAATTTACCGAGGCTTGATTTGTGGCCCAAAATGTGATCTATCCTGGAGAACATTCTGTATGCACTTGAGGAGAAAGTGTAATCGGCTGCTAAGTCCATCTGGTCTAATGTGTCATTTAAGGCCTGTGTTTCCTTATTGATTTTCTGTCTGGATGATCTGTCCATTGATGAGACTGAGGTATTAAAGTCCCCCCCATTATTGTGTTTCTGTCGATTTCTCCTTTTATTGCTGTTAGCATTTGACTTATGTACTGAGGTGCTCCTATGTTGGGTGCATATGTATTTACAATTGTTATATCTTCTTCTTGGATTGATCCTTTGATTATTATGAAGTGTCCTTCTATGTCTCTTGTAACATTCTTTATTTTGAAGTCTATTTTGTCTCATATGAGTATTGCTACTCCAGCTTTCTTTTGATTTCCATTTGCATGGAATATCTTTTTCCATACCTTACTTTCAGTCTGTATGTAGACACCAGAATTCTTAAGTGAATTCCACAGACTTGTATTGAAGCTAATAACAAAATATCACTGGCCAAAACTTCAAAGTGTATAGAATTTACACACATATATTTCTTTTATATATATTTATTTATTTATTTATTTATTTATTTTTTTTTTACTGCATTGGGTCTTCGTTGCCGTGTGCAGGCTTTCTCTAGTTGCAGCGAGCAGGGGCTATTCTTCGTTGCAGTGCACGGGCTTCTCATTGTGGTGGCTTCTCTCGTTGCAGAGTGCCGGCTCTAGGCGTGCAGGCTTCAGTAGTTGTGGCTCGTGGGCTCTAGAGCACATGCTCAGCAGTTGTGGTACACAGGCTTAGTTGTTCCACAGCATGTGAGATCTCCCCGGACCAGAGATCGAACCCGTGTCCCCTGCACTGACAGGCGGATTCTTAACCACTGCGCCACCAGGGAAGCCCTACACACATATATTTCTAAATGTCAGCTTTTTTTTTTTTTTTTTTTTTTGCAGTACGCAGGCCTCTCACTGTTGTGGCCTCTCCCATTGCGGAGCACAGGCTCCGGACACGCAGGCTCAGCGGCCATGGCTCATCGGCCCAGCCGCTCCGCAGCATGTGGTATCTTCCCGGACCGGGGCACGAACCTGTGTCCCCTGCATCGGCAGGCGGACTCTCAACCACTGCCCCACCAGGGAAGCCCTAAATGTCAGCTTTTTGAATAAACACATTGCATACATTTTTAAACTGGGGCTATGCTGCTATTTCTTACCTCAACCTAGTAATTTACTTAGGTAACATCTATATTCATTATGAGTGCTGAGTAGGGCAAAAAAAAAAAAAAAAGGTGTTTTTAAAATAACTCAACCATTGGTCAAGGGAACAAAAGAACAGGTATTTGGCTACAGTCTAATACTAGCTCTCCTGGGAACCAAAAGGTTCCAAGTGATTTAAGTATGCAGTGCGTAGTTAAAGGTAAGCTAAGGAGTCCAAGAAACTTACGCACCAAACATAGGCACCGAATTGGATCAGTGACCTATGTCTTATACCACAGTAATCTAGTGAGTAGTTCTTACTCTACTAATCCATCTTGGTACCTTACCCATTTTGATAGTCTCTTTTGTGATTTTAAATAAGTAAAATATGAATGTCACCATCCCAAGGACACATAATGTATCTCAGTTAGATACTTAAATTCAGAAATCTCTAAAGGTAAAGGGTAAGATCTGTCTTAATAGCTAAACAATGGTTAACTGATTACCATTTCACAAGGTAACACACACCGCCTCCCACCAATGTACACACATTCCCCTAGAGAACAAATACACTCTTCATTTCAGAAAGTGCCTGGAAGTAGGGATTGACTAGACGCAAGGACATATCTACTCTGACTAGGGGCAGTGTGAAGCTTATTTCAAATAGTTCTGCAAGAAAAAACAATGGTATTTTTTAAAATATGTATTTTAAGTGTGTTTTAAAATGTACTCATTTTATATACAAAATAATGTGGGCATACAGAGATCAATGAAGCACTAAGGTGTATTTTGAGCATTCTACAACTTAGAAATTAAGAGGTAACATAACATTCTGAAAAGCTGCTGACCCTTGCTCTAACTGAACCAAGAGAGAAATGAAGTCAGTACCTCAGTCAACCTTTGGACCAAAAATCTTTAATTCCCTGAAGATACCACAAGATACTGGTTTCAAGGAAAATAATATGGTGGCAAATATATAAAGTGAAATTTTCACAGAAGAAAAAATCAAGTTAGCCTATTTAAAACAAATGCAGGGACTTCCCTGGGGTCCAGTGGGTAAGACTCCATGCTCCCAATGAAAGGGGTCACGGTTCGATTCCTGGTCAGGAAACTAGACCCCACATGCATGCTGCAACTATGAGCCTGCGTGCCGCAACTAAAAAAGATCCTGCATGCTGCAACTAAAGATCCCACAGGCCGCAATGAATATCCATGTGCCGCAACAAAGACCTGGCACGGCCTAAATAAATGTTTAAAAAAAAAAACATTGAACAGGTGCCACAGAGAGACTTCACTTTTTAAAAGTGTTTGAAAATTTTATGTCTAATGTTAACAACTAATGGACCTACTAACAGATCATCTGTGCATATAAACAAACTACTTTTCCCCTACTGCTCCACTTAGTTTCCTGAACAGGGATGGAACCCATGACCCCTGCAGTAGAAGCTCAGACTTGTAACCACTGGACCACCAGGGAATCCCCATAATCTACTTAATAGCGAATTAAATTTCTTTTGACACTAGAGTAATAGAATTAAGGCTAAAAATCTGAATAAACATCATAATTACCAATTTAAATAACTGTGCTAAAGACACAAAATAAACTTAATGTTGAAGCAAATAGGGAATTTCCACTTTTAGCATCCTAAGTCCTCAATAGCCACCATCAACAAATATAAGCTGAAGTATTCAAAAGTACTCTTCACTCCTGTCTTGATAAAAATAAATCATAAAACTAAATTGAGAAGACTTCAAATATTCCTTTTTAAGTGTTTATTAAAGAAGTGAACTTTCACTGTAAATTATTTTGCAAACAAATCAAAATTAATTTCCTTAACTTTTGATTAAAATATTTTTATGAATCAGTGAGAACTATAACATCAATTTTAAAAAATCAATACCAATGCCTGCTTTCCTGCCCACAAATCTTATCACTCACTCCCATGTTCATAGACTTCCAAAGAAAACAACCTGATTAAAGTCTTAATATAAAACATCCATTTTGTTACATCTTTAAGTGGTGATTCATTGGGGAAAAGTTAATTAGAATATTCTCAGTAATATCTCTCATCTCTGCACTTAATCACCCCAGTCTTTTTCAGACAAAAAGCCACAGAAAAGCAGCCATAAAATCACATAATCACAATATCTTCTTCCCAGCAAAGATATTCTCTCTTCATATATGCTTCTACCACTCACGGAAGATGAAGAGGGTACATCTTCATTTTTATGTGCAATCTCCCTCTACCCAATCATGCTAAATAAACTCTCACTTTGAAACTAAATTCCCTATGTATATAACTGAATCACTTTGCGGTACATCTGAAACTAACATGACCTTGTAAATTCTTTTTTTTTAATTACTCAAAACAAATCATGTCTATTTTAAAAGAATCAGAACTTACACAAACAAAAACATAAAGGGGCTTCCCTGGTGGTGCAGTGGTTGGGAGTCCGCCTGCCGATGCAGGGGACATGGGCTCGTGCCCCGATCCGGGAAGATCCCACATGCCGTGGAGTGGCTGGGCCCGTGAGCCATGGCCGCTGAGCCTGTGCATCCGGAGCCTGTGCTCCACGACGGGAGAGGCCACAACAGTGAGAGGCCCGTGTACCGCAAAAAACAAACAAACAAAAATAAAAAACATAAAAAACACTAATATATTCTTCCCCAAGAATAACATCTTTCTCCAGATTTTTTTTTTGTCTGCACCACTCAGCTTGTGGGATTAGTTCCCCAACCAGGTGTTGAACCCGGGCTCCAGCAGTGAAAGCACTGAGTCCTAACCACTGGACTGCCAAGGAATTCCCTCTCCAGATTTTTTGTAAATTACTGATTTACAGGTAAATTGTTCATAGATTCACAAGGCTTACTCTGGCTAGAGTAGACAGGAAAAGTCTAGCAGAAGAAGTGAAATTTAAGCTGAGCCAAAAGTGAGGAGCTAGCCAGGGTGAAGCTCTGAGGGAAAAGCACTCTAGGCCAAGGAAACAGCATGGGCAAAGGCATCAAACAGGACTTGGTTAAAGAATGGAAAAAATATACATGGTTGGAGCAGGGAGCCCAAAGGGGAGAATGGTGAGAGCTATAAAATGAGAGATTTCTTGATTAGCATTTGAAGCTGGTTACAAATCTATCTAAAATCAGCCCTCCTTCAGATTGTTTTTTATAGACTCAAAACCATCAGGCTAACTCCACACAACAAATTCAAATAAGCAATTAAAAAGACAGAAGGGTGCTTCCCTGGTGGCGCAATGGTTGAGAGTCCGCCTGCCGATGCAGGGGACATGGGTTCGTGCCCCAGTCCGGGAAGATCCCACATGCCGCGGAGCGGCTGGGCCCGTGAGGCCTGGGCGTCCGGAGCCTGTGCTCTGCAATGGGAGAGGCCACAACAGTGAGAGGCCCGTACAACCAAAAAAGAAAAAAAAGACAGAAGGTATTCAAATTAAGTAGTACCATTATAATAAAGATTAACTTCCTGATTCCTTGTTGAGAATTCCTGCAAGCAAGAGATTAAAGCACTTCACACCTCCTAAAACGTCCTTATTATTTACACATTCTCCTAAATTTCCACAAAGGTGCTCAGAATTTACTTAACTCTCTCAGGTGATGGTCAATTTCCATACTTTCAAATATTCTTGCTGTAAATACCCTGAGGCATTTTTGCTGTAATACCAGACTTTATAGAAATAGTCTTTGTATTAAAGGCCACAAACACTCAAAGAAAATTAAACAAAGAATCATTTCTGCATATTGGCCTAAGAGAGACTGAATTTCTGAGTACTTGGGTAAAACCTGATTTATGATCTTACATGAAAACTGATAACAAGATGGTTTTACATTTGTGGTCTGGAAGTTGGCTCATTTAGCATTACATCAATGTTCTGTATTCTCAGATCATGGCCCTTTGCCCAAAGGTTTCATTATAGAAAATTTATAGACATATTTGAAAAAGCACAAATTACAAAGAAAGTCATTGGATAATCTATGTTTTAAAAGTCATTTACTTAAGAAATTAATATACAATCCAGAGTCTAGCAGCTTAGTTTTATTTTCTGATTCTGCAACCTGTGGCAGATGGTTTTCTGGGCATGTGCGACCCTGGCATTTTGCCTATGTTTACATGGACCGACAGGAGTTTAAGGCTGAAAGGAGTAGTTTCTTTTATCTGCAGTAACAGGTCATGCTGGGCCTGTTCCTCACCTGTGTGTATATTCGGTTAATTCCACAGTCTTTCCATTTACATCCACACAATGGCAAGGACCTGTCTGAGCATGAAGACATGGCAAGTCATCTCAGGAGTAGCAGTACATAACCTCCGTTCCATAAACAGTTCTGTAAACAGCTAACAAACCAGTGGAAATTTTGATTCCATCCTTAGATTTTCTTTTTCAACCCTTCCTTCCCTATATACTTGGAAATACTCTTGAAATAAAGTCAGTTTTGTTTGGCAAATTCAATAGCATTCCTTTGAGACAAATGGATCACAAAATCAGAACTAAAAATCATCATACAGTCAAGCTTAAGAAAAAAAAAAAACCAGGGACTTCCCTGGTGGCACAGTGGTTAAGAATCCACCTGCCAATGCAGGAGACACGGGTCTGATCCCTGGTCCAGGAAGATCCCACGTGCCATGGAACAAATAAACTCATGTGCCACAACTACTAAGCCTGTGCTCTAGAGCCCGCAAGCCACAACTACTGAGCCCGTGCACCACAACTACTGAAGCCTGCACACCTAGAGCCCTGCTCTACAGCGAGAAGCCACCGCAATGATAAGCCCACGCACCGCAACAAAGACTAGCCCCCACTTGCTGCAACTAGAGAAAGGCCGTGCACGCAGCAACAAAGACCCAACGCAGCCCTAAATAAATAAATTTATTTTTAAAAAGAAAGAAAAAAAAGAACTATTTGACCTGGTACAAAGGTATAAGTGACAAAAAGTTTAAATGGTGGTACTACTTAGTCTTAGGAAATGAGCTTCACATCCTTAAAACTTTTCAAGTATTGGGGCTTCCCTGGTGGCGTGGTGGTTAAGAATCTGCCTGCCAATTCAGGGGACACGGCTTCGAGTCCTGGTCGGGGAAGATCCCACATGCCACAGAGCAACTAAGCCTGTGTGCCACAACTAGTGAGCCTGCGCACCACAACTAGTGAGCCTGCACTTTAGAACCCGCGAGCCACAACTACTGAGCCTGCGTACCACAACTACTGAAGCCCGCGCACCTAGAGCCGGTGCCCCGCAACAAAAGAAGCCACCGCAATGAGAGCCCCGCGCACCACAACAAAGAGTAGCCCCACTCACCACAACTAGGAAAAGCCCTTGTGAAGCAACGAACACCCAGCACAGCCAAAAATAAATAAATAAATTTATTTATTTTAAAAAAGAAAAAACTTTTCAAGTATTTTTGAAATACAACATGTCGTTCCTTCAATAATTAGTTATTTAGCTTCCTTCAATCACCATATATTTAACCAGGTTTGCTAGATGCTCAAGAAACAAAGATAAATAGGACACTTCACCTGTATTAGATAAGTTCCACAGAAATAATGCCTACACATCCTGAAAGCTAAAATCCTCTACTGTCTCAAGAAGTCAAAGACCTATCACTTGCACTCCAGAGCTGCAAAAGGTTCACTCAAGGTTAGGGCACCGAGGTCACACTGCTGAGGCACTAAAGTTAAAAGCTGGCCAAGAGCACCTGTAAACCGTAGTCTTTGAAAAGGCTTGCCAACTGTCACCCACACCTCCTCAACCTGCCCCTCACCCCGTTCCCGTCCTCTTTATAAATAAACAAAGGGTTTTTAAAGGGAACTGTCCAAGGTTACCACCTGACAAGGAAGAAAGCTTTGATGGGGGATACCAATAAAATAAAATTGCATACTCTCCATATTTACAGAGTATTGTTATACAACACCTAACTGTTGACAAAGTGTCAACCAAGGCACTTAAAACATAAAATAAAACCTCTTTCTCAATAGGGTTAAAACGTCAACAAGAAACTGGCCGAAAGAGGGAGATCTCTAACTTCCCAAAGCAGCAACCCCCAGGAAAGGTGCTGGAACCAGCGGAAGTTACATATCCAGGGCAGTAGTGTTTAAATGCGCCCGCCCCCCCCCCCCGCCCGTGGTAAAAGTTTGAACCGCCATCTGACTATCCCACGGTGGTCGGAAACTTCCCTAAACTACAAGAGGCAAGCAGACACCCTAAAATCTCCGCTCTCAGCCAATCCCAGGTGCCCTCAGGCCAGGCTGTGGCTTCCTCCCCGGGCCTTGCTTCCCCCATCACACTCTCTTCTCCTGGACACTCACTAGCCTGCCTGGGCGTCCAACGCCGGCCGGGGGTCCCGGGACCTCGCGGCCGCCGGGCTCGGTCCGGCTGGCCTCGGCCTCAGGCCTGCCTCCTGGAGGCCGGCGCGCCTCCCATCCTGAGACGGACCGCGACCCCCGCCCCCCGGCCCGCCCTCGGGCCCGGCCCTCGCACTCCCAGCCGGCCGGCCCTCACCTCCTCGGCGTGCTTGCGCAGCGCCTTCTCTCGCTCGTACTGGGTGATGAGCTGCTCGTTGTCGTCCCGCAGCAGCTCCAGCTCCACCTGGTGCTCCTGGTCCTGCGCGAACACCGAGTCCAGGTTCTCCAGCACGGCCACCACCAGTGGCATCAGCTCCTTGACCACCTCCTCGTCGTAGCGCCCGATGAGCCGCTCGAACTCGCGGTAGATGGAGCCGGCCAGGCCGGACACCCGCTCCGACATCACGGCCCCGGAGCCGCCGGGCTCCTCCTGGTACACCACACCGTCCTCCAGCTCCATGGTGGCGGGCGGCCGGCCCGGGGCGTCGCCGGCTGAGGGGACGACAAGGGCCTGCACGGGACGGGCCGCTGGGGCTAGGGCTGCGGCTGGGCCCTGCTGGGTGGGGGCCCGGGACGGAGGAGGGGAGGGGTGAAGCGAGCGCACTCAGCCCTACCGCCGCTGCACCAACTGCCGGGACGGCTAAGCCGCGCGCGCCACACGTCACCCGCGGGGCGGGATCCGAGCCGCGTCGGCCCGTAGGGCGGGGCCCCGCGGGAGGCCAGGCGCGGCCGGGGGCGGGACCAATGCGTCCCCCTTCGCCGGCGGAGGCGGCGTGGCGTCAACACTCGGCGCCGCGAGGTCGTTGCGTAAGCCAATAGGAAAGACTGCGAGAGGAGGGTGGTGAGAAGTGCCCGCCCAGGGCGCGATTTGTAGGGCGAATCCCAGTGGAAAGGGAGGGGTTCTGGAAGAGTGACTAGCAGCCCAGAATAGCCAAAATTTTATTACTTTTTACAGCTCACAAAGGGCTTTCACATTTGTTCCTCACCACAAGGATGTTTGGTGCGGTAGACGTTTGGCCTTCGTTTCACCGACAAGGAAACTAGGCCCGGAGAAGTTATGGTTCACTCAAGGTCATGCAGCGAGAACGGGAAGGAGGCTGATCAGGGACTCAAACCAATTCTGATTGAGAATTCCGTACTCAGAGAAGCGGAAAACAGATGGGAAGGGAAAGCAACCTTAACTGGGACAAGGTTTGCCTCAGTGATAAGGTGGTCTTGAATAGGATAGAATTATTTTGGGGTTGAAAACAGTATGGATAGCCTTAAACAGAGGCCGTGCAAAGCATTCTGTAGAAGGGTAAAACGAACGCCACATCTTGTGCTTTGGCAAACACGGGTTTTTCTGCTTCCTCTGGCCAACTTGGGAGAGTGGCATTTCCTGGCTCCAGCAACCCTCCTTTCCTCTAATCTTGAAGCAGGGCAGGCTGATGGGGGGTTGGGGAGCAGAGGAGGAAAGAGGTGGAGTCACAGGGGTGAGTAAGTCCGATAGTACGTGAGGTCTCAGCCGCCTGGGAGAGAATCACGTGTGGGGAATGACAACACCCAAACCTCAGGCGGGCTGAGTCAAGGATCACTTCCTGGTGTTCTCTTCTAGCTGATACCGAGGGGGGCCCTCTGGGGCTCCTGGGCACAAAAGCCTTTCTGTGTCCCCCATTTCTTTGATTACAGGAAACAGGCTTCATTTAGCCTCCAGGATCTTCCCTGAGTTCCAATGGGTAGTTTCAAGCAGCTGTTAGTTAGGGAAAGGAAGGGGATTCATCAATACAAGGGAGAAACAGTCAAGGGAAACAGTAGTGGAGCCTTGGGGCAAGGTCCTGGTTACCCATCAAGGGATACACACAACAATATCTTTGAGCTGTTTTACAGATACTGAAACCTCCTCCAGGTGGGAGAAGTTAACGATGGTATGTTGCCCAAAAGCATTTAGACCCCAAACCAGTTGGAACCTGAAGGTTGATGATGCTGATTCCTACTTACCTCACCACCAACCCATCAGAAGAATGTCCACAAGCTGATCACGCCCTCTCTGAAACATTACTATAAAACTTCTCACTATCGTCTCCAAGTTAAGACACAGTTTTTCCAGGCAGGAGCCCGTTGTGTCCCCCTTTGCCTGGCAAAGTAATAAAACTATCCTTTTCTACTTCACCCAAAACTCTGTCTCTGAGATTTGATTCAGCACCGATGTATAGAGAAGCTGTGCTTTTGGCATCATAGCCTCTGCAAATGGGGCAGAAGACACTCCCCAAAGCCCCTTATCTCCGCAGTAGGTGACTCAGGAGTACTGTGGCCTCAACTCCTCTAAGAATAGGGCCAGGGAAGGCAAGATTTGGATAAAGAAGGGTTCACTGGGGGAATCAGCTACCTCCCAGGATCATAAATACCATGGAGACCCACAGAAGCATTATGGAGGTTGGGCAAGGGCCAAAAATGAAAATACCAAGCCTTATGAGGTCAGACATGACTGAATTTGTGGCCTGCACTGTCCCCGTTTCTCACCCTCACCCTACAGTCACCTTTATATTGTTTGTGTATATGTCTGGATCTTCGTTTCGCCTATCAGCTGGTTAGGTATGTGCCCCAAATGCCCATTCTTTTCTAAATCTCACATTTGAAAACCAGAGGAGTCTTACTCTGAATCTTTCTTTTCTTTTCTCTTCTTTTTTCCCTTCCTGAGGGCGCTTATTGGGCAATCTACCTATGTATATGCCTCTATTTTCCTAGGAGTCTAGAGGAGCAGGAAGACTTAGGCCAAGGCTTTACTTTGTCTTTCCACAGTATTCTCATACACATCAGAAAATTTAGAGAAAAACTGTCTGTTGATTTTCAGGTCTGAGATTATAATAAAGTCTTCATAGTAAGTATGCTTCTTTAGGTATAAATTCAAGATAGAAATATATGAGATACATATTTATCTTGATTTTAAGCTTCTGCTAGCTCAGTGATCACATTTGTTTAAAATAAAATTCTGCCAAATATCCATCAACTCTTCAATAAAATATGGTGTATGCATATAAAGGAATATTTATTATTCAGCAATAAAAAGAAATGTAGTACATACTACAACATGGATGAACCTGGAAAATATACTGAGTAAAAGAAGCCAGTCGCAAAGGACCACATATGAAAGATCAGTCATTGCCTAGGGTTGGCTGGAGGAACAAGGGAAAATAAGAGTGAATGCTAATGGGCATGGGTTTCTTTTGGGGCTAATGAAAAGGTTCTAAAATTGATTATGGTGATAGATAAACAACTCTGAATATACTAAAAGTTATCGAATTGTACATTTTAAATAGTTGAATTATATGCTATGGGAATTGTATCTCAATGAAGCTGTTAGAAACTAAATTTATGGCTATAATGACTTTTAGTAAACCCAATAGAACCACATAACTCAGTGTGATAGAGTGTAAAGAAAACAGTTTTTAAATTGGGAACCTTATACCCTTAGTATGGACTTGTCACTTTGAAGAACTTAGGCCAGAAACAAAAAAAGCTAATGGTTACTGAATACCTACTGGGTACCAATCACTGTGATAAGGACTGTGAGCCTCAGCTTCTTCATCTGTATGATGAAGAGGTGTGTTACAGAATCTGTAAAGAGTTCTTGCAATTCTTAAATCCTATGATTCTGGTTTGTAGGTGGGAGTGAAAGGCGGGAGAGAGGGCCTTGAGACTGAGTCCCTTTAGTCAACTCCTAACATTGTAGGCAGTAATACTACCTCCTATACTCAACCACCTGGATAAATTTCCAGCACCCACCTCTAACCCCACGGGCTGAGATTATTGTTAAAGACTAAGAGTCATTCAGGAAAACAGGTTATGTTGTAGATTTAGAGTAAATGTTTACGGGACTTCCCTGGCGGTCTATTGGTTAAAACTCTGCGCTTCCACTCAGGGGGCATGGATTCAAACCCTGGTCAGGGAACTAAGATCCCATATGTGCTGTGCGGCGCTGACAAAAAAAAAATAGAGTACATGTTTACTTTTGGTTCCTACAAGGAAGGAAATTCCATTTCAAGAGATTCTTTGGCCTTTGCACAAATAGTGAGGATGCTAATGGGAGCAGCAGAGGGGAGGAGCTGACGAGGGAAGGAAGGGAGGAGCTTCTTCCTAAGCTCAATTACTATAATCACTGGAAGAGCGAAATTGCTGGTCTTGTTGTTTGTCTAGACTTCTGGAACTTTTACAGTTGTTTCTATGTAACTCAATTTCTCTGGTTTCACAAACTACATTTTCCTGCATGGGGAGAGTGGGTCGCTGGAAGAGGAAGAGAAGACAGGGCTACTAGTGCACAAAACCCTCCATCTATGGCAGTGTGAAATAAGTGATTTATTACCCCTTACAAATTAGAACATGCTCGGTGAGGCAGTCCAACTATGGAATTCAGGGCTCTTGAAAATTGCCAGAGGACTTTTCTGAGCCCTCCGTTTTTCCTTTGAAAGTCTTTTAAGGTGTCAGGATAAGATGGCTAAATTTGTCCAGGTTGAAGTTGCAAGAAGGCCTATTCCCTTGTAGCACCCTCCCCCACCCTCCAACCCCCCATCCAGAACATCGGACTACCAGGAATGCCTCTAAAATGAGGAGGCTGAACATTTGGCTGAAGCAAGAATCTCATTATAGAGTCTGTTTTAGATGGGACCAAGGTCTGTTGGTCATATTTGTGTTCAGGTCTATGTTCTCGCCACCCCTTTCTGACCTGGGTTGGTGGAAGAAGTGGAAAAGAAGGCCCATCACCTACCTCTCAGTATACTTTTTTAAAAAAATATTTATTTATTTATTATTTATTTATTTTGGCCACACCGGGTCTTAGTTGCGGCTCATGGGCTCCTTAGTTACAGCATGTGGGATCTTTAGTTGCAGCATGTGAACTCTTAGTTGCAACATTCCTGTGGGATCTAGTTCTCTGACCAGGGATCAAACCTGGGCCCCCTGCATTGGTAGCATGGAGTCTTAGCCACTGGACCACCAGGGAAGTCCCTCGGTATACTTTTTATAGCTGAAGTTCACTCTGGGAATAACAGACATATATTCAAAACAGTGGGTTAGTTGGATTTTTTTCCCCCAATTACAGACAAAATGTATACTCACTATAGAAAACTGGCTAAATACAGAAAAGCACAAAGAAATGTAAAACCACCCAGAAAATCCCATTTCCAAGATATCACATGGTTAATATTCAACAATCTGTAAGGTGATCCAGGAAATCATTGTCCTTGTGGGAGAAGAGTCGAGTGCAAGGGGACCCTCTTTGTCTGGAGCAAGTAAGCATCCAGTGAAACTCACCAGCAAGAAACCTGAATTTTGTTCACCCACCCCATCACCCCTCACTTGAGTCTCCTAGGTAAACAGATGAGATGTATACCTATACATTAGATTTTTAGGAAACATCAGACGAACCCAGAGCCCATTTCCAAAAGAGTCTTTAAACAGATTTCACTGGGGATGACACTATCAATCCATTCTAGTTTAGAAATTAATTTTGACATACTTTTTAACAGTCATGCTGGGAAAGGAATGGAGATGAGAAGAAACTGTCTGATTTTTCTGAATACCAATTAGTTTGTGTATATGATTTGAGGGGAAGGTCTTAATTACCCAAAACACCTGAAATCCACCATCTTTAAGAACTCAGTGCAATTCAGCCAGTACTTGTTGCCTATTAGATGCTGGTCCTGTGTGAGGCCCAAGTTGAAGGTGGTAGGCCAAGGTCAAGATGAGTCAGGCACAATATTTTCCCCCAAGACAAGCAGTCTAGTGAAGGAGGCAGGTTTGGAAGCATAAGTCTAGTACAAGTGCAACAATCTAAATATGTATAAAGTGCAGTGATAAAGAAGAAAGAGTAGTTAACTGTTTGGAGGTTATTTAGGTGAAGTTCTCCTGGAAGATTTTGCCAAGGGGAAGGTAATCTCAGCAGAGGATTGGCTTGGGAGTTAACTCACAGATTCAGATAAGCAGAGAAAAATGATTTATTTGTTTTGTCTAAACCTAATCTGGCCTACTTTCTGAAACCTCACTCACAGAATCGACCAAGTTCAAAGGAAAGCTTGGTCTAAAGGGATTATTGAAACAGTAACTTTAGGTCACGTGCAGTCTCTCTTGGATAAGAATGATGAGTCTTTTCAGCTAACCTCTCCCCTTCCTGGTCTTCCCCTTTAGAGTATTTAGATTATAGGGAAGACGCATTTCTTCAGCCACTTGATCAAGGTAGATAAATGTGAATGGGGTCTTTGGATCCATGAAGTGACCTTCACTCTTTTCTTCTGGTCTCTAAGCAATGTTCCTTGCTTGCCTAGTCTCTAGATATCCAGCTGGCCTTCAAAGTTGAAGTTTTGAGGGATTTCCCTGGTGGTCCAGTGGTTAAGAATCCATGCTTCCAATGCAGGGACGCAGATTCTATCCCTGGTCGAGGAACTAAGATCCCACATGCCATGAGGCGAGGCCAAAAAAAAAAAAAAAAAAAAGATTGAAGTTTTGAACTACTGGAACTCAGGGTCCATTCTTTTGGCATCACTCCCCATCTAACTTGGCCTTCTTTGACTCTGATGTTACCTGAGACATCCCTGAGGTCTGGCTATGATGGTAGCCTTCCCTGCAGCCCTCACCTCAGAGCTACCTGCTGCCTACCGCCCATCCCCACCCCAAGTTCCCAGGCCAGATTAAGAAAGCTAAACCTCTGGGACTTCCCTGGTGGTTCAGTGATAAAGAGCCTGCCTTGCAATGCAGACTACACAGGTTCGATCCCTGATCAGGGAGCTAGGATCCCACATGCCGTGGGGCAACTGAGCCCGCATGCCACAACTACTGAGTTCACATGCCTCAACAAGAACCCCCCTCCTGCAAACTACAGACCCCACACGCTCTGGAACCTGTGCACCACAACTACAGAACCCACGTGCCCTGGGAACCCATGCGCCACAGCTAGAGGGAAGCCCATGCACCACAACGAAGAGCCCGCACGCCGCAATGAAAGATCCTGCATGCCTCAACGAAGATCCCGGATGCTGCAACTAAGACCCGATGCAGCCAAAAATAAATAAAATAATAAATAAATAAAACTTAAAAAAAAAAAAAAAGAAAGTTAAACCTCTGAGCTTCACACCACACAAGTCCACAACACAGCCAACTTGAGGTACTTGTTCCCTAGGTTGACATGGGGTGGTCTTCAAGGCAGCATCATTCTAAGCCCCAGATAAGAGGAGGGTAGAGCCCTCAATGTTATTTTCGTTTATTCAACAATTCTCCTACTCTCTGGGACAAAGCCTGGACTTCCAAAAATGTGGATGCCTGTCTAATAGTCTTATTCTCTATTCCTGTTCTCCTTGCCCCCCTCTTACCAATCTTTCAGTCTGAAATGTGAGGCCTTTTCCCATATATTCTTTCTCCATCTCAACTTCAACTCCAAGTGAAATCTTAATAGTGAACAGAGGTATTTTCTCTACATTTTGGGAGCCCTGCAGGCTGGGCTACCGATATGTTATAAAGTGGTGGTGGAAGGGCTTCCCTGGCGGCACAGTGGTTGAGAGTCTGCCTGCCGATGCAGGGGACACAGGTTCGTGCCCCGGTCCGGGAGGATCCCGCATGCCGTGGAGTGGCTGGGCCCGTGAGCCATGGCCGCTGAGCCTGTGCGTCCGGAGCCTGTGCTCCGCAACGGGAGAGGCCACAACAGTGAGAGGCCCGCGCAAAAAAAAAAAAAAAAAAGTGGTGGCGGAGGTAGAGTGCTATGGGTAGGGGTCAAGAACTTTGTCTGGTTTGCCAGACTAATGTCTTGGTGCACGCACTTAAATTGGTCTTACTTACATCTTGCTCTTCGCATTCCATCTGTATCTGCCTAATCTCCCTCCCTGCCTCTCCATCCTTTATGTTAAGGCAATGGCAATGGTATGGGCGTGAAAAAAAAAAAGAAAAAAGGTATGGGCGTGAAAAATATTTTAGAAATCCAGTGGACAGAACTTGGTAGATTTAGAGGATGATAGAAGGGGACCCACAGGTTTCTGGTCTGGGCAAATGGGTAAATGGTGGTATCACCAATCAAGAGAGTTAATTCAGGGGAATTCCCTGGCCGTCCAGTGGTCAGGACACAGAGCTTTCACTGCCAAGGGCCCAGGTTCAATCCCTGGTCAGGGAACTAACATCCCACAAGCCGCCTGGTGCAGCCAAAAAAAGAGAGAGAGAGAGAGTTAATTCAAGAAGAAAAGTAATTTTTTTTTCTTCCTCGAGAAAGCACGGGAAGGATTTATTAAATGATAGTACACTCTCAAGGGGAGAGCGGGCAGACTCAGGTGAGTAGCTGTCAGAAAAGTAGCTTTTTAAAATAAAATAATAAGTTCATTTTGGACATTTTTGGTTTGAGGTGCTTCTGAATGGATCACAAAGAAAGACGGTAGCTGGACAAACCATTCTCAGTCATTAATTTATGAATGTACTTAAGTCTTGTTTGTGGATAATACTCCCAGGAAGAATTGTTTTATGAAATACATGATCCAGTATTCACCCTTTATATTTTGTTTAGTCAACTGTTTTCCACCAAGTTGAAACCAGCAACCCTGAGTGAATGGGGAATTTTATTGAGTAAGGGAAAGAATCCTGAGATAATTTTAGAGTTTGTTATTGCTCCTTAGAAAGGCATATTTGGAAAAAGCAGTTAGATTAAGAAAGAACTTTAGTGTTTTCCTCCTCCAACTTTCCTTCCATTTTAGAGCTAGGAGAAAAAGGCTGAAAAAGTGAGAAGCTTCGAGCAGAAAGCAGAATGAGGGCAAGGGCCACAGGAACGGAGGGTGGGGAATGGTGAGCCCAGAAGGTGAGAAATAATCCCCCAAAACTAAAGAGAAAGACCACCTTAAAACAAGGCAAACTTACTTTACAATTTTGCCCAGGATGGGTCTTGTCCCCATAAGACTTTACTACCTGGAGAGGATGCTGGGGACCTATGCTCAGGTTGCCACATCACCAGGGGGTGGCTGACCAAAGAAACTATGTATATGTAATCACTTTGTAAACTGTAAAGTTCAGTTGCAAATATTAACATCAACCTCTATTCCTCAGAAAAGTACAAAACCCAGCTCTGAGGAAAAGTCCAATCTACAAGCAGTGAACAGGATATGAACAAATGAAAACACAATAACATACTGTTGAATATGTTCTCTATTTAAGGTATACAGCTTATCTGAAATAAAACAGAAAAAGAGGGACTGTTTGGGAACAAGGTGTGGTGTCTGGTTGGAAGGGAAATAACCCACAGTTCCTTTATGACCTTTGTCACTTTTTTCCTCCACATACTCATGTATGAAAATGACTCAGCCCTAACACCAGTGGCTTATTTTTAGTAGGGGCAACAGAGCCAGTTGAAAACCTAAGCATAGTAACTATTGCCAATTGACAGCTTTACACGTCAGAAACAGGGAACAGATGCTCATTTGTTCATTTCAGTTTGATATGTGTGACTCAAGAGGCACCAGAGAGTCTGCCTCTTTCTAGATATATATTTGTCCTTTCCTTCTGCCACAGTGCTGGAAACTCCCGGTGGGAAAGTCATTCCTTTGGACACAAGATTTCAGCATTTGGAGGTCCCTTAGAGTGGAGTGGAGTCCAATTCTCTCATTTTAAAATTGAGGAATCATGGCACAGTTACATGTAAAATTATGGCTGTAAAAAACAATTATGGCTGTGTTGGAATTAGTATCTAGAGCTCTGGACTCTTAGCTCAGTGACTCATTCGACCTCCCTTTTGTCAAATTCCTAGGTCAAAAGCCAAATAATATCATATGTTTGACATAAGATCATAGGTCTAAAAGAAGAGGACATATCCTGGGCTGATGTCCTGTTCTGATGTAAAGTATATGTTGCATATAAGGGAATAACATTCTGTTGTTCACTATCAAATCTATCAAACTATCAAGACTCAGAGGGATGTTTTCTTTACTGCTTTGTAAAAAATATTAAAATTCAAAATCTTAACCAGGCATGAAGCAGTAAGCAACAGTGATTGAGGAGTACAAGAGGTCTGGAATTAGCTGCTGGGGGTTGAATTGTGCTTCTGCCACTTGCTAGCTGTGACATCTTGGGCAAGCTACTCTTTGTACCTCAGTTTCCTCATCTGTAAAATGAGGTTGAGGGAACTTCCCTGGCGGTCCAGTGGTTAAGACTTTGCCTTCCAATGCAGAAGCTGCGGGTTCAATCCCTGGTCAGGGAGCTAAGATCCCACATGCCTCATGGCCAAAAACCAAAACAGAAAACAGAAGCAATATTGTAACAAATTCAATAAAGACTTTAAAAATGGTACACATCAAAAAAAAATCTTTAAAAAAAATAAATAAAAAATAAAATGAGGTTGAGAATAAGAGGACCCATCTCATAGGGTTATTGTGAGGATTTGATGAGACAGTAAACATAAAGCACCTAGAATAATGACCGACACATAAATGTTCAATAAATGTAAGCTAAGATTATTAATTGATATAGAATTATTAGCAATGAGCCAAGCCCATCTCCCTCTCCTATGGGGATCTCTTCTTACTACAAGTCACTGTTTCAAAAATCACACCTAGCGTGTCTGAAGCAGTGTCTCCATTCTCAGAAGGATTCTGCATTTTCTTCTTAAGGTTGATGCAAGATGATATTATCCCTTGAAAACTACAAATGCCAGGTATACTCTGGGGAAAGTGGCCTGGTTGGAAATGGGACTTGAAGTGTTGACATGAGAAGAATGCTTGAACTGGACATGATTACCCTATTTAAGAGGGCCTCCAAGGAGATTATGGAGCCGTCTTGAAACAGCAGTTCATGTAGGGGGAGGACTAGAGGGCAGCTTATAATCAAAGCTACAAGGAGGTACATTTTTTTCTCAAGATAAGATCTTTATTTATTTATTTTAAAATTTTTTAAAATTTATTATTTTTGGCTGTGTTGGGTCTTCGTTGCCGCACGTGGGCTTTCTATAGTTGCAGCGAGCGGGGGCTACCCTTTGTTGCAGTGCGCGGGCTTCGCATACGGCGCGGGCTCTAGGCGCTCAGGCTTCAGTAGAGCGCAGGCTCGGTAGTTGTGGCACACAGGCTTAGTTCCTCCGCGGCATGTGGCATCTTCCCAGACCAGGGCTCTAACCTGTGTCCCCTGCATTAGCAGGTGGATTCTTAACCACTGCGCCACCAGGGAAGCCCAAGATCTTTATTTTAAACGCTTAATAAAGCTAAAATTTAAAAAAAAAATTTTTTTTTTTAATGAGTGAGAGTTGTCTAAAACAGTTGGGGGGATCTTGGGAAATAGTGGAGTCCCCAGCACTGGAGTTGGTCAAGCCCAGTTTTGGCAGCAAATGGCAAGGATGCAGTCAAGGGAAACACAAGATGGGAGTTGGAATAGGTGAGTTTCAAGATCCTGTTCACTAGATTTGTGATCTTAAAATCATTGGACAGGGCTTCCCTAGTGGCGCAGTGGTTGAGAGTCCGCTTGCCGATGCAGGGAACATGGGTTCGTGCCCCGGTCCAGGAAGATCCCACATGCTGTGGAGCAGCTGGGCCCGTGAGCCATGGCCGCGGAGCCTGCGCGTCCGAAGCCTGTGCTCCACAACGGGAGAGGCCACAACAGTGAGAGGCCCGCGTACCGCAAAAAAAAAAAAAAAAAAAAAAAAAAAAAAAAACATTGGGCTGGCAAAGTTTCTTTTGGAGCCAACCACTCCCCTTTCCTGCTGCTTTTTCTAATTCTCATATTCTACCCCTGTTGGTCCTCCATTCCCCAAGACCCAGTGACTGCTTGCTGCCATGGGTTACCCAAAGTCTCTTACCGAGGTACGCATGCCCACCAGCTTCCCTGTTGCTCCTTCTATACACAAGCTTTAGTGTAGTAATCCCAACCAGTTGCTAAAGAAAAAGAAAAAAAGGCTAAGGCTCCTCAAGCTAATTCTTACTAAAATATAAATGACGAGGTCATTCACTTATGTGTTCTCTTCTCATGGATACATCCCTTTAAAAGGAAATACTTGTTTGGTATAATCACAAACATATTAAAACAAACAAAGGCTATGAAGGGTACCAAAATATGCCTCTTTGGCAAATGGATCAATTTGGCCATTGAAAACAAGCAGACTTAGGAAAAGCTTGAAAACAGGACACAGATTTTCTTTTCGTAAAGGAAATGTCCATTTGTGTGTCTCCCTCTTCCTAACCAGGAAGAAGAGGACTCTTTAACTTTTTTTTTTTTTGGCTGTGCCTTGAGGCTTGCAGGATCTTCTTAGTTCCCAGGCCCTCAGCGCAGAGTCCTAAGCACTGGACCATTCCCTTAACAACTCTTATTAAAGGAGAAGGCACCCACTTAAATCTACATAACAAACCTTACCAAACAACCCTTGTTTACTGCACTTTTCCTGGTCACCTTCCCATAACGTACTCCTCTGCCCTGAAGCCCCAAATTTCTTCTCCTTTGTTTAGCCTGAGATGGGGTATAAGCCCAAATGCTAGCTACCCCTTCGGGTAGCTCATCGCTGGGTACTGCCATAGGTGCATGTGCAACACACATGTGAATAAACATCTGTTTTTCTCTTGTTAATCTGTCTTTGGCCAGTCTAATTTATTGGGTCCTAGCTGGAGAATGGACGATGGGTAGAAGAAAAGATTTTTCCTCCCCTACAATTGGAAAGAAGTATGCAAACAACAATAACTTTTAGGTTGGCAGGATTAAATTTTCTTTTATAAAAATTCCCTTAAATACTGCTCTTGTAGTACGTTTATTAAAAACAAAAGCGTGACACTAATGCTCATTTTGATCAGAACATGAGTAAACTGTGGAAGAGGAAAACTCAGAGAGAGCAGAGAGCATTAGGGCCCTTTCCCAGACATCTTTTTGTCTGACCTGCATTAAACTGTCCTAGGGAACAGTGGACCAGGGTGGCTCCTGGACCTGACCTCCAGAAGATTTATTCAACCTGCTTTTTTTCCTTCAGTGTTTTCCCTCTCTCCCTTTCTTCTCTCCACTCTAGAGAAAGAGTGTTTCTTGTTCTTAATAATTTCAATTTTAACTGCAGAAAGTTTAGGGGGTCTTTTCAGACTATTCTCAGCTGGGTAGATCCTGGAAAATGACTAGATGCGAATGTAGGAATGGGGATGAGGGAGAAAACTCTGCAGCTGTGATGTACACCAGTGAAAGAGCAAAGGCAGTGTAATCTGGCAGGAGACGAAACACTCCAAAGGACAAGAATTGGATTAAACTATACTTTGTGGATTTAGAGGTAGAAGGTTCACGGTACAAGTGGACAGGCTGTGACTAGACTGGGAAAGAAAGACAAGATTGCAGTGTATGATACAATAATGAGAAGAAGGCAAAGACATTTCCTGCTCACAGAATGCCCTGTGTTCCTCCTTATTTCCTAGCTCCCTTAGAGTTAGGCAGGGTCATTTGACTAGTTTTAGTCAATGGGCTGGAAGGAGCAGAGATAAGTGTCACCTTCAGGCCAAACCAACCATTTAAGGGCGACTGCATGACCCTCCAGCTCTCTCTGCTCTGTTGTGCTGCACGTAGGCTGTGTACTAAGGTGGCAGAGCCACATGTTGGAAAGAACCAGGTTCTTTCCAACTAACCACAGAGGTGCTGTCCCTGCAACAGATTTCAGGTGAGTGAGAACTAACCACAGAGGTGCTGTCCCTGCAACAGATTTCAGGTGAGTGAGAAAGTCTGGTTTTGTTCAGTGCAATAGACAAAATGTTTATGTTCTCCCCCCCCCCACCCCCCGCCCCCCCCGCAACAATGAAATTCATATGTTGAAATCCTAAGACCCTAGATAATGTTATTAGGAGGTGAAGCCTTTGGGAGGGGCTCCACCCTCATGAATGGAATTAGTGCCCTTGTAAAAAAGACGTTGCTGCTTTCACTGTGTGAGGTTACAGCGAGAAGACTGCTATTAATGAAGGGGATTCTCAATAGACACCAAATCTATTGGCATCATGATCTTGGATTTGCCTATCTCCAGAACTATGAGAAATAAATGTTTGTTTGTTGTTTGTTTGTTTGTTTGTTTTTGGCTGCATCATGCGGCTTGTGGGATCTTAGTTCCCTGACCAGGGATTGAACCATGCCCCCTGCATTGGGAGCACAGAGTCTTAATCACTGGACTGCCAGGGAAGTTCTGGTATTTTTGTTATAACATCTGAATGGACTAAGAAATTAAGCCATGGAGATTCGGTGATTATTTTTTTCTTCAGCACAACCCAGCCTATCCTGACTAATACAAAAGGCACTACAATCATAGCATTATAGAAATCACAGATTATAAGACATTTACATTTAGCTGCAATTTGAAGAGGCTGAAGGGAAGAAGGAGAGCTACTGCCTAACAAGTCTAGTATCGTAATCTTCAACAGTAAAGACCAAAGATACCATGTGCAGGTCACAGGCTCCCAGTGGGGGTCCTGGAGAGTCAGAGGACATGAAAGCAAGAGAAAGATTAACGCTAAATCACTGCTCTGAATGCAGAGCCTCTTCAGCTACATAATCCTTCCCCCAGAGAATTTTAGCCTGAAAAACTATCAGGGTCAAGGCAAGTGGAAAGACTGTTATAGGCAAAGTCCATGTTTTTGCTAAAGGCTTTATTATACCTAAGTTTAGAAATTGGAGACAAGACAAAAAAGAAAGAAACAAAATGGAGACAAGAGGAGGGTTGTAAGAGAATGTAAAAATAAATGGGACTGAGGAGTTTTTGGAGACAAGATCAATGGTATTAGTGTCATTGTTCACAGGCAAGAGCAGAAAACACAGGGACGTCAAAGGGAGGCAATATAAATGAATAGAAGGACAAAGATGACTGATGGAATTTGGGTTGGGGTGTGATCCTTAAGGTCTCATTGGGCCAGGGAAGTCTATGATTTCTGAAGACATCGTATTCTATGCTGTATAGCATGGTAATCAAGCATGTGAGCTCTGGAGCAAGAGTAAGATGGATTCACAGCCTGGCTCTGCTGTGAATTAGTTTTGCAGCCTTGGGTAAGTTATTTAACTTTCCTGGTGCCTCTGTTTCCCCATCTGTAAAATAGAAATTAGAATAGAGCCCTCTTCGTATGGTTGTTGCACCAGACTGTGAGGAGTCTCTCACAACTTCCTTCCCCAATCAGCAAATAATGCAGGTTTCCCAAAAAACTCTCCCTCTCCCTCCCTCAGTGATCAGAGCCTCACTCAGAAGGTTGAGGAGGTAGTTCTTCCTTCCGCACTCTAGAGCCAGAAGCAGAGAGATGATCTGCGTATAGTTTTTGTGAAACAGAGGCAATTACCTTCACCAAATGATCCTGCTATCTGATTTGTAGTTTGACTCTGGAGTCAAAGGTGGAAGGGTTCATACTTCATTCTTGCTTATAAGCAGGGAAGATTCCCTGGGGGCCCATTCCCAATTAGTGTCATGAATATACTCTCTTAGCGCTGCATGCTCAGATGCCTTTCCATTTCTCATACACAGGCATAATGCATTACTTGCTCTGATTCCTTAAATCATTAGTAACAGGACAGTCATGACCTGAATCAATTCTTTTCTTTCCACCGTATTAGAGTATTGGTCTGGAATTATGATTTCTTTGGACCCCATAGTGATCCCCCCCCCCCCATGGAAGTGAAACCTGGGAATGAAACCTTTTTCAGAGTGAAGCAGCACACATGTGGTTAGGGCCCAGGCTTTGACCCTGTACTGATTGGTTTAAATCCTGGTTCTACCTCTTCTAGCTATCTGACCTTGAGCAAGTTACCCACCCTCCATGAGCCTCAGTTTCGTCACCTAAAGAATGAGAATAGGCCCAGCTAGGCCAGGCCTGAGAAGTTGGACCAACCCCAGCCTGGGTAGGACGGGGGAGGTGACAGACCTCTACTGGCCCCAGCGATGATGGCGGTGTTTCACGATGAGGTAGAGATCGAGGACTTCCAATATGAGAAGGACTCAGAGAGGTACTCCTACCCCTGCCCGTGTGGGGGTAACTTCTGCATCACCTGGGAAGATTTGACAAATGGGGAAGATGTGGTAAAGTGCCCTAGCTGCTCTCTCATTATAAAAGTGATTTATGACAAAGATCAGCTTATGTGTGGAGAGACAGTCCCAGCCCCTTCCACCAGCAAAAAACTAGTTAAATGCTAAAGAAGACTTTAGGACTCCAAAGCCTGAACTTTTGGGAATTAACCAAGCTGGAAAAATCAAATGCAAAGTCACTGGCTTCTTCATGGGGAGAATCTTTTTTTTTTTGGTCGTGCCATGGGGCTTGCGAGATCCTAGTTCCCCTGACCAGGGATCAAACCCGTGCCCCCTGCAATGGAAGTGCAGAGTGCTAACCACTGGACTGCCAGGGAATTCCCGACAATCATTTGTAGCTTGCTGTTCATTAGAGTGTGGATTCTTTGTATTGGCTGCAGAATTAAGGTCCAGTTGAAGAAGCAAGTCCACCACATGACATACCTGGATTTTGTGCTCAGAGCTTTGAATTGGAAGTTTTCTTAATTTTCCATGCGAACTTAAAGGAAGATAATTTCAAATCAGTGCTTTCTTTCCCTCAGTTTTATTTTTAATTTATATTTTTAAAATTAGTTTATTTATTTTTTAAATTTTGGCTACACTGGGTCTCAAATGTGGTGCGCGGGCTCTTCGTTTCAGGCTTCTCTCTGGTTGCTGTGCACAGGCTTCTCTAGTTGTGGCGTGTAGGCTCCAGAGCACACGGGCTCAGTAGTTGTGGTGTGCGGGCTTCTCCCTAGTTGCGGTGCGTGGGTTTAGCTGGCCCGGCACGTGGGATCTTATTTCCCGGACCAGGGATTGAACCCGCGTCCCCTGCATTGGAAGCTGGATTCTCATCCACTGGACCACCAGGCAAATCCCAGTTTTATTATTTTTATATCTTACACCTAATTACTTTATTATCTGACAACAGCATCATCTACCTCAAAGTCATTAGGAATCTTAAAAAAAAAAAGGGAGGGGACTTCCCTGGTGGCACAGTGGTTAAGAATCTGCCTGCCAATGCAGGGGACACGGGTTCGAGCCCTGGTCCGGGAAGATCCCACATGCCACGGAGCAACTAAACGCGTGTGCCACAACTACTGAACCTGAGCTCTAGAACCAGTGAGCCACAACTACTGAGTCCACACTCCACAACTACTGAAGCCCGCACACATAGAGCCCATGCTCCGCAACCAGAGAAGCCACTGCAATGAGAAGCCCACGAACTGCAACAGAGTAGCCCCCATTCACCGCAACTAAAGAAAGCCCACGTGCAGCAAAGAAGACCCAAAACAGCCAAAAATAAATAAATTAAATAAAATAAAATAGAATTTGCAGTTTAACAAATTCCCAGTGATTCCTTTGTACACAGAGGTTTTAGAAGTCCTAGTACAGTGGACCCCAAACCCTAAAAAGGTGCTTTTTAAATAACTCTAGTGAGCTGGTATTTAATGCACCCTCTACCAAAAAAAAAAGAAGAAGAAGAAGAAGAAGAAAAAAGAAAACTAGGAGTCAACATCTATTTTTTTTTCTCTCATGCCCCACATCCTATCCATCAGCAAGATCTGTGTATAGGCTTGAAACCACACAACTCATGTGGGATTCGAACGCAGCCAAAACTCAGATTGGGACTTGAACCCACAGGCTGAGACTTTTACTCAGCCAAAACTCAGATTTGGACTCAAATCCACTGTCTTTTAATTAAAACCACTCACCTAGTGTCAGGACTTACTGAAGCTCAGGTTCTTTATGTCTCAGCACAGAAGGAATTCTGTGAGAGGCAAAGTGATGGGTAAGGAGTAGATTTATTAATATAGGATGCTTGTGAGGGATGTAAGTGGGCAGGCAAGGGGGCTAAGCGAGAACTAAGTGAGAAGGCAGGTTTATTTAGGGAGATACACACTCCATGGACAGAGTGTGGGCCACTTCAGAAGGTGAGAGGCCGAGAGATACACATTTCATAGACAGAATGCGGTCCATCTCAGAAGGTGAGCACAGCCTGGAAATATGGGGTGGTTAGTTTTTATGGGCTGGGTAATTTCATAGCCTAACAAGTGAGAGGATTATTCCAACTATTTTGGGGAACGGGTGGGGATTTCCAGGAATTAGGCTACCTGCCTGTTTTTGGCCTTTATAGTTGGCCTTGGAACTGTCATTGTGCCTGTCGGTGAGTTGTTTAGCATGCTAATGTATTACAATGAGTGTATAATGAGGCTCAAGGTTTACTGGAAGTTGAATCTTCCACCACCTTGGGCCTAGTTGGTTTGAACCAGTTTATGTCAGATCCTCAATGGCTATGTCATTCTTTAAGGGTTGTGCCCTGTCCCCTTCCCTCCTGTTTCAGGCTCAACCTTAAATATATACCCTGTAACTAACTACTTTTCTTTCTCTCTTTTGTCACCACTTATTGCAAACCACCATCATCTCCCACTTGGACTACTGTAACAGGGAAGAACAAAATCTGACTCCATGTTGGATCTGTTTCTTTTACTTTGACCCGTACTTTCCATTGCTTTTGTTCTGTCTATAGCTATAGGCACACATAATGGTCTGCCTTGGGGAACCCTGCTCCTCTGCCTGAATGTTAAACTAAAGTGCCCTTGTTCAGCTCTCAGGGAAACACCCTGACCCTGTCCCCCTGTGAATGGCAGCAGAAAAGAAAAAATTAACACATTCCCCAAGGCTGGCCAAAACCAGGACATGTTTGGCAAGACTTATGGCCTTTTTACTTTACTTCCTTACCTCCTCCCCGTCTCTGTTCCATAAAAGAAACTAGCATCCACACCCTGATAAGATGGTACTCTAGGACACTAGTCCACCATCTTCTCAGATGCCTGGCTTTCCAAATAAAGTCTCTATTCCTTGCCTCAACACCTCATCTCCCAATTTATTGGCCTGTCATGTGGTGAGCAGAGTGAGCTTGGACTCAGTAACAAATTTGGCTTAGCCAGCCAGGAGCCTTGCTGCTTGTGGCTAGCCAGCCCTAGTCAGGGAATTTTGGGGCAAGGTCCTAGCAGCTGCCAGGACCATTTGTCCTGAGGATCTTGCCTTCAAAATTCCCTGAAGCGGCACTGGCTACCCCAGCACTTGGCAGTTGGAGCAAGGAATTGACAAACTTCTGCGAGTTGATGGACTCGACCTTTGTAGGGTAAGTCGTTCTGGTGTGTACAACGGGGGACAGATTCTCCCCTCAATTTGGGTTTTCCCTTTACAGGACAAGCCAATTTGTTTTGCATTTGATTGGGGTACCCTGTTGGAGAGGGGAGTTGTTTTTTGACTCTACCTGATTTGGGAACCAGTTCATTTGCTTTTTGTTTTGTGTGCATCGATGTTGGAATTTGTTTGTGCTTTTTGCATTGGAATTTGTTTGTGCTTTTTGCGTTAGAATTTGTTTGTGGCAGGGCTTCCCTGGTGGCACACTGGTTAAGAATCCGCCTGCCAATGCAGGGGACATGGGTTCAAGCCCTGGTCCGGGAAGATCCCACATGCCACGGAGCAACTAATCCTCTGCGCCACAACTACTGAAGCCCGTGTGCCTAGAGCCCATGTTCCACAACAACAGAAGCCACCACAGTGAGAAGCCTGCACACTGCAATGAAGAGTAGCCCCTGCTTGCCGCCAACTAGAGAAAACCCACACACAGCAACAAAAACCCAACACAGCAACAAAGACCCAACACAGCCAAAAATAAATAAATGCATTTAAAGAAAAAATTTGTTTGTGTCTTTTGGTGTTATCAAACGTATAAAAATGGGAAATAGTCCCTCTATCCTGAAGGAGAGCCCTTTGAGGTGTATATTAAATAAATGGGCAAAACATAGCCATGAGCCTATGACTAACAAAGAGATGATATACTGTTGTAATAGAGTGTGGACCTAATATATGTTAGGATCAGAGGAGCGATGGCCCCTGAATGGCTCACTCAATTATAATACAATCTTGCAATTAGAAGTGTTTTGCAAAAGGGCAGGGAAAAGTGTTGAAATTCCAATGTAGAAGCATTTATGCTATTGCATCAGGAGGAAAAGGAGTCAGAGGGCTGCCACCTTATCGTACAGTGGTCTGGAAGAAAACCCAAGGGGGGACCTAGACAAAAGAGCTTAAACAAAATTCAGGAGATAAAACAAAAACCAAATGAGGATCCATCAGAGTTTCTACAAAGGGTTTATCAAGCTTATAGGTGCTATACGGATGCAGACCCTGAGGCCCCTGAGAATGTAAGGATGATAAATATGACCTTCATCAGGCAAAGTACCTCAGATATAAGAGAATTACAGAAGTTAGATGGTGCATTTGGAATGAACCCTTCTCAATTAGTATATGTTACCTTTGAAGTATTCAACAACAGGGAACAACAACAGAAGCAAGAAGATGCAGAACGGAATGCAGCTTTTCTGGCAGCAGCATTGAATTCCCAGAAGGCAAGTAACCTAATGGAAGGTAAGCCACCATTGGGGAAGGAACAATGTGCTTATTGCAAGGAGGAAGGGCATTGGAGAAAAGATTGCCCTAGACTAAAGAAAAAGAAAGAAAATCATGAAAAGGAGACAAGAGCTTCTCATATAGTAGAAAGAGAGGAACACTCTGATAATAAATGAAGAGCCCTGGGGACTCCCTTGGACTTGAGGCGTCCGATTCTAATTTCCCCACAGGAGCCCCAGGTAATCTGACAGTGGGGAGCAAGTTGATTGACTTTCTAATAGATATAGGTGTCACATACATATTCTGCGGTAAATACCAAGTTGGCACAGAAAACATCTCAGTCTATCCCAGTCATGGGAGTTTCTGGAGAAGTACAACCTCTAGAATGCCAACTAGGGGACCTCACCCTGAAACATCCAGAGCGTCCAATCCCCCTTTTGGGACAAAATCTCCTTTGTAAAAGGGATGCTGGGACACCTAATCTAAAACAATATCCTCCCAGACAAGAGGCCCAAAAGGGAATTCAGCCAACTCTGGAAAAGTTTTTGAAAACAGGACTGATTAAACCTTGTGGGTCCCCACATAACACCTCTATCCTCCCAGTCAAAAGGCCAAACTCAGCAGAGTATCACTTTGTCCAATATTTGAGGGCTATTACTGAAGTACTCCAAAACTTACGCGCTGTGGTGCCTAATCCATACACTCTGCTCATAGCTATTCCGGGAGACTGCGGCTGGTTCTCAGTCCTTGACTTAAAAGATGCTTTTTTTCTGCATTCCTATTGCAGAAGAATCACAGCAGCTGTTTACTTTTAAATGGCAGGACCCAGAAACACAGGTAGTCCAACAGTATTGTTGGACCGTCCTGCCTCAAGGATTTAAGAATTCGCCTACCTTGTTTGGGGAGACGTTGGCTGGAGATCTTAGAAACAATACTGGATGAAGGACTCTTACTCCAATATGTGGACAACTTGCTCATAGTGAGTCCTACATATGATAAATGTCTACAAAATACCATCAGAACCCTGAACTATTTGGCCAATTTTGGATATAATGTCTCCCAGAAAAAAGCCCAGATTTGCAAACAGCAAGTCATGTATATGGGCTTTGTCCTCTCCCAAGGACAGTGGGATCTTTTGCCCGACAGAAAGCAGGCAACTGCAGGCTTGGGAGCACCCAAGACCCGCAGACAACTGAGAGGTTTTCTGGGACTGTCAGGGCTCTGTCAGATTTGGATCCAAACTATGGACTCACAGTAACACCCCTCTAGGAGGCACTGAAGGGACATGATCTTGAGCCCCTTACTTGAACTGAAGAGTGCCAAACAGCCTTTGAAACAATGAAAAGGAAGTTAGTATCAGCCCTGGCTTTGGAACTACTGGACTTAAAGAAACCTTTCAAACTGTCTGTACATGAGAGACAAGGCAGAAGCCTTGGGGTATTAATTCAAACTCTGGGGAATATCCCTCGACCCATTGCCTACTTCTCTAAACGACTAGAACAGATTGTTAAGGGATGGCTCCCTTGCCTTGGAGCTGTAGCAGCTACTTGTGAGGTACTTCAGGAAGCTGAGAAGTTTACCCTGGGGCAACCCACCACTGTATGTTCCTCACCGTGTCCTTTCTTTGCTGGAACAGAAAGGGGGCTTGTTTATATTACATGTCTGTGTATACATTATACATATGAGATATCTCTACCTCTGAAAAATATTATCAAAACTGAGTTTATAAAGAGTTTTATTCAATTTAAAAGTAAGCGCTTACAAATTAAATATAAAGAAACCAGCCAAAATGACTTTCAGGTTCATGGGTACTGGGAAATATTCAATATTAAGTTGATACCTGTATTAAAGTTTGTTTGTTGATCTAATTAATATAAACATGTCTTTAGAGTCATTAATATTAAGTATAATACTTTATTGTACCTAGGAATCAAATAAGACCTTATTACATCTGTTGCAAGGAAAATAACTTGATATAATTAAACTTTAAAGTAAATGTAAATGAGATAAGAACCTTTGGGTAAACTCTTTAAAAATAATTATATTTTAGAAATGTCTACTTAAAATGATCTTTCCAGGGCTTCCCTGGTGGCGCAGCAGTTAAGAATCTGCCTGCCAATGCAGGGGACACGGGTTCGTGCCCTGGTCTGGGAAGATCCCACATGTCGCGGAGCAACTAAGCCCGTGAGCCACAACTACTGAGCCTGTGCTCTAGAGCCTGCGAGCCACAACTACTGAGCCCGTGTGCCGCAACTACTGAAGACTGCGCGCCTAGAGCCCATGCTATGCAACAAGAGCAGCCACCACAATGAGAAGCCTGCGCACCACAAGAGTAGCCCCTGCTAGCCACAACCAGAGAAAGCCTGCATGCAGCAACGAAGACCCAACGCAGCCAAAATAAATAAATAAATTAATTTTAAAAAATGATCTTTCCAGATATTTGGTAACTTCAAGTTCTAGAGTTATGCTAATTTGTGATGGAAGTTTATTGAATAGCTAGATAAAATCCCCCCCAAAAAACCCAAAGTATGTCTCAGGGCTGGTTTTATTTTTTCATTTTAAAAAATATTTAATTAATTAATTAATTTATTTATTTTGGCTGCACTCCGTCTTTGTTGCAGCACGCGGGATCTTTGTTGCAGTATGTGGGATCTTTTTTTAGTTGCAGCATGTGGACTCATAGTTGCGGCATGTGGGCTTCTTAGTTGCGGCATTTAGACTTCTTAGTTGCAGCATGTGGACTCTTAGTTGTGGCATGCATGTGGGATCTAGTTCCCCGATCAGGGATCGAAGCCAGGGCCACTGCATTGGGAGTGTGGCATCTTACCCACTGGACCACCCGGGAAGTCCCAGAGCTGGTTGGTTTTATGTTACAGAAATATCCAAGTTTCTTGCTGATTGCATTGTACTCAAATCTTTAACCATGCTATTTTAAGTTTTGTCTTGATGCTTTTACAAAATGAAGATTTTCAAGAAGATTCATAAAAAGGAACTTTTTTTTTAACAAATATAAGTTTCTGATAGCATTTAGGTAATACCACTGGACTGGGTAACATATGACAAAACTAATGGAAAACCTGATTACTTTAGCCAGATCAACAGGAATTAATTACATGGGACTGAGTGAACTGATGAATATGACTTATAACTTTATGACTTTGGGAAATATACTAGCCTTAATCTTTGTTTTCCAGAAAAACTTTTTCTCTTATGCTATGACCTACAAGTTGATAAAGTATACCCTTGTAAACAAAGATGAAACATTTACTTTTTTCTCTCTACCTGATCCTGCCAGAATTTGGCTTCTCCAGCTGGCTCTCCTGTGGACTTGATGATTTATTGTAACTGGATTCCATGTTTTAATTTGTTCTTTGTTTCCAAATTGTTTATGCTTTGTGTCTCCCTGCTGCACTATGACTTTGTCAGTGTTACCAGCTGCATTACTTATATCCTGTCTATTTTATAAGATTGTTGTCTCTTACAGTACTCAGTGTGTAACCAGGCCTCCAACAAAATTGATGATGGCTAAACATCTTGAGGAAATAGATCATATTTATGACTTTTATAGAATAATTGTAATAGTGTGATTCTAAGTATGGGAAGGAGCAATAAGGAAAAACATTTCCTGGATCATAATAGACTAGTAAGACAGCGGGTCCAGAGAATTTTTAATTATCAACAGGGCCTAATCCAGAAATAGCATGTAGAGTGGCATATCAACAGGAATTTCGCCTGATCTGGGATGACCTCAGCACCACGGGACAAAATTTGGTCATGAATTGTCTCCCAAATATTGGTCAAATTCCTGACCAAGAGGAGGATCTGAGAAATGGAATATTTCCTGCCATATCCATAAACAAAGGACGTCACAGTCATCAGCAAACTGCAGCCACCACCGATGGTGAGCTGGTGATCTCTGAGGGAACTCAGGAAGGAAAAAGTACTTGCCATCTAGCAGCCATCAGACTGCAGCCACTCCCTATGGTGAGCCTTGAGGAAACTCAGGATGTAAAAGCACAGGATACTGGCCCCAGATAGGTGAGGTGCATATCAAAGGAATGATTTCAGTGAGCCCAGACTCTTGCATCTTCCTATGCATAGAAAAGTGCTAAATTCCTTGACTTGAGACTGTAATTTCCTTATAGCTGGAGAAGGTGGGTCAATCTACTTGTTTAACCCTGTTCTACTGAAAAACACAGAATCAAGTTCCAATAACTGAGAGTTGTACTACTTGCTAAAAATTCTGAGAATTATTCCCTGCCCAGGGCTGATCATTTCCATTCCATGATCACCCCTCATCACCCCCCTACACGGCAGGAAGCAGTTAGAGCGGTCGTTTCCCCTTATCCTGCAAGATTGTAGAATGGACGTTGACAGTGGGGAACTGTAACATGGAAGAACAAAATCTGACTCCATGTTGGATCTGTTTATTTTACCTTGACCCTTGCTTTCCACTGCTTTTGTTCTGTCTATAGCTATAGGCATACATAATGGCCTGCCTTGGGGAACCCTGCTCCTCTGCCTGAATGTTAAACTAAAGTGCCTTTGTTCAGCTCTCAGGGAAACACCCTGACCCTGTCCACCTGTGAATGGGCGCAAAAAAGAAGAAATTAACACATCCCCTCGCCGAGGCTGGCCAAAACCAGGAGAGGAGATGTTTTGCAAGGCTTATGGCCTTTTTACTTTATTTCCTCAACTCCTCTGCCTCTCTGTTCTATAAAAGAAACTAGCATCTATACCCTGAGAAGATGGTACTCTAGGACACTAGTCCGCCATCTTCTCAGATGCCTGGCTTTCCAAATAAAGTCTCTATTCCTTGCCTCAACAGCTCATCTCCTAATTTATTGGCCTGTCATGCGGTGAGCAGAGCAAGCTTGGACTTGGCAACACTACTACTATAGTCTCAACCAGTTTTTCTGACTCTGTTTAGAAATTGCTAAAATTTTGAAATAATTATAGATTCATGGGAAGTTGCAAAAAAATAGGTATGAGGAAATCCCATGTATCCTTCAGCCATTGCCTCTAATGGTAACATCTTGTATAACTGTAGTATAATATCAAAGCCAGGAAATTGACATAGGTATATGTCATGTCATAGAATTTATTCAAATCTCATCAGTTTTACATGCACTCATTTTTTTGGCATGTGTATAGTTCTGTGCAACTTTGTCACATGTGTAGATTTGAAACCGAGTGGGGCCCTGTGGGGCTCTCAGCATGGAGGCCCTTTTGTCCCTCATTTTTTGTAGGCAAGACTCCAGCCTCCATGACCTTCCCTGAGTTCCAAAGGGCGGATTTGAACAGTTGTTAATCAAGGGAGGAGCAGCCAAGAAACCACCCAAGGCAAGATTAAAGGGACCAGAGAAGCTCATCAAGATTAGGAGAGCAGCTACCTGAGATGAGATTAAAGGAGTACAGGCCCTACATACACCCTGATCTTGTCAGAGACCCCACCCTTGAACCACAGTTATAAAACCTTCATCAAATCCTCTGGGGTTGGAACACATAGTTTTTCGAGGCAGCAGCCCAGCATGTCTCCCTTTGCCTGGCAAAGCAATACCACTATCTTTTTCTGCTTCACCCAAAACTCTGTCTCTGAGATTCAATTCAGCACTATTGTACAGAGAGGCCGAGCTTTCAGTAACAGATTCATGTAACTGCCACCAATATCAAGATACAGAACGATTCCATTACCATAAGACTCCCTTGTGCTACCTTTTTAGGACATACCCATGCCCTCTCCCCAGTCACTAACTCCTGGCAACCACCAGTCTATTCTCTATCTCTATAATTTTGTTATCTCAAGAATGTTAAAAAAAAAAAAAGAGAATGTTATATAAATGCGATAATATAGTAAGTAATTTTTTTGTGATTGGCTTTTTTTTTTTTTTTTTTGCAGTACGCGGGCCTCTCACTGTTGTGGCCTCTCCCGTTGCGGAGCACAGGCCCCGGACGCGCAGGCTCAGCGGCCATGGCTCACGGGCCCAGCCGCTCCGCGGCATGTGGGATCCTCCCTGACCGGGGCACGAACCCGTGTCCCCTGCATCAGCAGGCGGACTCTCAACCACTGTGCCACCAGGGAAGCCCTGTGATTGGCTTTTTTTAGTCAGCATAATTCTCTTGAGATCTGCCCAAGTTGTTGCATGTATCAGTAGTTTCGTTTTTTATTGTTGTGTAGTGTTCCACGGTATGGATGGACCATAGTTTTTCTTTTTTTTCTTAATTTTTATTGGAGTATACTTGTTTTACAATGTTGTGTTAATTTTATGTGTACAGCAAAGTGAATCATGGACATTTGGGTTGTTTCCAGTTTTGGTCTATTACAAATGCTGCTATTGTTATCCGAAAACTGGGTTTGCCTCTTGGTGGGTGCAAGCCAAAAGACACAACCAGGTCAAAGAGAGGGAGAAGGAAGACTTTATTACTTACAGCAAGTAAGGAGAACACCAGGGATCTTTCCCAAAGCAGTATCTCCCCAACAGCAAAACTGTGGAAGTTTTAAGCTAAGGGTACATGCGTATTCATGAAGGGGCTTGAGCAGAGGAGAATTTAGCATAGAATTGGGACAAAGGTTAACAGAGTCCAAGCTTTAGTTGACTGAAGTCATTAGGTTCAGTAAAGGTCAATATTATTATTACTTACGTTTTGACCAGTCTGGGATCTCAGCCTGTAGTTACCGTCCTCCAGCTGGGTGGGGGCCTTAGTTCCTGTAGAACTCAGAGATATGTTATTAGATTGTTATGTATGTCCCTTGGATATAGGAAGAACTAGGAGGAATTAAGGGGAGGAATTAGGACTCTTTTATTACTGAGCTATTGTTTCCTGATTGCTTTCCCTTTGTTCCTGCATTCTTTAGTTCCCTTAAATCATTAATTACTGAGACCTCTTTGAGGGCAAGAATTGTGGCCAGGCTTGGATCACAAAGTGGCTTAGGCCAAAAATGGCTTCTCTTAAAGTAAAAAACAAACAAACAAACAAAAAAAACCAAGGTCAGTTCTCTTTCTCTGGGGACCCCTTATCCTATCTACTTACACTATAAACATTTGTGTACAAGTTTTTGTGTGAACAGAACGTAAGTCATTTTCTCTGGGATAAACACCCAACAGTGCAATTGCTGGTCATGTGGTAAGCACATGTTTAGTTTTATAAGAAGCCAAACTTCTCCAGAGTGGCTGTACCATTTTACATTCCTGCCAGCAATGTATGAGCAGATCCAGTTTCTCCACCTCCTTGAGAGCATTTGGTGTTGTCACTGTTTTTTATTTTAGCCATCATCGGAGGTGTGTAGTGATATCTCATTGTGGTTTTAATTTGCATTTCCCTAATGGCTAATGATGCTGAATATCTTTTCATGTGCTTATTTGCCATCTGCATATCCTCTTCAGTGAAATACCTTGTCTTTTGCTTATTCTCTAATTGGATATTTTTTTAACAGTTGAGCTGTGAGAATTCTCTATATAGTCTAGATACAAGGGCTGTGTTGTGTATGTGGTTTGCCAACATTTTCTCCCACCCTGTAGCTTGTTTTTTTCATCCTCTGCTCAGGGTCTTCTGAAGAGCCAGAGGTTTTCATTTTGATAAGATCCAGTTTATCAACGTTTTCCTTGTATGAATTGTGCTTATGGTGGCAAGTCTAAAAACTCTGCCTAGCCCTTGGTCCTGAAGATTTTTTACCATGTTTTTTTCCTAAACTTTTTACAGTGTTGACTAAAAAACTCCACACAGCCTAGAAGTAGTGAGGTAAGTTTTATTTGATGACCCTACTGATGACTATAGCTTGGGAGACAGTCTCTCAGATAACTCTGAGGAACTGTTCCAAAGAGGTAAGGGAGAAGCCAGGATATATAGTTTTTGCTGAAAAAAACAAACAAGAAACATGTTAGTGGAACATCAAAAGATTACTGCTAATCAATTTAGAGAACAGACTTGTGGTTGCCAAGGGGGAGAAGGGTGGGGGAGGGAAGGATTGGGAGTTTGGGATTAGCAGATGCAAACTATTATATATAAGATGGATAAACAACAAGGTCCTATTGTATAGCACAGGGAACTATATTCAGTATCCTGTGATAAACCACAATGGAAAAGAATATGAAAAGGAATATTTATATGTATAACTGAATCACTTTGCTGTACAGCAGAAATTAACACAACATTGTAAATCAACTATACATCAATAAAATTTTTAAAACATTACTGCTAATCACACAAAAAGCTGCATTGGATAAAAAAAATACGCTCATTGAAATTATTCATTTGATACGCATCTTAACTATCTAGGGCCAGTACCCTGTTTCTCTCCTGATTTCCCTTCAGTGTGCACCACTGGGGAGGCTACAGTGGCTTGATGTCAGGCAACAGTCTTTGTTTACTGAAATGGCAGGCAACATTTTCTCTCTTTCTTTTTTTTTTGTCCACATAGTTTTACACTTACAAAACTATGACCCATTTGGAGTGAATTTTCATTTAAAGTGGGAGGTTTAGGTAGAGGTTTTCTTTCTTCTTCTTTTGCCTATAGATGTCCCATTGCTCCCGCACATTTGTTGCAAAGGCTCCTGATTCTGCTTTGTATCTTACCCCATCCATTCCTCCTACAGCAGTCAGAATGCTTTTTTTTTAAAGTGTATCAGATGACATGACGCCCTATTCAAAATCTTCCAATCACTTCCCACCAAAACATAATCTTGCTGCTCTCCAACCGCAGTTTCTAGTGCTCAACGCCCCCTATAATACTGGCCCTTGGGTAATCACCAGAGTTGCTCCCTCACTTCATGCAGGTCTATTCTACTGCCACCTCCTTTAACCTTTAAAGTAGTTTACTGCTTCAATCTTCCTTCCGCCCTTGCCCTGCTTTTTCTTAACAACATTTGCATACTATGATATATTTCATATTAATTTGCTCATTTATTTATTGTTTGTCCCCATAACCAGCTCCAACAAAGTTTACTGCTATACCCCAGACCCTGAAACAATACCTGCCACACAGAAGTTACTCGATAAAAAATCTGCTTGACAGGCTGGAAAGAATGAGTAAATGTAAAACGAGGGCGACCGTCTACTTTTAGGTCAGGCGCTCGTTCAGACTCAATGAAAAGTGTGAGCGCCACCTCTCGGGAAGCCAATTTGCTCGAGAAAACAGTCACAGAATCTTAAGGAAAAAAAAAAGATGGCGGTAGCCAGCCAGAAGAGCAGGAAAAAACAGTACCGGAAGTTTAACTTTGGAAATTGCTCCCTAGAATGACACCCGACTGTCAGGAGGAAGCGTAGGCGAGTGGTGTTCTGAAAAATGGGCCCTCCCGCAGCAGATCTGGGCAGAAGCGTTCCGCGCGGGCGGGTGCCGGGAACCACGAGGGGCGGGGGCGCATTTCCGGTGCCGGTGGCAGCAGAAGGAGTTGAAGCCCAAGTAGCCGGATTGGTGAGAAGGGTTCGGGGTACTGAAAGGAAAGGGAGAGGAAGGGGAGGGGGAGGTGAAGAGGTCGGATGAGTTCCGCTCTGAGAGGTGGCCAGGGTGATGGGGTGGGAGGGAAGCGCCTGTCGACAGGTGCAAACCTGTCAGCTCACGTCCCACGCCACGTGGACTCACCTTTGTCCGTGGCTGCTTTTCTCATCAGGACGCGACCGTAGGGGTTGTGCCTTATTTGTTTCTGTCTAGTGCAGTGCTGGGCTCTGAATGAATGACAGGTGTGTGTCAGGTGGATGTGGAGGACACTTACAGGGACTGTTTGTAGCTCTTTAGCTCCATTTTCTCCTGGGGAATCCATGCTTGTCTCCAGCTTCCCCCGGGAGATCTCCGCCAGTTCTTGGGCTTTGTCTCTTTTTCTTGGAGGCGTAGGGTGATTATCATTTAAGACATTTTCTTTGCTCTTATTGAGTGCTAGGCCCTGTGGCTAGGTACCAGGGACAGACACAGAAGTAATCCATCCGTGTATACAGGCGGCAGGCCAGTGGAGAGACAGAAAACAGAAAATGCAAACATATTGTTAAGGTGCTGAAATAAGAGGTAAACTAAAGTACAGGAAGATAGAGCCAGAAGGTGGTGCTGTTATCCACAGAGGGATTGACTTTCAAGGTGAAGGGACTCCTTTCTCATCTTGTGGAGACACAGCAGGTCCTGAGCCCGATCTTTTTCTCTGTAAAAGGAAAAGTCTGGAATAGATACTTCTAGTCTTCCTTCCAGTATGACGTCGCGTATCAGATATTACTCATGGCAATAGTTCTCCCACAGTCCACCGTTTACTGGTTAGTCAGAATATTCATTACATCTCATGATATAGCATAAGTTGCATAGGGTTGGGAAATCTGGACTTTGGTCCTCATTCGGGTGCTCTAGATCTGTTTCCTCATTTGTAAAAGAAGGGGATTGTAATGAAATAATCTGCAAAAACCTAGTTCTAATACCATGACTGTGGTGGTAGGTCAAACCATATTTTAGACTGCCCTGTACCAGACATCACTTTCACATTATCACTGTGGTGTCCCTCATCTGGATAATTGAGAGATAGTGTCTTTTTTTTTTTTTTTAAACATTCCCTGTCTTAGTTCTGCCACAGTATTGGGTACACAGTAGATGCTTATGTTAGTTCAAAAACTGGCTCCTGTACACAGAAGGAAAGGAGAGACTGAAGAAAGGCAGACCACTCCAGATTGGTAGGTAACAGGTGTAACGAGCAATGGAGCTTGAGGCCTATCTTGGGTGGTTGCAAGACGAGTAGATCTCTGCTCTCGCCCACGAGAATTTTAAAAGTTTGCATAGAGGCCTTAACTAGGTACAGTCACATGTTCAGTTCAGATGGTCTCAACAACACCTTACTCTCTCAAGGCTGTGTCCTTCGAACAGCCCCTTCTGTGGGGACAGTAGGCAGAGTGTACATTCCAAGGACAGGGGTGGGGGTGAGGAGCCGCCAGTTTCTGGGTTCAGCTGGAGGGTCAGCTGGTAGTTATGACCTCCTCCAGTACTCCGCCGCTTGTGACTGGCCCTTGCAGTCTCACCCCCTTCTTCTGCAGGGTCAGAAGTGTGCCCTGAGAGGTTAGCAAGGGGTTCTGCCAGCATGGCAGTGGCTCATTTGGCAGCTATCTGACTGCAGTGGAGGCAGTATAGAGGTATAGAGGCACCTATACCTCTATACTGTGCAGTATAGAGGCACATCCAAGAGAAAACATGGATTAAGATGAGTCCCAAAATAATTAACAGTTTTCTCTATGAAGAGCCCCATAATCTGAACCATTGATTTCCTACGTCCCCTTATGAGGCAGTAATGATGTCCAAGGCTCTTCTGTTTTGGAGGACAGCTTTTCTCATGAAAGATATTTCAGCGATTGGTAAAGACAGGCTTTGCAGGCTGTCATTTAAGGCTTGCTGGATGAAGTTAGTAAGGGCTTCTCTGTTTGCTATAATGTCCTTCAGGCCAATGGAGGGGACCAAGATGGTGGCTAAATGATTGTACCAGTAGAAAACGGAACATGCCCATCTGGCCTGGAGGAGAGGGAGGTTGGTGGCTTTAGGAACTTGACCCGGTTGTACGTACCATACATATTGGCCGGGGCAGGCAGCGGTGGACTGGGGGCAGGATATGCCAGACCAGGAACCCCACCTTCTCCCCTCTTTCAAAGATGCGTGTTTCATTCCAGCTATAGCACATTTCAACAGTCCGGCTTGCAGTAGGACAGCAGGATCCCAGTGGAGATTGAGTAAGTGTCCTCTACCCAGAGGTGTGAATTCACCCATCCCGGTGAGACATCCCACTGCAAATCCCAGTAGACAACTCCTTTCCCAGGTGTGACGGGGCTTGGTTCTCTCAGCAGCACAGCACGCTGGTCCACAGAGAGAGTTGGGGCAGTGGCTGTTTCCCAAGACTTCCTTACTTGTATGGCACTGGGTGTCTTGTCAGGGGTCCCCAGTCTGGCATTTGGGGCCGTAGGTTCTACTGGTTGATCATTCAAATGCATCAGAATCTGGGACAGTACTTTAGTCCACCCGGACAAGGTGGTTTTAGCTGTTAGTAATTTAATCTGCTGCTTTACTATTCCATTTTTCCTTTCTGCCAGTCCTCCTGCCTCCTGTGGGTTATAGGGGAGATGGAACTTCCATTTGATGTCATATTCTTTGGCCCAGTCATGACCTTTGAAATATAACCCCCGATCACTGTCTATTCCACAAAGGTATCCATACATGGTCTTAGCTTCTCTAATCCCCTGATAGCGGCAGCCTGGTTTGTGAGGCAACAGGGGACAGCTTGGGTTGGGCCAGATGCAGTGTCCACAAACACCAGAGCGTATTTAGAACCCTCACTAGGAAGGAGGGAGCCAGTATAATCAATTGGCCAATTTCACATCAGTTGGGAGCTCTGGTGGGTGGCCCCAGACTCCTTTGGCAGTTGCCTTGGGTGTTGTTTAGAACACACAGGACGTGCTATTACTGCATTAATTGAGTCACTGTATTTCAAAGGCAGTCCAGCATCCTTGGCAATATGTCATCCCCCTGGGCACTTCAGTGTTCCCTCTTCCTATGCACCCAAGGGTCAGTTGCTAGGACTCACTTCTGGCCTAGGGCATCAGCTTCCTGATTGCCAGAGGATGTCAGTGCCTTATGAGCCAGGGTGTGGAAGACAGTGAGGAGTGCCTCAGACTCTTGCAGGTGAACCCAAATGTCTTTTTACGTATCCAGACCCCACAAGGCTTATTTATGATCACTCACCTCTTGTCTTTCCATTGTCTAAGCCATAGGGTCAATCCCTTTAGAACAGCCCAACTGTCAGTGCAAAACATTCATGGCCAGGGCTCACCAGCCCGCTGGAGGCTGCCGTTTGTTCCTCCTTCCAGGCATGTGTATATCAGGCATCAGTGGGAATTTCCCGCACTCCCTCTCCACAGGCCCACACAGGAACAGGGCCAGGACATTTGGAGGATCTACATTCTCTACAGGGCCTAGGAGCAGCCACATTTCTAGACAGCGGGCCGGTGGTAGGTACTCCTCTGCTGCAAATAGACGTGTCATTTAGTCAGCGTGGGGGTTTGAGCCATGGCAGAGGTGGGTAGATGGAACGTATTCTGAACAACCCCTTCAGAGGAAGGGAAGTTCTTACCATGATGTGCTGTTTCTTTGTGAGAGGCTGTACCCGGAGGAATGCTGTGTACACTGCTAGAAGCTGTTACTCTGTGGGGGTGTATTGGGTTTCTGCCCCCTTCCAGGGACCAAAAATCCTAGGGGTGCTCTCTTTCTGTTGTCTCTCCCACAGTGCCCAACCCAGATCTGCTGGAGTCACAGACACATCTAACTCAAATGGTAGTCTGGCTTGGGAGATGCCCAGAACTTTAATTTGCTTCACTAATATTTTTGCCATCTGAAAGGCGGCTTGCTGCTCTAATCCCCAGTCCCACGTATGCCCTCTCATTACCAGGTGGTATAAGGGATGGAGGCACTGTGCCAGATGGGGAATAAAAGTCCTCCAAAACCCCCAAATTCCTACCGAGGCTTGCACCCCTTTCACATTCTTAGGGGTTGGATAGGCTTGTACATTATCAATGACAACTTCTGGGACAACTTGAATCTTACCCAAACGAAGGACGGCCAGAAACTTTACTGAGGTGCCTGGGCCTTGAATTTTTTGTGGATTCACTGCCCATCCTCTCCCTCACAGATGTTGCAGCAAAGCCTGCAGAGTGTCCTGCAACAGGGGCAAGTCTTCACATGTGAACATTATATCATCAATGTAATGGGCCCGTTTTACTGAAGTGGGGAAGGGGAACAGGTGCAGGTCTTGGGCTATAATCCCATGACATGTGGTGGGGCTGTGTAGGCAGCCATGAGGAAGTCCTTGAAACGTCCAGTACTGCCCCTCTCAACATGAAGGCAAATTGATCTTAGGTATCAGAAACCTATGCTTGTTAAAGTTTTTCCATAAAAGTCCTTGAATGTGAAGCACTTTTGCAGGAACAGTTTTGCAAAACCATCAGAGTACAGCAATGACTGTAAATGAAAAAAGACTTTAAAATGGCCATGGTTAAAGATCTGATGAGAGTTCATTATGATACAGTCGACAAGGGAATTTGATTGTTTTTGTGACATACATTTTAAAAATATAACTAATAACATCATACCAGGACATACCATATTTTTAGGAATTTCATACAAATATAGCCCAAAGAAAGTTTAACATCACTTCTTTTTTTTTTTAAATTAATTTATTATTTATTTATTTTATTTTTGGCTGCTTTGGGTCTTTGTTGCTGAGCGCGAGCTTTCTCTGGTTGTGGCGAGCCGGGGCTACTCTTTGTTGCGGTGCGCAAGCTTCTCACTGTGGTGGCTTCTCTTGTTGCGGAGCACGGGCTCTAGGCTCGCGGGCTTCAGTAGTTGTGGCATGCAGGCTCAGTAGTTGTGGCTCATGGGCTCTAGAGTGCAGGCTCAGTAGTTGTGGTGCACGGGCTTAGTTGCTCCACGGCATGTGGGATCTTCCCGGACCAGGGCTCGAACCTGTGTCCCCTGCATCGGCAGGCAGATTCTTAACCACTGCGCCACCAGGGGAGTCCCTAACATCACTTCTTATTTGACAGTGTTTCCCATATAATTTAATATATCAAATAGGCTAATTAGTTTAATATCTCTCTTTTATAAGGAAAGAGAATTCGTCTTTTGAGATGTTCCAGGGGCCCTCTGGAAAATCCCAAAGTTAGTTCTAGGTCAGCATAACTTTATTTAGAATTAGATTTTGGGGGAGCTTGTCAAAAATACCGAAAGGTTTTAAAACACTAGATTAAATAGGATCTTAGCTCACTGTGAAACAATACTTAGTTATCTATTTAACTTAAGTGACAAAGACTCCAAAGGCAAATACAGAAAGTTACATAATTGTAAAAAAAAACTTAGCTCTTTTAATAGAGAAGATTCAGTTTTCTTAAGTAATTGAAGATGTGATAAAGACAACATGAAGCACAAGAAATTATTTGGATAAAACCACAGAATCTTTTTTCTGGGCAGGTTACTCAAAAGGTAAAGAAAAACCTCTTACAGTCCCATAAGGAACAGACCAATAGTGCAACAAAACTTTGTCCTTTGAGTAGATGAAAGAAAATTGTTTCAGCTTTATATAAGTACACTACTGATATCAAAGCTTATTTTTCTTTAGGCCAACTAAATAGAGCTCTTTTGCAAGTTAATTTTGACAATACTCTCTGGAGATAGAAAAACATCACCTATATATAACAAATCCATAGACATACGAACATACTGACAGACACAAACAGAGAATCCATAGCTTTCTCTCCAGAACTTTAGCCATGAATCAAGTATCCACCCACATGGCTGAAGCCTTTTACTAATATTTGCGGAGAAGATTTTAAAAATTTGGGAATTCCGTGGTGGTCCAGTAGTTAGGACTCCACGCTTCCACTGCAGGGGGAATGGGTTTGATCCCTGATGGGGGAACTAAGATCCCTCAAGCCACGCAGCGTGGCCAAAAAAAAAAAAAAAATTTGTACTTGCCGTTGATGAATAATCTTAGGGAAACTGTGGACTAGATTTTGTGTGAGGGTGCTCCTATAGCAGTCTCTGTTTTCACCACCGCCCCCCCCTTTTTCTTTGGTCTGTGGGCAGTGTTTTAGTTATTTCCTGTGGTGTTTGCATTTCAGAGACATGGTAAGATTATAACTTCAAGGAACAGAGAAGGAATGCAAGTTTTCTCTTAAGATATTTAAAGTTTTTCTTTGTATTAGGGGTTGGACAGCATGGGGCGCTTCATCTGTTTCATTCTCTGTCACCACAACATCCTCCCCTTTGTGCTCCTCACTTGCCAGGGGTTCCTGTCTCCTAGTGTCCTAGTCAGGCGTTGGCACAGCACTTGGACATTGATCTGCAGCAGCTTGTGCTCTCCTAGCTCTGCCACATGACAAGCTAAGATCTCCGATTTATAATCCTGCTCTCTCATCTTGTCTGCCAGCCCCAAAGCTGGCGGAGCAGTGGACACCTGTGCGTTCTTCTCTAACTTCAGCTCTTCTCTAACTTCAACTCAGCAGAGGCCAGCCCACTGTGGTAGCCGTTCATTTTCCTTCTTTGCTGCTCTGTGTAGTTTCTCTAATAAATGCAATAAAGCAGCCGGTGTTCTTGGGGCATCCTTGTTTTCATGTGGTGGTCCGCAAGTATCAAACATACAGGCCACCCTCCCCACATAGAGGTCGATGTTCAGCTTGGGATTTCCCCCAGGGATGCCTCTTTCCCAAGGCCCATTTCTTCAGTCTCCTGGCTGGCTCACAAATTGTTAGTCCACACACTGGCCCCTGTACGGAGAGGACCAGGAGAGACCAAAGAGGTTGAGCACTCCAGGTTGGAAGGTAGCAGTTTTAATAAGTAAGGGAATATACATATGAGGCTTGTCTTGGCTGGCTGCATTGTACCCACCCACCAGAATCTTAAAGTTTATATAGTTTATATAAACTTATATAGTTTAACTGGGTTCAGTCCGGATGGTCTCAACAACACCTTACTCTCTCAAGGCTGTGTCCTTGTAATGGCTCCTACTGTGGGAACAGTGTACAGAGTGTATATTCCAGGGACAGGAAAAGGGTGAGGAGCCTCCGATTGCCTGAGTCCAGATCGAGGGTGAACTGGCAATCATGTCCTCTTGACATGACTTAATAGAAGCTTATTAAATCAAATGAAATAGAAATTATAGGCCCTGCTTTTGGACCCTTCCCCACTCTGGGGTATTAGTTCATAGATGAGGGGACTGAGGAGGAATTAGGTTTTACCAGAGAGTCCTGGAGTTGACGTTGCAGATTTAAACCAGCTTTATGGAGGTAATCCTCTTGAGAAGGATAATGATGTAGGCAGGATATTGTTTGTTGTGTTGTTTCATCCCTCCACCTGTCTATCCCCAGGACCATGGCCAATAGCGAGCGCACCTTCATTGCCATCAAGCCTGATGGAGTCCAGCGCGGCCTTGTGGGAGAGATCATCAAGCGTTTTGAGCAGAAGGGATTCCGCCTTGTTGCCATGAAATTCATGCAGGTAAGTGGACTTCATTCTTGCTATTTCTATTATTTCATAGAAATAGGAGAACATCATAGGTCAGCCTCTCTGTTTCTCCCTTCAGCTCATTTTAGGCGTCTCCATTTAGGGTGAACACAAATGTCCTAAAACCCGGAAACTCCTCGGTGGCATCTCCGCTGAGTCTTGGAGCAAAAAAGTTATTTGCGACTTTCCGAAGTAGCCTCCCTTTCCTCTTGGCAATGCAGGGTTCCACATATTACTGCAGCACTGTGATTTCTGACGCAAAGCCCTGCGCTTGTTTGAGCTCCTGATCATGAGCTTCCTGAGCAGATAATTTTAGAGACCCCCCCTCTCCTCCCCACTGTCCCCACCGTTTGAGGCAGGTTGTTTTTCAGCAAGGAAGTCTTTCTATCATTGTTTAACACCTGCCTACTGTCTAGCATATATTAGGCGCCATCAGGGCATGTAGGGGAAAGTTGTGATTTTGCCCTTGGGGCGGCCCACCTGAAACAGCAGAGGGCAGACACACTTGCAAGATACCTACAAAACAATATTTCAAAAAATGCAAAGGATTGATTGACCAAGAACCCATCTGCAAACAGACCTGGGAAATAAGAATTTAAATTCTCAGAGCAAGTACATTAGGGGATCATCCTTTTTTCCTATTAAGGGTCAACTTTAATGAATGAATCAGAAGAAAAAAGAGTGGGGGGTGGGTCATGCAGCTTGTGGGATCTTAGTTCCCTGACCAGGGATCGAACCTGGGCCCTGGCAGTAAAAGCGCCAAGTTCTAACCACTGGGTCGCCAGGGAATTTTAAATTTAGTTTGATTTGCATTTTAGTTCCTGTGTGATGTTTTAGAAAAACTGCGTTAATATAAAAGGGAGAAGACTGATGTTAATGCTGAGGGGAGAGTGGGACAGAATGATTAGAGCCAGGTATTGGACAAGCAGTGCTTTCCAGAGAGTTTGTATATTAAATTAGGTTGTTTTTTTTTAATGCAACTTTATTGGAGTATAATTGCTTCACAATACCGTGTTAGCTTCTGTTGCACAACAAAGTGAATCAGCCATATGCACACACGTGTCCCCCTATCCCCTCCCTCTTGAGCCTCCCTCCCGCCCTCCCCATCCCACCCCTCTAGGTCATCGCAAAGCACTGAGCCTATCTCCCTGTGCTATGCGGCTGCTTGCCACCAGCCAACTATTTTACATTCGGTAGTGTATACACGTCAATGCTACTCTCTCACTTCGTGCCAGCTTCGCCCTCCCACCCCACGTCCTCAAGTCCGTTCTCTATGTCTGCCTCCTTATTCCTGCCCTGCAACTAGGTTCATCAGTTTTGAAGGTAAAGTGAAATCAAAGTATTGTTGATCGGATATTTACCACGTGCCGGGCACATGTGTTTTTTCATCTAGGTCTCATGACAACCCAGAGAGGTACTTATTCCTTTTCCCGTGGTTGTTAGTGATAGGAAGCTGAGGCTTGGAGAAGTTCAGTAATGTGTGGTTATCCAGTCAGTGATGCAGCTGGGATTTCAACCCAGGTCTCTCTGACCCCCTAAGTGCATACATTTCGTCCTTTACACTGAGTTTCCTCTCAAGGGCACGGACTTGGTGAAGAATGGGAGGAGGGATAGCTGCCATGAGCCTACAGGGTTATTTATTTATTTAAATTTTTTTTCTTTAAAAAAAAAAATTAGATTAAATTAATTAATTAATTAAGGCCTTTATTCTCTGAATAAATATGAAGGGAAATGGCCTGGTTCAGTTTGCGTCTCATCCAATGCTGAGGCCACCTCCCTGTAACACTTTAGCTGAGGCTTGCTTGGGCGTGGAAATTTATTGTATTGTAAGCTTTCCTGTGTGAAATACCATGGCTGGATTCAATTCTAATGTTCTGTAATTTTATGCTGATCAATCAAGGACAGTAGGGGGAAAACTGGTACAAAGCTGGAGCACTTTTAGTCCCTGTCACTTCTTCCCTTTGGTAAAGTCAAGAGTGAATGGGGTTATAATAGAACAAGTGAGCTGAGAGCTCACGTTTTAAACGGCAGGATGGGTAAGTGGGAAACGACTAAACTGCTGGTTCTTAAGATAGTTTGGGGATCAATTCTCTTCTCTATCCTGTGGGATAGGCTTCTGAAGACCTTCTCAAGGAGCACTATATTGACCTGAAGGACCGTCCATTCTTTGCTGGCCTGGTGAAGTACATGCACTCAGGGCCAGTGGTTGCCATGGTGAGTGTAACACGTGTGGGATGTTGATGTGAATGACGCGGCTGGGAGTGAAGAGTGAGTATTGTGATTCTTGCTTCTAATGCCAGGTCCTCATTGTTGAGGAGGATTCTGAGGCTAGGGCATTGGACATTTAGGGTATGAGTCAGCTCTCTGGCTCACCAAAGACAAAATACCTTTGCTTGCTGAACTGAAGACTCACATCTGGGAGAAATCAGGAGAGATATGCCTGATTGTAAGCTCCTGGAGGTGAGGGAGACTGTGTCTTGTTTATTGCAGTGATTCTTCTCTTAGTGTGTATTGGTTGTCATCTTTGTGCCAGGCTCTTTTAGACACTGGGGATACAATCATGAATGAGACAAAATAGGTAACTGTTTTTATAGCTTTCCTTGCCTACGTATCCTGAAAAGGGAGGATGGGCAGATAATAAAGAAACCAAAAAACATATATATATCAGCTAATGATTAGTGATATGCACAGAAATGAAACAGGATTATGTGATAGCAAGTGAGCGCTTTAGACTGGGTGGTCAAGGAACGTGATTTTCAAGCTGAGATCTGGATGAGAAGGAGCCGGCCGTGTACAAATTCACAGTGAAGAGCATTCTCAACCATGAAAATAGCATGTGCAAAGGACCTGGGGTGGGGGGCTTTTTGAGGTACAGAAAGACGCTTGGCCTAACTGAAGCCTGGTGGGTGAAAGGGAAGGTTGGATGAGATTAATTCATAGGCACAGGCAGAGGCCAGATTATGTAGGGCTGTCTCAGCCCTGTACTTCCTGAGTGCTGGGAAGCTATGGGAGGTTTCTACACTTGGTGTTTTAGAAAGGCCACTCTGTGTCAAGAATGGATTGTAGAAAGGCAAGAGGAGGGCAGGGAGACCAATATTCCCAGTGCTGGAACACTTAGATGCCCCATAAGTATTTGTTCAATGAATGAATGTCATTTTAAGGGGGTGCTTTTTCTTTTTCTTTTTTTTTGTAATTAATAGTTTTCAGATTTTCTGCTGAGATTGGTTTCCTTCCTTGACCATATCTTCTTTTGTCCTTGGAGGTCTGGGAGGGGCTGAATGTTGTGAAGACGGGTCGAGTGATGCTTGGGGAGACCAACCCTGTGGACTCCAAGCCTGGGACCATCCGTGGGGACTTCTGCATCCAAGTTGGCAGGTGAGAGTCGGTGCATTTTACTCTTTTCTAAAATCCAAGTGCCACAAGAATTTGGGTTTCTGAAGCTGAGGGTAGACATGATACCATATACAGAGCAATTTGTAATCAGAGTTTATTGTTTTCCTCCTTCTTAATTGGTGTTTGGCTTTGCAGGCCCCCCTGCCTTTGGTCATCAACATCACTATGGTTGTGCCTTTGTTGTGAGAGTAGAACCTGGTACAATGCGCTTTGCTGGCCAGAGTCCTTCCTGAGGCTCCCACTGCTCGCATCAGTGTTGCTAGGAGGGCTGGACGTGGAGAGGGCATTCTTTATCCTTACATTAGTGGCAGTCATGGGTTTTTTCTTTTGACATGGAATAATGTATATGGAGCTTTGGTTTTTTCTGCTCCGGTGGCTGTAGGCTTTCTGGCAATGGGAATGAGGGGAGCTTCTGGGCAGTTTAATCCTTCTGACCTCGGTAACGTGGCCATCTCTTTTCCCATCCAGGAACATTATCCATGGCAGTGATTCTGTGGAGAGTGCAGAGAAGGAGATCGGCTTGTGGTTTCACCCTGAGGAACTGGTGAATTACAAGAGCTGTGCTCAGAACTGGATCTACGAGTGACATGGAAGCAGACCACAGTGCTTGTCCCACCCCACTTCCCCTCCCTCTCATGGGCAGGGGCCAGGTCATAGCAAATCTAGTTATTTCTGAGAACTTGCTTTTCATCCGGAGGGAAACTCTTGGAGCTGCGGATGCTCCCTGTACAGTGTTATGTGCTATCATCAGATTAGAATGTTTCATCTCAAGGAAGGAGTCGTTGAGTAAGGTACTTTGTATTGTTGTATCGCTCTGTATTCTTTTTTCTCTTTCACGTATTCTGGATAACCGAAGCTAATAGAGAGTGTAAACACTGTATAAATTATATTGGCCTGAGAGATCACACATACACACACATTCTTTGCCTGTCCCTCTCTTCCCCCTGCATTCCATCCACTCTTGGCACTGAGCCGGTCAACAGCTCTCTGTCAGGGATCTGCTGGGTTGCCAAGACTGTCCTGTGCATCGAAGATTCCCTGGAAATAAAAGATACCCTTCCTGCCCTTGAGAAGCTCTCATGGATTCAGTGGCTGGGGGAGTGTGAGAAGTTGTAACTACTCCAAAGCCAAGAAGCTATGTGGATAGTGGGCCTGGATTTCTGGGATGACCTCAAAAGAAGCAGAAGATATCTTGTGAGTAGTTCTGATTAGTTAGGATATTGATTTGGTTGCTTTAATAGAGACAAGATGGAAATTTACTTATCATTTACTTAAAAGTTCAAACTGGAGATCTGATGTAGATCACTGTGACTATAGTTAACAATACTGTACTATATATTTGAAATTTGCTAAGAGGGTAGATCTGTGCTCTCATTGCAAGAAAGAGAGAGAGAGGGAGGGGAAGGGAGGGAAGGAAGGAAGGAAGAGAGAGAAAGAAAGGTAGATAGAAAGAAGGAAAGGAAATGGTAACTGTAGGAAGCCGTTGTTATGTTAATTAGCGTGATTGTATTAGCTTGCAGCTAGATACAGCCACAGGACTAAGCTCTGGCCAAAGAGACACGAAAGAGTGAAGGTGGTAAATTCAAGGTTGTACCCTGAAAAGGAAGGGATAATCATACTTCCCTTCCCAACTTGCTGGAAGGCGGATATAGGGGTGGTAACCATCCTGGATTGGTTGGAGGGAACTGAATCTCTGGACCACCTCAAGGATCAGAGCCTTACCACCATCACCACTTCTATGTACCGCACCTGCTTAGATTTTTTTCCCCCCAGTTTTATTGAGATACAACTGACAAATAAAATTGTAAGATATTTAAAATGTACAACATGATGATTTGCTATAAGTTACATTGTGGAAGGATTTCTCCCATGGGGGGCCACCTTTTGTTTGGGCAGCTGAGGAATAGATGCGTTTCTGTTTCATACAAAGAGTGGGGAGTGAAATAGAGTACCAGGACTTTGGGGGAATGAATATGTGTGTAGCGAGGCAGGAGGGTCATGAAACTGCACAGCTCATCTCAGGACTTAATGGAGCTCAGGTTGTTTATGTCTTGGCACAGAAGGAATTCAGCAAGAGACAAAGTGATAGGTAAGAAGTAGATTTATTAATATAGAGGACACTTGTGAAGGATACAAGTGGGCAGGCAAGAGGGCTTTTCCCTGAGAACTAAGTGGGCTACGTTTTTATAATCAAAGGAAAAGTGGGGAGGGGAGAAGACCACCTTCTTCCTCTTCCTTTGTAAAGATGTTGCAGGAAAATGGGGTGCGAGAGAATGGTCATGTCCCAGGTCTTGGGCGAGCTCCTGGGACAGGCTGCTAAGTGAGGGTACTTGGCTTCGCGCAGGAAAGAATTCAAGAGCAAGCCATAGTGAAGTCAAAGAGGTTGACTGAGAGAGATACACATTCTGTTACTGAACTTGTGTTCGTGTGCCTGGTGCACAGTGAGGCCAGACAATGCCTAAATGTTGGAGTTTGGAGCAGAGCAAGGCTTATTGCAGGGCCATGCAAGGAGACGGGTGGCTCATGCCCCTGAAACCCCCAACTCCCCAAAGGGTTTCAGCAAAGCATTTTTAAAGACCAGGTTGGCGGGGGTGGTGGTGGTGGTGGGGGTGGTGGGGTGGGGTGGTGGGGTAGGGGTGGGGGGGTGGAGGGTGGGGTAGGGTGGGGTGGGGGAGAGGGTGTGTGTGTCACAGGGTATGTGATCAGCTTGTGTACAGTTCTCTAATTGGTTGATGGTGAAGTAACAGGGTGGTGCCCCAGGGGTTAACATAATCAGTCCTTAGGCTCCAGGAGGCCTGGGGGCTATGTGTTCATGGTCATCAAATAGTTAATATCTTCCATTTGGTGGGGGGTTTTCACATCTGTAAAGTAACTCAGGAAATGTGCATCAGGTACTGTTATCTGGGTACTTCAGAGAGGAGCTAGAGCAGAGGATATGGGGGAAGGGTCTGCCCCAGAAGGCCCCACGGGGTCCTGCTCAGTTACAGTTCCATAGACAGAATGCAGTCTGTGTCAGAAGGCAGAGCAGGCCCGAGGTGCGGGGGTGGTTGGTTTTCATGGGCTGGGTAATTCCACAGGCTAAGGAGTGGGAGGAATATTCTAACCACCTCGGAGAAGGCTCAGGGATTTCCAGGATTTGGGCCACTGCCCACTTTTTGGCCTTTAGGGTTGGCCTTGGAACTGTCACGGTGCCGGTGGGTGTGTCCTTTAAGGCTAATGTAGTACAGTGAGCGTATAATGAGGCGCAGGTTCTACTGGAAGTTGAATCTTCCACCATCTTGGGCCTAGTTGGTTCTAACCGGTTCTTGATGTATCCAGTTTTTCTCAAGGGCTGTGTCATTCTTTAAGGATTGTGCCCTGCCCCCTTGCCTCTTCATTTATACCTTCCGCAGTTAAGGACAGTCTTCCCAGGAAGGAAAGGAGAGGTGAAAGGCAGAGGGCTGCTGTTGGCTGTACCGCAAGGTAGTGACCAGACCAAGGGGCAAACGGCTCTGCGGAGAAATATCCAGTGAAATTCCCACTCTTTCCCACAATTTGCTAACCCTGAAAAGGAAGCCCAAATAAAAGTGTACCGCAGATTGAGGCCCAAGGGAACACTGGGTGTCCTTGCTCCAGAATGAAGGCTGCTAGTGTACTGTTGTTTAGTGCTGTGCAACTAGAAGTTTGGAAAGCCAGCAAGGTATAAGAGAGGCCTGGACTGTCACAGCATCTAACACAGGCTATCGGTGCAGTGCCGGGACCACTAGGGTGATGACACATGACTCCTGTAGCCAGCTCACCGCCCTGAGGAGAGAGACTCAGGGGCTCTGCCCACCTCAGGCTGTAAGCACTGCTGGAGGGGTGGGGGTGGGGGTGAGTGTACACCTACTGAGAGGAGGGGCTTGCTGGCTCCTCCAGGGAAGCTGGGCACCACCAAAGGGTGGCTAGTGGTTTGTCAGGCAGAGAAGAGATAGGGGTTGTCTGCAAATGTATGATAGGCCTGATTTCTATGAGAGAATCTAGAATCTTGTCACGGGTGTGTCTCAGGCTGAACTGAATAACCTGGCCACACAATGATGCTGGGGGCAGAGATCATCATGTCAGGGTGGGAACAGGGCAGCTTAATTGGGCTGGGAAGGTGGGTGGGGAGACAGGCAGGAGGGAGCAGGGTATGGGGTATTTTGTTAAATTAGCCTTGGATGCCATCCTCCAGGCAGGGGGAGTCATCAAAGCAGGGCCGAGGGTCAGATGGTGTTTGAGGAGGGTGCTGAGGGAGGCTCCTTGCGGGGAGAAGTGAGGTGGACGCGCATTGGGAGGCCGCCAGTTCGGATGAGGGAGGTGGAGGGCTTGAAGCAGGGCTCAAGCAGAGGGGAGGGAAGGGGAAACTGGATTTCACAGGTAGGATAAGGACTTGTGCTAGACGGGGAGGAGAGAAAGCAGCTCTGGGTGCTCGGTGAATGGGGAAAAGCAGATTGTACTGGCCGGGGTACTGACTCAAGACCAGTAGAGGTTTGCGTGCGCGCGTGTGAGGAGGTACTGAAGACAGGAGTTGGATTGGCCGCGCGCAGTTCTACTTCTGGCACATCCAGGTGGGGTAGAAATCACTTCCTGCCCCTGGAGCCCTCGCTGGCTTATTCTGCAAACCCGGGGCGTGGACAGAGTCGTCCGGAAGCGTCCGGCCTCGCGGGTTGGGCGGAGGGCCGTCCTGGGTGTGGCCGCCGCCGGCCCCTCCTCCGCGGGCTCCCTGCGGCGGTGCCGGTAGCTAAGCTCTCGGCTCAGGCCCGCATCGCCGCACGCGCCCGCCCTCTTACCGGTAAGACGGGGGCTCCGATCCCTTCCCGCCCTCGGGCCCCCTCGGTCCCGCAGGCCGGGCGCTCCCCCGGGACCCCTGCCGAGTGTCCTCCGCGGGCACCCGGGAACGGCTGAGGGGCTGCGGCGCGGCGCTGGCAGGGCTGAGGCGTCCCGCAGGCCACGTGTCCCCGCGGTAGCGGCTGGCGGGCGCGGGAGCCACGTGGCCTCCGGCCCGGGGTCCGGGCCCCGGGCCCCCTCGAGGCCTGTGTGGACGCGGCCGCGACGGCCTGACCGCACCTGCCTCCCGCAGGACCATGGCCCACGCGGAGCGCACCTTCATCGCCATCAAGCCCGACGGCGTGCAGCGCGGCCTGGTGGGCGAGATCATCAAGCGCTTCGAGCAGAAGGGATTCCGCCTTGTGGCCATGAAGTTCCTTCAGGTGACGCGCCCCGCTCCCCTCCCCCCGCGGCGGCGAGGTCGCGGGTGGTTTTCCTTACCCGCAGCGTCGATCCGCGTGTCTTTTCCTGGTCGGAGTCCCCCTTGGCCGATTTCGGACCCGCGAATACCCCTTTGCTTTGGGCCTCCAACCCCCGCCCCCCCCACACACCCAGGGCTCCACGGGCCCGCTAGACCCTTGCCCGAGGCCCGGGGGGACAGACGCCCTTGGAAGGTTAAGCGGAGGTGACGTGACTCAGGCTCCAGGGCTGCTTCCTTCCCGCGGCTGCGACGGGCAGTGGGCCGCAGGGGGGCAGCAGGGAGTGGAGGAGGTCTGCGCCCCGGGCCCACGCAGGTCCACCCAGGCACGGAATGGAGGCTGGAATCCTTTTGTGCTTCAGCTTGCAACTGAGATGATTGAGGTCTTAAGTGGGGTGTGCCTTACTCTGCCCTTTCTCTGCAGGCTCCCTTTGGCATAGGGCAGTAACTTTATCTTCCAATTTGGGGTACAGATCTGGACCTTAGGGGATAAGTACCTAAGAACTGAAATTTAAACCAAGCTTTCTCAGTTAACGTCTGAAATGTTTAAAAGGGCATTGGGAATGGGCCAGAGGGTTTGATATGACCTCTGTCTGGCATATTTCCTTTGATTGCAGCCAACACTTAACTCCCTAACCACCTCTTTCTAAGGATTATAACATCCGTCAGGTCATTGACATGAGGGTGTCTTCATGATCAGAACAATCTTTCCGCTAAGATAGCATCAGTTTCATGGTTTGGATGGGTTTTTTTTTTTTTTAATACGCACCTTATGAATGTGAGCTAAAATACACACCCAGACTTTTAGAGAACCTACCATGTTACTGGTGGGGGGAGGTGGGCGGGTTCTGAGGATGGGATAGAGCCGTATTTGAGCCTTTCTAGTTTACTTCCTAATTGGTACCTCCTCTTCAATGCCAGGCCTCTGAGGAACTCCTGAAGCAGCACTACATTGACCTGAAAGACCGCCCATTCTTCCCAGGGCTGGTGAAGTACATGAACTCTGGGCCGGTTGTGGCCATGGTAAGTGCTTGTGCTGGAGGAGAGGGAACCAAGGAAGTAACGGCTGATAGGTAACTGGGTTTGCTCAGTGTCTTCATGTTCCTTTTTAGACATCTTCCGCAGATACTCCAAATTCCTTGTTTTACAAAGGCAGCCTGCTGGAGTGAGTTAGTTTACAGACCAACTGGGAACTTGGGAGGAAAAAGGAAGTGAGAATCAGAACTTGAAAAGAGTTCTCTGTGATCCTGTGCTAGAAATGAACTGGTCTATTTTTTCCTGTGGCGTTAATGTCCAATTGGAAATGAAGTGAATAGAGGTAGAGGGTATAATAGGGAGTTAATAAAATTGTTGGGAAAGAAGCCCTACTTCCTGTTCCCTGAGGGTGACCTTTTCTTCTTTCTGCTTTTCCCTGGAATACATTTTCCCTTTTCATGTCAGTCTTTGCCATATCTTGCTCTAACAGTCTTCTGCGATGCCCTTCCCACTGATGCTGTTCCAGTCTGCTCACTTTTCTTTACCCTTTCACCACTATTTTTTGAGTTTGTGGCTGCATAAAGGTTCTTCAGTCTTTTTAATCTCTGTCTCAGCCAGAGTGGGAAGTCCCCAAGTTGGGCAGACTTTTTTCTCTGTATCCTAGCAATACACTTGGGATGGAGTATGGAGTATTTTATATCGGCCCCTACTACTACTGGGGTTGGCTGATAATCATGTCACTGATTGGTCTTACTGATATGTGCTGTTAGGTAGAGGTAAATGTTTGTTTTTAATGGTCCTGAGTGGCAGAACTGATGAAATTCCTCTTCCCTAATGTCAAGGTCTGGGAGGGCCTGAATGTAGTGAAGACAGGGAGAGTGATGCTTGGGGAGACCAACCCAGCGGATTCTAAGCCGGGCACCATTCGTGGTGACTTCTGCATTCAAGTTGGCAGGTAAGTTCCAAGGGACACTAATGGCTTTTCCTCAAAGCCACTTAACTTGGGTTTAAAACAAACATTTTTGGCATATTCCAATTTTAGAAAATTTTGAACGTTTAAATTAGGTGGTAATTATCATTGGATGAATGCTTTCTTAAATAGTTACTTCTCTAGGCTACTTAAAATTTTAGCCAAGGCATCGCACAAGGGAGCTGCCTGCGGTGGGTCCTTCGTGACGGCAGAAAGTGTGGAGAGTGGAGCAAGGAAGGGGTCTAGCCTTGGCTCTGCCCTTTGTGGTGCTGTGTCCAAGGGTGTGTCACTTTCAGCCTTTTTGGTTCCCTCACTCATACAGAATCTCTACAAAAATTTGTATAGTTATGAGACTCAAACGGAATAAAGGGATTGTCAATAAGCGTGAATGTTTTGATTGGACTTTGCACATTAGTGTTGTAAGAAAATACAGCAGCAATGGCTGTTGATAATGAATACGTCACATCTAGTTTGGGTTTTGGTCTGGGTATTCCTGTATTTTTCAAAATTTGAGAAGTAATGTTTTGTGGCAATCTTGGGTACAAGCACTGTTTTGAAAATTTAGAAGCATAGTAAAGTTGAACCAAGTGATGCTTTTGGCTTAAGTACTTTTATAGTTGCTTTTAAGAGGAGATACTTGGGGGTGGTGGTCAGCTGCTTCAAGGAGCAGCTGGCTGAAAAGGTCTTCAGTGACTGTCCTTTGCTTTATCCATTAAACAGACTTTTGTACTTTAAAATGTGGTAACTAGAAATTGTTCTCCTTCTTAGGAACATCATTCATGGCAGTGATTCAGTAAAAAGTGCTGAGAAAGAAATCAGCCTGTGGTTTAAGCCTGAAGAACTGGTTGAGTACAAGTCTTGTGCTTTTGACTGGATTTATGAATAAGAGGCGGACGGAGCATCAGTCCCCTCTGGCACCACCTGATGTGTCCCTGGGCACAGCTCTTCATTCCACTAACTTGGAAGCAGTAGGATGGATGTTTCTTTCCTAAAGTATATCTACCAATAAAGCCTTTGAAAACAGGGTGCAGACTCTGGTGATTACTGGTTACTAAGCTGGAAGACGTGACTTGGTTCCCTGGCTATCGTAGTGTTATCCAGAACAAATTAATCCTGCTTGTTATGGAAAAATGATTTAATCCTTCTCAGCACCTGGTATACTTCCAGACTCTAGGAGGGAAAGCAGTGAGGCTGAAGAGGACAAGTGTGGCACTGGTTGTGTATCTGAAGAAACTAATAAGGAAATAATGAACATAATAAAGATCCCAACCACTTTAGCTGATGTAGAAATGCACATTTCTGTACAAAGAATTTGTTGAAACTTGGTAGAATGAAACATAGACTAGTCAAGTTGTCCAGATATACATTCTTGTTGATTGCAAATTGGGCAAGTTACGTATGAGGAAATGGAAGCCTAAGGACACCTGTAAGGTGAGGATGATACCATGGCAATGCAGGATTAAATGAAACAATGCATGTAAAGCAGTTAACCTAGTGCCTGGCCCGTAGCTGGTACACAAATATTCCCTGCAACCCTACCTCCCTTCTTCCTCTACCCTGGGATGAGATATTTATCATGCTTATTTCCTGGGCTAGTAGTAAGTGGTTACAAAATCCACACTGCCTGTTAATTTTGCTGGATTGGTACAGTTGTAAAATGATGCCAAAGAGCACCTATCAATATAAATTTTCACTATCATCTGGAGTCTGCCTTAAAAATGAGATTATAGAAATATGTGGGTTTATGAATACCTGTTTTCTTAGGAAACCGGTGAAAGCTCTTCATGCCACTTCCATATAAAAGACTCAACATTACATGTTTTTTTTTGGCCACATGGCTTTGCAGGATCTCAGTTCCCCGAGCAGGGATTGAACCCGAGCCACAGCAGTGAAAGCCCAGAATCCTAACCACTAGGCCACCAGGGAACGCCCTCAACGTTACATTTTTTTATGCACGTTGCTATACTATAAGACAATGACAAACACATCAACAGCTTGGTACAGAAGTGTCAGGATTCTAATTTCAAGTCAACGATTGATGAGAAATTTAACGTTTTCTAAATTATTTTTTAGTTTCAAATGAATCTCATGTTTATATATGCTACATGCTTTCACTACATTAAATGGCGGTTTACTGAAATTAGATCCTGGGGCAGGCAGGCCTGGGGTCTGCATTCTAATGTGGAGGTGCCCACCCAGGATCCACATGCACAGTGGCTAAGGTACCTGTCAGCAGCAGCAGCGGTTACTATGTATAGGCTTACTCTGTGCCAGGGTTGTTCTAAGAACTTCACGTACATGAATTCGTTTAATGTTCACAACTCTTAGGAAGTTGGTACTAGTATCCTATTTTATAATTGAGGAAACTGAGTCAAGTTAGAGAGCTTAACAAGTGAAGGAGTCAAGTTCCAATGCAAGTAGCTGGCTTCAGACTCTGCTCTTGGCCACTGTGCTTTACTACCTTTATATATAGTTTTCCAAGTGATGTGATAAAGTCATGAGTTTGGAGGGTGATGAAGTCAAATTTGGAGTGGTGAGAGCTGAGAGGAAGGATATGAATGTTAGGACTTAATTTGGTAGAACTGAATGAGGAAGGGTAGGCTATGGTGAGGACAAAAGCACTGCCTCTGGAGTAAGGTTGGGTTTTGGACCTAATCCTATATACCAGTTGGGTGTGTGAAAGTGGACAACTAATCCAGAACCTTTTATGCTTTCATAAAACTGTACTTTAAACATATAATAAATGCATTTTTAAAAATGCATTACTTTTTATACAATTATTTGTTGTTAATAGGCAAGCCCTGCTTTGGCCTGCTTGTGAGGCTTGGAATTCTTAACAGGCCAAAAAGGGATGTTAACCCAGCCTCAGTAAGAGTCTGCAGAAAGGAAATAGTTGCTGTTCTCCCCGTCTCACAAGGCTGGATGAACAACACAGTGCTAAAGTTACTTGTTTTGGGGAAACATTTGTTCCTCTTAAAACATGGGCATAAAGCACTTTAGGAAACTGGTTTCCCAAGAGGCGCGTAAGGGTTTAAAGAAGAATGTATATGTCAAAGCTCGGGGTAGTAATTGAGGCCAACCTGGGAATTCCAGTTTACTAGGGCAACTGTTTTCAAGCCATTTAAGGTAGGAAGCAGGGCAGAAATTAGGTTCTGTCTCTCTTGGAGTGTGTTATATTTTTCTAAAGTGATGAAATTAACTACTAAAGATACCCAATCCATCTCATTACTGTCTAACATCCATAAAATTCTCTACAAACTGCTTCTGCAGTAAAAGTTGGATAATTTCCCACAGAGTCAGCTGTTGATAAAGGAGGGTGTCTGCGTTCCCTCTTAATGTAAACAGCAAGAGCAAGCTGGGATAATTCATTTACATCCTATGAACCTTGTTGCTGAGGTTAACGGAGCTGGAAAAAAAAAAAAGTCTCCTAGCAATCATGCCAACCCTGAAACACCACGTTCTGACTAAAGTGATTTAATTTCCCCACAAGGGGTCCACACTCACCCCTCCCGTGTTTTTTGCCTATTCCCTCCAAGTGAGATCCTGGCTCAAATGCAACTATGGCCATATATCCACCCATATTCTCTTCCTCTCGTCAGCCAGCAGTAAATTCTTCCTCACTTGTGCTGGCTTACCTTATGAGAGTACAGGTTCTGTGAGGGAGGAACTGATCTGACTTTCCCAGGTGCCTTCGACTGCTTATAGAAGGCACTCAAGGGACTTCCCTGGCCGTCCAATGGTTAAGACTCCGTGCTTCCACTGCAAGGGGTGCAGGTTCAATCCCTGGTTGGGGAACTAGGATCCTGCATGCTGCGTGGCGCGGCCAAAATAAATAAATAAATAAATAAATAAAGGGCGGCACTCAATATTTTGAATAAAAAAGGAAATCCCTCAAATATCAAAGCATATTAAAGAATTGCTCATATACAACTTAACTTTAACGTTTTATTTTGTGTAAAAAAGGGCAAATTTAGTGAATTATTTTCATCTTGTACACAAAGTTATAATTTTAATGCTTTTCACATCCATGCTGAAAATTTGCAATTTGGTAAAAATGAAAGGAACATAAATTTCTCCAAAGGAATTTTTCACGCCATTATATACACTTTACGAGAAAGTTTCAAACACTTTCTCAATGATCACAAGTTACCAAGAAAATAAAAGATTAAATTTGTACAGATATTGATCTATTTATCAAATACATACAGAAATGATGTAAAAACCTTATGCAGTTTACTTTGACCTCTGTCCTCAAAAGATTTGCCCAGGGACAGATACTTTTCTTTTGTATAAATGACTGTGGCTTTATTTAAAATATGAAAATCAAAGGAAGAAACCCAGTTTAATCACAGTATTTTTAAAATCCCTTCCCAATAGTAAAGGATCATTACCAAATATATAGCACCATAATACAAATATTGACGGGAGAGGGTATTCACATCACACAAAATTAATAATAATAAAAACAAACAAACACTGAAAACCCGTGTTAGTATCCGTAGAATAAGAAGTTGATAACAGCTTTAGCTTTCCTCATACACAGCAAGGAAAAGGTTAAAGAGTTTAAACTACCAAAAATCCCCAAATAATCCTAACAGGAAAAAAACAAAACAAACCCAAGGTCAGCAGTACATCTGAACCGTAGAATAGAATGGGGCTACTGAGTTGTACACTTGGAGTTGTGGCTAAGACATAAATCTCCTCTGCATCAACTCATTTTCTGTTCATCGGCAGCAGGGAGTTAGAGTCTGAACGATGAAGAGGGCTTCAGATTGTGTTTATTCGGTAGGAAGTCCTTACCAACATTTAACGCTGGTCATGGGATTAAGACACGAAACACTTCAGAAATAGGTGGGAAATCTGAGAACACTCAGAGCCTGGCTTTGCTGTAGAACTGGAAGCTTATAAAACCTGGCTACAAATGAGCATTTCACAGAACTAATTACCAGGCTCCAAATCAAATCCCTCCTGGTTTATTCAGTTCCCTATAGAGCCCCTAAGCCCAGGGTACTGTTAGAGCACACGATACAACTGGCTTCTTGTGCCCATATCATGGAATCGGAGTCCTGGGTTTAATTCACTAAGCCTGAGAATAAAGATTGTTGTAACCCTTGCTTTTTGGAAGTCTTCCAGGCTTTAAGTTTATAGGAAGATTCTTAAAAGTTAAAGATTTGGGAAGTGTGAGGATGTCACATTTACAGTAGGTCCCTCTCAGTAATGTTGTTTAAGATAAATATCCAGTAATTTAACAGCTGAATTCACATATATCTGACACATGAGAATCAACTTGGCATTGATATGATCTGCATTTATGCCCCTAAAGAGTCAGTATTAAGAAATGTTGACATGCGATTCCATACATTCTTACACTATAAAGTAACAAATTTTACTTCCAGTAGCAACTATAAAACCTTATGATATTAACCCCTCTTGCATAGAATGAGGTAAACCTGTGCATATTACCAATGCTATTATTCCCAAAAGTAGAGCAATATTTTAGAAAATAAATTGCTGGTTTTTAATGTTTTATGCATTTTAAAATTCAAACAAAAAAAATCTTACCTAAAATGGTCTCCTGGGGCTTTCCATTAACATTTTTTAAAGCATTCCATAGGCTGAAGGACTGTAGAGGTTAATCATTTTGATTAATTTCTAATTAGCCCTACCTATATTCCAGAGGAGATGGTCAATATTACCACTCTGAAGAGGCCAGGCTAAGACCCAGAAGCACTTCTAGAACAGATGCAAGTAATTCCTGAGAGTTTAGTTTATGAACCTCACTGGTAAATGCTAAAGCTCTCTCATTCAGTCACAACTCAGAAAGTCAAAAAATGCAGAGAGCAAACCTTTCACCAATTTACCTTTATATCCTTTTTTCAAAGGAAGCCATGTGAATTTTAAAATAGGGAATGTTCAAAATGGTCCAAATCCATTATTACTGTTAAAATTAATTCTGAATAGAGTTAAAGACAATTCATACTAATTTTATATATATATAATTAGTATGAATTGTCTTTAAATTTTAAGAAAATTAAATTCTCTTTCAAATTGGTTTTCTAACAAATCCAGGATAGTTAAAAGCAGAGCTGGAATGATTTTGAAATCTAAACTTATCTTGGCTTTAAACAACTGTTAATTTGATTCTCCTGGTAATACAGAACATGTGTTTTGGGGTGTGGTTATACCAAGTATTATCTCACAGATGGAGAGAAATGGCAGAGAACTGATGAGAATCCCTTTTGTGGGGTATTTTTTAGTAAGGAAAATAAAATAAACTTAGGACAATATTGCATTTTTCCCCAACCCCTCAACATGTAGACTGAGATCTTGTATATCTTGTCAACCATTCCAGTTTAACACTTTAGTGTTAGGATAATTTTACTCATTTTTTAATTAAAAGAGAACATATAAAAGTATCCAGAGTTCTTCCAGTTTCATACAGAACTCTAAAGAAATTTTCACAGAATGAAAAACACTTCTGTACAAATATTTAAAATGGGCTGCAATAAAATGCCAACAAGCAGACTTAATTACCCTTCCGTGATCTATGTGGTGATGAGCTCTCCATGGGGCGGGGATGGGGGGGATGTTCAGTTGCATATTCTGCAGCAGAGGAAGCTGGAGATGTGACTGGCCTAACTTCCAAAATCCCAAAATCTCCCAACAGGTACCAAAAAGGTTCATTTGTAATGACAGTTCATTTGCATTTACAACTATATCCTTCTTAAATCATTTCCTTCAATCCTGCTACCTAAACTTTAATCTTACCAAAAAAGTTAGAATTTCAGTTCTTGTTAACAATGCACATAAATCCAAACTTGGAAAATATTACAAAATTCTTTCAAAAGCTTCAAATACAACACAAAAATTGTCCATCTTTATAAATTGAAAAATTTCCCCCCACAGCTAAAATAGTTTCCCTACCCACTTGAAAAATCTGGAACTGAAATTTTCTATGTTTAGCAAAATGTCCCAGTAGAATAGCCCCGCTGTACAGCTGGATTGATTATAAATCAGTCCTGTGTAAAATTCTTTCCCTCCCACCCTCAGTTTCTGAGCAACCTCAGGGCTCTTGTTTGATGTAGAAGTTGGCAGAGCCATTGCTTTCCTGATCAGATGCTCCTTGGAGGAAATTATAATCCTCTCCATCTATCAACTCCTCCTTCAGCTGCAATGTAGTCACTGTAAGAAATAAATGTACAAGATGTTATTAAGTCTTTCTAGAATATTCAGATTGCTTCATGTTCCACCAGCTTCACAGTTAATAAGACTTCTTCATGTCTTCAATAACTCTTAAAACTAACCCCCCCGAAGGAAGAGCATTTAATTAATTTTAATTTTCAAAGTATATTCATAGTTAAGAAGAGTTCCAAAAAGGAACAATACTGCAAAATGGACACTGCACAAATGGACACTGTCAATGAAACGTTGAAGGTAACAGTGATCACTAATTTGACTAGAATGATTAGAAGTTTTCTCATGATTAAGTATTCACTTTTATGTCAATGTCTACATAAACAGCATATTTCTTGGATAGTTCTGAATAATAAGTAACACAACAAATGACGTTAACATGTTATTATCTCCAAGGAGTACCTAAAGACTCTCTTCATAAAAAAGATATAAATCTGATAATATTAAACACCTGTATTAAAACTAAAATCAAGAAAAACTTAAGTAATCATTTTAGGTAAAATAAAAATTGATTGACACCAGCAACATGAAAATCCTTGGTATAAAAAACAGCTAACTTTGGGAATTCCCTGGTGGTCCAGTGGTTAGGACTCTGCACTTTCAATGCCAAGGGCACGGGTTCAATCCCAGATGGGGGAACTAAGACCCTGCAAGCTGTGCAGTGCGGCCAAAAAAGAAGACAAAAACAAAAACAGCTAACATTACCAATGGGATCACTTAACAGTCGTACTACCTGTCTGAGTTCTTATCTGAAGGCTTCTTTTTTTTTTTTTTTTTTTTTTTTTTTTGCGGTACATGGACCTCTCACTGTTGTGGCCTCTCCCGTTGCGGAGCACAGGCTCCAGACGCGCAGGCTCAGTGGCCATGGCTCACAGGCCCAGCCGCTCCGCGGCATGTGGGATCTTCCCGGACCGGGGCACGAACCTGTGTCCCCTGCATTGGCAGGCGGACTCTCAACCACTACGTCACCAGGGAAGCCCTGAAGACTTCTTTTTTAATGAAAACAAACAACAGTACAGGCAATCTTCAATTTATGAACAGGTCATGTTCCAATAGGTCTTTATTTTTATGGACAACTGTTTTTCAGTTTCCAGTATTTTCAGTGGGGTTTAGGTTTCTTGGTAGTCACTGAAGTCATGCTAGTCATAATTTTTAGTGACAGGAGGGCTCTTCTTACTGCATGGACAAGCAAGAAGAAAAAGAGGAATGTTTTCTTTGCTGGTCCCAGCACTGGTCTTAGGCAAAAGTTTAGGTTGTTTAATTCTGAGATTTTCCTATCTCTTTTTATAAACATCTCTTAAGTTACCTCAACGCAGTTAGTCAGTTATTTCAGGCTGCCCTAAATCCTTTCCCCGAAGCCCACCCTCTACTTCCTATAGAACACCTCCCTTCAAAAAAATTACTTTCCTACTTTTTAACTGAAAATGATCTCAGCTAGGTGTTAAACAAACACTAGTCTTAGTAACTGCCAACCTCTCAGAGATGTATTTGAGTTTCTTAAAAAGTTACTGTTTAACCAAAATTGAGTCGGTAAAGTTTCAAATAATTTAAAGAACAGGTGATCTTTTATGCTGATATTCTCACTGGAATCTAATCCCACGGTGAGTAATGCTAACTTTCTTCTTCAATTTCTTCAGCACAGAGATCTGTTAAGTCAGAGTTCACAAACTGGGCTTTTCCCTCCCTCACCTCTGCCCTGGGGTTCTTTCAATTGACTGAATATTCTGAAACAGGAGATTTCATATAAAACCATGAAAAGTAGGGAGACTTGGTAACATAAGACTAGCATTCTTGAAGGGCTATTAACAGTGGGAACCAATGTAGCCTAAGGCCTCCCTCTGCACAACTTGTGACTCTCAGGCTGGCTGCTCAGCCACTGAGTAACCACCTGTCTGCTTCCTGCAGGGACTGTCTCCAAAGGAAAGATGAAATTTTTTTGTTTCTTTTTTTATGGCTCTTTTCATAACAATTGGAGTGAGAGGATGAAGATATATATGGAATGTAAATTGGGAACTGCTTATACAGGGGGAAAAAGGTCAATTTATGAGAATTAGGACTCAGAGTATTTAGATGAGTAGTAAGCCAACTAAGTTTCATGAAACAATAACACCACGTGGAACAATATTAAAATGGCTATTTTTAAAGTCAAATAGTGATAGAAAAATACTTCGTGTCTTGATTTTAGTTACAAAAGATTAGTTTCAAAAATAATGGTCTTTGACATCTTATTTAATAATTTAAAGAATAATCTTTTGGGGCTTTCCTGGTGGCGCAGTGGTTAAGAATCCGCCTGCCAATGCCTGGGACACGGGTTCGAGCCTGGGTCCGGGAAGATCCCACATGCCGTGGAGCAACTAAGCCTGTATGCCACAACTACTGAGCCTGTGCTCTAGAGACTGCGAGCCACAACTACTGAGCCCGCGTGACTAGAGCCCGTGCTCTGCTACAAGAGAAGCCACCGCAATGAGAAGCCCACGTGCAGCAACGAAGACCCAACACAGTCAAAAATAAATAAAATTTTAAAAAAAGAATAATCTTTTGAAATAACGCTAATTCATTTTATTTTACTTTGGTACTTGTTTTGGTAATGGTGTTAAAAAATTTAATAGCCCAAAGACTGAAAAGTGAATACACTATGCCTACAATAATAGCAAAACACATACCAATCAGACTGCTGAAAGGTCAAGCAAACATGACTGTGCTTACTTTCTTTAAAAAATCCTTTAAAAAAATTAGTTAATATGATAAAAATGCTTTTATGGAGGATATCAGACATATAACAGTTATCCTTCAAGTCAAACCAACATGCGTTGTTAAGGACATTTGAACAACACCATGAAAATAAACACATGGAAAAGGAAAAAAACCCCAAATTTCATTAAAGGTGCAGTACCCACAATAAAAGGTTGATTAAAACAATATCTTGTTATATGATGATCAGATGGCTAAATGAATGAGAAAAGAATTACTGTGCTTCAAGACCAAACATGTTCCATTCAAACAGATGCTTTTTGGTTTTTTTTAAATGTAAGAAAAGTAAATTGAAATTCTAAAGCACATCCTGAAACTATTTGCACTTATTATTAACAACAAAGTTCTGGATTATGCTTCTACTCATGTTAAAATATGGAAACAATGTTCTTAAAAAAAATAACTCAAGATAAAGGTGAAACAGTCACTCAGATGTGTAATGTTTTAATGCAAAGTTTCAGTGTTTTCAAGGAACCTAAAATAAAGCCTGTCTGGTATCTTCACACTTATCATTTCTCCTTTACAGGCCTTATTCTCAATGAATGATGGATGAAATAAAATAGATCCTGTGGCTGATGTCACTTTCTACACAAATGCATTTTCTTGGCTCTGTTTTTAAAAAGAAGTTACTTTGCTGACTTTACTCACTAACATTTCAAAAGACAATCTAACAGAAATCACATTTTCCTAGTTAGAAGTCCATAAATAATAAATTCTCTCAATAGTTAAGCAAACCGTAGCTTTCCGAGTTAAGACAGCAATGTAGTCCCTACGTAGTTTCACCACAGTAAAATCACATTAAATCCCACAAGATGTGCCCCTAGCTCAGAAGATACACACAATAGACACTAGTGGAAAGGGAAGTCACTTAGGAGGGCTTGTGGGTTCCATCCTGTATGCCTACTCCCAAGTTCCTGGGTTTTGCCAATCCTAAAAGTCAAGTTCTCTCACAAAACGTGACGCACGCCTTCAAAATCAGTCTAATGCTTAAAGAAAATACACCTCAAATGCAATAAAAATTCAAATATATTCAGAGCTCACAATATCTGTAGTTAATCACTTAGGTTACAGAAAACTTTCATAATAACAAGTACAAAAAGGAAAAAGTTACAGAGACAAGAAAAGAAGCTGAAAGGCTCTTTAGTCATTTGAAGGTATTTCCATAAAAGAGCAGATAAACTTGCATTTGCAGTCCTAATCCATTTCTTATACAAGAGAGGTATAGTAATTTTCTCTAGATATAAAGATATGAGTGATCTTCAGAAAAACAGACTAGGAAGATCAAGGTCACCTAATACACTGTTTAAGAAGGCAAAAGCTAAAGAACATATTTTAAAATGGAAAAAAAAAGGCTGATGACAACTTCAGGTGCAAAAATATTAGCAAACAGAGGAATGAGAAGAAAACAGAGCTAGGTACTAAGTCCCATCATGGTTTTCAACATATAAAAGGCATTTTAAAGACTGCAAATTAGATAAAAAATTGTTTAAAGGCAATAGTTAGGATATGGCAGAATATATGCCAAGGTAGATACAACTTTGGCTTTGGGGCTATTTGATCTGTACTCACGTCTAAGATTGATCATATGCAAGTGAAGCCTCTGACATTCTACGGTAACATGTTTGTTCTTAGCATTTACAAAGGGCAGTCTTCCTTATCCTCTACCAGCTTAGCCTAACCAATTCAACTCAAATTAAATGTCATTTACTTACTTAATCACTGTACATACATAAACATGAAATTATAGAAATAAATTTCACTCAAATTCAATACCAAAATTATAGAGGTATTATATTTCCAAATCCATGTTATTCAACTAGGACTGTGGTAAATGTTACTACCAGAACTAAAATCACACAGGAATACAAAACACATCCTGCCTACTGAATGAGACGCTATGGAATGCTATGAACAAAGCCTCATTTTTGGATCTGATTAATCAGATTGCTCCCTTATGGCATATTTCTCCCTCAGGTCAAGTCACGTAGAATTCTGCAATGCAAAACGTTCAACCATTTTAACGAAACCATGAAACAGTATAAGTTGTCTCACAATTCCATAAACTGAAATCACAGCTTTACCTGAATTTGAAGCTCAAAAGTGGCTTGTAACAAAATAAAAATCCTTCCCTGATTATTCATTTTAGTGAAGTGACTACCAAAGACTAATGAAAATGAATTTTTTAGTTGAAAGAAAAAGAAAAATTTAATGTCAGCATCCGTCATGCCAGACCACGCTTCTGTCTCCCACCACCCTAACCCAGACTTTGACCCTCTGCAGTACCTGAGGTGCTGATGTGACCAATTACCTGTTTTGAGGCTGGGACTGAACTCTCGGCTAGTGCGGGGAGGTGGGAAGGCCTCCAGGGCTGTCTGTGCTGGAAGGGCTCGATATAGAGGGGGAGTCAACTCTTCGCCACCAGAGAAGCTCCTCCGTACCCCACCTGTCATGGGCAGGCTCGACAAACTGACAGGCTTCTTCCCAATTGGCATCTTCCTCTCTAAATATCAAGTTAAACTAAAGTAAGCTTTTACTTACATGTGTGGTAAGAAAACTGCATCATAACTAGGAAAGGTGTGCTGCACAGGATACTCTGAAAAGAGAACCAACTATGCAAGGTTTGTATTTCCGAAAACAAGGTGTGTGTGTGTGTGTGTGTGTGTGTGTGTGTGCGCGCGCGCGCGCTGGGGAGTGGATGATGGGGGAGATTATTTCTAGTCTCTCAGAGTCTGGTAATCCTGGTTCTTGACTCTCTAATCGATTTAAAACAAAACAAAGCAAAATGAACTACAGAGGGCATCGAGTGTGGGGAACAGCTGGCTAATTACCTTCAAAAAAATTTTACTGACAATCCAACGGCAGAGAGGGTTTTAAAGCCCTACTTGTAGGCATTTCACTGCCCATATAAGCCCAAACAAACACTGTCCTTCAGGGAGAAATCAAACCGTTTAATTAACGAATTATATGAGTGGCAGGATTTTACTGATATGCAATGTGCTCCCCTAACTTTTGGTTTATAATTCACTCTTTTAGAAAACAATTATAATTCTTATTCTGAAAAGCAGTTCTAAAATTTAAATGTTTGTTGCCTGCAAGTTCTTTAGCAACCTAATGTCTTTTGAAACACCCTTTGGTTACGGTTTCATAAGCACACATAAGCTTTCAAAGACTTACACAATGCTTTTACCAACAACAAAAAAATAAGCTTTGCAAATACTGAACAACCAAGCATACTGCATTAATTTGATTGAAAGCTGAAGGATACTTACATATCTTTGTGACTATAAATTATATCTGTTTTCTTCCAGAGTTTACAAATGACTCAGGCAAGAGCAATCAGAAATTATCCTTTGCAAAATCAGAACTAAAAGACAAATCTAAGTTAGACAATATTCTTATGTAAAATGATCTGGAAACCAAGCTCCTGTGAGTACACATTCAACTCTCAACTGCCAAACCAAAATCACTTGCAGCATTCATTTAGACGAAAAAGTCTAACGTACTACACGCTTGGAGGTAAAAATGCAAGGAGAATCTCCAACTCTCTACTACTTACAATAGCCCCTGAAGATGGTACAGAAATTAGTGCTGGTTTTCCTGCTCTAGAATTACTAAAAAGGCTTTTCAGATTGGACAGATCATGCGCACACAACAGTCTATATGATTCCCTCGACAGAACATCACCCTTATTTTTCAGAAGCACTAATTAATAGTTATCCCTCTGCAGCATGAACACAGCTAATTAAAAAACAGGCTAGAGCCCGCGCACTGCAATGAAGAGCAGTCCCCTGTTCGCCGCAACTAGAGAAAGCCAATCAACTGTCTAGTTCTGTAAAAAATAAGCCCTAACAAAGAACACACTGATGGATGATTTTAGGTACAAAAAGACCAAAGAGCCATAAGATGAAACAACAGAGCCGGAACATAATAATCTGTAGACAAACTTAAAAACAAATAAAAGGTTTTGTGGCCTATCTGACTGATATAAATCTGCATGCACTGGATGACTTAGGCTCCTGGACCCCAACTTCTTTCTTATTCTGCTGGGTAAAGTTTTGTGGAAAAAATTTCTAATAAATTATTTGCTGAGTAATGTGAAAAAATAAAAGGAACAGTGTCCTTACAATGAAGACTGCTTCTTCATTCACAAAGCACTACAATTCCTTATCCTCAGTTCCAAAATTCAAAGGTTTTTTTTTGGCAAAACTTTGGCAACAAAATCAGACCTCACTTGGTGATACTATTTATAATCTTTATTTGGCCCATTAAATGTAACTATTTATATATATTTTGCTTCAAAAAATGCTGCAGATGGGGCTTCCCTGGTGGCGCAGTGGTTGAGAGTCCGCCTGCCGATGCAGGGGACATGAGTTCGTGCCCCGGTCTGGGAGGATCCCACATGCCGCGGAGCGGCTGGGCTCGTGAGTCATGGCATGGCCGCTGAGCCTGTGCGTCCGGAGCCTGTGCTCTGCAATGGGAGAGGCCACAGCAGTGAGAGGCCCGCGTACCGCAAAAAAAAAATAAAAAATAAAAAAAAACAAAATGCTGCAGAGTCTGCAAGGAGTGTTACACAATATATGCTACACACACTGTACTTCTTTTCTAAAATCCAAAAAATTCTAAATTCCAAAACACATTTGGTCTCTAGGATTTCTAATAAGGGACTGAGAGTCCCTAGTTCTTTTCTTTTCTATGTCCAAAGGACAATTTAAAGGCATTAGAGGGACTTGCCTGGTGGCACAGTGGTTAAGAATCCACCTGCCAATGCAGGGGCCATGGGTTCGATCCCTGGTCCGGGAAGATCCCACATGCCGTGGAGCAAGTAAGCCCGTGCCCCACAACTACTGAGCCTACGCTCTAGAGCCCGCGAGCCACAACTACTGAGCCCGTGTGCCACAACTACTGAAGGCTGCACGCCTAGAGCCTGTGATCCACAACAAGAGAAGCCACCACAATGAAAAGCCCGCGCACCGCAACGAAGAGTAGCCCCCTGCTCGCCACAACTAGAGAAAGCCCGCGCACGGCACTGAAGACCCGACGTGGCCAAAAATAAATAAAATTAAAAAAATAAAGGCATTAGAGATGATGTCATAATATTAAGAGCTATTAAAATGTTAAAGAACAAATTATATTTTTAGCTAAATTCATTTCTTCAGCTAATCCAGAAATCTGATAATGTTAAATGTCACTAAAAACTGGGATAGTGATATCATCACTTCATTAATTTCACATTTCTTCCCATGCCCCCAGCCCATTAATTCAAAATAATTAAGCCCCATAAACCATAAACAAATCATGTAAGTGTCACACTGAGGAGGTATGTGAACTGTGTATACAATGCTCAGAAATTCGTCCTAAAAAATATATGTCATAAAGTCACTGAGTAATAAAAAGCATTCTTAAATTCGACACATTGCAAAGAAAATTCTGAAATCTCATAATAATAATAAATAAAAAGTGAAAAGACAAGCCAAAGCAGCCTGTCTTAGAGAAAGCTTAGTGATCACGTCTGCTACGGTCAGCCCACTGACATGAAGTTGCTACGTGACTTCTTGCTAATCAGTTCCAGATAAGTGGGAAGTCACTTTCATCTACCTGGTCTGGCAATGTTCTCTAGAGTTCTTTTAGGTGAATATCAAACAGCCAGTCAGCAAAATAATTTTTGGTCTGTGGGAGGCTTATGTCCATAATATAAAAGAGAGGGTAAGAGACAGGCCTGATGATTATCACTATTGTGAGGCTGACTTGGGTTTCATGTGGGGAGGAAACTAAAGCACCACTGCCGTGGCTGCTAGAAGTCCCCACTGAAAAAACAATTAACATCAACTATAATCAAACGTGTGAAGGTATATTTGACTCTTCACACTGTTTCAGTCTCTTGGTTGTTAATGAGACAGATTAGCACTTAGTTGAACATATGGCAAGTCAGTTGGAAAAATCTGTTTTAGTTTTAATCCTCTAATATACTTTTTACTTTTAAAAAAATCTTTAAGTAAAAATAATCTTATCTCAGAATGAAATATTCCATGACAGGTTTCATGAAGAGAAAAATCTGTAGTTTACTATGGGGTGGGGGAGGGAGATTTTAAAAGAATCAGAGCTATCAATATATTTTATATTATTTTGGCATCAATGTCAGTAATCATTCATTGTAAGGTAAAATATAATACAGACAGCATATTGAAAAAGAGTTTCTTAAGCCTGATTGTGCTACCTATCAACTTGAATCTCTTTTTTTTTTTTAACTTCAATTTCTTACAAGTATCATTCTAGAAAGAGAGTTTTGGTTTATAAGAAGGATGGGTTTATTAGTTTCCAAGTCTGTTGTAAGCATCAAGCATCTGCTTTTACAGTTATTTTAATAAAAAATTTTTTAAAAAAGGATTGATTTTCAGAAGGTTTACATATTACTTCGAGAATCATCCACAGGGCTTCCCTGGTGGCACAGTGGCTTGAGAGTCCGCCTGCCGATGTAGGGGACACGGGTTCGCGCCCCGGTCCGGGAAGATCCCACATGCCGTGGAGCGGCTGGGCCCGTGAGCCATGGCCGCTGAGCCTGCGCGTCCAGAGCCTGTGCTCCGCAACGGGAGAGGCCACAACAGTGAGAGGCCCGCGTACCGCAAAAAAAAACAAAAAAACAAAAAACAAAAAACCAAAACACGAATCATTCACAGACTCTATTCTTTACCATATATCAAATATTATGGTAATAATTTTTCATGTCAATCAAAGGTAAGTGCTTCTCATTATTGAAAAGGTTTGCCTTTTATGGCATACTGCACCTTTAAGCATAATACAGAATGCACAGTTATCAGCTCTCACAAGGGATACCATTTCTGTGCAACAATACCAAGATCCCAGTTGGCTGACAAGTTAGGAAATGTATATAAACACCATGTGGTGACCCACTTTTCTTATGTCCTTTGTATTGCTGGGACTTAGCCTTTTTCTTCTGTTTTGATGAACCTGATTGGCTTTCTCTTGATGCTGAAAAATAAAAGAGAAAATTGATATCAAATAATTGCTTACAACTCTAGGTACAACTTAGATGAACTATCTTCACCAAAATCATGACGTTTATAAAAGTACACAATGCTTTGAAAATAAGGGTACTTGTTCCTGCAAAACCATGAAGCTCAACACCAGACAGGTTCCATTATTTATTCAATAAGCACTTATTATATATCAATAAATTTTAGCCTATAACTTTAAACTCATTAAAGGAAGTCTAGCTTAATTTGGTGAGTGCTCTTAATGTTGTGTTTCTATAGTCATTAAGCAACTGACTATTGAGTTCACACTGCCATGGTACACATGGTCTGATTCTGTGATATTGTTGTTGAGTCTTAAGATCTTACCTGGCAACCAATCAGACATAGGTATATTCTTGTCCTGTGAGCTCACAAGATGATTTATGTGAGATAGTCCTCGGGGAACTGCTGAGTTTTACCAAAGGACACCTTTTGTGTATACCAACTTACACTGTGATGCTGGAGGCTGTAGTTGATATCCAGTTAATTGACACCACCCTACAGGATAGAGGTCAGGGGATTCACAGTCTACCCACTGATCATATTCTTCTTCCCATCCATCAAAATGTATCCTCAAGAGACGATGAATAATTCGAGTTACTGTGGCTACACATATTAATCGTGGCTCCATGAGATCTACTGCTTCTAATTTCATTCCTACACGAAATCCGTGATTTGGAACATCCTAACATGGAGAAGCAAAATATTAACACTGGTGAAAAGAAGAATGTATAACTCTACTAACACTAAGAAAGCCAAAAGAGAAGTAACATAACCAATTAACAATTTAGACCAAAAAAATCCCAAATAATTAATTATTGAAACATATGAAGGTGAAGCATATAAGAACTAGTTAGGAAATGTATTCATTCCTATTTTACTCAGATTAAAAATGAAACAAAGTTTGGAAACAAGCTTCAATGCCTATGTAAAGGAAATATGTACGTCGTTTTACTAATATATATTTGTTTATATTAATCTCCACTAAGAAATTCTAACATAAGGCAAAGACATTTTGATCAACAATGATTTGCATTTGTGAAGCATCAAAAAAAATCCACGTAAGTATTATGCTATCTTTTAAATTTACCTTATTAAATAGTTTTACTGGTGCTGCAATGGAGCCAGTTTCCCTGAGGTAGTCAAACCATTTAAAAGGAAGTTTTGTGTAACCTGAAAAACATAACTGGTTTAACTAGGAGTTCACCTAAAATTAGTGTAATATTAAAATGTAGACATAAAGTAATTCAGTGCACACTACAATCACAAGTGCTAATGCTGTACAGTACAATAGTTCCTCCCTGTTACATGGATATTCTTCTTTTTTAGGCAGAAACAGGTGCGCCCACTTATTCTAATGCCAAAGTAACTCTCCTCTCCTCAGTGTATAAGAACTACAGACTTTTGCTTTTCAATCCTAGGCTTAGAACAGTCTAATATTTAATATTTTTTCAGTAGTATTTTTCTTTCTTTGTAAGAAAGAACACTGGCTGGGCAAATACTATTTTTATAGTCTTCTGTTTGGCTTTTCTCCTTCTTAAGAGAAAAATCCAAGGCTCAGATATTGAAATTAGGAGTCACTGGTTAAGCCATATGAACTATTTAAGGGTATGTAATCTTTTAAAAAGTCACATAGTAATCATTTCTATTTTTTAATTTTTTTTGGCCACACCGCTTGGCTTGTGGGATCTTACTTCCCCGACCAGGGATCGAACCAGGGCCTCGGCAGTGAAAGTCCCGAGTCCTAACCACTGGACCGCCAGGGAATTATTCCCTCATATGGTAATCTAAAGATGAAAACTTGCTTTCTCTCAAAGGCTAAAGTACCTATTTTTTTAAAAAGTTCATGTATGCAGTAGCTCTTTGAGCCTACATCAACATCTCAACAGGGCTTGAGAATACCAATTCTTATTATAAAATGTACAGATGCTAAGGGAAAATTCTACACCAATGTAATTTATTAAAGCTACTTAGGATACAGTTCTTTATGTTTTCAGAGCACCCCCCAGCTCTTGTTATGTACGCATATGTTTATATATACGTATACACACATACTATATTTTCATACAGCAAGAAATCTAGGGCTGTGGTAAATGTTGTAAACAGGTACCATGTGAAAGGAAAGCAAGGATGAAAACCCAGTGTATATATTAGGAAGAAGTACCTCTGGGTGGAGTAAGTTCAATCATGTTAATTTCACAGAAACCAACAGGGAAAATAGAAGGGGAGGTTGCATGATAACAGAACCAGTCAGATCCATCGGCTGCTTCTGAGCCATCGATCCCAATCATCAGGAATCCATCAGCCAGCACCTTTTAAATTAACAGAATTCCAAGTATTTTAAATTAGGTACCCACAATGTTCACTGCAGCACTATTTACAATAGCCAGGACATGGAAGCAACCTAAATGTCCACTGACAGATGAATGGATAAAGAAGTTGTGGTGGCACATATATACAATGGAATATTACTCAGCCATAAAAAGGAACAAAACTGAGTTATTTGTAGTGAGGTGGATGGACCTAGAGTCTGTCATACACAATGAAGTAAGTCAGAGAGAGGAAAACAAATACCGGATGCTAATGCACATATATGGGAAAAAAATGGTACTGATGAACCTAGTGGCAGGTCAGGAATAAAGATGCAGACGTAGAGGATGGACTTCAGGACATGGAGGTGGGGAGAAGGGGAAGCTGGGACGAAGAGAGAGAGTAGCAGTGACATATATACACTACCAAATGTAAAATGGATGGCTAGTGGGAGGCAGCTGCATAGCACAGGGAGATCAGCTCGGTGCTTTGTGACCACCTAGAGGGGTGGGAGGCTGAAGAGGGCGGGGATATGGGGATATATGTATACATATAGCTGATTCACTTTGTTGTACAGCAGAAACACAACACTGTAAAGCAATTATACCCCAATAAAGATGTAAAAAAACAAATTAGGTACCACTATTATAAAAATGATTCTTTAAGTGACATTCTATTACATAAAGGTCTCTTAAAAGTGAAAAATGTTTCTTTATTTAATTACCTTAAATAACTGAAATTATAATGAAAAAAAGCTGTGTAAGTTCTAGTGTGTACCAGAAATCACAGCATGGTTCCATAGAAGTGATTTCAGAGGTCTAGGGAAAACAGTGCCTCTGCCAGTGGTCAAGGCTGTCTGCCGCTGTGGCAGTGGCACGTGAAAGTGGGCTGAGTGCTCTTCTACGATTTAACTATCTAGTCTCAGCTAGGCTTTAAATCCTACTCAGTTATTTCCTTCTGATTTACCACATAGAGAAGTTTTTCTAAACCTTTTCCACCTTCCTCAAGCTCCAACTTTACCTCTCTCATGCTCTGGATGATCGTGCTCCTCTATCACAGAAACTATGTGAGGGGCCTCACAGTCCATCCTTTGCACCTCAAATTGTTGTAAGTAGTAGTCCTTTCTTTGCCCCTCAAGACAAACTTCTCCATCTTGACCTATTGTCACTGGTACCTTGCTCCTAAAACACCATCTCTTATACTCTAACGTCCCCCAATTCCCATTACATTAAAAATATTTTATTTTGAAACAGTTCAAACTTACAGAAAAGATACAAGAATAATACAATGAATTCCTATATACTCTTCACCCAGAGACTCAATGCAAGTTATATACTATGTAACTCCTTGAAGTCTGACTTCTGTCCTGACCCTACTAAACTGCTAAATTCACCGATGACCTCCGAGTTTGTCAAATCCAGTGCCTTTTTCCCAACACTTCAGCCTCCCTTACAGTATTCCATACCAGTTGACTACTCAATTTTTTGAAACATTTATTCCCATAGTCTCATTACATTACAGTCTACTGGTCCATCTTCTCACCTCTGTGTTCATTCCTTCACATTATTTTGGTGGCCACCCTTTCACCTCCAACTCTTGTTTCTGATTTTAGCCCTTTTCTTTTGTTTTCATGATGGCATCCACTCTTCAATGGTTGACTTTTATGCCAACAATTTCTCAAGTTTTATCATGAGTTTGTCACCCTCCCAGTGTCCCAGTCCTGCATTTTACCTGCATGCTGAACATATTCTCTGGGAGTTGGTACAGGGCATCAAACCACAACTTCCTTCTCCTGCTCCTTTCAAAGGCAATCAATCACTGGGTCCCCACAGCTCTCCCTAAACATTCAGTCCCTTTATCCTTGCCATTAACTAACTCTCTCCTCATTATGCTGTTTGATATCATTGCTTTCAGCCTTCCTCTACGGACATCTCCCCTCTTACACAGTTAAACTTTCCTTTGGTATGACCTCTGTTCATTCCAGAAACCTTTACCAACTTCTCCTGTTCATAAAGAAAACTCAGACAGCCTGACCAAGCATTAAAGACTGCATAATCTAATTCCACATCATCTTTTTGTCTTTGCCTGCAGATTCCTTTCTCCTAGTTATTTCTACTATATTGGATATGTACACTAACTTTCTCTTCAACCTTAACAGCTCTAAGACCTCTGGAAAGGACTACCTCCACTCACATGGGATTCTTTTCTCCCTTTCTAAATACAGCTGACTGGATCAGGGGTTAGTATTCAACCTTCAGAGGACCAGGCCAAAGGCTGGGCTCAGTTGTTTAGATTCTCTCTCAGTAATTAGAATTAACAGGCACAGAGATAGTAGTCAAGCCATCGGTTGGAGCTGGCACTGAAAGGTTGTGATACAGACAGGGACAGGGGCTACCATGTGCAGACTGAGTGAGCAGGATACCAACAGAGAAAGAGTGAAAGAAGAGTGGTGCAGACACAGAGCATAGGTGGAATAAAGAGACCCCCGAGAGGTGGAGGATAACACTAAGTTTATGCCTTCCCAGGTCTCATCCCTGTGTCCTTGCATGTCTGTGAGTGTGCCCATTGCAACCTTAGAGTAACTTTCCTAGAGCTCACTTGAGTGGGTTTCTGTTCCTTATAAACAAAAAGCCCGGTCCAGAGTATTCAAAGCAACTTGTCTGATGTGTAATGTGTGCGAACCGCTCTCCATTTCCGAAACGTGGCCTGTACTTTCCACTCTTGATGCTTTTGTGCATATTCACTTTCCATGGCACAGTTTCCTCCTGCATCTCTGCTTGGCAGAGTTTTTCCCATCCTTCAAGACAAAGTTTTCAAATGTCCTCTCTTCCATAAAGCTTTCCCTGATTCCTCTGAGGAGATGTGACCTCTTCTTTATTTGAATTCCAACAGTACTTGTACCTTTCTTAAATCATAGTTGATCTTGTATGTTAAACTTATTTTCATACATCTTATCTCGTTCTACGAGACTGTAAGCTTCTTAAAGTCCAAACCAAACCTAGCATGGCAAGAATTCATAAAGTATGTTCTAAGTGAAGCTGGGTATTCTACTCGCTGGACACTTATTTTCCTTTCACATAGAGCATGGCGCTGGTTCCCAAACCTGGCTGATTTCCAGAATTACCGAGAGAACTTTTTATTTTCTTTATTTTTTAAACAAATACAGATATCTGGGCAATAATTCTTGTGATTCTGATTGAGTAGGTCTGGAGTAGGTCATGGAAATCTATGTTTTAGATAGTACCAGGTGGTCTGGATCACTAGTCAGGCGAAGAAGAAGAACAAGGGTTTGGAGCCTGTCTGGTCTAGCTGTGTGACCTGAACACAAGTGTCTGGGACATGGCAGCCATCACAACTGTTTTTAATTCTTCTGGCTTAAGGCTTAAAACTGTGTTGAAATGCAAATCACAATTTAGTTACACCTTTATGTAAGCAGATTCTGGATCAATGGTTCTTAACCTTGGTTGTACCTGAGAATCACCTGGGGACTTAAAAAAAAAAGCAAAAAACCAATGCTAGGGTCCCAAACCAGACTGATTAAATCAGAATGGGGGTGCAGGGTCAGGGAAGAGGCCTAGTCAATGGTATTTTTTTTGTTCCCCAGGAGATTCTGATGCCTACTGAGAATTGAGAACCACTCTTCTCCATCTTTTTATAAAAACAGTTTCAGAAGACAGAAGAAAAGAGAAAAGAAGAAGTAAAGTACTACTAAAAGGGAAAAAAAAAAAAAGCACACAAAGGAAACATAGGAAACTGAAGATAAACTTGGCCTTGTTACAAATTCTGTGCTGGACAAGCTTTGACCAGGAAGTAAGTTAAATAAATATTCCTCCTCTAACTTAAGGATATACTTCCATAAAATAAAGGTAGCAGACTCAAGATAACAATCTTGACAACAAGATATATAAAAAGAAAAGCCCCTAAGAGAATTCAAATTTATTTTGAAATTACTAGTAACGTTCTCCCCAGTGAAGATGCAGATGCACACATTTTATGTCAAAATGACTACGTTAGGGGCCTCCTTCTCCTATTACCTTAAACCTAGCTCCTACAACTGCATTTCTATATTTTAAAACCTATTCTCTTACCTTTCTAATGGTCGCAACACATATTGTGGAAAGATTTAATGGGTCTATAGCTTCCAATTTCATTCCTTCCTTGAACCATTCCCCACTCTGGTCTACTTCTTTTACCTAAAGAATTACATGAAAGTACATCTACTGTCACAAGTGTTAACAGTTTAATAATTAAAATAATACCAAGCTGAAGAAGTTTACCAGATGAAAATACCAAGTGTCTTCTCCTACCTACCTAATATTATAACTCAAACTTCCATTAGGGAATAGAGAGAATTCAGGCAAATAGAATTGAAGAATAATTATAATCAACAGTTGTGACACATATGGATTACAAGGCCTTAATCCTTTTAGGTGAACATACGTAATTACGATTTCCATAATATTAGGAAAAAACCCACAACCCTATTTCAAACCTAATTTACAAATGAGAGTTCTTATAAAAACTTCGTCTTACCTTAGCAAATAAATGTGGTGGTGTATCAAAATGTCCATCCTGTTTCTTTGTAATATCTACAAGGAAAAGTTACATACTAATCTGTCAGCATTTGTGGGAAGACCAAAAACCACGTTTCTTTGAAGGTTTCAAACTCACAAGGTATGTATACTCTAAAACATGGCAAAAATACATGCCTTCTACATTTATGGTGAATAATATTCTTTAAAAGTCTTTCTCTCTTTAGAGTACATGTGCTGTTAAATACATTCAGCCAATCAGAATGCTGGAAATTCCCTAGTTAGGGAATTACAACTTTAGAAAGTACGTTTTAATGTGTTTACTATTAAGTCTAACCATATTTAATTTCACTATTTCAACTAAAATTGAATGGAAAGGGAAAGGCTATCTTCAGTTCTTTCAAACAGGCTGGATAAAAAAGTGTAAGAAAACAAATGTAGCTGTGACCAAAAGTGCATTATTTTTTACTGGAGCACAAATGGAAGGAATAAAAAGGAACTGTTAGGACATTAATATCCTGGTGTGAAACTTTCCTAATTAAGGTAGAATAAGCAGCCCCGGCAACTAGTTTTGATCTATGCTATTCTGCAGAGAAAAATAACCAAGTAGTACAATTTAGCCTCAATGGTATTTTCAACAGGAGTTCTTGTGACAGGTGCTTACCAGATCTTTTGAATCGATGGCCTATGCTTCGAGACCAACCGATATGATGGATTAATGGGCTGTGCATATGGCACCAGAAGTCATCTGTTCTATCTTCACTCTCTTCATACACTAGTCTTAACCTTCCTCCAATTACACTTTCCACCACTGCCACTCGTGTTCGACACAAATGCCTCTTGTCAACCACTTCTACTCTCATGCAAGGTTTGAAAGGATACTGCATGCTCTCTGAAACCTTGAAAGAAAAGCAGAACTGTTGGGAATTCATGACAAAGGTCTACAAATAATTTTAGTATTGTACTATAAAAATACCGAGCGCACTCGATAGTTAACATAGGTCATCTGACTCACTAATTGAAACAATTCCTTAAAAAACTTCGAAGTTATTCCATTTTTTAGAGTTCTCATTTGCCACTTCAGTCCTTTCTAAGGTCCTGTCTTTACCTTTTGTGAGAAATCGGGAGGAAGTGTTTTGGCACCAGTAAGTCGTTTCACTAGAAAAGCTTTCCAGTTTGTATACTTATGCTGAATAGCTAAAACAAAAGAAATAACCAGTTACACTTTAGCAAAGAATAGAATTGCTTCATAAACTGTTTGTTAAAATAAAAAAAGTAACAAATTTCCCTGCAATTAAAGTTCTCAAGAAGAGTAACAAAAATAGGGAAAATAAGCATGTCTTACTAGCAAGTAAGTTACTTGAAACCAAAAAAACATTATTTTAATTTCTATGTCACTTTAACGTTACTAAGTGTAAAACTGCATTAAAGTGCAAATACTCTATAGTAAGGGTAAAGAAGCTACTCACTTCTGGGAGGGACAAGAGGTTTTCCACTGGCTGCACACCAACCAACTGGATGGATATCAGAACCACATATATTGCACCAGAAGTCCAGACCAGAGTCATTTTCAAATCCTTCATATCTTAAAAGGGCATTGTAGCCTGAAACCAACAAAGCAATTGCCGCATAATAAGAAAACCACATGAAATAAAACAGGATATAGTTGCTGGTAGTGGTTGTCAAATGTCAGTGAGCATCTGAAACAGATTCACGTGCAGGGCTTGTGAACAGACACATAGCTGGGCCTCACACCCCAGAGATCCAGATTCAGTAGATCTTGGGTGAGCCTGAGAATCTGCATTTATAACACGTTCCCAGAGGCTGCTGTCACTAATGGTATAGATGAAACTTTGAGAACTATCTGAACAATGTCATTAGTTTAACTGTTTTCAGAGCACGGCCTACTCCTCTGAATGTATTTCAACTTGACCCATAGTTTCTTAAATTCTAGAAAAGAAATTCTCAGTGAAAAGAGGGGTGGGAAAGTTCTATTAGAATGTGTAGTTTTGGAAATAAAGAAGACTGTGGTAAGTTAGTATAACCTTGTTAAGTCACAGAAATCCAGTTAAAGTACATTTCAAAGAAACTGCTTTATCCAAGTGATCAGGTGACCAAATTATTACTGGATAATTTGGATGTGGCTCCTTTAGGAGCCTAAACTTTTCTGTCTTGTTTATTTGGAAATAAGATTTGAAAATGCGAGGTCAAAAAGTTCCGTAAACACAAATAAAAGTATGTGAAATCACTTAAAATCTATTTGTACTAAACAAATCGGAAGAATTACTTCCTGAAAAGAACAAATAGTATATGATATATATTGTTTATAATTTAATAAACCTTGTATTGATAATAGATTAAGGTTTAATTTAAGGCCTTTAGTGGAATAAAAAAGGCCCGATAAACTTGTATTTCAGGCTGGGAGCTAAGTTCAGTCAGCATTTTCATGTGTTAATATTTATGATGAAAATTTATAGCATTAAACTTTTAGTTTTAAAATTCTATAATTCACAGAACAACTCGTGACTTTGCTAACTGTTGCTGATTCTGGGTTCATGATCAATATCAGGCTCACTTCTAAAATGTCATTAAAGGGGCTTAAAATGAGATATAAGTTGCAATTAGATAAAACAGAAATGTAAAACCAGATGGAAGATAGAAATAATTCTTGGATATTAAATACATGGATCTTTAGAGCCATTTAAATGCAACTGATTTAAACATCAAGCAAAAAAATATATACTGCTGTTTTCAATTAAGGTGTAGAGCATAATACAAGCATTTAGAGAATGCTTATATAGCTGGGGAAATGTTTCAAGGAAAAGGTGAGAACTGAACTGGGTTAAATACGGTAAGTGAGAGAGTGAGAGTGAGTAAAGGCATGGAGGTGACACAGAACATGATGTATGAGAGAGGAGGAAAACGAATCTCACAAGAACAGATCATTTATGTTGGGGAACAATAAAAAATCTTGCCAGTGGTGTGTGGTGAAACGCATCAATAGCTGTAAGTGCTGACCATCCTGATCCTTTAAGGACAAAGAAGCCATTCAAGACAGAAAGATGGAATTGAGATCATTTTTAGGTAAATTAAGTCTATCAGCAGTACATAGGGAGCAATACGCAGGGTGTATGGGGGAGAATGGCTGGAGATAAGCCTAGAAAGAGTAGGAGGAGTAAGATACCTCTACCAGTAATCTCAGGACAACTTTTATCATCTGAGCGGCTGCTCCCCCTCTGAAGCACTAGTGTCCTACGGCACCACTCACTAAGCACCTTGTGTTAAAACGTATTCAATATTTAGCAGATGTGAGCTCGCTGAAAAAAACAAATCTTATACGTCTGCACGTCAACTGCCCACGGTGTCTAACACAGCAGACACCTAATGCATTTACTTCATGAGCAACAATGTAATAAGGGCTGGGGTACTTGGAAGAGGTGGGAATGAAGAAAAAGGTAGTACCCAAAATAGACGAAATTTTCACCACTAGTTTACTTCTCATATTATGGACCATATCACTATTTTTTAGTACTTCGACTTTTTTGTTACTTTCCAAAGCATCTCCCTCTATCAGGGGCTGGTAAACTATATATGGCCCACAGATCTGGCCTACTGCCTGATGTTTTTTAGTTTGCCATCTAAGAATGGTTTTTACATTTTTAAATAGCTGAGAAAAAAATCAGAGGTAAAATAATATTTTATGACACGTAACAATAAATAAAGTTTTACTGGAACACAGTCATGCCTATTCATTTACGTACTGCTTCGGCTGCCTCTATGCTATGATGGTTGAGTTAAATGGTTGTGACAGAGACTGCATTGCTCACAAAGCTGAAAATATTTACTGTCTGGTCTTTTACAGAAAAAAATTTGCTAACCTCTGCCCTACATCACACTTATCTGGCAATACTTGAAAATTTACAAATACGCTTTCTCATAAGTTACAAATATAATTGACATTTTTAAAGTAAATTATTACACATGCTTTTCACCTGCTAATTTTACAATCCCAGCAATCCAGAAGACTTTGGTAGGTAGGCTGCAGTCTGTATTGGGAACTTCTACTCTCACATTTTCTGAGATATCACCCCAGCAGGTCCCCATAGGTGCCTGTCATATAAAAATTATTAAATTATCATCTTATTAAATAAAGCCTAAAACACATCATTCAAAATTAAGCACTACCATCAATCATGGAAACATTAAACTAAAAATACCGTTTAATTCATTCATTTTTCTCTAAAAATATAATTGGTATCCCCTGTGTCACAGAATTCTATTTGGAAAAAGCCGATGTCAGGGACAAGCTCAAGATGAAGAGAATTCACATATATTAGAATAGATCCATGTCGAGTTCAAAATTCAAAACTGCCCTAAAACAAGACTTGAGCAGCAATTTTTGCAAAATCCAAATTACAAACTTGACAGTAGGTTTCAAAGGAAAAAGCTGATTTAAGAAATTCATTATTTTTAATATGAACTGAATGAATGTACTTTACCTTAACCTCTAATTTTAAAAGATCTGGTCAAAGAGCAGAAAGAAAGATAATTCCAATCAGCAACGTGGTTTCAGAAACACAGAGAAACAAAACTTAGTTATCTATATTTTCAACTTCAGTTAAATTCATAGAATAGAAATATAGTCTGTTACAACTGACCTGTGGCAAAAGCACCAGATAACGTTATTAAAAAGGTGGAGTGGAAGAGTTTTTGGAGAATCATACCATGGTAAATTGTTAAATAATTTATTATTTCAAAATTTCTCATGCAGGAATTAACATAAACAAAGAGAAAACTTCCAGTGTTAGATCTGGTAATCAATGGCCTCCACGCAAATGGTTAAGATGGGGACTCAGAAAACCTATTAAATGAATACCATGAAGGGATTTTCCAAAATCTAATATGTTTCCAAATTACAATTTCCATTATATTTTAATCCTTAAATTTGAGGCAGTTTACAATTATTTGGAATTTAGCAATGGTTAACTAAACCAAATAAATGAATATAGGAATTTAAATGCTGATAATACCAAACAGTTTCTGCGGTCCTTGATAATCAGCTCCTCGTTAAATACAATTTAGAACCTTGATCACAGAAAAAAGGGTTAGGTAAGGTTATAAAAGACCTGATAATATGAACAAATCAGGAAAAGACAAAATAGCTTCAAAGCTAAAAGATGACTAAACAAAGATATCCAAGAGTCACACAAACGAGTCCATCTGAACACTGGGCAAATGTCTTCCATGCAAGGCTGCTCACACTTGGGTGGATGCTAACCCAACAGGATTAGCTTAAAACAGTACTCAACCCTTATGCTCTCGATAGTTTAAGGAATTTCTGAAGGAGAGGAAGAAAATGTCAAACAACACTGAACTAGGATAAGTCTAGAAACCAAACACAGAATCAACTTACGGCTATTTTTTAAAGTAGCAAGCAATGAATATACTTCAATCACTTGGAGACAGTGGCCTATCTCAACTATTTGTAATTCTGGAAGGATACACATAACTATCTTCCCGAGCTGTGCAAAAAAATAATACATCTATTATGACTACCTCTTTCTGATTTTTTTAAATTGAAAGAATGGACTCTTCAGGTTCTGCTATCTCCCCCTATATCATTCTAGACTGTAGGGCCATCCCTATTGCCAGCAGATATGATTAGAAAAGGAGAGGCTGGAAAGAAGATAGGTAACAGATCAAGCTACCATATATTAACACAAAGACCATGTGTTAATTTCTGTGAGGATGAACCAATTAGAGCAGACAGATGCAGTGAAATGTATGCATTAAATTAAGGTAGGATATCCATTCCTCTTTGTTTGGCTGCCAAATCTTGTGGAATGGGCTTTATTTTTCACTGAGAAGGAAGAAGCATGGTTATGCTGACAAGTTGTGTGTTAGGTGGGCACACTGTTAAATGAATTTGGCATACAGGACTGACTCCCTTTTGAGCTAGATGTGACAATGTCATACTGACTTTCTTTTTTAAGTCTTAACAATTGTTTGGAGAAAATAACTTCTGGTCACATTTTACTAAAGAGAATGTGTCAATATGCTCACTTAGAAAATAAAGTTAATGCTCACTTTAGTGGGGGATGTTATGTTTTGCTCCCTACAGTCTGGATTGGTATAGGAGAAAGTAGCAGAAAGTGACATTTGTTCTTGCCTGTAAGGTTGTGGTTCTGCTAGGCCCTCTTAAACCAATCCATATGGTTCACTCTAAGAAAAAAAATGAAGAAACAAAAACAAAAACGAGCACCACAGTCATTGCATAGTATGTGCTCAATGTGTTGAAATAATAAAGTCATTTCATAGATATATCTGCCCTTTTGTTTAAAATGAATACTCTTAAGTGTGGAAGACTAAATGACCCAGGGCTTGAGAGCCATCTTCATCCAAGTCATCTGTCTTCTCTTGCTGGCAGGAGGGATACCTCTGAAAGTCTGGATTGGCATAGCATGAACTAGCAGAACCATAATTTACAGGTAACAACAAATTTACCTTCCAGACTCAGGACGAGAGGTCCACCTCAGGTTCCTCCCAAACCAAGAAGATCTGCTTCACCACTTCCTGCTCCAGGGCCACTCGTGAGGGCTATCTGGGAGCGACTCTCCTTCCCTGCAAGGTACGCTGTCATCAGGTCCTGCAGGACATGGCCAGATCCAAATGTTGAGGGCTCCCCAACACAAATGTATGATAACCTCCACCTGACTGTCTATCTGTAAGAAAGTAATTGGGTGGGATTCTTACTTTTCTGTGCTTTAAGAATATTCCCAGATAGTCCAACAGCTCAGATGGCTAGTATTTAGACTCTCAGAGGACTGACACACTGTACATGTGATGCTTTATGGGAGAAATACAGATTTCCCTCCACAGAGCTGACAACCTACAACTTTTGATAATCACAACCTCCGGCAGTGACAAAGAATTTAAGTGGGCAGAAGTCAGCCTTCAGGTTGCACATAGGTAACTATTATTGATCCTAATAATATGGCAAATATACAAAAAGCCACCATTAAAATACTTTGACTAATAGGCATTATGATGACTAAAATGAACCTAGTAGAGAAAGACAGGCTATTATTTGGCCAAAAAGGGGAGAAAACATTATAGGAAATTAACGAGAAAGAAATTAGAACTCCTAAGTATTATTTGCTAGAACTGATAGGAAGTAGAAACAGAAAAAATCGATCCCTCTTTCCCTAGAAAGTCCACTCACCTTTTGATTTGATAACACAATCTATTGGGTTGGCCAAAAAGTTCGTTCAGTTTTTCCGTAAGATGGCTCTAGTAGCCCTTAGTTGTCTTTAACTTCATTTGAAACAATTTTGTTAGACTGTATTGTGACAGCTGTCGTATCAGTGTGCACTTAAAAAAAAAAAACTTATCAAAACTGGTGAATTTTTGTGTAGCCATTTTAATATTGAAGATGGAAGAAAAAAGCAAAATTTTCAGCGTTATCATGCTTTATTGTTTCGAGAAAGGTAAAAACGCAACTAAAACGCAAAAAAAGATTTGTGCAGTGTATGGAGGAGGTGCTGTGACTGATGGAACGTGTCAGTGGTTTGCGAAGTTTTGTGCTGGAGATTTCTTGCTGGATGATGCTCCACGGTCAGGTAGACCAGTTGAAGTTGACAGCGATCAAACTGAGACATTAACTGAGAACAATCAACACTATACCACGCGGGAGATAGCCAACATACTCAAAATATCCAAATCAAGCACTGAAAATCATTTGCACCAGCTTGGTTATGTTAATCGCTTTGGTGTTTGGGTTCCACGTAAGTTAAGTGAAAAAAACCGTATTTCTGCATGGGATTCTCTACTGAAATGTAATGAAAACGTTCCATTTTTAAAACAAATTGTGATGGGTGATGAAAAGTGGACACTGTACAATAATGTTGAATGGAAGAGATCATGGGGCAAGCGAAATGAACCACCACCAACCACACCAAAGGCCGGTCTTCAACCAAAGAAGGTGATGCCGTGTACATGGTGGGAACGGAAGAGAGTCCTCTATTATGAGCTCCTTCCGGAAAGCCAAAAGATTAATTCCAACAAGGACTGCTCCCAATTAGACCAACTGGAAGCAGCACTTTGCATCGGCAAAGCATCCGGAATTAGTCAACAGAAAATGCATAACCTTCCATCAGGATAATACAAGACCACGTGTTTCTTTGATGACCAGGCAAAAACTGTTACAGCTTGGCTGGGAAGTTCTGATTCATCCGCCGTATTCACCAGACATTGCACCTTTGGATTTCTACTTACTTCGGTCTTTACAAAATTCTCTTAATGGAAATAATTTCAATTCCCTGGAAGACTAAAAGGTACCTGGAACAGTTCTTTGCTCAATAAGATAAAGCTTTGGGAAGATGGAATTATGAAGCTGCCTGAAAAAATGGCAGAAAGTAGTGGAACAAAAGAGTGAATATGTTGTTCAATAAAGTTCTTGGTGAAAATGAAAAATGTGTGTTCTTATTTTTACTTAAAAACCGAAGGAACTTTTTGGCCATCCCAATACATTTTGGGGTGGTGGTAGCAGGGGGATAGGGAGTACAAGGAAAGTTCAAAAGTAAAATGGGATGTCTGGGGTGAAAGTAAGATTAAGAATGAGGGAATGCTAGTGTATGTAAAAAGAGACAGGAAGCAGTGGTTGCTAATTTGAAAGGCATAAACAGCCCATAATTTAAAAAAACATATCAAATGAAAATAATCTAGATTATTCAGGCCTTCCTTAAAACAGGTGAGTCTTATTATATCAGAGTCCACTGCTTTCCTGCAGAGAATCTATTTTGTGGCAACACTCATAATAGCTAAACTGGATGGAGTACTAACAAGTACCAGAAACTAATTTAAGTCTTATTTCCATTAGAAAGAAGTTTTGCAATCTAGGATTGACATACTGAAGATTCTAACTTTAGTTAAAATGGATGTGAAATCACATTTATTTTCAATTTTCAATCGAGTTACGTATGCATGGTTAAGGCTAGGGAAAAAAACAAAGAATAATTTTATTTGAAAGAGATTATTTTAGTAATAAATACAGACCTGAGAAATAAATCATGAGTTTTACTATAAGCTACTGTTACCGCACATACACAAACAAAAAGGTTTCTGTTTTTGTCCTTAAAATCCAAAAATATACTTGTAATATGTGTTGCAAAGAAATATGGATAACCTTATCCCCTTCAAAATAGCTGGCATACAGGTCTGGTACCAAAGAGAGGATTAGAAAACATCATGTAGGGCTTCCCTGGTGGTGCAGTGGTTGAGAGTCCACCTGCCGATACAGGGGACACGGGTTCGTGCCCTGGTCCGGGAGGATCCCACATGCCGCGGAGCGGCTGGGCCCGTGAGCCATGGCCGCTGAGCCTGCGCGTCCGGAGCCTGTGCTCCGCAACGGGAGAGACCACAACAGTGAGAGGCCCGCGTACCGCGAAAAAAACCCAAACAAACCAGAAAACATCATGTAAGCAATACAAGGTGATATCTGTGGAGAAAGGATGAAACAGCACAGTAAACGCAGCTTTAAAGTTATGGCACGCACGTGTGCAAAGGACCTTTTTAAAAAATACCTAACGACAACTATTTTCAAGGGAGAAGAAGGTAGGATGATTACATTTCTGGTTTGGCAATGACAGTATCAACAAGACACCAGAGTATATGGTCCAGGTGCCAAACAAAAGACATCTGAAGTCTGTAAATACATAACTAAAGGAATATGATTTTAGCTTTTTATGATTCACGTACATTTGATATTAGCACATTTTGGCCTGTGCTGTAATGCTTAGGAAAGACATATTCTACTTGATTTTTTTTTTTGGCCACGCCATGTGGCTTGTGGGATCTCCGTTCTCTGACCAGGGATTGAACCCGGGCCAAGGCAGTGAAAGCCCGGAATTCTAATCACTAGGCCACCATGGAACTCTCTGTACTTGATTTTATAAGGCAAATAATGGGGAACAGAAGTGCTTCTATTTAAAAGACTATAATATTAAAAAATTTAAGAATGCTTTAAAGCTAAATGTTCTGCATACACAGAACAACTCTCTTGGGTTCAAACATAAATTGTCAATAGGAGAAAATAGTCTGTGAATTTCATTAACGTAGAGTACCTAACTGGCATGTGATACTGCAGTAGTATTTTGGAGATTGTTCCACAGTTAGTAAAGATAAGGCTAAAAGGTGCTTTTAGAAGCTGTGAAATAAAAAAATGTATGTATTAGTCTCTGGCCCTGCTCCCGGCACAGGGGTCTTAACAGCCTTCGCCATTATCTAAGTGATAAAAGAGTACTAGAGGTATCTTTTGTTTTAATATTTGATCTTTGACCCTAATTCCAAGACACAGACCTCCTAAATCCTTTGGAATTTCTTGGGTGATAAGAGTGTCTTTTGTTCTAAAGAGGCAACTCTTTGTGGGCCCCTAGATAGCTTCAGGATGGGAGCTGGTCACCACATAGATCAAACTATGATTAGAAGCTTGGAACTTTCAGCCCCATCACCCATCCTCCAGGAAAGGGAGAGGGGTTAGAGACTGAGTTAATGACCTATTATGCCTATGTGATGAAGCCTCCATAAAAATCCCAATACACAGGATTTGGAGAGCTTCTGGGTTGGTGGATAAGTAAAGGTGCTAGGAGAGTGGTGCACCTCGGAGGGTATGGAAATTATGCCCCTTCTCATATACCTTGCCCTACACATCTCTTCATCTGACTGTTCATCTCTTTTATTATATCCTTAATAATGAAACAGTAAACCTAAGTGTTTCCCTGAATTCTGCGAGCCATTCTAGCAAATTATCAAACCCAAGGAAGGAGCATGGGAACTCTGATTTACAGCTATCTGTCAGAAGTAGAGGTGACAATGTGGGATTTGCAACTGGTGTCTGAAGTAGGGGCAGTCTTGTGGGACTGAGTCCGTAAGCGTGGGATCTGATGCTAACTCCCGACAGACAGTGTCAGAATTGAACTAAACTGTAGGACACCCAAGCTGGTGTCAGAGAAATGCCTGATATGCGGAAACCCACACATCTGGTATCAGCAGCACTGTGTGGTCGAGTTGTGTAAGTAAAGGGGGAGCACAGGAGGGTTTTCCTATAGGGGCTTAATTCAAAACTATGTTAAAACCCGAACAAATAAGAAAAACTGCGTGAGAAAAAGCAGGTTAAAGCCCAAAGTTGAAAATTTCAATCCAGCTACTGAAAAATGTAGCAAGAGTTTCTTCATTTATAATAAGAGATGGAGTAGAGGAGCTAGATGATTTTTAAGATAACTTACAGCTTTGTGACCATATGATTTAGGATTAATTAAAAATGATACTACCTAACACCTGAAACCAACACAAGATTGTAAATAAACTATACTCCAATAAAAATTTTTTAAAAAATGGTATTAACCTAATTCAGTGGTTTCCAACCTCAGAGACTGTCAAAGAAGGGAAAGCCAAGGGTCAGGGGCCAAGGCTCTAGCCATACCACCCTACTCTTGCCAGACCAATCAGTATAACTTCCCCTATGCTAGCTATGTTTATTAGGGAAAGCGGGAATCGTAATGCTTTAAAAAAAAAAGTCTGAAAACTACCACCTAGATGAAATGAAAGTTGCATCAGATATACAGCAATCATAATATACAGGTTTCTAAGTAGACATACTTAATGACAACTGGGCTCCATTTACACTGATAATTATAAAAAATGTCAAACACTGTTGTAACTGAGTGATTAAGTATAAACCATTATGCACAATTACAGCAATATTCAAAGAGAATATTGTCCTATGATATACTTTGCAGAAACTTCCCAGAAATTTAAAGACAGACCATGGAAAAGAGGAATTCTACTGAAATTCTATGGTTTAAGAACTAATCACTATCATTTTTAAGTGCTGGAAAATATATTTACCTGGGGTCCCTACTGCAGAAGAGGTTGAGTTACCTTAAAGAAGCAAGGCAGTCAAAGCTGTGACACCAGCCCCACCCCCAAATCCTGGTTCAACCAGAACAGCTCTGTTTCCGTGTACACATTGAATTTTTTTTTGTTTGTTTTTTTTGGCGGTGCCAGTGCCTTGCAAGCTGCGTGATCTAAGTTCCCCGACCAGGGATGGAACCTGGGTCCCAGCAGTGAAAGCGCCGAGTCCTAACCACTGGACTGCCAGGGAATTCCCACAGATAGAATGTGTTAAAAACTTATGCTTGAAAAAAGAATCCCCTAGGCTTCCCTGGTGGCGCAGTGGTTGAGAGTCCGCCTGCCGATGCAGGGGACATGGGTTCGTGCCCCAGTTCGGGAAGATCCCACATGCCGCGGAGCGGCTGGGCCCGTGAGCCATGGCCGCTGAGCCTGCGCGTCCGGAGTCTGTGCTCCGCAACGGGAGAGGCCACAACAGTGAGAGGCCCGCGTACCGGAAAAAAAAAAAAAAAAGAATCCCCTAGGAGCAGGGAAAGGCTCCCAGCCTGCGCTCAAGTTGGAGACAACGCAGGTGTAGAGTGTGGAGGAAGAGGCCCCACAGATGAACCAGTGTTAGAGCAGGCGTCAAGTGTTAGAAGGTTAGAAGACTGACGATTCAAGGCAGGACCTTGTGCTTGCAGCTGCTCCTGGCAATAGGTTTTCTAAAGCTAAAGCCAGTAATTCTCCTTGGAGACCCCAAAAACTATCTAAGGGGGAGAACCATGAAGAGTCAACTCTAAAGGACAAAAATCAAGTACAGCACAAAGTCTGACCTCCTAAACCAAATGACTTCAAATAAAAATGCTGGTTAAGGCAACAAAGCAAACTCATTTCGTACTAAAGTATATTAAGACATTAGCAGTATAAAATGTTTCCTATTTCGTAAGGAGAAGGCAGTAAAGAAAGATGAGTGGAGCAGGCAGGCACTGGGTGACAGATGCCTTGCTTCTGAACGAGAAACAGGAGGTCCCACAGTATCATTATTAATCATACAGCTAAGGCTAGCTGCTCTATTCTATATGATAGAACACTTTAATCTTAAAAAAGCAAAGTCAAAAAAAATCTGTTTCATTATAATAGAGATTTTCTTGCAAAGAACTTTAACATAGTATTACTATTCAAAGATACGGACATGAAATAAAATATTATACTTTTGGGACTTTGAAATGCTATTTTTAAAAATATCCTGACTACTTATATAAAATAGCTGAACAAGGCTTGTGATATTAAAACCTAAAAAAACAAAATATTAAAATAAAGATAGGAAAAGAGATAAAGGATACTCAGAAGGAGACAACAGACAAATGTCCCAGGAATCTGGGATGAAAGAGTTATTATAACTGAGAATTTAATCTAATTCTTATCTTCTTAGTACCAAAAAGAACTATCTCAAGAGAGGAGAGTTAAAGACTTGCTTTGTAATTCTCATGAAAGCTGCTGTTGCCATGTATTTAATGTATCTCATAAATGTGACACTACTATCAACACTACAGTAAAATATATCAGCTACTGTATACTAAGGTAAAGTATCTAAGATTCCACTTAGGCTGATTCAGATGGTCAGCATGCCACCAACTAAGGGCTTAACACCTGGACTTTTAAGAAAGAAAACTTAGCAAATGAATGAATTTGGCTTTAATTCATATTTCTGCCACTGAATTAATATGTTTGGCCTTGATCAACATCCTTTATTGGACACGAATGAATTAAAATTCATTTGGATTTCCACAGCAAGAACTCAAGCTCAGTTTTGTTCACATGCTATTATTTAACAGTAAAGCCCTAAGTTAACAATTTGTGTACAAGTGTACACAAAATTTCGTTCATTAACTTTCTAAATTCTCTTTCCTTCTTATACATGGTCAGTAGCAGATAGAACCTTTAAATATAAATTAAGCTTACAGTAAGGTTAAAAAAAGTATTGAAGAGAATTAATCAGATAACTGAATCAAAAGGAATGAAATCAAAAGGAAAGAATTTATCATTAGATACATTTTAAACATAACTCTCAATTACTTCAGATGTTCTGTGACACTACTTGTTAAAAAGAACATCTCCCAACAGGTCACTTCAGCCCACGATACTGTATTACTAACAGTTCCTTCTTTGTTTTTGTGATTTTACATTTGAGACAAAACAAAACTAGAAGATCCTTCCTTTTCTCAATTATTAGGTCAAATCACAAAAATTTAGGTAACATATACAATGCATGGTTTCTATGAGGTTGAACCATATGACTTTGCCAATATACAACTATTTTTGATGCACAAAACCAGCAATTTTATATGGTTCAACTTAATACGAAAATCGGATGAGGCTAGTGGCTTTCCCCGTTTGAAACAATTTCAACTTGCAATGTCTTTATAGGAACCTTTTACTTATAAAACTTAGAGAAGTTATGTAACTATTCATAGTACAATAATTAATAAAAAAAGAAACATTTCCATTACAACGTATAAAATAAAGACCTTCTAAGGATAAGATGATTAAATGCCATTGTGCCTTCAGATTTAAACAATGACTAAGCATTTCAACATAAACTGAGAAATTCCATACTCACATGTTTAAAGCAGGTAACTGGAGCTGCTATAAAGCTATTGCTACTGATGTAGTTACCCCAGCTGAAACCTTCCACGGAGACTGCTACTGAAATAAAATAAATTTAGATACATTACAGTTCTCAAATTTGTAAGAAGGCTATTATTTTAAAATGTGAAATGACATAAATTTATCACCTCTAAAGAAAGTTTCTTCTATAAAGACAAAACTTCTCTAAATAAACATGAACTTTAGCATATATCATATTTGCAAACAAAGAGCAGTTTAACTCTTCTATATACAACATATGCTCCTTGGGAAGTGAGGCAAGAGCTCTCCAGTTATAAGAAACAAAGAACAGCAGAGAGCAGATACCTTCAGGATAACAAATGCTGTTCTGGCTGCTCTTGTGTTTTATTCCCACGCAGCTATTACCGTGCACTTCAATGAGATTGCTATCCAGTATCCACCACCTAATAGCACCATAACTTGCGAACACTATTCTATTCTAGAATAATTTACTGAAACCAAAACCACTACCAGGAAGCCCAGTGTCATAATGTGCAAATACAGTACACAAATAGCTTAGTTAACAGAATCCAAAATTAAAATGTTATTAATTAAAACTAGATGAATCAGTACCAAATATTTCACCTCCACTACATTCACCCATATTACCTGATTTAGTCTTTGCTTGATTTTGCAAGGTAGCTTGATACTGAGCATATGCAGCTAGTTTAGCAACTAAAGGTTGTTTCTGAAGAACTTTTGCTTTCTTTGTTGGAGGCTTACCCTAAAACAAGAAGAGTTAAGTAAATAGGATTCTTTCTCATCCTCCCACCCCCAAATCTGAAAACTAACTTGATTGCATACTACTCATTCTGCTTAAGTAAACATCGAGGGTTTAGAAAATTATTAAAGCAGAGGAAACATACAAGGAATTTTAATATGAGAAATGTTTTCTGGAGTTCTGCTACAATGTAGATACGTAATATGGGTAGCAGAGCTGGCACAGACTAAAATAGCAATATGCAAATTAATATGTTAATAAAAAATTATATCCCATAAGATGTTAAAATATAGGCTGTGGTGGATAATTCATTCCTTCTTGTACTAGATAAAACCAGTGGTTATTCACTCATGCAGGTTGCCAAGCATTGCTATTCATATAAGAAAAGATAATTTAATGTTTAAAGAGCAAGTGACTGAGGTTTATACCTTTAGCGCTAACGCAAAAGATCAATGACAAAATGATCATGGGCCAAATTCAGTGTGACAAACTGCCATCCATTTGGGTACAGACCATTGCTCAGGATCTTTAGGTACTGTCTATCTGAAATATAGAAATACATCTAAGTGATGTATTTCCTTAATCTGGGGAATTTAAATAATCCTCTCAGTGCTATGTAATGATCACAATAAGGTAAAGAAGAATATGAAAAATGTGATCATTCAAATAAAATATATTACAAATATCAGTTACGTGATGCCTTTAAAAAGTAGTTTATATGCTACAATAGTAATAACTTAGTCAAATGGTCAAATCTCCAGTCATTTTGTAGGCACTGACGTGCATTTACAGAAAGATGATTTGCCTCTTGCATTATGAATTTTTCCAAAAAGTTAGTTGGATTAACCAAATACACTTGGTCAAGGTATCAAATGGGTTACAATCAAAAATACAAACCAAAGATGATGGAAAAATAAAACCAAAGGGTAAATCATTCCCCCTCCCAACACTGAAAGTTTCTACTTTGATGTTAACTCCAAAGAAAATCAGGGGGAAAAATGGCTTCAATTCATATATATCTAAAGATGTTTATTACATCTATACTTATTTAGAAAAAAGACACAAACAAGTCATAGTTTATTTTGGATAGTATGCCTTCTCTATTTATAACAGCTACTCAATTTTATAGAATGAACATATTTCTTTAAAATGTGGGGTATAAAATGATAACTGGCCAATTGGGCAAAGGTGAAGTGCAACGAATCACAATCAAATGACAGATAAACAGTGAAAGCCATAGAAATAACAGATATAAAGAATAAGAAGGTTTCTGTACCGTTACCTGAAGTCTGGCCAAAATGCTTGCCTTCTTGGAGTTTGATGAGTAACTTCTTGAACATGAAACACTGCAGAAACGCTTTGTTTTAGAGTAAAAAGCATCTCGCACACCAACCATCCCACACATTTCGCAGGTAGCTAATTAACAAAAACATTGGTGTTATGATCATATAATAAAACCAATTTTCATCTAACAGTTTAATAATTTCTCCAATTATCTAAAGGTTTTAATTTAAAAAATTTCTTTAAAGCAGATAGAAAATTTCTTCTATCTGATACATAAATGATATAAAAACCTAATAAAAGGTAGGGGAAAGACTGGAATGATACCACAGCTACAGGCTCCAGAAGGTCTGACAGTAGCTTAAGGTCTGAAAGGGCTTTAAAAAGGGTCAAAAGACTCACAAACAAATATAAGTTAGATTCAACTAACATTTCCTCAGTGCTCACCTTGTGCCAGACATTATAAGCTCTGATGTTTGAAAGGATTATAAACAAAAGATTAAAAAAAGTGCAACACAACTGAAGATTAATACAAAGTGCAGCACAGGTCTTTAAAATACTGTAAAGACTGAAACATAAAAATGGCCAACTCAGAAAAATGCTAAAGGCAATATGAGGATTCTCTCAAGTTATATTCAGGAGACGAGAGAAACAGGATAGGTTCAAAGCTTGAAGTATGTGCACTATTATTAACAGATAATAGAGGGCAACAAAACTCTAACCACTAGTGGGTCTCTTTTGTAAACTAGCATAATGGACAATAATTTGAAAGGCAGAATTAGAAGAACAGGGTAGTAAGAAGTGAAGCTCAAAAAAGATACATAGGTTGTGGGATTGCTGAATTACATAACAGTTCTATTTTTAAACTTTTGAGGAATCACCATACTGTTTTCGATATGGCTATACCAATTTACATTACCACCAAGAGTGTATAAGACTTCCCTTTTTCCATATCCTCCTCAACATTTGTTATCTCTTGTCTTTTTTTTTTTTTTTTTTTCTCTTGTCTTTTTGATACTAGCCATCCTAACAGGTATGAGGTGATATCTCATTGTGGTTTTGATCTTCATTTCCCAGATGATTAGTGATGTTGAGCACATTTTCCTGTACTATTGGCCATTTGCATGCCTTTTTTGGAAAAATGTCTATTCAGGTCCTTTGTCCATTTTTAAATTGGATTATTTGCTTTTTTGGCTATTGAGTTGTATGAGTCCTTTATATATTTTGGATATTAACCCCTTATCAAATATATGGTTTACAAATATTTTCTCCCACTCTGTAGATTGCCTTTTCAATTTACTGTTTCCTTTGCTGAGCAGAACCTCTTTAGTTTAATGTAACCTCACTGCTTATTTTAGCTTTTGTTGCCTTGTACTTTTGGTGTCTTATCCAAGAAATCATTGCTAAGACCAACGTCAAGGAGCTTTTCTTATGTTTTCTTCCAGGAGTTTTATAGTTTCAGGTCTTACATTTAAGTCTTTAATCCATTTTCACGTTAATTTTTGTGAGTGGTATAAGATAGGGGTCCAGTTTTTCTTTTGCATGTGGATATCAAATTTCCCAACACCATTTACTGAAAAGACTATCCTTTCCCCATTGTGTGTTCTTGTTGCCCTTATCAAAAATTAGTTGAGTGCAACTCAGTATCTCAAAGAGATATCTGCCCTCCCATGTTCATTGTAGCATTATCCACAATAGCCAAGTTATGGAAACACACTAAACGTCTTTTGATGGACGAGCGGATAAAAAAAAAAATGTGGTATATATCTATATATAGATAGATAGATATGGTATCCATATATATGGAATATTATTCATTAAATTGGAATATTATTCATTATAATTGAGTATTATTCAGCCATAAAAAGAAGGAAATATTGTCATTTCTGACAACATGGACAAAACTGGAGGGGATTATGCTAAGTGAAATAAGCCAGAAAGAGAAAGACAAATAGTGTATGGTATCACTTATACGTGGAAACTTAAAAAAAGAAAGCCCATTTCATAGAATGGTGGTTGCCAGGGGTACAAATTTTCAGTTATAAAAAGAATAAGTTGTGAGGATCTAATGTGCAGCATGGTGACTATAGTTAATAACACTACTGTACTGTATACTTGGAAGTTGCTGAGAGGGGATCTTGTGCTCACACCGCACGCACGCACGCACGCATGCACACACACACACACTCAGTTAACTTTGTGAGGTGACAGATGTGTTAATTATCTTGATCTTGGTAATCATTCCACCGTATCCATGTATATCAAATCACCACATTTATAGACATTTATACATTTAAACATATACAATTATATTTGTCAATTATTCCTCAGTAAAGCTGGGGGGAAAAAAGATAACAGAGCAAACAACTATGTCGCTGAGTGGGTTGAGTGGGTTCAAATCTCCATCTAAACAGTTATAACTGGAGGAACTTACAGTTTAACCAATAAGTTCTCATAACAAATTATGAGAAATCATGGAAAAAATGTAAGAAGCCAAGGATAAGAGATAAACAAAGGGTGTCTAAGGGAAAAAAAGCCTGAATGATTTTCTGTTGTAAAAATTCTAGAACAGATTATTTAAAAGGTTTGTGGATCATCTACGTAAAAAAAAAAAAAAAAAGCGATCCCAAGGGGACAGTATATCTTTTCCAAGAACTAAACATGTCAAACTAGAATTCTCATGACCAGGATGTAAGCTCCACCAGGCAGTTTATTCTATATTGTTTCTATTTGTATCTGTAAAACAGAGTCTGGCACATATAAAGCTCCCTTTTGTTGTAAGATTACCAGACTGGTATATCGTAACTAAACCACGACAAGATGTATATTAACAGGAGTTAACACATTTGATAAAATCTCTCATGTAGCTTTGTCAGTAAGGATTGAGAAATTCAAGCTGAAGTAGAAAACACCTAGGTAGGTTTTAACTGGTTGGATGACTACACCTAGTGAGTCCTGATAAGTGAAGTTAAGTTCTCTGATATGATCTGCAGGACTCTGTACCAGGGCCTTCGATGCTCAACGTTTTAATCAAAAGACTAGAATATAGGGCTTCCCTGGTGGTGTAGAGGTTAAGAGTCCACCTGCCAATGCAGGGGACACGGGTTCGAGCCCTGGTCCGGGAAGATCCCACTTGCCGCAGAGCAACTAAGCCCGTGTGCCACAACTACTGAGCCTGTGCTCTAGAGCCCGTGAACCACAACTACTGAGCCCGAGTGCCACAACTACTGAAGCCCCCGCGCCTAGAGCCCGTGCTCCACAACAAGAGAAGCCACCCAATGAGAAGCCCGCGCACCACAACGAAGAGTAGCCCCCGCTCGCCGCCACTAGAGAAAAGCCCACGCGCAGCAGCAAAGACCCAACACAGCCAAAAAAAAAAAGTTACCAATGTCATTAAAGGCCAAAGGAAACTAATTAAAAAAAAAAAAAAGACTAGAATATGACTTACAGGGCATTATTATCAAATCTGCAAATGACGATCAGATGACACTGCATTCAACATTAGATGAAAGAATTAGGAATAAAATATTTCTAAGACCAAAATTTAGTAAGAAAAAGGTTACATGGAGAGTTTTAAAGTCTTAACACCTTGGGTTTAAAAAATCAACTGCACAAGCGCAAGACTGATTTAAATTGGTCTAGTTCATGTGGTTTCAGTTATTTGCAAATTCAGTATTAGTTTTAAAAAAGTTAAAGCAATTTTGGTGGCCTGAATGGAAACACAGTGTCTTAAAAAAAGGAGATAAAAGCTGAACTACCTTCTGTCCTAATCACACAGGGTGACCAACTATTTGCCTGAGGTCCTTTTCCAGGATGTGGGACATTTAATCCTAAAACCAGGACAGTCTCAGGCAAGACAAGTTGTCACCCTACTACCACATAATCTGAAGTATTCCCAGAAGAAAGTGAGCAGGATACTGATGAATTAAATCATTGATGCTGAGAAATGACTGAAGCAATTAGGTTTACTTAGTGTGTCCTAGAGACACCCTAGAAATAAGTGTTGTAATGTGATGGGAAGAGATGTCTTTGTTACAGGGATTAGAATCATTCTGTGTACCTTTAAAAATCAAAATTAAGACCAAAAGACAAAGTTAGAGCAAGGATAATTTTGGTTCAATATAAAGGATATTCTGGTAATTAGAGATACCCTATAGCCAAAGTGTTAAAACAGAAAACTTACAAGGAATCGTTAAAGAGAAGGGAGACTTAACCTTGAAAGTCTCTTTCAACTCTGTAAGTCTATTATCTTACACACTTCCAATTACATAGGGATTTATTATTTAATTATGGAACTTAAGTCCCATTAAGTTTCTCAGCTGCCTTTTGTTTTCATTTTTTTCTACTTGTTTTCTACCAGCAGGTGTAGGTATGCAAAATAAAGAGATCTAACACAAACCCAGTGATCTTATCTAGAACTATAAGTTTCAGACTGTGTTTCTTCAAACTGTTCTTTAAAAATTCTAAGGGAAATGACAGGAGAAATGGAATCAAAACATACCCTCAAGTATAAAGGTGTGTAACAGGTAAAGGCTGTTCACCTGAGCTGAAGTATATATCTCCATACTCACCCATGCCAGATTTACCATCTGGGTATGTGTACACTTGGCCATTGTTTTTGATAATTGGCAGATTAGAAGGTAAAGGAGCAACTTCCTCTTCACTCTCCTCAGAGCTGGAGCTGCTACTCGTGTCCTCACTGCAGCTATCATAACCGTCAAACATCCCGAAAGAGTCTCTTCTTTTCCTTTCGGATCGTGAAGAATGTTCAGTCTTAAAAGTAGAAGAAATCAGTAACACATGACACAGCACTCATGTACACTACCTAAAAGACCTTAGTTCAAATTGTGATAAATGAGATTTGAAAAATGAAAATCTAGCCCTGAGAATTGATAATTTTATTTTATAATGGAAAGCTAAATGTTTGTGTCAAGTGCAGCCCTCCACTTCCATGAGGCACAAATCTATTAGCTACCATGTTAGCTAAAAGGAGTAATAATAATGATGGAAAAAACACTGAATGGGAATCAGAAGATCATCATGTAATTAAAGCTTTGCCATAAACTAGATATATCACTTCTCTATAAAATGCGATTAGATCAGATGATTTCTTTTTTTAAAACAACTGTGGTGAAATACACATAACAAATACCTATTTCAAAAATTATAGAAGACAGCATTTCTACATGTAACACTATTTCATTTTTTTAACATACATAATTAGAAAAAAACCCAATCATCTCCAGCTAAACACTATTTCCTTTTCAAAAGAAAAAGCACAAAGATACTATATATCATGTTCAGCAAATGCTACTCATATGTTCCTCCAAAAACGTTCCCTCACTCAAGCCACCAAAAAACCCCCAAACTAACACCTACCACCACTCCAACTTTTCCTGAAATCAATTCCAAAACTTCAAGTTCAGTGAGAAGAAAGTTAAAAGAAAGCAGGGAAAAACAAAGAGAAAAAAGAAACGGAATATTTGAAATGAAAAAAAATCAAACCATCACTAAACATACCAGTGAGTTACAAGTAGAGTGAAAACCATCAACCAAAAAATCTTTAGAGTTTGGTACCTATCTTATTCTTTTGCTTCAGTTATAATTTTTTTGGTATCATCTTTCACCTTATGCACAATTTCTTCTCTGGCTAGTTTAACGTCTTAACATGACCAATAACAAAGCTGAAATCTGTTGTCCAAAGTTTGACAAGATAAAACCATCCGAATGCATATCTTAGTTTTATTGAATAAACTGTCATTTTCAGATATGCTTGTATTAAACATTTGCTTTGAGATGGGGAACTGATTTTCATTTGTATCAGGTGTAACTATGAAAGCAACAAAACTACTTTCTTAATCCACACAATGGAAATATTATATACTCAAATGAATACTGTCTTTTAAGAAGTCCCCTTGGGAGACTCTACACATGTTCTACTAATATTGCCGCAACTTCTAAACTCTTTTTTTTTTTTTTTTTTTACTATTCTTCTTTCAGAACTCTCTTTTAGACCCAATTTAAAAAAGAAAAGCCAACTGAGGTCACTTTAGAATATTCCCCCCTCCCCCACTATTGGTTTCCCCAGGCTGATTATTTAGCAGATTTGGTTCTGAATAGCTTTGTTATTCCTATAAATTACATGTATCTTCAAAGAATCAAAATCTGCTACCACCAGGAGATTTCAAGAGAATAAAGACTCTGAACGCAATTCACAAGGAAAAGTCTAACAATATTTTGAACTGGTAAGGTGGCAGGGAATAGGATAATGCTTGCTTAGATAAAGTATGGTACTAGCAACACAGAATTCTGACAGACCCAGGTTTGAGACTTAGTTTTGTCATTTATTAGCTGTGAACTTGGGCAAGTGATGACTTTCTCTTATTCATTCAACATTCAACAACTATTTATCAAGCATCTGTGTGTCTCACAGTAAGAGAGGTTAAGAGAGATCAATGGTTCTCATAAGGTTATAGTCTACTGGTGGGAGAAATCCAAGCAAGACCATGTGATAATAGAGTAATAAGGCAAGTGTAGTCAACTGAGATTCGGTGGTGAGGAAAGACCCTGAGGACAAAAAGGGCAGCCACTTGAATATCTGGTGCTGGAAGGAAAGGGCAAGACAAAGGCTTTTGGGCTGGAACATACTTGGTGCATTGAAAGGCCAATGTGGCTGATGTCCAGTGTGAGAGGTGTGGGAGATGAGGTTGGAGGAGGATGCAGTGGCCAGATCACCAGGGCCCTTGAAGGCTAGATTAAAGTTTGATATATTTTCTTCCTGAGGGCAACATAAAGACACTATGAAATATTTATCACAATGCCTGGAATATACATTTAGTAAACACTGGCTAGAATTCTAAATCCTAATAAATTCATACACCCTAACTCCATACAGAGATGATCTTTTACATCCAGAGTTTTCATATAAGTTTGTCGTCCACTTTATAGTCAGCTTGGTTAGCCGCTATTTACTGATCCTGAAATGTCAACACAGAATATCTTATTCTGACTCAACTTGTTAGAGAATATAAACTTAAAATTTCAGGGACCCAATGATTACAAACATTTTGGTTTCAATAAGTATAGGCTGTTAACATTTAAAAAAACGTATTATGGTCAAATACATTTGGGAAATTTTCCTTACTTCAAAGCCCTCTTCGAACCCTTAAGATGCTTGTGAACATTACAATAATTTAAGAGGTATATATAGTATGCAGTGTTTTCCAAAGCATCTTTTTTTTTTTTTTTTTTTTTTTTTGGTACGCGGGCCTCTCACTGTTGTGGCCTCTCCCGTGTGGAGCACAGGCTCCGGACGCGCAGGCTCAGCGGCCATGGCTCATGGGCCCAGCCGCTCCGCGGCATGTGGGATCTTCCCAGACCAGGGCACGAACCCATGTCCCCTGCATCGGCAGGCGGACTCTCAACCACTGCGCCACCAGGGAAGCCCCCAAAGCATCTTTAAGGACTAACGTTCTAGAGAAATGTTCTCTGTATCAGACCAAAGCCCCTGAGGGGGCTGCAACTTCAATATAAGTTGTAAAATGGGTGGAAAAAAAACTGACTACATGTAGGGAGTTCCCTGGTGGCCTAAGTGTTAGGATTCCAGGCTTTCACTGCGGTGGCCTGGGTTCAATTCCTGGTCAGGCAATTGAGATCCCACAAGCTGCACAGCTCGGGGACCTACAAAGGAGCCTTTCTGTCCATGCTCTGGGTGGAGAGGCTTCTCTGGGATTTTGCAACCAAAGACCTGAGGTTATAACTTATCCTACCCTAGATGGTCAGAAAATTCCCATGTCAAGAAATTAAAGTGGTTCTAGGATACCAGTGCCCCTTGACACCCAGAAAAAGCAATCCTAAATCATTTCAGAAATAATCACCTACAATTCCGGCCTTTCAGCATTTCCACAGATTTTTATCAAATATCAGTACACAATCAAATATCAAACACACAATAAGCGGTCCACCACAAGCGTCAGCAGAAATAGATTAGATATCCCAAATAGTTAGGCACTGGAATTGCCAGAAACAGAATATAAAATAACCGTACAAGAACTAAGAAGAAATAAAAAATGTTATTGAAAAATGAACAGAGAATACAATCAGAAAGAACCAAATGTTATTTCTGTAAATGAAAAATACAATTGCTGTAATTAAAAAAAAAAAACACAAAAAAACCCTAAATGGATTAGACATGCCTAAAAAATAATTGGGGAAATGGAAGATAAACATTAAGAAAGAACCCAAAAAGGCAAAGAAGAACAGAAACATAGAAACTAAGAGGTTAAAAGAGCACTGAATGTAAAGATCTAATAATAAATGTCAATAAGAGTTCTCAAAGGAGATGGACTTCCCTGGTGGCGCAGTGGTTAAGAATCCACCTGCCAATGCAGGGGACATGGGTTCGAGCCCTGATCTGGGAAGATCCCACATGCTGCGGAGCAACTAAGCCTGTGTGCCACAACTACTGAGCCTGCGCTCTAGAGCCCGCGAACCACAACTACTGAGCCCGAGTGCCACAACTACTGAAGCCCTCGTGCCTAGAGCCTGTGCTCCACAACAAGAGAAGCCACTGCAACGAGAAGCTCGCACATGGTAACGAAGAGTAGCCCTTGCTCGCTGCAACTGGAGAAAGCCCGCATGCAGCAACGAAGCCCCAACACAGCCAAAAATAAATAATAAATACATTTATATATATATAAAAAAATTCTCAAAGGAGAGACTATGGAGAATAGAAAAAGGTAAAGCTGAATGAGATACTGGCTGAAAATTTTGAAGAAATAACAAAAACATGAATTCACAGATAGAACTACAATATACGTTAAGCACTACAATATATGTTAAGCACAACAAAAAGATATCCACATCTAAACAGATCACAGTAAAAGTGCAGGAGACCAGAGAGATTTTAAAAGTAACCAATCACAACAGTGAATCTCACTAGTCAACAAGCCCAATTTCGGCACATTTAGTCCCATCAGCTGCTTAGTAACTAACCATTAAATATGAATAAACAGGCAAGGATTACCAGTCATTTGTGAAAAGCCTCTTAAAAATGTGGAAGACCAGGAACTTCCCTGGTGGTCCAGTGGTTAAGACTCCTCGCTCCCAAGGCAGGGTGCCTGGGTTCGAGCCCTGGTCGATCCCTGGTTGGGGAACTAAGATCCCACATACTGCAACTAAGCACTTGCGCTGCAACTACTGAGCCTGCGCACCTCAATGAAGAGCCCATGTGCCGCAATGAAGACCCAGTACAGCCAAATTAATTAATTAATTAATTAATTTTAAAATTAAAAAAATTAATTAAAACAATGTGAAAGACCAAAACAAATCTTCAGAAAAAAAGAATCTACAGGAAATAGAAGTAATACAGGGAGCAAAAGAAAACTTCAAAAAAAAATTCTTCAGAGAAATATAATAATAGGATGCTATCAGTGAACAAGACAGATCTTGGAATTTAAAAAACAGAAGAGGCAAAATAATAAATTAATACATGGATAGTAAAATCAAGGAAATCTTTCAAAAAGCATGTGTGTATGGGTATACATGAGACAAATAGGTAGATAATAAAAGAGAAAAGATAAAAGTTAAATACAGAAGATACAAAATCCAAAGAATAGAGATACTGAAGAAAGAAAACAGATAGGAACAAAGAAAAAAATACAACAACAACAAGAATTCCAGGATCAAAAGACAGAGTTCCTATACTGAAGGGACCACGCAAGCCCAGCCTAATGACTTAAAAAAAAAACCAAACTATATACCAAGGTACATCCTTATAAAAATTACAGAACTTTGCCATACTAAAAGCTTCAAGAAAAACACTATATCACACAAAAAGAGAAGGGAATTAGGATATCAGTGGGTTTCTCAATGACAAGATTAACGAAAGTAATGCCTTCAAACTTCTAAAGGAAAAAAATTCTTATCAGAAAAGCTATACTCCAAGCTCCAAGTGAAAATCAACTAACTAAAAAACAAACAAACAAACAAAAAGAAGAAAAAAAAGAAAGCAATAGCTGGTTAAGGAAAAAAATTCTTATCATAAAATCTATACTCAAAGCTCCAAGTGAAAATCAACTAACTGAAAAACAAACACACACACACACATACAAAAAAGAAAGCAATAGCCAGCTCTTCGAGAAGATCAATAAGGCTGATTAGAGGTAAGCAAAAAAGAGAAAAGACAAAATTTGCAGTATCATGGATGAGAGGCGGCATCACTACAGATTCTGGAGATATTAAGAGGATGTTACCAACAACTCTACGCTAATAAATTTGACAACTTAGAGGAAACGGACAAATTCTTTGAAAGACATAGAACCAAATCCCACATATAAACATATTACCTGAATAGGTAAATAACTATAATAACCTGAATAGGTAAAGAAATTAAATGTGTAGTTACAAACCTTCTCACAAAGAAAACGCCAGCCCAAATGGCTTCACTGGAGAATTCTACTTAAGAAATACTACTGATTCTACAACAACTCTTCCAGGAAACTGAAGAGGATGACATAGTTTCCAACTCATTCTATCAGGCCAGCATTACTCTGATCCCAAAACCAGAAAAGCTATTGTAAGAAAACTACAGAGCAATATTACTCATGAATATAGGATGCAAACATTTTAAACTAAATTTTAGCAGACTGAATCAAACACTACATAAAAACAATAATATAGGATGGCCAAGTGGGTTTATCCCAGGAAGGCAAAGCTAATTCAACATTTGAAAATCAATAAATTCATCATATTAATAGACTAAAAAACAGAAGTCATATGATTATCTCAAGAGATACAGAAAAAGCATTTTACAGACTCCGAGACCTATTCCTGATTTAAAAAAAAAAACCCTCAGCAAACTAGGAATAGAAGAGAACTTCCTCACCCGATAAAGAACATTCAGGAAAATCCTAAACTTAGCATGAAATTTAATGGGGACTTCCCTGGCGGTCCAGTGGTTAAGACTCCATGCTTCTACTGCAGGGGGCACGGGTTTGATCCCTGGTAGGGGAACTAGGATCCTGTATGCTGTGTGGCCCAGCCAAAAAAAAAAAGAAATTTAATTATGAAAATCTGGATGTTTTCCCATGAAGACTGGGAGTTTATATATTTGCTTTTGCCATTTTAATTCAATATTGTACTAGAAATTCTAGCCAGTGCAATAAGAAACAAAAAGTACAGAAATAAAGAAATAAAAGAATCCAGATTGTAAAGAAGTAAATTTAACTAAATCTTTATTCCCAGACATCATGATTGTAGAAAATCTGATGGAATATACAGTAAGTGTTGGGCTAATAAGTGTTTAGCAAGGATGCAGGACAAAATATCAGTACAGGAAAATCAGCTGCATTTCTATATACTAGCAACAAAACTCCAGAAATTGAAATTTCTGGAGTTCAATTTCTGGAAATAAAAAAATACCACTTACAATAGCATCAAAAATATGAAATAATTGGGGATAAATCTGGCAAAAGATGTGCAAGACCAATACCATGAAAACTACTAAATGTTCCTGAAAGGGTTAAAGAAAGATCTAAATAAATGGAAAGATTTACTGTGTTCACAGATTAGAAGAATAAATATTGTTAAAATGCCAATTCTTCCCAAGTTGATTTATAGATCCAACACAATTGTAATCAAGGGACTTCCCTGGTGGTCCAGTGGTTAAGAATCTGTGCTTCCACTTCAGGGGGCAGGGGTTCAATCCCTGCTAGGGAACTAAGATTCTACATGTTACATGGAGTGGCCAAACAAACCAACCCCGAAAAACATAATCAAAACACAGAAGATTTTGGGGTAGAAATTGACAAGCTGAATCTAAAATTCATATGGAACTGCAAGGGCCTAGAATAGCCAAAACAAATTTGAGAAGAACAAAGTTGAAAGACTTAAGCTTCCTGACTCCAAGACGTATGCTGAAGCTACTCTAATCAAGGCAGTGGAATTTTGACATAAAGACCGACAAATAGATCAAAAGAAATAGACCCATACATATATGGTCAATTGATTTTTTTTCACAAGGGTGAAAAGGCAATTCAGTGGAGAAAATATAGTCTTCTCAACAAAAGGTGCTGGAAGAAGCAGATAACCATATGCAAAAAAAAAAAAAAAAGACTGGGATCTATACGTTATATCATAAACAAAACGTAACTCAAAATGGATCACAGGGAATTCCCTGGTGGTCCAGTGGTTAGGACTTGGCAATTTCAGTGCTGTGGCCTGGGTTCAATCCCTGGTTGGGGAACTATGATCCCACAAGCCATACGGCGTGGCCAAAAACAAAAACAAGACGGATCACAGACCTAAAAGTAAGAGCTAAAACTAAAAACTTCCAGAAAAAAAACTGGAAAAAAACATTCACGATGTTAGGTTAGGTATTAAAAAGTTTTTGGATATGACATCAAAAGTATGACCCATTAAAGGAAAAATTGATCACTAAACTTAATCAAAATTTAAAACTTCTGGTCTTTGAAAGACACTATTAGGAGACTAAAACAAGCCACAGACTGGAAAACAATATTTGCAAATCATATACCTGATAAAGGATTTGTATCCAGGACATATAAAGAACCGTCAAAATTCAGTAACTTAAACAACATAATTAAAAAAAAAACAGGCAAAGATCTAAAGAGAATTCACAAAGAAGCTACATGGACGGCAAATAAGGACATGAATACATGTTCCACATCATTGGTCATTAGGAAATTACAAATTAAAATCACAAGGTGTTCTTATGCACCTATTAGAATGGCCAAACAAACCCACAGCCCTCTATGGTCTGTGCAGCAAATGGAACTCTCATATACTGAAGATGGGAATGTAAAATGGTACAAGCACTTTGGAGAACACGCAGTTTTAAATACAGTGTTAAATAAGACGTGCTAAATATACACCGCCTACGATCCATTCCACTCCTGGGTATTTATCTAAGAAAAATGAAAGCTTAAGTCCACACAAAGACATATATATGAATGATCATAATAGCTCAAAACTGGAAATACCCAAATGTCCATCAAAAAGTAAATGAATAAACAAGTTGTGGTACATCCATACAATGATTCCATTTTGCTACTTGGCAATAAAAAGGAATTAATTTTTGACACACACAACAGCGATAATCTCACAATAATTATGCTGAGCGAAAACCATACCAAAAAAAAAAAGAACACAAGCTGCATGATTTCATTTTTATAAAACTTTAGAAAATGCAAACTAATGTATAGTGACAGAAAACAGATCAGTAAGTTACCTGGGGAAGGGATGGGCCAGGGGTGGGAAAGAGGTTATAAAGGATCATGAAGAAACTTTTGGGGATTATGGACAGCTTCTGTATCTTGACTGTGGTGATGGTTTCACGAGTGTTATATTTGTCAAAACTTATTAAATTGTACACTTTAAAGTTTTAAATCTCGTGTCAATTTTACTTCAAGAAAGTTGTTAAAAAAATCTATATCCTGTCAATCTATCAGCCACGTATAATGGTTGGATAAAGATATTTTCAGATATGCCAAGTCTCAAAAAACTTAGATCCCACTTTTACTCAGGAGATGTGCTTCATTATAATATCAAAGTAACGAAGAAAGAGAAAGATCCAACAGAGGACAGGGAATTCCCAAGACAATGATAAAAGGGATGTCCTCGGATGACAGCTGTACAGGAGGCCTACAAAGCAACCAGACTATACTGGAGGAGGATGGATGATGGCAGCTCCAGGATAAAAATAAAACTTTTGTGTTTGACAGAGTTTGTTGGAGGATTTAGGAAAGAGGCAATAGACACTTTTAATAGTGTTAAATGATTAAACGAAAAAATATGAGACAGTTGTTAACTCCAGGAAAAGAGGTTATATCAGAAAGGACAAAGGGAAGGCTTCCCTGGTGGCGCAGTGGTTGAGAGTCCGCCTGCCGATGCAGGGGACACGGGTTCGTGCCCTGGTCCGGGAAGATCCCATATGCCGCGGAGCAGCTGGGCCCGTGAGCCATGGCCGCTGAGCCTGCGCGTCCAGAGCCCGTGCTCCACAACGGAAGAGGCCACTACAGTGAGAGGCCTGCGTACCGCAAAAAAACAAAACAAAACACACAAACAAAAAGGAACAAAGGAAGTTCCCTGGTGGCCTAGTGGTTAGGATTCTGGGCTTTCACTGCCGTAGCCCGGGTTCAATCCAGTGACTGGGCTGAGCAGCAGTAAACATTACCATATAAACACCAATGATTTAACTTATGAGGTGGATAGGTATAAAGATACAGTGATTCCTCATTTCCCCATGAGATTAAAAATAACAAGAAGTGAGTTTTTTGATCAACTTGAATAAAAAGTTTGGAGGATGGAGATAAAAAGGGCGAATGTCAACTTACATTTATTGCCTGGGTTACAAATTTTTTCCATAAAGCTTAACTTATTAAACTTAAATGACTAAATGACTACTCTTTATTATAAGATTATGTCCCCCCTTAAGAATGGTAACAATAGATGGCTATTTTTGCAAAATATTTCATCTTTACTTACAAATGATTTACAATGTATATAGTTCCAATAGATTTACAGAAAAGTTGAAAATACAGCGCAGATTTCCCATATTATACCTGTTTCCCCTATTAATATCTTACGTTAGTATTGTACATTTGTTAATGAACTACAATTGATATGTCATTTAACTAAGTCTATATATACTTTATTCAAATTTCCTTCATTTTTACCCTATGTTCTTCTTCTGTTCCAAGATCCCACACTACATTTAGTTGTTAGATTTACTTAAGCTCCTCTGGGCTGTGAAAATTTCTCAGATTTTCCTGGTTTCTGGTGACCTTGACAATTGAGGAGTACTGGTCAGGTATTTTGTTGAACGTCGCTTCTATTGAATTTGTCTCATATCCTCATGATTAGACTGGGGATACATCCTGTCAACATAACTTACCCCTGTTGATGTTGACCTTGATTACTTGCCAGAATTCTTTTAAAATAAATAAATTTATTTATTTATTTATGGCTGTGTTGGGTCTTCATCGCTGCGTGTGGGCCTTCTCTAGTTGCAGCGAGTGGGGTCTACTCTTCGTTGCAGTGCGCGGGCTTCTCATTACGGTGGCTTCTCTTGCTGTGGAGCATGGGCTCTAGGTGCGCGGTCTTTAGTAGTTGCAGCACTCGGCCTCAGTAGTTGTGGCTCATGGGCTTAGTTGCTCCGCGGCATGTCGGATCTTCCCGGACAAGGGATTGAACCTGCGCCCCCTGCATCGGCAGATGGGTTCTTAACCACTGCACCATCAGGGAAGTCCCACTTGCCTGAAGAATTATTTAGCAGTTTTTTCTACTATAAAATTACTCTTCACCTCTCTCCATACTGTACTCTTTGGAAGGAAGTAACTATTCGAAGCCCACGCTCAAGGAGTGGGGAATTAAGCACCCCCTCTTTTTTAAAAAAAATAAATTAAAAAAAATAAAGCACTCTTAAACAAAATTAAATGAAGTAGCACTCTTCACCCCATTATTTCTCATTTCAGTATCCTGTTTGTTTCTTTCAGAGAATTTATTATGAATTTGATTTTAAGATTTTTGTGTGCACTTAATTTTTTGCCTATCTTCTCTGAACTATAAGTATTTCTGTCTTGTTCACAATATTCTCAGAGATCAGCATTGCAGGACTCAAATATTTGTTGTCTCTCAACTGGGGGCAGTGGATATTAGCCCCCTGGTAGATATTTGGCAATATCCCTAAAGAGGACTGGAGGAAAAGAGTCACATTCCTTTGCATTAACATGACAGGAGAGTCCAAAACGCTGTTTAGTGCCACTGGTGAGAAACCCTGATTTAAACTGAGCCTTTATGTTTTTGGTTATAATTGACATAAACCTAATTAAACTGTGGTTCCTAATTTGATGAACAAACTGAATTTGGTAGGAGGTAAGCAGAAACCAATTTTATTCTCTCATTATTGTCCCTGAATATTTGAGGATCCCTCTTTATTCCTCAGACAAAATCTTAGTCAAAGCCTTTAGCTTTTTTCCCTGGTATTATGATCTCTTTATCATTCATTTCTTAAATTTGCCATCTTACAGTTCTAAGAGCAGAGTTCCTAAGTTTAAAAAATCCCAAATAATGGGTATGTTGTCTTCACCTGGGTTAAGTGCATGCCTAGGGGTATTCAACCAGAGGGTCAGGGGCATAAAAGAACAGAGCAGCTCCAAAGACAATTATGTGGATGAATGGAATGAAAATTTCCAAGAGAGAAAAACAGGGGGTCAGGTCAACTCAGTATCACACACACACACACACACACACACCCAAAGACAATTATGTGGATGAATTGAGTGAAAATTTCCAAGAGAGAAAAACAGGGGATCAGGTCAACTCAGTATCACACACACACACACACACACACACAAATGATGCTTGTTTAAAGGCTGAGAGAAGATTTCTGATGGGCAAGAGGAGGATCTTTTTAGGCAGAGAACAGCATAGGCGAAAGCACATCAGCAAGAGGCCATCAAGCACCCCCTCTTTCAGTGTGGACTACCTACACAAATTATTTGGAATTCTTTCACACAGATTTCCTCTCCTTTAAAAACATCCCCCTTTTGGGTTTGCAGTCTTCTCATCATTAGATTCAGGCTGTATATTCCCAGTTGAAATACTACATAACTCATGCTACTCAGGGTAGTAAACCCAGGTTATATGATGTTCATCTGCCCCTTATTGGTGATAAGACTTGGTCTAGCTGTGGGATCTGGTTCTCCACTGGTGTTTTACTGTTTTCCCTCTTTTAATAAGCAGCCTATGGAAGACACTTCAAGACCATGCAAATATACTGCTCATCAAAATTTCACTCCAGATTTAGCATCCAATGATTCTTGCCCAATCTTTTACTATGATTTTCCAATCCCAGAATTCCTTCCATATTCATCAGTTGGCATTCTTCTGTCAGGAAGATCCCTTCTTTTTTCTCTTATGGGTATTAACTCCTGGATTCCAACTTTTCAATGGTTTGTAATTCTTTATTGTCCTTTGTTATTTGGGGGCTCAAATCATGACAGATTCAGCCAGTGGGAACCCATTCAAGCTGACTCCTGTGTCATTCTGACATGCCCCTGTCATTTTTGAACAATTTTTTGCTTTCTGGCATAACAAGACATTCTAGGCTTATCTCACTTTCCTGTCTCAGCTCTGGAATCAACCATTTCTCCAAAGAGCCTTGGTTTCTTTTACTAGGAATGTTAGAAATAAAGATCTAGGTGGTCCATGTGTTCATTGCTACTGGGGTATCTCTTTGCTTCTGGAGCCTTTCAGTGCATGTGAGTTGGAATATATATGCACACATGTATGTGACATATGACTTATGTATATACAATGTATTTTCAAAATCATAAGTTCACACTTACAACCTCCAATTAGAATCCATCCCCACAGGGCATTTCCTTACCTTCTCACATCCGTATTTGTCTCTCTCTTCTTCTATTGAAAACCCTGGCTTCCAACAAAATTAACATTTATTCATTTGCTCCATCCTTTTATATATTTAAATAGTTTCAGAGCATAACATCCATACTGCTACAAAAATGAACTATTTCTTTGTAGTCCCTTCTCCTCAAACTGAGGAACAGAGTACTGAGTTTTAGAGTTACTTGGATTAGCTATTTCTCCCTCCTTCAATTGTCAGTTTGAAATAAGTTGGTTTTGGTTTGCTTTTGGTTTTAGTCTCCCTTGACATCCTTATTGAGTTAATTTCATTTATTGGGACTATCAAAAAAATCACCCTGCTTTCAAATATAAACAGCTATACAAAAAGGTATAACTTGGAGAAATATTTCCTTCCCTTACCTCACCACTGTCTCCTGTAGGTGGGTAACCAGCTTTATTGCTTTCTGGTTCATCTTTCTTATGTGTGTATGTTTTAAAAAGGTAAACAGGTATATTTATGCTTCCTTATTTACAGGTATATTTATGCTTCCTTATATACACAAAAGGCCACATACTAAATTCCTCTGTCCTTTAATTTAGAAATACATCCTGGAAACCACTTCATTTCAGGGCACAGACATCTTCCTCATTCCTTTTTAAGCTGCACAGTTCTCCACTGTGCGCATGTTTATTCAATCAATTTCATTTGGACACAACAGTTTTCAATGTTTTGCAATAACAAATATTGCTGCAATGAACATATACACATGTATATATACATATACACATATATGTATATAAATTGTTTGAGGTATAACTTCAGGGTATATCCTCAGAAGTGTGACTGCTGGGTAGAATGGTGAATGTTTTGTTAGATATTGCCAAATTCCCCTCCATGGAAATTTTACCGTTTTGTATTTGCTCCAGCAATACTGGGAGGTTTTTTTTTTTTGCCATAATATGCTGGATGAAAATGGTATGTCAGTGTAGTCTTTTTTCCCCTTTTTTTTTAAAAAAACTTTTTACTTGGAAATAACTCCAAATTTACAGAAAAGCTGGAAATATAGTACAAAGAAATCCTGTGTATTCAACTCAGATTCACCAATTACTAAAAAATCGCTCCATTTGTTTTATTCTTCTCTCGAAATATATAGATGTTTTTCTGAACCATTTGAGAGTGAGTTGCATACAATTTTTTTTTTTTGGCAGCATCATGCAGGATCCTAGTTCCCTGACCAGGGATCAAAACCATGCCCCCTGCAGTGGAAGTGTGGAGTCTTGACTACTGGACCACCAGGGAAGTCCCATACATGTCTTTTTATTCCAAACTACTTCACTGTGCATTTCCTGAGAATATAAACATTCTCTCATCACTATAGCACAGTTATTAGTTTCAGGGAATTTAACGTTAATACTTTGCCCTAATTTACCATCCATATTTCAATGGACCCAATGTCCTTTGTAGAATTTCTTCCCTCCAGTCCAGCATCACATGCTGTATTTGTTTCCTTTAATCTAGAAGATTGTTTTTGGAGAATGTAGGCCTCCTCTCCTCTTTTTTTTTTTTTAATAAGCAAGAAATAAGGAAATTTATTATATTAGTAGTAAGTTACAATATAAGGACAAGCAATATATATATAGAGAGAGAGAGAGAGAGAGAGACAGAGACAGAGATAAATGTACATACATCACCAATTTGGGAGAACTTACATCACCAAGTTGGGAGAACAAGCAATATATATATAGATAGAAATAAAAGTGCATACAGCACCAATTGGGGAAACACCTACATCCAGACCCAAGCAATGCTGGGAAGACCTCTCCTCTTTTTAATGGGATGCTTTTCATTTGGGGTTCATCTGAAGTTTCCTCATTTTCAGGTTATATATCCCCATACTACTACGTAAGTGATTTTTCCTTCTAAAGAGTATTACATCCAGAGGCACAAGATACATATCTGCCCCTCAGTGGTGATGTTCATTTTCATCACCCTGCCAAGGTGTTGTCCAGTTTTTCCAGTATACTTACCATATTTCTCCTTGCAACTAATAAGCAATCTTGGGGACACATTTAAAACAAACTAATACAGTTGCTCACTGAAATTCTACCCCCCTCATCCCTAAATTAGGCATCCAATAACTCCTGCAGCACCAAACATTATGATGTCTGCAAAATGATTTTCTAGTGTTAGTACTCTCTTACCAGTCAGCAGGAAACTCTCATCATCCCCTTTATATATCTATCTACCTATTCATTATCAGTATGAGTTCACTAACTCCTATTTCCCCGCCCCACCCCCCTAGTTCATAATTCATTTGTCTTTAATTATTTGGGGGTTCAAATTATCCCAGATTTGGCTACTAGGATCCCCTTGAACTGACTCCCATGTCATTTTGACAGGCCCACATCAATTTTTGAGCAGTACCTTACTTTCTGGAATATCAAGATATTCTAGGATCGTTTTAAACCCTACACTGCTCCAGCTCCTAAATTAACCTTTTCTCCAAGGAGATCTCACATCCTTTTTAGCAGGGTTTGGTATTAAAAACCAGTATAGTTCTACACTAAGCCATTTTTGTACCTTTCTGTATATGTGCGTGGACTTGTCTGTTCTTATCTCTTGCCCTTTATTCTTTAAGTGTTTTTAATCTTTTAAATGTTTCTTCAAAACTCTTTGTATTTAGGAATTTACCCTAAATTTACCTCTGTTATATATGGCAAATTTTGATTTTACGGAATTTTTTGCCATACAATTAAATAAAATTTTTTTAATGTAGTAAAATTTATCAGTATTTTCTTTCATTGTACCTTGAGTCACAGAAAAATTTCCCTTATACCATGGTATAGAAAAATTCACCCATATTGTTATTTACATCTCTGATCCATTTAGAGTTTATTCTTTTTTTTTTTTTGCGGTACGCGGGCCTCTCACTGTTGTGGCCTCTCCCATTGCGGAGCACAGGCTCCGGATGTGCAGGCTCAGCGGCCATGGCTAATGGGCCCAGCCGCTCCGCGGCATGTGGGATCCTCCCGGACCGGGGCACCAACCCGTGTCCCCTGCATCGGCAGGCGGACTCTCAACCACTGTGCCACCAGGGAAGCCCCTAGAGTTTATTCTTATGTATGGTATAAACAGTGGCCCTAATATTATCTTTTCCCAACTATCTAGTTGTACCATTGCTTTTTACTAAAATGTCCCTTTTGTCACAGTGCTTTGAAATACCACTTTATGTTTTAGATTTCCATATGTAGTTGTGTCCATATCTAAACGTTATACTATCTTATTGGTCTGTCTATTCATGTGCCAATAGCTTCCTTTTTGAATTAGAGAGCCTTCCTAGTATAGTCTGAAATCTGGTAGGCCTAGACACCCTCCCCCAATATTTTTCCTTTAATGCTTTGATATTCTTGCATGTTTTATTTTTCCAAATGAACTTCAGTATTAACTAGCTTAGTTCTATACCAAAAAATTGTTGGGTATTTTTATTAGGGCGTCATTAGGTTTACTAACTTCGGAATCTTCATAATGTTGAAGTGTCTTAACTGAGAACAAGAAACGTCGTATAGTTTGCATCATATAGGCTTTTGAACAATTCTTGTTAAAAGGAAATCCTTATGAATTTAAGTATTTTATTTTTCATGGCTAATGTAAATGCAATTTTCCCTTTTGTTATATTGTTGAATTCACTGAGTACACTTAGATTTATTATTTTATATCCTGCAATCTTGCTAAATTATTTGGAAAGTTTTATCATTGATTTTCTAGGGCTTTCCAGATACACTATAACGTCACTTGCAAAGAAACTTTTCTCTTTTCCACTAAGCTTATAATTTTCTTTTTCCTAACTGTATTTTTTGCATTTGCTTTATTTATTTATTTATTTTTGGCTGCGTTGGTCTTCGTTGCTGCACGGGCTTTCTCTAGTTGCGGCGAGTGGGAAGAACTCTTCGTTGCTGTGCGCAGGCTTCTCACTGAGGTGGCTTCTCTTGTTGCAGAGCACGGGCTCTAGAGCGCAGGCTCAGTGGTTGTGGTGCACGGGCTTAGTTGCTCCGCGGCATGTGGGATCTTCCCAGACCAGGGCTCAAACCCGTGTCCCCTGCACTGGCAGGCCGATTCTTAACCACTGCACCACCAGGGAAGCCCCAGGATTAAGATATTTTGATGTATGTATGTATGTGAGTGTGCATGTGCATTTACAAAAATCATGTTAAGGAAGGATCTATCCATTCCTGTTTTCTTAAAAGTTTCTATTAGGAATAGGTGTTGAATTTGTCACAGACTTTCCCAACATCTAAAAAGAGAATATGACTGTTCTCCTTAGAGCTATTAATATGGTAAATTATATCAACAAACTTCCAAATACTGAATCATTCTTGTACTGCTACTATCAAGCTCACTTCGTCATAATGTATTTGAATATTGTGTTAAGAGATTGCACAATATTTAGGATTTTGCACTGATATTCATAAATGTCTAATTTTCATTTTTTTGCACCATCTTTATCAGGTTCAGAAATCAGTATTAGTCTTGCTTCATAAAAATAATTAGAAAGTTTTCCTTCATTTTCTATGGTCTGAAATGATTTGTGTAGCATTGGGACTACATGCTATCTAAAGGTTTTGCAGATTCCCTTGTGAAATCACTCAGGCCTGGTGTTTTGTGGGATAGTTCCTTGATAATTTCCATAAAAGAAATAGAGAAATTTACCTAACTTTTTAAGAAACTCTCTAGTGAGGTCAATTTTCTCAAACTGTATTTTCCTAATAATCCATTTCATCTAGGTTTTCAAATTTATTTGCACAGTGTGTGCAAAATAGTTGTGTACGATTTTCTCAATTTCTTCTGTATCAAGTTATTTCCTTCTTATTTCTTATTTTGTATGTTTGTGCATTCTCCTTTCCCCCTTGATTAAACTAGCTAGTGGTTTACATACTTTGTGAATTTTCCCACAAAGGTCCAGGATTGACTCATCAATTTTATGTATAGTTTTTCTGTCCTTTAATTCATTAACTTCTACTTTTATCTATTATTCCCTTTTTTTGTGTGTTTTGCTTTGCTCTTTTTGTTTCTGAGTTGGGAATTATTTATTTTCAATCTTCTATTTTTACTATGCTAAAGTAACCGGATTAGGCCCAAGGTGGAGTTGCTCATGCTAAGCCCCAAGTCAGAAAGCCAAAATTTAGTGGTTAGTTTTCTACACTCAGCTCTTCCAGAAAAAGATAAGCCTAAGTCAACCTATCAGCACAAGTTACTTGACCCAGCTCCAAGACTTCCTTTTGCTCCATTAAGGCCAGTAACCCCATTTTAACCAATCAGCAAATGCCCAGTATAACTTCCTTGTTCCTCCTGCTCACTTTGGTCTATCAAAATCTCTTGGCCTTCTGCAGCTCTTCAGAGCTCCTTTCTACCTGCTAGACTGGATGTTGCCCAATGTATCAACTGCTGATAAAGCCAATAAAATCTTTAGAATTTACTTTTGAATTTTCCTTTAACAGCTGATAATTTAGGAGTCCGAATTTTCCTCTGCTCACTGTTTTAAACATATTCCACAGATTCTGGTATGTATGTAGCATTTTCATTATTATTATTTATAAATTTATTTATTTATTTACTTTTGGCTGCTTTGGTTCTTTGTTGCCGTGTGCAGCTTTCTCTAGTTGCAGCAAGGAGGGGCTACTCTTCGTTGCAATGCGCGGGCTTTTCATTGCAGTGGCTTCTCTTGTTGTGGAGCATGGGCTCTAGGCACGAGGCCTTCAGTAGTTTTGGCACACGGGCTCAGCAGTTGTGGCTCACGGGCCCTAGAGCATAGGCTCAGTAGTTGTGGCACACGGGCTTAGCTGCTCTGCGGCATGTGGGATCTTCCTGGACCAGGGCTCGAACCCATGTCCCCTGCATTGACAGGTGGATTCTTAACCACTGCGCCACCAGGGAAGCCCCATTATTATTACTTTTTAGAAACTCTGTAATTTGTTTGCTTTCCCTGTTTATCCAAAAGTTGATTTTTTTAAATTGAGGCATAATTTTGAATGCATATCAAAGATGCTGAACTTTTCAAGTTCAATCAAGATGCTGAAATTTTCTATCACTCTAGAAAGCTCCCTCATGTCCTTTCACAGTCAGTTTTTCTCCTCCTCCCAGTTTTAGCACAATTGCTTAATTTTGCATATATTTAAGATTTTACATAAATGGAATAAAACTATTCGGACATTTTGAGATTTATCTATGTTATTGCATGTATAATGGTTCAACGCTTCTTACTGCTGAGTGAAACTGAACTTTATCAATATATTAGTCTATCCATTCTCCACCCAGACTTGAATACTATGAATAAAACTGCTATGAACTTTTTTTGCACAAGGCTTTCTAACATATAATAGAAGGTTTCTATATTTCAAGATGGAAGTACCCTTTTGCTTTTTGGTTTTGCTTTTGCTTTCTTGAATGGAACCTACTGATGTTTTCCTAATTTAGCAACAATTTTTATGAATACTCTGTGTTTGAAATATAGTGTCTACTAGGATGTAGCAATGGATATACCTGATGATCTGCCTTATTATGTGGTTTAGATCTTTTATGAACTTATTTTTTGTCTACAACACCTATCTTGTGCTAAGAGTATTAAAGTCTCCAATTTTTAGTGCTTTTCACTACTTGCATTTTTTATAGCTTCTGATTTACACAGATTGTTGCTGTTATTTGGTTCATATATACAACTATTGTATCTTTGTTGTGAATTGTGGTTGTAGCATTATAAACTGTCCTCTTTTGTCTTGTTCAATGCTTTTTGGTTTGACTTCTACTTTGTTATCAGCATTGCCAATCCTGTTTTCTTATTATTTGTTTGCCAGGTATATCTTTGTTCATTCTTTTATTTTCACTGTTTTAAGGGCCTTTTGTACGTTATAAAATGGGTTTTGCTTTTCTAAGCCAATTTGAAAATATTTTTAATTGGCGATGCGCCACTATTTCTTGCTGTGTATGTTGCTTTTGAGAAACCCAATACCAGTCTAATTCTCTGGCCCTTGTAAGTCACTTCATCTTTTTACCCTGGAGGCCCTGAGAATTTTTCTGAATCTTTAAAGTTGTATAGCTTTACTAGAATATACCTTGGAGTTTATCTTCTGGTATGAACTTTTCATATATTCAAAATTCAAGATTCAGATCTTTTATTTCCAGAAAGTTTTCTTGATTATGCGTTTAAATGTTATGCTTTTATTCCTCTGCCTTCTTGAGAGACACCAATTACATGTGAGACTTTTTGTACCCACCTTTCACTAAAACTGTCATTTTCATTCTCTTAGTTTTGTTTTTCTTCTATGTCTTTTATCACATTTGCATTTGACTCTATTGTTTGTTGGGAAACTTGTAACTTAGTCTTCATTTCTGATATGATTTTTTTCCTTCTACTTTCTCAGTTTAATCTAATCTGACCTTATTTCATCCTGTTTTTTGTCCCTTTCTGTTCTGTGTTATATTTCTGAGTGAAGGTATTTTTTTACCCTTATCTCCAAATATGGTTTGAAGATGTTTTATTTCATTTTCAGTATTATTGTGTCAATTTTCTTCTGCCTCACGTTTTTCTTTTTTGGGGGAGGAGATATATTCGTCAGCTGATAGGCTTTGACTCACATTGTTTCTTCTCAGAGAATTTCTGTATGGATGTGATCCATTCTTTTCTATTTCTATTCATTTCATGGTCAGAGTTCCTAGTTAAAGAACATCCTCTTTCTTTTTCTGAAAGATTATTAATTTTTTCCTCTTCCTTCTGTCTCTTTATCCATGACTCCAAGTCTCCATGTCTTCACTCCTTCCCTATGAAGCACTGGTAATTTCAGCTTACCAATTCTGGTATTGCTTGCATTCAAGCTCTTCTCTGTGGCTGGAACTGTGAACTATCAGATTTCAAACCTGTGTTCAGTATTTTGGAACTTAAGTGATGAATTTCTCTCTTTTGGAAGTGGTACTTTTGTGCTTCATCTAAGCCTTCCATGTCCCTAAACTCTTTCAACAAACCTGTTAAGACTTCCCTTTCCCACTCTTCATATGGGCAGGAGGAGCTCTTGGAATCTGATTTCTCTGCTTATAAGTAATTTGAAGGTTGTGGTAATCTGTTTCTTAATGCTGAAGGCAGGGGTGGTGTGTGATTTATACATGCTTTTTTATTGGTTTATAGGTAGGTGGGTGGGAAAATTGCATCAGGCTTCTGCCACTGTTCTCCAGACTTAGAAGTCTATACATACATGTTTAAGTAGTATATTAGAATATATTATCTAAGAAATACTGCTTTTGCCATTTTCTGAAACACTTCCCCTGTCACACATTAGATTCACTTTTTGTATCACTTGACAGTTTTCCAGAGTAAGTCTTGTTCATTTTCATCTAATTTGGTTTAGAAACACATTTTCTCTACAGGAGTTTATTTGTAAATTCCGCAGTAACCTTATGAAATACTTTTGCTCCTTATTTGTAAAAAGTCTGGTAGGATTAGTAATACAACTAATATAAGTCATACAACTTAAAGGATGCTTAATATGTGCTAGGGACATTCTAAGCACTTAATATGTAGCAATGCATTTAATCCTTACAAATATTATTACTCCCTTTTTACAAATGAGGAAGCAGAGGTTCAAACGGATTAAGTAATTTGCCCAAGGTCATAGAGCTAAAATGAACACTAGCAATATGAATCAAGGGAATAATCTAAAATCTATGTTCAATTTTATGTTCTTTTCTCTTTCTTTCTTAATTATGGTTCTATCAGCTAACTTCTGTAAGCACAGAAAACAAATATCAAATAAAACTGTTTCAGGTAATGTGCCATTCTGAACACACTGCTCTTCAAAATAAAGCTGAAAAACCATGTTAGGTGACTACTCAAGGCTTTGAATATAAGGTGATGGGATGACTGCAGGTGGTGAAACCTTGCCTAATATTAGGGCATATGTGGTAACTCCTCAACTAGCACAGAGGAAGTCAAAATATAATACCTAAAATTCATACATCAGGTAATGGAAGTCTAATATTTAGAATTATGGAGATGGATATTAGATCAAAAAGATAAAAGAATTAAAAGTAGTTGTCTCAGGACTTCCCTAGCAGACCAGTGGTTAAGACTCCGTGCTTCCACTGCAGGGGGCATGGATTTGATCCCTGGTCAGGAAACTAAGATCCCACATGCCATGAGGCACGGCCAAAAAAAAAAAAGTACTTGTCTCATGAAAGCTGAACTGGGAAGAGAAAAAAAGATTGCTGCAAGGGATCCTTTTTAGGGGTACACTTCTATTATTGTTTACATGGTACTATCAAGTGCATGCATTAGTTTTATAAAAATAAAAGTTAATTTTTATAAAGTATCAACTACCTCTAAAAAATTCAATAATTGGTAAAAAATTGAGAGACTGATGATATCTGGCATTGGCAAATTTATGTATGGGAGAAAAAGCACTCATATACACTTGGTAGGAAGGCAAATATATGCCATCTTTTTGGAAGGCAATTTGCATTGCTTACGAAAACTTAAAAAAAAATGAGCATGCCTTTGACCAGGGAATTCCACTTTCAGGAATCTGTCCTTCAGAAATACTCACAGGACACAAGAATCCATGTGGAAGGATATTTCTTGCAGCAATAATGTAATAGTGAAAAACTGAAGGCAATCTAACCATCAGTAGGGGGGTGATTTACTACAGGTAAAATACTGAGTAAAAAGTATTTGAAATACTGAAAAAAAGTAAATTGCCAGATACGAATAATATGACTCATTTTTTATTAAAAGAAACAATATATGCTGGTATATGCACAGATTGATATATCTGTGTTTGTTTATGTATGCATTTAGAAAGATCCTGAAGGAATAGCTAAACTGTTAACAGTGTGAGAATGGGATGGGAGGATAATTTTAACTTTTCCATATTTTTCATTTTCTTTTTTTAAAAACAGTAAATATGTAACACTTCTATAATGAAAAATAAAACAAAAAAGAGGTTTTTAGAGTGACAAAATGTAGGAAGTCATAAATTGCAGTAGAATTTCATTTTCCTACCGTGACTGTAACCCTGATGAACCTTCCTCCTTATAAAATCTACAAAGGAATTAAAAAGTATAACCATTAACTTATTTGTATAATCACCCCACAGGTTGCAGTAAAAGTGTAAACCTCTCCAGGAGAAATTTTACAGAAAATATTTGAGATTCTAAATGCAAGCACATATAAATATGCAACCAAGTACTAATAGCATAATTTCAACATGAATAAACTAATCAAAAGTTAACCAATTCTCCATTATCCACACTAACAGGGTACAGTGACCCATATAATTATCAAAGTTTTATATTTAGTCATGGAATATAAGTTTTCTAGAAACTTAAGTCTGAAAGTTGTATGTGTGAACTGACAAAGTTCAAAATAAGAATTAACAGATACGCTATGATGACTGGACTCAGTAAGAGCTACTTAGCTCTTGCTGGTTTCTTCCTCATACCACTATCAAGATACAATTCACTGGGCTAAACAGAAGGGCCTTCTGGCTTTCTAAGCTTACTATTAGGAGAAAAATAAATGGTAAGGATTTGGGATTGTTGGGTTTTTGTTTCCCACAAGTTCAATGTGAAAGAGTAAGTCCATGTCAATAATACAGTCATCGAAACTGAAAGCAATAATATCCTGAATATCCCACCTAGAGAAAGTGAAAAGTACCCAGAGAAGGACAGGAGAGGACAATGTTCTAAATAACAATACTCTAAGATTTAAAGCAACAGTGAGCAAAGGGAAGCTATCTTTGATATATAAAAAATACAAATTTCTATCTCTTTGGGTTCAAGTCCTGGTTCTATTACTCAGGACTTTGGATGTAACAATTATTTGGGTCTCAGTTTCCCTTTCTTCTAAATAAGGAAAACACCACTTACCACACAGGAAGGATGTTTGAAAAATAAAATAATTCACATGATTGTGCTTTCAGTTCTTCAGAAGAAAGTTATGAATCCTTAAGTATGAACCTGAAAAGCTAATTAAAAATAAGATGACCTCATCAAAATTAAGTCTGAAATACAGTAACCGAGAGGGTCTTTGAGATCACTCATTATCAGCTATCAATTCTACTCCAAATAACTGAATTCATATTAAGGCTGGGCTGAAGTGTAAATGTAATTTGAGTAATCAAACAAGAGCATTTATAACGTTAATGTAGCAAAAATAAGTTAAAATAGGTTATTCAGCATCATCTTGATTTGATATACCGAAAAACACTGATGCAAAATGATGACAGTCTCTTGGTGTTTATCTTTTAAAAATACATTTGGAGCTGGTTGCTCAAAATATACACAATCACTAACAATAAACACTATAGGGTATTAATAATGGAACAATTGAAATAGAGTTAAACACACATGTGCACACAAGGGGGTTACTTCTCTGGTGTATAAAATAATCTGAAACTAGCTAATTAAAATTTTGAAGTCTAATAGTAAAGTAATAGATGGTATTATCCAACATTTACTGAGCAATATATACAAATAATTATGCTAAGCACCAGAAATACAAAAAAGTGTTAAACTTAACATGCACATCCTAAAACTAGACTATAAACTACGGCCAAATAGTTGAGACAACAAGAAATTACTAAATTAATTAATGCGTATTGTATACAACTAGTTCTACAATATAAGTAGGAATTAGATAATAACAGTGAAAAGGGAAATAAGAAAAAGGGATTCTGGATAGATATCTTAACATTTTATCATTTATAGCAGCTCCCATTTTCTTATACAGTGGTCATCACATCTGACTGGAGGTTTACGGAAACCTTGGGAGGAAGGCACGGCTGATCCCTGGCTGGCCCTTATTTTAGATGAGGAAAATGAAGCCTGAAGAGATTAGGCAACCTGCGTTAAGATCACAGGTCAGGAGGTGGCAGAGGCAGAGCCCGGCCAGTTTGCCAACTTTGTCCATAGCTCATTTCTACTACATTACATTTTAAGTTATCAATACTAAAGTGAGAACTAGAAGGGAGCTCAGAAATCTTCTCATGCAGTATTGCTCTAACCAATCTGATAAACATTTCTGAAGAAGGCTCCACCGCAGACCTACTGATTGATAACCCACAAGAGGGAGGTTTTGTAATTTTTTAAGATCCCCAAGAGGTGATTGTGGTGATGAGCTAAGCTTGGAAAACACTGTTCTATTATCTGTCCAGTGTGGCAGACATGTGGCTATTTAAATTTACACCTGATTAAATCAGATTGAAAATTGGGTTCCTCAGCCACACTAGTTACCCTTTAAGTGCTCAACAGCCACATGTGGCTAGTGGCCACCATACAGATGGCACAGATATAGGACAGTTCCATCATTGCAGAAAGTTCTATTGGATAATGTTAATTCTAGACCAACCTTTCCACTCTAAGGATGAGAAAACTGAGGCACAGAATCTTGTCCAACAAGGCATATGAAGTTATTTAGTGGCAGAATTGAAATGCTAACCTAATCTGCCAGTGTCCCTCATACTGCATCACTTCATCCCCATAAATTTAGGGTTTATTCAAATGGGAATTGTTTTCTTTCCACCCTTCCTTGTGGGTTGCAGTAAGAAATTTTAAATTTGTGGGAAAAAAATCCTAGAAAAACAAAGGTTTATTTAAAATTCATGACTAAAATCAAACAATCTGCAATTTTTGTATAAAATTAAAAGTAGCCTTGGACAGTTAAGAATACCCTAGTGTTAGGAGGCATATCTTAGTTTAACTATTAACTCCTTCCTCTTTTACCATCCTGATGTTTTTATCTTTCTTTTGGATCTGAAACTCTGAAACTAATGATAATTGGCTTACCTTAACATTATAAATATGAAAAAGTTAAATCTTACTTAGCAAACATTTTAAAGATGAAAAATTGAGAAACAAAGAGCAACCAAAAGAATAGTGACTTGTCTAATTTTAGGATGTGGTCACTCAAATCACTGAGAACTCATGGCTTTCAGTAATCTAGTGGTTTTGTATTTATAACATTAATAGGTTGTTTTCACTTCTAAGCTATAGTTTAACCTTCCTTTGACAACTATGTTACATTTAAAACAATTTAAATAGTTTTAATTTCTGATGAAACTGAGGGTTTGAAGCCTCTGAACATCTAAGAAAAGGTTTAGACACTAATTAAATCAACATATAACCAGCCATAAAAATATACAGTAGTGTCTTCTTTAAAAATAAAACCAGTCATTCCTGTCTAGTATGTTTAGAATGCAAACGTCTCCGAAGTCAGTCAGCTTAAGTCATGACAGTTCATGTTTAAAGTGAACAGGAACTTGGGAATTTCACGTTAATGAAAACTTTCAAGACAGAATTATGCAGCTCCATTAACTTTTATCAGTACCTAGTATTCATTCCCATGTTAACTTTCAGTGACTAGATTTAGAGAAAATATCACATGTCAAAGTGTGTACAAAATTAAAAACTGGACAGTTAAAAAACATGGTTCAACATAAGATACTTATGAACAGATACTTATTCAGACAGTTTTTGCCATAATTTGCAAGGCACCCAGAAGCGTGGAGTATGGGGTTCTACATAAGTAGAAGCTACTTGTTATTCAGGGAAGGAGGTGGTGCAAAAAAAGACAGCTATTTTCTTTCTAAACACTCATCGGTGTAGAGGTAAACAAATGAAAAAAAATACAGTGTAAGCACATTAGAGCAAAGCAACAGTCTCCAAGTCATAAAAGGGGGAGAGAAAACAATTTCTGTGCTCTGACATTTTAACCGGGGGACTGGGAGTTTAAAGTAAAATTTACTCTCTGGCTTTTTTTTTTTTTTTTTTACTCTCTGGCTTTTATACTAGATTCATTACCTCTACATTTTATCTGTTACGTCTTGACTCCCACTTCACCATATTAGGAAGAGGAAAACATGTGCCCCCAAGATTCCTATGCCAATAAAACTTCTCTTGGAAGCAGCATAGCTCACCAAATGAAGGAGAATATTAGGAAAATGCTAAGTGACAATAGTAGAACTGAACTATCTAAACCACCGAGTGATAACTACTGATGTATACTAATACAATAAACATGAAAAATATTGCAAACTCTAGGCAAATATTAAAGTGTTGCAAAAATTTCATATCTCATTAAAAATTGGAAACGAAAAAGAGAATGTATTGTGAAGGAGGGGCCCCAAGCAGGAAGCCCAGCTTGAAAGGAAAACACAGGTCAAAAGGAGGTGGTGGTGGGGAGTGCAGTTCTTCTGATCATCCCTCTACCAGGAGATGCTTCTAACAGCTTCGGTACTATCTCCAAGAGGCAATTTAGCATCCCTTAGGGAAAGTGATTTAGGCAACGAGAAATGTGCTTTGAGATAGAATGCTGAAATTTCTAACTTTAAAAAGATGCACTAGTGAGAGAAAACAGTCATGAAATTCCCAGATCCTATTTCCCAAACTTCCTGTAGAAAAATATCAACCATTCTCAGACATAGAAGCCAGCACATTTGAACTGACAAATGTAACAAAACAAAGTTTTCAGGCGGCCCTCACTATCTCTCAAGCCCTCCTTCCCCCACTTCCCTGCTGTTCTTTCCTGGCACACAAAATATAGGCCAATGAGCAGTGGGTGAGGAGAATGTGAGAGAAAATTTGAGAAGTAAAAAGGGAATCCACTTAATAAGGACATGAATGAGTCTAAAGAGTCTAATAAGGGTAGGCAAACAACAATCAGAACTGAACGGCAAGGGCTTTCCATGGCAGCAGCGAGCGCTCAGTGTTTGCAGGGGTTTAGGCAGAGGCCAGGCTACCTACCACTTGTCAGAGAGGCTGCACAGGGGACGGCTGCTTTGGGTGACCTCTAATGTCTCTTCGGACTCTGAAATGTTAGGATTCTTATTTCACAAAAGAGAACGCAACGCTCGTAAAAGCCCACCGACTTAGAACCCTTTTAAATAGGCGGCGGCTTCCCAATCACCACTCCCACCTCTCCCATCCCACACGTGCCCACCCCGCCCCCTTTCAATTTTTCCACCTCCACGTGCGAAACGCCTCGTGGCACCTGCCCCACAGCGGAGAGGCGCCTTCCCCTGCAAAGCACCAAAACTCTGTCCCCTTGGGAGAAGTGAAGACTCCACTCCCCGATTCTTGGGCGGCCAAAAAAGGAAGTCTCAAATCCAGCCTTTCTCCCCAAGCCAGAGCTGAAGGGGGACGGGGGACCGGAACGAAGAGAACTTTCTTCTAAAATTTTTCTTCCAAAAAGTAAAGAGGATAGAGAGAACCCTGATGAGTCCGGGGGTGGGGGGAGGGGAACCCCCGAATCGTTTAACGGCCGGTAGGGGGAGGGGGGCTCCGGAGGTGGAGGGGGCGTGGGATGGAGAAGCAGGCCTGGGAGCGGGGTCAGGGGGCTGCAGGGGTTCCTGGGGTCGGGGGCCTGCCGGCGTCCCCCCAACCTGGCACACAAAGCAGATGCCGCGCTCGGCTCTCACCAGATCCTTTGTGTTTTCCATCAGGGCCTCATGGGTAGGGGCTGTCCGTGCTCCCTGGGCCCGCGGCGCCCCCTCCCGAGCTGGGGGCAGGCGCCTCTCCCCGGGACTACGGCGACTACAGGGGGGCCCCGACTGGGCCCAGACCGGTGGCGGCGGCGGCAGCCCCCGGATTTCCCCCCTTTAACTCGGGTGGCCCCAGGATATCAACAACATTAGCATAGCCCTCCCTCCCCAGCGCGCCTGCGCCGTGACCCGCGCCCCGATTGGCCCACTTCCCTACATACCCTCCGTCTGTCTTCCAGCGTGGGACCCTCTGCAGGCTCCGTACTCCAAGGGCCGTACCAAGACGAAGGGGTGGAAACGGCGATTGGGCTCGTGTAAGTCGAGTGGTTAAAAAGTTAGGAAGAAAAGTAGCAGTTTTAGCCTGTCATCTCAGTTTATACCCTGGCTTTCTTGCGCTCCTTTCAATCAATTGCAGCTGCGAAGTTGTGTTGGAAAAAAATTTCCACTCCAGTCACGCCGCTTCCCCCTCCACCCGGAAGATTGGTTCTCTCGGAGGAACTCCCACACGGGGAGGGGCTCGTGAGGGGATGGGCGTTACACAAGGGGGACAGTGCTGGTCACGTGCTCACAGGGCGGTGCAGCCTCTTTCCGGCCCCCTGTGGCCTCAGCCGCTACGGAAAACGAGGGCCTCGGCGCACGCGCAGTGAGGATCCACGTGAGCACCTGCGTTCCTTCTCAAACCGAACCATGCCGCCAGAACGGAGGAACCGAACGAGACCGGACCGGAGAGCCGGAGCGAGACCAGACCGGAAGACCCGAATGAGGCCGGACGATAGAGCCGCGGGGCCGGGCGGGCCGCTCCAAAAGGCTGCTCCTTCATTTCAGCGGAAATCGCCGGCCCGGCCGCGCGCGGCGGCCGCCGTAGTCGCGGCCGAGGAGGAGAGACGGCTCCGGCAGCGGAACCGCCAGACGCTGGAGGAGGACAAGCCGGCCGTGGAGCGGTGCTTGGAGGAGCTGGTCTTCGGCGACGTCGAGGACGACGAGGACGCGCTGCTGCGGCGTCTGCGGGGCCCACGGGTGAGGGAGGCCGCGGCGTGCGGGCTGGGCTCTCGGTGGGCGGTGTGCCTCCGAGGGCGGAGCCTGGGCGACCTGTGGCGCAGGGGAGCGTTCAGGTGGGAGGGAACCGGGAATGCGGACGCCGCCGGGTGCCAGACTGAAAGTTCCGGGAGGGCGGAGACCGCGCCTTTCTCCGCCCCCGAGGGAGCCGCTGAGCCTGGTATGCAGCAGGCGCTCAACACGTATTCGTTTAGCCAACTAATCGTGAGCATCTTTCGATTAGTGGCAGTGGCTCAGTTCCACTGTTTTCTCCCCAGACTCAGTGTTTCTTCTCTCTTGGTCATTCAGTCGCCTGCCTCAATACTTGCTGTGATTCAGGGGTTCCACTTCGTTTGTGAAATCAGAATTCGTGGGCACAGGCCTGGGAGTCTGTTTTAACAACCACATCGAGTGGTTGATAAGCCAGCTTTTGAGAGTGACCGTGTATTCGTCTATTAAAGTAATACTTGTGAGCCAGTTTGGCGCCAGATACTTCTCCTGGCAGTGCAAACCCTGCATGATTAATTGATTATAATTTTTTGCATGCTTTTTGGTTTTGTTTTTTTTTTTTTAATCCTATACCTGTCTTTTCTTCCAATATAGGGAGTCCCAGGCAGTTTCTAGGCACTGGAGGAGAAACAGCAGTGGACGAAAACTAACAAAAACCCCTGCCTTCTTGGAGCTTGGATACTTAGTGGCAGAGGCAGAAGATAAAATTCAAGTTATGTCAGTGAAGTGCTGAAGGAAAAAAAAAATAAAGGCGTTCAAGAAAGGGAGATAAGCGTGTGTCGAGGGGCCCTGTGAAATTTTACATAGGGTAGTCAAGCAAAGCCTTACTGAGAATTACTCAGTTTGATAAACGAATGCAGATCTAGCAAGTGTCAGTTGATTGCCAGAACCTCATTTGGGTGCTTATGGGAGAGGTTGCAGAATCTAGTTGGGAGATAGAGAAATACTACTGGAAAAATGCTGAACTGTGTGACAGTTTCCCATTCGGGAAAAGAAACAGTTTAAGTGAGGTGGGGTTTGTTGGGCTTTGAAGGATCATAGGCCAATAATAGAGCAAGTAGAAATCATTTGGACATTTCTATCATGTGGTTTTGGGAAAGCTCTTAAGCTCACTTCAGGTGAAATTCTGTGGTCTAGATTTAGATTTGTTTGGGTAGTATAAAGTTTCTTGAGGAGGTAGGGGGTCGAGAACAGTTAAGAAAAGTGGAGAAGTATGTTTATGAATATGAAATATGACTTAATTATGACATTCAGTCATGTTATTTTATCTTAGGTGTCTGCCTTTGGTCCTGTGATTTCTGTAGTTCTGTGATTTTCCCTGCTCCTTTATTCATCTGTCAACTTACCTTTTTTACTTGTCTTACTTGGTTTTTTCCTTTCAGCAAGTTGACTCTTTGACTATTCCAATCTTACCTCATGTGTCCAATGGGTGGTGCCATTCTCTAATCTTCTCATTTTCTGTTCGATCTCCAGCATTTGCTGTGGTAGCATTCTGTCCCATAATTTGATAAGAGGGCCATAAAAACAAAGCATTCTACAAGCCACCATTCTGCAAAGTCTGCCACCATGGGGTATGAAAGACTCAGTGCTTGTGGGTATTTTGTCTTTTCTAGGTTCAAGTACAAGAAGACTCAGGTGACTCTGAAGTGGAGAATGAAGCAAAAGATAATTTTCCACCTCAAAAGAAGCCAGTTTGGTTGGACGAAGAAGATGAAGATGAGGAGATGTAGGTTGCCTAATTTTTCTTCTGGAGTCCCTCTGGATTCTTCAAAAGTTACTTTGCAGGTTTTAAGAAAGTTCTCTTTCTGAATATGTGAGTACGTGAAGACTTGAAAAATACTGGAAAGTATAGCAGAGATCATTCATAATCCCATCACCGAGGGAGAACCACTGTTAACATGTTGGCATACATCTCTCCCTCTTTCTTCTGTGCTGTATAGAAAAGCTAAAAGAGCACAGTGTTTGGGGTCAGACCTGAGTTTGCCTCCTAGTTTGGCCAGTTCCTAACTGACCATTGGCAAGTTTGGAACCTACCTTTTCTCATGTGTAAAATCGAGATAATAGTAACTGTATCAGAAGGCTCTTGAGATTAAATAGTGTATGTAGAGCTCTTAACACAATGCCTGAAATTGAGAAAAGACCAAAAAAAGTTAGCCATAATGTACAATATGTACCTTAAGATGAGAATGTATTGTATTGCAAGTATTTTCCCCAATTAAAAAAAAAAAACCTTTATAAACATTTTAAAATGGATGTATTATAGTCCATTATATGATTTAACCATAATTTACGTAGCTATCGTTGGATAAATATTTTGCCTTTTAATAGATTGATGTTGAGATGAGCATCTTTATGCATAAATCTTTTTCTACTTAAAATTATTTAAGAAAGATTCTTTGAGGTAGATGAACTTAGTCAAAGAGCAGACATTTTTAAGGTTCTTGATAAATATTGCCAGGCTGACCCTGAGGTTCTGCTGATTTACCTTTCCATTGAAAAGTGTCCGTTTCACTCCATTTTAAAAGCAATGATTTCTCTGGACTTCCCTGGCGGTCCAAGTGGTTAAGACTTTGCCTTCCAGTGCAGGGGGTGCGGGTTCGATCCCTGGTGGGGGAGCTAAGATCCCACATGCCTTGCGGCCAAAAACCCACAACATAAAACAGAAGCAATATTGTAACAAATTCAATAAAAACTTTAAAAATGGTCCACATCAAAAAAATCTTAAAAAGAAACAAAAGCAATGATTTCTCTTTTTTCAGACATTGTCAGTTTAGGGTGACAGTTTAGGGTAGGAAACATCTAACTTGTGTTGAGAAAACTATTAGTTGTTGGTTTTTCTTAAAAGTAGTCTCTATTATGTCTCTGCGTATTTGTCTACTGGAGACTTTCATTTTGTTTTTTTATTTTTAAAATAAAAATTGTACATAAGGTGTACAACATGATAATTTGCTATATATATACACGGTGAAGTTATTACTATAGTCACGTGAACTAATTAGCATTTCCATTTCTTCAGATGGTTACCATTTTTATTTGTGGTGAGAGCCCCTGAAATCTACTCCCTTAGCTAATTTCCAGCATACAATATTGTCATTAACTGCAGTCATGCTACGTAACTGCAGCTTTGTACCCTTTAACCAACATCTCCCTATTTTCTCTACCTTCTCACCCCTGGTAACCATCATTCTGCTCTTCGCTTCTACGTATTCTACTCTTTTCAGATTCCACATATAAGTGAGATTATGCAGTACTTCTCTTTGATGTCTGTTTTATTTCACTTAGCTTGACGTCCTCCAGGGTCATCCATGTTGTTGCAAATGGCAGATGAGACTGTTTATTAATGATTTTAGTATATCAGCTCCTTGCATATTGAGAATTTCAAACCTTTATATGTCAAATTTATTGCACATTATCTAGCTTTTTGTTTGCCTTTAAGTTTGTTTTAATGTTGTCTGATGCACAGAATGTTTCAATGTTGATGTAGTGAAGTCTATGACACTTTTCCTTTTTTTTTTTTTTTTTTGCTGTTGTTTTTAGTAAAAAGTTCTTCAGAGAGAGAGAAATATTTGTCTGTATTTTTCCTTCACAGTATTTTAAGGTTTTGGTTTTTTTGGTTTTTTGGTTTTTTGTATTTAACTGTGATTTACCTGGAATTTATTTTGGTGAATGGCATAAGCTGTGTCTAGATAAGTAATTGTGAATTTGAAATAGCTCTTCAAAGGGTAAACTAGATGATCCGAAATATTGGAGATTCCTTTTTGTTTCGGGAAGAATGGAGAATGTGCATTGTAGATGTTCCACATCTTATAAATCTTGACCTATGTTGTTTGCTCAAAACACTAAAGGCAGCAACTATTTATGTTGATTCTTTAAGTTATTGAAAGCATGCTGTTTTCTGTTTTTGTTATAGGGTTGACATGATGAACAATCGTTTTCGGAAAGATATGATGAAAAATGCCAGTGAAAATAAACTTTCAAAAGATGAGCTTCAAAAGAGACTTAAGGAAGAGTAAGTGTCCTTTTTTATAGGTTTGCCAAGATGTATTTATAACCAGTATTTTATTTTGATTTGCTCAGTCTTTGGCTTCTTGGGTAGTCAGATTTCCATTTTGAATTGGAAGAGCATTGTTCTTGGAAGACATGATTAAGTTTTAGTATGGGGGCCTGAGAAGGAATCAAGTACAAAAAACTTTGGAAAAAACCTGTAATCCCGCCATTTAAATATAATCAATGATATTTTTTTTTTAACATCTTTATTGCAATATAAACGCTTTACAGTGGTGTGTTAGTTTCTGCTGTATAACAAATCAGCTATACATATATCCCCACATCTCCTCCCTCTGGCATCTCCTTCCCACCCTCCCTATCCCACCCCTCTAGGTGGACACAAAGCACCAAGCTGATCTCCCTGTGCTATATGGCTGCTTCCCACTAGCTATCTATTTTACATTTGGTAGTATTTATAAGTCCGTGCTGCTCTCTCACTTCGTCCCAGCTTACCCTTCCCCCTCCCCATGTCCTCAAGTCCATTCTCTACGCCTGAGTCTTTATTCCTGTCCTGACCCTAGGTTCATGAGAACCTTCTTTTTTTTTTTTAGGTTCCATATATATGTGTTAGCATAGGGTATTTGTTTTTCTCTTTCTGACTTACTTCACTCTGTATGACAGTCTCTAGGTCCATCCACATCTCTGCAAATGGCACAATTTTGTTCCTTTTTATGTGTATTAGCTATTTTAAAGTCCTTGTGTGCTAATTCTGTCAGGTCGGTCATTTCTGTTTCTGTTGACTGCTTTTTCTTCTGGTTATGGTTCATGTTTTTCTGCTTCTTTGTATATCTAGTAATTTTGATTGGATTCTGGGCCGTGTGAATGTTGTTCAGTGTCTGGATTTTGTTTTTTGCTTTTAATGTGTGTTGAACTTTGCCTTGGCAGGCAGTTAATTGACTTGGAAATCACTTTGATCCTTTCAGGATTTGTTTTTAGCTTTCTTCTACAGTAGCATTTATTCTAGGCTGGTTTAGCCCCATTATTAAGTTATGACCTTCCTGGGATCTCTCCTGAATGCCCTGAGTGTTCAATAAGGACCCTTCCTCTGACTGGTTGAACTCAAATGTCTGAGTTTTGGTTCTGTGCAACTTACAGACCCCTAGTAGATCTTTGCTTGACCTCATGGAGTTTCATCCTATGAGTGTGCAGTTTAGTATTCAGAAGAAGTGTCTGTGGACCCCTGTGCAGATTTCTGGAGCTCTTTCTCTTTTTCTTCTACAGTTGACTGCCCCTCAAATTCGTGTTGTTTCAGCCTCTTTCAAGTCTGATCTTTGTCTCCTTGTTTCTGTGTCAGGGTCTTATAAAAATGCCTTGAGGGGAAAATCCCAGTAATGGCATTGCTCACCTTGTTATTTTTCTTCTCTTAGAGATCATAGTCCTATGTTGCCTGTTGTCCAATTTCTGAAAATAGTTTCACGTATTTTGTCCAGTTTTCTAGTTACTTATGGCTAGTGGGCTTAGTTTGGTGGACTTGTCTGTGATTCTGCATTAAACAGAAAGATTCTTTTCAGGCTTCCAAATACCAGCCCTTCAGAATATAACTGTCATGCTTCTCCTGAAGCTTACTTTTTCCAGGATGAAATGCTCCCATTTTATGCAAAGGATATATGATGAAGTTTTGTTTATTTTACCAATCTGGTTGTTTTCTTTCAGACATGTTCTAGTATTCTTTTGTGTACTCTGTGTACTATAGCATTGATTTATAACCACAAAGAGATTTCTATTTCTTTACTTAGTCACCAAATCTGGTGTGTTGATATGTGCAAATAAGACAACTATGTAACTAGATGTAAATAAATAACAACAAATATGCATCCAGGTGGTTATTACCAATTTAGGACTATCCTGTGTGAGTAGCCCTTTTGTTCTGAAAGATGATAACTTCTTTGGAAGAGATTCTATTCATGCTCTAACCTATATTCTTGAAATGTATTAAACTCTATATAAATACAGTGGTCACTACAAAATTTTATTTTTACGTTTTTGCTTAGATTTCAGCATGCCATGGGGGGAGTACCTGCCTGGGCAGAAACCAATAAGCGGAAAACATCTTCAGATGGTGAGTGTTGACACCTCTGTTTAAGTTGGTAAATAGATTCCTATTCCTCTTCTGTTATTGTTTGAGGTTTCTCACGAGGCTTGTTAAAACCTGGTGTTTGAAATATGTCTTTTTTTTTTTTTATGTCTGGTTTTGAAGTCTATCATTTCTCTGAAGGAAGCTCTTCTACAATAGTGTAAGAGATACTTAGTAGCATATTCTTTACTTGTAGAGACAATAATGGATGGATTTTATGATGTTTTTCCTCAACAGAACTATGTTACATTATGGCATAGATTAAGTAAAGAATAAGTAGTAGTGTTATTTCTTGATTCAGAGCCCCTTCCAAAGACATGAGCAGCTGATCTAGCTATCCACTAGGAAATGGAATGTCTTTCTAAGGAGCACATGTCAGGTTAGGCCCAGATGATTATTCACTTTCTAAAAACCTATTTTTCAACTGCAGATTTTAAGTTTGACTTGTACCAAAACTGTTTTCTGCTGTTTAGATCTTTGAGTTTAGATACTATTTATATGGATGGTTTGGCCAAGATCTGATTTGAGTTCTTGGAGTTATAAATTTTAGCCTTGGAATTGACTTCTGAAATCCTTGAGGAACTCCAGAGTATATCCTCCCATTGTAATACAGGAGCTCCTTTCTTAGCATCTTTGGTATCTGATGAACCTCTGTTTGATTATCATCATCACCTCTCCCTCCCACCCATGTCAGTCTTCATGGTATTCACGTATAGGGAGCCCTTACAAGGAGCCAGTTTTATATAATTCTGTTAGAAAACTCAATCTGTTATTAAGTAGAAACTTACCTTCTGGTTTCCAACCAGATACTTTTAGAGGTTGAAGGACTCTTAGTGATGTAGCCCGACTTTATCTGCTGCAAGAAACTTCTCTACAACATCTGTTAGATGATAATTTAGTCTCTGCTTAAATATTTCAAATAATGTTGTGCTCTTTATTAGACTATTTCTTCCTCTTTTCTTCTTCTCTTTAAAAACTAATTGTAATTTTTTTACTATTGAAATTTAGCCTCCCTACACTATAGTCCTACCTTTCGAAGAGATATAATCTTATCTCTCTTTCATATAAAAGTTTTCTGTTATTTGAGAAATGTCTTTCCAGGTTTTTTAAAATATGTTAATCATCTTGTCCTGTCACTTTTTTTTTTTTTTTTGGCCGCCCCATGCAGCATGTGGGATCCTAGTTCCCAGGCCAGGGATCGAACCCATGCCCACTGCATTGGGAACGTGGAGTCTTAACCACTGGACCACCAGGGAAGTCCCATCCTGTCACTTTTTTTTACATGGCATAATTATAAACCTTGGTCATCATTTTACCTTCCTGGATGTAATATAATTTTATTATCCATTTTAGAATATTGGATTCATAGAACTACAGCAGTTTAGATATAGATTAGGTTTATGCTGACATTGAAGCAGGAAATCTCCCAGATCCCAGTGGCTTAATCCAGTAGAATTGTTTTTTTTCCTATGAGTACAATTGAGGTGGTGAGAAGGTGATGCTCTACTTAAGGGACCCAAGTTTATAGACGTTCTGCCATCTTCAGCTGGCTCTTCCAATGTTGCCTAGGATATTGACCACCAGTTGACTTATAGGAGAAGAGAGAGAACTCACCAAGGGAAGTTTTTATTGTCCTGTCCTGGAAGTGCTACGTGATACTTTCACCTACATTTCATTGGCCAGAACTCAGTCATGAGGCCACACTAACTGCATGCAATACGAGGAAATATAGTTTGTCTTTGTGCCCAGGAGAAAAAGGAAATGAATTAGGTCAACAGTTAGCCAGTCTGTTACTATCTGGGATATCCAAGTCTAATACCTTAATTGTACATATGACAGTAGTAAAGTTCAAAAAGATAGAAGTGACTTGTCCAAGGTATACTTATTGGCGGAGTGGTGACTACAACCCAGCTTCACAGTTATCTCCAACATATTATTTGTTTTTATCTGTAAATACTAGATTATCTTTTTTTTTTTTTCCTGAATTACCTTTTTTTTTTTTTCCCCCCCACTGGCCCACTGGCATGCAGGTTCCCTGACCAGGGATTGAACCTGTGCCCCCTACAGTGGAAGCACGGGGTCTTAACCACTGGACCACCAGGGAAGTCCCTAGATTGAGCATCTTTGAAAGAGAAGTACTCCTCCCTTTAAACACGGCTATAATGCTATTATCATACACCTTCAGAAATCAGTAGTAATTCCTTAATATTATGGAGTTTTATTGTTGCTGTTTTGTCAATTTATTCACCCCCACCCCCCACCCCCCAGCCCCCTGCCGCAGTATTCCAGTGTTTTTAGCTTGCTTTGTATTCTGCTTGGTCTTCATATGTGCTGTTGAATCTGGCTACATGTCTTTTCTAAGTTTTGGAAATTCTTGCCTGTTATCTCTTCACACATTGTTTTTGTTCCATTCTTTCTTTCCTTCTGGGATACCAATTACATGTATGTTAAAAATTTTTTTTAAAACATTCTTTGTTCTTTTCTGATGAGATTAGGTGCATTCAGGGTGGTATGGCTGTAGACTGTGTTCTTTTCTGTATCTTCTGTCTTTCTGCTTTCTGTACTTTAGTCTGGATATTTTTTTCTGATCCTTTTTCCAGACCACTAATTCTCTCTTCAGGTAATTTTGATATCCTGTTAACACCATCCACTGGGGTGTTAGTTTTAATTACTGTTTTTCAGTTCTAGAATTTCCATTTGGTTCTTTTTTTTTAATAGTCTAGTTCTCTGGCTTAATTCTGAGTCTTGCCTTTCATTATCTCTAATATGTTAAACATAAATTTTTTATTTTATTTACTTTTTATTATTATTTTTCCTTCCAGTTTTTTTTTTTTTTTTGCGGTATGCAGGCCTCTCACTGTTGTGGCCTCTCCTGTTGCGGAGCACAGGCTTCGAATGCACAGGCTCAGCGGCCATGGCTCACGGGCCCAGCCGCTCCACGGCATGTGGGATCCTCCCAGACCGGGGCACGAACCCGTGACCCCTGCATCGGCAGGTGGACTCTCAACCACTGTGCCACCAGAGAAGCCCTCCTTCCAGTTTTACTGAGATATAGTTGACATAGAGCACTGTATAAGTTTAAGGTGCACAGTATAATGATTTGACTTACATACATCATGAAATGATTACCTCAACAGGTTCAGTGAACATCCATCATCTCATGATAAAAAGAGATAAAAATTAAAGAAGTAGAAAAGAAGTATTTTTTCTTGTGGTGAGAAGTCTTAGGATTTACTGTCAACACCTTTCATATATAACATATAGCAGAGTTATATTTATCACGTTGTACTTTATATCCCTAGTACTTATTTCTTATAACTGGAAGTTGGTACCTTTTGACTGTCTTCATCCAATTCCCCTCCCCTCCATCTCTGGTAACCACAGACCTGATCTCTTTTTCTATGAGTTTTAAATGTAATATTTAAAAATTTTATGTCTGATAACTTCATTATCTAGATCTCCTGTGAGGATTGTTTGTTTTTCTTTAGGTTTTCAGTTAAGTTATCTTACCTTGTCATTATTTACCTGGTTATATGTCATTGAGTGGTGGGCATTGTATATGAGAAATAGTATTGATTAACTAGAGGTCTAGGACAATGGTATCTTTCTCCAGAGAATTTGTATGTTTGTTTTTGGGTAGGTGGTTGGGCAGTGGGCACTAGCAATCCTAGAACATCTTATTCTAGTGAGGGAGTGTGAGGATTCAATGCTGGGTTTCCGTTCTTGGGAGATTTTCTCGTAATTCTTTGATTTCACCTTTAATTTTATGTATAGCCTTTTGTGGCAACGATCCAGAGCCTGGTGGTTTACCAGACTCCTTAGGAACCTTAGAGCGCTTTTGGTACTAGTTTTTGCTCTCTTAACCCTACAAGTGTTTTAACACTCTGCTTAGCTTCTCAGCTTTCTTTACTAGAATCGTCAGTCATCTCCAGGGGAAAAGCAGCCCTATTACCTCTCTTGGAAGTTTTGATACACAGTTTGCTGGCATTGTTCTTTCAGTCAGCTAAAAGTTCTAGTTCTTTTTCCTGTGAGTTGTTAAGCTAGATCTGCTGTTCATCCTGTTGCTCATCTTGCCACTGTTACGAGTTTCTCTTTTTAAATTAAATGCTGACTCCGTTTCATCTTCATTTCATGTTGTTTTAGTCACTGTAGTGAATGCGTGTCTTTTGTTCCAGAGTCAGGCGTTGATTTTAACCATATACATGGAGGTCTTGTCATCGTTTTCCTCTCCTTCAAATTTGTTTGGCTGTTTTACTTTTACCAGTTGCAGCTTAAATGAAACGATTGAGGTTGGGAGACTGGGGGGGGAGTTGAAGTTTGAAATATAGATGTTTGGGATAGGTAATGGCCATCTCATTGATCCTGAAGCTCAGCCTATGGGTTTGTTTGACTTAGATGAAAGTGAAGAGGAAGAAGATGATTTGTTGCAAAGGACTGGGAATTTCATCTCCACATCAACCTCTCTTCCTAAAGGAATCTTAAAGGTGAGAATCAGTAAAATTGGGTCAATCCAACTAATTACCTCTGAAATCCAGTATACTTCCCAGTTACAAATGTATGGATTCCTGTTATCTGTGGGATTAAATGTGCTTGCTGTCATTTTGCCTTGGTAAATGTTTGTGTTAGGTTTTTTACCTTTTGCAAAAACAAGATTAAATTATGTTCCCAGGAATTTTTTAGGAATGTTATTTGATTCCTCCGTTTGCATTTCTTGTTCCTTCTGTTGGCACCAGCCTTGTTCATGCTGCTCTCATCTCCCGCCCAGTGCATAGCAACAGCTTTGTGGCTAGACTCTCCACTTCCACTTTCCTTCTTCCTAAACCGTTCTTCCTATAGTAGCCTGAGGGCTCTTTTAAAAATAAAATATCATGTCCTGTCACTTTTCATTGCTCTTTGAAAACTTCTGAATTCCTTACCATAGTCTACACTGCCCTTCACAGGATCTGGCCTTTGCCGATGTCTTCAACTTCATCTGATGCCTTTTCCTCTTATTCCTTACTCATGCCACACAGGCCTTCTTTCTGTTTCTTGCACGTGCCAAGTTCTTTCCTGCCCCTGAACCTTTGCTCTTGCTCATCCCTCCATGTGTTCTTTAAGCACTGCCAGTGACCACCTCATTCTTAACTTTTTTTTTTTTTTTTCCCGGTACACGGGCCTCTCACTGTTGTGGCCTCTCCCGTTGCGGAGCACAGGCTCCGGACGCGCAGGCTCAGCGGCCATGGCTCACGGGCCCAGCCGCTCCGCGGCATGTGGGATCTTCCCAGACTGGGGCACGAACCCACGTCCCCTGCATCGGCAGGCGGACTCTCAACCACTGCGCCACCAGGGAAGCCCTCATTCTCACTTTTCTGCTCACGTGACGCCCTAGAAATGTCTTTCCTTGCCATCTTACCTAAAGTGGCACCTTTCTGCTCACATGATGCCCTAGAAATGTCTTTCCTTGCCATGCTATCTGAAGTGGCTTACTCTAGTTACTGTCTAACTCATCACTGTGTCTCACTTGTTCATTGTGGTAACCAAGTGCCTACCCAGCACTTGCTTCAGTTAAATATATGCCAAATGAACAGTTCTCTCTTTGACATAATTTTCCCCATTATAAAAGGGTAGCATGCGAATTTAGATGGTGAGAGGGGACCTTATTATGGTAAATTATTAGACAGAGTGATTCTGTCTCTCCCCACCCTGTGCAGATAATTCATTTAGCTCCTCATAGGGTGAATTCACCTCCATTGAAAATGTAGTCACCACAAAAATTTATCATCAGGGGTTACAAAGAAAACATCATACAATACTGTGTTTTTTATGTAATTGCATTTTCAATGTAGTGGAAGCCCCCGAAAAGTGGATTCTTGTATGGTAAAGCACTGTACTAGAATACTAGTTGGTAGCAGAGCTGTGGTCTTCTGGTTACTCTTCCAATGCACTTTCTTCTGCATTGTAAACTACTTCATAATGTCTTCATGCTTTAAAGAAAATAATGTTAACCCATTCGAATTGATAAAATTCCAGCTTTATTTTTCTGTAGATGAAGCACTGCCAGCATGCTAATGCTGAACGTCCTACTACTGCTCGGATCTCGTCTGTGCAGTTCCATCCTCGTGCACAGGTTGTGATGGTCGCTGGACTAGATAATGCTGTATCGCTATTTCAGGTATGCATTTTTTTTTTTTTCCTGCGGTACGCGGGCCTCTCACTGTTGTGGCCTCTCCCGTTGCGGAGCACAGGCTCCGGACGCGCAGGCTCAGCGGCCATGGCTCACGGGCCTAGCCGCTTCACGGCATGTGGGATCTTCCCAGACCAGGGCACAAACCCACGTCCCCTGCATCGGCAGGCGGACTCTCAACCACTGCGCCACCAGGGAAACCCTCATTCTTACTTTTCTGCTCACGTGAGGCCCTAGAAATGTCTTTCCTCGCCACCTTACCTAAAGTGGCACCTTTCTACTCGCTTGATGCCCTAGAAATGTCTTTCCAGGGAAAGACACTGTGCCACCAGGGAAGCCCCAGGTATGCATTTTTAAATGAAGACTTGTAGGGACTTCCCTGGTGGCACAGCGGTTAAGAATCCGCCTGCCAATGCAGGGGACACGGGTTTGATCCCTGGTGTCGGAAGATCCTACATGCCGCAGAGCAGCTAAGCCTGTGCACCACAGCTACTGAGCCTGTGCTCTAGTGCCCGTGAGCCACAACTACTGAGTCCATGTGCCACAACTACTGAAACCCATGTGCCTAGAGCCCTTGCTCCACAACAAGAGAAGCCACCACAATGAGAAGCCCGTGCACTGCAATGAAGAGTAGCCCCCACTCGCTGCAACTAGAGAAAGTCCGTGCACAGCAACGAAGACCCACCGCAGCCAAAACTAAGTAAACAAATTTTTAAAAAAAGACTTGTAGTGAAAAGTGTTTACAATCAGCTTACATGGTCTGTGGAAATAATCAAAAGGAATATTTTGTACTTCCTTATAGGTTGATGGAAAAACAAATCCTAAAATTCAGAGCATCTATTTGGAAAAGTTTCCAATCTTTAAAGCTTGTTTTAGTGCTAATGGAGAAGAGGTTTTAGCCACGAGTACTCACAGCAAGGTTCTTTATGTCTATGATATGCTGGCTGGAAAGCTAATTCCTGTGCATCAAGTAAGAGGTAAGGTTTTTAACGAACATATAGCTGACACGCACCTCCCTCCCCTGCAGCCCATAGTTGAGTTTGTTTAACAGTATTTACAACCACTTTTTTTCCTCCCCATAGAATTATTAAAAATAAGGATTTCTTTGGTTTTAGCATTTGGAAAATGTCGTGTTGTTGAGATAACATGTTTGAATGAAAAAAGTGAACTGACTTTTTACTGAGTACCTATGGGAAGAAAAGCATAATTTGCAAGTATATATTCCCCTAGACCAGAAAAGCAGTTGCACATACTTGGCTGTAAAATTAGCAGTTGCTGCAGCAGAAAGAACATGAGCCTGGGAGCTAGAAGACCTGGGTTCTACTTCCTTGGACAAATTATTTCACTCCTCTGACCTGAAATTTGGGTGCCCTCCAGCTCTTCTGCTGTTTATTATAATACAATTTTGGTTTATGTTTAAAGGAAATAAAGCACTGCTTTTGGAATTTGTAATGTAGTTTGAAGAATGAACTACTTAAATAATACATCTTTTTTTATCAGATGAAACTTTATCTTTCCTCTGCTTTATCTCTTCTTCTGCATTCTCCTACTCCCATTACCTCAAAAATATAATGACACCTTCATGAATCCTTTGGGAACCAAAGTCCTTGTAATGAAGTTGGTTGGGGTAACATTATAAATCTTGGGAGGTGTTGTTGTCATATGCTACAGCTTGCTGGCTGTCTCCCTGTTAAATTGCACATATGTGGGGCTGTAAAGGTTACAGGTTGCTCTGTACAGCCTTTTTTCTGCTAGTGGTTAAAAGTGAGTAAGGCCAACTTTAGAAACATTTATGAAGTTCATTTTCAGTGTTTCCGGTCTGGTCTTTCCTGTGTTCCTGACACTTTCAGTGATCCTTTCCAAGGGGTTTTCTTCTCTTTTTTTTTTTCTTTCTCTCCCGTTGCGGAGCACAGGCTCCGGACGCGCAGGCTCAGCGGCCATGGCTCACGGGCCCAGCTGCTCCATGGCATGTGGAATGTTCCCAGACCGGGGCACGAACCCGTGTCCCCTAGCATTGGCAGGCGGACTCGCAATCACTGCGCCACCAGGGAAGCCCTCCAAGGGGGGGGGGGGGTTTAATTTATCTATTTATGCTTTAAATCAGTGCTTCTCAAACATTAATGTGCATGCGAATCACCTGGGGATCTTGTTAAAATGCAGACTCTGATTCTGTTGTTCTGAGGCGGGCCTGATTCTGCATTTCTAACAAGTTCTCAGATGCTGCTGATGCTACTGGTCCATGGACTTCCCTTTGAGTTGGAAAACCTTAAACTGTCTCCCCATATTGAAATAGGAAACAACATGTAGTAGTTATTAAATGTCATTCCGCTAATCAAAAGGAATGTGCTCTGGTCCTTCCTTGCCTTGCATCCTCTTGGGAAAAGCAAACCAGGGGTGGCTGAGATCCAGTAGTTAGTGATGTGTACTGTGGATCTGCTGGTGTGCAGGGGTGTGTATCTGATCACCGGATTCTTCTAAAACATGGCATTTATCTTTGCCTTTTAATATTTTTCCTTCTCTTTCCTCAATAAGCATAACTTGGTAATAATGATAATTATAATAGTAATGGTAAATCACATTTATTTCTTCTTGTGGTGTTGTTATTGAATATAATTCTCAGTCTCTCGTGATTATAAAACAGTATTCATAACTCGAAATTAATTAAGGACAGTAGAACAAGGGGGAAAATTGCTGACAAGTTAGGATATGCAAGCCTTACATGTATGTGAGCTCTTGGTTCTTGCAAATGCAAGTCTGAAAAATGAAGAATTCAGAATTGATGCATTCTGAAGAATTTCGCTTTGATGGTTCCTTCCACTAACCTGTCAGGGCTTTTAAAGTGGGGTCCGTGGACTCTCAAAATTCAGGGGTCTGTGAAGCTGGATAGGAAAAACATTCCACCTTTATTTTCACTAATTTCTAAATCAAATTTAGCATTTCCTTCGGTTACGAAAGATTTAAACAACCATTATTTTGAGAAGGGTGTCATACACTTCACCAGACTGGCGCACAGAAAGGTTAAGAACCACAGATTACTATTTCAAAGTTCAGAAGCAGTTTCTGTTGCATCATTTAGAAGGACAGTTCTTTTATCTATATCTATCCGTCTGTGCCGGGTCTTAGTTGTGGCACATGGGATCTTTGTTGCCACATGCGAGATCTTCACTGCAGCATGCGGGAATCTTTTAGTCGTGGCATGTGGACTCTTATTTGTGGCACGTGGAATCTAGTTCCCTGACCAGGGATCGAACCCGGGCTGCCTGCATTGGGAGCACCGAGTCTTAACCACTGGACCACCAGGGAAGTCCCTAGAAGGATAGTTCTTTTTTTTTTAAAGATTTATTTATTATTTATTTAATTAATTTTATTCTTGGCTGCATCGGGTCTTAGTTGCGGCACACGGGATCTTCGTTGAGGCATGTGGGATCTTCTCTTGCGGTGTGCAGGCTTCTCTCTAGTCGTGGCGTGTGGGGTTTCTCTCTCTAGTTGTGGTGCATGGGACATGGGCTCCAGAGCACGTGGGCTCTGTAGTTTGCAGCATGCAGACTCTCTGGTTGAGGTGCCCGAGCTCAGTAGTTGGGGTGCGTGGGCTTAGTTGCCCCGAGGCATGTGGAATCTTAGTTCTGTGATCAGGGATCTAACCCCTGTCCCCTGCAGTGCAAGGTGGATTCTTTACCGCTGGACCACCAGGGAAGTCCCAGAAGGGCAGTTCTTAAGGGAGCTGTCTTGTTCTAGGAAAACACAAAGAATTTGACCATTTGGGAATTCAGTTAGTTTGTCAGGCAGCCATTTTGATTTATAGGCATATGGTCATTGCTGAGCCTTAGTTTTCTCTTTCTGTAAGCTCAAGGGTTCTAAAATATTAAAAGAATTTTTTAGAAGATTGTAACTAAGCACCAGTTCACTTCCCATCCTATGGAATTTGGCTCTATTCTAATTAAATTAGCCATCCTTTTCTTATCTATCAGTTGCTCAGCAGTTGACCTAAAAATCTCATTCCTGGGACTTCCTGGCGGTCCAGTGGTTAAGACTCCGTGCTTCCAATGCAGGGGGCGTGGGTTCGATCCCTGGTCTGGGAACTAATATCCCACATGCTGTGTGGGGTGGCCAAAAAAATCTCATTCCCTAATCCATAGAAACATTTATACCTGACATCTTTAAAGCTCTGTATCTTCTTTCTCAAGGCCATGTTATAAATTTTGTCGGGCTTCAATTTTTTTTTTTTGTTAGTTTCTGCTTTATAACAAAGTGAATCAGTTATACATATACATATGTTCCCATATCTCTTCCCTCTTGCGTCTGCCTCCCTCCCACCCTCCCACCCTCCCTATCCCACCCCTCTAGGTGGTCACAAAGCACCGAGCTGATCTCCCTGTGCTATGTGGCTGCTTCCCACTAGCTATTTTACGTTTGGTAGTGTATATATGTCCGTGCCACTCTCTCGCTTTGTCACAGCTTACCCTTCCCCCTCCCCATATCCTCAAGTCCATTCTCTAGTAGGTCTGTGTCTTTATTCCTGTCTTACCCCTAGGTTCTTCATGCCTTTTTTTTTTTCTTAAATTCCATATATATGTGTTAGCATACAGTATTTGTCTTTCTCTTTCTGACTTACTTCACTCTGTATGACAGACTCTAGGTCCATCCACCTCATTACAAATAGCTCAATTTCGTTTCTTTTCATGGCTGAGTAATATTCCATTGTATATATGTGCCACATCTTCTTTATCCATTCATCCAATGATGGACACTTAGGTTGTTTCCATCTCCGGGCTATTGTAAATAGAGCTGCAATGAACATTTTGGTACATGACTCTTTTTGAATTATGGTTTTCTCAGGGTATATGCCCAGTAGTGGGATTGCTGGGTCATATGGTAGTTCTATTTGTAGTTTTTTAAGGAACCTCCATACTGTTCTCCATAGTGGCTGTACCAATTCACATTCCCACCAACAGTGCGAGAGTGTCCCCTTTTCTCCACACCCTCTCCAGCATTTATTGTTTCTAGATTTTTTCATGATGGCCATTCTGACTGGTGTGAGATGATATCTCATCGTAGTTTTGATTTGCATTTCTCTAATGATTAATGATGTTGAGCATTCTTTCATGTGTTTATTGGCAGTCTGTATATCTTCTTTGGAGAAATGTCTATTTGGGTCTTCTGCCCATTTTTGGATTGGGTTGTTTTTTTGTTATTGAGCTGCATGAGCTGCTTATAAATTTTGGAGATTAATCCTTTGTCAGTTGCTTCGTTTGCAAATATTTTCTCCCATTCTGAGGGTTGTCTTTTGGTCTTGTTTATGGTTTCCTTTGCTGTGCAAAAGCTTTGAAGTTTCATTAGGTCCCATTTGTTTATTTTTTGGTTTTATTTCCATTTCTCTAGGAGGTGGGTCAAAAAGGATCTTGCTCTGATTTATGTCATAGAGTGTTCTGCCTATGTTTTCCTCCAAGAGTTTGATATTTTCTGGCCTTACATTTAGGTCTTTAATCCATTTTGAGCTTATTTTTGTGTATGGTGTTAGGGAGTGATCTAATCTCATACTTTTACATGTACCTGTCCAGTTTTCCCAGCACCACTTATTGAAGAGGCTGTCCTTTCTCCACTGTACATTCCTGCCTCCTTTATCAAAGATAAAGTGACCATATGTGCGTGGGTTTATCTCTGGGCTTTCTATTTTGTTCCATCGATCTTTCTGTTTTTGTGCCAGTACCATACTGTCTTTATTACTGTGGCTTTGTAGTATAGTCTGAAGTCAGGGAGCCTGATTCCTCCAGCTCCATTTTTCAAGATTGCTTTGGCTATTTGGGGTCTTTTGTGTTTCCATACAAATTGTGAAATTTTTTGTTCTAGTTCTGTGGAAAATGCCAGTGGTAGTTTGCTAGGGATTGCATTGAATCTATAGATTGCTTTGGGTAGTAGAGTCATTTTCACAATGTTGATTCTCCCAATCCAAGAACATGGTATATCTCTCCATCTATTTGTATCATCTTTAATTTCTTTCATCAGTGTCTTAATAATTTTCTGCATACAGGTCTTTTGTCTCCTTAGGTATATTCCTAGACGTTTTATTCTTTTTGTTGCAGTGGTAAATGGGAGTGTTTTCTTAATTTCTCTTTCCCATTTTTCATCATTCGTGTATAGGAATGCCAGAGATTTTTGTGCATTAATGTTGTGTCCTGCTACTTTACCAGATTCATTGATCAGCTCTAGTAGTTTTCTGGTAGCATCTTTAGGATTCTCTATGTATAGTATCATGTCATCTGCAAACAGTGACAACTTTACTTCTTCTTCATCAACTCTTGAATACACTACTGACACATGGTTTTGTTTTGTTTTTTCTTTTTGATCCACAAAGTTAAGAATTAGACTCCCATTCATCATGGGATGTATAGTAGGTGGCTAGCAACTAGTTTCTGCATGTTACTGTGTTTTAGCTGTCTCTGTGGCAGTGTATTTTCCTTCTGGTGATGAACGTTTTGACAGAGAAGTATAATTTATCCTTTTAGTTACTTACAGGTATTACTTTTACGTTTGGAAAATTAGTCGATAAGTTTACTGGTTGGAGAGCTGGCTCTCAGGCCTGTAATTAGAATGGTGAATGTTAACCAAGACAAACAACAGAAGTTCGCTAAGCATTTTGTAGTGACCTTGTATTTCGGTCATACTCAATGATGCATGGGGTCAGACTTATTCAGAGCCTGAGCCCATGTTTTATTTAATGCACTTAAAAAGTAAGAAACTCTCAATTGTCAGTGAAAGCTGTACTGTAAACCATTAATCCTTGTTCATTCATCTCCTTTCTTAGGTTTGAAGGAGAAGATAGTGAGGAGCTTCGAAGTCTCCCCAGATGGGTCCTTTTTGCTTATAAATGGTGTTGCTGGATATTTTCACTTGCTGTCAATGAAGGTGAACCATTATTAGCTGTTGCTTGTTCTTCTAGGATAAGACGTTAGTGTAGGGATGGTCTTGAACCATAACTCATGGTGTCCTTAAACCTGCATCTCAAGTAGAGGAACATATTGAGACTTGGGGAGAAGTTGTGGGCAGTTCGGGAAGAATTTTTTTTTTGAGGGTAGGGATAAACAAAGTTGAGTAGGTGCTACAAAATAGAGAACTAGATTGCTTTTATTCTGCACGTTGCGATTCTTCTCTGCAGCGCCTAACAATTTGATAAATAATATTGTTCTTCCAGACTAAAGAGCTACTTGGTAGTATGAAAATTAATGGAAGGATTGCAGCATCCACATTCTCTTCAGATAGTAAGAAAGTATATGCATCTTCAGGTAAGTTAAGTTAATGATAAGATGATCCGAAGCTTCTTTGAAGCTTTGGGTGTGTTTAAATACCAACTTTAACCAAAACTGGGTTTGATTTGAGACTTTTTTGTGTTAGTAAGAAAATCATTTTTATTTTTACAATTCATTTTTCATTGCCATTTGCCTTCTCATTTACTAACTAGTAATGGTGAAGGGTTAACCACTTAACATGCACTGTTTGGGGAAAAGATGGGAAGAAAATGCATTTTATTTAATTAATTAGTTAAGTTTTGACTATGTTGGGTTTTCGTTGTCACGCGGGCTTTCTCTAGTTGCGGCGAGCGGGGGCTGCTCTTCGTTGCGGTGCGTGGGCTTCTCACTGCAGTGGCTTCTCTTGTTGCAGAGCACGGGCTCTAGGTGTGTGGGCTTCGGTAGTTGTGGCCTGCGAACTCAGTAGTTGTGGCTCGCGGGCTATAGAGCACAGGCTCAGTAGTTTTTGGTGCATGGGCTTAGTTGCTCCGTGGCATGTAGGATCCTCCCGGACCGGGGATCAGACCCATGTCTCCTGCGTTGGCAGGCGGATTCTTAACCACTGCGCCATCAGGGAAGTCCCCAGAAAATGCATTTTAAAAGATGACTTATTCTGAGACTTTCTTACTTTCTTTTTGAAAGTTACTTAGAATCATCACTTCTTTTAGCCTCTTTTGACTTGGATAATGTTTGGAATTTTATTCATTATTGACTGAAAACAATTCTGATCTCATCCTGACATTTCTTTAGTACTACCAACCAACCCTTTATCATTCCTGACAGTCTCTAATCTTGTGCTTTTCTGCTGGCCTTTCTGAATGTCCTGTGACTCTTACCCCTTTCCCTAAAGGATCTTGGGGACCAACACAAGCTCAGCGTAGCTCATGCTGTTTGGTAGTGGGAGGCATTAGAGTGGTTCTGCCAGTGAGTATTATTCTTCAATCTATTCAAAAACTTTTTTTAAAAAAAGGATTAAGTTTAGCATTAACTTTAATTTTTGTTTTGGTTTTGGCCCAGGATCAAACTTTCACAAGGTTGAGTTACTTACATTTGTATGTTTTTAATCCAATAATATAAGAATGTCAGCAGCATATATAGTCTCTGTTAATTAATATGCTAGGTTTTATGAGGGGTAAGGAATAAACATTGGTTCAGAGAAATAATGTTCCTAATGAAATGGCCCTTGGATCCTGGGAGAGTCAGAGTTGGGGAGAAGAGTTGAAGGGTCAGCACAGATACTGAGATTTGGTTATATGAATTGGATATAGATGTTAAATATTTACAAATTAGGTTAGTACCATGGAGGTCTAATTTACCATAAGAAGAAAGGTCCTAAAATCAGAGAAGGAGTAATCAAAAGTTGAGCCTTGGTAAGTTAGGGGTTACCTATATTTTGATTGGTGTTCTCCCCCCTCCCCTTCCTCCTTTCCTTCTTCTGTAAGGAGTGATTTATGTGATTGGCATCATATTGTTCATATTTATTGTTTTATATGTATAAAGAATATTTTGATAGAAGGAGTGTTGAAGAAAGAATTTACCTTTTACCTTTTTAGCTGAACCAGTTTTTTCTTTTTGTTTTCTCTTGGATTAATTATTGCTTCTTAAGTCAACATCAACTTATGACCATCTAATACACTTGCTTTCTAGATGGTCTTCCTGCCCTTGATCCCTTCTGTCCCCATTTTAGTCTGTTGCTAGCTAGGCTGATCTTTAAACCCCTTCCTTTATCGTACCATTATGCTACAGACAGACATAAGTTTTTAAAATTTGAGCCTATTAAATTTTTTCTAAATACATATTTTACTTCTACCTAACCTAAACCCTTATGCCAGCCTGGGAAATTTTGTTTCTTAATGAAACAGTTGAAACAGTGAGATTCATTGAATTCTCATTGGAAGGATAATAGTATAGAAGGGTGAACGTTAGAGCAATATCCACATAAAAGAAAGATGAAATACATGAGTGAGGAGCCACCTTTGAGATGGGTATAGGGTCATTATACACATCTATAATGGGTGTGAGGAAGGGGGTGATCATCAATATTGAGTGTATAGGAGAGAGAAAAAAGAGGACTGATTTTGGCAATTAGATGGCCATTTCTATCATGAAAATATTTGTGTTCTCATCAGATTTAATATCCTTTATCTTCCACACACTCTCCCTTCTCTAAACTATTTGTGCTTATTACAGTAAATTATCCATGCCTCCTTAATTAAATCATAAATTCCTTTTGGTCTGGAGCAGTTCATTCTTCATTTCCTCCTCTGTCGTCAGCTTCATCCTCAGTTTGGTATCTAAATCACCTAGCCTCACATGTTAGTTACTCTGATACCTCTTGATAGATGTTGGAGAACCTTTGCTGGTGGGTTTTTTGTTTTTTCAAATTTTGCGCCAATAATTTATCTGAGTGAAATGTAGAAACTTTTTCTGAAAGTTCAACTCAAGCCAAGAGTTTGTGATTTTCACTCTAAACCTAAAGGTATTGTTTATTAATGACTAATGAGGATGTAGTTTTCTATATATGAAAATGTATACAAGAAACATTTTTAGACCAGTCTTCTAGACCTAGGACAATTATAGTATATAGTAGGTCTTTATTTGTAGTATCTTGTACTATTAAAGAGGGACTAAGAATAGTCAGTTCACTTGCCTTTCAAGTTTAAAACAAAATTAACCAAACCCGTTTTTTGGCTGTTTCATTCAGGGGATGGAGACGTTTATGTTTGGGATGTGAACTCTAGGAAGTGCCTTAACAGATTTGTTGATGAAGGCAGTTTATATGGATTAAGCATTGCCACATCTAGGAATGGACAGTATGTGGCTTGTGGGTAAGTAAACTGAGGTTCTGGTAACCTTTAATCACCTTTTGCTAATGAGAAAATATTAAAGAATTGAGGGGCTTCCCTGGTGGCGCAGTGGTTAAGAATCCGCCAGCCAATGCAGGGGATATGGGTTCAAGCTCCTGGTCCGGGAAGATCCACATGCCATGGAGCAACTAAGCCCGTGCGCCACAACTACTGAGCCTGCACTCTAGAGTCCACGACCCACAACTACTGAAGCGCCTAGAGCCCCTGCTCCTCAACAAGAGAAGTCACCGCAAAGAGAAGCCCACGCACCACAACGAAGAGTAGCCCCCACTTGCTGCAACCAGAGAAAGCCCGTGTGCAGCAACGAAGACCCAACGTAGCCAAAAATAAAATAAATAAATTTATAAAAAGAAAGAAAAAGAAAAAAGAATTGAGTATACTGAATGGTGCCTAGTAGTTCTGTTTATAAACTAGTAATATGAAATTAATAAACCCAGGTCTTACATTTTATTGTCTTAATAATATTTGTTAATATTTGTGTTTAATAATACTAATGGCAGTTTTTCAGCTCTTTAGCAATGAAGATACTGGACTACCTTATGTTATGGTATGTTTTCTTATGTTTGAAATATTTGTTTAAGTCTTAAAGATACTTAAAGCATTTTTGCCTTTAGCTAGCTAGGTGGTATAAACCAAAAACATGTTTTTTGGGAACACTGTTGTTAGTATTTTAGAGACTTTGAAAATATGAACTAGAACATGTTATTGTGTCACTGCTGAAAAAAATGGTTATTACACTGGGGAAAAGATGGCTTTATTGTCCTACTTGATTTTAAAGATGCAGGGTGGGAGGAGGGGGTATTGGATACTTACCTGTAATTCTAAACGATTTTACCTACCAAATCACTAATCAGCACCTGTAATTTTAGAACTTCCAGAAGTCAATCTTTATGACTTTCTTAGACTAAACACAATTGCTCCATAAAGAGATTTCAAATTCTCCCTTGGTGGGAGGTCCAGTGGGTCTTGCTGTTATAGCATACTCACCACTTTTTCTTCATTTCACTCCTTCAAAGGTTAAAATTGGGGAAACTGCTTATAAATATCCCTACCACCATTTGGAAATTGGTCAGCAGCTACCTTGGGGCCTGGGAAGAAAGGAAAGTGGAAGCAGGCTGTGGAGCTTGGAGGCCAGGCTAACGTCACGTGGGTCTGCATAGGCAGTAGGGCAGCCTGAGCCCAGCGTTGCTAGAGCTGTGCACTATGGCAGCAGTGCATGATTAGCAGGTCTTCTGAGACTAAAGCTCCTTTACAATGAAGACTGGTATTTAAATTAATTATAGATAATTTTAAGCAGACCTGCTTTTGCCTTTATGTGGGAAAGAATAACTGCACAAACATAACCTTCACTCAAATCTGTGAAGTTAATCTTTTTCTAGTCCTTGCCTCTCTTTTTTGTATCACTTTTTATTAATCGCCTTTGAAGGGCCCAAAGAGGAAAGAATCTAGTATTAGTTGTTTAAACTCATTTGATTTTAATTGCCTTTCAGTGTAATTGAATTCTGATGTGCTTGGTCAAAGACCATTATTAGGTTTTTATTGTTAAACCTGGAAAGAAAGGCCTTACCTTGTTAGAGGAATTTCCCATGTTATTAGACAGGCGGGGAAGAGTTGGTGGTGGAATCAGGGCAGAGGTAGGAGAAACTGAACTCACTTGACTGGTTGGCTGGCTGCTCCTTCCCTTCCTCCCACCTCCCTCTCTTACCCCTCTCCATGTACTGGTGTGAAATTTCTCTATCCTGGACTTTGCTGCTGGGAATTAACTCCTCCCTTGATCTCAAAATTTGTCTGATAGTGTCTGTTAACTCTTCTCAGTGTCCTGGCATAAAGTGGATGCTTTTGATTTACAGCTTTGCTCTGATAGGGAAATAGGGAAACTAAGAATGTTGTAAATAGAGAGGTCTGTTAGTTTACAGTATCTTTTTTTTATGGCTTTGGTTAACATTAAGGATTGCTGCATATTTTTAGAAAGTTTTCACATTAATTTGTACATCAGTGTTAGGACATACTTGGGAAATCATTAGGGACTAACCCTTCCTTACAGGTCGGGGCGGGGGGGCGCTGATGCCCTGAAGCGTTCTCTAAGACACAACTGAAATCATTGATAAGGAGGGGTCTTGAAGCCTGCAGTCTTACTTTTCCAGGTGCAGTGCCCTTCTCGCTCTACTGGGTAGAATCTTAGTTAAGTTGTACCTTCTGTATATGCATCTTCTGTATGTGCAGTAGTGTGTTTTGTGACTTCGTATCTAGTCTAGAAGTCAGTCAGTAAAAAAAAAAAAAGAAAAAGAAATATTTGAATGCTGGCTATGTATTACAAAGCACTGTATATTGAAGAATGGGAAGTTGAGACCTGGCATATTCTCTCCTTTGCACGTGACAGCTCTTTGAATACATAGACTTCAGAAGATAGCTCACTAAATTCAGGTGGCCCCATAAGGTGACTTGGAGAAGCCCCTGTATCTTGTTGCTGTTGCTTTATTTTCTCTGCTTTACAGTGAAGCAGTCAGGAGCATGTTGTGCTGCAGTCATGGAACATCGCTGGCTTGGGCGCCTGCCTTGGCTGGGGGTGTGCAACCGAGAAACCACTTTGGGCTCTTTGTATTTTGAGAACTGTTGGTCAAAGCCATAAAAATACCTGTTTTTATATTTTCTCATCAAAGTTCTATCAGGTGGTTAGATACTTGTTGACTTTAGTCTTCATTACCTTCTTAAAAATACACAAATTAAGATTGTCTTTTTACTAGTTTCCATCTAAATAGTCTTAAACTGTGCTCTGAATAATAATTACAATAAAAAGATTTATAATATTAATAGCAAAATTTTTCAGCACTTAGTATCTGCCAAGCACTGTTTTTCATATATAGCTGTATATGTGTATTTTGTGTGTGTGTGTATATATATATAAGCTACGTATGTATGTGTGTATACAAATATATATATAGATATTTTTTCATATATAATCTAACTTAATTCTCATTTCCTGCTCCATGATATTGGTACTATGATCCCTGCTTTACGGGTGGGGAAGCTGAGGCACTGTGAGTTAAGTAACTTGGTTAGGGTCAGACAGTAAGTGGAAGACCCAAGATTACAAATAGTCTGGCTCCAGAGCCGGAGCTTTTAACCTTTAAAATTTTTGTTTGTTTTCTTTTTAAAAATGTTATTGAAGTACAGTTGATCTACAATGGTGTGTTAATTTCTGCTGTACAGTAAAGTGACTCAGTTATACATATATATTCTTTTTCATATTCTTTTCCATTATGGTTTATCCCAGGATATTTACTATAGCTCCCTTTGCTATGCAGTAGGACCTTGTTGTTTATCCATCCTATATCTAATAGTTTGCCTCTGCTAATCCCACACTCCCACCCCTCCCCACCACCCCCAACCACAGGTCTGTTCTCTATGTCTGTGAGTCTGTTTCTGTTTTGTAGATATGTTCATTTGTGTCGTATTTTAGATTCCACGTATATAAGTGATATAATACTGTATTTGTCTTTCTCTTTCTGACTTACTTAATATGATAATCTCTGGGTCCATCCATGTTGCTGCAAATGGCATTATTTTATTCTTTTTTATGGCTGAGTATATTCATTGAATATAAATATATACCGTATCCATTCATCTGTCGACGGACATTTAGGTTGCTTCTGTGTCTTGGTTATTGTACATAGAGCTGCTCATAGCATAGGGGTGCATGTATCTTTTTGAATTATAGTTTTGTCAGGACTGTTTTATTTTATTGAGGTATAGTTGATGTGCAATATTGTGTAAGTTACAAATGTACAGTATAGTGATTCACAGTTTTAAAGTTTATACTCCATTTATAGTTATTAGAATATCGGCTATATTTCCTGTGTTGTACAATATATTCTTGTAGCTTATTTTATACATAATAGTTTGTACCTCTTAGACCCCTACCCCTATATTGCCCCTACTCGCTTCCCTCACCCCACTGGTAACCACTAGTTTGTTCTCTATATCTGTGTCTGTTTCTTTTTTGTTACATTTACGAGTTTGTTATATTTTTTAGATTCCACATATAAGTGTCATACAGTATTTGTCTTTCTCTGACTTATGTCATTTAGCTTAATGTCCTTCAAGTCCATCCATGTTGTTGCAAATGGCAACATTTCATTGTTTTTTATGGTTGAGTTCTACTGCCTTTTTAAAGGTACATCTCTGTGTGTTGATGTGTTTAAATATAAAATGGTACAATCACTAGGAGTTTTGCAAATTAAGGAGTCTTACAAGAAGTAAAGAACATTTAGTCCAGTTTGTCTTTAGAATGAATCCTTTTGTGCCATGTATATAATCCCTTTGGAAAATCAGCTTCAAACATTGTGTGCTTCAGCTTTTATATAGCTTTATCTTTTATCCTTTAAAATGTCTAAATATACCTTAGATTGCTATTTTTCCTACTGAAACCTGTGTTTTAAACCCTTAGCTTAAAACTTTGCTTCAGGATTTTTGTGATTTCAGTAATCTACCTGGATTGGGAGAGTGTGGAAACTAGTCTTTTGTAACTTAAAGCTAACAAAAAGTTTCTCTTTCTAAGATATTTTCAGTATTAGTTTATTCTGATGGTGATTGTCCCTTTTCTGTTATCTTTCCATTTGTTTGTATATCTGTTTTTAATTTCTTGCTGGTGTCTTAGTCTAATTCTGCACGTCCATCACAGTAACTTCTAGCCACATGTGCTATTTAATTTTAAATTAATTAAAATTAAAAAAAATCTAGTTCCTTGACGACACTGGCCACATTTTATGTATTCAGTAGCCACATGTGTCTAGTGGCTATCATGTTGAGCAGCACGGCTGTAGAGTATTTCCATAGTCACAGAAAGGTATACTGAGTAGTGCCCGTCTAATCCAGTCATTTTATTGATAAGGAAACTGAGGTCTATGAGTTAGGTAATTTAAGTGTTGTTACTCATCAGACTAGTTATTGGCAGAGCTGGATCTGGAACTCATGTTGTCTAGTTTCCAGTTCTGTGTTCTTTCCACACTGCCACCCCCAAGTATTTTTGATTTTATTTTAAAAGAATACTGAATAATTCAGGGCTATCGAAAAGTATGAAATTTGTTACGATTTAGGGCCTGGAATTAATAGTTCTTTAATTTTAGGGCTCTCATTGAACATATAAAATGGGTTTCATTTTGCTTCATCTAGAGATTGTTCAGGACATGTATGCTTTATAATGTAAGGAAAACCTGTTTTATTCAGGGATACGTTTTTGCTTCAGTTTCCTCATTGATGAAAACATTTATTGAGCATTGAGCTGGAGATTGTGAGATGGAACTATGCATCACCACCTTCTCATAGTTTTCGATCTTATGTGAGGACATGCATACATGTATCTCTGTTTACAAGGTGAGACGTCTTAAGGGCTGCAGTTGAGATACAGTGTTTTAATTTTAAGAATGTTAGGAATGGTGAAGGCTGTTATTGTTGAATGTCTGGAAAAGGTTTTGGGGGATATTGGCACTTGAGCTGGCCATTTTGAGGGCCAGGTGGGGTTCAGAGAAAGGCATTGCAGGTAGTGGAAAGGATGAGAAAATTCAGGTTTGTGTTCTGAGAGAAGTCTGGATGGGATGACTCTTAAGGGGGGTTAGGCTACAAAGGTAAGCAGTCAGGGGATAACTTGTAGAAAGGTCTTCTATGCTGTGTCGAAGAATATGGACATTAAGTGGAAAGAGAAACCATTAAGAGTTTTTAAGCAGAGGAGAATCATGATGATATTTGAATTTTAGAGTTTGAAGTAGATAATTTGCATGACAGCCTTTAGAAGGGGAATAGAGGTGCAGGTAAATGAGCCTTGAGGTCATTGCAATAATCCAGGCATTAAGTAGTAAAGGTGGGAATGGGAATAGGGAGATAGGTAAACAATGCTTGTAACATATGTCATAACTGCTTAGAAAATTGGGATGGGAGAGAAGCAGTGACATTATCAGGCTCCAGGCCAAGACAGCCAGAAGAGTGGAGTTGTCCATAGAATGAGGGTGGAGGAGGGAGGCGTGCCAGAGATAGGCGTGTCACGGGGCTGTTCCACAAGCAGTTAGAAGTGAGTGGAATTAAAGACACTGATGGTCCATGGGGGTAAATGAGATGAGAGAGACACTAGAGGTAGGTTGATGTGGTTAATTGTCATCATTCCTGTTGGGGAAGATTTTTGTGTACCAGGGTACGTCGTGGTTGCTGATCTGCTAATGGATTGGCTTCTTGATTCAAGAACCTGCTTCTAGTCCAATCAGCTGTGGTTGAGGGTGGAAAGATAACAGTCATGTCTGTTTCTTTAGTTTGGATTTCAGGGATGAGCTCCTTTCTCCCTTTGGTCCTGTTCTTCCACTTACGATACCTGGTTTTAGTTGTTGTTGTTCTTTGTTTGTTTTTTTAACCTAATATTTCCCTTCTCCATCTCACGTCTTACCTACCTCTTCCACAGAGCTTCACTGGAGCAACTTCACCTCATATTGATTTTTCCCTTCTTTGAGGTTCTAGATCACGTAAAGAGCTTAGCTTATGTTCTCCTGTATTTCTGGGTATTTCTTGCAGGTGTATTTTTTCTGGGGTTAAATTCCTTCTGATATTCTGTGTTCCTGTGACACTTTGCATATTGCTGGTTATATAGATATCATTCAATAAATAACCACTCTCAGTAGCATATTAGAATCAGTTATCAATATATTTTAGCACAAATACCACTATAAGTTTCCATATATCAAAATGATTAACTTGTACCATTTTTGTTCCACACATCTAAGCAACATAGGCTATATTTAAGGGTACTCTGATGTTCACGAGGATAAGATTTGATCTAAAATTGATATTTAGAAGAGAGTATATGGATTATAACTTTTCATCTTTAATTAAGATGGATTTAGGCATAAATTAGTTTTCAGCAAGAAAAGAGATTTAGTATAAAATAAGTACAGTGAATAGATATTTTGATCCAAGTCAAATATATAAATAAGGAAAATATAAATTTTGTCTCAGGTTGTTGTAACAAAGTACCATAGACTGGTAGCTTATAATCAACAGAAGCTTATTTCTCACATTTCTGGAGACTGGAAGTCTGAAATCAGGTTGCCAGCATGCTTGGGTCCTTGGTGAGGGCCTTCTTCCCAGGTTGCAATAGGCTGGCTTCTTGCTGTGACCCCACAGGGTGAAAAGAGAGTGAGAGAGCCTCTGGGGTCACTTTTATAAAGTCCCTGGGCTTCCCTGGTGGCGCAGTGGTTGAGAGTCCGCCTGCCGATGCAGGGGACACGGGTTCGTGCCCTGGTACGGGAAGATCCCACATGCCGCGGAGCGGCTGGGCCCATGAGCCATGGCCGCTGAGCCTGCGCGCCTGGAGCCTGTGCTCCGCAATGGCAGAGGCCACAACAGTGAGAGGCCTGCGTACCGAAAAAAAAAAAAAAGATCGTATAAAGTCCCTAATCCCATTCATGACCTAATTACCGCCCAAAGGCTCACCTCCTAATACCATTACGTTTCGGATTAAGATTTCGACATCAGAATTTTAGTGGGACACAGACGTTCAGTCCATAACAAAATTATATAAACCCAGGATATATATTGTTTCTCCTGAGTGGTTAATATGGACTATATAGTTAGCTGTCCTTAAATTAAGGCGTTCTTAATGTATATGAAATATATATCAGAAACTGTATATGTAAGCAGTTTGAAGACTTTAAAGCACTAAATCTAACATACTGTTTGTGTGTTGGCTATAATTTCAAGCTATGGAATCTTGTATGTGAACTGAATTTGTCTTGTGTATGCACTGTGCCTGGTTCACTGTAGGCCGCAAGTTTAAGTGAGAATGAGTATAGGAATGAGGGAACACTTAGTGGAACACATGTGTGTCGCCCTTGTTAGTTTGAGGCTTAATTTCTTGCATCTTTCAGGTTGATGTTGCATTTGCTAATTAAGTTTGCATTAAGTATCTATGAATTACAAGTACCTTATTCTTATTCCTTATAAATGATGCCCATAACATTAGGTTGTCTGAACGCTGAGGGCAAAAAAGTTTACTGAAAGTTCTTGTCTGTGGATGATTCTGTTAAAGCCATTAAGATCTACTTTTTATGAATATTGGGTATAATTCATTGCTGGTAAATGTTTCAGTTAACTTGGAGTGGATGATCATTTCCATAACTCTTGACTGTAGATATTCCTGGTAGAGCAAAAAATTAATATGCTTGCTGTTACAGCTGTTGTTCAGCACTGTTTTGGAAGTTCTCATAAATAGAATAGAATAAAAAAGGAAAGGAGGAGACCCATTTAGATAGGGGAAGGACGGCTCTCATTCGCATATTAGGATGTTAGGTTGGCCATAAATACCATGAGAGTGGCAGTCTTACTCTCTTTTGTTCACCTTTGCATCCGAGGCGATTAAATAGTGCCTGGCATAGAGTTGAAATTCAGTAAATATTTATTGAAGGAATGAATAATGAAGATTTTACGCTTTGTAGGATTTTCTAGCTAGGCTCGTAACTAAAAAGCTGCCAGAGTTAACGAGTTCAGTAAGACTACAGTAGAACTGACAGACTGTGTCTAGCTTTTGCCTTGGGATGAACTCTCCAGCCCATGGTCCCTGTGTAACACAATACGATTCCTGTAAATATCAGTTTGGGGGGTTAAATCTTTATTCACTTAGGTTGTGAAAACTCTTTTGCTTGTTTTTAATCTGTTGTATTCCTTTTTCTCTTTGCAGTTCTAATTGTGGAGTGGTAAACATATACAATCAAGATTCTTGTCTCCAAGAAGCAAACCCAAAGCCAATAAAAGCTATAATGAACTTGGTTACAGGTGTTACTTCTCTGACCTTCAATCCTACTACAGAGATCTTGGCAATTGCTTCAGAAAAAATGAAAGAAGCAGTCAGATTGGTAATATTTCTTTACCCTTTCCTTTTAGCATTGATAATTTTAAAATTTAAAGTTGAAAACATGGAAAAATAATAGGAAAGTGTTGGATTATTTTAAAAAGAGTAGCCTCTTTTGATGTAGAAATTCCTTATATTGTAGCTTTTGGGTGTTATTATAGAAATGACTAACAGTAGCCACCAAATTTGCATTATGTCAGTTCTTTTGGGAAAGCCGTGCTGTCCATTCCTAGCGTTTCTTAAGTGGTAGCCTTCATTTTCAGAGGTTTCTTTCGGCATATACATGAAGGAATATGTTTAAAGCAAACACTTCATTCCTCTATAGTTTTTTTTTTTAATTAATTAATTCATTCATTTATTTTTGGCTGCATTGGGTCTTCGTTGCTGTGCACGGTCTTTCTCTAGTTGTGGTGCGCAGGCTTCTCATTGAGGTGGCGTCTCGTTGTGGAGCACGGACTCTAGGTGCGTGGGCTTCAGTAGTTATGGTACACAGGCTCAGTAGTTGGGGCTCGTGAGCTCTAGAGCTCAGCCTCAGACGTTGTGGCGCACGGGCTTAATTGCCCCACGGCATGTGGGACCTTCCTGGGCCAGGGATCGAACCTGTGTCCCCTGCATTGGCAGGCGGATTCTTAACCACTGTGCCACCGGGGAAATCCCTAGTTTTCTTTCTTCATCTACTTTTTTAAGGCCTGGTGTCATAATGGAGTAGAGGCAATTCTTAATTTTTGAAAGTAAATTGAGCTTGAAATTAAATTGTATACAAAGATTGCAATTTAAATAGCTGGATAGTTACTTGTGAAGATAGCTCTGTGCCAGGGATCCCCAGGACTTCCCCCAGGTTTGGTGAATAGAATAGTAAATAAAAGGACTCACAGGACTCAGAATATGGTCAAACTCATGGCTAAGAATAATTACGGGGAAAGGATACAAAGCAAAATCAGCAAAAGGAAAAGGTGCATGGGGTGAAGCCTGGAAGAAACAGGCACAGGCTTCCAAGAGTCCTCTCCTAGTGCAAGTCACATAGGACACGTTTAATACAAGTCCTCTCCCAGTGCAAGACACATGGGACGCATTTAATACAAGTCCTCTCCCAGTGCAGGTCACATGGGACACGTTTAATACAAGTCCTCTCCCAGTGCAAGTCACATAGGACGCATTTAATACAAGTCCTCTCCCAGTGCAAGTCACATGGGACACATTTAATTCCTCCAACAGCAAGTTGTGACAACATGTGTTAAGTGTTTTCTGCCAGAGAAGCTCATTAGAGACTCAGTGCCCAAGGTTTTTATTGGGGGTTGATCATGTAGGTACCCTCTGCCTAGGAGGTACCCAAAGTAAAGGCTCCCAGAAGTAAAGGCAAGTGTTCAGCATAAACCACATGAGACAAATCATTTAGGCATAGTGAGCTGTCCTTATCATTTAGGGAAAGTTTCCCATGTGTGTAGGGACCTGTATGCCAGTCAAGTGCCCAGACGCCATCTAGGAGCCACTTGCAAGCGGGCCTTTCTAAGGATAGCAGCCTCAGGCCAGTGTTGACTCTTCTCTGCCCAACCTCAGAGTTCAGCTTAAATGTCACTGCATCTGTGTGAAGTTTCCTACCCTTCAGGCAGAACCAATTTCTTCATTCATTCAACAGTTACTTGCTGTGGGCCAGGTATACAGATGGCATAGAACTTTGAATGGCAGCATTACACTGTGCTGTTGTTATGTGTATACCATAAGCGCTTCACAGAGATTCTTATTTTTATCTTGCTTACTCAGCAAATAAACCGTACACACTTCATCAGCTTTGTTTAATAGTGTATAGTTTACAAAGATTTATAAAGAATTGTACAGAAATATTTTGAGCCAAATAACAGTCCTCAGAGGATTGGCTCACCCCAAGTCAACAGCTAGTAAAGGGCAGTGAACTGTGATGCTAGATTCCATATTCTTTCTAACATTTTAATGGTTTTCTGACCAAACTCCTCAGAACCCTAGAATGTGTATAGGACTTCAGATGGTAAGTAGGGCAAGTAGGAGGGTAAGCTCCTCCCTGTATTATATAGAGCAGCTTCAGTATTACTTGTGGTATGTATTGGCATTCTGCATAAGATTTTCTTTGAGGGAAGAAAGAGTTCTGCTGGAAAAAGTGTTTGGAAAATATAGCATTGTGTTTTATTGCCTCTTGAATGAATCATTTGATAAATGAGAGGATCCTAATTCAAGTCAGCTTTAAAATCTCCGCTCCTGTAATGGTAGTGGTGGACTAGTACATATTAACCTTTTATCATTTTAATGGTAGTAAGTTGTTTTAGAAAACCATGGGATCCATCTCTGTTGACATAATGTATTCTGCAAGATACCTAGTAGTTAGTTCTGCCTAGTTTGCTTCAGTGATCACGGCAGCATTTGTGGTTTTTTTATTGTGGCAAAATCACACAAGGAATTCATTAGTAACAGCCAACTCCCATTTTTTAAATGGTAGTCAACCGTAATACCTCATGGAAAGAAGCCAGGCATAGCTTTAGAATGCCTCCGTGAAACATTGGTAGTGTCATTAAATGCAGTCTCTTATAATGATCCAAAGAGTTCTGTTACTCCAGCACAAAGCAGTGAGTATAAATCTAAGCCATTGCACCAGTCAGAGACTCAGAAGTTAAATCGTTATTACATCTACAATCTTGGATGTTGTAGAAGTTGTGGAACTCCTTATCCATTAAATTAAGGATGAGAGACCTTTTATTTGTTGAATTTTGGTATCTGGACCGTTAAATGTAATACAGAAATTACGTTGGAGATAAAGGGAACTTTCTGAATTAAAGAAGTTGGGTTGTTTTTTTTTTTTTTTTTTTGGTGGTACGCGTGCCTCTCACTGTTGTGGCTCTCCTGTTGCGGAGCACAGGCTCCGGATGCGCAGGCTCACGGGCCCAGCCGCCCCGCGGGATGTGGGATCTTCCCGGACCGGGGCACGAACCCGTGTCCCTCGCATCGGCAGGCGGACTCTCAACCACTGCGCCACCAGGGAAGCCCAGCAGTTGGGTTTTTATGGGACTTTTTCTTATTAGTTCAATTACAACTTTTAATACGGGGGTCATAAAGAGAGGTTAGAGCACAGCTGAGTTCTAACCAGGTGGGGGTCATTGGTCTGAGGGAAGATGTACTAAAAACACTGGGGAATAGTTACAGTTGAGTCTTTTAGGAGGGCATAAACATGTTTTTTGCCCCTGATATCCAAGTCAGTAGGGGAGATAAAATTTAAAATTAAATTGTCCAGGGCTTCCCTGGTGGCGCCGTGGCTGAGAGTCCGCCTGCCGATGCAGGGGACGCAGGTTCGTGCCCCGGTCCGGGAAGATCCCACATGCCGCGGGGCGGCTGGACCCGTCAGCCATAGCCGCTGAGCCTGCGCGTCCGGAGCCTGTGCTCCGCAACGGGAGAGGCCACACAACAGTGAGAGGCCCGCGTACTGCAAAAAAAAAAAAAAAATTAAATTGCCCGTAAGTTGGTATTTATCCTCCATCAGGAAGAACACATCAGCTTGTCGTGTGAAACCATGGCCGCTGTGTACGGTTGTGTAGGTTATTTGTTGCACAAGGCACCACATCTAAAGAGACTCCATTTACATCATAAACTTTGTGTTTGTATTTACTGTAGTATTTCTGATCATTTTGGTAACAGAATTGTTCTGTTTATTTAGCTAGAAAATTACACAGCTACCTTCTGGTAAAAATGAACTTTAAAAAATTGCTTTGTGTCTTGTGCCCCAACTTTTGTGAACTTCTTAGCTTTAATGGGTCAAGACCACTTCTAGTGCCTTTGCATGATGCCAGGCTGTGCAGGCAGAGCCTGCTTCCCAGAGAAGTTGAAAATAATTGAAAATGGCTTGGAGATTCACTGTAAACTTTACTTTCTTGACAAAAAATGGTCAATAGGCATTTATTGGGGGAGTAGGGCCTAGTGACTGACTGAAACCAGTGTAATAGACAGGTGTATCTAACAGTGGGTTTTACCTGGTACTTGTCTATGAAAATCACCTTGATTGGGTGGTTTAAAGTCTCATCTAAAAGTGAAGGATGATAGACTACCATGATTAATAACTGAATGATAATTCTGTATGTGAGTATTAAGGTGCTGTATTTCTTGGAAGAGCTAGAGAATGTGTGAAAATGAGAGTTTGTTAAAATCCTAGTCTGCTTAAGGTAACGGCTTCCGTGCTTGGGTTTTATTTATCCACAAATTGGACGAGGACTTGTCTTGCCTAGCTTGGATTTGGGCCTGTTTTCCCCCAAGTAGACTTTCCTGGAGAAAGAGACCTGGCCTTGGGGTGAGCTTTTGGCTCTTTCTCAATCAGAACACAGTTTCACTTGGTGAACTAGGTTTTCATGGTTTAGCCCTCCTCAAGGAGAGATTGCAAAAGGCAAAGAATATACCACAAAATTGAGAAATAAAAGTGAAAAAAGGGGAAGTTAGATGATATTGGAAGATATGATATGACTTTGTCTTGGATTCAAACTCTTCATAATGTTTGAAGTATCTGTTCCTTGTGATTAAATTTTAGTATCATTTACTGTGGTTATTAAGTTAGAGCATTAATGGGCTCTACTATTGACTTTTCACTTTATTCATTCACTTTCGTTTGACCCTCCCAGGCACCATGCTAGATGCTGCATTTTAATGCAGCATCAAGAAAGCACTTTCTTCTCTTCCTTCCCTTCCTTCTTAGTTAATAGCACATTGAGAATCAAATTTTAATTTTGGAACACTTTGCCTTATTAAGAGAACTGTACTTGATGTGTGCTACAATCAAAATGAACTTTTTGTTCTAGCAAAATGACAGAATGAAGACTAAAATTTAAGAAAGATGAGCTCCCAGTTGTTGTAGTTTAAAGCTTTTTATTATTTCCTGCAGGTCCACCTTCCTTCCTGTACAGTATTTTCAAACTTCCCAGTTGTTAAAAAGAAGAATATTTCTCTTGTTTATACTATGGATTTTTCTCCCAGAAGTGGTTATTTTGCTTTGGGGAATGAAAAGGGCAAGGCCCTGATGTATAGGTAGGTATTATTTATGTTTAGAAGTCAGAAAGAAGTCTCAGCTTCTTTTGAAAATGTGAAGATAAAGTTGTTACATTCTCAAGTCTATAATTATATATAATTTATTAGATCTGTAGTTTATTAATTATAATTAAGAATTATTAACTGATAAATTATAGAGTGTTTATAGTCGACTCCCATCGTCATATCTAAAAAAAATGTGCATTTTTCTACCATAAGATTTTTCTAGCAGAAAATTTACTTGAGGAATTTTTGGAGGAGAGGGGGAAGCTATATTTTGAAAATGTCAAACTGAGGAAAAGTTGCCACTTTAATAATACTGCCACTTTCTTGGTGCCTTATGTTTAGATTAGCCATTGTTGACTTGAATGCTCTATTTACTCCACTAGATGTAAGTGATTTTTTTAAAGAGGTATTTCTTTTCCTGCAGTAAGCTGTAAATAAGGATGTTAACTACAAAGATACCAAAAGTTTGTGCTCTGTCCAGGTTCTTTTCTGTGCTCAACCTACTTGGCTATAAAGCAAGAACAAATAAAATCTAATTACATTGTTGCTGGAAGATACAGGTGACAAGGTAGCTCTGGGGGAGAACCTGTGACTTAAAAATAATAGCCACCTTTCCTTGCTCCCATGTGTTGGCAGTGAATGTTGCATAGAACCCTGCGTTTATGTTTGTATGCTTCAGGGAAGGCCTGCTTTCAAAGAAACTGAAATCTGGGGTGAAGAAGAGGAGGAATACAAATTGGTTTTGAAAAGAGAACATAGCAAACAATAATATGGCTTACAGTTTTGCTTACTTTGAAAGGAAAATGGTTGGGTGGTACCGGGAAAATTGATAATTCCGTCATTCTCATTTCACTTCATTTTTGGAGTGGTTCTTTCAGTTTGGATTTTATAAAAGGATGCAGATTCTTACTGAACTTAGGAATTCTCTTCCAAAGCTTTGGTTTATTATGACTGATTTGTTTCTTTTCTTAAGCCCCAAAGCTCATTAGAGTTTTCACCGGAGCATTGGTCTCTAGTGAGACTGTTTCTAGCATGTGGGTTGGACTGACAGCATTTCTGTTGGATGTGGCTGATCAGGTATTTCATAGACCGTGATGTAATGCTTTGGAGCAAGCTGATGGCTTTTATCTAAAATCTGAGGTATTAGCATTAGGATACTTCAGAACGGCGGCTTGAGGAGTAGCCTAGCTGCCCAGTGAGAGTGATTGTGATTACATTTCCGCACCTGAAGTCTTCCTAAGTGTCATTCTGTGATCTGATTGACAGTATGCTGGGTAATCACAAAATTGTTTTGATGATTTTGTCTTTTACTTTTTCAGGTTGCATCATTACTCAGACTTTTAAAGAGATTATTTGAAGTAAGAAAATCTTTCACTTTTTTTTCATCCTACAAAGTTTTAAAGTTACACCCATTGCTGTCAATTGGCAGAGGGACCGTATTAACTGATTTTTGTTTCTTTGCCTCTGGGTTGCTCTGTCTTCAGTTAAGGGAGTGGGATGGATATAGATCAGGAAGAGCCTAGTTGGACTTGAATCTTCCTTGGGAATTTTTTATCCCAAATCACAACAGTCTGGCTCTGTTCTTCTGAGGGCAGATCTTTAATATTGTGTCCATAATGGTCATCAAAATTATAATTACTGAATATTTAATCCACAAAGGAGAAGAGACTTAACTGAGAGAGATAAGTATCTCCAGATATAATTACAGCTTCCGTAAGCTCAAACCCTTTTATTTTGTATGTTTCTTGAGAGATTATAAGTGGCTTGCCTTGTAGCTAGTTAATGGTTGGTCATTAGTTTTGCTGCCATGTATAGTAGATATATTTGGCATATGCATATATGTACACAGTTACGCCATATATGTATTTCTTTTTCTTCCAGTTTCATTGAGATATAATTGGCATACAGCACTGTATAAGTTTCAGGTGTACAGCATAATGATTTGACTCACATACGTCATGAAATGATTACCGCAATAAGTTTAGTGAACATCCGTCATCTCGTATAGATAAAAATTAAAGAAATAGAGAAAAACTTTTTTCTGTGTGGTGAGAAGTCCTAGGGTTTACTCTCTTAACCACTTTCCTGTATAACACACTGCAGTGTTCGTTATATTTATCATGTCGTACATCCCATCCTTAGTACTTACTTATCTTATAACTGGACGTTTGTACCTTTTGACTTCCAGGTACAAGATTTGTGCCTTCCTCCAATTGCTGCTTGGTATTTAAAACAGTAGGACATGCTTCTCTTCCTATGGCTTGATTTTTCACCTGAGATATGGTGGTGGTTCTGAGGTGGAGCTGCGACCAGCTGTTCGTCACAGTTGACTAATTTGGTCTTCTCTGAGATTCATAAATGTTGAGGAGAGACTCTGAGAGTGCATGTAGACTTAATTAGGGGAAAGAATTTTTGAAGGTGGTGGAATTTTGAGCAAAACATTAGCCAGGAGGGGAGAGCAGTCCAGCTGCCTTGCCTCCCAAAACAGCACTGCCAGTGCATGTTGTTTGTTGGTGACCAGTGACTGTAAATCAAGTATATAATTTCTTCTGTTCTTTCCTCAGATCCAGTTGAGCCACAAGAGAAACCCATCCTGATAAATCTTCTCAGAAACTTTCCAGAATGAGTGATAATATAAGGATAATGATATATTGAGCCAGCTGTGCTTATTTAAGTTACCAGAAATGTTTTAATAAACCCATAGTAACTTTTGTTTGAAACTAAGTGTATGTGGTTCTTCCCTCTCCACCTACACACACGCTAATTTGGGTGCATTTCTTTTAAGACCCAACATGAGAGATTGGAAACACCTGTCTGTAGCCAAAAATAGTACAGGTAGTTAGTCTCCTGTTTCACAGTTAACCCTGATTAGTATTTCCCCCTTTCCCAGCATAGATCTCTCTGTGTTTCTGGGTATCAGCTAACAGAGGTTCTGATGAGCTGGAGGTCAGTCCACATTTATGAGAGCCATGGGATCTAATGGTATAAATTTTGAACCTTCAGGTTTTCCTAGAAAGGTAGTTGTGGAAGCGAAAAGACTTTTCTGGGCTTAGTACTTCAAATGATTGTCTCTGTTACTTTGTGGGGAAGGGGGCATATGAAAACCTGGTATGCTTGTCCTACTAATTACTAGCCACTCCCCTTCCTGGAAACGTACATGACGCCAACTTAAAAGTTTAGTTGAGGTTCCAAGTTTGTCAGTTGATTGCGTAATTCTTTAATCATAATATAACCTTGCTTAAGTCCCTATGTTTCTTAGGAAAAACTGACATTATATTATGTATTTCACCCCACCTCCTTTCTAAAATGTGGAAAAGAAATGGCAGGTTAGAAAAGGAAGTTACTCCAATGACAAAAAATGGTTCTGGCTCTGCCCAGAGAAGTAATAGATCCCACTTAACTGTACAAACAAACAGGCCAGTGCTGGGTATCTTCAGTGTCTTCAGGGTCCTTCCAGGTCTACGGGTGATGACCTCGAGCAGCCCACTGGATTGTGTTAACGTATCCCAGCATCTTTCTAAAAGAACATTTTCTATTAAGATGAGTTATTGCTGTACAATTGTGGAGACCCTTCCTATGTGGCCTCTTTTTTCAGCATCTTCTGTCGTAAATAATACTAAGGCTAAAAATTTCAGAGTCCTAGATCCAGTAGGCTTATTAATATTTCTCTTTTGAGTTGCTAGAGGGCAGCAATAGATTATGTGAGTAATTGAAGCTTTTGTAGCTTTTTGTCATCACCTTATCTTAAGCTTCAGCTCAATCATTGTTTCAGAAATGGACGCTAAGCGTTATATGTGCTTATTTTGCATGTGGTTTTCAGAGTGAAAGACTTATAGGAATTTATCGTTCTAGAAAATAATGGAAGCAGAGTTTAAATTTATTTTATTTATATTTGGCTGCATTGGGTCTTCGTTGCTGTGCGCAGGCTTTCTCTAATTGTGGCAAGTGGGGGCTACTCTTCCTTGCGGTGGCTTGTCTTGTTGTGGAGCACGGGCTTCAGTAGCTGTGGCATGTGGGCTCAGTAGTTGTGGTTTGCGGGCTCTAGAGCGCAGACTCAGTAGTTGTGGCGCACAGGCTTAGTTGCCCCGCAGCATGTGGGATCTTCCCGGACCAGGGCTTGAACCCGTGTCTCCTGCTTTGGCAGGCGGATTCTCAACCACTGCGTCACCAGGGAAGCCCCCAGAGTTTAAATTTTAATTCTACTTTGTTAACATCTCTAGGTCATATTTATACTCTACTAGGGGCAGAATAAAGAATTCCCAGTTCTAATTTTTTTTACTCCCTTGATGGGGATTAGAGGATTTGAGTCAAGCTCAAATCCTTCTTCTTGTAACCAGTGCCAGGCGAACTCTTCAAGGAGATAAGAGCCACAGTCATGAACTTATTTACCCACTTCTCTATTGGCGGTTGCTAAGGTAGCATGAATGTGGCTTATATGTGTTTTAGGGGGGACTGTCAAGCTGTGAGGTGATATTTTGTCATCTAGAGCCACATGGGGTTTATTTGGAGTAATGAATTGACCTTTAGTGTATTCAACTCATCTCTCACCCAATCCCTGCTAATATTCAATGAACTCAAGAATTATTAGCCTCTTGAAAAATTTCTTCATTTGTGAGAAGTCTCTTGCTGTACTAGCTGTTAAGTGTGGTGTGTTCCTGGTGAGGGTATGTAACCCTTTCTAAGCCTGTGCAGAATGAAGTGACCAGCTGCAGGGCTTGTGACCAGCATTTTTGCACTTCACCTTGGGGATGGGATGTAAGCAAGCAAATGCCTATGAAATGAAGTGCTTGCTCACACCTGTAATCAGCTCTCAAGCCACTCGGGAGTCCACTTAAATGCATCTCCAGATTCCTCACACAAGAAGCAAAAAGCATTGGCTATTCTGTTATTCTAATCTGGAGGAAATGGAGACTGGGTGAAGAGGTGTGGGGAGAAGGAAGAATGGAGCATAAACAGCATTTTGCAGCCCCTGGCACCATGCTTGTGCTCACATCAGCATATATGTATATCTCATGACATTTTCATTGTTCCTCTAAGGAAAGTAGTATTTTCTGTAAACATGGAAGTAAATTGAGGTTCAGAGAGGTTGAACATTCCAGTCCTAAAACCATCACCCTTACGGAGATCAGTGGTCCTCAAAGGGTAGTGTGTCCATACTCTTAATAGTATGAAATACAGCCCATTAGGTTGTGGGTAGGAAATGCTAGAACTTCTATGCCATGCAAAAAGTTATCTTTGTTACATAACATATTACTATAGATCATTTAGGTAATTTGTAAACAAATAGGTTTGATTGAATTGAAGGTATATACTCAAGGGTTTTCTATGAAAGGGCCACTGATTTAGATGCCCCACACACTGCCATACCAAACTTGACATATCCAAAACTGAACACACTTCCACACCCTTCGTTTCACTGTTTCCCAGACCTGTTTTTGTATTCCCTATAATGTTAACAGCTGCTGCATTAAGTGCGTCACTTAAGCTAGGTACCTAAGACTGACTTTAAACCTGAGGTTTTTCCGCTACTCCATCCCCCACCACAAAGACTAGTTTCTCTCAAAATGTCTTATTTTTTTTATCCTACTGCCACTTCACCGACTCTCATCAGCTCTCACCTGTTAATACCCTAACTTCACACTTTCAGTTGGATCTCCATATTGCAGCCAGAGATTTTTAAAAAACGTTTGTTATGGAAAACTTCAAATGTATACAAAAGAAGAGAGATTAGTATAATACACCCTCTTCTATGCATCACCCAGCTTCAACAATGATCAGCTCCTGGGAATTTTTATCTATATCCCCACCCACAAACTGGTTATTTTGAAGCAAAGCCAAGATGTATCATTTCATCTCTAAATACTTAAGTATGTATAGAGATGTGTTTTAAAAATATAAATCTCAACATGCTACTCTTGCTTAAAATCCTTCAACAGCTCATCTCTCCCAAACTGTTTAGTTTCCCTATCTATGGAAAGGGCATAAAAGTTGACTTGCTTTGTAGGACTAGTTATTAGATTCAGAACAGCACCTGGTCCAGAACATGTTCTCAGTGAATGTTAGCTGCCATCATTAGAATCATCATGACCACAGTCAGGTTCAAGCTGACATTCAAGCTCCTATGCTCGTAGAAGGACCCTTTATTTCAGCCTCTTTCCATCTCTCTAGCTCTCACCACTCCAGAAATCTTGAGCTACTTGAGATTTCCCTGAATAAACTTAGCTGTTTTTCTCCCACATGCCTTTGTTCTTGCTGATGCTTCCTCCTTGCCTTTACTTTTTCTGCCTTTCAAACTCTGCACATCTAACAAGACTGAGATGGACTTCTATTATAGTACCTATACCCTTTGTTGCATTTTTTTTTTTTTTTAATACAGTCTTTCAACAGAAGATTGGAAGTGGCCTTCCAAAACACACAGTAAAGAGGGAAAATAGAAGTGAATCAGAGCCTGGGAAAGTGAATAAGACAAGGGGAACTAGAAGCCAAATATGTAGGCCATGTGTGGTTACTAAAGTTGAACTGTATTTTTTGTTTTCAATTTTTGACCTAAGCAATACTCATATATTTTTTGAGTATTGAGTATTTCTTGAAAAATATATTTCAAGAAAAAGTGCAAGTCCTCTTTCCCTTCCTATCCAACGGAACCTCTATTAACAGTTTGATGTATATTTTGCTAGTAGTTTTTTTTGGGGGGGGTATTGAGTCAATTATATGTTCAGATGCAAGAAAACCTGACCAATAGTGGCTTAAATCATAAGGACATTTAATGTTGATGAAGTCTAGAGGTGGCAGGCTGGCTTCAGAATCCATTCGGTGGCTCAGCAATGCCCTATCTTTGGTCAGTGTGTCTGGGGTTCTCTTTGCCTGTTTGTCATGGCTGCAAAATGGCTGCTGTACCTGAAGTGTCACATCCTCACACAACCCGAGAGCATTCCAAGCTGGAAGGAAGGGAACAGGGAGAAAATAGTCTCTTCCCTGGCAGGGCTTTTCTTTTTCTTTTTTCCGGTTTTATTGAGAAGTAATTGACATACGTCACTCTATATGTTTAAAGCATACAGCCGTGATGGTTTAACTTACATATATTGTGAAATGATCACCACGGTAGGTTCAGCTAACATTCATCTCATGTAGTACAATAAAAAGAAAAGAAAGAAGAAAAGAATAAAGGAAAAAAAATTTTGTGATGAGAACTCTTGGGATTTACTCTTTTTTATAAAACACAACATGATTATATTTTAATATGCAACCAAAATACAAATCACCATAGTAAGTTGATGGCAATAAAGTATGGTATTTCATTTGCATTGCATGACAAATGGTTACCATCCTCAGTCATAAACGAGTTCTTAGAAACCAGTAACAAAGACATTGAGGTACCAAGGGAAATGAAAAAACAAAAAACAAAATGAAAAAACACAAGTGACTAGTAAGGATTAAGCATATATGAAGATGACTGAGCTGAACAATAAGAAGAAAAGCAATTTCTTTGTAATATATTACCAAAGATTAAAAATCTAACATTTGTACAGCCTTAGGAAACAGACCCACATAAACACGGGACAAGATTGATGAGGTCCCATCTATATATAGTAGGGGGGAATCTAGTTTGGACTCAAACTATAAATTTTGGATATCCTTAGTCCTAGCAGTTCCAATTCATTGGAATTATTTCAACAGATTAGTTGGATAGATTTACAATTTATATAAAAACCATGTTTGCTGCATAGAAAATTTGTAGCTAGTATATAGATCCCCCCAAATGACTTGCATATTAATTTGTTTATCAATACACCCAAAGGGATTTGCACAAAATTCCATTAACAGTAGATAAGATAGATGGAGGTGGCAGTGGGATTTACTCTCAACATCTTTCCTATATGCCACACACAGCAGTGTTCGCTATAGTCATCATGTTGTACATTATGGACAGTACACCCTAGTACTTAGGTATCTTACAACTGGAAGTTTGTATCTTTTGCCCACCTTCCTCCAATTCCCTCTCTCCCTCCACCCCCACTTCTGGTAACCACAGTCTGATCTCTTTTACTGTGAGTTTGGTTATTATTATTTTTAGATTCCCTATATAAGTGAGATCATATAATATTTGTCTTCGTCTGACTTATTTGACTTAGCATAATGCCTTCAAGGTCCATTTTATTGCAAGTGGTAGGATTTCCTCATTTTTTTATGTGGAATAACATTCTCTTGTATGTGTATATATGTGTGTGTGTGTGTGTATATATGTGTGTGTATAGCACAACTTCTTTATCCATTCACCCATTAGTGGACACGTAGGTTGTTTCCATGTCTTGGCTATTGTAAATAATGCTGCCATAAACACACATGTCTTTTTGAGTCAGTGTTTTTGTTACCTTTGGATATGTTCCCAGAAGTGATATTGCTGGATCATACATGATAGTTCTATTTTTCATTTTCTGAGGCTCCTCCATACTGTTCTCCATAGAGGCAACACCAATTTACATTCCCAGCAACAGTGTACAAGGGTGGCCTTTTCTCCACATCCTCGCCAAGGGCTTTTCTTTTTGATCAAAGGAGAAAGTCTTTGATAGAAGTCTCCCTGCAGACTTTCCCTAATGTTTCCTTGGCAGAATAGGGTCACAAGCCCACCTCTAGACCAATCACTGTCTAAGAGGACTGATTTTTCCATAAAACCAATCATGCTTCATCCCAGGGGCTGGCAGTGGGACCTGTTGCCCCAGATAGCACATTGCTATCTGCCTGTTGCTTGAAAACTTCTGGGCATTCTGTTTGCAAGGAGGGAGGGGGAGGAGGGAATGACTGTTGGGAGAAAACCAACAGTGCTTGCCGCAGATACATGCATGCATGTTTTAAAAGTTTTTGTTTTATTTTTTAAACAGCAATGGGCCCAAGTTGCAGTATTCTCCAACTCACTATTTGCACTTATTTTCACTTACCCAGCCGATATGGCAGTGCATATGGATTTACCTCCTTTGTAACTACTGCATAGTATCTCTGACTGAGGAACATTTGGGTAGTTTTCTGTCTTTTACTATTGTAAACTAAACAATGCTGCAATTAACTGTCTTATACAGGCTCTTTGTACACATATGTATTTCTCCAGGGGAGATACCTGGAAATAGAATTGCTAGATAAAGACATTAAAATTTTTGATTTAAAAGTTTGATAAAAACTGTTCTCCAAAAAGGCTTTTATGCCAATGACATTTCCACTGATGGGGATGAACATTCCCCTTCCCTTCTTTCTCTTTGACAGCTAAACAGTGATAAAATTTCACCACTGGATATTATTGTTCATAACCTAATGAGGGAAAATGATACCTATTATTATCTTACTTTGCCTATGCTATCATTCTGATTCCATTAAGAAAAAAAAAACAAAGTTCTATGATCCACATTGTCCATAAGAGAAGTTAATACCAGTCCCTCAGAGAAAGCAGTCTTCCTCCTCCCCTCAACCCGTCCTTGACATGCATTTGTTAATATATTTCTGTCCTGCTAATATTTTATTACTCTCTGTATCTCCAGCATCTAGTTCAGTGCTTGCTTCATATATTAGATACGTAATTTTATGAGTTCAAGAAAATCTGACTTGATTACAGAGAGAACAAGGGGTAAATATGGACTGATAATGACTAAAAGCACATTTTCTGCATCTCAAATCAAGATGCAAGGGTTTACTAAGGATTTTTTGTTTGTTTGTTTGTTTGTTTGTTTGTTTGCGGTATGCGGGCCTCTCACTGCTGCGGCCTCTCCTGCTGCGGAGCACAGGCTCCGGACGCGCAGGCTCAGCGGCCATGGCTCACGGGCCCAGCCGCTCCACAGTACGTGGGATCTTCCCGGACCGGGGCACGAACCCGCGTCCCCTGCATTGGCAGGCAGACTTCCAACCACCGCGCCACCAGGGAAGCCCAACTAAGGATTTTTGTGCCACTTTCTGATGTGGGAAGCCATCTTGGAGGTATAACATGAATATAGAAATGAAACTTCTGAGGTATTTTGATGGTTTATACAGACAGCAGGTCAGTATACTTGAAATTGGGACTATGTTGGAGGTTAAGTTGTAAAAAAGAGCTTAAGAGAGAATGCTGAGGCATAAGGAGAGATGAACTGCCGAGAGCCAGAGGCAAAACTCAAGTCAGTAGTTTTAAAAATAGGTAATGAGTTGAAAATAGACTCTGAAACTTTGAGTCAGCCAGCAGCGGGCAAATGCATTATCTCACAGACAGCTGAGCGGTGACAGAATTCCCTCTTTGTAGGTCCTGCCTCCCTTCAGAAAGCATGTATGGACTTGTGAAAGGAAATCACATTCTCAGAAGATGAAAGACTCTGTTCTACCTCAGAGTCTTGCTCCCTCTTCCTGTTGCCTTCACCTGAATTTTCAGAATATCCATTCATCTATCCACGCACTGAATATCAGGTGAGCTGTGTACGTCAGGTACTATGTCATTCAAGCTGGATTCCCAGCAGTCATGGACAGATACAGGCCTTCCTCTCACAAAGGGAAAATCACACATTAGACAGGTAATTGCAAGTTCAACAAGTGTAACTGGAAGGGAAGGGCAGAGTGCTTTGGATCATGGAGCAGGGAAGCTCGACCTGGTCCGAAGGGTCCTGGAAGGCTCCCTGAGGAAGCCAGGTTTAAATTGAGTTTGGGGGAGTGAGTAGGAGTTAGCTCAGTCCCTCCATGTCACCGCACCCCATTTCTCTCTAAGGCCTTGGCCTCTACTATGCTGTATGGAATTTCTTATCCTATTGGGAAGACTCCCTGTGCATTCTCTGACTGCTTCTCTTTATTTCGAACCCTGGGTTCTCCCTGAAGATCCTGGGTCTCCAGTGGACCTCTGTCTCCTCTTTGATGGATCTGTCCATCCACCTCGTTCCCCCTCTCAGTTTGGGGAGAGAGAATGCTACAGCTTCTCTTTTTTCTTAGACAATGCTCTAAAAAAGGGATGGAGAAATCATTTTGTCTTATTTCCAAGTTTTGGATAACTTATCATAACATAAAGCAGTTTAGCAGTGGGTCAAGCACAGAGTAAATTCTTGATATATGTCTTATTAACGCTATTACTATTTTAAAAAGACTCTGACAGTACATTGCCCATAATAAGGACTTCATAAGTAATGAGTCCCTTCCTCCATCCAAGGGCCCCATGGCCCAGGCAGAGCAGAGAAGATAGGGCTGTAGGAATCAAGTTTGGTAGGGACCTTAGAGGTCATCTGGTCTTGACAGTAGAGTGATTTATCCAAGGGCACACAACCTGTCAATGTTGGAGCTAGACTTAGGATCCAAGTTTTGATACTCCAACCCAAGTGTCCTGACTTGTACTTTAATGCTGTTTCTACTACAGTACCCCATGCTCTTCATTCTCCGTGGGGATGCTCAGTGGGGCTCCCTGTCTCTTTTCACCGGAAAACCTTGAGTCTGTGCTCTCAGAAGCCTCCTCTTGTCTCCTCTGCAAAAAGAGGACTGTCCTGTGCAACCTTGGAAACTCCCAGGACCTCTCTCCAGTGCAGGGAGCACCTCTGGCTGTCTCACAGGGAAGGGGGTGGGGTAGGAGAGGATACAACACCCCCTCCTGCTATTTCCAAGTCTCTCTTGTCTTGAGGGTCTGAAGGACATATTCCTGAATCTCCCTGCATTCCTCAGTCTTCACTTGGAGGTGTCCTTGAAGCATCCCTTCTGCTTTGCTTGGGGAGATGTTGCATTATAGATGGCATTTGGTACCTACTGTGTGTCTTCCTGTTGTACAGTTTTAAGGACACAGGGTCCTTTTAGTGATGCTGTATGTACTCCAGGGGGCAGTACAGCATCACAGTTACGAGCATAGAATCAGAGTCAATCTACTTGCTTTAGAATGTCAGCCCTAACTGGGGCAAATTATTTACACTCTCCAAGTCTCAGTTTCTTCACCTGTAAAAGAGGGGCAATAATAGAGGCCACTCCAGAGGCTTGATGGAGAATTAAGAAGTACTGCAGCATATAAAACGTGTGGCCTGTTGCCTGGCATATGGCAAGCATTCAGTAAATGCCAGCAGTTATTATTGTCTCATCAGCCCGGGGAGGTAGGCAGGGCAGTTTGTATTAACCCTTTTATGCCCCTGGGAAGGCTGAGTTTCAGAAATGTTAAATAACTTGGTCTGAGGTCACAAATCCAGTAAATGACAGTCAGGACCCCAGGTGTCCTGACTCTGAGTTCCGTGCTTCTTCTGTTCTCAGAGTGGCCTCTGGAATGAGCGGTATTTCCCTTGGGGACCTGCCTTTCATGTCTGTGAATTCTCTCTCCTTCCTGCTGCTCCTCCTCTTACCAAAATTCTGCCTGGTGCTTTCTCCAGAAACCCCAGGGCCAAACTTCTGCCTGTCGCTCAGAGGCTCTGGGATGCAGGTCTCTCTCAGGAGGGACCAGGAAGGGCACTCAGCGGCTGTGAGGCTGGTGGGGTTCATCCATGCAATGTGAGCACTGAGCCTTCAGCTGGGTGTTCACCTAGATGTCTACTGAGTAGAATTACTTCGAGTCCCTCCAACTTGAAATAAGACCTATCATATGTTTATGCATTTGAAAACTGCAGAATCGTTTAATTCTTTCTTTTTAAAAACACTTGTTTTTAAAAATTATTTTATTTTATTTATTTTTATTTTTGGCTGCGTTGGGTCTTCGTTGCTGCGCACGGGCTTTCTCTAGTTGCAGCAAGCGGGGTCTACTCTTCATTGCAGTGTGCAGGCTTCTCATTGTGGTGGCTTCTCTGTTGGGAGCACGGGCTCTAGGCACGCGGGCTTCAGTAGTTGTAGCACACGGGCTCAGTAGTTGTGGCTCGCGGCCTCTAGAGCGCAGGCTCAGTAGTTGTGGCGCACGGGCTTTGTTGCTCCGCGGCATGTGGGATCTTCCCGGACCAGGGCTCGAACCCGTGTCCCCTGCATTGGCAGGCGGACTCCCAACCACTGCGCCACCAGGGAAGCCCAGAATCATTTAATTCTTATAACAGGTATTGTAATATGATATTGCTGAAAAGATACTAATGTGTTTTTACACTGTTACTCTTTCTACAAAAGATTATTTCTCATCCAAGGCCTCTGGGCTTCTTGCTTTTATAGATCAGCAAGAATATTCCATTTTCTTCAATGAAAGCACTGGGTTTCATTCTTCTTTGATGTCCAACGAATTGTCAGGGTAGATGCTAGCGCTTCCCTATTCTCTTTCCTCTGGAGTAGTACTTTCTGAAGTGAAAGCTCTTTCACTTGTTGGCTAGGTAACTCTGGGTAGGTTACTAAACCTCTCTGAGCCTTCGTTGCCACATCTGAAATGATAATTATCTGACAGAGATTATAAAGGGTTCAATGAGATGATATGTATAAAGGACTTAGTATAGCACTCTCCCTGACATTTACGAGGTGCTTGATCAGCCTGAGTTTGTCTTTACCTTGTGTTTCTATAGTCCTTCACACTTATCCATCTGTAGTCACATTTATTATTTCGTTTTCTTCTGACCCTGTGAAGCACATGGGACCAGTATTAATTTGAAATATGGATAGATATGGCTAAATTGCTTTACAAAACCCTTATCAGTTTATACTCCCATCACCCCTGTGTGAAAATCCCAATTTACTATCTTTACTTAAGCATATCACACTTTTTTTTTTTTTTGCTGTACGCGGGCCTCTCACTGTCGTGGCCTCTCCCGTTGCGGAGCACAGGCTCCGGACGCGCAGGCTCAGCGGCCATGGCTCACGGGCCCAGCCGCTCCGCGGCACGTGGGATCTTCCCGGTCCGGGGCACGAACCCGTGTCCCCTGCATCGGCAGGCAGACTCTCAACCACTGTGCCACCAGGGAAACCCTCCTTCATTTTATTTTAAGATGTTATTCTCTTTTCTGTATTTATAAAAAATACAGGGGAAACAAGAGAAGAAGTATGTATACCTGCCAATGAATAAAAGAACACATAATTGGAACTTCCCTGCTGGTGCAGTGGTTAAGAATCCGTGCTCCCAATGCAGGGGGCCCGGGTTGGATCCCTGGTCAGGGAACTAGGTCTCACATGCATGCTGCAACTAAGAGTTTGCACGCCACAGTTAAGGAGCCTGCGATCCACAACTAAAGGAGCCTGCCTGCTGCAACTGGGGAGCCCACGTGCCGCAACTGGGGAGCCCTTGAGCCGCAGCTAAGGAGCCCGCCTGCTGCAACTAAGACCCAGTGCAACCAAATAAATAAATAAATAAAATTGAAAAAGAACGCATAATTAAAGTAGGTAACAATTTCAGGGGTGTGGGTAGTAAACTAAGGCTGTGCATTAAATAAAGAAATCTAATACGAATGCCCTTTCCTCTCAACTCTACAGTGACTTGTAGAACATTTTCTTCATTACTCTATCAGTGATGGGCTTTATGCTGTGAAAATCTCAGAGCCTAAGCTTATGCAATGGTCTTAATGTCCAATATAAGAAAACAACTCATTACTCACAACTGATACAAGTAACTGTTTCATAATCTTTCCAGGACCATCTGTAGTATCTGAGTGGTTATGTGAAATGGTCACAGGGTCCACAAATTAAAGAATGTCTGACATAAAATCATTTCAATCCCAGGGAGTACAGCCAGGATTGAAGAGGGTGTTAAACAGGGTACAGAAGTGGGAGGTAGTGTACCTGGAGTCACATCTGAGGAGAGTTCTCAGATTCAATAAAGGTGAAATCAGTGAGTAAGGAAATATGGGTGAGAATAGGCAGCAAGGTCAGTAGGAAGTAGCCAGAGAAAGAAGCCAATCAGAGAAGACACACAATTATAAAGTGAAAGGTCTGGGAAATCTAAGCCTCACTCACTTATTCAGAGGAATTGAAAAGGTCCTTGAAAAAGGAATGGTGGCTGAATGGAGGCACATAATGAAATGTTAGTTCTGGGGAAGTAAAATTGGATGGCATGTTGATATGGAATAAGGTTTCTACAATGCATGAAAGAATATTTTAACCATTTTCTGGAATCAGAAGGGAGTTCTGAATAGGCATTTTGAGAGTGATGATGAAGCCTCCTTTATGTTACATCTGACAAAAGTGTGTCAAGCTCCGGACTTCCCTGGTGGCACAGTAGTTAAGAGTCCGCCTGCCAATGCAGGGGACACGGGTTCCATCCCACGTCCGCGAAGATCCCACATGCCACAGAGCAACTAAGCCCGTGTGCCACAACTACTGAGCCTGTGCTCTAGAGCCCGTGAGCCACAACTACTGAAGCCCGCGTGCCTAGAACCCGTGTTCCGCAACAAGAGAAGCCATCACGATGAGAAGCCCACGCACCGCAACGAAGAGCAACCCCCACTCGCCGCAACTAGAGAAAGCCGGCGAGCAGCAACAAGACCCAACGCAGCCAAAAATAAATGAATACATTAATTAATTAATTAAAACATTTGTCAACCTCACACATTTACAATCAACATAAACGTAAATATAAGGAAGACTCTTGTGAAGATTTCTTAAATTAAGGGGCAGCATAAAATGACACGGGGTTTACCATCAGTTAAGTTTCGGTTTGGCCTCTAGTGTCCACATTTACTGTCATGAACCTTAAGTAAGTCACTTAACCATCCTGAGTTCGAGTTTCTTCATCTAAAAAAAAGAAGGAAAGATCTGGGGAACTGGGGGATCAGTGGAGCAGTGCATCTGAGAGCATTCTGTACAGCACAGTGCTGTACAAATGCTGGCCTTTTTTTTTTTTTTTTCCCCTAGGATCTTACTTCCCTGACCAGGGATTGAACCCGGGCCCTCAGCAGTGAAAGTGCAGAGTCCTAACCACTCGACAGCCAGGGAATTCCCGATGGCCTATTAGTTTTAAATTCAGCACTTCATCCCAGTAGAGTGAGGAATTCCACATTTGGACCCATCTTCACTGGAGATGTCTGAAAAAGCTGCTTCTGGTAGCATGCCTTTTGGGCTCTGTGGGCATCCCTTGCTGAATAAAACTTGATGATGGCATAGAACCCAGGACCGGCCACTGCTGCGTTTGGGAAGACTCGACCGAATACAGAAGGCCAACCTGGGAGAAGACTGTGAACAGAGAATGCTGTAGGGTGGTCCCATGCTAAGTAAGTGCAGGAGATTTCACGCCCAGGATAACAAACCGCCCGTTCCCTTATATTCCCCGAGCCCTTCGCCACAGGCAACTGTGGTGAGCCTGCAACTCCAAACACTTCTCATTTCATGAACAAGTTTCCCTCTGAAATCCTAAGCTTCGAGAAGCATTAGGAGGCAATGCCGTCTGTTGGGAACTATCTCTCAAAAATCTATGGGGGCGAGCTGACTGCTCAGGTCGGCTCTAGAACTAAGATTCCTCTCAGCGAAGACCACAGGCAGATGAGGTGCTGAAGCAGTACGCCGGGGCGCACAGTTACTGGGGCGCGCGGCGGCTTCCTCCACCCCTCCCTCCGCCCCGGCTCGGCTCCCTTGCAAGGCCTCGTCCGTGGGTCCACAGCTCAGCTCCCACACCAGCAAGGTTTTGTCACCCCCGATGGGAACCGCAAAAGGTACAAACCCCACGATCCTACCGTCACCGCGCGTGCGCGGCAGGGGCGCAAGCGGATTGCGCCTGCGCACGCGCGCTCGCGCTTTTTAAAAACGGGAGCCTGAGGGGCGGAGCCAGCTTGGTGGGAGTGGCTCGAGGGCGGTTCTCGAACCTGTCCCTCGCCCCTCCCACTCCGGGCTTGTCTCTGCCTCTAGTTCCCCTTCAGCAACCCCCGCGACCGTTAGTCTTGTAGTTTAGCGCTTGTATTCAAGTGTATTTTTAGCGTAGAGTCCAAAGTGTGAGTTTACAGGTTCGAATGGTGCGGACATCTTTATTGCAACTGGCTTCATCCCAGAGAAGACTAGAGTACTAAGTAGTTAGCACTATCCACTGAACTTTAAAAATTTAGATTTCCGGACTCTGTGTGAGAAATGACCGACAAAGATGCAATCCTTTGACTTGTGTGTTTTCATGAGTCTTAAATATGCAAATCACGGTATAACTCATTAAAGCCATCAACAGTCTAGTATGAAATTCTTAAAAAGCTGGTTTCTAGCCCATTTTCCTAAAGTACCCCCAAATCACCGAGCACATTTCTCCATCCGCACCACGACTTTCTCCACCTCAATATATCAGACCCTTATCCCCACCCATTACCTACTTCTGAGCTCTTTTACTTCAAAAATTGTTGACTTTGGAGGAATTACTTGGATCTTTATACTGTTTCAAAGCAATAACTATAGATTTATTATCCATATCATTATCCATGGCATTCATTGTATGTATCCATTTATTCATTGTATCCATTATCTGTGTATGGAGCAGATCCATAATCTTCTCCAGATAGATTATGAACACCTCATGAACAATATTTACAGATTTATCATCCTTTTTCTAGTACCTAGCACACTCATACTCTATTAGGTACTCAAATATACTTGGGATTAATCCGTTGCGGAGCGCGGGCTCTAGGCAAGCGGGCTTCAGTAGTTGCAGCACAAGGGCTCAGTAGCTGTGGCTCGCAGGCTTAGTTGCTCTGCGGCAGGTGGGATCTTCCCGGACCAGGGCTCGAACCCATGTCCCCTGCATTGGCAGGCGGATTCGTAACTACTGCGCCACCAGGGAAGGCTGGAAGGAGGATTGTTTACCACTGAACCATTAGGGAAGTCCCAGGATCAGCCTTTTAAAGAAGCATCCCAGAGATGTTTGAGTGTAGAGGTCCACAGACCATATTTTGAGAAATGATATTTCCCTATGGACACCTTTCCTCTGGCAGCCCTTTTGAATGGCAGCTATGTTCTCTCCGATGCTGCACTGCCTGCAGTCTACCCAGCTTTCATTCCAGTGAGAACATTCCAGAGACCAAATAAGGTTCAACTCCAGGTGTTTCTCCAGTCACCTCTGGGGCTGACTGCATGTCACCAGCAACTCACCTGCTGCCCAACTACAGTGACACCTTCCAGATTTGTGACTCAGCTAGCTCTCCACCATGTTATTCTATGTAGACACCACCCCCCTTTTACAAAGACCTGGACACCCATAAGCCTATAAAAAAAAAAGGAGTAGGGCTCCAGGACTTCTCCAAGTACAGGTGGTGCCTTCTCACCATACCTGTATACGGACACATGTTGGATAGTGTTGGTTGGCTCCTGACACCCATTTCTACTCTCTTCTCTGCAGGTGCTAGAAGCCTGGGAACCATATTTCACAGATCCCCTCGACAATTGGGTTCTGCCAATAAAATGTACTTGTGTGAAATTTGGAAGGTGGAAAGCAGATGGAAATCATTCTTTCCTCCTCTGCAGCAGACTCCATATTCCCCATCTAGTCACCACCCTTGGGGCTTAGGGGCTGCAATGACCTCATCAGTGGTTTCCCAAAGTTTCCTGACTTCTGAGTGGCAGCAGCAGTTTTGAGTCTATGGAAAGCAGCTGTGGTGGAGTAACCTGAAGGCTAGTGCTACAATGCCCCCATCCCAAACTTTCACCGTTAGCCCCCTCAATGATAAGCACCAACTGTTTGGTTATAATCTTTCTCTCTTTCTGGCTTTTTTTTTGCTTGAAATATCTAGAGTGCTTTCTATTTTCTTGTCTATGGTAGTTTTAAAATATGTCCGCAAATTCTTTGACTCTTCTTTCTTCAAAAGGTGGAGTCTAAATCCCCTCCTCTTGAATGTGAGCTGGAACGAGTGACTGACTTCTAACCATGCTATGTGGCAGAAGTGGTGCTATGGGCCTTCTGAGGCCAGGCCATAAGAGGAATAACCTCTGTCTCTCTTCTGGACAGCTCCCTCTGGAGGAAGCCAGCCATCATGTAGTGAGGACATTCAATCAAGTAGCAGGTGGAGAGACAGGCCCATGCAGAGAGGAAATGAGGCCTCCCTCTAACAACCAGCACCACCCTGGCAGCCAGGTAAGGGAGTGAACCATCTTGGAAGTGGACCCTGCAGTCTCAGTCCAGCCATCAGATGACTGCAGCCCTGGCCGATATCTTGAGGACCTCATGAGAGACCCAGAGCCAGATTGCCCAAGATATTCCTAAAGGCTTGACTCAGAAATTGTGAGCAATAAATGTTTATTGTTGTTTTGAGCCACTATTTTGGTGTGATCTGTTACATACCACCAGATAATCAATACACTGTCTGATTCAGGGGTTGAACCAGACAGACTTGAGACCCTCAATATATTGAACTGACTTTTTTTTTTTTTTTTTTTTTTTTTGCGGTACATGGGCCTCTCACTGCTGTGGCCTCTCCCGTTGCAGAGCACAAGCTCTGGATGCCCAGGCTCAGCAGCCATGGCTCACGGGCCCAGCCGCTCCGCAGCACGTGGGATCTTCCCAGACGGGGGCACGAACCCGTGTCCACTGCATCAGCAGACGGACTCTCAACCACTGCGCCACCAGGGAAGCCCGAACTGGCATATTAATGAATGATGCCCTCGTAAACGTTGGGGACTTTGGTCCTGGACCCCAAGCCTTTTCCTCTACCACAATACTTGCTATGCCAACAACCCACAGATTTTCCTGGGCACGAAATTCCTCAACCTCCTACTGTGCAAATATACAGTAGGGCTTTATTGTTCGGGGGCGGGGGGAACTTATAAGCAGAACAATAACAGAGTGCACTCAATCCCCCAAGCTTTCAGAGAAGGGGATTAGATCAGACTTAGCTGGATTGTGTGTCCCATGACCTGTAGAGTTCCCGTAGAGGAGGAGACAGCCAGGAGTGCGTCACGGTTACAGGGATGGTGAGGCAGGGAACGTCTACACTACTAAGAGTGGCAACTGCTTGGTGACAGAAATGGTCGCAGTACATTAAAAGTACAATCTTTCATTCTCTGAACATAAGCTCTTGTCCTTTCAGTTCTCACTCATGTATATCCACCGTACATGCTCTTCAGTTGCATCAAAACCTCTGGTCTGGTGCCCCATTTTCTCCCAGTTCCTACTTGGTCTAAACACCCAAGTTGACCTCTCGGCCTCTCTACTTTTAGGCCACCATCAAAGTACTCTTTGTAAAACTCAAGCTTGGTCATGTCTCTTCTCTGTTGAAAACGTTGTAGTTTGTGCTCTGTTCGCTCGAGGCCATGTGCCTTGACCAGGCCCTTTGGGATTGGTTCTCTGCTTGCCCGCTCAGCCTCACCTACTGCCCTTTCCTCCTTGTGCTTCATGCTTGGGAACACCAGACTGCACACGCTTCAAGCCCACCCAAGGTTTCATGCCTCTTGCCTCTGTACTGTCCTCCGTCTAGAATGCCTTTCCTTCATCTCGTCCTCCCAAGAAACTTCTGTTTGGCTTTCTTCTTCTTCCCCTCCTCTAAGCCATCCCTCACATTTACTCCTTTCCAGCGAACCAAGAGCTGAACCACTTCTTGGTACACTGCCATTGTCATGTCAACACACTGTCTTCTATGTATAATATGTCTTCAGGTGTCTGTGCCTCCTCTCAGTCTTAGGGCTCCACAAGAGCAGGGACTTTGTCCTAACCAACTCTTTCCCCAGCACCAGGCACATTGGTATATAATCCTGGCCCAGAACAAGTTCTACATTTTTCATGGACCCTCCCCAGTTTCCTAACCTTCCCTCCTCTGAATCCTACATTTTTGTATCATTTTTGCCCTAATCATATATTGTCTCATTTCATTATCTTTCAAAAAGTGGCTCATTTCTCTGATAGATTTCATCAGAATCAGAATTTTCATTCATTTAGTAGCTGTTGGCCTTGTATCTCCCTCTCTCCTTCTATCTCTCTGGTCTCAGTAAGGATTTGGGCTCTGAGCTAGTTTGTCCATCATAAGATGGTGACAGAGGCAGCCCCAGGCGGCCATGTTTTGTACCACCTGACCCTGGGCACCCGTCCTGCTTCTGGGCCATAGCCAGGGATGAGTCCCTGATCCAAGGAGAGACAGCTCACTCACAGGCTGGCCAGGTGAAGTCTCCGGCTCTGGCAAAAACACTGCCCAATCTAGGTCAAGCTGGGCAATGCAGAATCTTACTCTTGGGAATTTTAATTTACAAATACGGTAGGGTAGCATTTGAGACTAATAAAAAATTGTACAAATCTGAGGTAGTAAGATACCAAAAATATTATCTAAGCCTCATTTATGTACCAACTTTGAAATAATGGAAATCTCCCAAAATAGGAACCCGGAGCTACCTGGAATGCTGGTCCACACTTTGGGAAGCCCAGCAGTAGTACAAGGATCTCTACCCCTGGCTTCTCGTCAGCTCCCTGTCTTTGTGACCACCTCTCTTATTGAAATCAGACCCCCACTCATTACAGAGTTTGAGCGGGCAGGGGGACCTTCCGCTCTTGTGACCTAATAGTGTAACCAAAGTGCCTAGTACTGTACCCGGTCCATAGCAGGTGCTCAATAAACAGCAGTTGCCTCCTTCTCCTCATTATTATCATTGTTATCAACTCTTTGGTGGCAAACACAGCTTATACTTCTCTGCATCCCTGTTGGAGTCTAACAGTTCTGGGCTCCATCCTTAACTCACACTTTTGGACGTGGGGTCTTGGGCCCTTGAGCAGGTTACCTACATTCTTTAAACCCTGTTTCCTATCTGTCAAACGAGGATAACAAGATATACTTCCACGGACTGTTGGCCTAAATTAGACCATAAGATGCCTAACCCAGGGCTTGGCACCAAGCAAGCGAGTGGTAAATGTTAGCTGCTGCTCCTTCCTATCGTTACTAGTATTAGTCATGCGCCTTAAACACAGTAAATACTTGTTGCCTCAACAAGTCACCGCCCAGAGAAAAACACTTGTTTTTCATTCTCAGTAAGAAACTTTGGGAGGTGACTTGGGCAGGCACTGAGAGAACAGATGTCTCTCATGCAGCATCAGCAAACTAATAAATCAGAAGAACCGATGGGCCGTTCACTTTGCTTGGAACCCCACCCAACCGGCAGAACCTACTGTGCTGTCTCCCAGGCCCACTGATCCTCTGGGGGACCGTGTGCTATCACCCCGTGGCTTGCACCGTTCTTCACCTCATATTACTAAACCACCAGCACTACCTGTGGTCATTTTGGTACATTATCAAATCGTGTTCATCCAGAATTTCTTTTACTCATTACTGTATTTAACTCTCACTGACTTAATAAATGTGATTAATGACTTTCTTTGCAGGAGTGGAAGAGCCTTTGCACCTTCTGCGGGTGGCACTGTCATTATAGAATCATTTGGAATCGTGCAGCCCGGGGCCTGTGCTGGGTGAGGCAGGACGTGGGTAGGTTTGGTGCTGGGCTGAGCTGCAGGGAGCCGAGCAGCACACAGCTGACCCGCAGTGGGGTCAGGAGAGGCCAGGGCCTGAGGAGGGCCGTCTTGGGCAATGGCTGCTCTCACACATTCTTCTTTACCCTGTCTTTCTGGCACCTCCCTGCTAGTCATCCAAGGGTTGGGATTTTTTTTTAAAGAAAAAAAACAACCAAATGGGAATTTTCCACCAGCTTGAAATGGTGGAGAACCCCCTACCAAGACAGGGTACACATTTGTACCTGAGTTTGAGAACTTGGGAGAAAAGTCAGGCCTTGGCTCCACAGTGGAGGGAGGCCCAGTGATCCAAATATTCTCGCATCCCCAATGACCGTACGTGAGGGGCCAGAAGTAGATGATCCTCTATGGGCAGGAGGTCGAGCATGTTGTAAATAACTGGTACTTGATGAACCAGGAGAGAGAGGGCACCAGAATAAATTGTTATTTGATTTAATGATCTATGCCCCTTGAGGATGGTATGTTTTCCAGTTCCCAGGGATGGATGATACTGGGGAAACAAGGGAGGGAAGCCCCTCTTCGTCCTTCTACTCATCCTCCTTTGCCCCCATTTCCTCTTGTGGAAGTACTGGCTACATGAGGGATTCTAGTTTCAGCCCTGCTTCTTCTTGCAGGCCCTTGTTATTGGTATATAAATATTCAACTATTTACATTTTAATTCCTTCACCACATGGTTAGACTTGGTTATACATTTTAATATCATAAAATACGTATTTTTACAGGCAATGCTGAGAAGCCAATGTAATAAGTAATAAAAAAAAAAAAGAAAGAAGAAAATAACGTTTGCAGATGGCTTGAGGCAGAACAGGGCTCACTCTGTGGCAGTCTCGTGTGCAGTCTAACTTTCGTCACCCGCCTCTGCATTGATCCAATAGGCAGCCAGAAGCTTCTCTGCGGGGGCTTTGATGACTTCCCTGGGGTAAGAAGAGTAATGCCAAGGCTTTTACTTTTGAAAGGAACAAATACAGTTTTCCTTATTTCCTCCTTTTAGATGAGAATTTTATACTGTCCCCTATCATTTACCCTGCATCCTTATAGAATATCTCATTCTCATCAGAAGACTCCCTGTCGTGTAGCTTTTGTGCCATGTTTTCCATGCGTGTGGCGTTGAGGGGCCTATACGTATCCCTAAGCCAAAGTGGCCGCCTTCTCCCGAAAAAGCCCTCCTAGAACACAGAAAGGGAAATATTAATTCTGCATCTCCCCTGCTTTCTCTGGCCACAGTTCTTTATCCTCCTCAAATTTACCTGACTCTCACTTTCCCCTGAGCTTCTCTTACACAGCAGAAATCGAAAAAAGCCCCTTGGAGGAAAACACACACAGTTAGTGTTACATGTCATTTTTCACCTCTCTCACAATGTGTTATCTCTGGTCTTATTAGGACTAAACGGGTACCTCAGTCCATAATCACAATGAACAAAATCACCACAGGCCCGGGATCTTGAAAATCATTCCATGCGTGCTGGCCTTCCAGAAGTTCTCTGTGCCTGTCCAAAATGGCCCCCCAGTGTCTCCGGGGAGACCATTGCATGTGGCTTAGCATGGAGTATAGGCAGGATTTTCAGCCCCGGTCACCTTTCCTGGCCCTTGGCCAAGTGCCCTCGTGCGGTGAAAACACTGCACAACGGCGCTGGGCAGAAACACGTTACTCTCTAGATGCGCTTCACACCAGTCCGCTTCGGACTTAGTCGCACATGCAGCATTTGCTGGGGTGTGGGTGTGGGGAGAAGGTACTTTTATTTTCCTGGCTGCTCTATCCTATAAGTTGAATCACACCAAGTAAACACGTGAACCCAACAAGCAAAGTTATCTATAGCTCTCTGACTTTCACACTGCAGGGTATCACTGAGGGGTCAGTGAAAAGTGGAATCAGTTTAAAGGCCATGACCAGCAGGGAAACACAAAATACTCTTTTTGAATACAAATAGAATAGAAGAAAAATCAGAGTGCACAATAAGTTTGTTTCAGAAACTACTTTTGTCCATATAGTATGTGTCTACTGAATTGTGACATAAAACGTAGCTCACAGCCCAAGCACAGTGGGATCAGCAGAGAAGTCCTCAGTGGAAAGGGACCATCTTCTTTTTGATAATCACTAGCAGTATGACCATGGGGCAAGATATTTTCCCTTTCTCTTTCTCCAGTTCCTTATTCTAAAAGGATGAGACAAACTACAGTCTAAAGTTTCTCCCGGTTAAAATTCTATGAGGTTTGGATAAAGGGAATAGAGAGTAGGGGCCTGAAAAGCAGCAGGATGAGACGGGAAGTTTTCTTGCCAGTTTACAGAAGGGACTCACATGTTCTACCTTTCGTCAGCTTTGAGTGAGGCCAACCCCTACATCCCCAACCATGTGGCCCTCCCGACCCCAGAGCCTCCTAGAAGGCCTCTGGTCTGGCCTGATGCCTAGGAACCAGGCGTCAGGCCAGCAGGAACAGGTACAACCAAAACCCCTGCCCGTCCACCCTCTTTCCTTAAAGGACTAGTGAAAGCAGATGAACCTCTGCCAGTCCTGTTCTAACTCAGCTTGGGCTGGGGAGCTAATTCTGCTGATACATAAATTAGGGTAAACCATTAGGGTAATTAAACATTCTTCCTGCCTTTAGTGAGGAAATTGAAATAGATGAGTGCTAAGTTCTCCTCTAGTCGTAAAATTCTGCTTTCAAAGACCAATATTTACCTTCTGCTTCTTCTTTTATCCTCCTCTCTTGCAGTTTTATGAGAATAAGTCTGTTTTGAAAGAAAACATGATCACGATTATCCATTACAACTATTTCCAAATCCTTATTCATTCCTTTTTACTTTAAATCTTATCTACCCAGTGAGATGATAACTTTTTTAAGGAAAGGAATTCTGCCCTGTTTAAAAATCCTTTGACTCTTCCACAGTAACTAACTTAGGGTCTTGCACGCAGCCGGCGATATATTTTATTGACTGTTTTAGATAACGTTCAACAGATAATTCCTAATAAAAACTCTTAGAAGTAGGAAAAGAAAATAAAAGTATCTAGCAGAAACCTAAGCTTTGTTTTTGTTTTTTGTTTGTTTGTTTTTGCGGTACGCGGGCCTACTCACTGTTGTGGCCTCTCCCGTTGCGGAGCACAGGCTCCGGACGCGCAGGCTCAGCGGCCATGGCTCACGGGCCCAGCCGCTCCGCGGCATGTGGGATCTTCCCGGACCGGGGCACGAACCCGTGTCCCCTGCATCGGCAGGCGGACTCTCAACCACTGCACCGCCAGGGAAGCCCCTAAGCTTTGTTTTAAAGTCAAGAACAAGAGTAGGATGCCCATGATCACTGCTACTATTGATCATTGTGGAGGAGGTCTTAATCAGTAAGATAAGAAAAACGAAGTATTGGAAAGGAAGAGACAAACATATTTGCATATGAAATGAGGGACCTAAAAAGACCAAAAGAATCAACCGAAATTTTATTGGAAGTAACATGAGTAAGATGGCTCCATACAAAATCAAGAGATCAACATATAAGCCTCAATAGCTTTCCCATATAACACAAATAACGAACTAAAAAACAGAAGAAACATCCCACTTACTATATCCATAAAAATGCATAAAGTACCTAGGAATGAACTTAACCAAAAACTTGTAAGACCTATGTGATGAAAATATTAAAACTTTTCTGAAGGACCTTAAGAAGAAGTACTTACATGGCATGAGATACCATCCTCTTAGAATGTTGTAAAGAGGTCAGTTCTCCTCAAATTAACCTACAAATTCAATGCAATCCATTTATATCCAAAATAATTTTTAAATAAAACCTAGCCAGCTGACACTTGGTAGGGAATATATGTAAGAATAGTTATGAAATGTATGAAAAAGAAGGTCAAAGAGTAGGACCTTGCCCTACCAGATATAAAATATGTTATAGAGCAACTAGAATTAAGCAGTGTGATACTGGTACTGGTACAGGACAAGATAACTGGATCACAGAATAGAGTCCAGATGAAGATAGTATATTAGACCAGGGAAGAAAGAATAAACCATTCAGTGAAAGATTTGAAAACAACTAGATCTTCATGTAGGGGGAAAAAGTTAGATCCCCTACCTCAACCACACTAAAAAAGAAATACAACAAATTCTAGACAGATTATAAAAGTACTTGAAGAAAATATTAGAGATGATTTTTACGTCATGAGGTGACAAAGGCCTCGCTAACAAAACCCATCCCACATGAGCCATGAGGAGAGGACGGGCAGATATGGTGGCAGACTGTCAACACACCTCCTACTCTTCACAGCCCTTGCCCCCTTTTCCCCTTGACTCTTTGTCTTCTTCTTGTTGACTTATGAAACTCTTGGGAGTTCCCTAGTGGACCAGTGGTAAGGGCTTGGCGTTTTCACTGCTGTGGCCTGAGGTTCAATCCCTGGTCAGGGAACTAAGATCCTGCAAGCTGCAGAGCATGGTCAAACCCCGCCACCCCCAAACAAACAAACAAACTAACAAACAACTCTTCATAGTAAAGAAATACTGGCTTTCATTGAATTTCAGTGTTTCGAATCTTTCCAGTGTTTTTGTCTCTAAGGAGACACGACAAAAGAGTGGAGTAGGGAGCACAAGCTTTGCAGTCGGGTGAAACTTGCTTCTGCTTTTGGTTTGGCCACTGGGGCCTTACATTGGTCTCCTTCATCTATGAAGGAGGGATAGTAATATCATCCTTACAGGACTGTGGGCATTAAATCAGACAATATATGGAAAACTCTTCATCTTACGCTTGGCATGAATCAATGCTAAGCTGGTGTCACAGACAAGATGGTGGAATATATCAAAGGCTCTGCTTGTGGCATCAGGCTCTGAAGGCTCTTTCGCACCATAAGATTATAAAAATATTGCTTTTATTTTCTTCTAATACCTTTATGTGGTCTTTCTTCACATTTATGGAAATATGTTTATTTAAGATGAAAAATGGGGATCTGCTATTATTTACCCCCCAAAGAGTTAGGCAGCTATTCTTTCACCATTAATTCATTTTTTCCCACTGATTCGAATATTAAAACATGACATTTCAAAAGTCTTAAGAACACATGGGTCTATTGCTGGACTCTATGCTACTTCAAATAAATATTCGGCTGCATTATTCCTCACTGTGGAATTGACATAATGCCTCATGTCTCTTCCGTTGAACCCCATTATTGTCTACCATAGGAAGAACACTGCATGGCCCCTGTCCTCAAAAAGCTTAGCATATAAGTGGGGAGAGGAAATAACGGTTAGGACTCCTCGCTTTCACTGCCGAGGGTACAGGTTCAATCCCTACTTGGGGAACGAAGATCCCACAGGCCAAAACAAAACAAAACAAATGCAAGGTTAAACTACATAGAAGTTAAAAACAATAAAAAGGGGACTTTCCAGAAATTCTAAAAAAGCAAAAGGCCATATGCCACCTGGAGATGTAGAGGGTACAGTCTGGGCAATGGCCAATGACTAGCAAGCTGACCCCCTGCCAGTCCCCAGCCTCCTGGCTCAGAAATCATACTCTTCCTCACCAAGAGAGAACTCACGTCTTCCTGTTGTGGCCGTCGCACTTTATCAACATCACAGGAGTGATCAAAACTCAGAATGCCAAATTATTACTTGACAATGAGAAATACATCTGTTCTACACACAGGGCATCCGTGTCTACACAATGAGAGAATTACCTTCTGTGGAGACAGGCCTCCGTGGCACACTAAAGCACAATCAAACAATCGAAGGCTACTTAGTGAGAACAGAATTAGAAAAGGAATCAGCTGAATCGAGAATTTAATGGGAAGGCCTGAGGTAGCTGGATCCGTCCATCTCCTCAACAGGCGCAGCCTGGCTAGGGGGCCTGACTCTTCAGTTATGCTGCCTAAGGTGCCCTCTCTACTCTCGGGCAATGTGAGGATGGGCACTGCCCATGTTGGTCTCTCCTCATCTTTTCTATGCTTTCACTACTGACCAACCCTTCTGCAGACAGACACATTTCTCTTTAGAAGTTTGTATATCATGTCAGGTTTTATTCAAGTCTGCTATGCCAGGAAGCCATTGGTCCTTACACATCTCTGCTCAGCTCCATGATGTGCTAACCTTGGTGTTTCTCTCTTGGGGGGCTGCCTTTTAAAAAACTGCTTACCACTTTTTTGAGTTCTGAGGGGAGGGGACTGCTTTGCTATGGCCCCTAAGAAATGGTGACAAACCTCACAGGACTAGGATCAGGAGGGCTGGAGTATTCAGGGAAGTCTTTATGAAGAAAGATATCTGAACTTGAGTTGGCTTTTCAGAGATTCATAGGGCTTCCACAGGCAAAGCAAAATAAAGGAATTTTAGATGGGCAAAGGCACAGACCAAAGTAGGAATGGGTATGGTGTTAGTAGTGTATAGTGAGGAGCTGCTTTGGCTGGAATGGAGGGAGGCCATTAAAAGAGAAAAGGTAAATAAAGCAGGTTGGATTCGTAGGGTAGAATCAAGATTGTCAGCTTATTAAAACCACTCTTTTAATGTTAGCAACTGCCTGTGGGGAAAAGTAATAAACCACTGTGTAACTGAACAAAAGGTAGACAGGCTACCTCCAGGAATAGGCTACTATAAATATGACATACTTTAGGGTGGCCTGCTGCAGGATTTTACTTGCAGTGGTTTAATGGAACCTATCTACACAATTCCTAATACACCGGAGAAGAAAGATGCTAAGTAAACCTAAGGAATTGATAATATCACACTTTTATCTTTTAGGAATGTCCTTTTACCGCTCCCAGGGTGACTAATAGCTCCGTGACTTTGGAGATCGTATACCTCTCATCATTTCAGCCAACAAGGAAAGAAATCAAAAGTAGAATGAGAGTGACTGGTGAGTACATCAAATCAGCATAGTGTTTTGAGTTGAAGGAATTTTACTATCACGTCAACTCTGGCCTTCTTATAAACTTAACTTGTCAAAATAGTCCAATGGCTTGTTATCATGGATCCAATTCCATAGAGATTTCCTGGGAGTGCAGTTCCTTTAAAAATCCTGTGGGGACTTTCCTGGTGGCACAGTGATTAAGAATCCGCCTGCCAGCGCAGGGGACATGGGTTCGATCCCTGGTCTGGGAAGGTCCCACATGCTGCGGAGCAACTAAGTCCGTGCGCCACAACTCCTGAGCCTACGCGCCAAGAGCCCGTACTCCACAACAAGAGAAGCCACCTCAATGAGAAGCCCGTGCACCACAGTGAAGCCCCAATGCAACCAAAAAAAAAAAACCCACAAAAAAACATCTAGGAATATACTTTTCAGTAAGAGAACAAAGTGTATGTCAGTCCTCATGACTAAAGAGAAGAATCAAGTAGTAGTAGGTGGAAAGGTGGATTTAATTCTCAGTTTGTGGGTTCTGAATCTGAATTAATTATTGTCCTTACCTCAATGAGACAGAGAATTGTAACCCAAATCGTCACTACTACAGATATGGATATTGCCAAGATGAGTTTGTTGTTATAGCCATATCGTGGAACTTCTTTTGTGAGCTAAAAAAATAAATAACAATTTTTTAAAAACAAGGAGATAGAAGGGATGAAAACTTACTATTCTTAAACCTATTCTAAACAATAGCTAACTATTCTTAAACTACTATAAATTTAATGTTATTAATCTTATCATTAGCATTTTCTTCTACAATTTATTTATCTTGTGTTATGCCTTTTCTCGTCTACCCTAGGAAGAGTGGCACACTGTCTAAATGAGCAAAGTGGGAGATCACTGTCTTAGCCCGTTTCATGGCTGAAGATAAGATACAGACTAGGAGCCCGTGGCATTCCTGCTTGGGCACGTTAATGGCGTGTCCTAAACTGAGTAAAAGTCCAGCTCCCATGTGTCAGGGGTTATCCTCACCTCACTTGACTCCTGCCCTTTCTGCTCACTCTGGGCTTCTGTGCTCTCACTGATATAGTTGTCAGCTTTCCACTGGTCCGTATACCATTCCGCTTCGGACACATTTGCTTCTTGCTGCTTGCTGAGAAGCTTCATCAGGAGGCCTGTTCTAGAGATGAGGTTGGCACAGGCCAGCTGCACGTGCGTCTCCGAGCAGTTCATTTTTAAAGTCTGGATAACATGAGAAATGAGCCTTCGCACGTCATTGTTGGGGATGAGGGACCGTAGCTGCTGGTTTAGCTGAGTTTCAACTTGATCACCAGGGGATGTGAGCCCTGGGAAAGCGAAGCCTGCGGGCTTAGAGGATAATTCAGTGCCCGTGTTGTGGTCCTCCCATCGTGTTTGGTTGGTGTGTTGAACAGTCGGCATACTGCTGTCTGCAGCAACAGTAGAATGTGCAGGGGACACGCTCCTATGGGTAGTGTTTCCAGGGCCGGTTCCTCCTGGCAGAGTAGAGCTTCCTGTAGAAATAATTTGTTCAGAAACATTGTGTGCAGTATTGTTTCCTGAAGTAGTGTTTTCTGTGGAAGGGTCTGAAAGGGAAAATAATTCTGGAAAAGGCTTTTCCTGAGAAGTCACTTCTCCTGAAGATGAAAGAGCCTCTTGTGGAGGGGAATTTATGAGACTCCTCAGTACAGAGAACGGAGGGCTTGCAAGCATCATTCTGTTGAGTGAACTTTTCTTTCTGAACTTTCGACTCCTTTTGCCTTTGGGTTTTCTTTGGACCCGATGAGACCTAATTTTATGGAAGATGTATTTGTTTCCAGAATGTGAGATTAGTTCGAAGTCCTTAATATTTCTAATTCTAGCCTTCGCATCCTCTAAAACATGAATAGTGTTGGATAAGTCTTTTGATCTACTTTTAACCTCAGATGAGGATTTTGGAGGGATGGAGGCAGAAGGCCTGCCCTTGAAGTACTGTTTCAGGGAAGAGGAGCCTGCTGCCTTGTGTTCCTTTATGAATGCAGACTCTGCATTGGAGGACTTTCCCACCAGCTTCCTGGGACTCTGAACCATGAGAAGCTGTTTCAGGTTTCTTGGGGTTGGCCTCCTGAGGCTTCTTTCTTCAGCAGTGTTCGCCTCAGATGGCTGGGCATTCTGTTTCCCCCTGACGCTCTCATCTCCCACTGCTTTGAGGTGCATTTTCTGTATGCCCCTTGGGCCCTTGAGGACCCTGTTCGCTGTCAGCAGCCTTTCCTCTGTACTCTCAATCTTTGCTAGGCTGTCTTTCTGTGGTTGGGCAGTTTGCAATTTCTTTTGAAAGATGTAGCGTTTAAACGTGGCACTTGAAATGTTGGAATGCGTACGCGTGGCAGGTTTTTCTTCCTTTTTAACCTCATCAACTTTTTCTTGAGTTTCTGCAGCTAACAAATTTTCCGCAAAATGGAGTTTCCTCAATTTGTTTTTATTAGTTGAATTCTTGGCTACAGGTTTAACAGAAGGGCTCCTTGTATTGCCTTTCAAAAGGCCCTGCGGCATATCTCCATCTGGTGTATTTGAGAAAAGAAGTTGAATGAATGGTAATAATGTTGATTCCACATCTCCTAGATTTCCCTTTGGGATATAGGGCAGTATGTAATTTAGTGCACCGATAATATCACTTTTATTATTAAAGGCCAGCTGCTCATTCATGAAGCCTGACAAGCTGACAGCACTTTTCTCTGACGACGCCCTCTCGGACTCAATAGTCAGCTCAGTGGTGGTGTTCTTCTTGCGGGCTTGTAACACCTTCATCAACGATCCTTCTGCATTCCCTATAGATGTTTCTTCATCTGTCAAAAAAGAAGGGACTGTTTTTGATCATCGAAAACTAATGGGACAGCTTTTTGTCAGTCCACAGCCAAATAAATTAGGAATCAGTCAAAGTTTGAGTGCCACTGAGGAGTAAAAGAAACCCACACTTAAGCCTATGACTGGCAACAACAAAATGTGAAAAAGATATCTCTTGAAAAAGGGGCTATCTACTCAGAAAATTCTGTAGCGTGAGATATAGTAACTATGTTCAGCATTACTCCACTGGCTCCCAGGGGCCAGAACTCAAGGAAAGGCAAGGCTGGAAGACAAATATTCCCCTACTCAGCTGGGCTCTCTGCAGATCTACTGTGACTCCTCACATTCATATACCCCATCCCGTCCTGCCTCAGGGGGAGGGGAGGGTGAGGCTTCCTCTCTCCACCCCCTCAGTGTGCTTGTGGTCTTGCTGCTATCACAGATGACCACGACAATAACCGCCGCTAACAGGTCGTCATCTGGACATGTCCTTCTCCACCCGCCCACCGAGTCCTTTGCTCAGTCCCTGCTTCCATATATCCCAGCGCCCATAACAGAAGGCTCTATACAGAAAAGAACACTATGTCCGCCCTGGCTCTTTGCTAAAATTTGGGCGGGATCTGGGGTATAAGTTAAGAGATTTGCCAGATTATGTGCCAATGTGGAATGTTCAACAAATCAATGGAATAATACTTGAGGTCTTCAACTGCAGAAGGGAACAAGCAACTTTTCTCAGCTGGCTACTTTGCTTTCATTTCATTTTACTTCTAATATTTCCAGCTTTACTTGGGGAACCATCCAAATCTTCTGAATGTGTGAAGGTAATGTGTACCATTGTGTAGCTGGGCTTCTCTTCCAAAAGGATTAAAAGTAGTTTTGGTGAGGGTCAAAGGAGGAGGGGAGGGTCATGAGAAAGGAGGAGCATGGGCTTGCAGAGAGCCCCAAACTGGGGACAGGAGATCAGGGCACTAGAGTCATAGCACTTAACACCTCTGATCTTGTTTTTTCTCACCTGTAAAAGGAGATTAAAAATGCCTTTTCTGCCCACATCTGGGGGAGAAGGGAGTAATATAATTAGTAAAAAAAAGTTGTCTGGGGGAGTTCCCTGGTGGTCTGGTGGTTAGGACACGGCACTTTCCCTGCTGTGGCCTGGGTTCAATCCCTGGTTGGGAAACTAAGATCCCACAAGCTGTGTGGCACGGCCAGAAAAAAAAAACCGTGTTGAAAAATCAGCAATATTGTCTTTATATAAGTAGCAAAGTGTTATTTGTAGGATGTGCTCTAGATCACTGAAAGAGACTTGTATTCAAGCTACCTGGGCATGAAAGCACATTTTGGAAGTCATCAAGTTAGTGCCAATAAATCTAATATATAGAAAAATAGTTGAAACCCCTTGAGTGTTTTGTGGATAGAAAAGCTTGAGATTCAGAGCAAGCTCAGAGCTAGACAGTCTAAGAATAAACTAGTTCTCCCATCCATTAGAAGGGCTAGGTAGCAGCTTCTGAACCAGAAAATCTCAGGCTCCAAATAGGACATAGAACAGCATCACCTGTACTCTTTATAAGATTGCAGAAACACACAAAATAAACAAAAATATATTTACACCTCTCTTATGAGACAAAGAGTACCTGAGACTTAATGTATATAAATCAGTTTACAAAATGTGATGCGCTATATGAATAAGTTCTCATTTGCAGAGAGCACAGCATAGGATATGTGGTCATTGATGTTAATTCCCTTCCCCCTTCCATTCCTTTCTCTCGTTCCTTTATGTATGCGGATCAGTTACATTATTAAGCTAATAAGGTACCTGAGCTATTATTAGCTTAATAATGTAACCAAGAATCTGATTTTTAGCAAGGGGGTGGTTCTTAGAAACTTAGGGATCTGGAACTCTGAATGAATGAATTAAAATAATGCAATTACATCATTAATTTTAACATTTATCATCCTTGATTAAAAATTTAAAAATTAAATTAAAAATTTATTATCCCACAATTGAGACTCACCACAGCGTGTCATGTCTGTCAGGCATTCACTGTCACAATGCAGCTTGAGTGTCTTACAGACAACCTCAATAGTATCTTTAAATTGGCAGAGGCAGCAGGCCATATGGCTAGGTAAGATCCTATAAATGGAAACATTGGTAATTAAATTTGTGATAAAAGAGTTACTTGAGTAGGTAGAAGGGGTAGTCCAAGGCCACCACAGACCAGTACAAAAAGGAGTTCTTGGGGCTCATGGGCTGGAGAAAAGGATAGATGTCGGTTGGCCAATTGCTGCTCTTGACTGTTGTAAATAAATATAGAGGAGGAGAGAGGTGCCCAACAGAAGGATTAGGATGGCAGTAGGTATGGTATGTCTAGAAAAAAGGGAATAGGGATTAGAATTGGGTGACATTGATCTGTAATTTGATTCAGAAGTATCTCCTTCCAACCCAAAAGCCTTTGGGTTGAGAGTACACAGGAAGAAGGCAGACTTCTAAGAAGAGTCTGATAAGGCCGCACCTTCTGGAGTCCCTTTCTCAGGTCCTATTTGTCAGTAGTAATATATTAGAAATTATTCTCGTAATAAAAAAGCATCATTTGGTTAAACAATAACAGAGATCACATTGGCCAAATCTAGACAAAAGGAACATTCCAAAGAATAACATGATCATTATAATAAGTTATAACATAGTTAATTTTAAAAAAAGCACATGAGCTCATAATGATACTTCAAATGAAAAGTGGGGGAGCTCTTCTTTATAGAATCATGTCAGCTAATAAATGCAAAAGGAATGATAGATTAGGAAAGTGTCATTTTGCAACTATCAATGTAATAATCAATTCAGACAAGGATTATCATTGATGCACAGTTGGGTGAAGAGTTGTTTGAAAGTAGGATCTCCACTGATCCCAAAGTATGGCACCTCATATTATTTATCAATTACCAAGGGGAAAAATAACTTCACAATGGAGAGATATGGAAGATACCACCTTAATCAAGTGATCAGACTTAGCACTGGGCCACCTGAAGTGATGAAGTATGAAGAATACATCCCCTATATAGTATTCTTCCCCAAAACGTTTACTTTGAATCAAATGAGGAAGCAGACAAATCCAGATTGTGGGGCAATTTACAAGACAACTGGCTTAGACTCTTCAAAAATGCCAATGTCATAAAAGACCAAAAAAAATAATAGTAGGGAAATATTCTAGATTAAAGGAAACAAAGATATGACATGCAATGACTAATCTTTAATTGGACCCTGTATCAAAATAAAACAGACTTAAAGAATGTTATTGGCTACTGGCCAAGATGAAGTAACAAGGACCAATTTAACCTCCCACCTGAAACAATGAAAGCATCAGGCAGAACACATGAAACAACAGTTTTCAAGAAACTGGACCTCAGGCAATACAGTTCAGTGATCCCCAGGAGATGGAAAATGAATGAAGTGATATGTATAATAGCCCTAACTTACTTCTCTGAGAGAGTTTCCAGGTCATGGTACAGGGAAGAGAAGTCCAGGCCGAGACTGGTGTACTCCCTGACTGAGGAAATGGAGCTGAGGGTCTGGGAAAACCAAGGTAACTAGAGTTCACAAAGCAGAGTATCAGAGAGAAAAGAAGTGCACAGACAAAGAACTCTGGAGGTATGCAGAGGGATCTCTTGAGAATTCAACACAGTATTGGTCAGTACATTTGTGTGAGGAATTACTTGATGCCAGGAAAAGAACCACATGAAAGGATTAATAATAAGAATAACTGGATATCACACAGGGTTGTAGGAATAGTACCTGTTCCTACAAGTCAGACTGGAAAACCTCATGATACTCAGAAAGGACTTGTCTCAGTACTTGCAAATAATGAGCTCCAGACTAAAGGCTACTTGGACTCCTACCCAACGAATCTTAACAGCTAGATGTAAAAGAATAAAATTGTTTTGAGTAACTTAATTTCACACAAAACAAAGCCCAAGCATTTTACAGGAATATAAATATATATAGCACACAATAAAGTAAACTCACATCTGTTATCATATGAAAAATTGCCAAGCATGCAAAGAAGTAGGAAAATATGACCCATACTGAGGAGAAAAGGCAACCAATCAAAACTAACCCATAATCTACACAGATGTTAGAATTGGTAGAAAAGAACATTTAAAAAGGTATTACACATGGGGCTCTCCTGAGCCTGCGCATCCGGAGTCTGTGGTCCACCACGAGAAAGGTCACAACAGTGAGCGGCCCGCGTACCACAAAAAAAAAAAAAAAGTTATTATACATGAAGAGAAGTTATTAGAACTGTATTTCAGTTGTTAAGAAACCCAGACACTGAACTGAAACACTGAAAATGTTAAGTAGAGGCATGGAAAATGTAAAACAGACCCAAATTGAGCTTCTAGAGATTAAAAACAATGTCTAAATGAAAAAGACATTGAATGAGGTTAATGGCAGATTAGACACTGCAGAAGAAAGGGTCAGTGAACATTAAGGCATAGTAATAGAAACTATTCAAAATGAAACAAAACGTGTAACAAAACAAAACAACAACACAAATGAAAAAGCATCAGCAAATTGTGCAACAATTTCAAGTGGTCTAATACATGTGTACTTAGAGTCCATGAAGGAGAGGAGAAATACAAAAATTTGAAGAAATAATACCCAAAATTTTTCTACATTAGTAAACACTATAAACACACAAAGTGGGCTTCCCTGGTGGCGCAGTGGTTGAGAGTCCGCCTGCCGATGCAGGGGACGTGGGTTCGTGCCCCGGTCTTGGAGGATCCCGCATGCTGTGGAGCGGCTTGGCCCATGAGCCATGGCCGCTGGGCCTGCATGTCCAGAGCCTGTGCTCCGCAACGGGAGAGGCCGCAAGTCAAGAAGATCAATGAACTTTAAGCATAAGAAACATGGACAAAACTACACCAAGGCACAAAAAATAATCAAATTGCTCAAAACCAGCAATAAAGAGAAAAATTTAAAAGCAGCCAGAGGAAAAAACTATACACTACATACAGAGGAACAAAGATAACAATGACAGCAGAATTCTTGTTGGAAACAATGTAAACGAGAACTCAGTGGAATAACATCTTTAAAGTAGTGAATTGAATTCTATCAAGCTAGAATTCTATACCCACATCTGTCAAAACAAAAGCAAAATAAAGACTATCTCAGACATACAAAAGCTGAAAGAACTCATTACTAGTAGACTTTCACTATAAGAAATGTTAAAAGAAGTATTTTTAAGCAGAAGGAAAATGACGCCAGATTGGAATATGGATCTACACAAAAGATTAAGAATACTGGAATTGGGATTTCCCTGGTGGTTCAGTGGTTAAGAATCTGCCTGCCAACACAGGGGACACGGGTTCAATCCTTGGTCAGGGAAGATCCCACATGCTGCAGAACAACTAAGCCCGTACGCCACAACTACTGAGCCTGCACTCTAGAGCCTGTGTGCCAAAACTACTGAAGCCCACGCACCTAGAGCCTGTGCTCTGCAACAAGAGAAGCCATCCAATGAGAAGCCGGTGCACCACAACGAAGGGTAGCCCCTGCTCGCCGCAACTAGAAGAAGCCCAGGCAAAGCAAAAAAGACTCAACGCAGCAAAAAAATAACTTAAAAAAATACTTTAAAATTTTTTTAAAGGATTTTAGTCAATCAATATATGTCTCTGACCACAATGGAATTAAATTAGAAATGAAAAATGCTGAAAAAGCTCCAAATATTTGGAAACTAAACAACACACTTCTGAGTAACTTTGTGGTCAAAGAAGAAATCAAAAGGGAAATCAAAAACTATTTTGAACTCACTGAAACTGAAAACATATTATGTCAACATGTGGGATATGCTAATGCTGTACTCAGCTTCCTCAACTTCCACCTTAAACTGGAAAAACGAGAGCAAATTAATCACAGAGTAAGAGAAGAACACAATAAAGGTCAAAGTAGAAATAAATAAACTGCAAAATAGAAAAGTACTATAGATATTAAAAGGATAATAAGAGAATATTATAGAATACTTTATGCCAATAAATTCAAGATGAAATGGACAAATTCCTTGAAAGACATGCACTACTAAAGTTTATTCAAGAATAAAGATATTAAAGAAATTGGATGTGCAGTTTAAAACCTTCCAACAAAGAAAGCTTCAAGTCCAGGTGGCTTAACTGATAAATTCCACCGAACATTTAAGGAATAAAATAATGCCAATTGTACACAAACTCTACCAGAACCTTGAAGAGAAGGGAATACTTCCCAACTTATTTATAAGGCCAACTTTCACTATACCAAGATTAGACAATGACATTACAAGAAAACTATAGACCAATATCTCTCATGAACTCAGAGGCAAAAATTCTTAACAAAATTTTAGCATATCAAATCCAATAATATATAAAAAGATGATACATCATGACCAAGTGGGGTTTATCTCAAGAATGAAAGGTTGCTTTAATATTTGAAAATCAACTTACCCAACTTAGTACACTAAAAAAGAAAAATCAGGACATCGCTGGTGGGGCAGTGGTTAAGAATCCACCTGCCGGTGCAGGGGACATGGGTTTGAACCCTGATCTGGGAAGATCCCACATGCCATGGAGCAACTAAGCCTGTGCACGACAGCTACTGAGCCTGCGCTCTAGAGCCCGTGACCCACAACTACTGAGCCCATGTGCCACAACTAGTGAAGCCCGTGCACCTAGAGCCCGTGCTCTGCAACAAGAGAAGCCACCGCAATGAGAAGCCTGCATACTGCAACAAAGAGTAGTCCCTGCTCGCCACAACTAGAGAAAGCCTGCGTGCAGCAAAGAAGACCCAATGCAGCCAAAAATAAGGAAACAAATTAAGAAAAGAAAAGAAGGGAAAAATCACATAGTCATTGCAATAGATGCAGGAAAAGAATGAAAGAATCTAACATCCATTCCAGATTAAAGAAAAGAACAGCCCTCATTAGACTAGGAAAGGAAGGAGACTTCCTCAACTTGATAAATGACTTCTACAAAATACCTAACATATTTAATGGTGAAGGACAAAGTACTTTCTCTCCAGGATCAGGACAAAGGCAAGGATGTCTGCTCTCGTTACTTCTATTTGACGTTGCACTGAAGGTTCTAGCCAGTGCAATAGGGCAACAAAAAGAAAAGAGATATTCAGAATGGAAAGGAAGAAGTAAATCTATCTTTATTTGCAGATAACATGATTATGTAGAAAACCTGATAGAATCTACAAAAATACTACTGGAACTAACAAATGAGTTTATCAAGTTTGCAGGGTACACGATCAACATACAAAAAGATTAATTTATATCAACAAACAATCAGAGATCAAAGTTTTAAAATACTATGTATAATAGAATCAAACATATAAAATATTTAGAATAAATCTGACGAAAGATGTAAAAGACTTGCACACTGAAAACTGTAAAATGTTGCTGGGGGAAATTAAGGAAAACCTAAATAAATGGAGAGATATAAAGTATTCATGGATCAGAAGATTCAATATTGTTGAGACATCAATTCTCCCGAAATCAATTTATAGATCAAAATCCCAGTAGGCTTTTCTATAGAAATTGACAAGCTAATTCTAAAATTCATATGGAAATAAAATTTAGAATAACTAAAACAACTTTGAAAAAGAACAAAGTTGAAGAACTAACAGTAACTGATTTCAAGGCTTATGAAGCTACACCTTTAAGACATTGTGATAGTAGTGTAAAGATAGACAAAAAGATCAAAGGAACAGAATAGAAAGAAGAGAGATGTGGAGAACCGACTTTCAGGTTCAAAAGTATTTAAGTGGAGAAACGATAGTCTTTTCAACAAATGATGCTGGAAAAATTGAATATCCAGGTGAAAAAGAAAAAAAAAAAAGAACTTCCATCCAAACCATATACAGAAATGAACTCAAATTGGTTCAAAGATCTAAATGTAAAACATAAAACTATAAAACTTCTAGAACAAAACAGATGAGGGCTTCCCTGGTGGCGCAGTGGTTGAGAGTCGGCCTGCCGATACAGGGGACACGGGTTCGTGCCCCAGTCCGGGGAGATCCCACATGCCGCAGAGCGGCTGGGCCCGTGAGCCATGGCCACTGAGCCTGCGCATCCGGAGCCTGTGCTCCGCGGCGGGTAAGGCCACAACAGTGAGAGGCCGGCGTACCGCAAAAAAAAAAAAAAAAAACAGGTGAAAAATCTTATGACCTTGAGTTAGGCAAGATTTCTTAGATACAACACCAAAAGCATAATCCATAAAAGAATAAAATAGATAAATTAGACACCATCAAAATTAAAAATTTCTGCCCTGCAAAAGACACTCCTGAGAGAATGAAAAGATGAGTCACAGAATGGGAGAAAATACTTAGCAACTTACATATAGAATAAAGGACTAATTTCCAGAATATATAAAGAGCTCTTAAAACTTGAGAAAAATATAGATAAAAGATTCAAAGATATACAGATGGAAAATAAGCATAAGAAAAGATGTTTGACATGATTAATCATGAGGGATGCTACAGTGAGATACAACTACACACCTATTAAACTATGTAGAATTAAAAATACTGAGCATAGCAAATGTTGGCCGCAATGTGAAGAAAATGCAGCTCTCCTACACTGCTGATAGAGATGTAAAATGATCAAACCACTATGGAAAATAGGTATTCTTTAAAAACTTAAACATGCACTTACCAATGATCCAACCATTCTACTTGCAGGTATTTACCCAAGAGAAATGGAAGTATACATCCATACAAAGACTTGTACACAAATATTCATAGCAACTTTATCTGTAATAGACAAAGACTGAAAAAACCCAAATGTCCATCAATGGTGAATAGATAAATGGTGGTACATCCATATAATGGAATACTATTCAGCAATAAACAGCAATGGATTACTGATATATGCAACAATATGGATGAAGATTAAAATAATCATGCTGAGTTGGAAGCCAGTTAGAAAAAAGTATACCCTGTATGATTCCATTTACATAAAATTCTAGAAAATGCAGACAGAAAGCAGATCAATGGTTGCATGGCAACAGGGAAGGGCAAGGAACGATGGGAAGGAAGAATTACAAAGAGACATTAAGAAACTTTCTGAGGTGATGTACATTTTGATTTTGGTGATGTCTTCATGGTGTGTATGTATGTGTGTGTGTGAACACAGATTACTGTATGTCAATTATACCTCAAAAAGCTGTTAAAAGAAATGATATTATATGAGAGAGACAATTGGGGAAATTTGAATAGCAAATCGTTATTAAGTAATATTATCATGTAGGAATTTAATTTATTTAGTACTGTGTGAACAGTATTGCCGTTACATAGGGAAATACTTTTTAATATCCAGAGAGGAGGGCATCTAGCTGACAAGACAGGGATCGCAACTGTGGCAGATGCCGTGGGAGGCTGAGGAAGATGAGGCTAGAGCAGTGACCAATGTGTGACGGTGTGGTGAAGACGGTCATTGGTCAGCTGACCTGACAAAGACGGTTGGAACAGACTGCTAAATGCAGGGCCCTTTCCGCATAGTAATCTCATGCAATCCCCTCAACTAGCCTGGGCATAACAGAAAGTTTCTATTAGCTTCCCATATTGTAAGGGGGATGGCACAATTTAAGGTGCAGTAAGTTGTGTAATAAACTGTCACAATAGGGTCCTACAGAAATCGTTTTTTAAACTGCAAAAAAAAAAAAATGAAACTTGACCCTTTCCTCACAACATATATGAAAATTAACACAAAATGAATCATAGACCTAAATGTAACTATACAACTTCTGGAAGAAAACATAGGAGAAAATCTTTGTCATTATGGGTTAGACAATGGGGTCTCAGAGAAAGATTTCTTAGATAAGACACAAAAAAGTACAAACCATCTAAGAAAAATTGCTAAGGGACTTCCCTGGTGGTTAAGACTCCGAGTTCCCAATGCAGGGGGCCCGGGTTCGATCCCTGGCCAGGGAACTAGATCCCACATGCATGCCGCAACTAAGAGTTCACATGCCACAACTAAGAAGACCATGAGCCACAACTAATGAGCCCATCTGCCGCAACTAAGACCCAGCACAACCAAATAAATTAAATAAATATGAAAAAAAAGAAAAATTGCTAAATTAGAGTTCATCAAAAATTGAACACTTCTAGTCTTCAGAGACACTTTAATATAATGAACATAAGTCACAATCTGGGGGAAGATATTTACTAAACACATATTTGAGAGAAAGGACTTTTTCCATTGCTTTTTATATAAAGCACTCCTAAATCTCAATAACAATATCCAATTAAAAATGGATTTGAACAGACACTTCATTTAAAATATATTTGCACACGAATAGACACTCAACATCATCAGCTATTACAGAAACGCAAAATGTGGCAAAAACCACGAGATGCAACTACACACCTACTAGAAAGGCTAAACTTTTTTTTTTTAAATATAAGAATCAGGTGAAGACGTGGAGCAACTGCAACACTCATAGACTGCCAGTGGGGAAGCAAACTGGCACAGGCACTTTAGAAAACAGTCTAGCAGTTTCTTAAAAAGTTAAATATGCAGTTAGCATATGATGAAGCAATCCCACCCTTAGGGATTTTACCCCAAAGAAATGAAAACATATGTTCGCACAAAACATATGTTCAGACACACATGTGACTGTTTTCAGAGGCTTTGTTCATAATAGCCAAAAAACTAGAAAAAACTCAAATGTTCATCAAACGACGAATGCGTAAACAAACTGTGTATCCACTCAACTAGAATACTGCTCAGCAATAAAAAGGAATGAACTACTGACAGGTGCAACAAAACAGATGAATCTCCAAAGAGACTGGCTAAGTGAAAGAAGCCAAAAACAAAAAGCTACATACCACATGATTTCATTTATAAAATATTCTGGAAAAGGCAACATTATACAGACAAAAATCAGATCGGTGGTTGCCAGGGGCTGGTAGAGAGAGGAGGATGGAGTGACTACAGAGGGACATGAGCAGTCTTTTGGGAGTGCAGAAGTTTTCTTTACCTCAAATGTGGTGGTGGCTACAGAACTATACGTTTGTCAAAACACATCACACTGTATATTTAAAAATAGTGAATTTTGTTAAATGAAAATTATACATAAACAAACCTGACTTAAGAAAATAATAAAACAAACCTAAAAAAACAACTGAGTGAAAATAAATGTAAGAAAAATCAACTTACAGTTTTTCCAATTCAAGGGTCATCATGAGGATGCTTTCAATTGTTGTAAGTGACACTTGTGTTGTTCCCATGTCTCTGAAGGAGAAGCCCAAACATGCATGATAGAAAACCCAAAGACAAAAGTTCTAAACTTAAAAAGATACTTAACATGTGATTACTTCAATTCTGGCTTCTTACTTGCCATGGATGATAATCCAAAACAGCTCTTATTGAAGACATTTAAATTTGCATCATCAAATTAATGACCTTGGTGCTGAACAGTACAAACATTTTCTATTATCCTAACTTCTCATTTTCAATTGCATCTACCTCTTTTGATCACTCTTTAAAAAAAATAATGTACCCCTTATTCCTTTTTTCTTTCTGGGATAAATAATATTCCTATATGCATCTACATGTTCCATATCTATCTGTGTTCTTCAACACTGTTTTCATACTCTGGGGGCTGTCTTATCCGTATATATTTTTTCTTAATCCTTTTCTTTGCCAATAACTCTTATTTTCAATAACCCAGTTAAAATCTAAATTATGACTTTTTAGCTAAAGTACTCAATCTTTGACGAAAGTAAAAAGGAGCAGAAATTATCTCATGATCCATGAAACTGTTGCAATACTTACAAATACTTTAATGCTGGCAATTTAAAAAGATGAGAATCTTCAACCGTTGTCAAAGGATTACGATTGAGAATTCTGAAAAATGGAATGGAATTAAAATTATCTGCATTTTCAATTACTTCCATGAAAGCTTATATTCATTTTTTTTGGTATGGAACTTGAAGGTTAAAAAAAAAATCATTTTCTGTCTTTACCTATAAATCACCCTTAGAATCTGTAAAACACTCTTTCACTGGGAACTACCCAGGTCTCTAGATGATAAAGTGGAGAAGAGAAACAAGCAAACAAACAATAAAATAGAAAAAAAGTGGCCAGCAAAGAAAAAATATGCCAAAGAACTTTTTAGGTTAAAAACCCTCGAAGTGACTATGCTGGTAGGAAGCCCTTGCTCTGTAAAAAAGTACTATTTCTAGTGTCTTCCATAATTCAAGGTGTTTTTCTTTCATCTCTACAAATTTTTAAAAATTTCATGATTTAAACTACCCAGCTAAAGACAAAAATAGGGCTAATTCCTTGGTTCTGGAGCCAAAGAAGAAGAGATAAATCCAAGAGGAACTGGTGAAAGCCATACTCCCATCACATAGTCCCGTGTGTATTCTTGTATCATAGCCTTTGTTACTGTGTATGCAATCAGCTATTTACTTGTCACTCTCCTAGATTGTCAACTTGAGAGTAGAGGTCACACTTTATTGTCATTATTATTCCTGTGACTGACATAGTGCCTAATATTTACTAGGTATTTAATAAATGTTTACTGAATAAATAAATAACATTTTGTTTATATAACAATAAAATAAACAAATTAATTTTGGGGAACAAAATTTTATTCCAAAATCCTGGAATAGATTTTCTTCTCAGTTTTTTCTTTCTTTCTTTCTTTCTTTTTTTTTTTTCTTAGTTCTTTAAAACAAATAAGGGGGAAAAAACCCCCAAAAGAAACAGGAAGAAAGAAAAGAATATCTGACTTTAGGTTAACTCTACTCAAGAATTATTAGCGTATTTTTGCAGAATATTATAAAGATAATTATCAAAACTAATATCTTTTGGGTTGCCAGACATCTGTGATCAGCATTTAACATTTAATCCTCACAGTAACCTTATATGATATATATATTACACCATTGTACAAATGAGGAAACTGAGGCACAGAGAAGTTACATAACTTGTCGTAAGTCATCAAGCTAGTAAGAAGCCGAGCTAGAATTTGAACTTAGTTCTGACTCTAAAGCCTGTGTTTAACCTGAATGAAAAGAAAAGGGGGGGGGGCGTTAAAACATCTGTTACTTTAACCTTAATTTGCAGAGCACTAAATATAGAAATACCTTTTCAAACTTCATCTACCCATCTGGGAAAGCCTTTATGAGAATTATATTTTCTCTTTTTATTTATTTTTTCCTTAATCATGTCTCATGATAAATATTTAATTAGTGTATGGACATTGAGACTTTATAGATTTTTTTTAAAATTGCAGGAAAATCAGTAAAAATGATGGAGGAAGGACATCTGAAAATTCATCCCTCCATAGAAGCAAAAATAACAATAACAACAACAACAAAACTGGTAAAAATGGTCAAAATCAACTTCTGAACTCTGGAAATTTAACCAACATGCTGGCAGCAAATTGGGGAGCAATTTATTCAAGGAAAACAAATTAATTTCTGAAAGAAAAATGAGATCTGTGTTGCTTTAACTTGTCCTTGAACTTTGCTCTCCATGCCAGTGGTAGCCTTGAGAAACAGCCCACATCCCTGGTACCAGAAGGAGCAGCATGGACTGAGAGGTCCTTCAAAGCCTCATTCCCAAAGAACTGTCATTGTTTTACATGTCTGGTGGTCCCCTGGGAGACCTCACTTGAAAGGCTTGCCATTGAGCTGACTCAGAGCTATCTAGTGAGAAAAGCCTCTCCTCAGGTGGCATTTCTGGAAAACATTTTCAAGCAAATATTTTAACATGGCGGTTGCATGAGGCAATGGATAAGAGTTAGGGGCAAAAAGCAGCCCAACCGAAAAGCTTAAAAAGAAAAGCTGAGGAATGAGATGTCCACAGAGACTCTGAAATGTTCCAATGTATTCCTGAGAAACTGGAAGACCACAAGACATATTCCTGGGAATCTAGGAAAATAACTGTTAGCATTAATAAATGAGTTCAGCAAGGTTGTAGGATATAAGATCAATATTATTTCTACACACCAGCAATGAGTAATCCAAAAATGAAATTAAGAAAACAATTCCACGTGTAACAGCATCAAAACAAATATAATACTTATGGAAAAATTTAACCAAGTAAGTGCAAGATTCACACTGAAAAGTACAAAACTGTTGAAAGAAATTGAAGAAGATCTAAATAAATATAAAGACATGCTGGATTCATGGACTGGAAGATAATCTTATTAAAATTTCACTAATTTCACTAATTTCCCAAATCGACCTATGGTTCCATTGCAATTCCTATCAAAATCCCAGCTGACTTCTTTCCAGAAATTGCCAAGCTAATTCTAAAATTCATATAGCAATTAAAGGAAACAGAATAAACCAAAACAATGTTGGTAAAGTACAAAGTGGGAGGACTCACACATCCTGGTTTCAAAACTCAGTTCAAAGCTACTGCAATCACAGTGTGGTACTGGAATAAGAACAGACATGTAAATCAATGGAACAGAACTGACAGTATAGAAATAAACCATCATATTTGTGGTCTATTGATTTTCAACAAGGGTGCCAAAACAATTCAATGTGGAAAGAACAGTCTTTTCAAATGATGCTGGGACAACTGTACATCCCCACGCAAAATAATGAAGCTGGACTCCTACACTTCACACCGTATATGAAAATTAACTCCAAATGGATCAAATATCCAAATGTAAGAGCTAAGGCTATAAAACTCTTAGAAGAAAACACAGGAGTAAATCTTTATGACCTTGTATTAGACAACAGTTTCTTAGATATGACACCAGAAGCACAAACAACCAAAGGAATAATAGATGAATTGGATTTTATAAAAATTTAAAAGTTTGTGCTTCCAAGGACACTATCAAGAAAGTGAGAAAACATATAGAATGGGAGAAAATACTACAGGTGGGAAGAATAAGACGCAGTTGGGAGAAGAAAAGTATAGTAGTTGCTAGGTGTGACAATCTCAAAACTTTGAAGTATTACAAATAAAACAGCCACCATGAATCACCCCAAAGGGCAGACCCAAGTTATTTTTGTTTTTAGCGTTTATGCCTTTGTAAATCTGAGAAGCAGCCAGGATTCTAGTACATAGCAAAAAGCGATGACAGCACCCTGAAGTGTGTAAGCTTTTGTGTGTTCATAGCTATCTAAAGGAAACCAATGCTAGCTGAATGGGGGAGCATTAGGGCGGCTCTGTGACCGCAGCTCAATTTGCCTTCATAGTGTGGCCCCACCTCCCTCACTGATATTCTCAACAATGGGGTAAATAATTCTATAGGGATAATAAGGCTTTGATTTTCCTCTTATTCTCTCTTAGTGCTTATGTTCTTGGTACAATATTGATGTACCACAGACAAGCCAGCATGTGAATGTGCTCTGACTGGTTAAGTTACATAGACTTTTTACATTGTAGAGTTCTTCAGTTCCTAAAATCATGGAGCTTGTATTGTTAGAACCAATGAAGTGACTAAAAGAATTTTTAAAAATAAGCCATCAGTCTGCACCTGCATAGGTGAATGAAGGAGAAACACTTTAAAGTCAGAAAAAAAAAGTATACTTAACATTTAGGATTATCAACCACTGCTGGTTTTCCATAATATATTTCATTCCTGATTTTATCTGAAAGAGATATGATTACTACCACCATTCAAAGAGTGGTACTTTATTAATGAATAAGCTCTTGGCTCATCTTTGAGGTAGATTTTGGATTTAAAATAGACTACCACACGGCTAACTACTTCACCTATGCTTGTCAATAACATCGAGGCTTCATTCAAGAAACCTACTGTCTTACAATTACCTGAAACCCAGTGATGAATCAAGGTTTTGTGGGGGCCTGAACCTCATCTACTTTGGGAAATCATATCTAATAAAAACATGCAAAGTTATGAATACAAAAACCGCTAGGACCCCTCTGAAGACCTGGCAAGGGAGCTATGCAGGTGAGGAGCCCTGAAACCTAAGCTTCATTGAATTCATGATAAATCCACCTCAGCTGGGGCCTTTTTCCAAACTTATTTAATGCAGGCAACTTATAAACACCCCAGTAATATTTCATTATAGGGTAGTAAAATGACCTAACTCGAGGGTGGCATCTTCCCTTGGTGGCTTGCCTTTGGAAAGAGATGCAATAAAGTTTATATCTCATCATGGCAAATGTTTCCTGAAGCAAATTAGCTTTTTCTATTAGAAAGACTTAGCCCCAAACAAAGACTGACTATACTGTGACGATCTTTTGAGAGTAACTGTGAACGAGTTTCAGGAGTACAGTACTAATTTATTTCCAACACCAGATAGTTCTGATTCTTTCACTACCTTTTTCTCTCATTTAAGAGGAGCACAAATTCAAAAGGAACAAGTTGGTGCCTCTTCCATTACAAATTTTTTCTAACTTACCACCCATTTTCTACTTCATCACTCCCCTCCCTCACCTTGTTACCCTGCTGCATAGATGCTAGAAGACCACAAGAGCCATATATGGCTCTCATATATGTTTTCCCATCAACATCCATCTTTCTCCTTCCAGTATGAAAGCTTCTTGGGGACAAAGTCCCTGCCCGACGCGTCTTTGTATCCCCAGCAGCTAGTACAGTGCTGACACACAGTGGGCATGGCACTCAGGGAATGTTTTTGAATGAATTCATTAATTTTTAAACTGTGATTTATTTATTTATTTATTTATTTATTTATTTCCACAATGTATTTTCCTGGGTTGCCTACATAACTATAGTGAAACTCAGATTCTTATAAGGAACTCTTGGTGTTACAGGATGTTTAGGAAAGGTGGTGAGTTTAAGACGTTGTATTGACGCTACTAAAACCTCCCGGTGAAGGGGTGTCATGAGCCTGCTCTCCGATGTGCTGGCAAAAGAAAACCTGACCCTGGTGCTCTCTCCCCAAGGAAGGCATCAGCAAACTAACAAGGGAAAGGAAGGAGGCCGCTAAAGACAGACATCTGCAGGAATTGCTAATCCAGCTCCAGACACAGCCTCAACACCTTCATTAACCAAAATGTGTGAACTGTGTGAAACTGGATTTCTGAACCACAAGACAGGTAAGAGTCTTTTCCAAAGCCAGGTGTAGAAGAGCTCTTTACCTTGAGTCTAAAATCGCCTTCGGGCCACTGAACGTACCCACTATCATTTCCTTGTGTCATGAGAAATCACAGAATTTTTGAGCTGAAGGGGTGTAAAACCCACACTTCTTATTGAAGAGTAGTCAGCAAAGAAAGTATATGGAATTAGGCCACAACAATGTATTTTCCTTATATTTTTCACACTACAGCTGAACACAACATCTTTTTCCATACCACAAATGTTCCTACTGGCAACAGATAATTCACTTCAGAGATATATGCTTTTTGAAAAATAATGTTCTGGGTGGCTGGGGAGAGCCCTATGGTGTGTGTTCAGGAATTCTTTCTGCTTTACCATTTAAAAGAGCTAATAATGGTTGGGGAAGCACCCACACCTTTTGCTCCCTGAAGAACTGGGTGCTAAACTTAGTTCTTTGCAGCTCTGTGTTGCATACATTTTAAGCAGTTAGGAACTTTGCACATGAGCAGGAATCAAATTTAAATTCAAAAGCGGAACTTCATGGACCACTCGCATAGTGGAGAGGCATCAGTGGGATTCCATGACAACGCTAATCTGAGCGTTTTTGCTTGGTGCCTTTTATTGCCCGTGCCAAAGATCGGTACTATGGAAAGCAGAGCTTTATATATACATGAGTTAAACAAGTCTCTTGGCCTCTTTGTACCTTAGTTTCCTCATTTGAAAAAAAAATAAATGGCTCTCAAGACATACTTTCCAGAATTCAAACTGGGCTTACACCCAGCTAACCAATAACTTCATGGTGTTTTTACACACAGTTTTTTACATGTATTCATCTTCTTTTTCACTTACAACGTGTGTAAAAAGCGCATTCCATGCCAGGCCTGAAACGTTCCAAAGCTCAGTTCTGTGAGTGAATTGCAACCAAGATTTCTACAAAAAGAGACACAAGCAAAAGAAGAAGAAAAATACATATTCTTTCAGAACAGTTATCGTTTGGCAATAATTCTAATTTACATATGATGAAACATAACATCTCTACTCCCTCCATACACTAATGAAATCTCACTGTGGAAGATACTATGATTTATACTTTCATGATTTTATATGTGGTGCATTAGATACAAAATAGTAAATGCTCATTAAATACTTGTGTTAAGTGATCTTTATTTCTCCAGAAAGGCAGCACTATTGACATTTTGGGCTGGATAATTCTTTGCTGTGGGAGGCTCTCCTGTACACTGTTGGATGTTTAGTAGCATCTGTGCCCTCTGTCCACTAGATGCCAGGAGCATATACAGTACTGACAAGCAAAAATGTCTCCAGACACTACCAAATGTCACCTGCGTGCAAAATCACCCTGGTTGAGAACCACTGCTCTACAATGATTCACTCTGATCCGTGTAATAATTCTCACACTAATCTTTGCTGGAGACAAAAAGGATTTGCTACAAAATGTTAGTAGGAATTTTAATCACATTTCAAAATGAGTAACAAATTAATTTTATAAAAATTAAGCTTTATAAAAATTCCAAATATAATGAAGTTATAGTTGTAACTTACATAAACTGCAAAAAAGGTAGTGGTTCAAACGTACGTCTTTCGATAGACTGTATTTTATTGCAGGATAAATCTCTAGGAAAAGGAAAAGGAGAATATTGCCTCCATTAGCTATTAGATATCTAATTAGTAGGAATAACTAGTAGAGGTTAGAATGATAATAATAAATAAGAAGCTTTGGTCTAAACTCCAAACCTTAGGAATTATTATTTGAACCTTCCAGAGCCCCTAACCCTGCCTTCACCTCTCTTAAGAGTCTCACCTTGAGGATCTTCATAAATTAAATATACAACTATAGATCTTGATAGATTTTGGAGGTAATCTTTCCTGAGAGCAGAAGCATTGATTAGATTCCACCTTTTCTGGTCTTATCAAATTCTAGATTATGAGCTCAAAGTTTTTATCTCTATATATCATTATAATTTCTAATATTCAAAGGAATATTCTTATATTTACACACTTCCCAGTATAGTTCTGTTTTTCTAGGCCAATTCATTACCAGAAGAAATAAAAGATACCCTTTCACACAACTTGAAAGGAAGTTACTCCTCTCAATTAATATGTAACTTTAATTCAGTATTACACTTTCTATCATATTGACTTTTATTCGAAAATACCTAGTCTTGACTATAGCTGACTATGTTATTTCCATTGATTCCAGCTTAGTCTCTCATTTCACCTGGATGGGTATAACTGTCTTCTGACTGGTGTTTCCATCTCTTCGCTCTCCGTTTCTAAGCCATCCTCCACGCGATCCCCAGATTAACTCTCCGGAAGTTGTTCTCAAATACCAGCATCACTTGTGAACTTATTGAAGATACAAATACTCAGCCCTACTGGGGACCTCTTGAATCAGTAACTATGGGGGTGGAGCTTGTGTTTTCACAAGCCCTCCCAGTGGTTGGTTCTGTTGCAGGCTAAAGCTTGTCCTAAAGCCCTGCTGTGGTAACATGGTAGTTGGGCATGTTATCCTTGGCTTGGCCTCCAAAGCCCTAGATGATCTGGCTCTCATCTCCTACTCTTCCCACTTGTACTCTACAGGTACTCAGAGTATTTTTCCTGTGTTTTGCCTTTCTCCCACTTTCCTTTTGCAAGCTTATTCTTCCCAAGATGTCTGTCATTGATACCCAATGGCCCTTCGAGGTCCCATTTAAAGAGCATTGCTCTAGTAACATCTTCCCTGATGCAATTTGAAGTCTTCTTTCCCTCTTTTGTGCTCCAATACCAACTTATAGCTCTCATTGCCCATATTCATTTCTTTCTTTAAATATAGCTATTTTTGCAACCCATTTCCTCTGAGTATAAACTCCTTCAAAGTATGGACTAGATACTGCTTATGTGCATCGTCTATCATGTTTAAAGCCAACGTGTGAACATAAAGCAAACTCAAATATTTATAAAATCAAAATATAGCTGGAGAGTGGATAGAAGGAGGAAATAACTGTTTTAAAAGAAATGTAATTTTATTACTTCATGGTTCCTCCACAGCACTTTGTCATTATGGTTTGAGCTTATATGTTTATTTTCCCTGTGAGATCATGAGCTGCTAAAAGGAATCCTGTCTTACCCGTCGTCGTGTTTACAACACTAGGCATAGTGCTTGTTAGCATATGCTTTTTTCGCTTTTTTATTGATTGGCTTTTTTTTTTTTTTAAGAATGAGAATACTTATGCTAACGTGAAATAATCAGATTATAAAGTATTTCATAGTAGAAGTAATGAAGGGCCTAGTCCACTGAGCACTTATCTTATTTGTTTTTCTCCAAACTGTGTTTGAAGGTTTGGAGCCCAGATGGCAGAGAAGAGATTAATATAAAGGTGGTTGTCCCTTAAGGCTTGGAAGGTTTGATAATTAAAAGAACTATTTTTAGGGTCATGTGAGTCTCTTTATACCCACTTCCCTTAAGCCTTTAATATTTGCAAGAAGAATCTATTTGCTAAAGAGGATCATTAATTGGTTTAATAAGGATTAATGATATACACAGCTTTGGATGCCATGGACACAGGACAAAAACTGAGCTTTTATAGCAAAAAACACTGTTATCTCCTTATCCCTAAATAAAGAGAAATACTAGGCAAGCATTTCCTCTTTGATAAAGAAGCTGGAGAGGGGGCTTCCCTGGTGGCACAGTGGTTGAGAGTCTGCCTGCCAATGCAGGGGATACGGGTTTGTGCCCCGGTCCGGGAAGATCCCACATGCTGTGGAGTGGCTGGGCCCATGAGCCATGGCTGCTGAGCCTGCGTGTCCGGAGCCTGTGCTCTGCAACAGGGGAGGCCACAAGAGGCCCGCGTACCGCAAAAAAAAAAAAAAAAAAGAAGCTGGAGAGGGAATTCCCTGGCTGTCCAGGGGTTAGGAGTCGGCACTTCCACTGCTGGGGACCTGGGTTCAATCCCTGGTCCGGGAACTAAGATCCCACAAGTCCTGTGGTGTGGCCCCAAAACCAAACCAAACAAACAAAAAACAAGAAAAAAAAAGGCTGGAGAGATTTTTGTTAGGGGCATTATTGATATCCTTATTTAGTGTAAACATTTGTAAATATACCACTTAACCATCATCTTAAACATTCTTAATACTGGCATCACAATTCCAGCATTGAAATCCTCAACAACAGCTTGTTCTTTTGGTAACTTAATGTGTTCTTAACAATACTAATTTTTTTTAAGATTTTTTTTTTGATGTGGACCATTTTTAAGGTCTTTATTGCATTTGTTACAATATTGCTTCTTTTTTTTTATGTTTTGGTTTTGTGGCCATGAGGCATGTGGGATCTTAGCTCCCTGATCAGGGATCGAACCCGCACCCCCTGCATTGGAAGGCAAAGTCTTAACCACTGGATCACCAGGGAAGTCCCTTGACAATACTGTTTACATAATTCATCTGCATAAATATTTAATATTTAAATGTTAATTCAATTTAGATTAAATTATCAAAGTTATGAGTTAATGGCATTCATATTAATGTAAAGGGTCTATATTTTCTTGTCCTGTAGGTGACAATTTGAGGTTAACTTTAATTCGTCTCATTTCACTAAACCAACTTTTTCAAACCTTTGCTGTAAAGGCCAGATAAGTAAATATTTTAGGCTTTGCAGGCCACATACAGTGTGTGTCACTTATTTTTCTTCGTTTCTTTTTTTTCTCATTTACAGCCCTTAAAAATCACTTTTAACTTATGGGCTGTATAAAAACGGACTGTGGGCCACATTTGATCCATAGGTCATAAACAAAATATAAATACAGATGGAGAGTATATGAACACTTATATAACAAGGTTCATATGGGAGTCTATAATTGCTCAGACGTCATTAGCTCTTTTCCTCTACAACTAAAGTGTATTTTTCTATCTATACCTTGCCTATATAATTAAAAAATTAAAAATGAATAGGAGATATTTAGGGCTAGTGATGGGCTGGGGCCCTACACAGACTTGCAGAGCTGTAGAAGTTTATTGCTAGAAGAAATTGAAGAGATTATCTAACTTGAACCCCTTAATTACTTTATAGATAATCTACTTTATAGATAAGAACTCATAAATAAATATGATTAACTTACAAATATCGGAGGGATAGCAAGCCTTCAAATGAGTCTTTATGTAATTCAGTCAAATAATTTTCACTGAGATTTCTGAAAAATGAAAAGGTTATTTCTGGATCAAAATGCAAAATAACTACAACTATATACTACATAGGACTAACTCCTATATGTGAAGGAAAGCTGGGTAATGGTGCCACCTAAACAACCTAATTCTTATTTAATTTAGGGATGGTGATTTCTGCTCTGTTTTCATTTATACCTTCTTTTCACGTCCTCCTTTGTGTCCATCTCTCTCCATCACGCATGTGTGCATGCGCACACGCACACACACAGACACACACACACCACCAACTCTTCCCACCAAATCATATAGTTAATGTCTACTCTCTAGATCATGAAGTCTCTGTTAGAACCCAGCTCTGGGTGGCACCAACGTTGCAGAGCTGCCCTTCCCTCCTCTCTTTCCCCAAACCTTAATGGGAAGTCCCACACAGAACTGTATCAGGGCAAATGAAGCCATCTGAATTTTTCCCCCATTAAAATTTTTTTGAAAACTAATCTGTGCATAAAATATACATAACTTCAATAATTCAATTGAACAACTGTTCAACTGTTTAATAATTACAAAACAGATCCCCACGTAACACCATTCATATCAAGAAAGAATCCTGCCAGCATCCCAGAAGCCCCCCGTGTGCCCTTTTCCAATCACAGCCCTCTCTGTGACTTCCTAGAGGTAACCACTATCCTGATTTTAATAATAATTTCCTTGCTTTTTAAATGTAGTTTTGCCTTTTCTCTATCAGCCATAAACAACACAGTTTAGTCTTGCTTGTTCTTGAACTTTATATAAGTGGAATCATATTATATGTATTATTTGCCACATTGCTTCTTTCATTCAACACTATTTTGTAAAATTATTTCATTTTTGCCTGTAGTATGTAGTGTTGCATGTTCAGCTACCTGAGGCTTCTGAGTATTTGAAAGTGGCTAATGTGACTAAGGAGTTGAATTTTTAATTTAATTAACTTTAATTATTCTAAAATTTAAAAAAACTGATACTCAATGTAATTATTGGAAAATGTTTATGTTAGCAACAATTTGCATATGTGATATTACTTTTTCGACTGTAAATTTTATGAAATATAAATACCAATCAAGTATTTGTAGTAAAATTTAGAAACCAAATTGTGATTTCAAAGAGTTAGTATGGGAAAGAAATGTAGATTCTCTCATTAACTTTTTTTTTTTTAACATCTTTATTGGGGTATAATTGCTTTACCATGGTGTGTTAGTTTCTGCTTTATAACAAAGTGAATCAGTTATACATATAATGTTCCCATATGTCTTCCCTCTTGCGTCTCCCTCCCTCCCACCCTCCCTATCCCACCCCTCCAGGCTGTCACAAAGCACCGAGCCGATATCCCTGTGCCATGGGCTGCTTCCCACTAGCTATCTACCTTACTACGTTTGTTAGTGTGTATGTGTCCATGACTCTCTCTCTCATTAACTTTTATATCGAGACATGTAGATATGATGTTACTTTGGATATTTTAAGTACTTAGTATGAAAACAACGTAGAATATATTATTAATAATGTATCAAATGAGTACATGTTAAAATGATAATATTTTGGAAATAAGGGTTAAGTAAAAGAAATTAACATATATTTCATCTGTTTCATTTTACTTTTATTTTTAAGTGGCTATCAGAAAACTTAAGATTACTTATGTGGCTTGCGTTCTGTTTCTGATGAAGTGTATGACTTCTAAGTATGATTATAGTAGACATTATTCATTCAACTGTTGGTGTAGACTGAGATTTTTCTAGTTTTTATTTATTAAAAACAGTACTGCTTTGAACATTCTTGTATTTGTATCCTGATACATATTTGTCTGAGTTTGTCTAGGATGTATTAGGGATACAAAATTGTTTCCTAAGAAGTTGTGCTATTTCAAGCTGGCAGGTTGAAACATGTCAGGTCTCCACCCCTTCAACTTCCACCAAAATCGCTAAGAATGATACAAAAGATATAACATAAAATTCACAACCTTAGCTCAATGTGTGGGAGCAGCTGCACAAATGCCCCCCCTACCAGAAACGGCCCGGAGCTACCTACAGGGTGAGCCGTTGGAATAGTGTGGTAGGAGCAGCCTACAGCACACATCAACCCCACACTTCCCTCCTTGGTCCAGGCAGCAAAAGGTGTCTTCCTCTAGGCAGGAGCAATTGGTGTTATAAAGGGGACAAGGTCCCAGAACCCTGGAAGAAAGGTATGCACTCCCTGACTAGCCACCAGAAGGCACCTTCCACCTCTGCCTTATTCTCAGGGGAACCCATTGGGAGTAATAAGCCCCAACAGCTCATTTCACTTCTCCCCTAAAGCTGGGAAACAAACGCAGTAGAATCTCAACTACAAAGATGAATTACACTCAGGAATGACCAAACAATGTGAGAAAGCCAACTCCATTAAGGACAGAAAACAAAAACAAACATAAGAGCTTATAGCCAATGAATCAGAGTTAACAAAGCACAAGAGAACCTTAGGACAGCACAGTTATTACCCTCAGACAGATGTAAGCAGATAATACATCCATTAATCAACTCAGGAATATACGAATGAAAAGTGTTAGCAATAATAAAAAAAGAACTCAGTATACGAGCAGCAGAAATGACAGTTAAAGAATAAATTAGGAAACTGAAAGATCCAGCCAATGACTTCTCAAGAATGCAGAACGAAGGGAGCAGGAAGGATTCACAGTCAAGCCTGACCCCTGGGTCTGCCCGAGGAATGTTAAGCACTTTGCTTCCCCTGGTCTCACACTAAAGACTAGGAACATGCTGTGGGGAGGTGTGTGGGGGGGGTCAGTTTGCACCAGTTTCTTATATCTGATAAGCAGGAAGGCACATAGCCTGTATCCCAAGAGTGGAGTGAGGGAGTGGTGGAGAGAGCCAGTATAGAAGAAACTCTATAAGATGTCAAAGGTAGGTTTCTCTTGCCTGGAAGAATTCCCTTCCTTGCAGGTGATATTAACAGTGGTACATCCTTCAGGAGCCTTGGGGATCTGAGCACAGGTTATGTGAAACTATCTCCACTGAATTCTGCATTTAAAACGTTCTGCTTTTCACTCACGGTGTCTCTTGGTCACATATTTATATTAATTCCATCTCATAGCTTAATTTCAGCTCATAAATTAATTCTTTACTCATAGCTTATGAGAATTAAAATATTACTACCTGGAAACCCTGCAACTCAGTTATGAAGGTGGTTCATATTATACAGAATATAGTCACACACATTTTTAAAAGATCACTAAAACAAAAACACAAAAGACTTCAATTCCCACAAAGAACTCTTGGAGCCCTGAGCATGATTCAAAGACCCTGACCTCAATTTGAAATTCACCATTTTAGGAGGAATCGCAGTGATTGTCAGAATATATGTTAGGGGGAATGGTCAACAGATGGTGTTAAGATTGATTGTTTTCTCACCTCTAAGTAGTGGTTTCATATTTCCATGGAAATGATTCAAAAAGAAAAAAACCAAATCAATATGTCCAACGACATGTATGGTAACCCTTTTCATACCATCAAAGCTAGGAAAAAACTCTACCTCCCCATATCACGTAACAAAACTGTAGGTATATACCATAAATGATATACAAACATCACAGGAAATGATGGTGTATGAAGAAAGGCTACACAAAAGTGGAGCTCATATATACTAATTATAATTTTGAACGTTGACAAGGATTCAGTAAGTACAGCAAAGAGATGGGGCTGGTCCTCAACTCTCTTCGGCACTGTCTTCTCTGATTGGCTGATGCCCATATCAGACTGTTTAGAGTTTGAATATCATGGTTGGACAGGGGCTAACCAAACAGTATGTATTTCAAATTAATTGGGTTTCTTTCTATGAAGATGTTTGCATGACAGGACAGTAGAAATTTTAAAACTAACAATGGTAAATTCAGCCTGGAAGTAAAGTTTAGACTGAGAATGAGTCAGTCACCAAAAAATTACCCAAAAAGGGGCTTCAAATAAGCAATAACTGAATAACTGAAATAAAATACATTAATCTGTAGAACTTCAAATATTCATTTTGACTGAAGAAAATATTTTAAAACTATGGGGAATCAGAGTTAAAGCCAGATCTAAAACTTTCTCACACCATGAAAATATCAAAACTAGGCATGAAGTAACATTTAAGAAAGACCAGGGTTCAGGTCTAAGGCAATCTTCTGAATTTCACATTCATTCTTGATTCTGTATTACTGACAATTAACCTTCTCTCCACCTCCGAATCTTGTAGGAAATTGAGAGGGCTCAGGGTTTGTTTGTTTGATTGATTTAACTATATATATAATGCAAACAATAGGCCTTTCTGGAACTGATTTATTCTCCTTCCCCTGCTTTCTCTCTCTCCAAAGTACTTAGCAATGCTTGAAATTATATCTATCTATTTATTATACTTATATACTTATTTCTATTTATTTGTAAACCTCCTGAGAAGTGGGATACTTGGGCTGTTTCATTCTTGGGCCTGTAACCCTAGCATGTAAAACAGCTCGTGGCATATAGTACGTACTCGAAAAATATTTATTGAGTGAATTCAGAAAGTGACAAATTATCAACTATCAGATACTTTTATTTAAAATAAATTATCCATTTATCATAACTCATGAGGATAATTACAGGAAAAGAAATGTCTTTTTTCTCCCCTGCATTTGTGACTCAATCTTTTGAGGCAAGAATCCTTTGAGAATTTCATAAATGCAATGGTGCTTTTCCCTAAAAAACTGCACTTTCTTGAACACACGCAAAAGTGTGCACGCAATTTCGACTTGTGGATCATCCTTTTAGGGCAGAGGTCTGTGAATAGAGAGGACTGAATGCAGAGTGCCAACCTTGGATGGGAAATAAAAGTACATCTCAGTTTTCACAAATCTCTAACTAAAATCAGCACCTCCTTCCATTATGAATGTAGGCAATGAACCACAGTAGATCAGCTGCATAGTTAATTTGGTCCCCAATAGAAATCACAGGTCATTTCATATCACGTATATGCTGCAGATACCACAAAATATCATTTATTCTCATCACTACCCTGGAGTTATAATATTTATTAGACCTACCACTATATCTTGTTATTTAAAGTGTTAAGAGAAGCATATTTATTACTATTTCACTAATTTTAAAAATTCTGAAAACGATTTCAATATAGTTGGTTTCCTTTGTTTTTGTATATATTTTGACTTATTATACATTTTAAAACATTATCCCAAGAACATAAGCTTCTGCAGCTTGCCAAAGAGTTATACATGGGGGAGCAGGAGGGAGATTAAGAAATTCTGCTTTGGGGAACCACTGACCTCAAGTTAGGAACCTCTGCTTATAAGGTATAAACCTCAAGCTGACTTAGAAATCTTCAAACCTTACCAGACTCATGTTATAGTGTACTGCCTCACAAACACATGCTTTTTAAAAATTAATTTTTAATCTCAATTTATTTTTTAAAAATATGTAATATATATTCACATCTCAAAATTCCAAAAATATGTAGCACACAATTCAAACTTTTTCTCTTACCTCTGTCCCTCAGTCTACCACCCCCCTCCACTCCCAGAGGAAATTAAGTTATCTATTTCTTGTGCCAAATGACTTTCATTTTTCTTACAAGATTGGGAAATAAAATCTCCAAGTTAGGTACTATCATGGGGAATATAAACTACATATAGTATTTAGGAAATCTGTAAATTTAAAAAAGTGCTTGGTTCTAGCATTTTTTTCATTACCAATAAGATATCAGACTAAGGGGGCATATCTTTAAGGGTGGTCATAATACCAGTTTTTAGATTGACTGTTATGTCTTTTGTTATTAATTCAGAAGTCATTTATGACGTCTATTCAAGTTGAACTAAGGATATGACCACAGACTGTCATGAAAATTACTTTGAATGTTTTTTTTTCCAAAATAACTTATGTGTCTAAACTGACTTTTTCTACAAATCAATAAAAAAATAGTAACAGAAAAATGGGCAAAGGACAGACAATTCAGGGATAAAATACAAATGTTCAGTAAACATATAAAGATATTTAATTTCGCAAATAATAAGAAAATTCAAATTCAGACGGGACCCCTTTTATTCATCTGTCAGATTAGCAAAAAAAAAAACAAAAAGTGAGACTCTCCAGTGGTGGAGGGGTGTGGGGAAATGAATGTCATCACAGCATGGTGACTGCAGGGTAAGCTGGTACAACTTTTTTTTTTTTTTCTGGCACAAATTTTTTGAGGGCAAATAAAATTTTATATCTAAATAGTCTTCACCCCAACAATCCCATTTCTAGATAACTATTCTATAGAAATAAACGACCAGGCTCGCAAAAATGCATGTACCAGGATATTCATGGCAGCAATGCAAGTAACAAGAAAACTGGACATAATCTAAACCTCCTTCAATAGGGGCATTACTAAACTGTAACACATTCATACTATGGAATATTATGCAGGAGTTTAAAGGAATGGGGTAACCCTCTATGTACTGGGAAGGAAAGAAATCTAAGACATCATGAAATGAAGGAATCAAGTTTCAGGATATTAATTATGTAAAAAAGATAAGAAAAACACACAAACCTCTTTTGCTATCTGTAAATATGTATGTACTCAAACGTATGGAAAAGAGTCTGGAAGGATTAATACTAAACTCAAAGTAGCGGGTGTGGGATTAGGGCAAAAGGAGGGTTTTCACTATACCTGTTATTTCACTCTTATATATTGAGAATATAATCATGTATTACTTGTATAATGGAAAATAAGTTTAAATTGTCTCTTGCTGATTTTAAAGAGGTCCTGCCAAATTTAATTTTTAAAATAAACACAGAATTTCAATCATTAGGTTGCTTTGGGATATGGAAGGGGAAATACCTTTGCTCACAGGTATTGACCTCAAAATTCTGGACCAAGAAGGATCTTACAATGCAGTTAGCTTTTTGTATTCATATTTGGGGAGAGTATACTCACAGCTTCTCAGCCCAGCAGTATGCCTTCCATATACTTTCATCAATGTAAGAAATAGAGTTTCCTTGGAAATTTCTGTGAAGAAACACAGTTCATATGCTTGAATAGGTAGGAAAAGAATGTAGAGAATAAGGAAAAGAATCATGGCTACCATGTAGGGAATATTCAAATGCAGAAAAGAACAGCTTTTAAATTCCCACAGCTTCCCAGTGTGCACAATTAATAAAAACATACTGTGAGGCCGCTGGCACAAACAATGAGGCATCTCCTCAGAACCTGAACTTCCTATCTGTCCAAATTCTTGGATACATAATGCCAATTACTTTTTTTCCCAAATCACTTATGTGTCTAAAATGACTCCTACAAATCAATGAGAAAAATGGCAAACATTTATCAATATCAGCAAATAAATATTAAGAAATCCTATGGCAACAGCAAAGCTTTGGCTCAGTGCCCTCAGAATCTCTCCAGGTGTTAGAAGGATACGGGCAATTAGAAATTAGAGGGACTAATACGAAAATAGCTCTTAAACATATTGTGTAGGGAAAAGCACAAGTCACTGAGCAAGGAATAAAGTTATTACCTCATTAGGGGAACAAAATGCAAAGGAAAGAGATCGGAAGGAAGGACACACATCAAAACAGTAACAGGAGTTACCTTATTGGTGGTAGGGAAGGTGGGGTGGAATTTTCACATTTTACCCTATATACTTCTGTGACATTTCTTTTTTTAAACAGTGAGAATGTATCCATGAATAAGACATGTTTAAAAGAAGCTGTTAAATGCCTGAGGTTCAGTTTGAACCACTAACTCAGTGGATGACTGAATCTTTCGCTTTACCTTTGTCCTCTTCCCTCAGCAACAATGGAACTATTCAGTTTATATGCACATTTTTCACGGGAGTCAGAAAGAAGTCGAAACGGGTACCTGTCTGCCCATCTGCCTGAGGGACATTTCCACTCAAACAGAGCCTTCTGGTTGCTTTATGCTCACCAATAAAAGATGCCTAAGACTGAACTCATCTCCCTCAAACTGACTCTGCTTCCCAACTGCTGTATTTCCACCTGTTATACCATCATCATTCTGCCCATCGACACATGTGATTTTTCTCTTTCCTGTACTACAGTCCCCCAACTCCAGTCAATTACTACATCTTGTCAGGTTTTCCTCTGTAGTACTCTCAGGATTTTCTTTCTACTTCCATCACAACTACTGTAATTCGGCCCCTTCTCACTTTACTCCTAGATTTTGATAAAGCATTCTATTTGGTCTCCCTGAACCAAGCTTTCCTCTCTAGATCGCTCTACGTATGCAATCTAAAATCAGCCTCTTGCTTTAAGCATTTGTCTCTCTTGCTTGAATACTTGCAGTGGCTCCCCGTACCTCACAGCATAACTTTCAAACCCCCATTACCGATAGTCAAGATATTTTATAATCCTATCTTTCATTGTTGCCTAACCCAGTTCTTTACAGCCAGACTAATCTATTAAATTCTGATCATCTCTGCAGTCACACCTTTGCCTAGACCGTACTGCCTATTATTTTTCTGACAAATCACAGCCAATCTTTAAGTCCCAGCTAAAGATTTAGCTTATCCATGCAGCCTTCTGTGACCTCCACACTCCTGTGATTACAGGTTCTGGTGAATTACAGCACGTATCTGTATTTCTCTTAATACTTAATTATATATTACCTCCCTTTTAAGGCATATCCCCTTTCTTCCCACTTGTCATTGTCATGTTCTGGAGACAACGACATATACTTCTGTGGCTCCCACAGTACTTAGCCCTGGGTTGGGCACAAAATGGGTGCTACATATAGAAAGCCAGGGGACAAAGATGAGTTCTAGATATAACTGAGGGATTGAATAATAATAATAGCTAACACTAAAATATATGCTAGGCACTGATAGAAGAGCTTTACATATATTAACTCATCTAAATCTCCCAATGAGATTGGAGTCATTGGGAGATTTAGCAGTCATAGGAATCATCCTATGAGATGATAACTACCATAATCCCCATTTTACAGATGAGGAAATTGAGTCATAAAGCTAATAAATGACAGACCTGGGTTCAAACCCAGGTAGTCTGGCTCCAGAATCTCTACTCTTAAACACATTGTTGTATTACCACCAATGAGATGGGGAGAGGACATGTTGCTGTAAAGAGGGTGGAGTAAAGATGGGAGAAGAATAAATCTTAAGGAATTAAATAATGAGGGAAAAAATGGAAAAGGAAAAAATAAGGGCAATTAAAAGTAAAAGACTGGAGGAGAGGGAAAAATAGTAAGAAGGAGAATGAAGATAAGGAATCATTGACAAACAAAAGGTGGAAACAGAAAGTCAGTCAATGTGGATTGGGGAGATAAGGAGGACCCAGGAAGACCTGAAGAAAGGCTGCCAGTTCAGGCAGGATGCAGAGAACAAATGAGGAAGGGTAATTCTTACATGATGGTGAAGGTGCCGTTGTAGGCGTTAGGCTCTGGCTCAGGCACTCTGTGGAGCTTCTGCTTTGGGCTGAGACCAACACACGACAGCGTCTCATTTTTGCAGGTACAGAGCTCACATATGCTGATGTTTGTGGTGGCATTCTGTTCTGGCTGCTTCTTTTCTGGGGTATATCTTACACCAGGAAGACCTGTGGATACTGAATACTGAGTCGAAGGAAAAAGAACTGTGTCAGATGGCCTTGGTTGCTGAGATATGTTAACTCCCAGGTCCACAGGTGAAACTGTGACTTGAGACAGGTTTGGTTGTTCAAGTGTCACCTCAGGGTGTTTTGGAGGGGGAGCTGTAGTCTGCTGCCAGGCTGTAGAATGTTCAGACTCTGTAGTAGGTTCTGGAGTTGTGGTAAGCTCCAGGTCCAAAGGTTTAACTGTGATACTGGGTGATGTTGGAGGCTCAGTGTGATCCTGATTTGGTGTTGGAACTATTGGATTGTGATATACTGGAGGCTGAGCTACAAAAACCTCCTTAGGCGGTTCTGCAGGCTGGGTTAAGGTCTCCTGCATGACTGGAGAAGGTTCATCCTCCTTAGTGGGTTCTGGCCTTCTGGTCAGTCCAAGGTCCAATGGTTGAATTGTGACCTCAATCAAGGTTGGGTGGTGAGCCTGAACTTGCTCTGGATTTTGAAATGTCACCTCGGGGTATGGTGGTTGAATTGGGGGTCCTTGGTGAACTGGAAAAAATTCAACATTTTCAGAGGGGATTGAATGCTGATCTGAAAATTCCTGCCAGACTGACAAAGGTTCCAACTGCTCAGAGGACACTGTAGACTGAGCCGAGGTTTCTTGTTGGGGTAGAGAAGTTTCAACCTCATTAGTGAATGCTGGAGTTACGATAAGTGCAAGACCCACAGGTTTAACAGTGACATCGGGCCGCTGCAGAAGCTGAGCTTGATCCTGACCTAGAGGAGAAACTGTTGGCACAGGATGCTCTGGAGAGAAAACTACAGTCACGTTAGAGAGCTCTGGAGACTGAGTTGGAGAGGATTCAAACTCACCAGGAGGCTCTGGAGGCTGAGCTGGTTGCTCCTGCAGGGTTGCAGAAGGGTCTATCTCCACTGGAGATAGAGCTGGGATCTCCTGCTGGGTTGGAGAAGATTCTGCCTCATTAGGGGGCTCTGGAGACTGAGCTGAGGTTTCCTCCTGGGTTGCAGAAGCTTCAGCTTCTCCAAAAGACTCTGAAAGCTGAGCTGGGGTCTCCTGCTGGGTTGCTGGAGGCTCTGTAGGCTCAGAACGCTGAGTTGGTTGTTCCTTTTCACTTGGAGAAGGCTCAGCTTCCACAAGAGGCTCTGGAGGCTGACCTGTGGTCTCCTGCTGGACTGGAGAAGGTTCAACCTCCTCGGGGCTCTCTGGAGGCTGAGATGGGGTGTTCTGCTGGACTGGAGAAGGTTCAACCTCTTTGGTGACCTGTGGAGTTATGGTAAGTGTTAGATCCAGAGGTTTAACAGTGACATTGTGCAAGTTTGACTGCTGAGCTTCACTTACCCCATGGTGTGCTACTAGTCGAACTACAACCTCCTGACGTGTCTCCAAGAGCTGGGCTAGGGCTTCCCGAGGACTTGAAGTTTCTAGTTCCTCAGGGGCCTTTGAAGGCTGAGATGGAGCCTCCTGCTGAAGTGGTGGTAGTTCTACCTCTTCAGTGGGCTCTGGTTGCTGAGGCTGTTTCTCTACCTGGGGTAGAAAAGATTCAACCTCCTCGGGGGTCTGTGGATGCTGGGCAGGGGCCTCTTGCTGGGGTAAAGATTCAGCCTCCTCAGTGAGCTCTGGATGACAAATTTGGGCCTCCTGCTGGGATGGAGAAATTACAGCTTCCTCTGGGGGCTCTGGAGGTTCATCTGGGCTACCCAGAAAAGCCCTAGATAGGCTCTCCTCAGGATAAAAGGCATCCATACTGGGATCTAAATAATCACCCTGCAACTGTTGTTCTAGACCCTGAGTGTGTTTTTCAAATTGGCCTGTTGACGCTTTGGCAAGCCGTTGACGCTGAAGTAGATCTTTCTTCAGGTTTGGGGGTGAAACAATAAACTTCATTGGTTTTGAGCTCTTACTACCTAGAGGTGGAACAGGTATTTCAACTGATTGGTGACCTTCAGCCTGATCTAGACCTATGTTTTCAGTCTTACTTTTGTGTCGAGAAGGCAGAACCAAGGGCTGATTCTGATCCCAGTCTGGCACTGGAACCGCCTCTGGGATCTTTTGATGTTGGGTTTGTTTGTTATTCAGATCCTGATGTGGAACAGCAAACTGATCTGGCCCTGTAGGCAGCTCTGCAACGGAACCCGTGTCCGGGTATGGAGCCTCAGTCTCAGTCAACTCCTGATGAGGCGGGGCCAACATCTGGACTGGAGACGAGGACGTCAAGTAATTAAAGCCCCCGGCTTCTGCCAGGGGTGTAAGGGCATGGGGCAATTTGGGAGGGGGGTGTGAGGCGTATGAAGACCAAGCCTCTGTCAGCCGCGGGGAGTTGGGGGTCACCTGGACGGGGCCCAGGGCCCACTCCGGAGGCTGAACTGCTTGGACTTGAAGCCACAGTTGTAGCCACGTGAGGAAGAGCCGTGGCAACCAAAGGCGCAGCCGGGACATAACGTGCGGCGGCTCCCAGGCGCAGTGACCCAGGCCAGTGAGGAGCAGGAGCCACATCCTGCATCTGAGCTGAACCGCTATGCCAGTGCCGACACCAGCGCTCACGTTAGCAACCGCGCGCCCCTCCCCCGCCTAACGTTCCACCCGTTATTTATGACATCTTTAGTTACGTCATCTTTATTAGGTTCGTGCGGAGATCCAATCCGCGCCACCAGAGTGGGCTTTTTTCCCAGAGTCCCCAGGGCGCAAGCCATCCTTCCCCTTGCAAAGGCGACAATTACCTCCTGCCGGGCCCTCTTCCCAACCCCTCCCTACCCTCCCTGGCCCCAAACAATGAGGCGGGGTTTGGGCTGCAGACCCAAGTGGCCCCAACCTCCAGCAGCCCAGGGTCCGAGGGGGATTGGAAAGGATGCAGAGCTTCCCGAGGAAACCACACAACGTGGCATTCTGGGAAATTCAAAAGTGCTAATCCAGTTCTGGCAATCTGAACTCTTCCTCCTCAGAGCTGAAGTCTGAGAGACATTCTTCCTCCCTTTGGCCACACGGCTGACAAGAAAAGTAGCTGACCAGCAAAATGAGCACCAGTTGGGTGGCGGGAGGGGAACACATCTTACAATTATTTGAAAATGTTGCGTATATATGTCCATGCCAATCTCTCACTTTGTCACAGCAGCCCGGTGGTTTGTGACCACCTAGAGGGGTGGGATAGGGAGGGTGCGAGGGAGGGAGACGCAAGAGGGAAGAGATATGGGAACATATGTATATGTATAACTGATTTACTTTGTTATAAAACAGAAACTAACACACCATTGTAAAGCAAATATATTCCAATAAAGATGCTAAAAAAATAAAAAACAATAAAATAAAATAAAATGTTGCCATTTCCTCCAAACTCTCAGTATTCACGTCTCATTATTAATTCACCACTCTATTATTAGGGGTTACCACTGAATCAGTGATGACTCCAGAACTTCTGTAGGAGGGGTTTGGGGCAGATGAGCAATTCATCCTGGGAAAGAGAGTCTAAAACCAAGTGAGTGGCCCTTTACATTAGCATGGGAAAACTTCTTCCACCCCACCTTTTCTCAACAGAGCCATTAATCTAGAAAAAGCTACAGTGTCACTTTTCAGAGGTTTTCCCTGTGAACACACATGGAGAAGACACTTAGAAAGTTAAAGTCAGCATGTTAAGTAATTTTCTTGAAATACTGTAACTAGCACCCAGTTTACCTTCTTCACAGGCCTTTTCATAATCTTTTTAATTTTAGTCCTTTTTAATTGTCTGGTACACCTTTAACACCTAAACTCCAAGACGCTTTCAAGTGAAGGGCGTGGGAGGGGCGGGAATTTAAACTTTGAGGCTATTCAGATTTCAAACTTTCTGTATAGCATAAGTTCGCTATTGTATATAGTGTAGGAGTGCCTCCAATTTCAGAAACTGAAGGGGGTTGGGTAAAGGGTTAAGGGGATCTTTCTTTCTTCATCTGTATATTCACGACACCATTTTTTTATTATTATTATTATTTTTCTTTTTTTGCGGTACGCGGGCCTCTCACCGCTGTGGCCTCTCTCGTTGCGGAGCACAGGCTCCGGACGCGCAGGCTCAGCGGCCATGGCTCACGGGCCCAGCCGCTCCGCGGCACGCGGGATCCTCCCGGACCGGGGCACGAACCCGTGTCCCCTGCATCGGCAGGCGGGCTCTCAACCACTGCGCCACCAGGGAAGCCCCCATTTTATTATTAACAAAAGCTTTTCCTCCTTGTCTTCATCCTCTTTCCCTCTGCTCCCACTTCCTCTTCTGCCTCCTCTTTCCTCCTCTTCCTTCCTTCCCTTCCTTTTCCCTCCTCCCTTCCTGCTCTTTTGTCTTGAATACTGAGGGAGTTATCCAGCAGTGAAGAATAGTGTAGGATTTCATAATTACAGCAGCAGGGTCAAGGGTCATTTGTAGTGACACCAGCTGTCCGGTGACTACTCTGGCTGCATGTCAGTGGTGGTCTTCAGATGCATCCTGCCAAATGACCTTGGCTGAGTTTTACTTTTATGCCGGCCTCGCTTGGTTCCTGCTCATTTTCCTAGTTCTGTTCTCTGCTTTCTGTTGATTCTATGAGGTATAATATATCCTTCCAATAAGATCTTTTTTGCATAAATTAGAATTGTATATGGTTGCATATATTTGCATAGAATTTGCATATATTAAAACCTGCCTGGTAGACTGAATAACAGCAGTTTCCGTTATTCAGGATATAGACTTATCCTATAAGAACTGATTTAAATTCCAGCTCTTGAGTACAGTCCCCCATGACTACTTCATTTCTGCATTGATCTTTTGTGCTGGTAATTTTTTCTAACTGAATTAAGCTAATTTATTTCAAATTCCTAATTCCATCAAAAGTTTCTCAAGGGCAGATTCTCTCTCCATCCCTCCCACTCCGATTTTTCTCCTTTTCCTCTCTCCCTGATAGAACTGTGTATGAAACTGAGCACACCGAAGGTTTGAAGGTCAGAAAATACTTGTCTTTCTTTAATTGATGTAGGTCATAGTGCTTTGTTGACTAACAAAGATTAAACCATGCCTGTGCAACCAGTGTTGAAAATACCTCTGTCTGTGTTTGTAGCTCACATGAACAAGAACAGTATAAGAAACTGGTGGGCTTGAGCATGAATTCTAGAGCAGACAAACCTGGATATGACCTTGGAAAGCTTTAACTTTTTCTAACTGTATAGCCACAGACTGGCTTAAATTAGCTCACTCATGAATGGTTTAAACAACACTTTCCAGGGTAGAAAAGAGGATTAAGTAAAGTAATAATAATAAAGTACCAAAAGCACATATCAAGAGCTCAATAAATTTTGAGTGTACTTATTCTCAATCTGTTGTGGCTTATCAGAAAACTAACGGGTGCATAGAATGAGTTAATGGAAGTAAAATATTAAAGGCGAGGGAGGGGGAAATTCCACTGTCCTTCAGCTCTTGTTATCTACTGAAAGTAAGCATTTCTGGGGTCCTTTAGGCAGAATGTTGACAAACCAGTACATTTTCAGGGATGAGGAACCAGGATCTTGGAGGGTTTCCCTGTGGAGAGTGCGTCTTCATTTATGTTGCCCTGGAAGTACGGTCTAGAAACAATGGGTTCTGATCACCGTGAAGAAGATTGCAGTCTGACCTTAGGAAGCACTTTACCATGTGACAGTTGGAACGCTGAATGGGCAACTGGAGATGCTCAGTTAGAAACTGCATTAACACTTGGCCAATGTGTGGTGGAGAGGACTGAGCACTGGAAGAGCAGGTTGTATTAAGGTATCCTTCAAGATTCCTTCCACAGATTCTCTAGTTATCCTTATAGCTGTTCATCATCTAGAATATATAATTGCCTAGAATCATAAAATCCTTATGGGCCAACCTACCTCTGGAAATTCTCCAGCACCAATATTTCAGATGTCTCTCCTTTACTTCTAGCAACATTTTCCAGACTTTTCTGGTTGCATCCGGACACTTATTTGAATTATTCTGCAATGCCTTGTCCTCCCCTTCCTCCCTCAGCCATGTCCATTTACACAGCAATGGGCTCAGAATCCAGACTGCAGCTCAGAGAAGTGGGCTGTACTTGCTTTGGCATCACTTTGCATCGCCTCACCTTGGAGTCTGCTCTTGTGCCTGCTCAGGGCATTTTGTGAAAATTGCCAATAATATGGCTTCTACGTCTGCTGGTGTCACTTACCCTTTAACATGATGGAATAAAAATGTTGGAAGTACTGGAGATGCTTGTTACTCTACATTTGGAGCTGTCTGTGGATGTGGCCCTTGACATGAAGCTTCTCTGTAGAGATGCTTTCTACTTCTGCTAAAAGTTCCGGCTTTCTAAAGCAGTCTGACATCATTGCTAACTCCCCTCTGCTTCTCCAGGATCAGATTTCCTTTGTCCACTGACAATGGGGACAGGGAAAGGAACTCACAATTATTGGACACTGTTTTGGTATTTTATATCGGTTATCAAATTCTGAGCTCACATCCACTTTATCTGGGAATCTCTGTGATTCCCATTTTACAGAAGAGAAAGCTGAGTGTCCAAGGAGTTGAGTAAGTTGCCAAAGACACAGACATAGTCAAGAGTGGAGATGAATGCATGAATTTTATGATTAAACTTACAAGAGTCAGTTTTGCTTGGCACTAAGAACCCTGATACAGGAATCAAGTTCTTTTTTTTTTTTTTACAATGGCTATTAATTTATTTTAAATTGGCAATACTTAGTGCTGACAAGGATGTCAGCACTTCTCAATGCAGTGCTGGTCAGCATGCAAAATGGTACAGTCCTTTTGTGAAACAGTTTTGCAGTTTCTTTTTCTTTTTTTATTTCTTTTTTTTACATCTTTATTGGAGTATATTTGCTTTACAATGGTGTGTTAGTTTCTGCTTCATAACAAAGTGAATCAGTTATACATATACATATGTACCCATATCTCTTCCCTCTTCATCTCCCTCCCTCCCACCCTCCCTATCCCACCCCTCCAGGCTGTCACAAAGCACCGAGCTGATATCCCTGTGCTATGCGGCTGCTTCCCACTAGCTATCTACCTTATGTTCGGTAGTGTATATATGTCCATGCCTCTCTCTCGCTTTGTTACTGCTTACCCTTCCCGCTCCCCATATCCTCAAGTCCATTCTCTAGTAGGTCTGTGTCTTTATTCCTGTCTTACCCCTAGGTTCTTCATGACATTTTTTTTCTTAAATTCCATACATATGTGTTAGCATATGGTATTTGTCTTTCTCTTTCTGACTTACTTCACTCTGTATGACAGACTCTAGGTCTATCCACCTCATTACAAATAGCTCAATTTCGTTTCTTTTCATGGCTGAGTAATATTCCATTGTATATATGTGCCACATCTTCTTCATCTATTCATCCAATGATGGACACTTAGGTTGTTTCCATCTCCGGGCTACTGTAAATAGAGCTGCAATGAACATTTTGGTACATGAATCTTTTTGAATTATGGTTTTCTCAGGGTATATGCCCAGTAGTGGGATTGCTAGGTCGTATGGTAGTTCTATTTGTAGTTTTTTAAGGAACCTCCATACTGTTCTCCACAGTGGCTGTATCAGTTTACATTCCCACCAACAGTGCAAGAGTGTTCCCTTTTCTCCACACCCTCTCCAGCATTTATTGTTTCTAGATTTTTTGATGATGGCCATTCTGACTGGTGTGAGATGATATCTCATTGTAGTTTTGATTTGCATTTCTCTAATGATTAGTGATGTTGAGCATTCTTTCATGTGTTTGTTGGCAGTCTGTATATTTTCTTTGGAGAAATGTCTATTTAGGTCTTCTGCCCATTTTTGGATTGGGTTGTTTGTTTTTTTGTTATTGAGCTGCATAAGCTGCTTATAAATTTTGGACATTAATCTTTTGTCAGTTGCTTCACTTGCAAATATTTTCTCCCATTCTGAGGGTTGTCTTTTGGTCTTGTTTATGGTTTCCTTTGTTGTGCAAAAGCTTTGAAGTTTCATTAGGTCTCATTTGTTTATTTTTGTTTTTATTTCCATTTCTCTAGGAAGTGGGTCAAAAAGGATCTTGCTCTGATTTATGTCATAGAGTGTTCTGCCTATGTTTTCCTCTAAGTGTTTGATAGTTTCTGGCCTTACATTTAGGTCTTTAATCCATTTTGAGCTTATTTTTGTGTATGGTGTTAGGGAGTGATCTAATCTCATACTTTTACATGTACCTGTCCAGTTTTCCCAGCACCATTTATTGAAGAGGCTATCCTTTCTCAACTGTACATTCCTGCCTCCTTTATCAAAGGTAAGGTGACCATATGTGTGTGGGTTTATCTCTGGGCTTTCTATCCTGTTCCATTGATCTATATTTCTGTTTTTGTGCCAGTACCATACTGCCTTGATTACTGTAGCTTTGTAGTATAGTATGAGGTTAGTGAGCCTGATTCCTCCAGCTCCGTTTTTCGTTCTCAAGATTGCTTTGGCTATTCGGGGTCTTCTGTGTTTCCATACAAATTGTGAAATTTTTTGTTCTACTTCTGTGAAAAATGCCAGTGGTAGTTTGATAGGGATTGCATTGAATCTGTAGATTGCTTTGGGTAGTAGAGTCATTTTCACAATGTTGATTCTTCCAATCCAAGAACATGGTATATCTCTCCATCTATTTGTATCATCTTTAATTTCTTTCATCAGTGTCTTATAATTTTCTGCATACAGGTCTTTTGTCTCCTTAGGTAGGCTTATTCCTAGTTATTTTATTCTTTTTATTGCAATGGTAAATGGGAGTGTTTTCTTGATTTCACTTTCAGATTTTTCATCATTAGTGTATAGGAATGCCAGAGATTTCTGTGCATTAATTTTGTATCCTGCAACGTTACCAAATTCATTGATTAGCTCTAGTAGTTTTCTGGTAGCATCTTTAGGATTCTCTACGTATAGTATCATGTCAACTGCAAACAGTGACAGCTTTACTTCTTCTTTTCTGATTTGGATTCCTTTTATTTCCTTTTCTTCTCTGATTGCTGTGGCTAAAACTTCCAAAATTATGTTGAATAAGAGTGTTGAGAGTGGGCAACCTTGTTTTGTTCCTGATCTTAGTGGAAATGCTTTCAGTGTTTCACCATTGAGGACGATGTTGGCTGTGGGTTTGTCATATATGGCCTTTATTATGTTGAGGAAAGTTCCCTCTATGCCTACTTTCTGCAGGGTTTTTGTCATAAATGGGTGTTGAATTTTGACGAAAGCTTTCTCTGCATCTATTGAGATGATCATATAGTTTTTCTCCTTCAATTTGTTAATATGGTGTATCACGTTGATTGATTTGCATATATTGAAGAATCCTTGCATTCCTGGAATAAACCCCACTCGATCATGGGGTATGAACCTTTTAAAGTGCTGTTGGATTCTGTTTGCTAGTATTTTGTTGAGGATTTTTGTATCTATGTTCATCAGTGATATCGGCCTGTAGTTTTCTTTCTTTGTTACATCCTTGTCTGGTTTTGGTATCAAGGTGATGGTGGCCTCGTAGAATGAGTTTCGGAGTGTTCCTCCCTCTGCTGTATTTTGGAAGACTTTGAGAAGGATAGGTGTTAGCTCTTCTCTACATGTTTGATAGAATTCGCCTGTGAAGCCATCTGGTCCTGGGCTTTTGTTTGTTGGAAGATTTTTAATCACAGTTTCAATTTCAGTGCTTGTGATTGGTCTGTTCATATTTTCTATTTCTTCCTGATCAGTCTTGGCAGGTTGTGTGTTTCTAAGAATTTGTCCATTTCTTCCAGGTTGTCCATTTTATTGGCATAGAGTTGCTTGTAGTAATCTCTCATGATCTTTTGTATTTCTGCAGTGTCAGTTGTTACTTCTCCTTTTTCATTTCTAATTCTATTGATTTCAGTCTTCTCTCTTTTTTTCTTGATGAGTCTCGCTAATGGTTTATCAATTTTGTTTATCTTCTCAAAGAACCAGCTTTTAGTTTTATTCATCTTTGCTATTGTTTCCTTCATTTCTTTTTCATTTATTTCTGATCTGATTTTTATGATTTCTTTCCTTCTGCTAACTTTGGGGTTTTTTGTTCTTCTTTCTCTAATTGCTTTAGGTGCAAGGTTAGGTTGTTTATTCTAGATGTTTCCTGTTTCTTAAGGTAGGAGTGTATTGCTATAAACTTCCCTCTTAGAACTGCTTTTGCTGCATCCCACAGGTTTTGGGTCGTCGTGTCTCTATTGTCATTTTTTTCTGGGTATTTTTTGATTTGATCTCTTCAGTGATCACTTCGTTATTAAGTAGTGTATTGTTTAGCCTCCATGTGTTTGTATTTTTTACAGATCTTTTCCTGTAATTGATATCTAGTCTCATAGCGTTGTGGTTGGAAAATATACTTGATACAATTTCAATTTTCTTAAATTTACCAAGGCTTGATTTGTGACCCAAGATATGATCTATCCTGGAGAATGTTCCATGAGCACTTGAGAAAAATGTGTATTCTGTTGTTTTTGGATGGAATGTCCTATAAATATCAATTAAGTCCATGTTGCTTAATGTATCATTTAAAGCTTGTGTTCCTTATTTATTTTCATTTTAGATGATCTGTCCATTGGTGAAAGTGGGGTGTTAAAGTCCCCTACCATGAATGTGTTACTGTCGATTTCCCCTTTTATGGCTGTTAGTATTTGCCTTATGTATTGAGGTGCTCCTATGTTGGGTGCATAGATATTTACAATTGTTATATCTTCTTCTTGGATCGATCCCTTGATCATTATGTAGTTTCCTTCTTTGTCTCTTCTAATAGTCTTTATTTTAAAGTCAATTTTGTCTGATATGAGAGTTGCTACTCCAGCTTTCTTTTGGTTTCCATTTGCATGGAATATCTTTTTCCATCCCCTTACTTTCACTCTGTATGTGTCTCTAGGTCTGAAGTGGGTCTCTTGTAGACAGCATATATATGGGTCTTGTTTTTGTATCCATTCAGCCAATCTGTGTCTTTTGGTGGGAGCATTTAGTCCATTTACATTTAAGGTAATTATTGATATGTACGTTCCTATTCCCATTTTCTTAATTGTTTTGGGTTCGTTATTGTAGGTCTTTTCCTTCTCTTGTGTTTCTTGCCTAGAGAAGTTCCTTTAGCATTTGTTTTAAAGCTGGTTTGGTGGTGCTGAACTCTCTCAGCTTTTGCTTGTCTGTAAAGGTTTTAATTTCTCCATCAAATCTGAATGAGATCCTTGCTGGGTAGAGTAATCTTGGTTGCAGGTTTTTGTCCCTCATCACTTTAAATATGTCCTGCCAGTCCCTTCTGGCTTGCAGAGTCTCTGCTGAAAGATCAGCTGTTAACCTTATGGGGATTCCCTTGTGTGTTATTTGTTGTTTTACCCTTGCTGCTTTAAATATATTTTCTTTGTATTTAATTTTTGACAGTTTGATTAATATGTGTCTTGGCGTATTTCTCCTTGGATTTATCCTGTATGGGACTCTCTGTGCTTCCTGGACTTGCTTAACTATTTCCTTTCCCATATTAGGGAAGTTTTCAACTATAATCTCTTCAAATATTTTCTCAGTCCCTTTCTTTTTCTCTTCTTCTTCTGGAACCCCTATAATTCAAATGTTGGTGCGTTTAATGTTGTCCCAGAAGTCTCTGAGACTGTTCTCAGTTCTTTTCATTCCTTTTTCTTTATTCTGCTATGCAGTAGTTATTTCCACTATTTTATCTTCCAGGTCATTTATCCGTTCTTCTGCCTCAGTTATTCTGCTATTGATCCCATCTAGAGTATTTTTCATTTCACTTATTGTGTTGTTCATCATTGTTTGTTTCATCTTTAGTCCTTCTAGGTCCTTGTTAAATGTTTCTTGCATTTTGTCTATTCTATTTCCAAGATTTTGGATCATCTTTACTATCATTATTCTGAATTCTTTTTCAGGTAGACTGCCTATTTCCTCTTCATTTGTTAGGTCTGGTGGATTTTTATCTTGCTCCTTCAACTGCTGTGTTTTTCTGTCTTTTCATTTTGATTATCTTTCTGTGTTTGGGGTCTCCTTTTTGCAGGCTTCAGGTTCGTAGTTCCCGTTGTTTTTGGTGTCCGTCCCCAGTGGCTAAGGTTGGTTCAGTGGGTTTTGTAGGCTTCCTGGTGGAGGGGACTAGTGCCTGTGTTCTGGTGGATGAGGCTGGATCCTGTCTTTCTGGTGGGCAGGTCCACGCCTGTTGGTGTGTTTGGGGGTGTCTGTGGACTTATTATGATTTTAGGCAGCCTCTCTGCTAATAGGTGGTGTTGTGTTCCTGTCTTGCTAGTTGTTTGGCATCGGGTGTCCAGCACTGTAGCTTGCTGGTCGTTGAGTGAAGCTGGGTGCTGGTGTTGAGATGGAGATCTCTGGGAGATTTTCACCGTTTGATATTATGTGGAGCTGGGAGGTCTCTTGTGGACCAGTGTCCTGAAGTTGGCTCTCCCACCTCAGAGGCACAGCACTGACTCCTGGCTGGAGCGCCAAGAGCCTTTCATCCACACGGCTCAGAATAAAAGGGAGAAAAAGTAGAAAGAAAGAATTAGTAGAAGTAGAAAGAAAGAAGGGAGGGAGAGAGGGAGGGAGGGAGGAAGGAAGGAAGGAAGAAGGGAAGGAAGGAAAAAAGAAAGAAAGAAGATAAAGTAAAATAAAATAAAGTAAAATAAAATAAAGTTATTAAAATAAAAAATAATTATTAAGAAAAAAAATTTTTTAATGGACGGATAGAACCCTAGGACAAATGGTGGAAGCAAAGCTATACAGACAAAATCTCACACAGAAGCATACACATACACACTCACAAAAAGAGGAAAAGGGGAAAAATCATAAATCTTGCTCTCAAAGTCCACCTCCTCAATTTGGGATGATTCGTTGTCTATTCAGGTATTCCACAGATGCAGGTACATCAAGTTGATTGTGGAGATTTAATCGGCTGCTCCTGAGGCTGCTGGGAGAGATTTCCCTTTCTCTCCTTCGTTCTCACAGCTCCCGGGGCTCAGCTTTGGATTTGGCCCCGCCTGTGCGTGTAGGTCGCCGGAGGGCGTCTGTTCTTCCGCTCAGACAGGACGGGGTTAAAGGAGCAGCTGATTCGGGGGCTCTGGCTCACTCAGGCCGCGGGGAGGGAGGGGCACGGAGTGCGGGGCGGGCCTGCGGCGGCAGAGGCCGGCGTGACGTTGCACCAGCCTGAGGCGCCGGCGTGACGTTGCACCAGCCTGAGGCGCGCCATGCGTTCTCCTGGGGAAGTTGTCCCTGGATCCTGGGACCCTGGCAGTGGCGGGCTGCACGGGCTCCCCGGAAGGGGGGTGTGGATAGTGACCTGTGCTCGCACACAGGCTTCTTGGTGGCGACCGCAACAGCCTCAGCGTCTTATGCCCGTCTCTGGGGTCCGCGCTTTTAGCCGCGGCTCGCGCCAGTCTCTGGAGCTCAGTTAGGCGGTGCTCTGAATCCCCTCTCCTCGCGCACCAGGAAACAAAGAGGTAAGAAAAAGTCTCTTGCCTTTTCAGACTTTTCCCCGGACTCCCTCCCGGCTAGCCGTGGTGCACTAGCCCCCTTCAGGCTGTGTTCAGGGAGCCAACCCCAGTCCTCTCCCTGCGCTCCAACCGAAGCCCGAGCCTCAGCTCCCAGCCCCGCCCGCCCTGGCGGGTGAGCAGATAAGCCTCTCGGGCTGTGAGTGATGGTCAGCACCGATCCTCTGCGCGGGAATCTCTCCGCTTTGCCCTCCGCACCCCTGTTGCTGTGCTCTCCTCCGCGGCCCCGAGGCTCCCCGCCTCCGCCACCCGCCATCTCCGCCCGCGAAGGGGCTCCTAGTGTGTGGGAACCTTTCCTCCTTCACAGCTCCCTCCCACTGGTGTAGGTCCCGTCCCTATCCTTTTGTCTCTGTTTATTCTTTTTTCTTTTGCCCTACCCATGTACGTGGGGGGTTTCTTGCTTTTTGGGGGGTCTGAGGTCTTCTGCCAGCGTTCAGTAGGTGTTCTGTAGGAGTTGTTCCACGTGTAGACGTATTTCTGGTGTATCTGTGGGGAGGAAGGTGATCTCCGCGTCTTACTCTTCCGCCATCTTCCCGGAAGCCTCCTGCAGTTTCTTCCAAGTCCTCTTTAAACCAAAGTTTACATCCAATCATCAGCTCAAATTCATCACCTCTCTCTGAGATGAACTGTAGCAGATGAGTTGGCCTGCTTAAAAAGATCTGAAGAGAGATACTCTCGTTCCCTAGGGCCCTTGTGAGTTGTCATTTGTAGGGGAGGTAAAAATGTGTGTGTGTGTGTGTGTGTGTGTATGATTTCAAATCAAGGTTTCATTCTTCATTAACTGTTTGAGGCTCGGGGAAGTTAAGCAGCATGACCCAGGTGAGTTTTCTCATGTGAATGATGGACATAATATGTGTCTCATCCAGATTATGAAATGAGCAATTTGTTTCAAGCACTTCTCACATAATAGATGTTTAAAAATACGCATTAACATTCCTTTTTGTAACAGTCTTTAAGAACCTATGTTTTCCGGGAGTTCCCTGGCGGTCCAGTGGTTAGGACTTGGCGCTGTCACTGCCGGGGCCCAGCTGGGGGAGCTAAGGTCCTGCAAGCCGCTTGGCACAGCCAAAAAAAGAAAAAACCAACCAACCAACCAAACAAAAAACCTATGTTTTTTCTGATGTAACATTACAAAGTCAACCAAACTAGGGAATCAAAGCCAACTGAAGTAAATACCTTTAGTTTCGTTGATCGAAAGTAGGTGGAAATCTTCAGCCAGTGGAAATCTGGCCACCCATTTGCGGAGTAGGGACAGGACTGACAGAAAGTTAAATCCCTCAGGCATGTTGGAGAGAGAGTCAAGCACTGGCAACAGTTATGTCCCAAATCAGTGATTTTCAAAGTGCTCTGGAGAGCCTTAGTGTTCTCTGGAGAGCTTCAGGGGGTGTCAGTGAGAGGAGGCGACGCGGGCGCAAGCCTGACTCTTGCTCCATGGGAACTCTTCATTATCTTTTAAACTTTTGCTTGAATCATGGCCTCCAAACAACATGGTGGGAATTACGATCAATGGACTCACTGATCACAGTTGATTTCTCTTCCTCCTCATTTGTAGAAAACCAGGGCTTCTACTTTCCTAGGTACTCATGTCTGTTGTGTGTCCCTTGAAAGGGACTGCGACTAGCCACTGGTGCCCCTCATGATGAGGCTCAGGCCTGTGTGCATTTACCTTAGAGAGACTGGCACCCTGTCCTTAGCTCTGGCCTTGGGTTCATTCACAAGGGCATCTGCTCCATTTTCGTGCTTTTATGTTGACTCCCCCTCTCCACAGAGTTGGATGCTGGTGTCTCACAGGAGCTCAGCATGTGATTTTAAATTCAGATGGTCAGATAGCTAAGAAAGTGCTGACAGCTTATGCTGTGGTGAAATATGCTTTGTTTTGTTTTGTTTTCTGTACGTAACTGCTTTTGTATTTTGCTCCCCTTATCCCCAGCTGACAATATTTTAATTAAAAGTTGAGGTGAGAGAACATGGGGAAGTTTGTGGAGAAACATGCTTGCCTTTTGTTTAATCCTACCACTCCAAAAAATGCTTTAAGCCCTGTGGTAAGCAAATAGAGAATTGAAAAGTGAGAAAAAGCCAGACAATGTGTTTTTCAAAAATATCTTATTTTGTTTTTTCTTGTCTTTTAAGAAAAGACTCAGAATTCAAATGCCTTTGCTCTCCCAACTCTATATTATTGCTTCAAGAAATGATCAAGATCACTGAATCTTTTCATTCCTAAAGCATATAAAAATAGACAAATCACATATCTATCTCTCTATATATGTCTATTTATGATTTTTAAATGGCAAATTCAGCACAGGACCTAATCTAAATCAAATATGAAGTCCAAACCTGAATGCCATTGATAAAATTAAAATCAAGAATTGTTTCTAAAAGGGATGCTCCTATATATTACCACTCATAAGGTTACAGTGGGAAGAGTGCATTATTTTACTTCCATCAGATGGTTTTCTCTGTTCACTTCTGCAGAAAAATAGAAGCTGCAGGTAACAAGGAAATAAATTTATTTCTGTTCTCGCTGTTACAGCCTTACTCAATTTCAGCTGCCCCCTCCCAGTTACATGTAGTCTCTCTCTAGTGTGGTCTTCTTCCTGACATTTTTCCTGAGCTTCGCTTCCAAGGGAAGAAGCAAACATACTTGTAAGCTTCTCCTAGAAGCATAGTTGGTTGACTTTTGCCACCTTTTCTTTTTCATGATATAGTATCAGTAAAGCCGCCTTTAGCCTGATTTATTTTCCCAGAGTTGGACCCGTCCACAAATGATCTTTGTAAACAAGCTGATAAGAGGTGCCAGGAAAAACAAAAAGAAGCTATTTTAAGGATTTCTCCTTTCTTTAAATACAGATATTGTTGAAGCCTTCACTGGGTTTTGCTGTCTTCTATTTTGGAGACCCTGTAATTTACACAGGAATGGTTCTTTTAGCATCACCCCTGCCAAAGACTGAATGTTTGTGTCTCCCCCAAATTCACATATTGAAACCTAATTCCCAGTGTAATGGAATTTGGAGGTGGGGCCTTTGGGAGGTGATTAGATCATGAAAGCAGAACCCTCATAAATGGGATTAGTGTCCTTATACATCTCAGAGAACTCCCTTGCCCCTTCTACCATGTGAGGACACAGTGAGATGACAGCTGTCTGTGAACCAGGAAGCAGGTCCTCACCACACACCAAATCTGATGGTGCCTTGATCTTGGATTTCCCAGCCTCTAGAATCCGGGGTGGGGAGTGGGGAGGTGGGGGAAATAGGTGAAGGTGGTCAAAGGGTGCAAACTTCCAGCTATAAGAGGGTTAAGTTCTAGAGATCTAATGTACAGTATGGTGACTGGAGTTAACAATATTGTTTTATATACTTGAAAATTGCTAAGAGAGTAGATCTTAAATGTTCTTACCAAAAAAAAAAAAAAGAAAAAAAGTAACTATGTAAGGTGATGGAGGTGATGGATGTGTTAACTAACTGTATTGTGTTAATCATTTCACAATATATACATATATCAAATCATCACAGTGTACACCTTAAACTTACATAATGTTATATGTCAGTTATAGCTCAATAAAGCTGAAGAAGTTTTTTTAAAAAGGGACCAAAATATACATTTGTAAAAAATTTTACAGTTATGATTTCTGGACTTAGATGTAGGGGGCTACATGTGACTTTTATAATAGTGCTTCTCATATTATATTGACATACTTGGTATAATAATAAATATTTGTTTTATTCGTTTATCCATCCATCAATGCATTTGTCACAGGTCTGCATCAAAACAGAGCCCAAGGCAAGGATTAATTCTGATGCAATCAGCACGCATTCACTTGGCAGTTAAAAGGATAGGGAAAAAGAAAATGAGTCAGGGAGAGATGAGAGGCATTCAAAGAAAAGTGGCTACTGCTTTATAGTAAGTCACAACAGACATAGCTGATTGCTCAGTAGATCCAATACTTAAGATCACAGGATGCTTTGGGACAGAGAAGCTGTTCCTTGTAATGGTACCTTGGAGGGATAAAGGATAAGAGAATTTGTCTTCTGGGCAGTGAGGCTGGGTGTTGCGCAGAGGACACGAGCAGCCACACCTGGGCTTCTGGGAAATGAATGTGCAGCTGTGTGCTCGGTGGGCCCGGGGGAGGCTGGAGGCAGGGAGGCCTGTGAAGAGGTGGCTGGGGCAGCGCAGGAGAAGGACAGTGGGGAGGTTAGCCATGGGGGTCAGAATGGGGAGAGAGAGAGAATAATGGTGCGAGAGCCCAGATGTGAGGCTTGTCTGTCTCTGAGTCACGGGGAAGATGCTTCTAGGGAGCCAGAGAGGAAGGGCAGCTTGGTGGGGGCAGGGGGATAGCAGCCTTGGTGATTGGACACCTGAGCCCACCCCATCCCTCCCCTTTGTCTGCAGAGATGAGAAATACCACTCAAGGAGCACCTACTGTGTGCTATGCATGGGGCCTGCCAGGCGGCTGTATCATCCCATTTCACAGATGAAACAGTGGAGGCTAAGGATGTGTGTGACTGGCTGGAATCACAGGATGAGGACTCAGGTCTGACAGCACAACCAATGCTAGTCTCACCCCCTCCCTCCCTCCCTCCCTCTAGCCTGAGCTGGCACTGACAGCCCTCCCCTCCCCACCAGTTACATGCCCGCCAGGCTCCTGTCTGGCACAGCCTGGGCCAGCCTGAGGCATTCCTGTGAGCCCAGGAGGATGATAAGAGCTCCCTTCTGGCTCCTCACCTTCAAAGAGCCCAGCGCTCTATTTGCAGCTGCTTGCTCGGCAGCCCTTTGATTTGCAAGAGAGGCTGGCGGCAGGGCTGTCCCTGGCCACCAGCAGAATTAGAGATCTGGCTTCAGGTGAAAAAACTTCCTTCCTCCTCTCTCCCTCTCCCTTTTTTCCTTTCCTGACTCCTCTTCTGACTTTTTTTTTTAAAGCTTATTTTTAACAAGGGATTTGAAACTGCAGATGCCTCAAAGCTCCGGGACAATGGGAGATAGAGGGTTGATGCTGATTGGCTGGAGAGGGGAGTGGCTTGGAAGCAGGTCTGGATCACAGTAATATCCCTTAGCACTGACTGAGCACCTAAGTGCAGACATCAAGCTGGGTGCTTGATGGCCATCCTCTCCTCCCCACACCTCTGTGAGGCAGACTTAATTCATTTTCCATGTGGAGAAACAAAGTTTTGTTCCAGGTCACATTGCTGGTAAGGGGTGGAGTCTGGCTGTACCCACTCCCTGGGCTGGGATGCTGAAGGGACTGGGACCCCTCCCAGACCCTGTCCCACCATGAGATAGAAAGCGTAGGGGTTCAGATCTTTCTTTGCCTTCCCTGCCCCCAGACAAATTCCTGGACATTCAGAGATGTGCTTCACAAGCCTGAGTTCATCTTTCTGGTCGACCAGGAGGACTTACTGAAGGGTGATCCTTCCTTCCTTGGCTGTCCCCATCCTGGGTAATTTGGGACTTTAAAATCTTAAGGACACTAGCTCAGCTCTGTGCAGCCCCGGTTTGGGACTAAGAGAAGAAAACCCCAGCCCGGGAACCCCCAGAGTCCTCACTCTGCCCACTGTGTGACAATGGGCAGACTTTCCAAGGAGGTGGCCGCCATCTTCCTGTCCCTCCTGTGGGAGGAGAAGCACGAGGTGGGAGGGGACAGCATGGGATGGCAGTGGGAACCTGGCTTTGGAGTCCAACAGATCCGGGTGACATTTGGCAGCAGCCTCTCGTCACACTTAGGAGAAAATCCGGAACATTCTACAGAGCTGGTGAGGTCCTGCCTGGTCTGGGCCTGCCTCTGTCTCTGCTGCAGCCAGCTATATCCTCTCTTCGCACAGGTCCCAGCCACTCCAGCCCCAGACACCCATCCCTTCCCTCCTCAGGGCCTTTGCATATACTGTCCCCTCTTCCTGGGACACTCTTCCCTCACTTCTAGATGGTTCCTCTTCATACCTTGGGCTTCAGGGAAGCCTGCCTATCCCAGACCATCTAATCTGCCACTGTCCCCCTGTTATCTACTCAGCAACACTTGTGGCTGATTCTGACCCTGCCGTGAGGGCAAAGGATCAGCTCCAGTTTGTACATCTTTGCATCCCAAGGGCCCACCTGGAGCCTGGTCCAGCCTAGGTCCACCAGAAGTACCTACTTACAAATCATTGAATTTAACCTCTCTTGCAACCTCCGCTTCTTTATTTGCAAAATGGGTGTAGTGACATCTACCTCATAAGGTTGCTGCAAGGGCAAAACGAAGTAAAGCGCTCAGCATGAAGTACCAGGAAATACCAGCCTCTATTCATATTCATATTCATTCCTGAGTCGAACTGGTTAGGCATGGCTGGCACACATGAGCATCTTGGAAACTTGCAATGAGGAGACCCAGATTCGGAGAGGCCGCTCAAGACTGTCTCCTAGGCAGGCTGGCCACCTGGCTGCCTGGGGCTCCTTCCTGCCCCGTCCTGGCCTCCTGCTGACCGTGGATAATCGTATGGCCTCCTCTTGCCTCAGCGTTTCTAATGTGGCTGATGGGATGCATGATGCAAGACCTCGGGGCTGTGGGGGAGGGGGGGAATGAGTGGGCTGGCGGAGTGCTTCCCACGAGGAACCAAGAGTCGTGCCTCCACCCCCTTCCCTGCCCCCATAACTGGCTATTCAAGGCCCTTGGTCTGCCTTCCAGCTCACCCATCCCCTGCCCTTCAGCTGACTTCCCTCCCTAGCGAAGGACTTTTGCATGAGCAAAGCATCTCCAGCGACTGCCTTCTTGCCACCTGCTCCTGTGGCTCTCTTCCCACCTGAAGCCATAAATACATATGCAAAGGCCAGTATATTAATTTGTGTTTGAGCACGGAGCCGGGGACGCTGCTGAGAAAGGGGATTAGGCGGTGGCAGTGGGTGGGAGGCAACAGATGGCCTGATGGCTTTTACCTGTTGCTAATTTGTTAGGCACCAATTCCTCGTTTGTGCTTAGTTGTGCCCAGACCCCGAGACGGCAGCGTGCCGGGCACTGGATGGCCCACGAGTGCTCCCGTGGGGTGATGGGTCAGGTGCCTGCCTGGGAATTAAATGTTGAAGTCTGGAAATGAACGACTCTGCCTTGTTCTCTCTTGACTGGACTCTGGTCCCTCTTGCTGGCTGGGCACGAGGACCCTCAGAGCATATGCAGCAATGAGGAGGGTGCTCAGTCGGGGCAGCAAGCCTTACCCTTCTGTTAAGCGGCTGTGTGACCTTGGGTGGGTCACTTAGCATCTCTGGGCCCCATCTGCCTGTCAGGGAAATGAGCATAATCACACCTGCCCTATCTACTTTGCAGGGTTGCTGTGAGTGAGCTGAGATAATGGATCTGGGAGCACTTTGACACGTGGAAGCCTCTCTAATAGTGAGGCATTATTTACTAGCAGAGCGGTTAAGAGCTTGGATTCTGGAGTCAGTGAGGCCGGAACTGAATTCTGACTGTCACTTATAACTGTGAGGCCTTGGGTAAGAAACCTAAGGTTTTGGAGCCTCAGTTTCCTCACCTATGCAGCGGGTGATACCAGTCCCTACCTCAGGGGTGCTGGGAGGAGTAAAAGAATTAATGCCCGGGCTGGTCCCAGCTTTCCCAGAATGCGGTCCCGATGAGCCATTATTAGTTTGCTACGGCTTTCCCTTCAAGCCTCGGCTAAGCATCACCTGCTCTGTGAAGCCCACTCTGATCTGTATCCCCCACCACTGTGGATTGTCTTCTCCTGGTGGAATTTGTTTGGGGTTTACTTCTTCCCCATTAACTACAATCTGGTGGGATGGTAATCTGGAGCCTGTGAGCCTGTCACCAAAAGGACAACACGTGAATAAGCACAGCCATTCAAAAGCATCTTCTGGAGTACAAAAGAGGCGCCAAACCTCAGAAAACAGGGAGTTCATGCACCCACGGGGCAGGGCCCACAGCAGAGGGACACAGCTCTCCCCCTTCCACACCTGGCCCTCCAAGTGGTCCTGGGACCCATCCACGTCTGAGCCCAACTCCCCAGCCTTCCTGCTGATTCTTTGAGCCTCAGATATATTTCCAAGAAAGTTCCATTCGCTTCATTGAGCTTATCTTTCAAGAACCTGACTGCTACACCTCTAGGCCTTATACGCATTTCAATGACAGCATGGAGGAACTTTCTTTTGAATGTTTTCTATATTTGTCTCCATTACTTCTTTGTTTTGTGACCTTGGGCAAATCCTTTCACCTCTCTGAGCCTCAGTTTCTTCTTCTGTATAATGAGGGGTGGGATGGAGGGTAGGGCTCCCTGGATTATTGTGAGGATTAAGTGTCCTGCTAGTGTCAAGCATATCACTGGCACTCAGAGAAGACAGATCGATTAACCTCTATCAGTTGAGGCTAAGTGACATTGCTTTCATTTGAAATCATGGAGGAAACCAAGGCCTGCAAGGTTGTCAGGAAAGCATCCTTCTGAGAAACTTGCTTAAGGGCTTATTGACCGAGAAATCATCTTCTCTCTCCTTTGCCTTTGAGTCTCTCTCAGGGAAATGCGCAATTATTAGAAGAGAGAATGGAAGGTGGCAGAATGTTCTCTTGGGCCAAGCGGGGGACAGGGGGTGGTGGGGGAGGTTGGGGGAGGGGGGAAGAGCCAGGGCCATGGCCGGGGGAGGCAGGAGCTGTGGCAGGGTGGGCTGGGTTCCCTGCTGCTCCTGTTTGGAGTGGGAAGAGAGGGAGAAGAGGGGAGGGAGAGGAGGAGGCGGGGGAAGGCGGGAGGCAGGAGGTGGTGATAAAGACTCTGACTTCCCTTTCCATCCCTCCTCATTTCCACCGCACCTCCCCCTCTCCTCTTATATTATTTAATTCTACATGTAAATAACGCCCTCCCTCAGTCATGCCCCCGCTGGCCCTATCTCTGTGGGTAACTCAAGGAGCACACATCAAATGGTCCAAGAGTTTCTCTCCTTGAACTGACGCCTTGGAGAGGGCTCTCCTGCTTATATCTCTCCTGTAGTTTTTCCTCTCTTAGGCGGGAGCAACACGGGGTGCCCAGAACAAGGGCACACGTAGTTTGAATGAGGATTTTCTCAGGTACCAGCTGGAGACTTGGGGCAGCTTACAAATCCCTCTCGCTAGGCAGTGTGCCTGATGCTCAGAGCTGCTACCATCTGCCTCGCAGAAATTCCTATATGCAAGGTACCTAGCGCAGCACCCAGCCCAGGTGCAGGGGCTGCTGCCTGCCCTCCAGCCTGACACACGTTCAGGCAGTTGGTGCAAGGACCCCACTGCATCACGGGAACATCTCAGCGTCCGAGGCAGGTGCGTGAAACCAATTCAGTGCTACAGAGCCTGGTCACGTAAGCCAGCGGACCCAGGGATGAGTTATTTGTGATATTATTGAATCTGTCCCATGTTCACCTAGATTCTGCCCTTGACCTTTAACACACCTCTCTTCTCCAAGTCAGTTCTGCCTGGCCACCCTCCCCTAGAGCTAAGAAAACAAGGATGGAAAGAGAGGAGCCCCCATTTGGGGCCAGCATAGTACTAGTGCCTCTGTATACCTTACTCCTCTAATCCTCACCAGAGCCCTTGGAGGCTGGTCGTCTTGTGTGTTTTGTGGGTGTAAACACTGAGGTTTAGTAAAGTTAATGACCTTCCCAGTTACGTGGCTGGTGGAACTAGGTTTGGAACCCACAGGCACCTGACCGCCTTGGCGTCACGCTGGTTCCTCCCTCTATCTCTCAGCTCCTGAGCTTTCACTGCCCCAGCAGCAGCAGTATAGACTCTCCCATCCCTTCTGACTCAGGAACCACATAATTCTATGACATCTAAACTTTTGTAGACTCTAAAGCAACTTCCTTTCTCATACCATTTACTCCCACTATGTTCCATCCCCCGGAAGGTATACCGACCACACATAGTAATAGTAACACATATAATGATGGGAAATATTTAGAATAGACCAATAGGAAATGTGGCGGGGTTGGAGGGTTAAAGGTCTGGCTCTATGTGTGCTTGACCAGGAGATGCTGCAGGGCCCAGCAGGGAGGAGCCTTACCCTTAATCCCAGATTTAACTGATGTTTACTGAGAAGTGGCCACTCTTGGAAATCCAGCAACCAGTTCCTTGGAAAGTGGTGCTGGATTTCATCAGAAACCTGTGGGGAAATTGGTGATGGGAAAATAAAATTGAGAAGCTTGGGAAGGCTGGGAATGATGATGAACTCAGCTGCTTAAAAAAGACAAAGGGAAGCAGTTCTCAAAGGAAGGAGGTCCCCAGGGCAAGGCAGGACCCCTCTCCCTCACCCCTCATACATCATCGCCGGGCCCCTCCAGTTTGTGTGCAGATGTGTAAAAGGCAACATCTGGGTGAGGTTTGAAAGCTTACGAGACTCTGCATATTTTATGAGAATTAATATGTGTTTAATTTAGGTGTTCCAGTGCCCCACGCCGAAGTTTTCATGCACTTGTGGGGAAGTGAGAAAAACATAAGTGAGTTTTCCGCAAAGCTAAATTTATTCGTTTTCAATAGGATTGTCTTTCTTTTCTTCTGGGATTCTCTCTTTCCTCCTTTCTTGGTGTTAAAACATTTATGAAACTGGTGATAGTAGACTAAACTTGATTTCTTGAGCATCTGTGCTTGGCAGGCTGTAAAGCTGGCAACCTTATGTTGAATCCTCCAATTTTCTCTTTAAAAATTTTGCTGAACTACAAAATCTAGAAGTCTGAGGACCACTGGGTTGCACTATGTCAGTCATCATTTGTATCAACTCTCTTCCTAATCTTGGAGCAATTTTTTTCTGCTTAGTACAAATAGTCTTTGAAATTCAGATACCTCAACCCTATACTTAAATTTAATGACTTGTTTTTTGGCCTACAAGGTAACAGGTATTATACTCCACATATACTGTAATTTGGGGATAGGAGATATTTATTTTATAAGATCGTGTCTTTTGCTTTTCTGTATCTGTTACTATGGCTTGCTTTGAAGAGTGTTCAGTCCTATAAAAAGGCTCCATCTATGACCCCATAGGCTGAAATGAGGTGGGTGGAGTGAAGGGGAGGGATTGAAGGTGGAGGAGATAGATGATGAGACCCCAAGGTATTCCGAGACAATTTAGATGGAGCAAAGTTCCAATCATAGGCAAGAGACTGACAAGTTCCTTGGCCTGGGAAGGTCAATGCCAAGAACCAAGTTCAAAGGGCAAGGTGGGGAGAACATGTTAGAGAGATCAGCAATGTTAGAAACTAAAAGAATCTATTAGGGAATGTAGTGGAGAATGAGAAGTGCCAGGAACTCCCAACCATGATGGGCAACATTGAGGGCTGGAGCTCCGTGCATTCCTGGTGGATGGTGCAAGGTAAGGAGCCTGGGTGCAGAGGCTGCACGTGTCCCTGGAACAGGGGTTAGGACCTGTGCATTAGTAACACTGCTATGCTAGACAAAACAAGAGGTGGCATCACATTGGTGGTTTTTTCATTTTCGCAACCGCTATTGATAATGCAGAGTAAACAGCCTACTTCCTTCTTCCTGTTGTCGCCTGGGAATGGGGATGGGAAGTGGAATTAACTGTAAATGGGTGTGAAGGAGCTTATTGGGGTGATGAGAATGTTTCAAACTGGATTGTTGGTGATGGTTGCACAACTTGGTAGAGTTACCAAAAAATCATTGAATTTAATGAATAAACACTTAAAATGGTTGAATTGTATGGTATGTAAATTATACCTCAATCCTGTTTTTGAAAAATGAATGAATGGATGCTCCTGTGCATAACTCCCTTAATCAGGAATCCTGGGCAAATGGAGGCTGACGGTGGGGACCAGGGCAGGACCTAGGTTTTTCTGGTCCCTTCCATCAGGTTGCCAGCATGGATGAAAGGGCCTCTCTGCTCACAGGGTGGGAGCAGAACAAGGACGGGTAGGAGCCTGACAAATCCTTGCTGCTAATGGGGCCTCAAGATGGAGAAGCCTCAGAGGCCAGGATGTCTGAGGAGGGAGGGCGGGGCAGGGGAGGGCCGCAGGATGGGGAGCCGGATACAGAGAGGGAGATCTGAAGTCAGCAAAAGCTTCGGAGAAACAGAAGGGCAGCCAAGGGAGAAAATAAAAGGCATAGAGAGTCTTGGGGCCACCAAAGGGAATAAGAAGGGTGTTTTACAAACATATCAGGGGAAAAAGAATCCTTGAGAGCTGCCTGGCCCATTAATAAATGAGAAGGGAAATCAAATTAATGATGATGACAAAAATGGCTGAGCGGCTGAAGTGCTTTGTAAAATTGGTCTTTAACAAGGAAGAGAAAAAGAAATCTGAGGGATGGGCAATTAGAAAGGGACAGAAGCCCTGTCAATAGAGTTGATGAAAGGTAGGAAAGAGAATACTTAGAAAAATTGGATAATGCTGACCCAGTTTAAATCACCATGTCCGTATATACACTACCAAATGTAAAATAGATAGCTAGTGGGAAGCAGCCACATAGCACAGGGAGATCAGCTCGGTGCTTTGTGACCACCTAGAGGGGTGGGATAGGGAGGGTGGGAGGGAGATGCAAGAGCGAGGGGATATGGGTATGTATGTATATGTATAGCTGATTCACTTTGTTATACAGCAGAAACTAGCACACCATTGTAAAGCAATTATACTCCAATAAAGATGTCAAAAAAAAAAAAAGAATCCCCACGTCTGGATGCAAGGATTAAACCATTGGCAGTTGTTTTAATTATATATCTATCTATATATCTATATCTATATATATATATTTAATTATATATAGTTAAATATATGTATACATATAAAATTATATATATGTTTAAACATATATATGTATACATTTTTTTCTTTTAAGGGAAGAGACAGAATCAGTGAAGATTCAAGAGCTTGAGATAGAAGAGGGAAAGGAAGTACTGTATTACCGTATGTTGACTTCCTTCATGGGGCCTGGCACCGTGCTAGGTACATTGCAAATGTCCTATCATTTAATCCCCCTAGCAGCCCTGTGTGCTTCCATGACCAGCCCATTTCACAGGCCAGGAAACTGAGGCTCAGAGAGTCTATGTGTCCCTCCAAGATTACTCAACTACACATGGTAGTGGTAGACTTTGGACCCACGTTTTTCTGATTCCCAAGAGGATTCCTTTCCGTTCTACCAGCTGCTTATTCTAACTCTCAAGATTTGATTCTACACATCAGAGAGAAACACACCCACCTGCCAATGACCTACTTTTAGTGACTGTCCTTTGTCCTGAAGCCTTGGGATTCTGATGACATAGACAGAGGACTGTCTGATTGTAACTTTGAGATATTTAGGGAGGATTTCAGACTTTGCACGTTGAAGAGAAAGAAATGGGGCAGAGTTTGATGAATGATGGGCCTGAGGGCACAGGACATCAGTGTCCTCAGGGGTATGCGGGCTCCCAGAGTCCAAAGGCCTTATCACACCGGGAAACTGAGGCCTGAGAGCGGGGAGTAACTCACCCAAGGCAGCACCGGGAGCTGGAGCTGACTTGAGGGCCAAAGCTCTGCTTTCCACACTTGTCAGCCTAAGCCCATTATTTGCCCTCATCACTGACTTCTGTCCTTTGTCATGTGAGACTGACCTTGACTTTGATTTTCAGCTTTGACTCCATCCCCTTCTCTCTCCTTTTTGTGGCTCACATCAGTGGCTTCTTTAACCTCCCATCTCATGTCTGTTGCTGTTTTGTTAACCCTGATGCCCCAGGGGGTGGGGATGGGAGGGTGGGGATGAGGATGAGAAGGAGAGGCATGTAGGACTCATCTGGCTCTTGTCCCACTGGGGTCCTGTCATTGAGGGGTCCTGAGCATGGTGTGGTGGGAACCCACATGTGATTGATTCAAACACTGGCCCAAAGTCTTTACCCACCTCATCTAACCCTTGCCACGGCTTCCTCACATATGGAGTTTACTTTCCTGCCTCTTGACCTTGGGCTTGACCATGTGACTTGCTTTGGTCAATGAGATGTTAGCAACATGGAGAAAGCAAGGACTTGAAATGTGCTTGTGTGGTTGGGCAACTCCTTGTGCACCTTTGACACTGCCATGAGATGAACATGCCTCGGCCAGCCTACTCATCCAGGCTGGATGAGACACAGCTGGAGTAGAGCCTCCCCAGCCAACTCCAGCCTTTCAGGGAGAATCAGAGCTGTCCCAGCTACCATGGTTTGAAGCAGAATTTTCTGTCTGGACTTAGACCAGCCAAGTTTCCACTGACCTGATTATCCCTGAGAATAGATGTTCATGATAATATACCACTGAGATTTTTTGTGGTTGTTTGTTACGCAGCATAGCTAACTGGTACACAAGCCATTGACACAATGTGCTTGGAGGGCTCTAGTTCCTATTTAAAATCTCTCTTTTCCTCAATTTATTAAAAATAAAAACAAATCATTAAGCACCCACAACATGTCCATTCCCATGATGTATTTAGAAGTTTGGGTTACTGTCTTTGAGGAGCTCAGCCTGGGGGAAGCAAAAAGATGGTTACAAAATATGATGTCAATGAAAACTTCCCGGGGGGTAAAGATCTCTGAATGAATTCTTGGGGGAAGGAGAAGAGGGGAAGGATGCTCAAGGCAGAAAGTACAGTGTGCCCAAAGACATGAGGGTGTGAAGCAAGCTGGTCCATTCATGGAACCCAAGCCCTCTTTGTGCTGGAATGTTACCCCCAGCATAGACAGGCAGCCTGAGCCCAGGCCTGGCTCTGACATTTTACAAGTCCCTGACCAAATGCTTAGACAAAAAAGAGACATCGATGATGACAATTTATTACCAGATGATGAAGTTCAGGGAAACTCTATTAAATAAAAAATGGCACAAGATGTGGTAAAACTCGAAGAAATTCAAAGGGGATAAAAGACTCATGGTAGTGTTGCGATACAATAAACAAACAGCATAATCTGGGAATGCCAAAGGCGCAGATGTAATCACACATGGACACCTGCTGCCGGAAGTCGGGCTGGGGTCCAGCAGGCCCAGCGGAGGGCTGCTGACAGGGTGAGCACCCCAGCACTACCCTCACCCCACCCTACCCAAATCTTGCCTGAGATGCAGACCCCTCCCTTGGCTTCTCCCAGTTTCCCTTCCCTTACGACTTTTCTCAGTGTCACTTGCTTTCTGCAGGGAGAGGTGGCTAGGGGTGGCAGGGAGGGAAGGTGAGCTACCTCCCTGGCCCTATGCAATAAGCACGGCCTCCTCCTCGAGCCCACCCCTCTCCTTCTAACACTCCCCCTTCCCCCAGCCCAAGTGTGTGCGATTTCCGAGTTAATCTGTCTGTACTAATTAAATATTGAAGGCTGTTAAATATTCATGGAGCGTTTTAGCTGGCAGGTTTGATGTCTCCAGGCCCCGCTGGCTTCAGCTCCACTGATGGGCCATTTTGGCGGGGCACTTTGTGCTCCTGACAGCCTCTCTCTCATCCAGATGTTCCCAGCTGCTCTGGACCACTTCATCTGCTAGGGATGCTCAGCCCGCAGCCTGGGACTCCCAGTTAGCTTTCTCGTGTGGGAAGTGGTACCTGCAGCTTTGGCCTTGGGGGCTTGTAGTGTGCCACCAAGGGAATCTGGCCTGGGGTGCTGGGGAGAGGGGCTGAACCAGGAGTTCACTGAGAGGCCAGGTGGTGTGTCCTCTGGGTAGGGGCTCCTGGGAGCCTCCTTCCTTCCACCGGCTTCTGTTGGCAGCTCCAGTGCTGTGCTGGGTGGGAGGTGCTGGGGGGAGAGGTGGCCGGAGACAGACTCTCCGATCCCTGCAGGAGGCCAGTCTGCGTGGAGACGGTCCTACAAAGGGCAGTTACGATCGCCGGGGACAGTGTTATGCTGGGCAAAGCGGGGCTGTCTCACGCACAGGAGCTGAGGGGTCCCAGGAGACACCAACCAGACTGGGGAAGGGGGAAGGTCAGGAAGGCTTTGCAGAGTGAGACTTCAGGCCGAACCCTGGGAGACAAGAAGGACTCAGCCCAGTTGGTATGAGAGGGTCTGTGTGGAAGGCCTCTGGTCAGGGGAAGGGCAGAGTGAGGGCCTGGACCAGAGCGAGAGAGGGGTGCCCTGTGAATGGGCGTGGCAGGCGCCTGAAGCCTGGGGCACAGAGGGGAGGGGAGCAGTCAGCACCCTGCGGGAGTGAGGGTGCCTGATCCCACCCAGGGTCAAGGCCAGGAGCTTCCTTCCTGTCTCTCACCTTCTAAGTCCCTTTGTGCGTCCCCCTCTGCTCCTGGCCCAGCACCTCGCTCCCCAAATACCTGGTTACGTCCCCCTCCACTTCCTGTAGGAGAGGAGGGCTGGGGAAGGGAGGGTCAGGAGGGCCAGCGTCAGAGAGCAGGACGTCCCATGATGGTGCCTCCCGCTGGCTGGCTGGGAAGTTGGTCCATCGCTATGTTTTCTTTTTCTTTTCTTTATCTTTTAAAATTACAGTTGAAGTACAACATTGCGTTAGTTTTGGGTGTACAGCATAGTGATTTAGTACTTTTGCAGATTATATTCCATTAAAGGTTATTACAAGATATTGGGTATAATTCCATTGCTGTGCTTTCTGTCGGAGAGTCACACAGACTTGACACAGGGCCAGCATCTTCTTAGTCGGGGAGCACTGGTTTCCTGAAAGGGGGCTTATCTCCAGGCAAAGGAGGTTGCGTTCCAAGGCACACGTGGAGGTCAGTTAGCACCTAACCATAGGCCATAGACAGATGGCTCCCCGAGGCCCAGAGGAGATGCCCAGGACCCTCCACGTGCCCCTTTCCCTCTGGGCTATGGGGTCTGTTGCTGGCCTCGGGCACCTCTGTGTGACTTTGCAGCTCAATGCAGGCCCAGGGTGTCCGAGAGGGCCATGTCCCTCCTGTGTGCGCAGCTCTGGTTGCAGGGGGAGGGGTCCGTGTGGTTCAGGGAGATGTTACCAGGGTGATAATGTGTGTCAGCTCTCCCTCTAGAGGGGGAGGCCATGCCCCTACTGTTCTGAGTCCCCGAGGCTGGGTCCCCGAGTCTGCGTGGCACCAAGGACTTGTGAATCACACTGCATTGAGCTTTGCGCCCAAGGGCATCGGAGAATCTGGAATGTTCTCTTTGGATCGTACCTAAGGCAACAATGCCGACAACAGCAATAATAACTTGTGTACTGAGTACCACTGTCTCCAGCACTTTATACACATTATTTCATGGAACCCTGCCAGCTAGCAGCTTTTATGACCCACAATTCACAGACAAGGAAGTGGAGGGTCAGAGAGGTTGAGGAAACTGTCCAGGGTCACACAGGAAAGGGCCGAGCTGGCATCTGAACCCAGGCGGCCTGACTCCAGAGTCCATGCCTTCAGTTCAATGCCAGTGGTGTTCAAACTTCCCCGAGACAAACAATCACCTGGGAAGCTTGTTAAAATGCAGATTCCAGGTCCATCTTAGCCCCACTGAATAAGAATCCCCAGGGCAGGGCCAGGAAGTGGGTGGGGTCAGTGGGACCTCTGCTGTGGCGTTGCCCCATGTCTGGCGGCCCCCTCCCCACTGGGACAGGGAAGGGCTGGTGCGGAGTCAGCTCGGGAACAGAAGCCACCACCTGAGGATCCCGACTGCTTGAATGTTGAGCAAGGTTCTCTTTAAGATGCCAGCCTGACTTGGAGCTGCTAATAGAGCTGGCAGGAGTTTGTGTTTCCCTTGGGCCAGGGCTATAAAGCAGAGACTGTTAAGCACCAGGCTGCCCTGTTGGCTGTGGCAGCAGCAGAAACCAGAGAGGGGCGGGGGGAAGGAGGGGCTCAGGGACAGGATTCGGGGCTCAGTGTTCGGCCACCCACCCCCTCGAGAGAAACGGAGTCAGAAAGAGCTGTGCTGGGATCCTCTCTCACTAGCTGTGAGGCCTTTGGTAAGCAACTGATTGTCTCCGAGTCTCAACATTCTGATCTGCAGAATGGGCTAATGATACCCCTTACCCAACAGTGTAGCTATAAGCCTCAGACAAGATGCGCGAAGCACAGAACGTCTGCAGCAGCGGCCTCTTACAGAGGACTTCCTAGGTGTCAATCACTGTTCCGTGGGCTTTACACGCATGACCTCCTTTAATCCTCAAGACAGCCCTGCCAGGCTGTTATCTTTACTGTCCTCGGTTCCCGGTTGTGAGACTGGGGCGTGGAGATGTTCATGCACTTGTCTGCATCCTACAGGCAGTAAGTGACAGAGCTGGGGTTTGAGCCCCGCCTTTCGGGCTCCAGAGCTCGTCCTCTTAACCCACAGAGGCGTCCAAAAAGGTTAGTCTGTCAACCTTCACTTTGCCCAGACTTCGGGAAAATTCTGCGTTCTGTTGGACGAAGGCCCCTCTTCTGTGGACGATCCTCCTCTCAGGAAGCCCTCCAGGCCGAGAATGGATTTCTCCTTGGTCAGTTGGGGCTCTTTTACAGGGGATTCGCCGTCGCTCACTCTTCCCCCCACTCACTCACCATTGCACAGGTATTTGGTGAGCACTGGTCACATGCCCTGTCCTGGGGACACAGCGCAGACACTGATTGTGACCCCCATGAGACCACAATCGGTGAACAACAACAGAAAAAAGCAATAAACACGAAACTATGTAAACTGTACAGTGTGTCAGGATGGGATCGCTGCTGTGAGGGAAATAAAGCAGAGAAGGGAGGATGGATGGAAGACGGTGGCTGGGGAAGGCCTCGCTCGTGGGTGTGTTTGACCGGTGGCCTGAGGGGGTGGAGGAGACAGCCACGTGGGCGTGAGACGTGGAGAGCGTGCCAGGCAGACACACCAGGAACAAAGCCAGGACAGCAGCGTGGCTGGCGGAGGGGGCAGTGGAGATGCAGGCTATCGGTGGAGAAGACCTGCCTCCTCATGGTTTAAACGGGCTGCCCTGGCTGCTGTGGACGATAGACTGTAGGGCCAGGGTGGGTTGGGGACCAGTCAGGAGGTCCAGGTGACTGAAGATGGTGGGTGTATTCAGGTGCTGTGTCTGAGATGGTCAGGAGTGCTTGGATGGTGACAGATGGGATTTTGAAGGTAGAAACAACAGTATTTGCTGACAGACTGGATGTCGGATGGTGAGGGAAGAGTGAGTCCAAGGGTTTTGGCCGGGGCAACGGGAAGGATAAGATAACCATTGACTGAGATGCAGGAAGAGTGGGGTTTGGGGCAGAGGTGGGGGAACGTTTGGCTTCATTAATTAGATCTCCAAATGGAGGTTCAGGTAGGCAATTGGAATACACGTCTGAATTTGAGGAGGTGTCGGGAACAGAGACATAAATTGGAGAGTTATCAGCATGTAGATGGTGTATGTGTGCTTTTAAATTTTTTATTGGAGCATAGTTGCTTTACAATGTTGTGTTGGTCCCTGCTGTAGGGCAAAGTGAATCAGCTGTACGTATACATATATCCCCTCCTTTTTGGATTTCCTTCCCATTTAGGTCACTACGGAGCATTGAGTAGAGTTCCCCGTGCTATACAGTAGGTTCTCATTAGTTATCTATTTCATACTTTGTAGTGTATGTATAGCCCAGGGAGGAGGAGAATAGATCGGAAAAAGCAGAGGTCTGAGGACAGAGCCCTGGAAGCAGGAATGTTTATAGGGCAGGGAGAGGACGAGGGGCCAACACGTGAGACAGGGGCCCTGTCACCGCAGCCCACAGAGCCAGGCGGGGACCGGCTCAGGTATTTGGGTTCCCTGCCTTTCCCAGCATCAGCTCTGCGCTTTTGGCAGGCCTTTTCCCGCCCTCTAGTGGTCTTAATTGGGAATGCACCCAATGGAGCTAGAGAGCCAGACTACCTTTCTGGGTGTCTTCAGGGTCACTTCACTTGTGCATTCGGTAGGTAGGCAACTCTGCTGCTGACAAGCCTTGTGATCTGGGGTGGGTCTCAGCTCTTTCCGCCTTTGGTTTTTCTGTCTGTCCTGGGAGCATCTTTAATGACCTGTCCAGTTTCCACCTCCTTTGTTCTTGCACTTTCTACTTCTGAGCCCCTTGGGGCCACTCAGCCCTGATTCTGGAGTTTTGCCTTCCAAGCAGCCGGTGGGTGGGACCACTCCCCCTTTCCAGGACTTGGGTCTTGAATAAAACGGGGACAATTCTATCCACTTGGAGAAGGCAGCCCTTTGGGATATTATTATCAGGTGCTCTGCTGGGCACCCCAAGAGTCACAGGCTTGGAATCTACTGTTGTGAATTCCTAAGACCCTCCTCCTCTGGGACCTGCGTCTGATGGACCAGTGCCAGGCTCCTGTCTGCCCAGCCATGTTTCTGGAGAGCAGGTAAACAGGCTTTGCAACAGGAAAATCAGAAAGGACACAGCCTGAAAAGTCATCAGAGAGACAGACAGAGTTCTCTCTGTCTTGTTATTTACAGAGGGTTTAATTCGAGTGGGCAGAGGTGACAGCAGACAGGGCCGAGGCAGGACCGAGTGGGAGAGGGCTTTCTAACAAGACAACCCCCTATATGCACAGTGACTCACAGCCCACGGGGAGGGGGGAGTTGGTGGATCGTCTCCATCCATACAACTGAGGTCCAGAGGGGAACTCGTTCAGCAAATGTATGGCTAAGCATTTGGGTGGAGAACCCAGGTACTCTGACTCTTGTTTGATGTTGTTTCCGGAACATCTGGTCATCTGATGCCTTGTCTTTGATAGAGTAGGATGCTGGGGTCTAGAGAGGCAAAGAGACCCACAGGTCATCTAGCTGCTGAGTGACACATTAGGGACCAGATCTTACCATCTTGCCAGGGTCTCCTGCCTGTAACCGGCAAAGGGCTAGTGATGTCGCCCATCTGTCTCTTATTTCAGAAATTGTTTGTCTCTGTGCATCCCTCTCCCTACATACATCATCCACTGACATCACACAAAAGTCTCCTCCACTATAAAAATACAAAGAGAATTTAGACAATAAAGCAAAGTAGGAAGAAAAATGGTCCTACGACTCAAGCATTAACTTTTGGGTACATTTACGTCCTTTGTTTTTCCTGTATGTGATATGTGATTCTTTTTTTTTTTTTTTTTCCTTTTCACATAATTGAGTTCATATCGACTAGACCCTTTCATGCCCTGATTTCACTCACTATTATAAGTATTTTCCATGTTATTACATACACTTCATAAATGTCATTTTGAAGGCAGGAAGCTTGCTAGACCAACCCCTGATTGTTGGACATTTAGACTGTTTCCAGTTTTTCACTGTTACACACAATGCTTCAAAGAGCAGCTCCATGTAGGATGGCTTTGAATATTTAGGATGGTTTTCTTGGACTGGAATTTTAGGGAGAATACTGCACACAGGTGCTCCATGGCTGGCTCTCCCATGGGCGGCCCAGTCTTGGGGGTCCAAGACAGAAGGCTAACAGGTCCCCTCTCCTCTTTCTACAGCCTTTTCTGAAGGCTATGTTGATTTCTTTTTCTCATTATTCACTCAGGACCTATAAGTTCTTTCCCAAGACTCCTCTGTTAAAACCTGTCACATTCACCAGGATACTCTCTCTCTCTCTCTCTCTCTGTTGAAAGTGAAGAAAACTATTGATTGAAAATAGAATATATTGTTTCAATAAACTGAAAAGTTTCTGACTTCAGGTATAGCTGGATCCAGGCGCTGAAGCAATATGATCAGAACCTGGTTTTTCACTGACTCTAAGCCCAGTTCTGTTGGTGGCTCCATCTTGAAGCCCACTGTCAAGAAGACTGTAGAAGATTAGTTTCAGCCTGCCTGTTTCCAGGCCTGTAGGAGAGAGACAGAGAAAGAATTTCTCCCTGGTAGCTCCTATATAAACCCCAGAATTCACTCTGATCAGACTAACTTAGCTGCTCACTAACTCCTGAACTAATCACTGTCATATGGCCTGACCTTAAGCTTAGGCAACTTGGATAACATGTGTGCCTGGGGCTGGGGTTGGCTCTGCTTGTTCCAGAGCCCGTAGATTAGGAGAGGTGTTCCCCGTGAAGTGTGTTTGGGGCATTTATTATCCCAAGAAAGGGGAGTGGAACCAGGAGGGAGAACACAAAACAATAGTTGCTGCTCTATTTGGGGAAAGACTCAGAAGCATAGCATTTTGGACGTGAAAGCTCCTGTGAACACATGCCTCTGCTCTCCCAGAGAAAGAGGATCCCCTGTAACAAACTTTCTGAGAGACAGCCCTTCTGATTCTGCTTGTATGCCTCTAATGACAGGGAGCTCAGCACTGTCCAGACCAACTCACTCCACCCCTGGTACAGCTGTAACCGTAAGAAGATGAATTCTCCTCTACACTGAGTGTTCCATCAAGCCTGTCTATCTGTCTAACTGCATCCCCATGGCCCTGGCCCCATTGGACCCATCTGGGGGACCATCAGATATATGACCTTTAGAATCAGAGCCATCCTGGGGTTTTTTCTTCTTGACTAAATAGCCCCTGGACTTTGTTGTGTGCTACTTGGTTTCCTGTCCCTGCTATTGGTTGACTTTCTCCATATGCTCTTGTCAGTCAGTATAAAGTCAAGAACTGAACACGAGGCTGGGGTCCGATGCAAGCACACGGATTCTGGCTTTTTGAGAAGTCTTTAGCAAGTGACTCAGCCTTCCTCTTTAAAAAGCTGCCCAGCTGTGGAGAGAGTTTGTTCCAGTCCAGGTATCCGAGTCACCAGACCAGGTATCTGAGTCATTCCTTCCCTTGTGGCTCATGTGAATTGCTCTTTTAACCAGTTTCAGGGTCCTGAAAGCAAAAGTAACAAGCCCAACAATGTGTTACTTAAAAGGAGACTTATTACATTTAACGGAAGGGATAATTTTCTAGGAAGAGACCGCTAGGTGTGAGACACAGGCAGATGTACCCGCCATGTGGCTGGCTGCCTGGGCCTCCCCACAGGTCCCCTTTCCTGCCACTGCTGCCCTGATGTCAGAGCTGTCTCCTGCCCTTAGGTGGCATCCAGCTCCTCACGGGTCCAGCAGATCATAGCCCACGTAGCACAGGGGTGGATCATGGTGCCTTGGTGGCCCTGCAGCATTTTGTAGGCTCTGTTTTCCTTCCTGAGGCCCTAGGGGGCTGCCACTCAAGGCAGCCACCAATGCCCCCTTGTTGGCCAGCCTTAAGTGTATGCTGTCACCATCCCTCCAACGGCCAAAAGCAAGCAAGGGGTCCAGGAGATCATCCATCGGCTGGATTCAGTCAGAGTCAGAGCTGGGTGGCTAGGTTGCCATCTAAGTGGGTTAGGGTAATGCTTGCTGCTGTAACAAATAAACCCCCAACTGTACAGTGGCTCAGATGTGACAAAGACTATTCCCTCCGTCTGCCACAGGCCTGGTGTGCAATCAGGTCAGCAGGAGGCCATCCTTTGTGCTGTCTGTGGACCCCAGGCAGCTAGAAGCTCGGCCACCTTCACCTAAGGGCTTTGGTAAACAATCCAAGGGTCGCCTCCATTTCAGCCGGCTAGAGAAGGAGAGGGGCACCAGCAAGGAGGAACATCAGTGACAGTTGTATGGAGGGTGGCCCTGGAAGGGACATAGATTTCTGCTCATCTCCCATCGGCCGGGTCAGACCTTTGTCACGTGACTGCAAGAGATACTGAGAAAAACCATCTAGCTATGGGCCAAGAAGTGGATGCAGATTTTAGTGATCAGAGAGCAGTCTTTGCCACACAATCCCACCCCAAATGACAAGCTTGGACCACTCCATAGGGAAGCGGGGGGACTTGGTACGTGTCAGGGGAGGAAGGTCGTGGGCTGCAGGGCAGCCAGGCTGTCAGCCAGTCCCTGTCATTGGTCATCTCTCTCACAAGACTCTCTCCTCCAGCCATCCCTCAAGCCCAGGTCCCAGTGCCCTTGGCTGGTTACCATGACCCATTCCCAGGGCAGAGGCAGGGAGGCCTTGTGTGTGCATAAACCCTCGAGGGGATTCTCTGATCTCTCCACTCCACTCCCCTCTTTTGCTTCTCAAACACACACTAGGCGTGATTTAAAGACATCCTGATAGAATCATCTGGACACATTTTGCAACTTCGACTAAACCACCGGGGATGTCTTGAAGGCTTGTCAGGCAAGAGGAACCATGATTGGTGATGTGGAGACACGCGGGCACTCGGGGAAGGATTTCTGATAATGCAGTGTGATCGATCTACAGCATTTCCTGACTTGTGTGAGCAACCTCCAGCCGCCACTTCTCCATCTTGTCAGCTCACTTCATACTAACGTTCCCTTGCAAAGGATCAGCTCAGACTCAAGTATCTCTTACAGACTCTCAGCCGGCCCAGTGGCTGTAATTATTGTCTTGATGCTCAAGTTCAGGCTCTACTTGCTGTTGCATGACTTTTTTTTTTTTTTTTTGCGGTACGTGGGCCTCTCACCGTTGTGGCCTCTCCCGTTGCAGAGCACAGGCTCCAGACGCGCAGGCTCAGCGGCCATGGCTCACGGGCCCAGCCGCTCCGCGGCATGTGGGATCCTCCCGGAGCGGGGCATGAACCCGTGTCCCCTGCATCGGCAGGCGGACTCCCAACCACTGCGCCACCAGGGAAGCCCCTCCTGATAGCTCTTTATGATCTTTTAATATTTATCTGACCTGGGGAGCTTGCATTCTTGATTGACTTTCCTCACTTTACTCAATATATTAACAGCAGTTTCCATATCCAGCACGTTCAGGAAACTGGAAACAGGGTAATTTCACCTGAGGTTCCATGTGTCCTTTTAACATGCTTGGATCCTATCCAAGCACCCTTTTAAGAAAGAACACTCCACCGTGAATAAGATGTGGACTCTAAAAAATAAGAATCCTTTCCTGTTTAAACTGGCCTTTAGAATAATCCTATTCACACAGCATATGACACAACCAGATCATCTTTACCCAGGGCAAATGGCCCTGGATGATTTCAGGGGGGGTGTGTGTGGTGGGGATGAATGGGGGAAGGGGCTCGTTTGGGAGGGGAAGGTAGTGATGAGAAATGGCAGGGTTGGCTTGGCCTTGGGAAGACAGTCCTGGGCCCCAGGAGAGAAGCATCCCAGACTCATCAGATCTATTGGGATAGAGAGCACACACACACATGCACACACGCACACACACACTGGATTTCTATGGCCACTGGCTGCGCAATTCTGTTCCTTCCCTGGAACACTGCCTTCTTCCACTTCTGCCCAACCTGTGAATTATCCTAATTCTACATATGATGATCTGTGATGCCGTCCACATGGCTTGCCTTCTGTGCATGACACCGTATCTATACCTCTTGTACCATTTGTCACACGTGATTGTAGTATGTATGTGTGTGCGTGTGTGTGTGTGTGTGTGTGTGTGTGTGTGTGTCTTCCTTTTTGACCACAGGCTCCTGGGGGTAGGAAGCATTTCTTCCTCATCTTAATATCCTTAGTGTCTGGCGTGGGGTCAATACTCATTGAATTGTGAATGAACCACTAAAATTAGCATCCAACTTACCATAAAATCTTTGTGAACGTTAAACTTGAAGGGAACGATATCCCATTCAAAGTCTGTTCTTTGTCGAAATCCAGGAAGACATTTGATGTGCTCGCTAATGACAACCATGCATATTTCATAGAAACGTTTCCAGAACCTGCCAAGCCCCCACTTCCGTCATTCACGATGGCAGTGTGTTATTCCACTGTGTTAACCCATTTCTCTTTGCTTGGTTAGCCCCCTCTTCTTTGGCCTTTAGGTGGTTGACAGTGTTTAGTTATCACAAGCAGCGCCGCTATAGACGTGTTTTTCTTTCTTTGGGACTAATACCATGGGGTCTCTTACCAGAGAGAGGATCGCTGGGTCAGAGGATAAAGAGTCCTCACATCTGCTGCCTGATTGCTTATGTAAATTGGTCCAGCCTTTCTCGATAGCAATGCTGAAGGATGCGTTTTCACTGGCTGCCCATCTTGGGTTTTATCATATTTATTTTTTGTGACTTTAATAGGCATGAAATGGGACCTGAAATGTGCTTGGTTCTAAATTTTATTTCCTAGTTGGCGGGATGGTGCCTGTTTCCACATGGAGATTTACTGTCTCCATTTCCTGGCGTAATTCTGTTCATCTCCTTTGACCACTTATCGGGGGAGTCAGGTAGCGGCCCATCCGTTATCTGTTTGGGGCAGTCAGCAAGCTTGGGAAGGGGAACATGACAGACGGAACGGATGCTGCTAGTTTCCTTTTGATATTGATTTTTATTACATGGCAGTGTAAAAATTTTCATTCTTAGATATTTGAACCCATCCATCAGAGCCCTGATGGTATCTGTTTCTCCAGTAGCTGGGAATTTATCTCCTCATTGGCGTCAGGGATGGTAATGCTTGTCCCTTGTTCCCGGGTTTGTCACAGATTAACGGTGCCATACGGCTGAACTTGACAGGTGTGCTGTATGAATTTAAATGAACTCTCCCTGGCCTGTTAGCCAAGTGTCCCGGTGATGTTTATTAAAGAACAATTTCTTTCCTCGGTGTTCTCCATTGTTGGCCTAACGTTAGTTTTACCAGGGTTCAAATTCATCTCAGGAATCTCTCTTCTGGTGACCTTTGCGGCTTTTCACTCAGCATAGTCTGGTTCCACTGATTGACGGTGCATATTGTAATTTGTAATTGCTCCAGAGGGATGGTCTATCACTGCCATCGAAAGTCAAATCCTTTGATGATTCTTCACCTGGAAGAATAAACATTCCACACTCAGAGCTGTCAAATTCTATTAGAGCACTTAGGGAGATTTACATTGGTATTGCATTAACTCTATATTTTGACTTTGGGACATAGCATATGTACTTAGGGATTACAATTAGACCCGAGCTGGGAAGCTCCCCAAAGACCTCAGGGCTTTAGACAAAAGGAAGATTCACCTTTCCTTCCAATGGGCCTGGCCTGGGGACAGTCCCATAGGGTCAGGCAGTCCCGAGGCTGATGGTTTTAAGTAACGTCACTTTTCTGTAAACTCCCTCCTCTCCCACCCCAGGAGGATGCTCTGGCTATTAGAAAGAGAAGACCAAGAGGGAATCTTGACTAGATCACATGAGTCCCACGATAAGGGTGTAGTGGGTGAGTGGTGGGTTGGGACGGGAATGACAATAGAGGACTCTCAGCTCCTCCAATCAGGCTGGAGTCCACGGAATGTGTCTCCTAACACTTTATCTATCTATCTATATATCTATCTAGGCCATACCGCTCAGCATGCAGAATCTTAGTTCCCTGACCAGGGATCGAACCCATGCCTCCTGCAGTGGAAGGGCAGAGCCTTAACCACTGGACCACCAGGGAAGTCCCTCCTACCACTTTAGTGTCAGTATATTCCTCTGTCCCTTTGTCTTTTGGTTACACTCCCCTGGTAAATCTGCCACATTGAATCAGTCGACCTGTCCACCTCTGTCACACCTGGGCTGCTGGGCACTCCCAAGGAAGACCCTGCGGAAAATTCGTGTCTCCAAGCCCAGGGATGCCGGTGGTCCTCCTCTGCTTCTGTGGTCTTCACTCTCTCTTCCAGCCTGTCTTTCCTTTCTTCTTCCTGTTTCTCTGGGAGCAGCATCCTTGCTCACATTTGGATCTGTTCCTCCTGGAGCCCTCCCCTTTTTGCCTTATCGGAGAGCTCACTGCCCTGATTACACTCTCTGTCCTGTATCCTCAAACTTGTCTTCTCTATTAGCTCCTTCCCATTCATACTTATATAGACCTGACAGTCTTCATTATTGAAAAACTCTTTCTTTCTTTAAGATGTTTTGGGACTTGAATGTTCTTCGTGTATTCAACTTAAAATAGTGATGATGGATAAACCCTCGGGGAAGGTACTCTTCAGCTAAGCCCAAGACTCCCTCTAGCCATTGCCTCCCTCCATCCCCCCTTCAACAGCACATTCAAGAGCTGGTCTACACTTGCTGTCACATCCCTTCCATTACAACAACCTTCTCAACACAGTAGCTTAAGGATTTGGCTCCCGTCACTCCACAGAGACTGTTTTCCCCAATGCAGCTATCGGCTTCCTTATTTATTTGTTTATTTATTTTTTGCGGTACGCGGGCCTCTCGCTGCTGTGGCCTCTCCCGTTGCGGAGCACAGGCTCCGGACGCACAGGCTCAGTGGCCATGGCTCACGGGCCCAGCCGCTCCGCGGCATGTGGGATCCTCCCGGACCGGGGCACGAACCCGCGTCCCCTGCATCGGCAGGCGGACTCTCAACCACTGCGCCACCATGGAAGCCCTCGGCTTCCTTATTTTTAACTCCTACGGTCACTTCTGCGTTCTCGTCTTCTCGACTTCCAAGCAGCATATGGCTATTCTCTCCTTCTTGGACCACATTTTTCTCTCACTCGGGAATAGCTTTCCTTCTCGACTTCCCTCATACCTCTCTGGCCATCCCCTCAGTCTCATCTTTTGGTTCCTCTTCCTCTGCCCATTCCCCCTCTTCCTCCCGGGGCTGTTTATGCCCTTGATTCTCCCCATTGGCCACGCTGTGCCTTGGCAACCACGTCCATTCTTTTGGCTTCATGGCCCTCTGTTCATGTGTAGATGACTTTGCAGTTACACCTCCAGGCTCAGGACAACTCTCTCCTGAGCTTTACATCCTTCATATGAGCTCTGGAACCTGAATGTCTTTGTATGAAACCACCCCTGCCTCTTAGGGGCTGTGTCACCTTGGGCAAGTTACTTGACATCTCTGTGCCTCATTTTTCTTCCTCCTGAGATTGTCACGAGGGCCAAATTGAGCTGTTGTCATTAGTATTATGCACAGCCAACTGCTTGTTGAACATCATCGTCTTCTGGTGACCCAAAGACATAGCGAATGTGACCTGCCCAAATCTAACCTCACCATCTTCTCCACCTGTCCTTTGAAACCTTCATCTCCCTGAGTGCTCTTTTCTTTTTGGTAGATGATACCACTGAAGTCCCCCAACATCCTGGACTGCCCTGCTTTCTTCACCCCTGTGGCCAGTCAGTCCCCGAGTCCATGCATCTACCTTCTAAACATCCCTCTTACCCCCTCCTACCCACGAGCTGTGACCCCACCCTCGCTCTGGCTGCCACCATCTCTCACTTAGGTTTGCCTAAGTGAGCATGAGCTCTTCAGTGGGTCCCCCTTGCTCTTCAAGTCCAACCCCCTTAGTATGGCTCACAGGTTCCTATCTGGTCCGGCGCTTCTCATTTCTCTTTCCCCTCCCTCCCCTCCCCCTAACATCCAGCCACTATCAACACGACTCCTTTTACTGCGCTCACTATGTCCTCTTGCATTTTCACCTGCTGTCCCCTCTGGCTGGAAGTCTTTTTTCTGTTCCCTTTCTGTTCATTGCTAACTCCTCATCTCTAAAGCCTCATATTAAAAGCCATCTTCTCCAGGCAGCTTCTTGGACCTCCCCATGTGGCAAGAGATGCCTAGTCCTGTATGCTCCCACAGCACCCTGTGCTTCACCCATCCTCGGACTCATCACCACTCCCCCCCCCACACGCACACCAGCCTGTTTAGAAGTTTATATTCCCCACCAGAGGAATCGTGACACTCTTGTTCACTCTTTTATGTCTGGTGCTTGGCACAGAGTAGGTGCTCCATAAATATTTGCTGAATACACATCTCATTCCGCATCCTTGTGACGATATGCATATACTCTAGCCATCCTCTTCCATACGTTGCTCCATTCAACACTGGGTCCTGGATATCAGGTATCTTTCTCTCTTGCTTACTCTCCTTGAAATGTTTCCCAGCCCTTGCCATTAAGAAGCTCAGAGTGCGGTAGTGGAGATGTACAAGGCAGAAGGTAATGACCAGGAGGATGACCCAAGGTGATCTGTGTGTACAGGAATCAGTGGTGTGGGATAGAGGCAGCGGGGCAGAATAATTCCTGGAGGAATTGACTCTGAGCTGAGTTTTAAAAAATAAGGAAGAGTTGGACTGGGGAATGAAGGAGGGGAACAATGCTCATATTCTTCTATCGGCCAAAGAGCAGCTAAGCAGACACAACCCTTATGTCTATTTCCATCAACAATTTTTACAGCTCATATCAGCTTCGTTTCATTGAAAGACTGTGATGTACTCCTGGGGTACCGAGAACGGCACCCCCTTCTCGAAACCCCTGCTATGTCTTCACTCATCTAACGAAATCTGGCTGACCCTGCAGGGCAAACTCTGCATAACTGATGCTACCAATATCCAGGGCATGCCTATCTTCACTCATGATTTCCCCAGACGAAGGAATGGGCTCGGAGGAGATGAATCATTTGTCCAAGGTTGCACAGAGCTAATTAGAAGCACAGCCGGGTGTCAACTCAAAGGACCTGCTCTTTTCACCTGCTGCCTGCTACATTTGTAAACACATGTGTACCAAAGAGTGATGTTAAGGATGGTTTTTCAATGGGGCTGGGGTATAGAGTAGCAATACTCACATCTTGAACTTGACCAGTTAATCTTCCTGGATAGATTCTTCATGGAATGTATCACTTACTGGGAAGCAAAGACACTTATTCAATAAGAAAAGACAGAAACATTTTGCCTTCTGTATCCTAAGATGGCAGTTCAGTGAAATTCAAAATAAATCTCACAACCAGAAGGGGTTATCCATTCACACAGAAGTTGGCACTCCTAAATAATACCACGGAAAGAGGAGTAATTCAGAACAGAGTATTTAAAGAACAAAGATATAAACACAACATATCATATAAATTTATGGGATGCTGCCATGCTGGTACTTAGAGGAAAAAGTATTGTGTAACATGGTCTCTAATATCGAGAAAGAAGAAAAACTGGGAATTAAGTCTCTACCTAAATAACCCAGAAAGGGTAAAAATTATCAAATGAAAGGAAAGTGGAAAGAGTCATAAACCCAAAAATAGAAATGAATAAAACAGAGACATAAAATTGAATTTGAAGCGCAAGCTAAGCCGGTGCCTCCAATGCATCAGAATTACCTGGGATGCTTGTCTGAACCATAGATGCCCTGACTTGAGCCTGGACTTACTGAGTCAGACTTACTAGGGACAGGGCCTTGGAATCTGTATTTTTGACAAATGCCCTTCATGACTGCTATGCACCCAGAACTGCTATGTCTAATCAACATTAGACAATGTTGATTCTTTCAAATGGGACTTAAGGAGTCCTGGGCCAACATGGCTTTTAGTAACCTCAACCTTCTCCTTCCTCCACATGGTGGGAGCACCTAGGGTCACAGTGGAATACCAGCCTCTGGACACAGTTGATTAGTCTAAGAATGGGCCCTCGACCCTGGCTGGGCCAAGGTGTCCTTTCCCTGGGACTTTTAGATTTGGAGCCAAGAGAGTTTTGCAGCCTTCCTCATGGTCAGGATTGTTATATATGAAGTGATAGTCTCGCTGATACCCTATTTCCCACCTGGTGGAGTGGAAAGAGGAGGAGGCTGGTCTGTAGAGAGAGAAGGTTCAAGGTGACACACAGAAAAAAGTAGAGAGGCCAGAGAGAAGGTGAAATCCCAGCAGCATTCAACTCCTGCTTCCTTTTGTCCCTAAGACTCAATTTCGAAGAGATTTCGAACAGTTTCGAAGAGATGCTCCTGTGCACATATTTTTCCTTCGTGTGTCAGCTGGATGTATGATGTGTCCCATACATCAACAGAGGCATAGCTAATTCACAAGTTTATGTCGTTCCTTTCTCTCCAGGCACAGGCCCCTAGTATCACCTCCCACACCTATCCTTCTAGGAGAGTAGTAAGAACGCAGTTATGGGAGTCATGCCATCTAAGTCTTGGTGACAATGAGGCTTTACAAGTCCGGGTATCATAGAGGTCTATCATAAGTCAGAATCTACTTTCTTCTCTGTGACGTACTTTCCTGATTCTCAAGGTCAGATCTCACTGTGCAGCCAAATAGCCATGCAGATGGGCTTAAGATGCAGCAACATGACTGAGGTGGCCCATCCTTTGGAAAATTATGGAATAAGTCCTAGACCATAGAACCTATACTCATCATATTTTTAAAGGTTGATAAGACACACAGTAGTAGGTGCTGTTGAAATAATCATCACCAAATAGTCAAGAAATATATGCTGAATGTCTCATTTAAGCTGAAGATGGTGTTAGGTCTGGGTATTCTGAACGGCACATAGCCACTGTCCCATGGGGTCTGAGTGATGGAGGACACATACACATGAAGACACAGAAGGGGCAAGATGACAATGAACAAGACATTAAGGAGGACAGAGGTGGGGATTCAACTCTAACTGGAGATGTCAGAGGAGGCTGACCTGGAAGAGGAGCCATCTGCCCCGCGTCTTCATAAGTGAGTTCACAGGCGGGTCAGCGGGTGGGAAGAGCCTGAGTTCAAGGCAGAAGCATGGACAGCCATCTGGGTTTTTGGAGGCTGGAGGTGCTGTGGAGGAGCATTGGAGGCAAGGTTGATGGATCAGGTGGGAGCCACACTTGGAGGGCCTCATGTGTTCTGCTCGGGGGCTCATACTGGATCTTGGTGGGGAGAGAAAGCTGGGAAGGGTTTTAAGATGGGGTGTGGTCTTGGTAGATGTGCCGTCATTCGTGTGGTTTATCAGTTATTTCTGGTTCTCCTCTGTGGGCCCTTGGTGGCACTGCATTTCCCAGCCTCCTTGTGATTGGATGGGACCCCACGAATGGCTCTGGCCATCAAGACGTGAGTGGACATGACATATGTTATTTCTGGGTGAAGCATCTAGTTGCTGGTGTAAGACCTCATCAAGTTCTCTTTCCCTCTACCATGTTAACTGTCAGTGTTCCAGATGGCTGTGGCTCCACCTGCCTGGGGATAGAGCAGAACCCTTGGAAGCCCCCTGCTGGACATGTAACATGAACAAGCAATAGACCACTGTTCATTATAAGCCAGTGAGATTTGGGGTTGCTGGGTACCACAACGTATCTCAGCCTGTCCTGATTAATAGACCCGACTTGTCATCCATCCCCCTTGTTGGGGGGAGGGTAAGGTAGGATGCTGGCAGAGAAGGTCTGTGGGCTGGGCCTGCTGTCCATGCCAGTGAAGGACATGGAGGCCTGGGCACCCTCAGATGGGCAGCCCAGGGAAAGGCCATTGTCCATGTAAGCAGTACTCTTGACTGCCCCTCTCACTCCAACCCCCCAGTTAATCCCTGGAGAAATGGGGAATTCTGAATACGATAATCAAAAGTGGAAGGTGAAAGCCCAGAGAAATGACGGTCATGAAAACACCTTGACTTGAAAACTAACACGTGAACTTTGAAAATGCAGATCTCCTCCCAGCTAAATAAATGGCACACACAAATTTTGAAAAGTGTGATTGAAGAAAAAGGATGAGAGAAAACAAAATATAGTGGCAAGATGGCAGAATATAGCAGAAAGGATATGGACTTCAGAGCTGCAGACCTGGGATCAGACTCTGCTTTGGATGTTTACAATATAACCTCCCGACACTCATTCATCCATTCATTATTCATTCAATAAATATGAAATGCCTACTGGGTGCCAAGGACCATGCTAAGTCCTGGGGCCCCGTCCCTTTAAGCCCTTCTAACACCGACTCTGCCTACGTGGAACTTATGGTCCAGTGGGTCACCCAGTCAAGAACCTGATTTCCTTACCTGTTTAGCCAAAACCGCCCACCTGCCAGGTGTTGCGAGCAGCTCCGTTATTGAATAAGCCCCCTTGCTGCGTGCACAGCAGACCAGAGATGCTAAACGGATGGTGACTAAGATTATGAAAATGCCAGAGACCAGTAATGGACCACAGGATATTGTAGGAAAAAAAAAACCCAACTCTGTTCAGTAATCATTGGAGAGTCATGCATTATTTAGAGTCTGCAAAGAGGCAATTTGTAACGTGCAAAGTTTCAATAGAAACCAAAAGGGAATTATTGCTCCGTATTCTTAAGTCCAAACACTTTCTCCTGAGCCCATGCATGGGAGTCTAAACGTTCTATTATAGATTAGGTGGCCCTTTAACATGAGCAGACAGACAAGGGTTAGGAACCAGGGGGTTGAGGTTGTCAGGCAGCTCACTGGGAACTGGTTCTCTGGTCTCTTGGCCTGGCACACCTAGGCTACCCGGCTATGCCCAGAGCATGCTGCCACCTCCCTCCCCCACCCTTGGGTTTGGTAAGACATATTTTGGGGATGCCTGGAGTCGATGTACACAGAATTCAGAAGAAATATTTCAGGGAGCTAGATCTGTCATGGGTATATTTATGTGTTTTTTAAAATAAATTTATTTATTTTTGGCTGCATCGGGTCTTCGTTGCTGCGCGCGGGCTTTCTCTAGTTGCGGCGAGCGGGAGCTACTCCTTGTTGCAGTACGTGGGCTTCTCATCACGGCGGCTTCTCTTGTTGCGGAGCACGGGCTCTAGGCACGTGGGCTTCAGTAGTTGTGGCACACGGGCTCTAGAGCTTGGGTTCTGTAGTTGTGACGCACGGGCTTAGCTGCTCCGCAGCATGTGGGAGCTTCCCGGACCAGGGATTTAACCTGTGTCCCCTGCATTGGCAGGTGGATTCTTAACCACTGTGCCACCAGGGAAGTCCCTATGTGTTGTTTTTAGGAGAGGAAAGAGTGTGGAAAGAACATGGGTTTCCCAGTCATGAGCATTTGGAATCAAATCTGGCTTTGTGACCTTGGCAAGTTAATTAATCTCTCTGAACCTCAGTTTCCCTAATTTTTAAATGGGCTGTTAATGAGGGCTACTGTGAGGATACACACACACACACACACACACACACACACACATATACACACTCTCTGTCTCTCTCCACTATATACATATTCACACATACACTATATATAGAAATGTATATACATGAGTACGTCTAGGGATATGAATATGTATATATACATATGCATACTCATGTATACAAAATATATATTCACATATGTTTACATATATTTATACCCTCTATACACACACAGATGTATGTATACATATATACATAAATAAACATATGCATATGCATATGAATATGTATATACATACACATATACAAATATACATAAATAAACATATGCATATGCATATGAATATGTATATACATACACATATACGTAACACATACATTTATACAAAATACATGTATTTATGTATACACACACACACACACACACACACACACACACATGGCTTAGCCCAGTGCCTGATACCTGGTCAAAACTTGGAATGTATTAGTACCTTTTATGCAACTGTGATATCATGTAAGGTTCCGTGTGATCCGAAGAATAATAACTGTGTGTGGGGTCTCTGGAATCCCTCTTCCGCCTCAAAATCCTTTTACAGATGCTAAGTTCAGGTGCCAAATTGTCTTCCCAAATACCTTTTAACCTGGTACCAAGCTAGAAGAGTGACATCAGACAGCTGACAAAATACACTGTTCTAGGCCAGAGAAAAGTTTCCCTATTGGTCAGTCACCCTTATAGACCATGCGGGTAGACTTCCTATTTAAGAAGCAAAAGTAACAAACCAAACTGGCTGTTATCTAAACAAGAAGAGAGATGACTGGGGGCGGGGGAAGGGATAATTTAGGGGACTGGGATTAACATATACACACCACTCTATATAAAATATATAATCAATAAAGACCTACTGTATAGCACAGGGAACTCTACTCAATATTTTTTATAATCTATATGGGAAAAGAATTTGAAAAAGAATGGATACATGTACGTATAACCGAATCACTTTGCTGTATACCTGAAACTAACACATTGTAAATCAACTATACTCCAGCATAAAATAAAAATTAAAAAACAAGAGAGGTGATTTATTACCTTTTACCCAAAGGACAGACTGTTAAAGGGAATATATAGGTGAGAATAACGGAAATAACAAGCAATCTTTATTGAGTACTAGGTAAGTGTCAGGAGCTGTTTAAACTCATTGTGCTCTTACCACAACAGGATGACTTAGGGGCACTTCTCCTCCCTGTTCTGCAAAAGACGGAGTAGAAGTCAGAGAGGTTAAGTGACTGGGTCAAGTTCACACAACCAGGAAGTGACTTGAACCTGAACGTACAAGACCTCAGATCTAGCTTAAAATCCCAGTGATATAATTTGTAAATTGGATGTCCTTCAGTAAGCCACCTGGCCACTCTGAGCCTCAGCTCCTCACGGTTAAGTGGTAGCCACAAGCCTTATTTCAAAGGATAGAGGTTAGCATTAAGCAAGATGATTTATGTAGCAGCTTATCCAGTACCTGCCACAAGATATGTGCTCAGTAACGGTACCAGCCCCTTTTCCTCCCCTTCCCACAATGCTGGGATCTCAGTCCCCTGCCCAGCCTTGGCCTCTGGTCCCAGAAAGACAACTCTATTTCCTATTGAAATATTTGTGTTTCTCAATTGTTTTGTTATTTTGGCTTCTGGGAATGTAGGCAACGCCTTTGGGCAATGCTGGTAGTGAGAGGCCAGACCCCTCTGTTCCAATTTCAGTGAGTTCAGTGTATAGGGGGAGGTGAGCCTTAGGGTTGGGAGCCCCAGGCATGAGAAAACAACCACCCCCCCACCGACAGCTCTCTGATGAGGTCTTAATGCTTTGCTGGCAGGAAGAGGCAGCTTTAGGAGGACACAATCCTTACAATGTAATTTCACAGCCCTGGAGGTTCAGACAGGGCAGGAGAGGAAGTAACTGTCAATAGTTGGTGGCTCCATCTTCTTGCCTCAGCCTCTCCTAAGCACAGGACTCCAGCAATGCTCTGATTTTACTCCTGAGGATACCTAGACCAGAGGGTTGAGTCTCCATAGGTTTTTCCCAAAGCTATGACTGGGAAAAGTATGACCAGAATTCCTAATATTTCCCCCTCTCTTTTATATTTCCACTGCTGTGCTGGGCTGCCTTCTGCCCAGGCCAAAGACACTATGACCTTCTACCCTACCCTCCAGTTCACACTAGCACCCCATCTCCAGAAGTTTCTCCTGGTTCCTAGTTTTTCCTTTCTAATTCCTTTGGGCTCCTTTGGAGATGATCTTGGGTAGGGGGTGAGCAGCTGGGTTTGTTCCGAATCTTGATTGGAACTGGAACCTCTATTGTTTCATCCCTTTCAGCTTTGACATCTCATATAACCATTCCACGAGGACTTAACATTCCAAATGTGTGTGTGCACACACACACACATGCACACACCCCAGGCCACTCCCCAGGCAGGGTCGGGGAGAGGTGTGTTAGGAGGAGCTGGTAGACCCAGTTTTTGCCCTTACTCTGTCGTGCACTCCTCCTTCTGGGATCACCAGACCTGCCTATGATTTTTGATCTTCCCGGGCTTTGATGTCCAGGTTTCTCTTTGATGCTATGAGATGCCCCAGTATCTTTCTGGTACATTTCCTATTTTCTTAAGATACTCACTCATTCATGCATTTAACACATATTTATGGAGCTTCGACTCTTCACCAAGCACTTTGCTAAGTGGAAAGTTGAACTGGCTTCTGTTTCTGTCCCTTACAACCAAAAGTGTCTTAGCTAAGACACCCAGGTATTATTAAGTTTATTTTACAGGTATAAATGTGGGGAACAAGAGGGCATGAATGAGCCTAAACTAAGAGCCTTAGGCAAGAAGGGTAGATATAGAAAATATACCCTTGTCTGGGCTCTTTCCACTGCACTTCACTGCCTCGGGGAGATACTTGTCAAACTTTCTCTGCATTCTGCTAAGATCGGAAGGTGAACGTGCGTGGTGTGTTATCCCAAGAGGGAGGCACTAACAACCTCCTGGGTAAGGCTGAAGAACTTGATGACATTCTTAACTTTTAAGGCAGTACAACATGATAATTATAAAAATGAATTTGCGGACCAATGAATCTGGGTTCAAATTCTCACCTTGCTGGGCAGGTGACCTTGATTAACTTACTGGGTCTCAGTATCCTTCTCTGTAAAATGCGGATAATTATAACTACCACCGTGTTTGTCATGAAGCTTCGCTGAGATAATGATGCCTGTGAGCCCTGAATGCTGCATGCCTGGCATAGATCAGGCACTTGGTGAGTACCATTTGTTAAGATGGTGACGATGATGTTGTTGTTGATGCTGCTGCTGCTGACCTACCAAATTATTCATCTTGGCAGAAGCACTGTGGCCCTCAGGTGGTTAATATTAAGCAGTTCTATTCAACAGGTTAGCCTGTTTAGTTTCCTAGCAGGTATATTTCAAGGCTGGTATTGGTGTGTGCTGTGGGGTCGGTGAGTCGTTGGCCCTGGGTGTCTTTACGTCATCCAGGTAAGGTTGCCTTTGCTATTGTTCATGCTGAAGACCTTTGGGGAGCTCCAGCCAAGTATGTCATCGGGCCCTGGAGAGCATCTAGAGTGGCTTTGCATTGGAATTTGTACAAGGCGTTCTGCCGCCCAGCTGAGTCAGAATTAGTGGTGTTCTAGATAAGGCAGAGACTCCACTCAGACTCTTAGAGTCTCATCAAAGCCTCTTTGCAAAAAGGTCACTGGTCTACTTTCATCCAACAGCAGAAGCTCCCAGCCCACTGGGTTCATTTTGGAAGCTGTGGTGGGCTTGTCTGCCATGCAGTTGCTATTAAAATCTCAGTAACGGGGGAAAGTCATCTTCCCATGTTCCTTGGTGCCCGCTTGGCACTGAGGATGGTAGTACGAGGAGAGAGTCCCCACCCGAGGAATGAAGCAAAGCCCAAGCCCTGGAGGCAAATCCCTAGCAGGTCCCAGGGCAGGCAAATCATTAACTGTCTGTGAGGGGGCTGTGAATTAGAACTGTCCCTCAGGCTGGACCACAATGCCACAAACCCTTCAAGGACAGCTACAAAGGGAATTTTTAAAACCTCAAGGTTATTGTATAATTTTAGAAGCTTAAGGTCATGTATAATAAAAATCGTATATTATTTAAATGCCACTCTTTTTTTTTTCCCTATAAAGTATCTGGGGGAGGCAGAGAGAGAGAGAGAGAAGAGAGAGAAAGGGGCAAAGATAGAGACCAAAGCAGAGAGAGAGCTTTTAAATATCATTTAATGCCTAAATGTCATAGGCTTAAAAAATTCACCAGAATTCTCATGCATTCTTTCCCACAGGGGGCTACCCTTTAAACAATGACCTTTAAAAAAAACCCAAGCAAACGAACAGCCCTGATACTGATGACGTGTGGACATTCTGCTGTTGACAGGATGAATTTCATCAGCCCAAATGGTCAGTATTTGGGGTGGTAGATCTTAGGATCTAACAGATTTTTATGGCCCACATCTGTCTGGGGTGATTGAGTTCCTGGTTCTTTCAAGATGGGATGATTTAAATAGTTGTTCTTTACTGCGGTTGTAAAAATTCCATTCTGCCTTTCTAGCTGCGGTGATTTATTTGAAGACCCCAGGGGCAGGCAGGGTTGGAGCGCAGAGTAAGCTATAGGTAAACATACCAATTACATTGCAGGTATTACTTCCCCAAAGATCTCAAAAAATGGCTCAAAAAGCAGTGTTTCACAGTGGAAAGGGCATGGTTCTTGAAGTCTGAAGGCCTGGGCTCATGCCTTGGCAACATTAATAAGCTCCCAGAGGGAGCTACAGTGCGGCTACACAGAGAAGCCTTTCCAGGTAATTGCAGATGTTTTGCAAGGCTACTGGAGACAGCAACTCTCTTGAGAAAATAATTAATAAGAACCCTGCTTAAAGTCAGCACTTTGAACAATTGCACACTGAGAGACTGATAAATCTCTATAATTAATATTAAACATGTTGATACGTGGAAGTGACCTTCCCAGCTCGGACCGGTGTGGAATGAGACCAGTTCGGTCAAGTTAAGCAGGTCCTGGGTGATACAGAATAGGGACCTAGGTAGGCTCTACACATAGAAATTCTTTTCCTAGCTAAGGGGTCCACTAACTGTTAGCGGGGAGGATTGGAAGTTGTGTCTGAATTTCGCTCTATGTAGTATGATTACGAATCTTCTAAGTCCTTTGCCAGTCCTCAAATACAGCAGCCCTTTCAGGTATTAAGAGAAAAGTAGGCTCTGTAAATAGTTGTCTATACTCACTGTCTTCAATTCTTTTCTTCCATCCTCTCTTGAATCCGTTGTGATAAGGCTTGTCAAGGTCCCCAGGGACCAATGATGAAGCTAGCTGTCAGTTATTCTCCTTGAACTCTCAAAAGCATTTGACTCGGTTGATCACCCCTTCCTTCCTGAAATACTTTCTTTATTTGGCTTCCAGGAGACCATAGTCTCCTGGTGTTCCTATTGTTCCTCCTTCACCACCACCCCTCCCTTCCTTCTTAGTGTTCTTTCCCGGCTTCTGTTAACCTTCCTGACATTTTAACCATAGAGAATGCCAGGGATCAGTCAAAGAACCTCCTTGCCTCCTCTTTGCCTACATCCAATCCTTGGTGATCGGATCCAATACGATGGTTTTAACAACCATCTCTAGGCTGATACATAAGAAGTCACCATTTTATGGGTCCAAGGGGTTGAATATCAGTACCTTCATATAGTTAAACCTAATGACTCCCAAGCATCATTGCCCATGAGCTCCAGGTACCTCCATCTACTTGTATATGGGGCTTGATGTTTTCTCTGGGATGACTAAGATGCCTTACAAGCATAATATTCTTGCTTATTTCAGTTAATGACAAGTTCATTTTTCCAGTTGTTCAGCTAAAAATCCTTGAATCCTCTATTCCTCTGACAACCAACATCCAATCCATCTGCAAATCCTTTTGACTCTAACTTCAAAATATATCCAACCCTGACAACAGTTACCGTCCCCTCTACATGTTGGCTCATGGTATTATAATCTCTCACCTGGCCTATGCAATGCTTTCTAACTGGATCCTTGCTCTGTCCTTGCCCCGTAAAGCAGCAGGGGAACTCCTGTTAAAACACAATTTAGATCATGTCAGTTCTTTGCTTAAAACCTCTGACTTACTCCGAGTTAAAGTCAAAGGTCTTGCAATGGCTTCCCAGTCTCTGTAGAGATCTGGTTGCTGTTTCTTCCCTAGGCTTAACACTGAACTTCTCCTTCTCGCCCACTCCAGGCACACTGACTCCTTGTTGTTCTTCTAGACATGTTTCTGCCTCAGGACCTTTGCACTGGCTAGTTTTTCCACCTGGAATTCTTCTCCCCTGGATAGCCTTATGGTTCAGTTTCTTATTGTTCTGCTTTGGAACCCACTATTTCCACTACCTGCCAGTCCGTGTGCCAAGTGCTATGGATACAGCATGGCAAAACTATAGCAGTTCTTACCCTTGTGGAGCTTCTATTTAGTGGGGGGGGGGGGGACATATACTAACTGAATAATTGCGCAAACCTGCAGAAGCGGAGCTCAGATGAGTGCTGTAAGAGAGAGATACTCGTGCAATGAGAGCTTAATGGAAGGATCCGGGGAGGCTTCTCAGAGGAGGTGATACTTGAGCTGGGAATGATGGAGGGCCATGGTTCTCTCGGTGCGCTGATTGGTGCACACGTGGACCTGTGACTCTTGCTAGGTCAATGACTGTCACCAGGCCTCTGTGCCCTGGGGGTTTTCTATCAGGATGTGGGAGAAAGTGATCCCTTTTTTCCAGGTAGCTGAGCTATTGGCTTTGAGCCCAGAGCTGCTGGTGGTTACATCTCCATAGTTGGAAGGATCTTACCTGATGGAAGAAAGGATCAAGACCGCATTAGAAAAAACTTAGATGGGCTGGATGGAGAGTTCTGACAGTAGGGGAGGCTCCTGATCCGGTGTCCCCAAATCCAATTCTTTCCCTGGGTTATATGAGCCATTAAACTAGTTGGGCGGTTTTAGCAAGTTCAGTTTAGCGATTTGTCCCTTGAGATATGTGCATCCTGACCAATCTTCTTCCCTCCATAAGAGGAGCAGAAGGGTGCATCTCTGGGAGAAAGAGCTCAGCTTGACAAGACCCAGAGCCTCCTTCTCAGGTTCTCCCCTCCTCCCCAGCATCTTCAGTCTCTTCCTCACAAGAGCTGCATCAAAAGGGAGGAGGGTCATGGATTCTGGTGGATTTGAGGGCAGCCGTGACAATGATCATGGACAGAGCTGAACCAGGTGGGGCCTCAGCTGCTTTATCAAGTGTTCTCACCTTTTCTAAAAGTTAAGGTCTAGAGAAAAAAACTCTCTGAGCCCAAGATTAAATACTTATCATGAAATGCTTCCTTTCTCTTTCTCATCTCTTACAGTAGACGCTTCGTGGTGTAAAATGTAAGAAACCCTTAGGGTAAAAAGTAAGCCTCTCTTTGTCTTCTCCAGTCATGAGTTCCTCTCTTTAGAGACAGCTTCTGGAGTATCCTTCCAGAGGAATTTTACACACAGACAAGGGAGTATGTAACTCTGAGTGCATATGGTTTCACACAAATGGTTTCCTGCTATGCATGCTGTTCTGTCTCTGGCTCTTAGTACTTACTGTATTTTTGGTTATTGTTTCATATAAGCGCACATAAAGTGGTCTCAGCCTTCTTATAAGTTCCAGAACATTCTATTGTGTAGAGGTATACGTGCTTAACCAGCTCCCAATTAAAGGATTGTTTCCAGTCTTTTGCCATTATCAAAGCTTTCCCGAGTGCTCAAAAGATGATACACACATCTTTGGGTCTATGGACAGGGTTCTCGGTAGGGTAAATTGGGTGATGTTTTCCCTTTAATTTTCATTTTGTCCTCCTCTGGATCTGAAATGCACTCTCTCTCTTAGTCCAGAGAGGGGGTATAATTAGAAGAAGATCGTAGAATAAGTGATGAGCTAAGTCAGAATTAGAACTCGGATGCCGGGCCTCCTAATCCATCCAGCATTGCCTCTGCCCACCTCCACGTGGCCCCCTGGCTCACCAGAGAAGCAGGCAACAGCAGCTGAGCTGGGGAAGGTGCAGGAGTGGGGCTGGGGGAGGGAGGGTGATTATAGCCCAAGCTGTTGATAAGGCAAGGCAACAAGGGAGGGCTCCATCCAGGGTGTTTAGGACCTGGGGAAGGACAGGCTGAAGGTGCACGGCCCAGAAAATGCACTTAGGAGTGAAAACAAAAGGCAAGTATCCATTTTTCCCTTTTTCCATTGTCACAGAACTTTTAGCTGGGCTTATGGCCACCCAGAATAAAAATTATTTTCCAGCCCCCCACTGGAGGCTGTAAAGTGATGTGTCATGTGACAGCCTCCAGGAACCCTTGTTAAAAGACAAGGTCTGCCCCCTCTTCTTCCTCATCCTGCCCTGCTGCCCGGAGTGCAGGTGCCCTCACTCGAGGCTGTAGGACCAAGGCCGTAACTTAGGGATGGAAAGAGGGTGGTGGAGTGAGCCTGGGTCCCTGGCAACCTTGTGGATCAGAGCTCTCTTATAGCCTGGACCTCAGGCCTCCAGACTTTCGCCTGAGAGATTAAAAACTAGGGTGCAAAAGCTCGGAATGTTTTGGGTTTCTTTGTGCAGCTGAATTGAATCTTACCTGAAACTGAAGGCCATGGTTGAGTATGTTGAGTTCTCACGGTTCTGACAATGGATTTGTCCTGGGCTACCTGAGCTCCGTTTGCTAGATCACCTGTCATCCTTGGTCAGGGGTGTAAATGGAACCATGATAGTGCTGGGGATGGGCCTGAGGAGTCAGGATACCTAGGTCCTCAGCTGGCTCTGCTGATGCCGGTACATTTCATGACTTCATGCAAAGAATTCCCTTTCCCCGGGTCTCAGTTTCCTAATCTGGAAAATGAGACGTTTGAATCAGAAAACCTCTAAGGTCCTTTCCAACTGTGACGCTCATAGCTCTGGCTCGGATGTTTGACCTGGATCTCTCTCCCTTCCCAGCTCTGTCCTCTGAACTCCTCATGGCATTTCACTGGTCTCGCCCTTGGACCATGGTCAGGTTTTGCCTTGCATCTCTCTTCTCCTTGAAGTTCTCTGACGTCAGGCCCTTGGGCTTCTTCCTGTCATACCCTTGTCTAGCTTCTAGAATAGTGCCCTGGGTATAAAGAGTATTCAGTACACCTTTGTCAAATAGACGATCTCACACAGACACAGCTAGAATATGATCCCGGATCTTTCATGCCCTACTCCCCCGGCCCGTCCCCCAGCCCCAGCCCATGCTGGTTCCACTTTGACCCCGTGGAAGTTGGGAGGGAGCAGCAGTCCACACCCACCTTCCCCTGCTGGAGCTTTGCCTCCCTCAGAGCTGCACCCACACAGGGTTTCCCTGCCCCAACTTGTTGCTAATTTTGGTCTCTGTGGCTTGGTCCTCCTCTGCCACACCTTCCTGTGACGTCCTCAGGCCCCCATCTCCCAGCCAGGGAGCGAAGGAAGGGAGATACCACTGAATGCCCTGGCGGGGGTGGGGAGGGGTTCTTTGCTGAGATCTTCTACCTCTTTCCTTTCCAGTAGTTTATTCCTCCTCATTCTCATCCCTCCCAGTCAGGAGCTTTGTGAACATCATTCTCCTAGCGCAGACACCAAAAAGAGAAGCAACAGAGTGGGTGAGCAACTTCCCCTGGGTTACACAGCAGGAAGGTCTCTGTGGACAATAAGTTTCTTGGTGGCCACCTTCAGCAGAAGATGACAGAAAAGGGTAAAGACCCCAGTCCTGTAATGTTCCCATCCATCTTTGCTCCGTGAATATCATAATCTCTCTCTGTGGCTGGGAAATGCCCATCTTGGTTTGGCAGTAGGGTTTGGATCTTTTGGGGCATCTGAACCTTCCTCCACGCCCCTTCCCCTCTCTTTCTAACTGCCCACAGCTCATCAGTCTCCACCACAGGGCAATTCCAGTCCCTGCCTCCTGGTCTCTGCTCTCCTCTGGACCGTGCTAGGGGCTGTCACCTACCCGGCGTGACCCCATTGCCCTGCACAGTTGGTAGCCTCACTGTCCTCATTCTAGAGGTGAGGACACTGAGGTTCAGAGACGTCCAGTGACTTGTCCAAGGTAACACCCCGGGTAACGTGTAGGGCTGGGCTCTGAAATCATGTCCTTAGCCCCCAAGCCCAGGGCTCTCTCCTTTGCAGCCTCCATGGGGTGGGGGCAGCCGTGCTTTCTTCCACTCTCCCGGGGAGTGGCTTTACTGGAGAAGAACGCAAGCTCCACAGTCGACATAAATGGAGCACTGACTCTGTACCAGGCTTGGCTTGAGCTCCTTCAATCCTCACCACACCCTGCGCAGTGGGTACCACTACTCTCTTTGGTTTATAGCCGGGGAAACTGAGGCCCAGAGAGATGAGTGACTGATCCGAGTTAACATATCTAGTGGTTGACAGAAGTGTCAACTTGAACCCAGGACCGACAGCTTCAGTGCTGAAGAATGGTGCTGCCTTTCTGAAAGGAAAAGCACGGGTTTGAGAGAGCTATATAGATCTGGGTTTGAAGCCCCGCTTTGTCACGTCTAGCTGATGCCGTCTCTCTCACCTGGGCCCCTAGATATGCAACGGGGGTGCTGCCCTGCAGTGTTGGGTTGTGTGGACACAAGAGAGGCATCTAGAGATAAAGCTCATTATCAAGTTCCGGCCCTGGGCGCAGGGTAGGGGCTCAGTCAACCCGAGTTCCTTTCTTCTCTTTCTAGGTTTCAGCTAAGGTTCTCCAGTCTCAGACCATGAAGGACGGATCTTAGATTACAGGAAAGAGGGTGTTCTACTGAAGTTGGAGCCGGCTTCTTTCTGGTCCCGGGCAGCTTGCCCTTTTCATTTTCCTGGACCTCACGCCGAGGGGCTGTGGGAGAGACTGTGCCCTGTGTCTCCCTCTCTGTTTTACAGCCTGAAGTTTAATCTTCTCCCCTCCCTGCCCACCCTGGTGTCCCCTTTCCACCTCCCTAGCACACTGCCCATGGGTTTCTACCATGGAAAGGCCCTACTGCCTGAACTCCTATCTGCTTCCTGTGGTTAATATTGGGGCAGGTTCTTTGAATGGGAACATCTGTCTGAGTCACTGTGCCCTCCGCAGCTCCCACTGATTCAGCATTGGGCTTCCCTTCCTGTCCGCATCCCCCCCTCCCACAGATGAGCTGCTCCCTGCTCCACTCTGACCACCAGCTCCTCCTTTACCAGCCGCTCAGAGCCTCTGAGAGAGGGCAGGGCTCAATTTCAAGGCTCCACTCCTTTTGAGCACCTGCTCTGAACCAGGCCCTGTGCTAAGCATTTTCTGTGCATTATCTTATTTGAGTCTCAAAACATCACTGTGTGGTCACGGTTAGTTACTAACTGTTTCCTCTTGGAGGCTCAGGGAGGTTAAGGAATTTACCCCAAATCGCAGAGCTAGGCAGAGCCATGACTCAAACCCATGTCTGGTGGACTCCAGATCCCAGGTTCTTAAACACACTGTCCTGTGTGATATTTGGTCCTGAAGCAGAGGGAAAGACAGACAAGCGTCCTTCTAGCTGGGAGAATTTGAATACCCCATCACACACTCAACTTTGGGGGAAAATTTGGCTCCTGGGCACCCACTTAGAAGTCAAAAGTTGCCCTGGGATTTCCCAGAGACCAAAGAAGGCCACCATGTGTGGGAGGGAGGAAGTGTGAATTTCCAGGGGCCGGGGGGGGGTTCTCAGTGCTTGGAGTCCAGTGGTGCTGGGCAGTCCAGTGGTGCTTTCCTGTAATCTAAGATCCTTCCTTCGTGGAGGGGTGGTTCTCATCTCCTCGGAGGTCTGGGTTACTTGGACTGGGCTGTTCATTCCCTAGCAGACCTTCACAGAGGGCCCTGTGTGTACACACACTCCCCCACCAAGGCTCTCTGGGTAGTAAAAGAAGCAGAAGTGGCAACAAGTACTGGCATGGCTGGTGACAAGGGCTATGGTGGAAGCAGGCAAAGAAGGAAGGCTTTGAGGAAGGCTCTGAAGAAGGCCAAGGACCCACTCTTCCCAAGGTCTCGTGTACAGTGATGGAAGGTCAGAGAGTGCTGGGTTCAAATCCAGGCTCTGATGCTTCTGACCTAGGGGATCTCCAGCAGATTTTCTCTGAGCTTCAGTTTTGCCATCATGAAATGGGGATAGTCCTGTCTACTTCACTGGGGTGTAGTGCCTGGTAAATAAGGCGGGTTTTTTTTTTTTAATTGATTGATTGATTTTGGGCTGCGTTGGGTCTTCATTGCTGCATGCGAGCGGGGGCTACACTTCGTTGTGGTGCGTGGGCTTCTTATTGCGGTGGCTTCTCTCGTTGCAGAGCACAGGCTCCAGGCGCATGGGCTTCAGTAGTTGCAGCACGTGGGCTCAGCAGTTTTAGCTCGCGGACTCTAGAGCGCAGGCTCAGTAGTTGTGGCGCACGGGCTTAGTTGCTCCGCAGCATGTGGGATCTTCCCGGACCAGGGCTCGAACCCGTGTCCCCTACATTGGCAGGTGGATTCTTAACCACTGTGCCACCAGGGGAGTCCAATAAGGCGGGTTTTAAAGCCCTGAGAGGTATCAGATGCTGCTCTCTGTTTCCGTTCCCACCTTGTCCTGTCATCAAAAAATACTTGCAGGAACAATTTTCCCAGCAGCCATGGTTGCTGTCAAAGTCAATGGCTTGATCCTCAAGTTAGACAGTAACTCTGAGCTCTACTCTTTTGGCCTGATCACAGAGGGTTTTAGATAAGAGATTGAGGAGAATTGGGGGTCACTCCCATACCTCTTCTTAAAAACAAAGCAAAAGAAAACAAAACAAGCAAACAAAAAAAACCCCAAAACTAAAAATGGTGTTACAGTGTTAATTGATGGGGAATTGGGAACTTTAACTCACAAAGATGCTACTTAACCCTCAAAACTGGGAGGCTTTACAGGCTGGGTTAAGAACACAGATTCGAGACCCAGACTATCTAGGTTTGCTTCTTGGCTCCATGATGTTCAAGCTGAATGAACTTGGACACTTCTTATAATGCCCAGTATCCTTGCATCGGGCCTTATCTTTCTCAGCTGAGAATGGGGATCCTAAGAGTACTACTAGGGTCTTCCTCCTGGAGAACATGTGAGGCTGAAATAAGATAGCATGTGTCAGGAGCTAAGCACAGAACCTGGAGTATAGGAAGCTCTCAGAAAACATTAGCCGGTCTGTTACTGCTCGGAAACTGCGGTTTAGCCTTCGAGAGTGGCAGTGCTGGCTGGGACTCTGGGGTTATCTAGATGCATGGTTTTCACCTGGGGGGCTCCAGGGTGTGTGGACGTGCCCCAGGAGCCCCTCGTCAGATTCCAGAGAGGAGTAGGCAGGCCCACCTATCCTCTGCCCCTGCCCCTGCCCCCATCTGTTTCATAGCTTGGGGTTCCCTGTAAAAGTTGTTTGGATAAAAGTGTGTGTGTGTGTTGACAGGGTTGGGGGGTGGGTGGTTCTACTGGGTTTTTTTTAGAAGTTTGAAATCTACAGATTTGTGTCAGTGATTTCCAGCTCCCTCTACCCCATGAGGACCTTTGACTATCTTTTCATCATAAACCCCATGGTTTGAAGAGTTTGGTCTACCTCCAAACGACATGTATTTAGCAATGACGTGTAAGATTTTTAGCTCTGGTTAAGGTATTTTGGGAAGACCTTTGGCAACACTTACAATTAGGAATCGTCATTGTCTATTTCAGAGTCTGAGAAGAGACTGGGGCCCTAGGCCTGGGACTTGGGTCCCCTCCACTCCTTTTCCTACAGGGGACCACGTCTTCTGAGCACCTTCTATGAGCATCATCTTATTTAACTTTCACAAGCATCCTTTGCTCCAATCTTCATTTTAGACTCAGAGAACAGAGCACGGAGGCATGGGCGGGGGTTGTTGGTGGTGGTATGTATCACTGCCCAGTATCACTCATTTGATAAATGGTTTTCAAAGTCCCAGCCCACTGAAGCTTTATTTATTTTCTGCATGAAAACTAGAGGCTTGTAGGATCTGTCCACTTTTTCCCAAATCGTCCCAACTCTTCTAAACATTTCACTGTTATTTGGAATTCATTAATTGGTTCCCTATGTTAGCAGAGCTATGCAGGAAGGTACAGATGAGAGAACTGTGTTAAGCCACAAGTGGTCTGTGTTTGATTTCATTACTTGCATCTCCTCCACGATTCCACGCTACAATTTATTCACACGTACACATGAGCATACTCTAAGGAATACATGCTCAGAAACAAGGTGTCCGCAGCAGAAGCCCAGACATATACGCTCCACAACACGTCTGTTCTTTGAGGCATAAACATGGAAGCGGATGCACACACAGAGACGGTCAGATACTCGGACTCTTATATGTATCCAGATACAAAGAACCATAGCTACACAGCATGCACACACATACACGTACACCCTAATTGAAATGAATTCTCTCTGAAGCCTGTTTGACCAGATGTCTTTGGAAGGAAGAAGGGATATAGGATTTACAAAAAGGAAAATTGCAACGATAACAGGGTAAACTTACATGCTCACTAAACTGGCAAAAAAAAAAAAAAAAAAAAGTAGGAGGGGAGTGGAATAATGACACCCAATGCTGAGGACTACTTTTTATAAAACAAGTGTCTTTATACATTGCCACTAACAAAGAAATGGCCGCTTTTTTTTGGAAACATCTTATCGCTCCAGTAGTCAGATGTGTTTATACTCTCTTTTGCTATAATTCCACTTCTAGGAAGTTAATCTAAAGAAAAACATCAACAAGAAGAAAATTTGACTTATAGCCACAACACTGTTACTTAGGAAATAGTGGTAGCCAGATAAATGTCTACAATTAAATCCCGTCATCTCAGTTTGAGGCAATCTTTTCCAGTCACATCACAATGACAATTATGAAGACTAGGGAACATCACAGAAAATATTTATGATAAAGTCAGTGAAAAAGAAGAGCACAAAACTGGGAGTTCACTGTGGATGGGATGAGATGAAGATTTGTCTACAAAGAGCTGAACAATGGAAAGTGAGAAACGAAGAGTTCTTTGAGAGAGATATGACTATTATTGATTTGGTTTTTTGTTTGTTTACTTTAATGTTGTTATAATAAAGATTTCTGTTCCCAAAGCTATCTGTAATATAAAAAACCCAATGTAAGCCAGCCTGACAACTGCAGTAAAGATTTAACCCACTCGCGGATAATGGACCCTTAGCAACTCCTATGTTCGAGGGGCTGTATACACAGACATGTGCATCTCTAAGAATGCCATGTGTACATTGGACTTGGTCAGCCTCCCAGCCTCAGCCTACAAGAGTCTTAAATGACAAGCTAAGAATTGTCCATGGTGCTTCACAGGCCTAAGGCTCACCTCTGTTATTCTTCCAAGCCCTAAACTTGAATATTTTCAGGTGATCTATTTAATACAAATATCTGACCTTGCAGCTCTTGATCCTTGGAGATAAGACTTCAGTTGGTGAAAAAAGTTATTCAGTAGGGCCAGAGACCAAGTAAGGTCTAGCCTTTCCATGAATTAGCTCTGTGACCTTTGACCAAACTTGTTAGCATTCATTGAAAACTGACCACTTTGGGTGCTGTGGTGGATGCCCTACACCAGAGGTCCTCAACCTTCAGGAGCGCCAGAATCACCTGGAGGGGGTTTCTTGTTGATACAGAGGTTACTGGGCCTCACACCCTGTGATAAGACTCAGTAGGACTGGAGTGGGGCCCAGGAATTTGCATTTCTAACAAGCTGCCAAGTGATGTTGAAGCTGCTGACCCAGTATGGAGGGTCACTTGCTCTACGTATATTTTGCTCAAAATAACCTTGCAAATGAAGTGTCTTAACTATTACTCCCATGAACTAAGAAGATAGAGAACTTGAGTGACTTAATCTTCTTGGTAATAAGATTACCTCCTTCTCTTTCAAGAACTGAAATATGGAATTGATGAGACAATCCAGATACTAGTCATTTGCTCTGATGTGGATACCAATACACACATACACACACACACACACACACACACACACACATCTTCTCCTCTATTATGGAGACCCACTGCCAGCCTGCCTTCTTTTTCAATATGAACTATCTCCAGGGGTCAGTTTCCTGTTTGTTTTTTGTTTTGTTTTTCAGTCAATGAGAATGAACTGACTTAGATGGTCAACTTAGAAACTTAGATGGTCAACTTAGAAACCTGCATGGTTTCTGCTGTCACGAGGAATCCTCAGCAAAGTGACAGCATGCACTGCTAGTGACTCTGCAGATGACCCAGGCTTTGTGGTCTCAGGCTTATCAGTGTATCCACTGTGCTGCCTGGGTGAGCTGGGTGCTGGGGACATGCAGAAGAGCAACTGCTTTGCAGCTGTGTGCCAGCAGTCCATCTCTGTTCATCTCAGCTGTAGTATGAGGAAAATAACACTGACCTTCATCAGGTAGTGGTGAGGGTTCAATGAGATGGCCGTGTAAAGAGCACAGACTGGTACCCAACAGAGATTTTCCTGGGACTTGATGAAATGGCTCCAAACTTGACATAAAAGAGTAAAAGGGTGAAAATAGCCGGAACGCTTCTGGTTGAAACACAAAAAAACAACAAAAAAAAAGAGAGGGGAGCCTTACTGAACCAGATACCATGGCTCATTATGGTCAATGCAGTGATAAAGTAGGTGACCAATAAAAAGAAAGTCCATAAACAGAACCACGTATGTATGATGCTATGGTATGTGATATGGCTTGTATGTCACATCAATTCAAAAATTAGGCCTGGAAAAATGGCAGTCCATATGGAAGAAAAGATTAAATTGGATCCTTACATTACACCATGTGCAAAAATCAACTGCAGATGGTTAAGTGTTAAAAATACGCCCCTGGGGCTTCCCTGGTGGCGCAGTGGTTGAGAGTCTGTCTGCTAATGCAGGGGACACGGGTTCGAGCCCTGGTCTGGGAGGATCCCACATGCCGCGGAGCAACTGGGCCCGTGAGCCACAACTACTGAGCCTGCGCCTCTGGAGACTGTGCTCCGCAACAAGAGAGGCTGCGACAGTGAGAGGCCCGCGCACCGCGATGAAGAGTGGCCCCCGCTTGCCACAACTAGAGAAAGCCCTCACACAGAAACTAAGACCCAACACAGCCAAAATTAATTAATTAATTAATAAACTCCTACCCCCAACATCTTCTTAAAAAAAAAAATACGCCCCTGAAAATTTTAATAGAAAACCTTAATAGAAATATCTTTTGAACTTTGGAGAAGGGAAAGATTTCTTAAACAAGATACAAAAATGTTGACTCTAAAAGAAAAGAATGATACATTTTCTGTATTAAAATTAAGAGTTTTCTTTCTTAAAAAGACAACTTGAAAATAAGCTACAGGTACTTCCCTGGTAGTTCAGTGGTTAAGACTCCGCGCTCCCAGTGCAGGGGGCCTGGGTTCGATCCCTGGTCAGGGAACTAGATCCTGCATGCTGCAACTAAGACCGGCGTAGCCAAATAAAGAAAGAAAGAAAGAAAAAAGAAAATAAGCTACAAATCGTAGACTATATGGCAATCCACATCCTAACAAAGGATTATATAAGAATGTATCAAGAGCTCCTTGATATCTGTGAGAGACTCTATTCTTGTTTAAAATGATTCAGAATATATTGCCCTACATCATTGGCTTTGTGCTTGGCCATGTAACTTCCTTGAGCCAACAGAATGTGAGCAGATAGGACATGTGTCATAGCTTAGCAGAAGCTTTAAAAGCGTTGCAAGTTTCTTTTTCCTGGATCCTCTGCCAGGAGAATGACGTATCCTAAACAAGAGCTGTTCCTTTAGCCTGAGCCCAGGAGTGGGAAGACGTGGGGCAAGGAGCTGACCCACAGGTTGGAGCAGAGATGCAACTGACCTGCAGACTTGAGAGCAAAAAGGAATGTTTCCTGTTATAAGCCACCGATTTGGGGGATGAGGCGGGGGGGTTGTTATGGTAGCGAAAGCTGACCAATATGGAAACTAGTACCTAGCAGTGGGGTGCTGTGCTACCCAAAGAATAAAATGTGTGGTTTTGGCTTTGGGGCTGAGTGGCAGGCAGGGAAGTAACTACTATAGGGGGCTGGAAAACCAGCAAGCTATGTAATGTAATAGTTAAACATTTGGAAAAACTGTCACATGTGATCATTCGGAAGGCAGAAAATATACCTACCGAATTTATGGCTTTGGGAGAAGAAGTTTTGAGACAGAATGCTGTTGGTGTGAGTTACTTGTTACTAAGTACATTTCATGAGATACAAGAAAGAGGTGACAGCAGATAAGACTGGCTCATTTGCAAGCAGAATTGAAAGAGAACATAGAAAGTGTAGAAGTTGTAGGGTTTGAATGATGGAAAGGTGCGATCATCTCTTTTGTCAACCTCTGCAGCCTGCAAAATATTCTCAAAATAGGAACTAGCTTTAGGGGCAATATCAAAACAAAGGCATGACCTGGGGTCAAGACCAAATCAAGAACATGACTGTTACTCCCTTTGTTAAGACCTCTAAGGAGATTTAGATAGTCCCAGGGAATCCTGCCAGTTGGACAACATCACTTCTTAGAAAAGAAACTGAATCTCATTAATCCTGATAGCATCCAAATACTTGGAGTTGTATCTAGAGAAGGACGGAGAGGCGTGTCTCAAAGCGCATGTTGTGGCCACTGACACTTGAATTGGCTACTGACCTTTCACAAAAAGTTTTTGAGAGTTCCATCACCAAAAGTGCTGCTGGTCTGGATTGAATGAGACTGACGCTTCAGGACGTAAAACGGCCTCGAGCCCCAGACTTTACGGGCAGGAAGCAGACTGATGATAAGAAAAACACAGACACCCAGAAGAAAAATGATGAAAAACAGGAACAGATATTTCACAGAAGAGGACACACTTAATGATTGATGTGATGGACAAGCGAAGAAATGTTTAACCTCATTACTGTTCAGGGCAATGCAAATCCAGACAAGAAAGAGATCTCAATTCAAAGTAATTTGACTAGCAAAAACGGGAAACTCTGACGACATCAAGTGTTGGAGAGAACATGGATCTATATGATCTCTTACACATGGCTGGTATCTTCAGGCAGCTACTTTAGGAAATGATTGAAACTGTACTCAAAACAGTGACTATCCTAAACCAGCAATTGCACTTTTTCATATAGACGTAGTAGGAGTCTTGCTCGTACAAAAATGTTCATAGCTGCACTGTTTACAATGGCGACAATCTGGGAAAAACCTCAAATGCCCATCAAGAGAGAGTGGATGAATAAATAGGAGCATACTTAACCAATGGAATATTATACAGCAGTTAAAACAAAATGAACTGCATTGGCACAGTCTGTAATATGGATATATATTAATAGAATACTACTGGCCAAAAAGTAAGTCCCTACAATTATAAACACTATGATACTCTTTTTATAAAGTAAAAATATATATACTTTAGAAACACATAGAGATTAAAATAAGCAAGGGAATTTGGGATGTTGGTTACCTTGGGTTGAAGGAGTCAGGAAAAATAGTATAGAGGGAAACTACAATTAGAAGCAGGTTATTGTCAAGGTTCTAGCTTTTGTTTGGAGTGGTGGTTCACATGGGTTTGTGGCATTATCAAGAAGAGCTAGAACTTTAAAAAAAGAGGGATTGTTTTGATTGCTTTTTAAAATATTTATTTATTTAATTTCTTTGGCTGTGTCAGGTCTTAGTCGCGGCATGCGGGATCTTCATTGTGGCATGAGGGATCTTTCGTTGTGGCATATGGGCTCTTCGTTGCAGTTCACGGGCTTCTCTCTAGTTGTGTTGCATGGGCTCCAGAACGCGTGGGCTCAGTAGTTGTGATACATGGGCTTAGTTGCCCCGTGGCATGTGGGATCTTAGTTCCCCGTCCAGGGATTGAACCTGCGTTCCCTGCACTGGAAGACGGATTCTTAACTACTGGCCCACCAGGGAAGTCCCTTGATTGCTCTTTTATATTTTATTTTGTTTTTAATTGAAGTATAGTTGATTTATAATGTTGTGTTAGTTTCAAGTGTACAGCAAAGTGATTCAGTTATACATTTATATAAATGTGTGTGTATGTATATATGATTGTTTTTATTTAAGTCATAGACGATTAGAGTTAAAAGCATCCTTAGAAGTCAGTTAGTTCTACTTCCTTATTTCCCAAATGAGAAAACTGAGGACCAGATTGGAGAAGTGACTGACCCAAGTTACACAATTCCTGAGTGGTGCAACCCAGCCTGCTCCTCTTGTAATCCTCCTACCTCAGCACTGACACGCTCAAACCAAGGCTTCATCCTCTTTTACTCTGCCCCACATCTAACCCATCCATCAGTTCTGCTCTGCTCTTACACACCTGGGTCCATCTGCTTTGCACAGTGCCCACCCCACCCCACCCCCAGGAGACAAAGCCAGCCTCATCTCCCACCTGGACTTCAGCCAGTGCCTCCTGACTGATCCTCCTACATTCTCTCTTGCTCTCCAAAACACCTGTTTCCCATACAACTGAGAGAGGAATCTTCTTTTTTAAAAAAAAAAAAAAAAAAAGTCAGTTCTTATCTCTGAATTTCTCAGCTGTCTTCCCAAAGCACTTAGAATAAAATTCAGACTCATCATGGCCTCCCAGGCTTCACCTGAGCTGGTCCCTGCCTTCCTCTCAGGCTTCATTTCCTACCATTGCGCCCCACCCCCTGCCCAAGTTTAATATGCCACTCTCACTGACTTTCTTTCTGGAATATTCCAGGCTGCTCTCTGCATGTAGCAGATGCTGCCAGTAGCCAGCTCACATGCCTTAGCTAGGCCTTCCGTCTCAGTGCACATAAGCTGCCTTCAGCCATGGAAGATCACTCTGTCCATGAGCAGGACAGGACAGAAGTGCCAGGGAGCAGGCCTCACAAGTGGGAGACAGGAAGTGGAGTATAAATACCCCAACTCCCTTGCTCCTAGGTGAGATAACTCAGCTGTGTCTCAGCTGTGTGCTCTGTACTGTTTCCCAAAGTGTCCCTGGGGAGCCGGCCCCACGACTCACAAAGGAGCTGGCCTGATAACAGTTCTTTATCACGTCCTTGTTTTGCTCTCCTGTTCCCTCACTCATCTTTCCTGCACCTCCCAAATAGATTACTTTCTTTAAATCTTTGTCTTGGGTCTTATTCAGAGGGTAGTGTTAAGATACCACATTAGGCCTTTGCACTCACCATTCTCTCTGCCTAGAATATTCTACCCCTCCAGGTCTCAGCTCAAATGCCAACTCTTTAATCTCCCCTCTGGTCATATCCCATTGTTATATGTCTTCCTTGACTTATCTATCCTATTAGAAATTATCTTGTTTATATAAGTAACTGAAAAATTATGTCTCTCCCAGGGGGTTAGCTCTACAAGGCAAGTGCCTTGTGTATCTTGGTTCCCAGCACATGGGAGAGTGATTGGCACTTAGTAGGCACCCTTTAAATATCTGTTGACTTAATGAGTATTTTTTGCCGGGAGGGATGTCAAATACTGCATCAAGAGTAAGATTTACAGTAGCTGTTTGAATTTATGCATTTCTAATTGGCAGACAAATTGCTGGCATGTAAATGGATACTGCAACTGTGTTTTTGAGTGGTTGATTCTCTTTAGTGAGTTACCCTGCTTCCAACTACTTTAAAGTGCTCTCAGTTGCTGTGCTAATTACAAATCCTGATAAACTCTCCGTTAACGTGTATCTTCGAAGAAGCTTCAACACGATAATACTGTTAGAAGGATTTATATATGGTTGGAAGTAAGAGAACCACATTTATTTAATAACAGTCTTAAATTCAGCTTGCCTTTCCACTGATGTACCTGAATAAGTGAAACTGGACTACATTTACCTGCTTGCTTATTTACACAGGTGGGATGTTAGCAGAGGCTTGCCCTGGGGAAGTAGAGATGTGGAGGCCAGAACGAAATTCCATACACAGTCTTGGAGAAAACTCATTTCTTATGTGGCCTTGGCCCATCTCATGCTCACCTGGCATAAACCTGTTTCAGCATGGGACAAGCAGTCTTTGGACCCATAGGGCCCAACGCTTTCCGTGGAGGCGTGTGTGTGTGTGTGTGTGTGTGTGTGTGTAGTATTAATTTCTATGCGCCTTGATTTCCTCATTTGTCAAATATATAGATTTATAGCAACTATTCCATGCCTTGTTGTGAAGCTTAAATGAACACATGGGTGTAAGGGACGAAAGAAGCCACAAATAGTTGTGAACACGTAAGGGACTATTTTTGTAACTATTGTTGGAGACAGTCCTGTCTATGTGGGACATGACTCAGTAGTCAAGTTGTAGCTGCTAGGCCCCATGAAACGGCCTGAACATTATGGAATAATGCAAAACTCAGTCTCAGAGTTGAGATGAGACATTGTGGAAAGGCAGGATTTTCAGACTCCTGGAAGGTTGTACAGTTAGGAAAATGGCCTGAGGGGGCTGGGACTGCCTAAGGGAACTTCTGAGCCTGGGAGTGTGTGTGTGTGTGTGTGTGTGTGTGTGTGTGTGTGTATCATTGTATGCACATGAGAGCGTGTGTAGATCTGAATGTGAAGGCTTAGATTTTAGGTAAAAACACAGGGTAGATGAGGTTAAAGTCTCAGGATAAAGAAGCAGGACCTGATGGGGCCTTCCTGGGACAGACCTCCCCATGTCCTGGCCTGCCTCTTGTTTGTGGAAAAGGTTTCATCTCCCAGGCCTCTGTTGGTCGCAACAGGGTGGCTCAAGAGTTAATGATTGGAAGAATGTGAACATGTATAACCAAAGACAGCAGTTGGGTCAGGAGAACAGGTAATAATTTAAACAATAGATCAGCCATACAGTAGAGTCACAGAATCTTTAGTTCTTCCCTGAAGAACATAAATGACGGTACCTGACACACATTCCTGAGCTGTTTCACAGATACTAAAACCCCCACCAGAAGGAAGGAGTTAACTGCATGATGACCATGTGCATGTAGCCCCCAGACCAGTTGGAACCAGAAGGTTGATGATGTTGACTCCAGAATGCGTCACCACCAATCAATCAGAAGAATGTCTACGAGCTGATCAAGCACCTCACAACTCTCTCCCTTACCCTGTCTTTGAAAACCTTTCCCCAAAAGCCAGTGGGGACTTCAGGCCTTTTGAGCATTAGCCGCCCATACTCTTTGCTTGGCCTTGCAATAAATGCTGCACTGTCCTTCACCACAGCCCAGCATCAAGAGATTGGCTTTACTGCATTTGGATGAATGGACCCAAGTCTGGTTCGGTAGCATCAGGTTCCACTGAGACATGGGCCAGCTCATTAGTTCACCTACACATTCTTCAGCCGGATCATATGCCTGTGTTAAACCAGGAACTCAGAGTCTAGACAGGAAGGCAGTCTCAGGAACAGACAAATTACATTATAAGGCAGTCTGTGCAAGCACAGAGGGAAAAGCACGGTGCCTGGGATCCAGGGAAGATGGAGGATTGGGAGGAACAAGAGAAGGGTTCACAGAGGAGGTGATTTTGAACAAGAGTGGAACTTACCACGTGAAAAAACAGTTGAAGTTTATTCCCCTTAAAGAAAGGAGCGTGTGCAAAGACCAGGGTGTGTCTGGCAGAAGGGTGTGGAACCCAGTCTAGGGGCACAGGGTGTATACATGGGGTTACAGGTGCTGTAGGTTGTGGCCAGATTAAGAGGCAGATTGCAGGACAAGCTAAGATGTTGGGCAGCAGCCAGGGGTGAGTCTCTACCAAGAGGTGGTGCAGAGTACTGGTTCAGGATTGAAGCCAGACAGTCTGCATTGGAATCCCACCTTCCCAGCGAGTAGCTGAGTAATCTTGGACAACTTCTCTGTGCCTTGGTTTCCTCATCTGTATAATGGGTGTTAATAATAATGACTACTTCCAGGACCATGAGGAAGACTAGACAGCTGAACACACATGAAGTGCTTAGAGTAGCTTGACACACGTGAAGTGCACAACGTAACGTTAGCTAATAGCCGCTGTTATTCCACGGAGGGCCAGGGGAACCTCAAGATTAAGGGATGAACAGAGGACCAGGAACCTCTAACTAAGTCTCAGAAGTAACAGCAGAGTGCTTGGAGGAAAACCATGAGGGGTACCTGTCATAGAAGCCACGGCAAGAGGATGTTTCCAGAAGGAAGGGTCAACAGGGTCAAGGGTGCCGAGATGTCAGGCAAGATGACAGCCAAGGGTGCCATGGATTTAGCAACAAGGAGGTCACCATTGACTTTAGCCATTGCAGTTTTGGTGACGTGGTAGAGACAGAGGCCAGTTTGCAGTATATTGAACACATGGGTTGGGAGGAACGGGGGAGAGTGGCGCCAACTCTTCCAGCTGTTTGGCTGGGAAGGGACGCAAGTGAGAGGCAGCAGACGTAGAGGGACGGTGAGGTCGATAACCATATGCTTTGCCAAATACCCACTGCATCCCGCCACTGTCTCCTATGAGGTTGACAATCTCCGGTCAGCTAAGCAGGAGAAAGAGCAGAAAATATAAGTCATAAATGAGGACACGTGTATAGACAGCTCAAGAATGGCAGAGCTGGGAGAAAGGCCGGCTACCCATTTCCTCTCCCTTTTCATGATGTGATTGTGGGCAAGGGGGGACTGGGCAAGAGGGTGGAGGATGCTCAGTGCCGTCTACCTGCTTTACCACACCTGGATGTAAAGGACCTATCTCTTGAAGGTGGATGGAGGAGGTGGCAGAAAAGGTTGGTGACAGATTCCTTTAAACTAGCATACGCTGGGTGCCCAATATGTCCCATCCTACTGAATCACATCATATCCAGGTGGTGGGAGAAATATTTGGTTGAAATTGGTTCCAGCTAGAAACAGAGGAGGCAAGATGGATCCCACATCAGTAGAGGCAACACTGTCTATTTTTCACTCCTGCCCCTCTCTACAATCCCTTCTCTGACATTTTAGATAGGTCTGGTCTTTCTTTGACTCTGCAGCTGGGGAGTTGTGGGTGGGATTGGCTTGGAGGTTGATGTGTCACTTAAAGCAGCAATGCTTGTGGGAAGTAAACTGCATCCTTCTGATTTGTTTGGGAAATGTCTTTATGTCAAGGACTTTGGAACGATAAAACCATAATGGTGGGATTTTGGAAAATCATTTTCCAAACCAGGGCACAGGAGACCCAAAGTGGGATATTTCAAGAAGAAAACCAATGGATGCCTGTCCAACATGAAGCAGAAACATGGCAGGAAGGCTGAGAGGGGCAGGGCAGCCTTCATGGCATATGACTTGTGCAGACTCTGCTGTTGCATGCTTGAAATTTTTAGTTTTTAAACAAGACCCCTCATTTTATTTTGCACTGGACCCTGCAAATTATGTGAACCTCCTGGTCAGGGCCGCAGGCTTGGTGGAACACATGGACTGCAGACTTCAGCTAGGTCTGGCAGGCAGCAGCCCTGACTTCAGATGCTCCCCACATGAACCTGGCTCCTGAAACTCACCCACCCTTGGGAAAACTGGGCCAGCCAGCGGGAGTTGAGAAAGAGGACCTGGCCAATTTGCAGTCAGCTCTTAAGAGCAGCTGTAAAGATGCCTCAGACAAACCGAGCAGGGAGGGAGGAAACACAGAACACTCTTAGAAACCACGATAATGAGCAGGGCTCTGTGCCGCAAGCCTTCTGACACATTTCCATATTTAGTCCTCACAATGGTCCTAGTACAGAGGCACTGGGATCCCAGTTTTAGGGATAATGACCCAGAGGTTCAGGAAGATGATCAGAATTGATGGTGCTGGTAAGCAGTGACCTGGATTAAAATACAGGTGTCTGGATCCCAAGTTCAGTGCTTTTCCTATTACACTAGAGGATAGAGGTGAAGGCCAGGGGACCCGGATGTCCAAGCTGTGCTGGCTAGCACATCCCAGGCCCGGCTCCAGTTCTGAGCTAAATGCACTGTCTGTGACCAGTTCAGCTCACTCCAGAGCCCATGAAGCCAGACCTGGCAGTGGAGGTGTCTCTTTGGGTGGCCAGCTCTAAGCTGAGCCTGAGAGCCTGCCTAAAGGGCAATGAAGGAAGAGCATCCCTGCTCAGGCTCCCCTGGACTCCCAGAGCTGTGGCCCCAAGATGAACTGGGAAATTGGTGGTGAGCAGAGGTGGGACCCAGGCGTCCACCTACTGCCTCAGGGGGAGAGGGCTCCTCAGGGGACTTTCCTAGCAGCATGTGGGCGTGTTTGCCCACATGGGTAAATCATGGGTGACCTTGTTGGTGTTGATGGGTATATTTTGGGGTCAAACTGTTGCCACTTCCTGCCCCTGCGTCCTTGCTCTGTTGGGTGGAAAAGCTGGGGCTTTTTTCTTCTACCATTCCCTACAAAGTTGGCATCGCGCCCTGGCCTCCAGGTGGGCTGCAGGAACCCTGCAGGGCTTTCCAGCATCCCAGGGGCCCCGATCATGCCCAGCTTCTCTCTCTGACCACAGCCCAGCTCTCTGGTCCTGAGCATAAAGCCAGAAAACCACAGAGAAGGAGCCCTATCTGGGAGTTAAGGTGGGTTATCTTCAGGGCTCTGTCACGGGGTCCCCATGTGACAACTCGCTTTTCCTCTCTGGGCTTCCGGCTCCTCAGCTGTAACGTGAGATGGTCCACCCCAATTGTCCTGCGTGTCCTCCTGAGCGCTGGGGGGATGTGGCACACACCTGACCCACGCTGACTCCCCGAATATACCCACAGAGACTTTGCAATGTGGCTATTTTTGGTCCAGGGCCGAATGGCTCAAGAACCACAAAACTGAGGCTACAAAACATGCTGAATCTAAGCCTATGTGTTGCCTATCAGGCTTCTTTGAGTTTCTGGCTTCCTGGGAGCTTTCTAAGTTTCAGATGACCCTGGCTCCTAGGGTGGGTGGGATCTAAATGCCTCAGGGACTTGGATCAGCCCTCTTAGGCTCTTTGCCCTCTATCCTCATCAGAAAGGGCAGGGAGCCCTCCCCAGCAGGCTCTCTCAGTACAACAGGCCTGATCCGAAAGGCCAGTTCCACCTCGGATGGACGAGGGGGCTGTTTAGGGTGTAGATTGTGGGCAGGGCTCTATCTGCCCTTAGGGACCCAAAATATCATTTCATGCCAAACCAGAGAGGGTCTCAGTAGCCATCCAGGCTAGAGGGAAGTGGTGGGATTGGATTATCTGGGGAGCCCTTTCGAGATACTCCAACTACCTTGAACTCAGAATACAAAGGTCCACAGTGAGGTTCAAGCACGTGTCTTTGGATAAAAGCTTCCCAAATGATCCTAATATGAATCCCATTTCCAGGTAAAGAGTCACTGATTTAGGCCAACTTCCCCACGTTTTAGGTGGGAGAACTGATGCCCAGAGGCAGGAAGTAACCTGCTCAAGGTCCCACAGAAAATGAGCGGCAGAGCTCAGAAATCCTAATTTTTCACCCTCTTTCTACAGAACCCCACCTCCGTCACCTCTCCTGGACTCCTTCAAACTTCCCAGTCTGACTGCCTTCTTCCAGTCACTGTGTCCTGCAGCCTCTAGCACAAGCCCTCAGCACAAACCACAAATCTGGCCGCATCCCTGTCCCAAGCAAAAGATTACTTAAGGCCTTCCCTCCACTGACAGCAAGCTTAAGTCCCAAGTCCTGAGCCCAGTAAACAGGATCTTGTGAAACCCAGCCCAGGTCCTCCTGGCTCCATTTCCAGCCCCTCTCTGCAGGCCTTCCTCACCCCCCCATGCCCTGAAGACATCAGCCTCCACACCAGCTATTAGCATGCCGTCAAACAACTGTTTGATTTTCCTTAAGAGATACAGCACGTTTCATTTTCACACAAGCCTATGAGCAGGTATCATTATTATCCCTGTTTGGAGATGAGGCTGGGAGGTTAAGAAAGGGAAAGAAGTCCCACCAGTGGTGTACAGAGGAGCTGGGCCTGGGGGCCAGGCAGAGCCCACCCTTATAGTCACACACAATGTGCCATCCAGGCCCCTGCCCAGGAGAAATTCCACCTTCATCCTTCCTGGCCCAGCCAGTATTCCACATTGCACCCCAGTGAGCTCCCCGCTCCCCTAGAATGGGCATGTGCAGAGTCTAGTCTGCATATTATAGCAGCCTTGACCATCTGTGCCCACTTACTGGTTTGCGTATCTGTTTCCCTCTGGAGGCCCTGGCTCTGTGGTCAGCTCTCCTCTCTCACCTGACTGCCCATGCACAAAGTGGGCCCTCAGAAGATGTTTCCTGAGTGAATGAGTGAATGAATGAATGAATGACCACATCAGGAATTGAGACCTGTCACCAGCATCCTGTGTGTGGAATGGTGCCCATCAGCACAGTCGGAAAATGGTCCATCCATGCTAGAGGGTCCAGGGGAGTATAAACAAGCACAGGGTTTGGGCCAGAGCTTCTAATCCTAATTCTGTCACTTGCTACTTGTATGACTCCTGTTACCTCCAGGGCCTCTGTTTCTCATCTGCGGCAGGGGGATGACGAGAATGATGTGAAGGCCTCTCCTTCCTCCTGCTTTAGCAACAGTCACTACGCACCCATCCTGGGTGGGGCGCTGGGACATGAAATGAGGACCACGACAGGGACTGCTGCTCCCCGGGAGCTTCCAGATGAGGGAGGGGTGTGGACCACCAGGCAATCACAAGATTGCCTTGGCTGCTATGGGACGTGACCCTGCTTCATGCTGGGAGCTCAGATGGGGCAGCCTGCAGGAGGTCTTCCAGGTAAAGCTGGAGCAGGCGTCCCAGGCAAAAGGCGCAGTGACGCCCCAGCACAGGTGCGCAGAGCAGTAACAGTGCCGTGCGGCTAGAGCTCTGTGGGCCACATTGTGCAGGACAACGTAAGCCGAGCCAAGACATTTGTACTTCACCTCCGAACAGCAGGCTGAGTTGTTGTCACTCTGGAGCTCCACGGCTGTGGACGCGAATTGAATAACTGGTGACTGTCACTGCTGTGACATTCTTTGGGCACCCCCAGGGTCTGCTGTTGCTACAAGAGATGCTTGATGTCTCGTTCACTTTGTTGCTGAGAGCTGGATAACAGAGGCCTCCTGAAAAGAACAAAAAGTGCTGAATGTTAGAAGACAGTGTACAAGGGAACCCAGGCGGAGGGTAAGAGTCGCTGGAAAACAAAAGAAAGGGTTTTTAATTCAAAGATGTTTGGGTGCTGGAGGCACTGTGGCTGGACTTGCACTTATAGGAGGCAGCTGGGGACGGGTGCGGAGGTGGGGATGGAAGAGAACACTGCGCTCCTGTGGGTGACAACAGAAAGCCTGGCCTGGGCGTTGGGTAGCACAGGATTGGAGAGGAAAGAGACCAGGAAGGGGGTCCCGGCTAGGGAGGTGGCAGCACTGCCTGGTTCCTGTGATGAAGCCTCAGATGGTCCAGGATTAATGGGTAGAGGGGGGAGGGGTGCAGTTTTATTGAGCACCTACTATGTGCCAGGCCCCATGGTAAGCGCTTCCGTATACTCTGCAGCTCATAGGACACGAGGTCTCTTCTCGAGCACTAAACACAGTTCCCAGTACCTTCCTCCTGCGGTGAGCTCTAAGCCCCACAGGGGCAGGACCAGTGTCTGTCTTGTGTCTGCTGTGTCCTCAGGACCTGTCATATTTTAGGTGCTCCACATTGATTTTGAATGATCCAAGTTTCTTTTCCTCTCCCTCCTTCCTGCTCTCTTTCGTTTTCTCCCTCCCTTCCCTTCCTCTTCCCTTGTTCCAAGATAAGGTGAGACATCTCATTTAATCCTTCAAATAGCCCAAAGTTAGGCTGTGGTTTGGGGAGTTTATTTTGAAAACACTGGGGAGAGTTTTACCAGATCCAGTCGGTAGTGGATTTTACAACGAAGGAACTAAAGTTCAGAAGTGTTAAGTTACTTGCCTAAGGTCACACAGCTAAAAAGTAGTGGGGCTGAAATCTGACACAGTTACCTCTGAGGGCAAACACACTTCCTCCCTAAGTGAGGGAACTAAGAAAACTTGGCCCCAGAGATGGACAAAGCGAGGCCAGTATTGCTGCAGCTGTGCGATGCTGGGAAAATGACTCCTCCCTCCACCCCCATGGGTTTCTGTGTCCTGGTCTGAAGAATCAGGCTGAGATGTAACTGGAGGGGAAGCAGGCAGGACCAGGCTCCAGGACCCCCAGGCCAGCAGGGCTGAGGCAAGAACCTGGGGCCACTCCAGGAGGAGATGATCTTAAGATGAACCCGCACCAGTTGAGCTCTGTCTGACCTCTACCCATCCGCAGTAAATTGGTCCCTACTTCACAAAAGATGACTAATAAGAAAACCTCTCGAGGGGTGGGATAGGGAGGGTGGGAGGGAGGGTGGGAGGGAGGGAGATGCAAGAGGGAAGAGATACGGGAACATATGTATATGTATAACTGATTCACTTTGTTATAAAGCAGAAACTAACACACCATTGTAAAGCAATTATAGTCCAATAAAGATGTAAAAAAAAAAAAAAAAAAAGAAAACTTCTCTACAGGCCCATACTGGTTTTCAAACTTCTAACTAAGAAAAGGGTGGTTCACATGAGAAACTGGTTCAGTGTCAATGCTGGGAGCTTTTCTTACCTTTCCCTCAACTACGCAGTTCTGATCCATCACATTCAAGGCCATGCAGATTTTATTGAGTTATTACTTGGCCCGTGCTTTGTGCCAGGCTTAGAGAAGAAGAGTTGGAGTGGGGCTGGGGGCGGGACCCTGTGGGACGCTAGGTTTCCATGCAATTGGAGCCTCTGGCCAGTTCCTTCTGGGGCTGTGGCAGCTGGGAAGGGGGAGGCATGACTAAGTCTTTCTGTCGCCTCTTTTCCTGTCCTGGGCTCATGGTAACCGCAGTGAGGGGGAGCATGGGAAGTGAGCAGCTGGAGGGGGAGCCCTGTCCTGGTCTCGAGTGGGCCAGGCAGCATCCCGGGGAGGAGGGGAGAGCAAAGTATTTCCTGGGTGGCGACCTGGCCCCTCTCTGTGTCCCAAGTGAGTCTAAAGGATCTAAGGTGACATTTGACCAACTGGCCACATCCCTTTAATCTCCTTCTTCTTTGAGACCCCCACTAAAACGACAACCAAGGAATAAAAAGTACCGGTCTGCGAGGACAAAGAAAACAGGAGAGTGACAACAGTGTCTTAGTGATTTCAACTGCTTTAAGTACTTTTTGGGTGGCAGGAAGCAGCTGGCCAGATGAAGGAATTGATGGAGCAGGTCCTTACTGAAAGTGTGTGGTCCTTACTGACAGTGTGTTCCCAGAGGTGGCCGCACGTGGTGGTCAGATGACCAGATGCCTTGGCATCCACTGTTCCATCTGTGCAACGAAGTCTCGGTATGACCTTGGCAAAGTCAGTTTCTGCTTTCTGAGGCTCGTTTGTTCCCCATCTGTAATAGAAAGAGACCGTACTAGATTCTTATCTGCCGGTGCCTGAATTACCTGGAGTTTTCCTCCCCTGCCCCTCAACGCGTACGGGCACACGTGTCTTGATGTTGCTTCAAAAATGGGGCAAAGGTATTTTTGCATTTTTTGCTCTCCCAGGACACTTTCAGAGCCACTGCTGCAGATGGTCTCCAAGGGAGCTTTCAACTCTGACACGCCAGGACCCCCACGCAGGTGTTAGGATGGAGAATACACGGAATGGAGGGGTTGTAAGGATGTAAGACCTTCATGTGGGAGATCCAGGCACAGAGGGGCTTCAAAGGAGGCTGAAGGCCTATCTGTGGGGACAGCAGAAGGGCCTTTACAGAGACAACGACATTTGCAATGGATAGAATTCACAGAGGGAGACAAGGAGGAGGGCCCTGCAGGTGGAGGTTACGGTGGCAGCAAATCCCGGAGATAAGAAAGCATGTGACCTGTTCAGAGACTTGCAAACATGCGGGAATCCATGGAGACATCACATGAACCACGAATGGCCAGGTCAGCAGCTTGCACTTCATCCCATTGACCATGGGAAGCTATCACATTGGCCTTGTGATTTTAACACACGGATATGGCCCAGCTACTTTTTCTTGAGCACCTGCTAGTGTTACTTATTCCACGCACTGCACACCATGTCTTCCTGACCTAGCCACTTGGTCGCTGGACAGTCACACATCTCTCCAGCCATTTCCTCACTCCGGGCACTGTCCTCCACGCTTTGCTGTCCTTACACAAGCTCCTTCCTCTGTGGAGAGGCCGCTTTCCAATTCAGCCTTCCTGCAGGAGACTCTGCTTGAAGAACATTCCCCTGGGAGGCCTCTCTCCTGTGGGCAGCTCCCAGCCTCCCCTGCGCCCTCCATATGGCACATCCACTGCTGTCCTTACACCAACTGGCTTTTCCTTATTTAGCTGTGATGCAATGGCTTGCATGTCATTGGTAGCTGTCTTCCCTGGGGCTAACCAAGGACCAAGAACAGGGCAAGTGATTGAAAAGTGTTGAGTGATTGAAAAAATAGAAATTGCAACTATCTGGGCCAGGCCCTTGACAGAATGGATCTTATTGAATGCTCCTCGGTCACCTGTGAGATACGAGTTACTCTTTCCATCTTCCACAGGAGATGTGACTCGGGCGAGTTTATGTATCCGCTGATTTGCAGAACTGGGATTCAAACCCATGTGTGTCTCAGTGCTGGTGCAGAGCTCTTCTGCTCTACCATGTTCCTGGGACAGTAGCTCCATCCCTGGATGGAAAGACGTGACATCAGAGGAGCCACAGACAGGCCACTTCCTCTCATTCACCTTTTTCCACGTCCCATTCAGCTGGGACAGCTTCTACTCAGCCTCTCAAGATCCGTATCTGTTCCTGCGTTTAGGGAAGTTTCCCTACACCTCTCACACCACCCAGGGGAGGTAAGGAAAGGAGTTTTCCATGTGGTCACTGGACGTGAGTAACCATCTCTTCTTCCTGTGACTTCCCCACCTCTGCACTGGGGCTTGGAAAACCCCACCCAGGTCTTCTAATAAAAGCTCTGGGTACTGCAGGATGGGCCAGAGGACAGCTCTTCACTCCACCAGACTCCTTGAGGGACTCCTTCCAGGGAGGCCTGAGCTGGACGTCCCGAGATGAAGGTCATCACCGCTGCTCTGGTGTGCCTGCTGCTGGCCAGGGCGTGGCTACAGGATGTGGATGCCAAGAGCAGTGAGTTTGGCTGGAGTCACTTTGCTCCTCCTTGGGGAGGGTGGAGACGCAGGCAGGTGCTCTGGGGCTGGGGGCAGGCTCACCCCTTCATCTCCACTCCTCCAGAAAGAATTCTCCCTGAAGAGGAGGAAGGGAGGACTTGCTCGGGGGCAGGGGGACAGCAGGAGAGCCATAAGCCTGGGGCCAACACAGACCGCTGAGCAGCTGGCTTCAGCCAAAGGAGGCCAGCCTCGTCCAGATCCTGCGGACTGATGGAGGGCAGCTGTGAGGTCATTGAGGCCAAGCTGGAGGCCTGAGGTCCAGAGGAGGGACTGACTGGGGTCTCGCCTCCACTGTGTAACAGATAACAGGCAGAGTCTGAGGTCAGGATCTGGGGCTTTAACAGTTGGCTAACCTTGGGCAAGTTACTATACCTCCCAAACTCTGGTTTCGCTATCAGTAAGATGGGTTTGATCATGCCTACCCTCTAAGGCTGATGAGAGAATACTGACCTAACAGCAGACATATGGAAGGGGCTTTGCAAACGGTCAAACTAGGAGGAAGGAGCCAGGATTGAAATGCAAGTCTTTTGAAGGTGGGGTGTGTGTAGGGGGGGTTACAAACCGGCAGAATGGGAGTTGTGGGTCAGAGCTGAGAGGACCAGGGTGGAGGGTGAGGTTGGGATTGCGTGGAGCTGATCAGTTCCTGGAAGCTCTTGCCTGGTCATTTCATCAGTCTGAGCTCCTAAAACAGTCCCTAATCCTGCCCCAAATAGTGGACTGCTGTTGAATCAGACTCACAGGGTCTCAGGGCCCTTGAACCCAAATGTAAGGGCAGAACCATACGCTAGTGGTGGGATGTCAGAACTAGAATAGCCTTTAGAAATCAGTCTAAAGAGTCTTGCTTTTCAGCTGGGAAGTCTGGGGCCCAGGGGAGGGCTCATCGTGACCAAAGCCACACAGCTGTTTTGTGGGGAGCTGGGATCTGAACCCCAGTGTCCTGACTGCCTAAATACAGAACTGGGTGGCTGATGAGACACTAGTGCCCTTTGGATGTGATCCCAAAGCCTGAGCCTGTTCTGGAAGGGTTTTTTGTTTTTGCTTTTTTCCCCATCCTGGATGAGAGGAACTCAGTCCAGCTTGAGAAATGGATGCAAACCATTTTTGCGCTTCTCTTCTAGTGCATGTGTCATCCTCCAATTGTTGTTTCACACTGGTGGAGAGAAAGATGCCCCTGCAGAGAATCCAGTGTTACAAGAACACCAGCTCCACCTGCTCCTACAAAAACCATCTAATGTGAGTGGTTGTATCCTCTTCCATCCTTGACTCCCTTCTCCAGAGGACAGAAAGCGGCCGCCCTGGAATTAGAATAGCAGACGCTAGATGGCGATGTTCCACCGGATTAAGGTTTTTTAACCAAACTAGTGAGGAGGCCAAAACCTGGGCGCAGAGCTGAGAGTGGGCACTAGGACGAACACCTGTGTTCCTGCAGTGACATGGGTTTCTTGGAGCTGCAAGGTGCCAAGTGTTATATCTTAATATTTTATGCCCAGAGCTTAAAAGCTCCAGGTACTACTGGGTGATGGTAAGAGTGAGGGGCTCTCAGATAGTTCCTGCTTCTGGATTTGCCAACCTATAGTCTTGAGTGACTCTGGACAGGTAAGTCTTCTGAACTTCCTTATCTGGGTAGCCCCTCTGCACTCCTGATCTGTAAAGTGGTGTAAACACGATAGCTGCATCACAGGGTCGTTATGAAGCTCCAGGGAGGTCGCTTACACTTGCCACTCAGTGTCTATAAGGCACTTTCGTGTATATTATTATCTCATCTAACTCTTGGTGCACACATTTTCATTATCGTGAAAACTGAGGTTCAGGGAATTGGAGAGATTTGTCTAAGGTCTTGCAGATAATTAAAGGCAGAATTATCTACGGTTTTGGACAATAGCCAAGTTTGGGAGGTGGGTAGATCAGAAAAGAAACACACGCATGCACGCGCGCGCACACACACGCACACACACACACCCACACACACACCCACACACACACACACATCTAAGGCAATGACTAGGGGTCCCGGATGGGCACAGACGCATGAAAAGATGGAGCAGGTGGGCCCTCAGAGATGTTCTAGGAGGGGAATTTTCCATGTTAGCAGATCCTCAGAATGTCTGCAGCCTTCGCTCTACCCTGATACAATGAATCTGCAAAAGGGGTCCACGAAATGCAATTTTGAAAGCCCCCCATCACTTGCCCCTGAAGCTTGGGTGTTCCTCCCAGGGTACAAACTGTAGGTCTTACGCAATGACTTCATTTTATAGGCCCCGGGAGAAAAGCTTAGGGGCACCCAGGAGCAATGAGGGGGTGATGGGACTTGTGTGTGGCACCCAGGGCGTGGCTCAGGTGACTTAGCCCTTCCTTTGTTCTCTGCCTACAGATTGAAGCTGAACGGAGGCCGAGAGGCCTGTGTCTCACAGACAAAATCGTGGGTTCGGGCTTATTTAAAAAGGATAAACCCCTGCCAGTGAAAGGAAATATGAGCTGATTCCTTTCCATCCTGGACTCTGGACACCGTGTGGCTTTACCTGTCCCCTCAACGCCCAACCCTACACCAGTCCTTCTGTCCCAACTTTGCCGGGTCACGCCAGAGGGTCTGCTGGGTCCTGATAAGATATGTTGTCGCACTTTATATAGTTAAATTCTAGAATCTTCAACTTCTGCCTCCCTGTGCCTCTTGGACCCCACAGGGATTTCAGGGTGCAAAGCTTGATTGACATTGAGGGGCTGGGGTCAGGGGCTGGAGAAAAGGAAACATGTTGGACCAGGTGCCAGGAGAACCGACTTCTCATCATAGGAGCCAATAAATGACTTAGATCTCTCAGCTGACTGCCTTTGTCCTGGGGGATAAGCATTGTGATGTAGACTCTCTGTGGGGCTGGGTCCCCATTTGGATGCAGGATGCCCCCATCACCCCCGCCCACTTAGATCTCTCAGCTGACTGCCTTTGTCCTGGGGGATAAGCGTCGGGATGTAGACTCTCTGTGGGGCTGGGTCCCCATTTGGATGCAGGATGCCCCCATCACCCCCGCCCACTCTGCGCTGCCCAGAGGGCTCAGAGGTTGATGATACCCAGAAGCTGCCCTAGCTGGAAGGGATCTTGGGCATCGTGTGCCTGTAAGACGATGCTAGCCCCATTGCATAGACGAGGTGACTGAGGGCTGGAGAGGGACACCCACAGGCCTGAGGACACGCAGAAAGTCAGGATTAGATCTGGCGCTAGAGCCCAGGGTTCCCGCTGCTCGGCTGCTTACAAAACCAAACTCAACAAGTGTTGCTAGAAAGGAAAGTTGCCGTTAATCAGAATGCTGGCAATCTGGGGAGATGGTGGACTCAGTGTCCCCCCAAAGCCACCTCCGAAGATTCTCCTCGGCCATGAAAGTTTTTTTTTTTAATTAATTAATTTATTTTTGGCTGCGTTGGGTCTTCGTTGCTGCGTGCGGGCTTTCTCTAGTTGCGGTGAGCGGCGGCTGCTCTTCGTTGCGGTGCGCAGGCTTCTCACTGCGGTGGCTTCTCTTGTTGCGGAGCACGGGCTGCAGGGTGCACGGGCTTCAGTAGTTGTAGCATGCAGGCTCAGTAGTTGTGGCGCACAGGCTTTGTTGCTCCGCAGCACGTGGGATCTTCCCGGACCAGGGTTCGAACTCGTGTCCCCTGCAGTGGCAGGCGGATTCTTAACCACTGCACCACCAGGGAATTCCAGCCATGAACGTTTTTAAGGGGAAACAGGGAAGTAATCTCAGTTAATCACTGAAATAGGGGGTCAGAGTCGTCACCATCCCCCACTGTGTGCAGGCTTGTGGACTCCTTGTGATCTTTTTTTAGATGCTCTCTTGCTAGCTGTTTTTTCGAGAGATTACTGAAGGGGAAGCTGGGGAAGAGATCTGGCACTCCGTTAATTACTTACTCTTCATTTCTGCTTCTTTGATCTATGTAAAGAACCAACAAGTTAGGCAAAGTATTGTGTGATCAAAAGGTTTGAAAAGTGTGCTAGGGCCAGAGAGGAGTAGAGCATGGGGGTGCCTGGTTTAAGTTTAGCAACAAGACAAAAGGGACCTCCTGCAGAGAGCGCTTTCCTGCCCAAAGCTGCTTACAATGCCTCCCAGGGTAGAACTCTTCCCCGAGTCCCCAGATGCCACGTGACTGTGTGGTACAGCAGGATACCCGGACCCTGTCTCAACCGGAAGCAGCCTGCAGAGTTGGTTAGCAGGGCCTTCTCCTGGGAAGGGCCCTGGGGAGGGTCCAGGCATCGGTGGGTCCACGTCTGATGAAGATGCCGACACAAGTCATCCAGGGGAGGGAGGCAGTCTCGGGAAGAACAGGGGGCCCCTCAGGGGATAGAGAGGAAGAGGAGGTCCTGTCCCTTTAAGAGGGACAATCACAAGCTCCAAGTTGTGTAACATGAGACTCTAGGGAGACTAGCAAAGGAGGGCAGTGAATTCTGGGTCTCAGGGTTTGGTGGCTTTAGGGGAGACGGTCTCCTGTCCTGTGTCTCAGGGCTTTTCCCTCTTTCCCCGGCATTCAACACGCAGCGCATCTGGCTCATTCTTCTTAGGCCATCTCTTCCCTCCGCCCCCATGACTGCCCTGCTTCTCTGGCTACCCCTCACCTGGACCACTGCAGTAGGCTGCTCTCCGTGCCCCCCTGCCAACCCCATCCTGCCCTCGGCCCGATCCCAGGCTACTCTTCCTGGCACCCCACACCCTGCCCTCCCTATCGCTCCAAAGACTTCAGAGCTGACTCCAAACTCCCACCTTGATATTCCGATTCCTCTATAACTATGCCTCAACCTTCCTTTCCAAAAGTCTCTGGCTTTTCCATTCTGGATCCCTTACTCTGACTATTTGGGGATATTCCCTGCAGGCCCTCTCCCCTCTTTTCCATCCCGCATCTTCTCCGGGAGAGTCTTTGCTGTGACGGTGCTACACCATCTGTCCAAGTCTCATCTTTGCTGTCAAGTCTGATGCTAATCAGGACAGGGCCACCTGATTCCTCCCCCTCCCCCGCCCCCGCCAGCGGGTGTGTCAAGTGCACTTACTGGCTGTATTACTCCAGGGTGGAGGACGAGGGCAGGGAGACCCACTGGAAGCTAATGCTGGGGACTGGAGCCATCGTTCTAGAATATCCTGGGCTGATGAGCCAGGCCCTCCCTGACACTCAGATGGGCCCAGGTTAGCCACACAGCCAGGCCCTGGCTACATCCGCATTCCTCTAGCACCCTCTGCCATCCACCTGCACCTGAGAGCACCCCATACTTGTTGGGAGTTATCCCTGAAGAAAACACCATTACTGTATTAGAGATTTTAAACAAAATGTATTTTCTGCAAAAAGTCAGCCGTCCTACAATTGCATTCATGTTTCCATAATAACACATTTAGCAACACCTCACATTCACCAGGCGCTGTCCTCCCTAGATTGCAGTAGCCCTTCATCGCCATGGCTCTCATAGGCATGCTCATCACCCCTGGGGAGTTAGGCAGGAGAAAGACCCACTGCCCACAGCTTACAGGAGAAGGAACTGGGGCTCATGACAGGAACCAAGTGGCTCAAGGCCTTGCTTTAAAAAAAGAGATCACCAATATTCAAAATAACTCCCCAACCAGCCACAATTCAAATAATACTAAATATTACTTAAGACATAGTACATTTTGCATCAGGAAACAGAAAGCACCCTATTTGAAAATTCAGGTCAATTTAGTCCAGGATAGAGACAGGAAGCCTGGGGGAGAAGAATCATTTCTCAGCCTCTGGCTTGGTCTTAATGTGGCCGAAAGAGTCCGAGTCTTCAGGGTGTGAGGTTTCTGACCCAGGTGTTTCATGTAATTCCAGACCCATTTCTCCTTTGGGTCGGCACCGATGTCCTTGGCCAGTTTGGTTCTGAAGCTGTGGATGAAGGTGGGCTGGCAGGGTTAGGTGAAATGTTGGAGGTTTTATCCAAGGGATGACTCATTAGGGATGACCAGGCCCACCTGCTACAGGTGAGGGGCTGCCCTGGGACAGGAAGTCAGAGGGGTGTGGAAAGGAGAGGCCCTCTGGGGGTAGTTGCTGTTCTTGCCGCGCCCTGGGAGAAGCTGGCCTGGCATCCAGCAAAGCAACCACGCAAGTGTGAGCTGGTACCCATTCAGCAAGGAGGGTGTGGGATGTTACCGGCCCTCTCTGGGCCTGTCCCCAATGTAATAATAGGAGGCTTTGGATTACATAGTCTGGTTGGATCTTATCCCCTGAGTAGGACATCTCAAATTAGTCTATGTCTGTCTTGTGGGGCAGAACTTAGGATGGGGGGGATGGAAGAAAGGGAAGGGGTGAGATGAGGTGGGGGGCTGGAGGGGAGCAGGGTTTTTCTAGCTACAGGACAGCTGCCTGCGGACACTGGCTACTGGTGATTCCATAGCTCTTCAGCCTCTGCAAGGGGATCTTCTTATGGTTAAATGTGAAACAGCAGTTGAACAGGTCGCGGAGTGCATCTAGAAATAAAGTCACGGAGAAAAAGCATCTGAGATGTCAGGCTTTTCTCAGCTTGAACACAGCAGGGGAAGGAAAGCTAAGAGGTAGAAGTATGTCTTCTCCACGCAGGTCCAGTGCTCCTGCCGGCCGCCCCGAGAGGGGGTGGGACCAGGAACATGTGGCTCAAGATTTTGAGGTTGATTCTGCATGGTGAGGACACATCTTTGCTGACTGAGGGAGGCCAGTGCGACAGGTCCTGGATATGGCCCCCCAACCTGCAGGGTTTGGGGTGATCATCTGGGGTCAAAGAAAAGGCCCTGGATTTTCAGTAGAGTTTAGACTTTATTCTGGCTCTGTGGTGTCCTGGAGGGGGGAGGGGGCAGGTAGGATGCCTGCTGTCCCCAACCTGGGCTTCTGCTTTCTGTCTCCAAAATTAGATGTTAAAACTCCAAGGACCCCAGGTGCTCTGATAGTCTCTGAAGTGGGTCACTTTGTCTTAGGCCTTCCTAGAAGATGAGAAACAGAGGGAAGGAGAGAGAGGAAGGGAAGGGGGGAGAAAGATTGAATTTACTTGGCTGAGTGAGCACCTGGGTGCTGATGGCAGCTGCTTGTGAGCAGCAGACACAGAGGCGCTGTGGACACCTTCCTGTTGGAGGGGGAAGATGTGAGCTTCAGCCTAAGAGCTGTTGGTTTCTGGGTTTATCTCAGCCTCTTGGCAGCTCTGGCTGCCCCGCCTGCCTTTGTAGAGAGGCAGAGAGGATGGGGGCCCCTAGAGGGATCATTGCCTGGCCAGGGTACAGTCAAGTCAAGATGAATCTACTAAGATTCTGAATTCTTACTGTGTATCCTGAATCTACTAAGCTGGAGGCTGGGTTGCCAAAGAGTTTTCCAGGAAATGCAAGGCAAAATCTGTGGCCTGTAGCAGGGTAGGCACCGTTTCCCTCCAGCCGCCCAGACCACAGAGATGAAGACAGAACACAGATGTGCTGGCACTCACCCTAGTAAGTGATCCAAGGAGCTGCTTTCTCTAAAATGAAAAAGAAACCATAGAAAAGAACTCCTATGCTAAGGACTTTCCCCTATTACATATTTAGTCCTGACAAGGTAAGTGCTATTATTATCATGCCCATTTACAGATGGGGACACCGAGGGGCAGAGAGATTAAATAACTTGCCCAACGTCTCATGGGGAGTGAGGGGTGACACTGGGAGAAAAAGCCAGTCTGTTTACATATAATCACCAAGAGAGTTTCATGTAGCTGATGTCTTTTTCCAAGGCAAGTTTTAGGTGGAAGTCTCATACTGGAGACAAATTAAAGCCAGCTTCTGGTGACCAGGCTCCTCCCATCACATCTAGGTGCTCCCTTCTGCTACTCAGGCCCAGAGGGATACGGTTTGAAAACCACTGATTTGTCTAAGCCCCTTGTTTTCAGGAAGGATCATTGATAGGACGGGGTGGGGACCAGAGCAATGAAGTGGGCTCTTTGTTCCTGAACCTGGCTCCCTCCTGCAAGGGGTCTGAGCTAGGAGCTTGCGGGGTGGGGGGAGTGCCAATGAGCATGGTGGCAAGGAGGGAACAGCTTGGACTATGATAGAATACCTGGCAAGGCCCTTGGCCTGAGTGTTCCTATCCCCGTGCTCATTCTTGGCTCCCAGACTCTGCTTACTTTTTACACCTGCTTGGAATATTCTCCTGTCCACTTTCCATCCTTGAAAGTTTTTCTACTCTAGCAAAAGAAGCCCAGTGATAGTAAAAGAAATGAAATAAAGAGCTATGTTTTGTGAAATAGAAAAGAATGTATAGACAAATGGCTAAAGAGTCTGAAATTTGGTTCTTTGACAAGCCTACAAAGAAGCTGAAACTCTCCTGAACTGACGATGAAAAAAGGCACCAGTAGGGAACATCACTACAGAGCCTGCAGACACCAAGAAGAAAATAAGAACCTTATGCCAGCAACTTTAATTTAGAAGAAGTGGACGGATTTCTTAAAATCTAATTTACCAGATTGCAAGAAAAAAAATTTTTTTAAATCCTCAAACTATTTAAAAAATTGAGTCAGTAATGGAAAACCTTCCCACAACATATCCTCCAGTCTCCAGAAGTTTTAACAGCTCTTCCTCCAAGCATTCCAAGAACAAATAATTCTGATGTTACACAATCACTTCCAGGGAATATCAAAAGTGTTCACTCTTTGACTCATTTCATAAGTCTTTGACATAAAAACTTCTCAGGAACCACAAAAGAAAAGATTTCAAGCTTGTCCCTGCAGACACACATGCCATTCTTTTGTGGATCACATCAATGAGATTGCTTTGGGTTGGGTTTGGACATGGGGGAACCCTGCAGGGTGTTGGAAAGAGGGAGTAGTTAGGGTGAAGTACTGATTTCTCTGTTGCCTCCTTATACCTCTGCCTGGATGCAGCCCTCAACCAACTGTTTTCACTTCCTTTCCAGGTGGCCCTCTCTATGACTCTCTCCGTCCAGTTTTGGGGAACCACACTCTGTCCTTGCTCCTTCAGGTCCAAGGCTGGTCACCATGCTGTCACTAGCCTCAGAGTACCAAAGCAGCCCTATGGTTTCTCCACACCCAGCCCACATCTTGGTAAACAGCATTTTTATTAAACCCTCCTCAAATCATTCCAATTTCAGTGTTATCTATTTCTTCCTCACTGACATAGGTTTAGGTACCAGAAGTGGCTTCTGGTAATAGACCTTCTAAATGGGATTCTGGAATTGGGTTGCTCATATATTTTAGGAGCATAATAATGCAGCTGCTGGCATCATGATTACTTAAATTGTCACCAATAGTAGGATGGCAGACTGTGTTGTATCAAGCCCTCCAGGTGATTCTTAATGGGCACTAAAATTTGAGAACCGCGGGATTCCAGCATATCCCGTGGCCATCTCTGATCTGTAGTGAATAGCCACCAGAGAGCTCTTAAGGACGCTGGCCTCCTCTCACGGCCCCATCAAAGCATGCCTTGGTAAAGGAAGTGTCCTCTGGCCTTGCCCGGGAGTGCAGTTAGGGATGGCTAGGCAGCTTGCACATAATAGATCCTTTTCAATAGACCCACTTCCCTGAGACCTTAGACACCTTCCTAATGTCCCAGGGGAGTTCTGGCATTTCAACTTCATCAACTGCAGGCCTGTTTTAAAGCCTAGATTCCAATCAGCCAATCTAGCTAAATATTCATCATCCCCAAGTACTTGTGCTAGTGCATTGAATCCTGAATTCTGGATAAGCACATTCATGCCAATGAATTTAACCAACTGAGTCTTGTATGTTATTATCCTCTTACAATCCACTCCTACACATGCACCCCAAACTCTTCTCCAAATTGAGTGAGTGGGGGGACATTCAAACACTTCCAGCTGAAGGGACTCCTGTCTGTCCTTCCCTCTGCTTCAGGACCTATTATCTTGTAAGAAAATATGTTTAGGAGCCTGGGGTCTGGAGTCAACCAGACATGGATTTAAGTACTGTATTTGTCATTTACTGGTTATATGATTTGGAGCAAATTGCTTACCTCTCTGAGCCTCTAAGAGGAACTGATTTCTAATTATTACCTCATTGTGATGTTCTGAGAACCTAATAAGATAATGAGTGCATGCAAAGTGCTCAGTCCTGTGCCAGTAATTTCAATTTTGAAAAATTTTTATGTTCATTGAAGTATAGTTAATTTACAATGTTGTGTTAGTTTCTGGTATATATCAAAGTGATTCAGTTTTATATATATATATATGTTATTTTTCATATTCTTTCCCGTTACGGTTTATTACAGGATATTGAATATAATTCCTTGTGCTGTATAGTAGGACCTTGTTTATTTATTTTACATATAGTAGTTTGTATCTGCTAATACCAAACTCCTAATTTATCCTTCCCCCACCCCCTTTCCCCTTTGGTAACAATGTTTGTTTTCTATGTCTGAGTCTGTTTCTGTTCTGTAAATAAGTTCATTTGTATCATATTTTAGATTCTACGTATAAGTGATATCATATGGTATTTGCCTTTCTCTTTCTGACTTACTTCACTCTGTATGACAGACTCTAGGTCCATCCACCTCACTACAAATAACTCAATTTTGCTTCTTTTAATGGCTGAGTAACATTCCATTGTATATATGTGCCACATCTTCTTTATCCATTCATCTGATGATGGACACTTAGGTTGCTTCCATCTCCTGGCTATTGTAAATAGAGCTGCAACGAACATTTTGGTACATGACTCTTTTTGAATTATGGTTTTCTCAGGGTATATGCCCAGTAGTGGGATTGCTGGGTCATATGGTAGTTCTATTTGTAGTTTTTTAAGGAACCTCCATGCTGTTCTCCATAGTGGCTGTACCAATTCACATTCCCATAGGTAAATCTTAACTCCTAGATTCATTCTCCTCATCTACAAAATAGGGAGTTTTGACAAGTTCAGGGATGACAAATAGTTTTCAATAATTTATTAACTTAATAGATTGATGGCAGATAACCAGAAATGTTTCTTGGGGAAAAAAAAAAAGCCAAACCAAAAACTCCAGTGAGGCCTTACCTTGGGTTATCGAATGCAATGCTGTGATTGATTAGTGATGTCTGCCATGGGTACAGCAATAGAAAGTGGTACTACCTATATAACATAGTTGCTATTCCTGGATTAAATAATATTTAAACTTTAATTTAATTCATTAATGATTGTTTGCAAAGTATCTAGTCACAGACAAGAGAAGCTAGCAGGCCTGGCAGAGAAACTTCTTAGCTGTCAGCCCTAGGAAAGGCAGAATAGCATAGTGGTTAAAATTCTGAATTTGGATACTATGAACACTAGTTCATATCTGTATCAGAGAAAGCACAAGTTATATAACTTCTTTGTACTTCAAATTCCTTACCTATTCTTTATTTATGTGGAAATGGGGTTTATTGTGAATCTTAAATTATCTGATACCCAAAACTTGCTTTGCAGTGTGAGTAGCATATGGCAAGTGATCAATAAGCTAGCTGTCATCAATAGTCAAATAAGAAGGGTATCGTGTCTAGTACATGCTAGGAAGGGACCCAGAGTGTGGTTCTTGGTCTCTTGTACAAGTTCTCTCTGAAATTACTTCCAAACAAAGATATGTGGTAGGGATAGACCTCTGGGAATATCTGTGCTATAGGTGAGGAAAGAAAAAGAGTCTCCCAGAAGCAGAGAAGTGCAGTCCTGGGATCCTGCCATGAACCAGAAGAGTGGGCCCCAGAGGAGATGGGGGTCAGACTCCAAGCCTGACACACCAAGGGGCACCAAGGTCTTAATTCTACAGGGAGCTCAGAGATCTCAAGTGGTAAGTCACTTTGATTATGAAATTTCCCTCTCTTGTTTTGTTTTTAAACTGAATTTGAGAAATCCCATCATAAAAGTTAAAACGAAACTTTAGGTCATGCAAGTTCAGCAGCTGTTTTTTTCCAGCAGCTTGGCTGTGCTGTTTAAGGAAGTGTTCATTCTGCCCTTTCTCTTTCTTTTCTCCTCGGTGTCTTCCCAATGAGCATCTTCGTAACACAGTTTTGACAAGTCACCTATGGCTCAGTGGCTATGAAGGGGCACCTGAGGTCAGAAACAACCTCTGTGAATAGAGGGTCAGAAATGGGTACCCTGCGATTGAAATAGATCTGGATTCTTACACGGTTCTTTTTTTCTTTTTTTTGCGGTTGTGGCCTCTTACTGTTGTGGCCTCTCCTGTTCCGGAGCACAGGCTCCGGACACGCAGGCTCAGCGACCATGGCTCATGGGCCCAGCTGCTCCGCGGCATGTGGGATCTTCCCGGACCGGGGCATGAACCCATGTCCCCTGAATCGTCAGGCGGACTATCAACATCATTTGGTGGCTAGCGGATGAAATATTCATCTGTTCCCCGACCCCATCCACTTCCTGGAGAATCTCTGAGAGGTATAGGAGGTGGCTCCGGTATCTGGTCTCTCTCAGGTTTGGGTCTCTTCAGACCCAGATACGGAGGGAGTTTGTGGATAAAGATCTGCAGAGTAGAAGAAGAGGCGTATTGGAGGGGGCTCTTATGCTCTCAGACCAGAAGGGAAGCCGGCAACCACCCCCACGGCACGTGCCCATTCCTGCGCATGCGTGCATGCGTCCCACAGATGAAATGCAACTACACAGCCCAAGGGTTCTTAAGTGGGTTAGGAGGCATCCTGACTGGAAAAAAAAGTTCTGAGGGCTTCCACCCTGATAGTACCTCACCCTTAGAATGCTTCCTTGGGACCCACGATGGGCAGTATTGATGAAGAGAGTCTGGGATCTACGCAACGTCAATGATGGGAGGATAAAATTAATTGGGCAACGTTTCAACACTCAAAGACCTTGGCACTTTGACACTCTACCAGGAGTTGTAGTTCTCCCTCAGGTCTGTGAAAGGGAAGGTTGAAGTTGGTGGGAGGGAGGAGCGATACCTGGACAAAAAGCCAAATACTAGGATTGAGAGTTAACACAGGTTGGAGAGGAGATCTTCTTACCTGACGGACCCAAAGGGGCATTTGGTGGGTGTGGGGTGAGCGATGGTGTAGGTTGAGGTCTACGACGCTAAGGATGACTGAGAAGGTGACGAGGACCATGGTAAACATGAGGTATTTGATAATCATGGGGACAGACAGGGAGGTCTCAGGCACTTTGTCTGCCAGCAGCAGCAGGAACACAGTAAGGGTCAGCAGGGCAAAGATCGAGAGCCCCATCTTCTCTCCTTGGAGGACAGAGGGGAAGGCGGAAGGATTAGGCTTTGCCAGAAAGCAATCTCCCTGGCATAATCAGTGACCGTGTTTCCAGCCCACTCAAGGACAGGCTTTTGGAAGGGCCAACTGCATGCAAATAACTCCTACATTTATACCTCCAACCTGGACTGATTCCCCTAAATTCCACACTTGTATCCACCTGCCTACTTAACCTCTCCATTTGGGTGTCCACTAGACATCTCGAACTTCACATGTCCAAAACTTAATTCCCTCACCACCGACTCCCGCCATAGTCTTCCTCAGTTCACAAATGACAACTCGATCTTTCCTGTGGCTCAGGCAAAATCCCTTTGAATCATTCTCAGCTCTCCTCTCTCTCATCCCATATCCAATCCATACCAAACCCTGTTGGCTCTACCTTCAAAATATATCCTGAAACTGATGACTTATCACATCTACCACTACCATCCTGGCACAAGCCACCATTACCTCAGATCTGAGTTATTATAAAGGCCTCCTCTTTGCTTCATCCTTTGCCCCCCTGCTGACTGTTCTCAACAGAGCAGCCAGATTGACCCCGTTAAAATGTAAATCAGATCATAATACTCCAGTGGCTTCCCATCGCCTTTAGCATAAAAGTCCATACTGAAATCTACAAGGCCTTCCCATTAGCTCTCTGACTACATCTCATACTGTTTTCTCTCTTGCTTACTTCATTCAGTTATTACTTCACTGGTTATTTCTTGAATATGCAAGGCACACGCCCACCTCAGAGCTTTTTGCACTCACTGTTAACTCCTCCTGCTAATTTCTTCCCCCAGATATCTACCAGGGTCATCCTCTCACTTCCTTCAAGTCTTTGTTCAACTATTGATCAAACATTCCCTTTTTAGTGAGGCATTCACTGACCATCCTATTTTTAAATTGCAACCCCTGTGATAAACCATAGCGGAAAAGAATATGAAAAAATATATATATCTATAAATGAGTCACTTTGCTGTACAGCAGAAATGAAACACAACATTGTAAATCAACTATATTTCAATAAAATTGTTTAAATAAATAAATAAATTGCAACCCCTACCCCCATTCTCATCCTCCCCAAACCCTTTTCCCATTTTTCCGTCTTAGGAATTGACCTCTCCTAATATACTATCTAGGAATTCCCTGGTGGCACAGTGGTTAGGAATCCGCCTGCCAATGCAGGGGACGCGGGTTCGAGCCCTGGTCAGGGAAGATCCCACATACCGCGGAGCAACTAAGCCCGTGCGCCACAACTACTGAGCCTGTGCTCTAGAGCCCGCCAGCCACAACTACTGAGCCCACGTGCCACAACTACTGAAGCCCACATGCCTAGATTCTGTGTTCCACAACAAGAGGAGCCACCGCAGTGAGAAGCTCGTGCACTGCAACGAAAGTAGCCCCTGTTCACCACAACTAGAGAAAGCTCCTGCGCAGCAATGAAGACCCAACGCAGCCTAAATTAATTAATTAATTAATTAAAAAAATAATAATATACTATCCAATGGGTTTATTTATTATGTTTGCTGACTGTCTCCCCACTAGAATATAAACTTCATGAGAGCAGGGATTTTTGTCTGTTTTATTCACTGATGTATTCCCAGTGCCTTGCACATTACAGATGTTCAACAAATATTGTTAAATGAGTGAGTGGACCAACCCCTGTAGCAGGAACTATATAGCAAATCGAAGGATCTAAAAATGAAACCAAGTATATAAGAATATGCCAGGTGACTGGTTATTACTGTGGCATACAACAGGCACTGAAAACTTCATGGAAGGTATTGAAATAAGTAACTATTACGGTCTGTTCTACTTTAGTCCTGTAATATTGGGTTCCAAGATTTGCCTTGCTCTAGGAAGAAGGAGAAGTTACATGTGGAAGTGTGTTCTAGAGATGCATCACTCTCCTTCCCTAGACTGAGAGAGGGCTTGAGTACAGAGAGAAGGAAAGCGTGTGTTTTTTGTTTTTTGTTTTGTTTTGTTTTGTTTTTCAGGCCACAGCAGTGAAAGCCCAGAATCCTAACCACTAGGCTACCAGGGAACGCCCAGGAAAGCATGTTTTGAATGTGAGAGCTTAGGATATCAGTCTCTGGATCAGACTAGTACTAAGCAGGGTTGGAACAGCAGCACTGCCTCTCTCTGTGTAACGTCAGGTGAATGACTGAAACTCACTTAGCCTCTGTGAAATGGGCAGACAATTCAGTACTTCCCTCACAGAGTTGTGAAGATTAGAACTGAGTTAATATATGTAACACATTATTTGTATTATCTTATAGCAAGTGCTCCAAATTAGAAAAGACTATACCTACACTTACACAAAGCTTACAGAGTACCAGGCATAGTTCTATTAACTCAGTTAATCCTCAAAATAGTCCTATGTGGGAGGGACAACGACTGTCCAATCTCCACATCAGGACACTAAGAGATTAAGGAATTTGCCCAAGGTTACTCTGTTAGCATATTGTGCTGTCTCCCAGAGAAATGTTGGCTATCATTTCCAAGGAACATAGGAGGTTAAGGGACTAGTAGGCGGCGTTTGACAAGTGGGGGAGGGAGGATGCCAGGAATGGGGAAAGGGAAAGGAAGCGTTAGCTGAGCCTGGGAGTTTGTTGGTCAGAGGAGTGGCAGTTCCAAGGATGAGATCCTAGGATTCTGAAGGGAAGAGTTCAGAAGTTACTGGGTGCAGAGAAGTGAGCAGCAGAGGGGAGGTAGAGCTTCAGGTTGGAGGGGAAATCTGGATGCAGAGGCAAAGGCTCTTCCTGAAAGGAAAACCTGGGTGAGATTGCTGAGGCACAGTTCATGAAGGCTTGAGTTGGCAGGAAAACCTTCCCTGTTTTATGGGTGAAGAGCAAGAACCTGAGCTATTGGTAAGAAGGAGTGCTGGACCCCTTCCCCTCTTACCTGCATCTGGTGGCAGGTAGAAGACGAAGATGGCCAGAAGAGTGATGAGGATGCATGGGGCAATGACGTTGACCAGGTAAAAGAGAGGCTTCCGGCGAATGATGAGGTAGAAGGTGACTTCTTCACGCCGTCTTTCCCCCCCTCCCCTACGATCCACTGGAGGCTGGATTAGCCGAGAAGGCTTGTGAATAATCTTCCATTGACCATTCTCTTGGGGGGAGTGGGGGGAGAAGAGAAGGTGACACAGATGTGGAACCTGTCTTTGTTGGTGCCAGATACGGCTTACTTTTCTTTTTTTCTTTCTTTCTTTCTTTTTTTTTTTTTTTTTTTTGCCTCACAGCGCCACCGCGCTGCTTGTGGGATCTTAGTTCCCCAACGAGGGATTGAACCCGGGCCCTCAGCAGTGAAAGTGTGGAGTCCTAACCACTGGACCGCCAGGGGATTCCCAGATATGGCTTTCTCTGCCACATCCTAGAGCAGGGGGGACTGATGTAATAAGGGGCTAGCTATGGTCCCTGGGCTGGACAGCCCATCTCTAATAAATTTGAGCAAGTCTCAATTTCCATAACCACAAAATATAGACAGTTATACCTATCTTGCTGAACCCACAGGGACTCACTGAGGGCGTATATTTATCAGCCTGTCAGAAACTGGAAATCGTAAAGCCCATGGACATGGGAGCCAAGCCCACTCACCAATAAAGGTGCCTTCATGAATGTGCACTTCCTGCCGCTCCTGCCCATCGGGACCCAAGCCGGTCTGCAGACTGACTTCTGAGCTGTCATAGCTATAGGAACTGAACACCATGGTGCAGTTCTGCCAGTCAGAGGGGAAGTAGGTGACCTGGATGGAGTGGAGAGTCACTAGAGCTGCCAGAGAGCTGGTCAGGGCTGGGGGAGTTGGGGAGGTCACAGGGCAGACAGGGGTCAGAGGATATGGGGCACTAGGGAGATAGGGACCACCAGGGGGAGATCACAGAGAAGTGGAGTCACAGAGGAATAAGAAGGTTATGCGGGGAGGTCATGGACAATGGAGGGGGGCGGTCACTGAGGAAGACTGGAAGTCAATGAAAGTGGACAGAGAAGATGAAACTCAACGGAAAATCAGAAGGGTAAGTGAGACGTGAGGGTCATGGGGATTATGGAGGAGGGATATGAGTGAGGGTTTCTAGGAGCGCCTTGAGCTTCCCAGGTGGGGCCGGACACCTGGATGCTGCAGCTGCTGCGATAGATGCCCGGCGGCTGCCAACGCACGGAGCCGTCGGAGGACACCGTGACGCTGATGTCCAGAGCAACATCAAAATTTCCGTCGTTGCTGCCGGGAAAGAATCTTCTCATCTGGGATCAGGCCCCTCCCTCCGGAGGCCGCGCCCCTCCAGAGGCCCTTCCCCACCTCCCAGACTCTGGGAACATCCTTACTTGTTTAGGACCACCACGTCTGGTAGCTACACATATTCGGCAGTGATGCGGAGTGAGTCGATGCCCTCTTGCTCCTCAGGGTCCCAGCTCAGCCTGTAGTCAGTCCACTCCTAGGGAAGCAGAGGCTGAGGGGCCGTCTGGGGCTGGAGGCTGGAAGGAGTCTTGGGATGTGCTGAGGAAGCCCGGGCAGGGAATGCAAGGGAGGAGAGCCACGCAGGCATGGTCTGTGGTTCTGGAGGCCGGGGCTCTGTTTAAGACTCCACCTGCACTCTTTGGGACCCTATCAACTAATTTCCCCTTCTCTCTCATCGGGCCCCAATTTCTTCTTTCTGTAAAAACGAGGGGGTTGCACGCTAGCCTCTAAAACAGTGGCTTTCAAACTGCAGTTAACGACCCTTTTCATAGGTCCGGAATCAAATGAGTGGCCCCAAACCAGTGTTTTAAAAAATTTAGAATGAAAAATGCATGGAATGCAGCTCCCATAGCAAACATAGGTATTGTTTCCTGAAGCTTCTGTTTCAGTTATAAATGTGTTTTCTGAGGTCGTGATGCAAAAAAAAAAAAATCTTACTGCGCGGAACATTCGAGGAAATTGTAAAGGCAGCGGGACGCCCGCCCTTTCCCACCCTGCGCGGGTCTCCGTACCAGGTCTAAGTAGACCTTTGTGCTCATCTCCTCATCCTTCTCGTTCTAGAAGGGAAGAGTTTAAAGGGTAGATATGATGTCAGTGTAGAGAAATGAGGGGCTCGGTGGGTAAACTCTCCCTGGAAACTCCCCTCTTTTACTGCGTCGCACCCTCTTGGGTTCAAGCTCCACCTCCTATAAACTGCATTGGCTTAAGCTCCGCCTCTATCTCGTAAACTTCCTGCTGGCCGTACAGCCAGCCAGTTCATTTACCAGTCCCGGCCCCGGCCGGAGTGAATCTCTGCCCACTGTTGTTTATTGACCCTGTCCGGCACCAAGGTCCGCCCCAGCCTGTGACCCCGCCTCAAGGTCCGCTCTCCGGCCTGTCCATCGAGGTCCGCTCTCCGGCCTGTCCATCGGCCCCAGCTCCACTTTGAGATCCGCCAACAGGCCAGTTCATCATCCTGCCCGGCTCAATCCTGGCCCGTCCAGCACCCACGCCCACAGCTTGTCCATTGGTCCGATTTCGACCCAATCTCTACTAACGGCCCGTCAGTCACCCAGCCTGGCCTCGCCCCGGACCCCGCCCCCGGTGGTCCCTGGGTTCCGCCCTGCCTAAAGCCACGCCCCCCAGCCAGCTAGTGGGCCAGACCTCAACTCCCCGCGTGCGCCCTCACCAGGCTGATTAATTGCGCTAGGCTGAGACCAATGCTGACCCCGACGCGGTCTCCCACCTCCCGCGCCGGCCTCACCGAGCTATCATAGCCCGAGCAAAGTTTCTCGCGGAGTCGGCCCTCCGCCTCTAAGGCGCGGGCGCCTGGAGGAGGAGAGAACTGAGTGAAGCCGTGGTGCCCGGCCACGACCTCTGGCCCTGTCACTGCCCCTTTGAGGCCCAGACTTACCCGGGGCGAACGGCGCCCCCAACGCCCCCAGCAGCAGCAGCGCCCCTGGGGTCATAGCCCGCCCGCGTCAGTGAGACCGCTTGGGTGAGCCGCCAGGACAGCCAGCGCAGGGGAAGTGACGAGGCGCCCATGAATGTGCACCTGTTATTGGGGGGCAGCCGCCAGCCTACCCGCCCCGCCCCTGGGACTTGATCCCTCCCCGAGCGACTGCCAAAGCCTGCTACCCACAGATGGCAGACAACACTTCAATTGTATAAATCGTCTTTAATTGAGAAAGCATGGAGTGGACACTGGTCCCCTGGGAGCAGAGCCTTTTTGGGTACCTAACACACAGCTGAGGTAAAGCAAGTTCTATTCAGTTAGAAGCTGGAGGGGTGTATGAGGTCTAGAGACCAAGAGGCCCTCACCCTCCTTGGCCTGACCTGTAGGGGAGAAGGATGGGACTTATTGCTGAATAGGTGTCTCCTCATTTGAGGGGGTTCAAAGCTATGTCCCATTTGTCTTTTTTATTCTAGACCCATTACCCTAAAGACCTCAGCTTTAAAGGGGACCTGGAAGGAATTCCTGCTGAGGTAGCTAAGTGTTCATGTCCCCCCAACCCAGGCACAGGTCCAGTCATGCCATGGTTCTGGCCACTTTCCCATCCTAGCTGCCCTTCTATGAGCCAGGGATTCCTTCCAAAACTCCTCTGCCCTTCCTCAGCCTCTGTTCCCTGGCAGGGCCCCAGCTGAGTTGCAGGAGCTAGAAACTGCATGTAAAAAATAAGGTGAGCATTCTATAGGAAGAATGAGAGTTTTGGAAAATTGTCTAGGGAAAACAAGAAGTTCTGGATGATCCATCCAGAACTTAGTTCTTTGTGGATCATAGCTGGGTCCTTTCCAGAGCTCCTGCTTAACAGGTATCACGAGAGAAGGTGGGAGCGTGGGTCTAGAACTCTTACTCTAAACCAATAACATGCCTATATAGGCTCTAGTTCCATCCTAGAGGGAAGGGCTGAGAGTCGGGGTCTATGTCCTAGAGCTGAGATTCAGAAGGAAGTATGGCTCCATATGTGTCTAGAACACCACGCTCTAGAATTGGGTGTCTCTGGGGTAAGAAAGTTAAACCTGTGGTGATCTGAGACTGGCCCAATTCAGGCCAAGACCAACAGCTGGACAGGGCCAAAATCCAGCCTTTCTCTAGTTGGAAAACAGGGGTCCATCTGGGTGAAGGACAGAAGCCTGATGGATCCAGAACAGAGCCTGGCAGCATGCCTGTGTTCCAGCACAGACCCTGGGTGCAGAAATGGCCCTGGCTGCGGTGCCTGGTGTTCCAGAACCTGTCTGGAACAAGGCAAAAGGTGGAGTAGTGAAAGAAGGAAACTAATCCTGAGCTGCAGTGGACCTATAAGTCTATGGCTTGGTGGCCATGAAAAGGGCAAAGGGCTCCAGGACCTGGCTGAGCCCGGGGTGGGGAAGATTTATGCCCCAGTTTTGTCAGTTTTGGAACCCCCCGCGCCATCTCGGGAAAAGGCTTTGGAGGGTGTGAGTGTGGAAGGAAAGAGGTGATCAGCCAGGACCATTGTCAGACATCCCCCTCTCTGACCCCTTTCCCGGGCCCAAGGATCTAAGGGTCTCAGCAGCCCCGGAAGCCATGGCCGGCCCCTAGGCTCCCTCAGGGTAGAGCACCTGGTGGGACGTGGCTGCTCAGGGCATGAGTGTGGCAGCAGGGGTGAGAGCAGGGCCAGAAGCAGGGCTGGGAGATAGGCTGTGGTGGTGGCGAGTGCAGGGAGCCTCCAGTCCGGGGACTACATGGCAGAGGCCAGGGGGACTGGAAGGGGAGGTCTCAGGGACACTGTGGAGAGAAGGCCCCTCAACCTGTCCTGTCTTGTCGATCCGGGGACGGCTGGCGCTGGCTCCGGTTCCAGGCTCCTCCCTCCCTGTACCCCACAAGCGGAGCTTCCCCCCACGCCCGGCTAGGCGTCCCGGACCCCAGGAAGGAGTGAGGGTGTCTCCGCAGAGCGCCCTCGTCTGGCGAAGTGAGCACTGGGCCTGGCGGCTGGATCAAGCGGGGCGGCGGCGGCGGCGGCGGCGGCGGCGGCGGCGGCGGCGGCGGCGGCGGCGGCGGCGGCGGCGGCGGCGGCGGCGGCGGCTGTGGGAAGCGGCGGCGGCGGCGGCGACAGCGGCTTCCCCCTCCTCCGAGAGCCGGTCCGGGGGCGGGGCAGGGGGCGTAGACGCCGGGAAAGAGGGGGAGGTGAAGCTGGGCGGGCGGAACCCCGGGGCTCCTTGGAGGCAGGGAGTGGCGACGGTCTTAGAGACAGGCGGAGCCGAGGCAAGGCCGCATGTCTCGCACGTCTCGGGGTTCAGAGGAGGAGGGACAAGGAGGCGACTCCACTGAATGGAACTCTGGATGGGGGGAGAGGTTGGGCTTAGATAGATGGAATGGCGGATGCCCCGAGAATGGAGAAAGGGACCCTACTGCCCGGGATGGAGGACAGAACTGGATGAGGAAGGTGGGGGGAATAACTGAAGAGATAGCGGTGGTGGTGAGGTCTAGCCTGGGGTGAAATCCGGCCTCCTTAATGTCTCTGCTTTTGTGTGAGACAAATTGGTCAGTCCCTGGTCTCCATACCTTTCTCCTTTACACGTTTTTTCAGCAAATATATTACCCCCATCCCTACTGACTCCTAGGAGAAAAGACCATAAGAACTGGCGGGAGATGGATGCCAGAGGCTGCACCGGAGTGGGAGGGGTGCTGACCACAGATTTGGAAAGTGGAGAGGCCAGAATGGAACGACCTGTGCCAGGGATGGGGCGGGAGGAGGGTGGGAGGAAGCGGAGGAACCGGCGAGGAGGCCTTGTAGAACGGGCTCTTCGGGCCCAAAGCGCTCAGCCTGTCTCCCAGGTGAGGGGAGAGCAGTCCCTTTCACATCCCGCTGGCCAACAGAAGCACATTCCAGGTTAGTAGGAACAGCGTCTTTAATGGGCCCCGCCTCCCACGCCCGCTAAGACGCCCCCCTTGCGTGCAGCCTTGGCCTCTTCCACAGCGGCGCGCAGGGCGCGGGCAGGGCCAACGCCCCGAGCAGCGAAGCGGCGCCGTCCCCCGCACGGAGCTTTTGGCCACTCAGAAAATAGTGGGGCAGCGTCCCGGCCTCGAGCACCCGGCCCAGCTCATCCAGCAGCCCGAGGCAGCAGGCGCCCGCATTCTCGGCTCGCGCCAGATAGGGCGCGGGCAGCCGCTCACACGCCCAGTAGAGCAACGTCCGCAGGAGGTAGGGCGTCGCGACCCTAGTCCCGGCCACCAGAGGGCGCAGCAGCGCCTGGGCCGCCGCGTGCCCTTGCAGCAGGGGAACGGATATGCGCGTCTTGAGCGCCAGCTCTTGGCAGGCGAAGCAGAGCTGCCAGCCGGAGGCGTCCGGCCGCTCTGTGCCGCCGCCGCCGCCGGGCACCAGGTAGAAGGAAGACGACTCCGAGGCCAGCGGGCCGGCCCACGAGTGGCTCCGAGGCCCCTGGGGCCAGCCGGCCACGGACACCACGGGGATCAAGTCGAAAAGCAGGAGGCGGCGCGGGGGCCCGGGCGTAGCCAGGAGGATGGTGGTGACCCCCGCGTGGCGGGCTGCGTGGACCAAGCGCGGGGCACCCGGAACCGGAAACGGGGACTCAGTGACCGCAGCCAGCGAAGCAGAGAACCAGGCAGCCACCTGGGCGGGGCACAATGTGGGCCATGCCTCCGGAGCCTCCAACGGCTGTGGCACTGGGCTAACGTCGGTTGCTTTGGTGACGTCACCATTCGTTTTTTTCAGTGGTGAGGGAAAGCCAACATCGGTTACGTCTTGTTGAGGCAACTCTGGCACTGAAACATTACTAGGTGAGTTTTCCAAAGACTCGTGTGCCTCAGGCTCAGTGACGTGTAAGCTGGTCCACAGAGATTTGCGGATCCTTGGGAGTTTCTTTGCTTTGGGCTGGGTGGATCGAATCACGTCCTCCTGGGACTGGGGGTCCTAGGCAATCCTGCCATGCCTCCCGGACCGAGGTTCCGCGTACCTGCTCTGGGAGGAAGAGCCATGTGTAACAGGATCCCACGTCCGGTTGCAGCTCCTGCCCAGTGCCATCTAGCGAAAGCACGGGCACCAGGAGTGTGAAGCCGGCGTCGTAGTGAGGTCCCCGAGCGTAGGGACCTAGAGGCGCAGGCCCCAGATCCAGGGAGCCCTCGCGAATCCCGCAACGAAGTTGCAGGAGCTCTGCCTGAGGAGGAAAGCGAGGGTCCCGGCGGTGAACGAGACCTAAGGAAAGAGAAGGGACCGTAAAGTCGTGATCCAGAGCCGGGGCGGGGTGAGGCGGAGCTGAGATGTGCAAGTTCCCGAAGGCTGGGAGGGTTACTTACCAAGCAAAGAGAAAACAAAGTCCTTGGCCTGGAGGAGATCTGGTCCTGGATTGGGACCTTCACTCCAGCTCGCCTGCACACCCAGCTCCTGGATCAGCTGGGTTAGTTCTTGCAGCTGCGCCGCAGAGCAGAAGTCGATGTCCGTGAGCGGCCGGGCTGGGGCTGGGGGCGGTGGGCCCCACCAGGGAGCACTCCCCCAGACCGCGGAAGCCATATGGCTCTGTCGTTTGGGGGCTAGGAAATACACAGACGGGAGGAAGCCCAGACGGGCCGTACCTTTTGCTGCGGAAAACTGGCCCCCGTTCTTTGCTCTTCCAGAGGCCAAGAGGGTTCCCAAGACACAGTCCGCCAATGGGTCTGCAGACGAAGGGCCCTAAATTTAGTCTTGAAAGAGAACAAATAAATACCTCCTCCGTCCTTGCCCTTTTCTCATATGCTGGTCCCCGCCCGCATGGAACGGTTCACCTGACTCAGCCGGTAGAAAGTAGCTGTTTGGCCCCTCCTAAGGAATGCAATAGCCTCCTTCGCTGCCCCTTGTCTACGTCCACTTACCTCTTTTTCAGAAGAGGCTAGTGGTTTGCGGCTTCCCTCTTAGGGTTAGCTACAAAGGCTGGGAAGAGAATGGATAGGAAGATTCAACAGGTAACTTCTTCCTGCTGCCTGTAAGGCCACGCCCTTAAATTATAACCACGCCCCTTTCTGGAGACTGTCGGGGTGGTTCCGGACCAGCCCGGCCTCCAGTCAGAGTTCAGTCACTCCTTTCGCTCTGCAGAGATCTCGCGGCTATCCTGGGAGTTGTAGTTTGTCTTCAAAGCTACCAGGGCGTTGGGGCCACGCCCCCACATCCTTTCCTGTTCCGTTGAAGTAGTGCCTGATGGAAGCTGTAGCTTCTATGGAGGTAAGCTATTCTGTGTCTTTATGATAAACTATTCTGTGTCTTTACAAGGCCAGGTGAACTGCACAAACACTCCTTGGGGTCAGAACAGAGGCCTAATAGGATGAATCTGAATAGCAAACCATAATGAGGGACATACTCTAGGGCATGCGGAGAAATAAGGGACTCTATATCTCACTTGGGAGTAGAGGAGCCCTGGTCATTTAAATCTAGAATGGTTCTTGCATGCAATTATAACTTCACTTTAGAGATGAGACTGCAAGCCTAGAAAGGTTGCACATGACTTGTCCAAGGTCAGAGCTGAGCCAGAGAGGTGTTGGAAATGGGCTCTCCAGCTGGGACGTATCTCCTTGGAATCAGTGGTGGTAACGTTAGACAAGAACACACCGATAGTGTGCATGTAGTGACCCAGGGATGGACATCTGACTCAGGGAAGGGACATATTAGTGTTGCCCACCTCAGACACACAAGTGGTGGCAGGGAAAACGCTTTGGAATCTCGCAGCTTATGTGTGTATACAGAAGAGTTATCAGGACTGAAAATCAAGTCCAGAGGAAACTCCAGCTGGGCTAGGGCAGGGCAATGCAAAATTATCAGGGGAAGGAAATGGCTTTCAGCGACCAGTGCTATCATGGACACAGCTTAAGTCCAGGATGAAACTAGGAGCCAGAATAATAGGACAGAAAGATAGGACACCAGAGACACACTCACAGATTAGATCAATGCACACTGGACCAGGAATTCTTACATGCCTTTTACCCAGGGGTCTGTCTCCACACTGAACTGGGACTAAGTCCATGGGCAAGAAAATTAAGTGGAGACACCTCGAAATATTTAGAGGCCTATGAAGGAGGGTACCCTCAGAATCCAGGGCTCAATTTGGGGAGCCTAAAACACAAGGTTTCCTAGTCACTGACAAAGAGAGGTCTTCTTCCTCAGTAACCAAGAGCCCCAAACACAGCCCAGAATGGGGGAGGCAAGTTTCCATACATCTGGTCGTGACCCAAGAGACCAGATGAGGAAAACTGAAGCCTGGGCTCTTTCTCACAGTCTGGGGAAATCAGGCACTGGGTGTCCATCCCCACATCTTACCTCCTCCCTAAAAAGTTCTCTGGGCTCTTGGGGAGCTTTAAGATGCTGGGGGTGGGTGACAGGGAAAGGGAAATTGCTCTAAACTCTAAAGCACTGCTCTCCAATAGCATTTTACATGATGATGCAAATGTTCTAAATCTGTGCCGCCCAATGCAGTAGCCACTAGCTCCATGTACCTACTGAGCCCTTAGAAGGTCGTGGCTCTGAGGAACAGAATTTTTTTTTTTTTTTGGCCAAACCATGAAGCTTGCGGGGTCTGAGTTCCCCGACCAGGGATTGAACACCAGCCACAGCAGTGAAAGTGCCAAGTCCCAACAACTGGACCGCCAGGGAACAGAATTGGATGCCAGGGAAATTCCGCTCCCTGAGGAAGAGAATTTTTAACTTTTCAACTTAATTTTTAACAGAATTAATTTTCCTTAATTTTAACTAATTTACATTCTAATAGGCATTTGGCTAGTGGCTACTGTAATTGACAATGCAGCTCTAGGGCCTTGGGGATGACGGATTCAGCTAGACAGCGATGGAGGGAAAGCAGGGATAGTTTAGGTCCTCATCAGGCCCTGTGGGATGGGGCTGGGGTGCATGTCCTCAAACAACCACAGAACACTTCTCGTCTCTTTATTCCTCATGCATATCTGTCCCCTCTTTTGCTAAGTTGCTCATCACACACTGATATCCCCACTCCTTGATGGTCTCAGGTGAGTTGTTGGAGGTCTCTCGGTGAAGGCGCCTGGGAGACAGAGCTTCTCACTTGTCCCTGCCTGCTCTGAACTGTCTCTGGCGGGCGTCAAAGACCACATGCCCGAGCCGGGTGCCTGACCCAGGACAGTAGGGCTTCCAGCTGGTTTTGGGAGGCGTAGACATCTGGCGATGGTTCTGGCAGGCTGGAGGAACTGTATCCATGGGGTGGTACACCCGTTCTTGGCCGCCTACTCGCTGGGAGGGTGATTGCAGCACAATCAGCACAGGTACCTCTGAGCAGGTGAGCAGGTCATTGTAGGCCACCTGAGCCTCGGGAGAGCAGGAGTTCTGACTGGGTGGGATAGAAGTCCATGGTATGTGCTGCCCTGCATCCTTGTGGAAGTCAGGATTTGGGATAAGGCATGAGTTGTTATGGAGGCCTGATCTCTGGGATAAGCCAGAGTACTGAGTAAGGGCTGGACCCTTATGGGGGCCAGGAAGCTTGTGGAGGCCTGGATCTTGAGCAAGGCCTGTGTTCTTGGGGAGGCCTGGGTCTTGGATAAGGCCTGGACTCTTGTGGGCGCCTGGGTTTGTGGTAAGGCCTGGGTTTCTGGAAACTCTGCAGACTTTGGAAGGGCCTGGGGTCCTTGGGAGGACAGAGCCTTGGTTGAGGCCTAGAGTCTCATAAAGTTCAGGGGGTTGGGCCTGGCTTGGGGTTTGAGAAGTAGTGGATAACTGGGGAGGGATGGGGCCCTGGGAAGAGAGGACAGACTGAGAAGACTTGGAGGTTGGGGGAAAGGTGGGGGGTTGTATTAAGGTGGAGGGCTTCTGGTGGTTGCTGTGTTGATGAAGGACCCAGGATCTGGGAGAAACAAGAGGTAGATAAAGAGTGCATGGTGGAGGCATGGTGCATGGTGAGCTCTGGGCACTGTTTGGAGAATGGAAGCAAGGTTGAGAAGGTACAGCATCCTTGGAGTACAGGGATTTGGGGTAGACTGGAGTCTGGGGGTCCGTGTTTCTCTTCTCAGACCTGCAAGGAAGGAAGCTGCAGTAAGGGAAGGTCTTGGACTGTACAAAGTTGTCTTTGGCATCATTTGAGATCTTCCATTCCATATTCCCCAACTCCAGGTAACCCAGTATGGATGCTGTGGAGGGCTTAGCACTGTCCCCACTACATTGCTTGAGTGTTTGTTCAGCTGTACCAGAGCTCACCAGACCATGCCCCTCTTGGGGCCTGGAGAGGGTACCCAAGTCCTTTCTGGAATACCCAGAGTTCTGAGGGGGACACACATGGAATAAGTTCTGCTTTACCCTGCGGTCATCGTAGACCACACGGCCGGAGGAGAGGCCTTGGCTGAAGGCAGACAAGGTAGAGGGAGTAGAATCTAGGATGGGGGTAGGGGTGGTGGAAGGGACTGGAGTGGTCGTCAGGGCCATGACCAGTGCTGGGACAGAGGCTGTGGCAGAGATCGGGACAGGGGCTGGTGTAGGGGCTAGGGCAGGGGTAGTAGCAGGGGCAGAAGTTGGCGGAGGGACTGGTGCAGAAGTTGGGGGAAGGACCAGAGTGTTGGCATGGGTATAGGTCAGATGAGCATGGGTCAGGGTGCAGACAGAGGTGTGGCCCAGGGACTGGGCTGAGGCATGTGAGGGGGCCTGGGCTTGGGCCTGGGCTGGGGTATGGGCTGAGGTATGCTCAGGGCCATGGACCTGGGCAGGGCTGTGCTCAGGGGTGAGGGCTGGGGAGGGGTTCTGGGCCTGGGGGGTGGTGTGCTCAGGGGAGTGGAATGTGGAGCAAGTCTGGGCCTGAGGTGGGGCGTGCTCAGAGGGGTGGGTGGAGGAGAAGTTCTGGGCTTTGGCAGGAGTGTTCCCAGTGGGGTGCACTAGGGAGAAGGCCTGGGCCCGGGCGGAAGTGTGCTCATGGGCGTGGCCTCGGGAGCAGGTCTCGGAAGTGGGGGGTGTGCTCAGTGGGGTGGGCTGAGGAGAAGGTCTGGGCCTTGGCAGGAGCATGCGCAGGGGGCTGAACTGGGGGGCGGGTCTGGGCCCGGGCTGGGGCCTGGGCTGGGTCAGAGTCTGGGGTCTTAGTCTTGCTCTCTTGGGGCAGGCGGAGTGGAACCACGTCCACCTTGCTCATCCTGCGGAGCTTCGAAGATGTCTCTTACCCGGAGTAAAAGTTGGCTTGGGACTTTAAGGCTGTGACCGGAGGGGCCTCCCCAGCTCCCACTACCCGCTTCTTCCGCAGTCTCCGTGGAGCCTCCGTGGAAGCCCCAGCCCGTCCACACTGAGGCGGCGTCCAGCGGCACTTAGAAGCCTTCTCATCTTTTGTGTATCGTATCCGGGAGTCAAGGTGGTTTGGGTGCCCGAGCAGGAAGCTTGGGCGATGGCGGAAGCGGGCAGAAACTCTTGAGCGCAGGTTCTTGGGATCCACGGAGCAGCGCCTGCGCATGCGATGGCTGCCTACACAGCTGGCTTGCTTGTCTGCGGGGAAAGGCGAGATGGGTCAGGGCCTGGGTTTCTGAGGGGCTGAGAATCAAGGCAGGGATAGAAGAAAGGGGACAGGCCGACATCCCCTGAGCCCACACTGGCACCCACTCACCTTTGGGGAAAATATTATTGAAAAGTGCCCGCAAGAATCTCTTCAGATGCCTCCAGAGCTGAGGAAAGAAGGGGAGTGGGGAGGCCGGGAGCAGGGTGAGCCCTGAAATCCAACCCTTGTCCAGCCACACCCCAGCAGCCTTCCCACCTCAGCCCCTTCAAGACCCCAGGGCTCCCCCAACCCCGCTGCCCAGATCCTGCCCTGACCATAGTCACTACGTTGATCCACACGATGAGGAAGATCAAGCTGACCAGGAGCAGAAGAATTGAGTCTTCTTGCTCCTGGCATTTCCTGGGGATGGGGCCAGGGGACGGCTCGGCTCCGTAGCAGGTTCGCTCACCCATGGCCGCGGGTCCCAGGACTGCCTGGGCCCCCTGCCCTCCACTTTTAACTGGGAGTCAGACTGGGTCATAATGGGGCAGGTGGTGAGGTCACAGTGAGGGAGGGGGATTCCCTGGTAACCAGGGTGGCATTCCCTGGTAACCAGGGTGAGGTAAGCTGAGCCTGGACAGTCAAACAGGGCCTGTAGGCTGGCACACCTCCCCTCGAGCGGTCAATCATTCGCTCACAGCCCGCTGACTCACTTGTTCAAATGACACATTCCATCTCTTGGCTCCTCCTGAGACTAGGAAGACCTTGGCCTCAGAGCCCTGCGGATGGCCTGGCTGGAGTCCACAGCCTCAGCCTTCTTCATGCCCTTCACTGGGCGTGGAGCTGGACCTGCCCAGATGTGGAACCTCCCAGTTTGAAGCAGCTTCTTGTATGAGGCTCTTTGGGGACAGAGACAGCTGAGACACAGAGGAGGTGCCCAGAGACCAGTGGTTTGGAGTCTGCAGCTGCAGATCTACTTAGTGCATGGTATAGGACCAGGAGGGGCCTGCTGGCAGGACTGTGGCCACTAAACCAAGGGGACCCTCAGGCCAAGAAGGGGACACTGGCTTCTTATTGCAGGAAGCCAAGGGCAGGGACCCAGGCTGGTAGAAGGAGTGGTGCTTCCAAGCCACAGACCACCAGTGTTTCCTGGACTCTGGCGCTCTTTATTGCTCTCTCCATGCCCTGCCGCCCCCGCCCCCCATTTGCTGCTAGTCAGTTCATTTTTCCAGTCTGGCTCCCATGCAGAGAGGGCCTCGAGGCCGAGGTGGAAGGTAGCAGCGAGTTGGCCCGTGCTTGGCTCTCCTGCGGTTGCCGCTTCCGCTCCAGGCTGTCATACACCTGGTAGTTGGCATTGCCCCCCGGGTTCCGCCTGAGTGGCATGAAGGTGGGCGGGGGTGGTGGGTGCTCGGTAGCCTGGACGTCGGGCAGGGGCTGGGAGGGGCGGAGGAGCAGCGCTGAGCTGGGAGCCGGGGCCCGCTGGTACGAGGCCTCGGCCAGCACCGTGAGGGAGGCGGAGGTGGCCAGAGGGCACCGCACGGGCAGCATCTCGGCCCATTCGGCCGCCCGGCGCCGCACCTCGTGGGGATCCCGGGAGTACTTCAAGTGTCCCGTGGAGGGGTGCGGGCTGCGGTTGGGTTGGCTGTGAGCACAGCTGGGGAGGCTCCGTCCGTGGCCAGTGGGGAGTTGCGCTGCCAGGCTTCGGGCCGGCAGCCCCGAGGCACCAGAGCGGATGGAGGCTCAGAGCCCTCCAGACCACTCCGCCGCTGATCCCAGGAGTCATACGGGAGCTGGCCCCTTGAGGGGTAAGTGCTGTGTCCCCCAGGGACCCACGAGGGGTTAGGGGGCAGCCGTCGGGGAGGTGGTGGAGACGAGGTCCACTGGTCAGCCTCCACGTTGCCCCAGATGCGGGTTGGTGAGCAGGGGGCCCCGAAGGACTGCAGCCTTAGCTCGGACTTGGCCTCCACACGCTTGGCCATGCGGCGCAGCTCGGGCGACAGGTAGAGACAGGGTGGTGGCAGGCTGGCCAGTATCCCACCCTGGCGGCCCCAGAGGCCCACGTTGGAGGGCAGGCCCATCTGCTGGTAGAGCCCTCCCCAGCACCCCCACGGGTACTTGGGTTGTGGGAAGGAAAGATCATCCTCCTCCTCCAGGTAGGAGTCCGGGTCCTCCCGATCAGAGGAGGGCATCGGCCGCAGCTGTGACCATCCCGTGGCTGCGATGCGGCCTACGGCAGCCTGAGCAGCTGTAGGGGAATTGTCTGCGGTTCTTCGGCCTCCGCTGGTGGCTGCCGGGGCGGCGGTTGCAGCTGCGGCTACGGTTGCCGAGATGATGGTAGGAGGACGGGGGTAGCAAGCGGGCCGGGCCATCTTCACTTCCACAGGGTCCAGGGTGCAGTGGATGTGGACGTCTTGGGCCTTGGCTGGAGGATGTTTGGGGGAACTTTCACAAGCCTGCGAGATGTCATCTGGCGGAGGCGAGAGTCCGTGAGGGCAGGGCAAATGTCAGAAGAGTTCAGGGTTGGGAACCTGGGGGCCTGGGTTTCTAGGGCCCTGGGAGTAGCGGGGGCGTGGTGCCGCCTACCTGTCTTCCGTACTTACTTTTCTGATTAATCCAATAGATGGTCTTGTCTAAGGCGTTCTGGAGCCCATGCCATACCTGGGGTGGGGTGGGGTGGGGTGGGTGAAAATGAAGGCCAGGCTCTCTACCCTCACCCCCCGTCTCAGCCAAGACCGTTCCTGCAGACGGAGGTGCAGGCTGCAGCTGGTTCCCACCCTCAGCCCTCTTCACCCCTACTGGTGGTCCCCAACCATCGCTGACCATAGTTGCCATGCTGATCCCAATGCTGACAAGAACGACAAGGCCCAGCAGCAGGAGTAGGAAGTCCTCCGCATTCTGGGTACTTTCTTGGTATTGATGGCAGCACCCCAGGTTGTCATACCAGAGCCGGTTTTCCAAGGTGGGGGGGTCCTAGGGCCACCTGGGCCGCGGGCCGCCCCCCCCCCCACCAGCCCTGACCCACAGTGCACTCATGCCAGGACCTGCGGACACCCACCAACAGGTGAGGGAGCATGGTCATAATGAGGCACGTTGCAGGGAGTCACAATGCCGAGGTGGCCAAGCTTTCATCCACTCAGCTGGCCCTTTATGTGGCCATCTCTGCCCTCGGCTCCCACTACATGGAGCCTAGTCCCCAGAGTTCAGTCTGTCCTTCTGTCTCCATGGGGCCTTGCTTAACTTGATTTGCAAGCATGGTTGCTACAGATGAGAGACAGTCTTCATAGGGACTGAATCATGCATAAAGGATTTCCTCCATTTCATTGTTCGAGACATTATGGCAGCTTATGTAGCCTGTTGGGATTCCCCACTCACGCCTGCTTGGGGCCAGCAGCGAGGGTGACTAGATGGATGAGTGACAGTAAGAGTCCCCTCTGGGGTCGCCCCACTGCACCATCCCCTCCTTGTCCTGCTCATTTCCCTGTCATAACCCCTCTAGTACCCACCCCTTCCTGCCAGGGATTGCAGCCTTAGGTGTTGGTGGTCACTGAGCCCACTGGCCCCTTTAGTTCAGAGCAAGGGTTTGCCGCCTTTTCCAGAGACCACCCCAAACCATGGTTTCTCTCCTTCCTAACCAACTTCCCTCCCACTGAGCCAACCCTCCGAGTTGAAAAACGGTTAGCTGCTGTCTTAAGAAAACCACATGAAATTCACAAAGCACAAAATAGATGTAGTTGTTGATATGACAAACGGAATCTACTATTATCAACCGGGTTCATTGCTGGGGTCTGTGAAAGTGGTACCTGGGGAACCTCAAGTCATTTTCTTTGCACAATGAACATCTCAACAGATATAGAGGAACAGGGAGTTCCTGGGATGTCCGGTGATTAGGACTACACGCTTTCATTGTTGAGGGCCCCAGTTCAATCCCTGGTCAGGGAACTAAGATCCTGCAAACCACACTGCATGGCCAAAAAGAAAAAAAAGAAAGAAAGAAATAGAAACAGCCAGTGGGCCTTTTCCATCAAGACTTCAAACACATAGCAGGTGCTCAATATAGACCCACTTAATGGAATCAGCTTAAAATGATCGATAACGTTAGTCAAATGAAAATGAACAGAGAAGCAGGGTGATTCATAAAAGGCCTATCTGCTCACATTCCAGGAACCCATCTGGTATGGAAGGTGAAGTCTAGTCCCCTCGGCCTGGCTCCTTGTTCCCAAGTTGTGTGTGTGTGTGTCTAGAAGTAGGTAGGGCCTGGGTTTCCCTGCTGTCCAGTGGATGCAATATCCTGATGAGTTTACATGGGAAACTGAGGAAGGTGGGAGGAGACTCTGACGGGCCAGGCTGGCTCAGTAGCAGTGGGAATCTACCTGTGGGAGCAATGGGACGGAGAGTCTGAGGCCATGAAGTTGATCCTTGGTGTCCGCGTGACCATGAATAAGTCACTTGGCGTCTCTGAGCCTCAGTCTCCTCATTTGTGACATGGAAGTGCTAATCAGAGGAGTGAGGGCACACAGGGCTGTGTGGAGGCAGCCCTTGAGAGTGTCCTCAATATTTTATCCTCTGCTCCAAGCCTTCTCGAGTATACAGGAGCTTCGGGTTCTGACTGGGGAACTGTGAGGGCCTGGGTACCCTCACTCAGCCATCCCTCCCCAAAGAAACCAGGGCTTCAGAGGGACCACACCTCACCTGTAGTTACAGCCTAAACCAGGGCTCTGGTAGGAGCTGGACCTCTGAGAGACTGAGGCCATGGGGATGAGGGTCTCCACTCAAGTGCAGTACTGCCTGGGGATCTGGAGTGGGATTTGGGGGGCTTCCCTGGGCACTAAAGAACAGAGTAGAGGCAGGTGGGAGGCTTGGAACCAAGAATGGCCTGGGAAAGGGCTGAGGACAGGGCCTGGTGAGGCCAAGAAGTTGATGAGGGTCCTCAGGGCTCTCTAGGCCCTGTTGCCAGGGAGATCATTTCCTTAGCAACCGGCTTCTGGGTGCTGTGTGGGCCCTGGCACCCCCCCCACACCACAAACCACCTCCTCTCTTCTTTTTATTCTTCTCCCAGTCACCTCTCTGTCAGGGAACGGTATACCTAGGCCTTTCCCATCCCCTCAGCCGTGCTGGATCCAGAGACTGGGGGGTAACAGTGGGACAGGGCCTCCACCTCCCTGGTCAGCTCCCGCAGCTGCCGCCTCACGTCTCTGGCATTATAGGCTACGCGCCCTGAGGAGTGGCGCCGGGGTATGTCTGGGACGTGGGCCGGGCCCAGGATGGGTGGCTGGGCTGGCGAGCACTGCTTCTGTTCTGCTTGGGGCACCCCCCAACCGTTCTTGTGGCTCAGGGCCTGAGGGCTGTGGGGCAGGGGTTCACAGGGTACCGGTAGGCCTGTAGGCCCAGCTCTGACTGCCTCTCTTTTGAGCGGCCTTCCCTCTACAGTTTGCTGGAAGCAGATGGTCTGGGTAGGTGGCTCCACAACATCCTGGGCCCAGGGAGTCCAGAACCCCTGGGTGGACTGAAAGCCTTCCCAGTCCTTGGGGCAATTCCAGTTGTGGGAGCAGATTGTTGTGTGCTGACGTGGGGGTTTCTCGTCATCGCTGTCAGTTGTCAGGGGCCCAGGCTACGGGGTGGTGGGCGTGGCGTGCTGAAGAGTCTCGACGGCGACGGCGGCAAGTGGGTGGGGGGGACACGGTCATTTTCACAGGGTCCATGGTGCACCGAAGGCAGACTGCAGGGGTGCTCTGCTTCGGGGGCTGGGTCTGCTTCCCAGGTGAGCATAACTTAGAAAATTCTGTGGATCGGGGACAGGTGAGAGGCTGGTGGGGAGCCTGGCTCCTCCAGGGATGGAGAGGCAGGTTGCAGGAAGAGAAGCTGCATAGTTATGGTGTCTGAGCAGGGAGAGCGGGAGGGGAAGGGGCCCACTTAAGGTCAGGGCCAGAACACCTGGTTTCTGCCTTTCCTATTCCCCAACCTCCCCATCCTCCACTTACCTTTCTCACAAATAACATGAAACACTTGGTGTAAGAAGCCACGGAGTCTGCGCCAGGGCTAGGTGGGGGAGGACACAGTGACTCCAGGCAGGCCCCCGCCACCCGGCCTGCCCCCCCGCCATCCTGCCAGCACCCTCCCACCCGGCCCCCCCGACCAGCGTCACCGTACTGACGCCAGCGTTAACGCAGACGATGAGGTCCAGCAGCGACAGGATGGAGTTGCCCAGGTCCTGGCAGTTGTTGGTGCTGGGGCTGTGACACGAGGCCCACCCGGGCCGGGGCCACTCAGCCGTGGCCATGGGGGTCCGTAGGCCCCCAACCTACTGTGCCCACAGTACCACCGGCCGCCTTCCTGTCCCAGAGGCTCCTGGGGGTAAGCGGGTCACAGTGATGTGGGGCTCTTCCTCAAAATGTGCCAAGAGGGAGAGTCCTGGGCCTGTGTTTGGCCTCCAGCCCGGGCCAGGGCTTAGCAGAGGCCAAACCCTTCACTTTGCATGTCTCTCCTGTAGCCAGCCACCTGCACCAGCCCATAGGCCCTCTGGCCTGTTTGGTATCTGTCCCCATCAGCCCCTGCCTGGTCCTCTACGCCAGGCTCTGACCTCTGCACAGACACTGGTCCTGATCTTAACTCCCTGAACAACCCCATTACCAATGACCACCTCACCCCAGCACCCACTGCCCCTTTCTCTCTGACCTCAGAGCTGTTCACTGGCAAGGGCTGTGGGCTCGGACCCCCTCCTCCTCCCTTACCAGCAGAGTCACTTTTCCAAGGTTTGTTTCTTTAGAGCCCCACCCCTACCTCCCAACATAACAGCAGGCAAAACCAACAGTTAAAATTTTATATTTACAGTATTCTCTTCATCTTTTGCCAGGTTTAAAAATGTGTACAGAGCCGCGAAGGGTTGGGGTGGGGACATGGGATTGTCAAGGAATTGTTCTGGGGACAGGGGCTGGGCATTGGAGTCTGTGGCTGAATCATGGGGTCCCCCAGCCCCCCTCCCATGCCCCAGTTTGGGGGGCATCTGTCTACAGGGTTCAGGGCCCAGGTCCCTAGCATTTAGAAGGCAGGGCTGTTTGGAAAGGAGCTAGACCAGGCAGGGGAAGGGGTGGGAAAAGAACTAAGTTTCCGTGGGTGGAGGTGGGGGCAGAAGGGACAGTCAGGGGGCAAAGTTCTGGGGAGCCAAGACCAGGGATTTGGGGGTCAGTGGAAGACAGCACTCCACCCCCTATTCAAATTTGGCACCAATGAACCCACAAAACGCCAGCAGACGAGGATTGGCTCCTTCTCAGCTGGTGTCCCTTGAAACCCTTCCCGACATTGTTCCTTTCCCCAGAGGCCCAAACCGTTTCTCTTTGGGCAGTCACCTTACACACATCCTTTCAAATCAAATTCTTCCTGCTGGTGTCTGCCCAAGCGCCGTCCCCCACTGCCCCCTCCATCTGTTCCTCAGTACAGCTGACCCCGTTCTGTCCCCCAACCTGTCCGGGGAAGCCTTTCTCCCCTGCTCTCCTCCTCTCCCCCCTCCACTGCTCCTTTCCTTCAGCCCTGGGGGCCCAGGGGAGAGGGGGCAGGTCAAAGGAGGGGGTGGGCAGCTGAGGGGAGAAGCTGGCTTGAGACCAGGAAGGGATGTCTTCAGAGGGGGACGGCGAAGGGGGGAGGGAAAACAGGGGCAGAGAGGGAGGGATGAGACATGGCGAGAAGAGGGACACAGGCGGGACCCCTTTAGCTGCCACCTCCCCCTCTCCTGTATCCTACCTGCCCTGGCCCAGGGCTGAGGAATCCTTGGCACGTTTTGGGGGGTCTTTGCCCCTCAAACCCACCTCACCAGTTTGGCACGGATGAGCGATGGTCTGAGGACTGAGGGAAGAAGGGCTGCCCTCAGACCGCGGTGAGGGCTTTGGTCAAACATGCACGGCCTCTGTGGGTGACAGGTGCCATGCAGCCCCCCACCACACCCCACCCCCCGAACTCTAGGGGAAGGAAGCTTAGGGTCTGTTCATCTCCTCAGGGTTTGTCCCTCCCCCTCAGCTTCTGTCAGTTTGAAGTCCTTCCACACCTGCTGTGTGAGAAGTTAAGTGCTGGGCCTGAGGCCCTAAGATGCAGGGAAGTGCTGCAGAGAAAGGGGCCGTCTGCATGGGAAAACGTACATCCACATGCAAGAACATGTTTCCACTCAGAAATGCATCCTGGACCCAGGGGAAGACAAGTTCCTAGGCAGCACAGGGATGCAAGATCTCCTCCCTTCCCCGCGGCAGGGAATGTGTGTCTGTCATCTGTGGAAGGCGAGGCCTGCCCGGGGGAGACCGTGCTTCACCTCACTTGTGCCACGGGGGATACACATGCTTCGCTGGGGCGGGAGGGCTGGGGGCAGGGCAGGGGGGCTGTGATTTCCTCGCTACTTCCCAGGCACCACCCTGCGTCGTCCCGTGGCCAAGGGTCGCTGTTTGTGAACACACCACTTCCAGGGTCTCCAGGGGGTGGGAGGAGGGAGGAGGTGGGGGCACAAATCCCCACAGAAATTCTTTGAGGGAGCCAACATGCATCCAGGGCGGCAAAAAAACCCTCACACTGCACATGGTTTCTCACCCCCTCGTGAGAAAGCACACCTCCACGTGGGAAAATACTTCCACGTCTCCACACACCGAAGACGGGTGTCCAGACGACGGAGGGGAAAAAACACCCCCCCAGTTGTTCAAAGGCCCAGGTCCGGAGAAGAGAACGGGCCACTCCGCGCGGGAGAAGCGCACACATCCCGGCGAGGAAACCCATGTCCACCTAAAGCACCTCGACGTGTGACAGCTCCACACGACAAAAGCCTGTCGCCAAGTCCTCCTCCCTGCCTTCTGAGCTGGCCGGGAGGGCCGGGGAGGGGGGCCTCCCCGAGCCGCCCCCTATACCCGAGTGGTGGAGTGGGGATGGGGGGAGCGTGTTGTTGTGGCTGGTAGCGGCGGGGGGAGGCGAGGGGAAGGGCCCAAAGGGATGGAGGGAGGGGGGCGGCGTGGGAGAGGGTGGCCCCAGGCCGCTGGGCAGCAGGGTCAGGGCCCCGGGGGCCAAGAGTGGCAAATTGTCCGGTGCCCGGCGCAGGGCCAGGGTGTAGTCGGGCGGGCAGGCGGGGCGCAGGGCCTCCGCAGGTTCCGCCCCGACGCCCCTGCCCCGCTTCAGCTGCAGCGACACCAGCTCCTCCTCGGCTGGCAGCTCACGGCCGGCAGCAGGGAGCAGGGGGCCTCCGTCGGGCACGCCGGAGCCCGAGCCGCCGTGGGGGCTGAGCCGCCTGCACCGCAGCTCCGGCCGCCGGTCCCGCTTGTAGTAGAGGGCGGCGAAGGCAAGGATGTTGAGGAAGAGGAGGGAGGCGCCCACGGCCATGGTGACTCTGAGCTCCGTGGAGTAGTCTCGGGAGTCCCCGGGGAAGCGGTCGTAGGCCCGGGGGCCCGGCTCGGGCTTGGGCTTGGGCGGCAGGGTGGCCGGAGGCGGGGGGCGGCGAGTGCCGGGGGCACCAGGGGGCGGGCGCCGCGGCCGGCGGGTGGCGTAGGGAGGGAGGCGCGTGGTGGTGGTGAAGAGCTCCGTGTGCAGGCTGTGCACGTGCGGCACGAGCTCCAGCCAGAAGGCCACCTTGTTAGCGCGGTAGTTGGCGCGCACGTGCGGCTTCAAGCCGATGTGCAGGTACTGCTTCTCCTTGCTGTTGAACTTGCTCCACACCACATCCTCGAAGCGGTTGGGCTTGGTGTGCATAAACTTGGTGTCCTGTGGCACCGGCTGGTTGGGGTCGCTGTGGACACAGGGGGTTAGGGAAAGGAGGAGTAAGGGTGAGGCTCCCATGAAAGGCAGGGGTGGGGGCGTGCTATGGGAGGAATGGGTAGAGAGATGGACAGAGATGCAGAGAGCTGGGGAGACGGGAAGAGAGACAGAGACGGATACGAAGAGACAGAGAAACTGCCAGAGACGGACGGACAGACAGACAAATAGGGATGAAGCCAGACTGCCAGAGACAGTCTGAGATGAGGGCAGAGGGGCAGAGAGGGAAGAGACAGACCACCAGTGACAGAGGCAGTCTGAGACTGAATGAGATAGAGACATATGGAAACAGACACAAAAGGACATGAGAGACAGCCAGGGGGAAACCAGCGAGTACAGAGTAACCAGATCAAAGCAAGCAGAGATATCAATAGATTTCAAGAGAGAGAGGCAGAGACAGCAATAGACAGACACAAACCCTCACACACACTCAGATACACAGATGGGAGCACTCAGAGGGCCGAGCTCTGGGAGGAGAAGGAGAGAGCTGGGTGGGCAAGGGAGGGAAGGAGAGACAGACTCAGAGCCAAAGGCACCAAGTGAGCCCGCCCCCCAGAAAAGACAGGGACCTCCCTGTCCAACTCTTCTGCGTCTCCAACACACACGGAGGAGCTGTCTGGCAGGTGTCTGAGTCGAAAAGGCAAGAGTGCCTTGATGGAGGAATGATGGCCGTGTGAAGGAGAGGGAGAGAAGGGGCTGAGGATGGAGGCGGTGTGTGCCCTGACCTGCAGGGATGCGCGACCCAGCCCCTCTGGCCCTCACCCGGTCTTGGCGAAGTTGGTCCAGTAGGTCATGACCACGGCGCTGAGCATGACATCATTCTTGGAGAAGTTGCAGGGGAAGAGGTCGGTGGCACCCACCATGGGCACACCAAAGATGTAGGGTAGCTCATCCCCGTGCACTGCATCTGCCCACTCGGGCCGGCCCTCAGCCTGGCAGTGGTGGTAGAAGGTGTAAAAGTAGACAGGGGAGGGGTAGTCAGCGTGCAACTTGGCGGTGGCCACAGCCGGTGCCACCCACTGGTGGCCGGTAAAGAGCGCCAGCAGGGTCTTGCACCACATCTCGCCATTGTCCCTGTCGGCCCAGTCCGTGTACATAAACCTGATGGTCTCCCGCAGCACATCCTTGCCCTCCGGGTAGCCATACAGGTTGTCCACAAAGTTGGAGACGGTGAAGTCGAAGGCGCTGGCGGACACGCCGTCCTCGCTCTTCGCCGAGTCCTCCACGAACCTGAGGCCCTCTCCCTGGTTGACACCGATGAGCATGTCGTAGGTGAGGAATTCTCCCTGCTGCATGAGGATCTCAGGGTCATCGGGGACTATGTCACCGTCCACCACGGGCCCAAAGGCGATATGGTAGCTGGGGAGAAGGGGTCAAGGTCGCATCACCTGTTCACCGGCCTCCTCTCAGCTCACAGCCTGCTGAGTCCTCTGCTCAGAAGACCCCTCTCCCCTAGTTAAAACCTTCTGAGCCCTTCAGGGTACTTGACCTCTCAGGAGGAAGTCCTCCCTCAAGCGCTTCATGGAGCCTCGTGCACACTGGCTCTCTTTAGGCACCTCTGCCTAGGGAAGGCTTCTGGGAGAAGGCAGGGCCCCGGGAGGGCCTTGAAGTCCACCTCTCCTGGCTAAATGGAATGCTTGTGGCCTGCGGGCACCTCTCACCCTCAACCTCCTTGGAACCAGCAAGGAGAATGGAGGCCTGGACCTGGCCCTCTCCCACCCCCATACCGGGCGGGCTGTACGTCCTGGTCCACCAGCTCCCGAGAAGGCTTCCGGCGCAGACACTCCAGGGCCTCGGCACTGTCCTCCCGGTCACAGCCCACCTTGGCCGCCAGCAGCCGCGTGTACTTGAGCAGCTGGTAGTTGACAGACCAGCTAGAAATAGCAGTGCCATTCTTGGCGATGGCCTTCTGGAACAGCCCTGGTGGGACAGGCAGGCTTTAGGCTGGGCTGTATCAGCCTGAGGGAGGAGAAGGGGGACCTGGTGGGGTTGAGGGTGTGAGAAAGGGGACAAGAGGGACAGGCTGAGGAGGTGGCTGGTACCTTCCGAATGGTGGGAGAGGATCAGAAGGTTGACACAGGAGGCCCCTGCCCCAGATCCGAAGACGGTGATGCGCTCGGGGTCGCCCCCAAAGTGGGCAATGTTCTCACTGAGCCAGCGCAGGGCCTGGATCTGGTCCACGAGCCCATAGTTGCCTTTTGCAGCCTGGTCCCCAGTGCTGAGAAAACCTGGGGGTAGAGGAAGAAAGGGGGCTTCCTGGGGGTGTCACAGCATGCTTGCCCTCTTTCTGGGCAGCTCAGTCCAACCCAGAAGCCATTCTGCTTCTGCTGGGTTTAGAGAAGCCCTGCCGGCAGGCCCTCCTCCCAGACTCCAGCCCCTAGAGTTGGCTGCCCACCCTCACCGAGCACCCCAAGCCGGTAGTTGAGTGTGGCTACAATGACGTTGCCATAGGTGGCCAGGACAGAGCCATCGAACATGTTCCCGGTGCCCTCCATGTAGGAGCCACCATGCAGGAACAGCATCACCGGCTTCTTCCCGGAGTCCCGGATATCTGCGCAGGGAGGGGGCAGGTAGGTGGGCCGGGGGATGGGGGACAAGGACACAGTCAGACCAGAAGCAGCACCGCCCAGCTCCCAGGCCTGCTGAGTTCCAGCCCAGAGCTCAGGGGACATGTCACTCCCATCCCTGGGGGACAAGACCAGATCCCCCTCCCTCCCTCCCCAGCTAGCCCTGGCAGAAGATCCCTCCCCACCTCCTGCCGGTGTGCCCTACAGCACTTCTCCCCATGCCTGGCAGACCTTCCAAGAAGCCTAGCAGAGGCAGGGCTGGGGGCTGGCCCTCCTCAGGGCATCTGCTGGACCCAGGGGAACCCTCCCCACACACACACACACAGCAAATCTCCTTCCTGCTCCTAGGAAGAGCGAGCTCCCAAGGCTGCCACTGGAGCTAGAGATCCTGGGAGGGTCCTGGCGTTTCCTTCGACTCAGGCCGTGGGCCTCAGCTCCACATGGTAGCCTGGTCTGTGGATGAGGGGCTGCCAGGCCCTAGGGTCCCTGGGGACTTGGTCTCCTCCTCACCCTAATTCCTTTCTAGGTCGCCTCCCCAGTTACCATGGCAACCCCCAGCTTAATTACTGTGGCCGGAGGCGGCAGGGTGGGAAAGAGCCTGCCTAATGAAGCCAGGGTGCAGCTCTAGTCTCGGACCCCCCAAACTGGCCTAAGTCCTGAGTCCTGGACCCTTCTCTTGCCATGTCCCCAAAGGATCCCATGATCACTCCCATATGTAGAAGGCCCCTTGAGGGGTAACTAATTCCGGAAGAGGGTGGGAGTCTGAGAGGGCTTGCCGGGGTCCCTGCCCCTGCAGCTCCTCCACGATGCAGCCACAGTGCCTGTGCTGGTGTCACCCCTGGCCTCCAGGCCCTCCTCTTTCTTGACACCTGCAATCTCTGACCAGCCTGGGCACTCGGGCAAATAAGATCCAGGCCTGGGCCTCCACAGCTGGTCCCCAGTGCCTCTGCCCGCCTCCCTCATGCCGCTAGGAACTTCCCTCCTGGCGGAAGGTCAACCAACAGGTCACTGAGACACTCCCCTCCATCCCCCCACAGACAGCTTCCTGCCTCCTGTCTCTTAGGACCTTCTATAACACCTCCTTCCACCTGACTTTGGCCAGGAGCTCCTAGGTGGGCAGTGCCCTCTCTGTGTCCTCCCCCAATCCTATTCTTCCCTTTGTTCCTGAACCTCCAGTGGCCTTCCAACGGTTCAGGCTGGTCTCCTTCCCTCTGAGGTCCTGTCCTAAACGTCCTCACTCCTCCCCGCTCCTCCCCACCCAGCACCTCCACTCCCAGCGAGGGGGGAGGGGGAGTCAGAAAGGGGAGGAGCAGGAAGGGGGGCTGGGGCGACAAGAATTCAAAACCAACAACAAAAAAGAGGATCAAGAAAGAAGAAAGAAAACAACAACAACCAAAAAACAAGAAGCTCTTGGGGCAGATTCAACAAGAAAAGAAAAAAAACCCAAAAAAACAAGAAACCAAAAAGATCCGTTTTGGAAAAAAAGAAAAAAGTTCTTTGCACTTTTTCAAAATTTTGTGGTGAAACTTCAAGATATTGGGCCCTGTTTTCAACAATGTCCAAATTCTTTAATTTGCTTCAAATGTGCATTTTCTGCATCGGACAGGCTTTTTTTTGGAAACTGTAGCAGGTTTCTGCTGTTTCGATTGTGTCATCCATTTGCCAACTTGTTTTTTTCAAATGTTATTTTGCTCCAGATTAAAATTGTTTTTTCGAATGTTATATTTCCCAAGTTTCAAAACAGTCCAAATGTCTTGGGCTTCCCTGGTGCCACAGTGGTTGAGAGTCCGCCTGCCGATGCAGGGGACACAGGTTCGTGCCCCGGTCCGGGAAGATCCCACATGCCGCGGAGTGGCTGGGCCCGTGAGCCATGGCCACTGGGCCTGCGCGTCCGGAGCCTGTGCTCCGCAACGGGAGGGGCCACAGCAGTGAGAGGCCCGCAGAGGCCCCTGTTGCCCTTTGATATCAGCCTGGGAGGAGCAGGAACTCTGCCAGACTCCCCTAGTCTTCATAACATTGACCCCTGAGGAAGGCTGATAAGGACTCAAGAAAAGCCTATGATAGGGCAGATTGGCAGGCCAGGGTCTGACCTCTGGGAGAGAATGAAGTATTAGTGGGGGAATTCAGGGGTTTTCAAGTGAGGGGCCAAAGCTAAAACGTCCCTCCTCTAAAGGGCTGAGTGTTATTTCTATACATCATACAAGCATCTCCTGTCACGGTTAATTTCATTTCAAAGCTCTACATTTATTTTAGATTAAGCTGTCCTGTACATATCTATTATGAGCAATATTAACCTATTCTATCACCTTCCAAATCGTTTGTCCTATTCTATTCACTTTTATTCTCTTTTTCCTACTTTTCCTCTTTGTTGGACACAAGACCCAGCCTAGAAAAATACTCTTTGGTGAAGGTTTGTCTACCCCTGGGTGAGAGGATTCCAGATGATTTTTCATTGAATTTCTTTTCCTTTCCTTTTTTTCTTTAACTTTTCTGTATTTTCTAAATGGCCTACAATGAACATCAATTGTTTGAGTAATTAAAAAAAAACAATTAAGTGAAAAAAAATAAACAGGTAAGAGACAGTTATCTCTTGTGGGGATGCTGGTTAAACTGGAACAAGTGAATACTGGCCAGCAATCATTGATGATGACGATGATGAACCTATGAACGTTAACTTACAAGGACAAAGGGTCTTTGCAGATGTGATTAAGAAAGGATGTTGAGACGAGGAAATTATTCTGGATTATCCATGTGGGTCCTAAATCCAATCACAAGTGTTCTCATAAGAATTCAGTAGAGGCACTTCCCTGGCGGTCCAGTGGTTAAGACTTCGCCTTCCAATGCAGGGGGTGTGGGTTCGATCCCTGGTCAGGGAGCTAAGACCCCACATGCCTCGCGGCCAAAAAACCAAAAACATAAAACAGAAGCAATATTGTAACAAATTCAATAAAGACTTGAAAAAGTGGTCCACATCGAAAAAAAAATCTTTAAAAAAAAAAGAAGAATGAGGTAGAGAGAGATTTGATACCTACAAAAGAGGAGGGGGCAATGTGACCACAGAGGCAGAGATTGGAGTGATATGGCTGCAAGTGAGGGAATGCCGGCAGGCACAGGAAGCTGGAAGAGGCACAAAATGGATTCTCCCCTGGAGCGTCTGAAGGGAGCACAGCCCATGCTGACACCTTGATTTCTGCCCTCGTATGTCAAACTTCTGGCTGTGAGAGAATAAAGTGTTATTGTTTTAAACAACCAAGGTTGTGGCAATTTGTTACTGCAGCCACAGGAAACTAACATACTTCTCTCCGCATAAGTCAAACCATCAAACAACTCTTTGTTTCTACTCCAATTTGCTTATGCTGAAATGGCATTCTGAAATAGGTTTCTGAATACCCCCTCAGGGTTTTTTTATTTTAACTGAGGTTATTCTTCCTATGGAGTTCTGCTTTGTTGGCATGACACTTTGTACCTGTCTGGCTCAAAAGTTATTTCCAGGATAGGAGGCAGAATACATACCATGACGAATAATCAGCACAGCAACATAGTAAACTGCAGACGTCTGCTCTCAGCTTCAACTTTAACCCTTTTTCACTCACGTCATTTCCAAATTCAGTCTCACTTTTATTTCATTTTAAAATTTATTATTATTTCTTGGCCGTGCCACGCGGCATTTGGGATCCTAGTTCCCCAACCAGGGATCGAACCCGCGCCCCCTGTAGTGGAAGCACGGAGTCTCAACTACTGGACCGCCAGGGAGGTCCCCAGTCTCATTTTTAGTTCTACTACCTACCTTAATTCTCAGCTTCACTCTCACACTGAAATCCTTCTGATATCACTTACTTTTAGAAAGATAAAAAGGACCGTCATTTACTGGACATATGCATTTGGGCACAAGAGACCAAGCTGGGAGTGTGGCACATGATACGGAACCTGAGATTACATGGCCAGTTAAGTGGAAGAGCTGGCATGCAAAGCCAGGTCTGTTTAATACAAATGCCCCTACTCCTTCCACTGCCTTTCAAGTTTGGGATTCTGGATTGCTTTGGAGTCTTCAAAATCTGAAATCTACCTAAGTACCTCCTTTTTCCTTCCCAATCAACAGGAAGGACATTTTTGGGGCAGAAGAACTAGGAACTGTATTGTTTTCTCCTTCTTATTCTTTAATGCACTATTAGGGACCAAATCAGGAGAAGGAAGGATAATGTGAAAGATGAGCAAAGAGGGTTTCTCTTCCTTCTTCAGAGTTCCTTAGTTAAGTCCTCTGGCTATGAATAGTACATTATCAGGCCAGCGAGGAGCTCACATTCTGGCTCTGATACCACAAAGCAACTTGAAATGAGTAGCTTGTACAGTGGCTTTTTTCTAGGTCTTGGGAAAATGATCTGGCCACGCTGCTGACAGTTGGCGAAGAACTAGAGCTCCCAATTTATTTGTGTTTATTCACCGAGCGTTTCAATTTATCAGCAGAGATAGGTATAGCACAGCTTTCCTGGTCAGTAGACACAAACTGCCAAATACCAGCGTCCATCTCACTCTCAATTCATTTGTCAAGATGATTCGGCTAGAATAGTAGACTAGATAGCATGGTGACCAAGAGTAACAGTGCTGGTTCTACCACGCCACCACCTGACTCTGGGTAAGTCTCCTTTCATTCATTGTCTCATTCAGTCAGCTGTTTTTTAAAGCACCAAGGGCCTTGAAATCCTAGCTCTAGCGCTTTTTGGCTTAGAAATCTTCGTTAAGATAATCCAAACCTCACATTCCTTCTTTGTAAAGTGGAGATAATAATAGTGCCTTCTCCATACGGTTCTTGTGAGAATGAAGTGCGCTGATGTATATAAAAAGGTTAGCATGGTGCCTGGCATATAACGTCAGCTTTTCATTCGATAATCAGTTACTAAGGATTTACTGTGCTCTGAACGTGGTACTATGTCCTGGGGCCACCCATCATTTGCACCATTTAGTGACTGCCTTCTTTGGGCCAGATCTGCAACTTTGATGATCTCAAATTGTCCTCGTAACAACTTATAAGACATGCATTAATTTCACTATCTTATAAATGAAGAAACTGAGTTCAGGGAAGTAAAGTTGAAGATTACACACCTAGTAAGTAGCAGAGCTGGGATTTGGACTCCTATCTATCTGATTCCAAAACCCATTTACTATCATTCTGCCATGCAGCCTTTACTGTTAGCAAGAAGAATGAGACACATGTCCTGTTCACAATCTAGAGGGGGAACACATGTATTAAAGAACTCATTGCAATACAACGTATGTGATAACACCAGGTGTTATCGCATTGTTCTCATTCAGTTCTCGTAACAGCTCTGTGAGGTAGGTACTGTCATTATTCCCTTTTCACAGATGGGGAAACTGAGGAACAGAGAGTTTATGGTGCTTGCAAATACTATAGTCCATATACATGACCACTACACTCTAGTGCCATTCTGGAGAGTTAGAAACATATGAACAGTGTGCTTGGGGTGTTCTAAGGAGTGACGGTGACTATGCTTGTAAGAACAAGATAAGATTCCATAAATGAGATGGTATGTGAGCTGAAACCTGCAAGTAATGCACCAAGTTGAGGGCTTCCGTGGTGGCGCAGTGGTTAAGAATACGCCTGCCAATGCAGGGGACATGGGTTCGAACCCTGTTCCGGGAAGATCCCACATGCCGCGGAGCAACTAAGCCCGTGTGCCACGACTACTGAGCCTGCGCTCTAGAGCCCGTGAGCCACAACTATTGAGCCCGCCTGCTGCAACTACTGAAGCCTGTGCGCCTAGAGCCCGTGCTCCACAACAAGAGAAGCCACCGCCATGAGAAGCCCGCGCACCGCAACGAAGAGTAGCCCCCACTCGTCGCAACTAGAAAGGCCGCGCACGGCAACGCAGCCAAAAATAAAATAAATAAAAAACATAAAAAAGGACTAACCTCATTTCCATAAAGACAAGCAAAAAAACTTACCTTTAAAAAAAAAAAAAGAGGGCTTCCCTGGTGGCGCAGTGGTTGAGAGTCCGCCTGCCGATGCAGGGGACACGGGTTCGTGCCCCGGTCCGGGAAGATCCCACATGCCGCGGAGTGACTGGGCCGGTGAGCCATGGCCGCTGAGCATGCGCGTCCGGAGCCTGTGCTCCGCAACGGGAGAGGCCACAACAGTGAGAGGCCCGCGTACCGCAAAAAAAAAAAAAAAGGCAAAGGTGGCCTGAATGAAAAATTTCCTCTAAATACCTCGACTAATCTTTCAGTTTCCACATAATCATGACATGGAAGAGCTCTTTGCCAAAAAACATTTATTCTTAAAATTTACTTAAGCGTTTCATAGAAACTTTAGTAATAGCCAGAATAATTCATGTCAGCTTAGCAAACTCTTAACAGCAAGCAGAAAGAGCTTATGAAAAGCTCCTGTCTTTACACAGTCATAGTTAGGGCAGTATTTTACTTCATCTCTTCATTAATAGCTTTGCTTTCACACTGAAGTCTTCAGACTATTCTGTATATACATTCAACCCCTATTTTCCTGTAACCAGTTTCCCAAGGAAGATATGTGTGGTTCACAAAGGGATCTTTAAAAGGTGATAAACTATAGCAAATGTTACTTAACAAATGAGTCTCAGCATATGGAAGGAGAAAGTGTTTCTAAGTATTTTTATAAAAAGCATGTCCGTGGGTGGGGGGGGATGAACTGGGAGACTGGGATTGACATGTATACACTGATGTGTATAAAAGTGATAATTAATAAGAACCTGCTGTATTAAAAAATAAATAAAATTAAATTAAAAAAGCAGGTCCATATTTCATACTGTTTGCAAACCGATAAAACCTATTCCTCATAGGCAGATAAATGCTTTCCTTTCTCAAAAGGCCTGCTTCCCCTTCACTACCCACTCTACGAGGTCTAACTTGGGTTTTTCCTGAGAGCTTCTATACCTCTTGTCCTTTAAGGAAGGGGACGGGAAAAGCTTCTGTGCCGAGTACCCTCTTTGATCCCCTTCTCTATGCTGACCCTCACATCCCCTGCCAGTCCTGATTCTCTCACTCTGACCAGCTTGATCAACTCTAAGTAGAGGTGTCTAGGGAGCAAGCTAAAAGGTTAAGATCAACGAGTACATCCTTTTAAAGAAATCCACGTGGCTGTTTAAAGTTCATACAATTATTAATTGAGGATGAAATTGAGGATGATCAAACAATGCTATTTACCGTGTGGAAAGCCAGCCCTCTGGCCTTATAGCGCAGTCATTTCGTGGTGAGACAAGGTGCTGATCCCTTTCAGTTCTCAGGGGAGTACAGTTTAATCAGATGCTGTACTTGTGTTGGATAACCTGTGATGGGACAAGCTCGGTGACTCCTCACGTAATGAAACACACAGCGATAACAAAACACATAGCCAGAGGTGGCGAGAACGGTGTCATTCACCCGGTTTTTACGACACAGTGGGCACACAGTCTTCATTTGGGGCAACAGGGGAGAATCAGAATTGTAGTCTAGATGTACCGGTGGTGGTGGAGTAGGCAGGGCAGTCGATGACTTGATGGTTTCTTGGTTTCCGGATGAATACCACCACTCAAGGAACTGCAGGAAGAATACACCCACCGAAAGGCCAGTAGAGAGGCATGAGGCGGCACCTCCCACGGCTTGCTTCAGAGCTGACTTCATCTTCTCGCCAACGCTGTTTGGAGAACAGAACAAGGAGGCAAAAGGAGAAACTGTTTATTTAGGTACAATCACAGAACAACTAATACGCGTGTAATTCTTACACTTTTCATTAGAATCGTTGATTCAGCTTGGGGATTGAATAGTTGCTGGACTGGCGTTTTCTCTTGTAAGTGTCTATTCGAAACAATTCCTCTTTCTGACCTACCGTATTTTAGGAGTTCTAGGAGCTAAGCTTTGTTTTTAATGACTAGGGCTTTGTTTGCTTTGTGTTTTGAGAAAGAAGTTAATGAGCCATTGATTATATAGACCTTTTATGGGGGTGGAAGATAGTATATCCAGAAAAAGAAATAACTCACTTAAAAAACAACTCAGCAGTACTGAGGAATATATTTGAACTTGTCAGAGAACACAGACACTAGGAGCGGGGTAGCACCATGGTTAAGAGCAGTCTTTAGAATTGTACTGATCTGGCTTGAATCTCAGCTCTGCCGCCTATTAGCTGTGTGGCCTTGGCAAGGTACTCAAATGTTAGAACTTAGTTTCCTCAACTGTTAAGTGGTGCTAATGCATTTATTTCATTGAGCTGTGATGAGGATTGAGATAATATACGTAAACACCTAGCAAAGGGCCTGGTACATAGCAAGTGTGTGCAAAAATGTAGCCATTATGATGAGGAAGGTTACCAGGATGGCAATCCTTGTTTTATGGACACAAGAATTTTTCGATGATTTTATGAAATACCCCGAAGTGGACTGAGGGGGGTAAATTTCATAAAATTGGGATAAGATTTTAGGATTTATTAATCAAATATGTTGGGGAAATGTTAAGGCCTCACCTCCCAGCTGGTTGCTGCATCATGCTGGCTCCGGCTGGTTTGTGCTCCAGAGCTTGTATATCCTGAACTGTAAGTCGACCTAGCCGAACCCCAGCCGGACTCAGCAGTGGTGAGTGATGCTGAGCCTTTCCTAGGATGTATCGAAGCTGCTGTACAAGAAACCAGCCTTCCCAGGCCATGTTAACAAATGGGTAGGCTGCCAAAAAGGCTCTGTAAAATCGTTTCCAGCGGGAAGTAGGGGGATGGATGGAATATTCATCCTCTTCTCTCAGGCTAGAAATCAGCTTCTCCAGCTTCACTTTCAGATAGGGAAGAAGAACCAGGAAAATAACTGACTTCCAAAGCTGCTTCTTTGGGAGACCAGCACTGGCCAGTCTCTGAAGCTTGTGTGTGTCTCCCATTACGATCCTCTTTAAGCCATAAAAGTTTTCAGAAAACGAGGCGCTGGTTTTAGACAGATAATGTTGCTGGAGCAGAAGATCTAGCAGGGTGAAGATTTCATCAAACCACTTCCACAAGAAGCCGTAGCGGGCAGGATTTGATTCTGCAAGAACCTAAAGCAAAATAAATAAATGAAATTCATTCCATTACACAGCTACTATGCCTTGTATTTATATTTCCTTTCTTTCCCTCTGAATTTCCACACTTTTCTTTCTGGGTCTACCTTAACCTCCCTGAAGTGCTGGGTATTCAGTACACATAACAAGAGACTCCATAACCATTAAATCATGTGATGTGCATTATATGCTAATTGGTTATTTCAAGACTTAGGCCAACAAATAAATTCAGATTATTGGCTTGGTTTTTACCCGGACGTTCCTAAAACTTTTCAGAGAATTAAATCCTTACCTTGACCACATGCTGAAGAGCAGGTCTCACTGCTGTCATTAAACTGTCCTGTGCTACCACCTCAAAGATGGATGGCTGGTCATCCACCGAAGCAGTTGTGATGTGAGCCCCGTGCTCAGCCATAGTTTCGTGTGTGCACTGGGTTTCACTTTGCCCACAAACTCTCTAGTAAGCATGAACTTTCTGGGGGTGCCAGATGGGTGCTATTTTACAGGAACTGGGCAAAAAAGACCTCTTCCGGAGGCAGAGGGGAGGGGTCTCAAGTGAAGGTGAAGAATGAAGTCAACGCGGACACCCACGTTAGGGAAGTAGTGTGTGGGAGAGGTGAGTTGATTAATGCTGCACCTCACAGGGAAAAGCGTGACTATGGGGGGACAGGTACGGCGAAGGAGCGCTGGCCTCTCGAGCGGCAGTCCTGGAGGCGGCCAATCACGGACTCCCAATCCGGAGGGCTCAAAAGCCAGGCGGCTCTGAGGGATCGAAGGTGCCAGTGCAGGCCGGCGCCAACGGCCTGGCTCAGCTGTGGGCTGTGCAATCCCCCCGCCCGCGCCAGTCCTTGCGAGCTGACCCCAGGCGAGGGGCGAGGAACCCGCAACGCCGCGTTTGAAAGGAGCTCTCGGCTTTACGTCAGAAGCCGCAACCGGAAATAGAAGCCGCTTGGAAACCGGTGGCCATGGAGAGGCGCTCTAGCCCCGAACGCGGCCCCGCGACCGGAACTAGAGAACTCTATGATCTCACAGCGACTTCCGCTTCCGCCCCCAGCTGAAAGTAAAGAAGGTTCCAGCGGGGTCGGTTGGAGAGGAGTTTTCCGCTGGTTGGTTTTACTTTTCTTAGCTGGTTTTGCATCGCTGTCTTGTTGGAAAGCCACAGCTCTGATATCTATCTCTCTACAGAGTCTTTTTGGCAAGGTGTTGGGTCGCCGCACTGAAGTCTGGCGCCCGGAGCCAGAGCTCGGCCTGTTGCTGAGGCCTTTGTTCCATGGGGCGATAGAGAGAGGCGAGGGACCCAAGGGAATGTGGAGATGGAAGGCTCACTTTGCTTGCGGCGGGGGTGGTGGCTCACTATTTTTGCCGCCTTCGGGAACGATTTGAAGCGACAAAGCCGAGATAGAAGCCTTAGCCTTATGGCTGCCAATTATTAAAAAAAAAAAATTTCCTGCTGGTGTTCAGAATTTGGGACGATTATTTTTCATTCAAGCTGGTACCTTAATTGTCTTCTAGGTTAGGTTACGTTCAAGCAGAACTCTAGGCACTTGCTACACTAAATGAAAATGGTTCCTACCCTCGAACACGGTAGGATGCGTCACATTAGCGATATGAATACAGTGCTAAAACGGAGTGATGCTGTTGAATTCTAACTAGCTTGAATTGGGGAGGCTTGGCAGAGAAGGTACTTTTCATTGTATACCAAACTTAATGTAATTAACCTGACCTTTTGCAAACTGCTTTTACATCGTATGCAATTGCCTTGAGTAGCTGCAGGTTTACTGAATTTGGATAATAGTTAAAGTTCATCTCCTCTCTCTCCAACCTCTCCCCTCAACCCCTGGGCTAAATAGCTAGAAATGGAAGATATTATTTGCTTACTTACCATAGAGGACGTTATGGTATAAAGATAGTTAATTGTTTCACATAATGAGAACGCTGGAACAAGGTTTGGGTTTAGTTGTTTCAATAGGAGAAATAAAATCTTGCAAATTAACCGTAATTGTGGTTCCAAAAAGTGTTTCAGGGAATTCCCTGGCGGTCCAGTGGTTAGGATTCTGTGCTTCCACTGCAGGATGAATGGGTTGGATCCCTGGCCAGGGGAACTAAGATCCTGCATGCAGCGTGGCCAAAAAAAAAAAAAAAAAAAAAGTGTTTTATAGTCTGATTGGATAGCTGCTGGAGAAAGTCACATTGATGGAAGATTTTACCTTACAGAGTTTTAAGGAGTAGAGATAATGTATCTATATAAAACACCTAGCTTTAGGTTCTTGGTCAGTGGTAGCTCTTACAGAGAGGCTTTTCTTAAGTGAACAGCAAAAAGACAAAGTTGACAAATAGCATCACCTAAGATGAGTGGGAAGTTAGTTAAACATTGGTATCAGTTAGGGTTCTTTGGTTACAAGCAACAGAAAACAGGCTAATTTAAACTAAAAAATTTATTAGAAGAATATGGAGTAGCTAACAAAATAAGGAAAACCAGCTCTGAGGGAACAGGAATTACACAGTCCTACTGGATGTTTCTAGCAAGAATTAGCAAAGTGTCATACAGGCATCGTCGTTGCAATGAATGAGCTTCAACAAATTTCTGTCACTGTACTTATGATTCAGATCCCTATTGACTGACCTTGGTTCAGATTTCATCTCCACTCCCTGTTTCACTCTTAGCCAGAAGAGTGCAAGACACCTTAATAGTTCTTTGAGAATATTCCAAAAGTAAACTGATGTTGTTATGTGAGAAAAAAGGCAGTCAAAACTAACAATGTCAATTATTACAGCCAATAAATAATAAACACCTCGTCACAAATCCCACTCCCAGGTTTATGGTGTAATAAGCAAGACAAAAATTGATTGCACTTACGTTAAAAGGGGTGAAGAGCCATCAGATAGGTTAATATGGTGAGTTTAGAGGAAGAGACAATAACAGCTGGGAGAAATGAGGCCGTTCAAACTAGCTTAAACAGAAGCTATATTGGCCTTTGTAACCAAGGGGAAGATCGTTTCTAACCTCACGTTTTATCTCAGCTTCTTTCTGCCAGTTGCTTTCTAATACAGCGATGTAACCTGGTATCTCCTGCATCTTACATCAGGACCAGATGTCCACTGAGAAAGTTTTGTGGATTAGGTGGACCTCAAAAGATGAGTACATTTGGGGAAAGTTACAGTTATGGTGACAGGGTTTTCCAGGCTAAGGGAGCAGCGTGGATTGTATTTGAGGAGGAAATTGTTTGCTTTAAATATAGAGAGGAAAGTAGACCAATAATACATAGTCTATACTGTTGACCATAATATAGAGGCTCTTAAATGCTAGTTTTAGTACTTTGCTCGTGGACATTCATTCATTTATTCCTGAATAATTTACTTACTCATTTATTACTGAATACATCCTGTGCGCCAAGCATTATGCTAGGCGCTGGGTAGACAGTAGTAATAAAAACAGACTTGGTATCTGCCCTCATGGAATTTACAGTCTAGTTGGGGAGAGAGATAATAAACAAATAAAGAGACTAATACATAATTTACAAATGGAATAAGAGGGCTATGATGGGGGTGGCAGTGGGGCCTGGGAGAGAAGAACCTTTTAGACTGGGTAATCAGGGAGTGCCTTTATGAGATTACAATTAAAGTGAGACCTAAATTATAAGCCAGCCAGCCCTGTGTGGAGTTGGGGAAAACGAATATTAGGTAGGAGGAGCGGTAGTTGTGAAGGCCCTAGGATGGGAAAGAGCTTGGCCTATTTGAGAGCTGCAAAAGCTAGCAAGAGGTGAAATGAAGAGGAAATGAGGAGTGACTGAAAGGATAAAATGATATTAAGAGAGGTAGACAGGAGCCTAACCACTCATAGGCCATGGGAAGGAAACTGGATTTTAGTCAAAGTATAATGGGAGGTCACTGAAGGATTTATACACCAGAGTCATGACCAGGTTTATATTTTTAAGATGACCCCGTAATGGTTATGTGGTTACATTTACTTTGTGAAAATTCATCAAACTTTATATTTTTGGTGTGCACTTTTTGGAATGTTCGTTTATACTTCAAAAAAATGAAACAAAAATCTGGCTGCTGTATGAATAATGGGAGGAGAGTTGAGGTTTCTAGTAGTTCAGGCAAGAGGCGATGGTGGCTTGGAATAATGAGGTGAATAGAAGGGATTGGATGAATTTGAAATATATTTTGAAGGTAGGATTGACAACTTGGAGATGGAATGAATGTGGCAGTTAAGAGAGAGAGAAATCAAGAATGACCCCCAGATTTCCGGCTAGTAATTTCTGGCAGTGTAATTTGTTCAAATAATTGCAATCATAGCAAATATTTACATAGTCCATACTATGTGCAGGCATAGTTCTAAGTGCTTTACGTACACTAATTCATTTCATCCTTGTAATAATATTATGATTGGATATTAGTATTTCTCCCATTTTATAGATGAGAAAACTAAGGAGCAAAGAAATGGGGAAAACTGGGAGGATAGGTTCTGTACAAATTAGGAAATGAGGAGCTGTTGAAAGTTTCTGAACCGGGGAGAGGTATCAATCAAAGATTTTTCTGGTGGCATCTCTTTACAAAATCCACCTCTGTCTTCTATGAGTTGTACCTGGAACCACATTTTTTAAACACCCCCCCATACTCTTATGATTTGCTTAATTTGGGTGGGCCATATGTGCAGACTTACGATCAGTGCGGTTAGCAATTTGGTGGTGAAGTTTGGGGACTAGGTCAAGGCTAGAGATAGATATTTTGGAGTCATGTGGGTAGGAAAAATGATTGAACCCATGGTATTGCTAAAGGGTTAGTGTAAAGAAAATGTATGAACATAGAACTTAAAATGCTTGCTACTTTCTCCCTCAGATACCATCCTATATCTCTTCTCTTTCAGCCATACTTTCTTAGAGTTATCTGTTTTCATTTCCTTACCTCCCATTTATCTTCAGACTTCTTCAGCATGGCTTTTGCCTTCAGTATCTCTGCTGATGGTCTCAGCAATGACATCAAAGACCTTTGTGCTGCTAAATCCTTGGACACTTTTCGGCCCTTCCTCCTTTTCTCTATAGCAACTGTTGTTGTTGACCACTCACTCATACATTTATCCACTCATACATTTATCCATTCAACAAATTTTGGGGAGGGGGCGGCTAGGCCTCAGAGATATAGTATATAGTTCCTATACTTTCATAGAACTCTAAAAACGTCCTAAATGATTATGACCACCTGCTTTTCCTTCTACCTCTCTACTTCTCAGTCCGCTTTGCACTTTGGTTTTTTCCCAGCTTCTGCCTCAGGCTCTCATTCTTCACATTCCTTTTCTTCTTGTTTGGATAAAGGCTTTATTATTACTTAGACCAGTTTTAGGTGGGAAGTTTTCGTTTAGAGGGGAAGGTACAGAGATATCTAGGTCTTGGTTTCTGAAAGGAACTTACTTTTGTGTAAGCACGCCTATTACATGCTGGGCGCCTTACCTACTTTAAACTTCACAGGCTGGAGAGAGTTGTATCACTGGATTTATTTCACAAGTAAGACTAAGGTTGAGGAGACGTTAAGTAACTTTCCTAATCACATTCAGGACAGGGATTCGGTCTCAGATGGATTCAAACTCAGATCTGAGGCCATGTCAACCTCTTTTCCTTGCACAACTCTCCACCAGTCCCACTGCCCTTGTATGGTCTTGGGCTGGATCACCATTGTCCACATTCCTGAACTGGCCAGGGAAATTAGCTGGGTTTTTTTTTTTTTAAGAAAACAGGGTGTTTCACTATCCCTATGTGTAAGTTTTTAAGACAACTCCTGTGCGAGGAAACAAATCCAGGGAATGTCAGCTTGTTTAATAGATCCATTTCGATAGTCAGTGAACTTCCTCGGAGGCCCGGACCTCAGGTCGCTTCCCGACTGCTCAAAATTTTTCCGTCTCCAAGGCGACAGAGATGACCGCCTTTCTGGCTCTCCCGCGCGCCTGGATGACGTCACACGGCGAGGCTTTCTGAAGTCAGAGTTTCCTGTCCACCATCTTTGTCCCTGGCAAAGTGGGTTTTGCGCAGTGGCTTAGACCTGGAGAAGGAGTCGTGACGTGCAGGAAACCATTACAACACCGCTCGGGCCGTGCTCTGTGGCTGCTGCTGCCACCCCTGCCCTTGCCTCCGGTGAGTTCAGGGCGGCTAACTTTGGGGTGTGTCCCCCTTTCATGGGGAAGGGGGCCAGGCTTGGTTGGAGACGGGCGGAGGAGAGGAATCTTAGGAGCGTGACCGTTGAAGATGGAGTGAGCCGTCGGGTGTGACCGTTGTGAGGAAGAGGGTTGGAGAAAGGGACTCCACCGCTGGAGCGGGGTGAGGGAATCCGCGGGGTGGCAACTGGGAGTTGGGGGGCACTGGGGAAAAGATATGTTCGAAGTGGGGGGTTAGGTGGGCCAGAGGCCAGGGGTGTGGCCGGTAGAGACTGGAGGCCGAGGGGAGAACCTTCTTCCCGGTTTGGCGTCGTTCACTGAGAGGCTGGGACGTGTCCAGGTACCAGAAGGGGAAAGGGGTTCCCCCAAAGTTTTGCTCATAGATGGGCAGACCTCGCCCGTCTTCTGTAATTTGAGGTTGAGACACCTCTTCCTCACCTCGTAATGGAGGAACATATCCCTAGAATCTTGACCACCTGGGGAAAGAAGAGGAATTCCTGACATTGGAGAAAGGGAAGAGAAACCTCCAGAATTGACCCGATGTGAGAGATGGGGAAGCAGGTGGGAGTAAATCTTAGCCCGGAGTTTTTTCTTTCTGGTCTTAGGAGGAGCGGTCTGGTTTGAGAAAGACTGTAGATTAAGACAGAGGTAAAGAAACTGGAACTTCCTGTTATTCCATATTCTTTGAATCCAAAGAATTGATTCATGCTCTTTGTTTTCAGAGCACTGAAAACAGTGCCCATTTGCGGGGCAGACTTTTTTTAAACTCACCTGGCTGCTTCATTATGAAGCAGTGTGAATAAAGTGTGAATGCTTCATTAAACTTTGACTTTTAAGAAGTGTTTTTTAAATGCCAAACACTTATAATCATGTGGTTTAAAAGAGAAAGTAAAGAAAACTCAGTAAGTTTAGAAAAGGAAGAATGACAAAGGAAGTGGTCTCAGTGAGGAACAATTTAAATTATTAATCACCTCCCTGGTATAATTCTGTTGCTTAGCCTCAGGGTACACTTACAGAGTCATAATAGAAAGCAGCAGATGAAGGAGATGCAGCTGTACAGGAAAACGTGTGACACATTCCAATGATGACTAAGCGTGGTGGTAAGATGAGAACTGTTTGCAGGTATCTTAATAGTTTTAAACTCCCAAAGAAGCAGAAAGTATAGTGTGTTCTGCAAATAGCCTCACTGAAAATTGGGTGGTAAACTTAATACAAAGCTAACGTTCTGTGACTTAAGAGACTCAAGAAAGTCCAGCTCTTCCATCTTTTCTTTTTCTTCTTCAACACACCCGTATTTTAAAATATTACGAACCAAGCTGAACAGGGAACGAATCAGGTAGGACGCATTTTCCTTTCTTCCTTCTTTTCTCTCCTTCCAGGCGTAAGTTTCCCAGAGTTTATTTCAGTTAAGAATTGAATGTAAAACTTTTGAGCTTTTTTCTTACCGGATAATATTAACAAATTATTTTGTGGTCATTTTTAAATGGAAATTGCAGGTGTGTCTGTTGTAATGAGTTGTCTGCTGTCATTTCTTAGGCAATCAATGATACCTGAAGATGCCATTGTCTTTGCATTATTCAAATATCTGATTAGCACCTCTCACCCTTGTAATGAAAGATTGCTGAAATGACTTTTCTGCTTTATAATTTGGTCAACTGTTCACTTTTTCCCTACTAGCACCAACTGTGTAAAGTCCTACTTTATGCGTAGAGGGGATTTAGTGGCCTCGCCAACTCTAATTTAGCTGCCATTTCCCAGAGAGCCATTTGAAATTAAGACCCTATTAATTTTTTTGTGGCCTTATTCTCTTTACGGGCACCGGAAGGAGGGAGGAGTAGTTGAGAAGGGACTTTTACAAGCTATATTTAGTAGAAACTAGGTTATGTTAAATCTAGATGTATAATCCTGTACAGGGAGACCTTTTCTGAAATGCGATGACATCATACTCTGGGCTAGGAAAGTTAGAGTGATTGTGCTTTTGACTGTGGCAGCATTGTTATTTTTTTTTTTAACAATGTTCTGAGGTCATACCTCAGGTCCTCAGAACAGCCAGTGACTTCTCTAGTTTGATCTGGTAAAAAGGTAGTGTGACTTCCAGCTCCATGATGGCTTGGCTTTGCCGTGGGACTATCCTGAGGAATAAATTCCCCCCGCTCCCAGAAGGAACTTGATTTTTGAGGCTCTTCAGCAAATACTTGACTTATTCTTTGAACTCTATCTTGGCTGCTTTTTCTTTGGCTTCTAAAGCAGACAACAGTTTTTTTTTTGTTTTTTGTTTTTTTGTGGTACACGGACCTCTCACTGTTGTGGCCTCTCCTGTTGCGGAGCACAGGGTCCGGACGCGCAGGATCAGCGGCCGTGGCTCACGGGCCCAGCCGCTCCGCGGCATGTGGGATCCTCCCGGACCGGGGCACGAACCCGTGTCCCCTGCATCGGCAGGTGGACTCTCAACCACTGCGCCACCAGGGAAGCCCCAGACAACAGTTTTCACCATCCTGTGTTTTAGAGAATCTGACCATATTCGTCTCTGGTGTGTGATCAAGAGTGTCTCATTAAAAAAAAAACAAACAAAAAACTGTCTCATTTAAAAATACATACAGGGACTTCCCTGGTGGTGCAGTGGTTAAGAATCCACCTGCCAATGCAGGGGACATGGGGTTTGATCCCTGGTCTGGGAAGATTCCACATGCCACGGAGCATCTAAGCCCGTGCGTCACAACTACTGACCCCACGCGTTGCAGCTGCTGAAACCCACGCGCTTTGGGGCCCATGTGCTGCAACTGCTGAGCCTGCGTCCTGCAACTAATGAAGCCCGCGCACAGCAACGAAGAGTAGCCCCTGCTCGCCACAACTGGAGAAAGCCCACGTGCAGCAACGAAGACTCAACGCAGCCAAAAAATACATACATATGCAATTTTTTGAGGTGAAATTCACATAACATAAAATTAACCATTTTAGAATTTGGTGGCATTTGGTACATTCACAGTGTTGTGCAACCCCGCCTCTTCTCACTTGTTTTTGTTTAGGCTGGTTTATTTTTATTTTGGGGGAGTTTCTTTTGGCTTAAGTCAGGAACTGACATGATAAAATGTTGCTCTGCCAATATGTGTAAGGGATATTTCATTACTGTTGTGTAGGACAGTGCGAGATAAGAGAGTGGTGTGTTCCTCCTTTCTCTTTAAAAGCGGGGGTTCTTAATTTAGGGTCTAAGATCATGTACTTGATTCTCTCCTCTTCCCTGAAATTTTGTGGGCTGGTACATTATTCTCTAGTTAAGAACTTAGTGCTCACAATGTAAAAGGACAGAAATCTATTCCTCGATGATGAAATTTGTTAGGGGAAGTAATGAAATGTGTGGGTCACTAATAAAGGTACGATTTAAGACTAGGTTAATTTAATGTTTAACAGATTGTGCTGAAATTTTCTGTTAAAAATTTAATATATGTGAATGTGTATGAGAGCTTTAGAAAACAGAACGATTTTGGGGCCCTTTTTCAAAGAAACAGAAATTCCAAGCAGCTTTTGTCTTTAAATGTTAAGCAAGTTTTAACTTTTGATGATCCCAAAGGACTAGAGTGGCTTAACGACATCCTGGACAGACCATAATGGCCTTGAGCTATGGGCCTCCTGTCAGGCTCTAGTACTGTAATCATTTCTGTATACTGGTTTTCCTCTTTGTATATATAAGTTCTTAGATGATAACTTCAAATTTATTCCAGGTCTTTTTTTAAAAATTATTTAATTTATGGCTGTGTTGGGTCTTCATTGTTGTGTGTGGGCTTTCTCTAGTTGCGGTGTGTATGGGCTTCTCATTGCGGTGGCTTCTCTTGTTGCGGAGCACGGGCTCTAGGCTTGTGGGCTTCAGTAGTTATGGCATGTGGGCTCAGTAGTTGTGGCATGTGGGCTCAGTAGTTGTGGCACACGGGCTTAATTGCTCCGTGGCATGTGGAATCTTCCTGGACCAGGGCTCAAACCCACATCCCCTGCATTGGCAGGTGGATTCTTAACCACTGCACCACCAGGGAAGTCCCTATTCCAGGCCTTTTATGTGAAGGACTCCTTTCTTCAGTTTGCCTACTTCACATTTAGTTTACATTGTGAATGGATTAAATGATTAAATGGATTAAAAGATTATAATTCTTTGAATTTCAGCTAGAAAAGACATTATGAAAATACTACATAAGACAAGCCTCTGAAGGTAGATAGCTAGTGGGAAGCAGCCGCATAGCACAGGGATATCAGCTTGGTGCTTTGTGACCGCCTGGAGGGGTGGGATAGGGAGGGTGGGAGGGAGGGAGATGCAAGAGGGAAGAGATATGGGAACATATGTACATGTATAACTGATGCACTTTGTTATAAAGCAGAAACTAACACACCGTTGTAAAGCAATTATACCCCAATAAAGATGTTAAAAAAAAAAAAAGACAAGCCTCTGTTACAGGCTCACTTTAAGTTGTAACAAATAGTGTCAAATCAGAAATTTCTGTATTCTATAATGATTTGTGTGAGTTCTAGCTCACTTCTTTTAACGAGGTAAATTCAGTGAAATTCTTGTACAACCTAAAAGCACTATTGTATAAGGATCAGTACTATAAACATTAAGTAGCTCCTTGGAAAGATAACAAATGAGTCTAATTTCCCTTAAATAGTCCAAGTAGTACATTTTAGAGAACAAATTTGAGCCAACCTTTTTTCATTATTTTATGATTTTCTGGCTTTTTTCCTTAATTGCATTGATTTGTTGAGTGCTTAGGTCTTTTTTCTCAGATCCATAATTACCATTGTTTGTGGAGGTATTATTACTCAAGTTTGCCAAATGTATTATCACTCACGTTGTTTTGACCAGAAAATAATGAGTAGGTGCCAGGGCATCTGTCCAAAATTTGGTGATAAGTATTATTAATGATGGTGGTCAGTAAGAAGATAATCATTTTTTTAAAAATTTACTTATTTGGTTGTGTTGGGTCTTAGTTGTGGCAGGCGGGCTCCTTAGTTGAGGCTCGCTGGCTCCTTAGTTGTGTCATGCGGACTCTTAGTTGCGGCACGCATGTGGGATCTAGTTCCTGGACCAGGGATTGAACCTGGGCCACCTGCTTTGGGAGCGCAGTGTCTTAACCACTGTGCCACCAGGGAAATCCCAGAAGATACTCATTTTTGAGATACTCATTTTTGAGTGCTCATTTTTCTTTATTAAAAGAAAATTTTAATGTATTTAAAGAAGTCAAGTGCATTGGACAAAATCTTAGGGTTTCTCAAATCAGAAAACACTGTCTCATTATTTGGGGAGAAATGTGATCAGTCCATGCTGTTTTGGTTTTACCAGTGGAGGCTTATGTCAACTGGATTAATTCTGGAAATTGGAACAGAAAAGTTAAAGTTGAAGCTGGGATCCATGTTCTTTTTAAGTTAACACCAGTTCTGATTCTCTTTAGTACTCAGTGTGACTGAACAAATATCTCAGTTTTTTGCATTGTTTTTAACTGTAAACTGATATTTTTTATTTTGGGGAATACTTGGGGGAATTGTAGGTTGTTGGAAATACAAAAACCATAATTTTTTTGAAAATCCATGCATAACACCTCTCTAAGATGTTTGCCTCTCTAGGTGTTTGTCATGAAAGAGTATTGTCCTACTAATCTAGGCTTTTCTTTTTTTTCTGAAAGAAATTCCTTTTATTGATAGTTGCATGTAATGGTGAATAGGTTGATAAAAATTTTTTCTCTTTCAGTTTTACTCTGTTTCAGAATATATGTCTTAGAGTGACTCCATCTTGAGGCAGGGAAGTAAATCAGATTTGCTTTAACGGAAAGTAATGGGGAGATCTTTTGAAACAAACTTTTCCTTATTTTAAATATTGGAGTGACTAACTGAAGATGTATTTGTAAAAAAATGTAGCTTTAGGTCTTGGAGGCTCTGAGGAGATAATTGTGGACAAAATCATAAAACTATGATAGGTTCAGATTATCACTCTATTCCATTAGGCCTTTGGATTTTGTTCCAGTTAGCTTTTGAGGCAAGGATTACATTCTTAATTATCCTTGCATCCCTTTGGATCACCAGTGATGGTGGTAAGGATGAAGATACTTTCTGAGTGCAGAAATTCTTGTATATAAATGATCTTAAAATTAGTTGAATGCCTTGCTGGACATAAATAACTTGGTTAAAGGAATTCTTTTCTCTTGCTATAGGTGCACATTAAAGATCCACAACCATGACTGACTCCAAGTACTTCACAACCAATAAAAAAGGTAAGTATGAGAACCTGATCGCAACCTTTTTTGAAGATTCTTCAAAAGTTGTGGTGTAAGGTTGTTCCAAGTAGAATGCTCCTGACCTCTTCAGACATGTATGTCTTGGACCATCTCATTGGGGATATCCTACAGAAAAGTGTATTGAGTAAATTATTAAAGTATGGGTTTTTAAAGATACGGCTGTGGTGCACATCATTTTGACTTGAAGGTTTTAGTGAAAGGAAGAGATCCAAGATTGATCCGTTGAAGATTGATAGATCTGAGGAGGGTAAAAGGAAGAAGCACATTTATTTTCTCTTTTAAAAAAATTGAGTGCAATTGGTTTACAATGTTGTGTTCGTTTCTGGTGCACAACAAAGTGATTCAGTTGTGTGTGTGTGTGTGTATATGTATACATATATATATTCTTTTTCAGATTCTTTCCCATTATAGATTATTACAAGATATTGAATATAGTTCCCTGTGCTATACAGTAGGACCTTGTCGTTTATTTAATATATACTAGTTTGTATCTGCTAATCCCAAGGTCCTGATTTATCCCTTCTTCCCCTCCTGTTTGGTAACCATAAGTTTATTTTCTGTGTCTGAGTGTTTCTGTTTTGTAAATAAGTCCATTTGTATCATTTTTTAGATTCCACGTATAAGTGATACCATATATTTGTCTTTCTTTGTCTGACTTACTTCACTTAGTATGGTAATCTCTGGGTCCATCCATGTTCCTGAAAATGGCAGTATTTCATTCTTTTTTATTGCTGAATAATACTCCATAGTATATATAAACCATATCTTCTTTATCCATTCATCTGTGGATGGACACTTAGGTTGCTTCCATGTCCTGACTATTGTAAATAGAGCTGCCGTGAACATTGGGGTGCATGTATCTTTTCGAATTAGAATTTTCTCTGGATATATACCCAAGAGTGGGTTTGTTGGATCATATGGTAACTCTAGTTTTTTGTTTTTTTTGTGGTACGCCGGCCTCTCACTGTTGTGGCCTCTCCTGTTGCGGAGCACATGCTCCGGACGCGCAGGCTCAGCGGCCATGGCTCACGGGCCCAGCCGCTCCGCGGCATGTGGGATCTTCCCGGACTGGGGCACGAACCTGTGTCCCCTGCATTGGCAGGCGGACTCTCAACCACTGCGCCACCAGGGAAGCCCGTAACTCTAGTTTTTTAAGGAACCTCCATACTGTTTTCCATAGTGGTTGCACCAAATTCTTTTATTTTTTACTTGGAAATAAACATTTTATTACAAGGAGTACTACTAAAGCAATACAGCAATAAAAAGTAAAAATGAAAGTTATCTCCCTCCCTAGTCCTGTTCCTGAGGGGAACTCGGTATGTATCCTCAATCTTTTCTATGCATGTATTAATACATATGATTTTTAAAATTTTTAACAAAAAATGATTATGCAAAGCAATGCATGGAAATTTGATATTTTCTTATCCTTCCACACATGATGATTTCATACCATCATTTCTGAATTATGGCTGTCAAAAGGCATAATCTCAGTGTAATCATGAAGGTACACCCGTGACAGCTGAGGGTGTTCTATAAAATGACTGGCCTGTACTTTTTAAAATTGTCATTTTCATGAAAGACAAAGGCTGACCAGCTGTTTCAGATTAAAGGAGACTAAAGAGACATGACAGTAAATGTAATGCATGATCCTGCATTGGATCCTGGCCCAAGGAGGATGGGGGTAAAATTACTATAAAAGACTTTATCAAGATCTTTGAATAAGGTTTATAGATTAGATAATGACAGTATATCAATGTTAAATTTCCTGATTTTCATCATTGTATTATAGTTATGTAACATAATTCCTTGTTCTTAGAAGTTATACACTGACATATTTAGAGCTAAAGAGACATGATGTCTACAGTTTACTTATTCAATGAATCAGAAAAAAATGTATAAATATATAAAAATATGATAAAGCAAATGTGGCATAATGTTAGCAGATGGGGAATTTTGCAACTTTTCTTTAAGATTAAAATGATTTCAAAAGAAAAAGAAAATGGGAGGGCACACATAGTGGCCTGGAGCACCAGAAAATTTTCTAGAAAGCACAAGCATATTTCTGTCGTTTGGAGTTATTTAAGGGTAAACTTCTATTATAATACAGAAAACACCATAGAGAGTTGCTTAATTACATTAGCTACTACTAGTCCATGGCTTTCAGCCTTGCCTGCACATGGGAATTGCCCAGTGAAGTAAAAGACAATAGGTGATGTCCAGTCCTACCCCTGCAGATATCCTGATTTCTTTGGTCTGGGATATGGCCTAGACGTGGGTTTTTTTTAAAATCTCCGCAGAATTTTCTGATGTGTAGCCGAGATTGAGAACTGTTGCTAGCTGCTAGCAATGCTTGGTAGATTTGATTCAGGGGAAAAGGAGGGGGGAAAGATAAGAATTTAATAAAGCTGTAGTATGTATGAGATACCTTGCCTCCGTGCTCCTCCTTGGCTCCACCCAACTTCTTGCTGTTTTTACTGCTTATAGCGTACAAAAGCATTTAGCCCCTTGGCATTCATTTTCAGCATTTTTTCTTATTCTCTTATCATTCTGAAATGTATTTATTTCTTCTGTTAACATTTTGTGTGCTTTGATGACCAAGATGTTTCTATAATAACACAAAAAGATGTAATTTTAAAACTCACCTAATTTTTCAAACCTTCACTTATAATGGGTCCTGGTAACCTTTTTTTAATTCAGGGATTTTTGTAAAGGTTTGAGACTTACAGATGAATCATGGCTGGGTAAATACCACATTTTAAAAAATGGATAGACTGTGTTCCTTTTACTTCCTGTAACACCCACCAGAACTGCCACTGGAGCATATTCTTTAAATTTATGCTGTTGGAGTTGGAATAATTTCAGTTATATCCTGTTTTGATTCTTCAGCTCCTGCTGCTATTCACAATTCAGATTTTCTGAAACCGTGCTGCTTGTCCTTTACTGTTTTCAGAAGTAAATGATGGGAACCCTAAGAGCTGGATTTGGCAGCAGAGGACTTGGAGAAGAGGAGTGTGACTCTTTAAAGGGCCCAGCTTTTCTGTCTGTGCTATTTTTGCAGCTGTCAAATAAAAGGGTGATTTTTTTTTTTTTTTTTAAAAGGGTGATTTTTGTAACAGTTTGTTTGCTTTGTTAGCGATGGATTTTGATGTAACAGGCTTTTTTAGTGCTCAACTTCTGTGCTTCTTGCCAGTTCATCCTTCCCATTTAGAGGCTTCAGCAGATCACCTAGTTTGCTGCCCCCACTATTTCTATACTGGTGAACGAGGTTAAAGTGAACATCAAGAACAGTCATAAAGGTGGAAGAAAATGAGGCAATTCTGTGGATTGAAAGTTGACGTGACAATAGTCAACTTCTTTTTCGTGGTCTTATAGTATATTTTCTCCTTTCTTTTAAAACCAGTTGAGGGTGGTTAACCTTTTTTCTTATTTCAGCTCCAGCTTTCTGAAGGTAGGTGAGCCTGGGCCTTAAAATAGTGGTGACAGTCCTGGCATTTCACGGTGCAGGGCCTGAGCAGTCAGTCATTTAAGATTATACCTTTAGAAATGACTCTGGTTTGTACCATTTTTGAAGCTTCAGGATTATTATTTCTGTTCTTAGATTGAACAGGATAGGGCCTTAAAGCCCATTATCATCTTAAAGTACTAATTAGAGCAGTGATTCTCAACCCTGATTATACATTAGAATCACTTGAGGAAACTTTAAAAAATATGAACGTAGGAGTTCTACTCCTTGACATTCTGATTTATTTGGTCCAGAGTGGAGCCTGAGCATTGGCATTTCTAGATACTTCCCGGGTAATAGTGTGTAGCCAACTTTGAGAAACACTGGATTAAAGAGTCGGGAGAAACAGTTCTAAGGCCAGCTCTGTCACTCGCTCACTTAGTGACCTTTGAGCCTCAGTTGTTTGTGGAGTTGAGAGTAGGTGAATGAGGAGTCTCTTCTGGTTTGAAAACATTGATTTGTGAACCTGTTTGCTGCCTGCATTTATTTTTTTCCCAGGACTTTGAAATTCTGACGGGAGATCATCCCTCCGATGCCGTTCTTTCCCCATCGTAGTAAGATATCATGAGATATCTTTCCTTTTTCCCACTTCTGTGCTTCCTGAGATCTGGCTTACACCTTCCTCTCTGGCGATAACCCCAAAATAGCATCCTTATCAATGGGTTGGTTAATATTCTAGGGATTTGAACTGTACCTATCCTATAATTTTTAAATAATCTTCTTTCAGTTGCAGCCCTGCCACTGGTCATCTGTTGTGTTACTTGCTATACAGTACAGTGTTCTGCTCTAGTTCTCTGATCCTGGGACCTCACCCGTTTGTTGTCTTTTAGGAGAAATCTTTGAATTAAAGGCTGAACTCAACAATGAAAAGAAAGAAAAGAGGAAAGAGGCTGTGAAGAAAGTGATTGCTGCTATGACTGTGGGGAAAGATGTTAGGTAAGGGTAATCTCTTCTGCTTTGCTCATTTTAGACTCTTACTCTATGGCTTTTACTGCTTTTTTTTTTTTTTTTTTTTTTTTTTAAGCAGCGGTCTTCTTAGAAGCCCATATGATTTAAATTTATTTATTTATTTATTTATGGCTGTGTTGGGTCTTCGTTTCTGTGTGAGGGCTTTCTCTAGTTGTGGCAAGTGGGGGCCACTCTTCATCGCGGTGCGCGGGCCTCTCACTGTCATGGCCTCTTGTTGCGGAGCACAGGCTTCAGACGCGCAGGCTCAGTAGTTGTGACGCATGGGCCCAGTTGCTTCGCGACATGTGGGATCTTCCCAGACCAGGGCTCGAACGCGTGTCCCCTGCCTTGGCAGGCAGATTCTCAACCACTGTGCCACCAGGGAAGCCCTACTGCTCTTTATTTAAAGCTATTACAGTCAGAACATATAAGAATGAGTTTGTCCCACTGGAAACATCAGGAAGTGTAGTTGCTTTTATATTAACTCTGTGACTAATTTTTTTTTGTTTTTTTTAAGAGTGAAACGAGTTTGATTTCACTTGCGTACAGATCTAGCATAAAACCTCTTGAGAGCTGACACAGTTACAAATCTGTTGCTGAGGTAGTTTGAGAAGATGATAAAAATATACTGAGAAGCAGAAGCCCATGTGTACTTTAATTGGCTCAAGCCAGTGCCCTCAACTTTACAACTCTGCCTTTAATTGCCGAATTCAAGATGAAAATCAGTGGTAACAAAATCCAAAGGGTCTTTTTTTTCCCCTCCCTTTCTTCCTGTAATTTAGGAAGGCCATTTGGAAATAAGTAAGGATTGTCTGCAGGCCCTTGAGGATTCCCGAGATCCTTTCCATGAAATCCATGAAGTCAAAGCTGTAATAATACTTAGGTGTTATTTACCCTTTTCACTGTGTTGACATTTGCATGGCTGGTGCCTTAGTGTGAATTAAGGCAGTGGTGCCAAACTGTAAAAGTAGTCATTGTATTCTTCACCATCATGTGCTTGCAGGAAAAAAGGGCAGTTTCCCTTAGGACTGTCCTGCATGAAGCACTAAAAATTTATTTCAGTAAACCTTGAACCTTGAGTTCAGGTCTTTTTAATATTCTGTGTGATGAAATAGGAATTAGGCATAAAGTACTTCTACTGCATAGCAAAGTGTGACAGTTGACTTGAAAAAAAGCCCTTGCACAGTTGTTTGACTTGGGAACACCATTTCTTTGTGAAAGAAAGATTAACAGACAGAACTATAGTTAATCAGACTTAAGTATTTGGGAGACATTTTATAGAAAATGAACAAAGTGAACCTGTCACTTCAAGGGAAAAAATTTGACAGTAGATAAATTTCGACTTTAAAGTAAAAATTAGAGTGTTGGAAAACTTCTATCTCCCATCGTGAGCTTGATAGCTTCCCAGTACTTAGAGATTTTTCTGATGAGATTGGTGGTGAAATTAATGACTGTGATTATTTGCTGCTGTATAATGAAATATGCCACCATAGAGAAGACCTGCATAACTCATTGAACCAATATTTTCCAAATGACCAGTGCATACATCACAAAATTATGCATGGGTAAAATATCCATTCAAAATAAGTGATAAATGAATGGAATTTAATGCAACCAAGTACAGAAAGTTTATTGATATGGTTTCAGATTCCATATTGTACCTAACTTTTAAGAAACTACCATTTGTGGACTAAAAACAAAAAGAAAAACAACCATTTGTCTAGCTTTAATGTATCAAAGGAGAACATCCAGTTATATGAAAAAGCTATTAAAATACTCCTCCATTTTCCAATTTATATATGTGTATGCAAATGGATTTTCTTCTTACACTTCAGCTAAACAACATTCTACCACAGGTTGAATGCAGGAGCATGTGTGAGAATCCAGCTGTTTTTGTTTAAAGTAGACATTAAAGAGATTGGCAAAAATTAAAACAATGTCATCTTAATTTAAAAAAATAAGTAAAATAGGTGGACTTTTACTTTAAAATATTTATGTTAATATGAAATGCATTGATTTTCCTTTTATTATTTGGGTCAAATGCTGCTGATAAGAAATGGATGAGTGCAAGAAGGCCAAGTAAATTCCAGCATCTAGTGGTGGATGTAAGGTGTAGTAACTCAAACATCTGAGAAGGTCCTAAGGCTAATGATGACCTTCCTAATGTCATTAAGAAAAGGGAAGTTTAAATTTAAGTGCATTCTGTGTCAGGCACAGGGACAGATGCTTTTACTTACAGTGTTTTTTATAGTCCTCGTATCTTCTGAACTAGAGGTTATTCTGAATTAGAAGTTATTCCATGTTAGAGATCAAGCAGTGTATACTTGGAGAGGCTAAAGAAGAATCCCAAAGTCATACAGCTAGTGGTAATGTAGCCAGGATTCTAACCTAGGGTCTGAGTCCCAATACCTGTTACTGGTCACTTCCTTCATGGGCGTATATATACAATAGAACTTAAATGTGTACGTGGCACACACGTATAGAACTGTTTCATTTTCTGAAAATGGTTAAAATTTTGAACAAAGACCCTAATTATCTGAGAACTGTTTTAATAAGGAAACTAATCAAATAAGTTCCCACTGGTCAGGGATGGAAGAATATGTGCCTTAAAAAGCATAACAACTGTAGTGCTTTGAACTGCAAAGAATTGATATGAAAAATTATGGTTAATTTTTTGTGTGTGACATAGTGATTTTTTTAAAAGTTTGTAAAGATATACACTAAAATATTATATATGAAATGTATGTGCAGGATTTGTTTCGAAATTGTTTAGAGCAACTAGATGGGGTAGGGACTGGGGGAAGGCAAGTGGGTTGAGGTTGTGTATGAAACAAGATCGGGTATGTATCAATATTTGTTTGCAGCTGGGTGATGGATACATGGGTTCATTAAACTGTCTCTAATCTGAAAATTTTCATAGTAAAAAGTTTTTTAAAAATCTATTTTTAGACATCTTCTTGGGATCATTATTATAAATTCTTTAGTAATTCATTTCTGTGGTAAGTATTATCACTAGTGGACATTTGTCCTCACATCAAATCACTTTTTAAATTAAGGCTGTTTCTTTGTGTTCTGTCCAACAGCCTGGCACCAACATCTGTTCGCTTTCCCTTCCTCTTTTCTCAGCTCTCTCTTTCCAGATGTAGTGAATTGTATGCAGACTGACAACCTGGAACTAAAGAAGCTCGTGTATCTCTACTTGATGAACTATGCCAAGAGTCAGCCAGACATGGCCATCATGGCTGTCAACAGCTTTGTGAAGGTAACTTTTTCCCAGGGACTTAAGAACAGTCTCTTCTACCTCAGAAAACCTTTTCAGAAGTGATATGGTTAGTGTCTGCATTGCAAATAAGCAACCTCTGTTCCAAAAGAGGGCCTCTAGAGAAGTATTGGCCATTGAGTAGGAATATTCATGATTTAAGCATTCTGTATGCCAGAGTTTGTCATCCAGTTCAGACCATATGGTGAGCCTTCTGTCAGCTGGGCTTGGTGCATCCTTGCCAGGTGGGAGAAGAAAGCCAGGTGAAACCTCACCGTTTTATCTTCCAAGGCTGACAAAGGTTGGGCATATCATTGTAGTGTCAGTAACCTGGGGCTTTACCTATTTTATCTTTGTAGAAATTATGCTTATGGTTCAGACGTAGTGGAAACTACAGGAGCTACCTTTTAATTTTGTTTTATTGAATAGATCTTACAATAGTTGATTAACTTTTTTGTTATTGTGGAAATTTTCAAACATATTCAGGTTGAGGGAATAGTATAATAAATTCCTAAATATCTACCTTGTAGTTTCAGTAGTTACCAACCTATGGCCAGTTTTGTTTAACTTAAACTCTCCATACGTGCTTTCCTGACCCCCACCTCCTCTCCTACTGGATGATTTTAAAGCAAATCCCAAACATCTTAAGAATGAAAAAATCATCTAATCAGCTGATCATTATAGAAAGTCCTTAATATTATTGGATATCCAGTCAGAATTCTATCATTAGATTTGATGAACACAATAATAAGGTTGTTCTTATTAGGGTTTTTGTTTTGTTTTGTTTTGTTTACTTCTTTTTCCTCTGCCTGGAATTTAGTCTACATTAAAAGCAAAAATCAGACAGCATTTCTAAAATTAGCTTCTATTAAATTGTTTTGGAAAATAAACATGCTTGCTTTCTTCTCATGGAATTTTTGTTCTTTTTCTGTGTTTAGCTACAATGTACAGGATCATTATAAGATTTCATTCTTTCTGTCTGGTGATTCATAGATGGATGATATCATTGGAAAGAATTTAGTTTACATTTTTTGGAAGTTAGCATGTGCATAGGTTTATAATGTTTAAAGAAATTTTTTAATATAGGGCAATTTAAGGGGTGTTCCTTCTTGGCAAGTGTTCTATTTGTACTGTATTTGGAGGCACTTGCTAGGAAAGGAGAATGTATGTTAATCAGGATTTCAGAGGGCCCTCTCTGCTGCTTCACGCAAGGAACTTATGTCGGGCCCAAACCAGCTTCTAGATTCTCCTTTGCTTTCTTGGCTGTAGGCCCCAGATATCCAGCCCTCTTTTCTCCCTGCTTAATATTTGTGGAGTGGGACATATCTTTCCAATTTCTGATTTTTTGTTGTTGTTGTTGGGTTTTTTTGTGGTACGCGGGCCTCTCACTGTTGTGGCCTCTCCTGTTAAGGAGCACAGGCTCCGGACGCGCAGGCTCAGTGCCCATGGCTCACGGGCCCAGCCGCTCCGCGGCCTGTGGGATCTTCCGGACCGGGGCACGAACCTGTGTCCCCTGCATTGGCAGGCAGACTCTCAACCACTGCGCCACCAGGGAAGCCCCAATTTCTGATTTTATCGTGTACCAGAATACAAGCCCAAAGCCCTTTTCTGCTTTTAGTGCAGGTCCAACAATGGCCATGGGGATGGTAACACCAGCTATGTAAGCTTCTGCCCAGCTTTGGAATGAATCCTATAGGACATTTCTTCATTGTGTATGTAAAGCAGTTAAATGAATTCCTAGCCTAAACTCTTAAAAAGGCAACTGTTGTACTTAGGAAAGGAATCGTATGGGAGATGTGGGTTCTGGTGTAGAATGAAACTGGAAGCCTACATTAATTAAATATTCTTTTGTTGCTTATATAAACCAGACTGTTTAGTTTTCTGGTTTATGTACACCTGTAGTTGTCAATGATTGTTTTTTCTAGGACTGTGAAGATCCCAATCCTCTGATTCGGGCCTTGGCAGTCAGAACCATGGGGTGCATCCGGGTGGACAAGATTACAGAATATCTCTGTGAGCCCCTCCGCAAGTGCTTAAAGGATGAAGATCCCTATGTTCGGAAGACAGCAGCAGTCTGTGTGGCAAAACTCCATGACATCAATGCCCAAATGGTGGAAGATCAGGGATTTCTGGACTCTCTGCGGGATCTCATAGCAGATTCAAATCCAATGGTAATATGTTTCTGCGTTTATAAGAGAGCAGTATTTAAAACGGGTCCCTTTAAAAAGCATGTTTAAAATAAATTTTATCTTTGGGACATTGAGCCATAGGTTAGCTATGTGAAGCATGACTTCTGTGTGTCCCACAGATTGTCTGTCTCACACCCTACATGTTTCTGAGCTGAAAACCAAGTACTAAAATACAAGGGTGGTTTTTTTTTTAATTGAAGTGTCGTTGATTTACAATATTGTGTTAGTTTCACACGTACAGCAAAGTGATTCTGTTTTTTATATATATGTATTTTCAGACTATTTTCCATTATAGATTATTATAAGATATTGACTATTGTCCCCGTGTTATACAGTAAATCCTGTTGCTTTTCTGTTTTATTTTTTAATTTTTCTAGGTTAATTTTTTTTTTTTTTTTTTTTTGTGTGTGTGTGTGGTACGCGGGCCTCTCACTGTTGTGGCCTCTCCCATTGCGGAGCACAGGCTCCAGACGCGCAGGCTCAGCGGCCATGGCTCACGGGCCCAGCCGCTCCGCGGCATGTGGGACCTTCCCGGACCGGGGCATGAACCTGTGTTCCCTGCATCGGCAGGCAAACTCTCAACCACTGCGCCATCTGGGAAGCCCAATATTTTTATTTTTTATTAAAAACTTTTTTTAATTGAAGTATAGTTGATTTACAGTATTGTGTTAGCACAGCGATTCATATATATATATATATATATATACACATACACATACATATATACACACACACTTTTTCAGATTCTTTTTCCTTATAGGTTATTATAAAATATTGAGTATAGTTCTCTGTGCTATACAGTAGGTCCTTGTTGGTTATCTCTCTTATATGTAGTAGTGTGTATATGTTAATCCCAACCTCCTAATTTTTTTTTTTTTTTTTTTTTTTGCGGTACGCGGGCCTCTCACTGTTGTGGCCTCTCCCGTTGCGTTGTGGAGCACAGGCTCCGGACGTGCAGGCTCAGCGGCCATGGCTCACGGGCCCAGCTGCTCTGCGGCATGTGGGATCTTCCCGGACCGGGGCACGAACCCGTGTCCCCTGCATCGGCAGGCGGACTCTCAACCACTGCGCCACCAGGGAAGCCCCCAACCTCCTAATTTATCCCCCGCCTTTCCCCTTTGGTAACCATAGGTTTGTTTTCTATGTCTGTGAGTCTGTTTCTGTTTCGTATATAGATTCATTTGTATTATTTTTTAGATTCCACATGTAAGTGATATAATATTTGTCTTTCTCTGTCTGACTTACTTCACTTAGTATCATGTTCTCCAGGTCTATCCATGTTACTGCAAATGGCAATATTTTCTTCTTTTTTGTGGCTAATATTCCATTGTGTGTGTGTGTATATATACACACACACACACACCCTACATCTTCTTAAGCCATTCTTCTGTTGATGGGCATTTGGGTTGTTTCCATGTCTTTGTTTTTTAAAGATTAGACTTTTTTTTTAATTGAGTTTATGTATTTGTTTGGTTGTGCTGGGTCTTAGTTGCGGCTCGCGGGCTCCTTAGGTGTGGCATGCGAACTCTTAGTTGCGGCATGCATGTGGGATCTAGTTCCCTGACCAGTGATTGAACCCAGGCCCCCTGCGTTGGGAGCATGGAGTCTTAACCACTGCGCCACCAGGGAAGCCCCTGTTTCCATGTCTTGGCTGTAGTAAATAGTGCTGCTGTGAACATTGGGGTGCATGTATCTAAAATACAAGGGTCTTAAAGCAAACCTTTGTATCATACTTAGCCCTGTGTTTGCTCAGAAACAAACCCGTTCTTTCATCATTTTCTTAAAGAAACTTTACCTTAAAGTTTTGAGATCTTTCATTTCTCCTATTGACATTTTTAATTTTGCCTATATAATGAAGGAGAGTAGGTCTCAAAGTGGTACATTGGCTTTGCTAGTAACTGAAGTTCATTTGAATTGAGTGATTGGTCATTAAGTATCATTACTGAGAAGATGGAGGAACTTAGCCACTTTCTCTCCTTTTTTTGCCTAAGGCATTCTTTATGTGGAGTTGAATAACACTGAGCTAATCAGTGGATAACCTCTGAATATTTCACTGTTGAACTTTTTGAAAGAGAGAGTTGGATTTGCTGTGAAATAGACGTGTCTCACTTGCAAATTACCTGCTCAGATCTATGCTTTGATACTTCATTTGGTTCATCTTACTCTTTGGGTAATCTTGGCTTCTATTTATTATCTTTGAAACTTAGTATCAAGGTCAAAAAATGAAGTAAGCCACACTTTTGAAAAGATACTGTTGTTCTAATTACTATCAGCAATCTTTTAGCCACCTTCTAGGCATAGAAGTGATGTGGGTGTATATGCTTAAACTGTGACTTTACAGGGTATAATCACCACTGTCATTAGAAGATTCACTCAACCCTACGTTTTTCACTCAAGCAGCCCTGTGTGTCACTTTTTTTTTTTTTTTTTTGGCGGTACATGGGCCTCTCACTGTTGTGGCCTCTCCCGTTGCGGAGCACAGGCTCCGGACGCGCAGGCTCAGCGGCCATGGCTCACGGACCCAGCTGCTCCGCAGCATGCGGGATCCTTCCAGACCGGGGCATGAACCCGTGTCCCCTGCATCGGCAGGCGGACTCTCAACCACTGTGCCACCAGGGAAGCCCGTGTTACCTTTTTAAAAATTCCATAAAGAAATAAATTTATAAAGCAGTAGTATCTGTTTTTAGAATGTTTAGCTGGTACTAAGTTGTATTTTTGACATCGCTTTTGATTCACTTTGTTATTTTGAGCAAATATTCTTGAAATTTTCTACCTGAGGACAGATGAGAAGATTGAAAGTGTTTGGGCTTTGCTCTCCAAGTTTTGGGCATCCAGATGAGCAGAATATCATGTCCCTGCGGAACCTTTTAAAATATTCATTGGGCCTATGAATGTGGAGTGGAGTGAGGTAAAAATGAGTTCTAGCTCATATAGGCAATTCCAGTTCAGGGAGAAAAAGACATCTTTACACTAATGTAAATTTTTCAAAGCAGAACCTGTAAAATTAGATCCTCAGGGGTAAGGGACTAACTGAGGGTTTAGTAAAGGCTTTTTTTTTTTTTTTGGTACCCCCGTAGCACTTTGAGATCTTTATCCACATCAGTTGAGAGGATGGAACAATTCTGGAACAAGCCTAATTTGTCTGATTTATTCCAAGTTTTCATTGTAGTAGAAGGGTTGGCTTTTGTCCAGTCCATAGTACTCAAGTAGTATATGTATGCCATTAATTTATTTAGACTTTTCAATATGGGAATTTTCAAACATATTCAAAATTAGAGTGACTAAATGAATAAATAAAATGAACTCAGTTACCATCACCAGATTCAATAATTATTAATATATGCCTGTTTTTTACCTGTTTTCTTCCTGCATCCCCTATCTATATATAGGTAATTTAAAGAGGCCGCACATGAATGGGTCTCTATTTGAATTTAAAGTATCATGATATTATAGTAAACCATAATGCTTTTAATAATTCTTAACCTGTTTTTGTTTTTTTGGGTTTTTTTGCGCGGTACGCGGGCCTATCACTTTTGTGGTCTCTCCCGTTGCGGAGCACAGGCTCCGGATGCGCAGGCTCAGCGGCCATGGCTCACGGGCCCAGCCACTCCGCGGCATGTGGGATCTTCCTGGACCCTGCGTCGGCAGGCGGACTCCCAACCACTGCGCCACCAGGGAAGCCCTCTTAACCTGTTTTTATACAACAAATCAGGAGGTGACTTGGGGAGATTTTCTTAAGTATTTTTGAGAAAACTTTTAGAGAAAATTTATGGTTACTTGGTAGGTTTGTGAGAAACTGTTTCAGGAATGCCTTATGTTTTATTGTATCTTTATTACAGATTTTCCTAGAACAGGTGTCAGCATTAGAGATTAAATTGTTGGACCTACTCCCCTCTAACTAAATAGGAAATTTTTCTTATTCTTGTCAGACTTATTAGTAGCAAAACCTTTCCCTGATATTGTTTGACGTCTTGCTAGTAAGGTGCCCAGGATACAGAATTTAAGGAGGCATTCATTCTCAGGTGCCCACTCTACCTGCACAAGCCTGAGAGTGGGATACCTCGATTGCCTCACTCTGTCCTGGCCTTATTTTACATACATTCAAATCATTTTTTGAGCTCTTCATTCTTGTTACTTAAGTGAAGAACTGAAAATTTGGACTAAGATAACCAACACATATACCCACGTGCCTACTTTCATTCTTGAACCCATACTTTTTTGTTTATTTTTTGCGGTATGCGGGCCTCTCACTGTTGTGGCCTCTCCCATTGCGCAGCACAGGCTCCAGACGTGCAGGCTCCGCGGCCGCGGCTCACGGGCCCAGCCGCTCCGCGGCATGTGGGATCTTCCCGGACCGGGGCACGAACCCGCGTCCCCTGCATCGGCAGGCGGACTCTCAACCACTGTGCCACCAGGGAAGCCCATGAACCCATACTTTTCATCTCAACTGTATGTCCTGTTTTTTTGCCAGAAGTATTACAACTGTCTTTAGATCATTGATTTTCCTTTTATCAGTTGGGTCAAATGCTGCTGATAAGAAATGGATGAGTGCAAGAATGTCAAGTAAATTCCAACATCTAGTGGTAGATATAAGGTGTAGTGACTCAAACATCTGAGAAGGTCCTGAGGCGAATGATGACCTTCCTAATGTCATTAAGAGAAGGGAAATTTAAATTTAAGTGCATTCTGTGTCAGGCACAGGGACAGATGCTTTTACTTACAGTGTTTTTTATAGCCCTCGTATCTTCTCAACTAGAGGTTATTCTGAATTAGAAGTTATTCTAGGCCTTTCTCACCTTCTGAGATGGCCCACACTCTGTGGAGTGTGTTTCTCCTTAAATAAATACACTTCTTACCTAAAAAAAAAAAAAAAAAAAGTTATTCCACGTTAGAGATCAAGCAGTGTATACTCAAAGAGGCTAAAGAATAATCCCAGGACTTCCCTGGTGGCGCAGTGGTTGAGAGTCCGCCTGCCGATGCAGGGGACACGGGTTCGTTCCCCGGTGCAGGAAGATCCCACATGCCGCGGAGCGGCTGGGCCCATGAGCCATGGCCGCTGAGCCTGCGCGTCTGGAGCCTGTGCTCCGCAACGGGAGAGGCCGCAACAGTGAGAGGCCCGCGTACCGCAAAAAAAAAAAAAAGAAAAAGAATAATCACAAAGTCATACAGCTAGTGGTAATGTAGCCAGAATTCTAACCTAGGTCTGAGTCCCAATAGCCATTACTGGTCACTGCCTTCATGAGTATATATATACAACATGTTTAGAACTGTTTCGTTTTCTCAAAATGGTTAAAATTTTGAACGGATAAAGGCATTAATTATCTGAGAACTGTTTTACTATGGAAATCCTCTTAATCTGATGATGGGTATGAGTCCTATTTTACTGTTCTTGAGGGGGAATTTTGTTCCACTTTTTCAGAAGTTGCTCCACATGGTGGCAGCACTGTACCAGCAAATATCAGAACCTCTTGCAAAAGGAATTAATGCTTCTAGGGTGTTCTGCCTTAGTAGTTTTCTTGTAGCTCACTTTAGAAGGGCATCCTAGATGTGAAAGCACCAGAACATCTGGAGAAATTACTTTGAAATTGGAGGGTAGCATGTTGATAAAAATCTGACTACTCTTGGGGTTATGTTGACCTTCAGGTTGATTCCTGGTAGTCTGCGTTGCTACAAGTAATAGGACTTTATTATATTTTCATTTCCTGTCTTTTATGGGGGAATCTCACACACCTCATTTTCCTGCAGTTGTTTTTACCATTTTATACTTTAGTTAAAACTGACTTTCCATGAAATACTACTTGAAAGAGAAAAGATAGTTTGAAGTAAAAAAATTCTCAGTGTTAAGTCCTAGGTTAACCTCCCTGAGTCTGTTTCCTCTTCTGTAGAGTGAGAGGTACCAACTTAGAGAGTCGTTAGGAGTATTAATTGAGCTCTTGCATAAAAAGCATCTGTGAAAGTGCCTGGCTTATGAGAGTTCATGAAATGATGGCTGCTGCTGCCGTGATTATGAAGTAGACATTAGGCAAAGGTTAACATTATTGCTACAATATTAATTTAAAGGGTTCTGACCCCTTTGATAGCTATACAGGTTCATATGGTAAAATCTTTCTGAGGGAACGAAAGCTAAACTTATTTCCAGACACAGATTTATTAGTCCATTATTTTGAACGTAAACGTATTCAGAATGAGGAAGCACTTTGGCACGAGAGGAAAATAGCTATGATTTCTTCACAAATAATCAGAGTTTTGAGAATTCTGTCTCACTACATTGACATTTGCAAGAAAGATACACTTTTGGGTGATAGTGATAATTCTCTAGCTTTTGCCCATACATTAGGATTTTCCCTCCTTACTGCAGTTTTTCTTTTCTCTCTTAGAGGCATTTTGAGGTATTCCAACTTCAGTTAATGTTTACACCAGAATCTGCCACTCCAGAGACTCTCTTGACAGCCCCACCACATGTACTTTGCTTTTTGTTTGTGAGCTCAGGTCTCCTAAATCCTTTGGCTCAGCGGCTTAGCCCCTTTGATCTTGTCTTCTAAGCCTTCTGAGTTCTACCATCACTCTGAGAACTGCCCCTGGGAATGCCCTTCTTCCATTGCTCTGTCCTGTCTGCCAAAGCACAGACTACTGAATTAGTTTAAAAAAACAAAACAAAAAAACCCCCAGAAACATATTTTCGTTTGTTGAGGGTTTTTCTGCACAAGCAGCATGCTCTCAGAACTTGGCCCGGTGTGGCCTTTAGCAATGGTTCTAGTTAAACTGCCAGCTTCTTTTAATATGAACTTATTTTGGAAAGCTGTTTTATGAAAAGTAACATTTTTTTTCTCAGAAAAAGTATGTATTTTATCCGTGTGCTAGCCAGCATGTAGAAGCCACATGAGATTATGACAGTGGTTCTCAACTAGGGGCGATTTTGCTTCCTGGGAGACAGTTGGCATTGTCAGGAAACACTTTTGGTTGTCACAACTGATGGGAAGGTTGCTACTGGCATCTAGTAGGTAGAGTTCAAGGATACTTTAAACATCCTGCAGTGCACAGGGAGCCCCCTACAACAACATGAAGGACTAATTTGTTTTAAAAACTTAAATAATGCCTGACATATAGTAAATGCTTAATAAATGACAGCTATTCTTGAGAAACAGATCTAACGTGACGTACTTTCTGATTATTGTAATTTCTATTTAGGCTTTAGAAGGTTTGTGGTGGTTTGCTGTCAGCCTGAGATGATAAATGTTGAAAAACTGAAGTCTCTCTAGATCACTTTGTAAATTTGAGAAGGATTTTTGTCAGAATATGTTTGTTGTCCTCGTGGGCAATGTTAAATCATCTATTAATGACCTCATTTAATTTAGTACTTTAATTATATGAATTCTTTTATCCCTAAATATATATCAATAAATAGGAGAATAGTTATAAAATTAAAATATTATATAGAAGCGAAATTAGAAATGCGTGATGCTCTTCATGCCCGGCGTCCATAAAGGAGTACCAGAGCTGGTAGAATTTAGGCATGTGTGAGAGTGTCAGTATGTGGTAGGCACTGGGTAAGAATGATGTAGGAGGTAACATGTTCACTTAGTCTGTGTCTGGATGCCCCAAGTAAGTAATGTTGTATTTGGTACTAAAAGATGAGTTGCTGGTAATTTCTACAGGATCAGAGTGTTGAGTAAGTGGAATCATTGGAGGCTGCTCTGTTATAAGGGCAAGTGCCCATCTCAGTGCTTTTCGGTTTTTAAATTCTTGCAGAGGAAGGAAACAATTTTTGTTTTCCTTTATGATAGACTTTGTGGAGATCTTTTTATGTGTATTCTCACCTTAGGAATTTTAATCATCAGTTTTCATTTTATCAGTTATTACTAACTTAGGTTTTTGGTTTTTTTTTAAATCTCATTTTGGGGGCGGGTTTTTAGATTTAGAGAAAAGTTGCAAAGACCGTACAGAAAGTTCTCATATACCTATCTTCACACAGTTTTACTTAATGTTAACATCTTACATAACCATGGTACCTTTGTCAAAACTAAGAAATTGGCGTTGGTACATTACTATAAACTGAAGTACAGACTTTATTTCACCTGTTTCAACACAAATATCCTTTTGCTATTCCAGGATTCAATACAGCATACCAAATTGCATTTAATCACTTCCTTTTATAAAGAGTTGATTCACTCTTCATGAAAGTATCTCAAAAACAGAAAAGTGCTTTGTAACTGTGAACTTTTTATTTTTTTTTTTTCGCTCCAGTACTAACATGAGGGTTAAAACTCAGGCTCTGAAACCAACCAGACTTGGATTTGTATCCTGGTCTGCCATTCTTAGCTTGGTGGTCTCCCTAAACATCTCAGTATCCTCGTCTACAAAATGGAGATTATAAACAGTGCCTCTATCATTGAATCGTTGTGAAAAATAAAAGAGGGCTTGCAAAGCACTTAATAGGGAACCTGGTATAGAGTAAGCCCTTAATAATAACAAATGTTTCTTTTTTATATAGTGATCGTGGTGCTGGTTATTAGTGATTTTAGAAGGGTTAATATTTCAACGGAAAATTTATTTTTTAAAGGTATTTAATTCTTTTTTTAAATAAAGCTGTTTTTATTATTTTTTATAGTTTTATTTATTTTTCACTGTGTTGTGTCTTCGTTGCTATGTGTGGGCTTTCTCTAGTTGCGGTGAGTGGGGGCTACTCTTCCTTGCGGTGTGCGGGTTTCTCATTGCATTGGCTTCTCTTATTGCAGAGCACGGGCTCTAGGCTCACGGGTTTCAGTAGTTATGGCATGCAGGCTCTAGAGCGTAGGCTCAGTAGTTGTGGCACACGGGCTTAGTTGCTCCACGGCATGTGGGACCTTCCCGGACCAGGGGTCAAACCCGTGTCCCCTGCATTGGCAGGTGGATTCTTAACCACTGTGTCACCAGGGAAGTCCCAAAGATATTTAATTCTTTTGTATACATTATTTAAAGCCAGGCATTATTTTTTAGGGTGATTCTGAGGGCAGCTTATCCACAAATGAAGTAAATCTATTTACAATATTACTTACCACATCATTGCAGGATTACTTTTAAAAGATAATTGTTCAAGGATATGCCTAAAGCAGTTTTCGTAGGCAACTTCCCGAAAACTGGATCTGTTGTACATAGTAATTCAGTAGTGTACCGAAAGATCACGGCTTATTCATTTCTTAGTGTCCCTTTTAAAATGATCTCAAGGCTCTAATTTGGCAGGGGATTACTTACTCTCAAAAGGGAGATAATGGTGTGATAATAAATATTTTGTTTTGTTCATGTTGCAGCATGCTTTTGTGTGATTTTAGGGCTGGTGGGCCAAGTAACTCTTGGCTTCTTAGGAGTGCCTTTTGTCCATTTGTAGATATTTATTTGTAGTGTTTTAGCTTTGTGAATATTCGCATTTCATCAAAACACATCTTAAGCTACTTATGTAAGCCCCTTAAGTAAGTAATAAGTTTTATTGAGTCTAATTTTTAAATCTTACTTGTTACCAGATATTCAGACTTTCTTGCTGTAATGGGATGTGTTGACTCCACTAGGTAGATGTGTTCACTTAGCTTCCTCATTCTGGGAAAGAAGATGGGGAAAAAAACGGAACATTACAGAATCTCACATGTAGTCAGCATATTATTAGTTGGCAGTCTGGACAGTGTCTTGGATTAAAGCATGACTGTAAAATTAACTGGTACCTTATAGTCATTGTATTCTTTTTTTTTTTTAACGCATTTTAAATTTTTTATTTATTTATTTATATTGGCTGCGTTAGGTCTTCGTTGCTGCACGCAGGCTTTCTCTAGTTGCGGCGAGCGGGGGCTACTCTTCGTTGCGGTGCGTGGGCTTCTCATTGCAGTGGCTTCTCTTGTTGCGGAGCATGGGCTCTAGGCACGGGGGCTTCAGCAGTTGTGGCATGTGGGCTCAGTAGTTGCGGTGCATGGGCTTCAGTAGTTGCAGCACACGGGCTCAGTAGCTGTGGCACATGGGCTTAGTTGCTCTGCAGCATGTGGGATCTTCCCGGACCAGGGATCGAACCCGTGTCTCCTGCATTGGCAGGTGGATTCTTAACCACTGCACCACCAGGGAAGTCTAGTCATTTTGTTCTTAAGGAGATGATAATGACTGAAACATGCTTAGAATAAATGACCTGTGATTTAACGTGTTATTTGAGGCAACTCCATAAAGAAGAAAGGGAGATTCTGAACCGTTGCTGATTTTCAAAAGGATAAAAGTATGCAAATCACCTTTATTTTCCATTATAATAGTTTTGGTCAGTTATTCTACTGCGTTCAATTTATTCAGGTCTTCAGGGGCAGCAGCCAAACGATTGTAAATTGAGTGGGAAAATTGAAGTGTTTGTTCAGAGTGTGTGACCTTGAAGGTCATTGCTAGAAATGAAAGTCTTCTAAATATAGTTAATAGGAGGAAGTCACTATATTGGGAAGTGCTATCTTTCTTGGGTTCTGAGGCTATGAAAATGAGTGAAATTAGAGAGATCATTCAAAGGGACAGGGAAATGTGTGAGAGATTTCTCCTAAAGGAGCTTCTGTCTGTGATACTCTACTCCCAATGTATATCTAGATTTCCTTCTAGAGTTCTTTTTTTACAGGATCATTTTTATTTTAATCATACGCACCACTCCAGCTTGCTCCTTAAAAAAAAAACAAAAATGAGGTCTGGGACTTCCCTGGTGGTCCAGTGGTTAAGACTCCACTTGCAGGGAAGAAGATCCCACAAGCCGCAGGGCGCAGCCAAAAAAATAAAAATAAAAAAAGCAATGTCAAATTTATGTCCTCAGAATTGCTGCATATGAGACAGGGGTAGCTTATAAATCAGATTTTATATAGCTGGATAGTAAATCTTGCCTCTTTGAAGTGCTGCTAGGATGTGATTATCTCTGAAATATATAAAGTAGGAGAATACATTTTTCTCCTTGTATAAATCTGCCTGGAAATAATGTTTTGATTATATTATTCTCCCCAGCTCCGATTTTTCTTTCCCTTCCCCCCATTTGAAGTTCACAGCTCTTGGAACTTCTATAAATGCAGGCAGCGGAGTGATTAGTACTCAGACACTAGAATCAGATACAGGCCTTGAGTTTGTTTCTTTTTTTTTTTTGCGGTACACAGCTCTCTCACTGTTGTGGCCTCTCCCGCCGCGGAGCACAGGCTCCAGACGCGCAGGCCCAGCGGCCATGGCTCAGGGATCCTCCCAGACCAGGGCATGAACCCGTGTCCCCTGCATCGGCAGGCGGACTCCCAACCACTGCGCCACCCGGGAAGCCCCAGGCCTTGAGTTTGTATTCAAGCATTTTCCCTTTCCAGCTTTGTTGGCTAAGCAAGTCACTGAATTTCTCTAATCCTATTTATAAATTCATTTTTAAAGCCTATTTCCTTATCGGTAATAGGTGGATTTTGATAGCAACTACCTTAGAGTTGCTGGGAAGGTAAATGGCATAGTAAGTGTTCAGTAAGTTTTAGCTATTATTGTCTTTTATCTCTTTGTCCAATTCTATTAGGCATAGTATAAAGTAAGTCAGAACACAAATTGCTTACGTTAAAAAAAAAATCAGCAGACTCCAAGGGTCCACAATGAACTGTCAGATTGAAGGGAAGTCTGTAGTTAGGGCAGAGAAAAATTTGTCTAGTATTGAGTGTGATTTTACACACGCACGTGCACGCATACTTCTGTATGTATGTATGTGTTTGTGTTTAATATCTGTATCTGTAAAGTATACATATTATATTAGGTCTACAGGGGGTAGGGGTGGGATGGGGAGGAGGAATGTTTCATTGCAGTCTTCCAAAGAACAGAATTTACCATAATTGGGAGGCAAGATGAATTAAAAAAAATTTTTTTTTGATGTTATGGGATATGTTCCTTTGTAGCCTAGATGCCAGCTTTTTGTAAATCAACCAGTGTGCTGAGAAAACTCACTTAAACCTTATTTATAAATCCATTTTTAAAGCAAAACTTCCTTTAGAAACCCCTTTCTTTTTTGGGAACTCCAGTTTTTGTGAGATTATAATTAAAAGGCCATTGTTCTCTTCATGGCAGTGTTTCCTAAAAGAACTGCCAGTTTTCTAGGGGGGAAAATGTTATGCATGTTTGTCTTAGTTCAGATTCAAAGTGATGGTACAAGAGAAAGAGACATAACCTTTGTTTTAATACACTAGTAAACCAGGGCAGTTACTGCAAGAGTCAGATTTTTTCTTTTGATAATGAATTATTGTTTGGAGAAAACTCTCAGGGAAGAGGAAGTAAATCATGTTTCAATCCATTATTTTTAAAGTTTATTTTTACAAACAGATAATATATGTACTACATTCTATACAAAATTCCAAAGAAACACAGAGACAGGTGAGTTGTCCTGTATACCCCAGCTACCCAGCTGCTGTCTTGAAGTCAGCCTTTGCCTGCTTGAGATTCGATGCTCATTTTGAGTTTCCATTAGAGTGAGAGAAGCATGGCTTACTGACCAGGAGAACTCTAAGCAGCTCTTTATGGGCCCACTCAGTATATTTCTGAAAACTTAGCAGTATGAATGTGAAGATTAGGAGATGAAAGTGGAAAGGTAGAATAGAAGGAATTTTAGAGGAATAGCTGTAGAGTTTTGTTATTGGGGGTGTATCTCCTCTGGTCAGTCATTGGCTCAGTGACCATTTGGCAGTGATCTTTTTTCCCCATGCAGACTTTTCTAAACATAATCATATAATCTGATCTCTCTGGATCTTTTAATTAGATTTACTTTTCCCTGTTTCTTTTCTTGTTTTAATGTGATAGTAAGTGAAAATTGCCTGTTTTACCACCAGAACATATACTTCATTAGCTGCATTATATACTTGGTTTAATTTCCAGTTACCTGTGATGTTAGCAGAGGAATTCTAATTGTTCATTCTGTTCAACATTTCCTGTTAACAGACCTCATATTTAATTTTTTTTAACATTAAAAAAATTTGGCAGAAATGGTAAGTTGTGACAGGACATTTGTTTTGGACGAACTGGTAACCTAGACTGGGCATGTGTTGGCAGCAAGAGAGGAAAACAGGCATTTGTTCTTCCAGTGTGACATTTTGATCCTTTATCCTGTAATCCAGTGTATTAATTGTATTATACAGGGGAAACACAGTACCTTTTCCCTGCATGTAAAGCACTGAGATGATGGAGATTATTGTTTCACTTTTCATGCTTTTTAATTTTTACTAAAGGCCATGCTTGATGGTGTGGTTGGCAAACAAAAATTAAGTCAGGAAAGAACCTCATGCATGCTATCATGTGATAGGTGAACTAGATAATCCTTCTCGATTTGTCTTAATAACAATAGAATATTATATCCATAATCATACTTACCAAGTGAACCTTTGATTTTTTTTTCATATTGGAATTTTTTGTCCTGATCACTAAGTTATAACTGAAGGCGATTCCATTTGTGGCATCATTATCTTAGTTAATGGATACTGTCATGAATGTATTATTTGATTTAAAAAACCATATTCTCTAGAATTTATCTTCTAGGTAAAATCATATACTGGGATAATCTGCGGAGTACCCAAGTGATATGGATATTAAAATCAATAGCTAAACTGTAACCATTATGTTTCTTCTCTTGCTAGCAAAAGGATAATCATACAACTCTTAGTTTCTCAAGCTTTTAACAGGGACTTCAGTAAGAACTAAAAATGAGTTGACATTTCTGAGAATCTTTTCAATATACATAATTAATGAAGCTGCTACCTATTGCATCTCATTTATGCTTACAGAATATTTATATATAGCCTTACTGTGCTAATATTTAGCGACAGCTGAGAGCCTCACTGCAAAATGTGGTTTTGAATTCATTTGTACAGAGCTATAGTTTTTTGTCTGTTTCGTTTATTTTTGGGTGTCTTTATAATCTTAAAATTACTTTAAACATTCATTGGTTGTAGATTTCTTAGTTAAATTAGACACAATCTGTAATTTTGATAAAGTGTCCACTGTTTTTTCTTGCAGCTAGTATGGATTTCTGGGTCTGTAAGTCAGGATACAAGTGTACTTTCTTATATTTGGTAGCAATTTTTCATTTATTATACTGCCTGAGTTAAGGATACATTTGAGGTACCATATTTCATTCATTCTAAGATGCATTATTATTTCCTGTATTACGTAGAAAGAAAAATACCTCCTATTAAACTGACATACTATTGATTAGTAAATATATCCCAACTTCAGAGATGTTAATATGAAAAACTGTGCAACTTAGTCTTGATGAATTATGGTAATATTGCCACCTTAACTTTGTATAAGGCTTTGTAGAAAGCACTTATACATAAGTCATCTGATTTTATCCTCAAACTAAAGCTAATCTGTGAGGTGGATTAAATTATCCATTTTCAGATGAGGAAATTGAATTTCACAGAGATTATGTGCTTTCCCAACATCATGTTACAGTGAACTATGGTTTCAAGGTCACATTTTCTTGCTCTGAGACTTAAGGTGTGATTGACACCTGAAGTATCATCTCCCCCCCCCCGCCCCCAGTACATGCACACCCATACACCTATAAAATTGTTTAGCCTAGATTTTTCTTTCCATTGCCTAATGTACATGTTTCATATTTAAACTTCACTGTTTTGTGTTTTTTGTTTTGTTTTGCCTGCGAGGCATGTGGGATCTTAGTTCTCCAACCAGGGATCGAACCCATGCCCCCCTGCAGTGGAAGCACGAGTCTTAACCACTGGACCGCCAGGGAAGTCCCTAACCTTCATTTCTTTTACAGCTGTTCATGTGTCTTAATCCTACTGATAGTGTTGACTACTATTAAAACTATTATTGTTTTAATAGTAAGTCATGTGGGACTCTCTGCTAATATGTGAATTGTTTTAATTCTGTGTTGCCTGACCATGAGGAAACTATATATGCCATCATTGGTGGTTTATTATACATTTTGAAAGCAGTATATCTCTTTCTAGCTGACTGCGTAAAACGTTCAGGAACGGTTATGGATTGAGATCTATGAAGTGATCCAGAGAAATAGTTGTACTGTTCTTGACAAATCAAGGTCATATCTGCTTCTTTCCCAGGTGGTGGCTAATGCTGTAGCAGCATTATCTGAAATCAGTGAATCTCACCCAAACAGCAACTTACTCGATCTGAACCCACAGAACATTAATAAGCTACTGACAGCCCTGAATGAGTGCACCGAATGGGGCCAGATTTTCATCCTGGACTGCCTGTCTAATTACAACCCTAAAGATGACCGGGAAGCTCAGAGGTCAGTCTGTTTTTCTGGATAGTATCTAGGAGTCTTGCCTGGTTCAGTAATTTCTAGTAAGTCTGTATTAGAATAAGGGTCTGTTACATTGAGAAAATCAGTGGCTTATGGGATATATATTGCTATCCTGTGGTATTTTCTCAATGTATTTAGGAACATTTTAGGTGGTAGAGTAAACCATGCAAAAAATAGCTCTTCCTAAGAGGAGATGTGTATTTTTCATTTCTTCTTTGAACAGTATAGTTACAACCCTCTGAAAAACTCTCCCTCATCATGGTCTCACATCTCCCATACAGCAATTCCTAGCCATTTGGCAAAGGTTTTTTGAGCGTCTCTCACTGTAGTAACAAAATTTTCGTTCTTTTAGATACATAGTAAGTGGCTTGATACTAGTTATTGAGCTGCCTTATACCTATAATTAGTACTAGAGAAACTGTGTTGGAGCCAGCAAAATGTATGATGTCTTCCGTTAGATATAGGAATCTCATCAGTCTGAATTTGGAGAAGATTTTGGAAGGCACACCTGTATTATTCTGCTCAGCTCTCTACCACTTTAGTGTTGCAGATTTTCTTTGACTATCAGATACTGACTACTAAATTTCATATACACATACATACATTTTAGTTTACAGAATTGGAGGTATCATCAGTTTTTATTGAGCGTTTTGTGTATATAGGCACTATACTAGGCAAAATAATTCTGAAGAATTGTTGGCTCTTCATTTTATTTTATTTTATTTATTTATTTATTTATTTATTTGCGGTACGCAAGCCTCTCACTGTTGTGGCCTCTCCCAGCCGCTCCGCGGCATGTGGGATCTTCCCGGACCGGGGCACAAACCCGTGTCCCCTGCATCGGTAGGCGGACTCTCAACCACTGCGCCACCAGGGAAGCCTTGCCTCTTCATTTTAATTACGGTAGATAGGAACCTTCCTTGCCCGGCTAAAGCTCGAGCTACTATAATATAAGTGCTCTTCACTCGTCTGGGAAATTGTTCCCTCTGGATTTAATCAAAGCTCACCCTGATAGTTTCTTTCCATCACTGAAAGCACAAATATCTTCTGGAAAGAACTTTACATACAATTTTATTTTCTCTTGGTCATTGACATCTCACACTTACTCATTCACTCAGCAAGTATTTATTGAGCCCATGCTGTATGCCAGGCATTGTTCTAGGCTCTGAGGATATAGCAGTGGACAGACAAAAATCATAGCTCTTATGGAACACTTATTCTGAGGGATAGGGCAGAAGTATATATAAAATGTATACGTAATACAGCATATAATAGGTCAGATGGTGATAAGTGCTAACAAGAAAGATAAAGTAAGGAGGAGATCTAACAAATGCTGGGTGGTCAGGGAGTCAGCCAAGTAGATACAGGAGGAAGGGAGAGAAACACAGCTTACTTACCTTGTGTCCTTAACTGAGTCAGCTAGCCACTCACGTTGCCTAAGAGCTATCAAAATTAGGTTAATTTCTGAAGAACCCTCAATGGATAACTAAATATTCTATATTTTATGAGACATTTAAGTGTAGGTGGCAGGGACTAGGAGAAGGGGATGAGGTTGAGAGAGTATTGCAGTGGTATTGTGTTGTTAAAAACAAACAAACAAACAAACACCCTTCCCGAGATTCCCTTATTATGCTGAATGCAAGAGGTTGGGTGGTTTTCCCTGTCAGCCCATCTCCTTCTGCATCTTACAGTGAAACTTCAGCCACAGTTGGTTGATATCTCTCACTATGAAATAACTCTCAGAATGCTTAATTTGACTTCCTATAGGCTGAGGAGAAATGGGCTGTGAGGCAGGGAGCCCTTACATAGTATGGGGAGACAGAGAGGACTATAAAATAGGAAGGTAAATGGTGTGAGCTTCAGGTGTTTGGGGTATTGGCTAGTTCCCTTCCAGTTTGAACATCCCTTATTGCTGGTTTCCTAAAGTCTCCTGATATCCCTGCTCTGTTTGTAGTTTGCTGGGATTGAGGCGTCCGCAGTGTTGGATCCCAAATTTACCTATGTATGGAGTTTTGACTTTTCTAACTGCTTTTCTAATTTCTTTATACCTGGGCCATGGGAGCCTCTGACAACATTACCTTATAGATTGGATTGAGCAAAGAAATTATAATTTAAGGTACTAATTTTCATTTTCTGTCCTCAGTATCTGTGAGCGGGTAACTCCTCGGCTATCTCACGCCAACTCAGCAGTGGTGCTTTCAGCAGTAAAAGTCCTAATGAAATTTCTAGAGTTGTTACCCAAGGACTCTGACTACTACAATATGCTGCTGAAGAAGTTGGCCCCTCCACTTGTCACTTTGCTGTCTGGGGAGCCAGAGGTGCAGTACGTCGCCCTGAGGAACATCAACCTGATCGTCCAGAAAAGGTTGGGAAAAAATGAATTGGTGATTAAAGTGTTTGTAATTTTGAATTAAACTTATTTAATAACATCATTATTAAAGAGGACTGTGTTAAAACTCTGTTTATCTATGGAAATGAAAATACTGTATGGTAGAGCAACTTGCCCAGGGTCAGGAGGCTAACAGTTGACTTTAGAGTGTTCCTACAATGAATGCCTGGTGTTGCTCTACAATTTAGTTTCTTTTCTGAAGGAACTCTTAGTTGTATGATAGCTAGTGTCTGCTTAATATGGTTCAGGCTGTAATTTAGATCAGGTGGTTGTTCTTCCAGTGGTTCTTCTTGGCAATATATACTTTACTCCTTAAAAAGGATAAAAATAGTCTGCCAGATGGATCTGGTTAGAGGGATGTAGAGGAAGTTTGTGAGTTTTTTCCCCCTGGAGTGGAGTGTGTGAATGGAGAGCAGAGAAGCACAGGTTAGGTATTAATGCAGACTCAGAAGGATATATCAATACATGCCTCACCTTACTTATCTTGTGTTTCTGTGTACCACAGGCCTGAAATCTTGAAGCAGGAGATCAAAGTTTTCTTTGTGAAGTACAATGATCCCATCTATGTGAAACTAGAGAAATTGGACATCATGATTCGTTTGGCATCCCAAGCCAACATTGCTCAGGTCAGACTTAAAGTAGATTCAAGTTAAGATCTAATAACTTAGATCTTAAGATTTGGCCTTCAGAAAAACCTAGGCCATGAAATTGCTGTTGGAGAATCCTTAATGATTGTTCACTTCATGGATTTTTAACAGGTTCTGGCAGAACTGAAGGAATATGCCACAGAGGTGGACGTCGACTTTGTGCGCAAAGCTGTGCGGGCCATTGGACGGTGTGCCATCAAGGTGGAGGCAAGTGTCCCGTGGTAGTTGTGATCACGTTGTGGGACTCTGGGTATTCTCTTCACCTCTTTTCTTACATTTTTAAGTTTAAATTAAAAAATACATTTTTAAGTTTATCAAAATAATAAAGCACATTGTTAAAATATTAAAGAATTTTTAATGAAAAACAGCTGTCCCTGGTCCGTCTCTTTCCCGAGGGAATCATGTTTAACTCTGTTCCTAATTTTAGTTATTTTGATTACTTCCATATCTCTAATATCCTTATGCTACTATTTATTGATTTACCAATTGTAAACATTGTCTATTAACTTTCCGCTATGAGAGAAGCAACTTAGTTCATATACTCCATCATTCCTACTTCTACCGTTCTGTATAGATCCCCTGTATAGTTATATCATGAGGTTTTTGTTCCTGTATTATCTTTGTAAATTGAGATAATATACCTTTATTTCTTGTTCTATCAACTAGAGTCTTGCAAAGCTTGCTGTGCGTATTATGCCTGTAAATATGTACAGCCTACACAATCAAATGATTGCATTTTCTTTCTTATAAAGGCTTTTGTTTTTTCTGTAGTTTATAATGGCCTTTGTTTTTTTTTTTAATTTCATTGTGCCTTCATTGCACTCCTATCTTCTTCCAGCTTTTCAAGCATAATATCAAATTAATAAAACTTTTCTTTTGTTCTAGACCCTTCTCTCTTCCAGTCCTCTGTCCTTCCAGTGCTTACTCCAGTCTGAGTGGTTGCTTTCTTGTCTTCTGCACAGCCGTCTTTCCATACAGCCTCCCTTCATTGCTGTTTCTTGTTATGGGTACTTTTTCATAGCATTCCTTTTTTTGTGGTTGCAATAGTTTCTTAAATCTCTTGTGATGTGAGTTACAGTTTTTGGTTTTGTTTCTGCAGTTTGAATTTGATTATCTGGAGTATTTTATGGTGATGGTTGCATGTCTATATATGATTTTTTAATTGAAGTGTATACCATACTTACAGTAAATTGCTGCCTATTTATATTAAAAATGAGATGACAGAAAAGTTGTCAGGACTTCTGTGCACATAGGCAGGGCTGTTGACTAGCAGGTTTCTGCTTTAGGGCAGGGAGTTGATCTTTACTTGGAAGTCCTCTTGAAGAGCTTCTCTGTGGTCTTAGAGGGCAGATTGGTTGTAGCTTGGTTGCAGCCTTCCAGTAGGTATTAAGGGCTACAACTTACAATGCACTGCTTCATCAGTCACCAAGCCTCTGTTTCCTCATTCAGAAGTTTGTTGCAATTAATGATGGCTTCTGTGCACAACAATATTGTGGATTCAGAGCTCCATATTTGTTCTTACTACTTGACTATGTGCAATTCTGCTTTTTTTTCTTTTGACATTTTATTTATTTATTTATTTATTTATTGGCTGCGTTGGGTCTTCATTGCTGCGCATGGGCTTTCTCTAGTCGCGGCGAGTGGGTGCTACTCTTCATTGAGGTGCATGGGGGCTTCTCATTTCGGTGGCTTCTCTTGTGGCAGAGCACGGGCTCTAGGCGCGCGAGCCTCAGTAGTTGCAGCACACAGCCTCCGTAGCTGTGGCTTGTGGGCTCTAGAGCACAGGCTCAGTAGTTGTGGTGCACAGGCTTATTTGCTTCACCATATGTGAGATCTTCCTGGACCAGGGCTCCAACCCGTGTCCCCTGCATTGGCAGGCGGATTCTTAACCACTGCACCACCAGGGAAGTTCCTACAGTTCTACTTTGAGTCAGATTGGGCCATATGATTTCACAAGGATAGTTACTAAAATAATTTGTACAGTATGACCAGTGCTTCACAGGAACAGAAGGAAACAGATGCTGTGTCAGAGAAGTGTCTCTGAAAGCCAAATTCCTAATTGGCCTTCCTTGTTTTTATTTACTGAATGCTGCTTCATATAGTTACCACTGATAAGTCGTTTAGTAGACTAGTTGTTATAGCAAGAAGTCAGTTAATCCTGGTTTCTACTTCTGGTTCTGCCAGCTCAGTTGCTTCACATACTTAATATATACTTCTGTTGCTCCATTTGAGAAATGGGGAAATCTGTTTATTGGATCTTGATGTGTTACATCTTTTTTTTACTACCACACTTCTTAACTTACCACCACTACTTAACTTTTTTCTTTTTCTTTTCTCATTGTGGAATAGCCAGCCACCTGCTTATGGTATTAATGCAGACAATTTTCAGAGCTATTTTGGTAGCAGAAGAGTCATTTTGTGCTTTTCACTGCCAGAATGTCATTGTCTTACTAACCTCTCTGACAGTGCTCTTGCAAAGAGTCTCATTCCAAAGTTAAAGAGATTTTTCTATCCCTGGAGTTACTAGAAAGTGTTCTCAAAGCATCTAGATTCCTAGCGGCTGTTAGTACCGTCTATTGTGACTAACTGGAAAAGTTATCCATCATCTTCTGGAAGAGATGAACTGGTGGCTCTCACTTCTTCCTTTGATTCAGGGTGCCCTGGTGGGAATATGAGTGTGTGAGGAATGAACTTCCTTTGGAAGCTTAAGATCAGCCTTCAAGAATCCTGCCTTTTAGATAGTGTTCTCTTATCTCCAGTTACCTGGATTTGCCTAAGAACTTTTCTTAGAACTGGTTAAATCATGAAAGTTATTAGTTGGAAAGAGTTGCCTAGTCCAGACACAGTTGTTGGGGCAGGAGAGGCAGTGATTGCCTGTTTTTAACTAACGTATCCATGGGACAAGGGCAAGAACCAGCGAGGGAATTGTAATAGCCTTTCTCTGTAGCTTCCAGACTGAGCTGCTGCTTTTCTCTCAGGGCATCTGACCCTTTTTTAATGTGTAGTTGGTTTCAAAGATATGACAGATGAGAAAAAAAGAATTTTAGTTTAGTGCTTAGCTAAGGTAACAGGGCCTATTGTAAAATTTGGGTGTTAAGAGTTGGAGTTGTTTTTTATCATGACTGTAAGTACAGGTGTTTCCTTGTTGCTTTAAGTATCCTGAGGTGAAAAAAATGTATAATTTTATCATATTAAGTTGGTTAGGTTAAAGATTAAGCATAAGCCATTGAGTCAATAAATAACACTGAAAAAGCAATTTCATAGTACTGTTTTTTCAGTAACTTTTGCCTATTCTTTTTTGTTTGGTTGTTTTTTTTAATAGATTTTACTCTCCACCCCACCTCCAGCTTTATTGAGGTATGATTGACAGATTTAAAGCTGTATATATTACAGTGTATACCTGTTTCTTTAAGGAGGAAATAAATCCCTGCCCTCCTTTTCTTACAAATAAGATGATTTTGTTTGCGAGATTTATTTATATGTTTGGTTTTGTTTGAGAGAGATTAAGTCACTAAGTTAAGGTATTCCTCACTTCCCACTCTTCTGTTCTTTGGTGTTTACCATTTCTCATTTTTGTAGCTCAAGATAAGGTACTGACTTACGTCTTATGCAAACAAAAAGCATATGTATTTACTACATAAAATTATTAAAAAAGACAAGTTAAAAGTAGAACACTCTGCTTTCTCCTACCCCTGTTCTACCCTTCCAGAGATGATGTGGACATGATTTTAAGTCTTTGTTTACATAGTCCTCCATAAACAGGTGTGTTTTTTACAAAAACGAGATCATTCTACAAATGCTATTATGTTTTGTAGTCTGCTTTTTTTGCTTATTATACATGGACATTTTCCCATGTTACTGATAATATTTTACATCATTTTTAGTGGTTTGTAGACATACTGTGTGATTGCTTCATAATTATTTAGCCTTTCCCTTCCTGTATGGACCTTAAAGTTGTTTCTGCTCTTTTTCCAAATAATGGTTATAAGGAGGATCCTTGTAGCTAAATCTTTGATCTCTAGTTGAGGTGACATTTTTTTCATTACGCTTAGCCATTTGGAATTGCTTTTTCATGGCATGTGTATCTTTTTTCAATGTGTTATCTTTTCCACATTGATTTTTTAAAGTTTTTTATAATTAATTAAAGGTATTAATTCATTTAATACCCCTTCATTTCATTAATAGTTATTTTCCCAATTATTTTGATTTCATTTGACTTCTTCATGCATAGGAGTTTGCATTTCCTTATGTAGTGAGTTCTATCCGTTTTCTCTCAATGGTATCTTTTTTTAAAAAAAATAATAAATTTATTTATTTATTTATTTTGGGCTGCATTGGGTCTTCGTTGCTGCACACGGGCTTTCTCTAGTTGCGGTGAGCGGGGGCTACTCTTTGTCGCGGTGCGCAGGCTTCTCCTTGCGGTGGCTTCTCTTGTTGTGGAGCATAGGCTCTAGGTGCTCAGGCTTCAGTAGTTGGGGCGTGCAGGCTCCGTAGTTTTGGCTCGTGGGCTCTAGAGTGCAGGCTCAGTAGTTGTGGTCACGGGCTTAGTTGCTCTGTGGCATGTGGGATCTTCCTGGACCAGGGCTCGAACCCGTGTTCCCTGCATTGGCAGGTGGATTCTTAACCACTGAGCCACCAGGGAAGTCCCTCTCCCAATGATATCTTTAGTGGACCACCTAGAAAATTGTGCTTCACTTCAAAGTTATATAAAATTCACTTTTATTTTCTACTTTAATGGCAATGGTTTGGTTAAAGATAAGAATGTGGGGATCAAACACCAGAACAATTCATCCTTTCCTTACTGTTATGAAATGTTGCCTTTATCATATACTAAATTTTATATGTCTGTATGCCTTTCTCTGTTTCTGGACTTTGTATATACAATGATTGGATATTTACTTTTGTTCCTCTGCCATACCGCTTTAATGGTGTTTTTAAAATTTAATCAAAAGCAATATAGGTGAGATGACAATTTGCTTGAAAATTACTATCCTAGACTTAATTGTTTTTGAATATTGATGAATCATGGGAGATGGCCTTTTGTTTATCTTTATTATAATAATGAAACTAAGGGTTCAGTAAGTGTTAGCTTTCTATCAAGCCTTAATGCTGAGTACTTTATTTGTACTATCTAATTTGATAATTTAACCCTTACATGCTTTATAATTTATCATAACTTTTATATTTAAAATTTCCCAACTGTTTTGCTGTTGTAATAACAGCACAGGAAATAACTAGTTGAAAATGAATAAAATAGAATTCAAAAATGGGAAAACTACAATAATAAAAGAGAACAGAATCATCATATATATGACCTCATATAAATAACCTCAAGATGCAATTTTGCTTTCGTTATATTGCTTGAAATGGTTTAAATTATAGTACCTTTAAAAGATATTATTACAGAAATTTTTAGGTATACACTAAGGTAAAATTGATTAATGAGCTCTCATATACCCACCATCCATCTTGAACAAATATCAACAAATTGCTGTTCCCATTTGATCTTCTCCCTCTCCCTCCCCCTTCAAGGGAGTGGGTTACTGTTATATTTTAATGCAGATCTCAGATATGATCTTATTAGAGTAGTCCAATGTGTATATCTAATAGATAAGGTCCTCTAAAAAAAAAAATTGTCATGATATCGTTACCACACTCAACAAACAGTAACTCTTAATCTCATTAAATACCTAGTCCATGTTCAGTTTTCCCTAATCGTGTCTAAATATCTTCTTACAGTTGCCTTGTTCAAATCAAAATCTAAACAAGAGCTAGCTATACATTGCATTTGGTTAATATGTCTCTTAAGTCTTTACTTATTTATTTGGGTGCCATTTGTTGAAAGGACTAGCTCATTAGGCTTGTAGAATTTTGCAGAATCTAGATTTGGCTGATAGTATTTTAGTGATGTTGTTTATCTCATTCCTTCATCCCCTTTAGAAAATTAAATCTAGAGGCTTGGTAATATTCATATTCAGTGTTTTTGGCAAGAATACCTCTTAGATGCTGCTGTGAATTTCCTATTGCATCTTATCAGGAGGCATATAATGGAATGACCCATCATAATACATTGTAATATATGATAAATCAGTCCTTGGTTTTTAGGATCTCTCTTCTGGAACCCTTTTAAAAACTATGACTTATTGTTTCAATACATTAGTTTTGTCACTTGTATTCTTCCATATTCCCTTCATTAATAAAAGACTAATAGATTAAATTCTATTTTATAGATGAACCATAGGCTGTGGAAAATTGCAGTTTATCTAAGGCCATAGACTTGCAGTTATATAGCCCAGAAGATGGCAAATTTTTCTTAAAGTTTTTTGAGTCACAGAGAACTTTGAAAATATAATTAAAACTATAAACCTTCTCCCAGGAAAATATGCTTGTGTGCACAAGTGAAATTTGGCAGTTTCGTTTCAAGAGGTTTAAAGATGCCTTCTGTCTGTGCTTATTCATGAACTGCAGATAAAGACCTCTTCGCTTGGCTTATTCTTTCATTCTTATTCTTTCCTTCTACCTTGACTTATGCTTTCTTCTCATTTCTGTCATCCTGGCTATCCAAGATGATTTTTTTCACTTGAACTGTTTCTTGTAATGAGTAAAATTTGGAGTATATCTAGAACTTCTGTATATCTCCATCAGATAACCCAGCCTCTAGTATAGTGTGGTCAAATTAAGTGCCTCATCTTTTAGTCTAGTTTAGTTCATACACCTGAATGTTCCAAAAAAAATATTTTTTATGTTGAGGTTGTGTTATTGGATAGATCATCTGATTTCTCATTATGTTCCTCTTTGCAGCAATCTGCAGAGCGCTGTGTAAGCACATTGCTTGATCTCATCCAAACCAAAGTAAATTACGTGGTCCAAGAGGCGATTGTTGTCATCAGGGATATCTTCCGCAAATACCCCAACAAGTACGTCCAGATACTTCTGCCCCTCTTCCTCAGATCATTTAGGAAATGTTTAAGTAAGGCACTTTGAGGTTGGCTAGGTAAGAATTAGTCTTTGTAAAGTAACTGGTCATAATTGAATACTTTGTTAAAAATCAGAAACATATAAGTTGTTTAGCACAATGATTAAAATCTGATTTTTCACTGTGCTTTATCACTTTTAGAAGAATTGAAGCTCTGTCTGAATATGCATTGTCAATTGGCATACATTAAAGTTAGCCAGATTCTTTGGTGATGAAGTTACTGTTAAATAAGGATACCCATATATTCCACGTTGTCTGGGCATAATCCATTTTATGCCTCTTACCAGGCATAATTAATAATTGTGCCCCTTTTCACTCTCAGAAACGTCTCAGTTTGAATAATAAATTATATGGTCACCTTACTGTAAAAGCCAGGGAGGTGACAGCTTCACTACTCACTTAGTATGTTATGTAGTACTTGTAGAAAATTATAGAACATGCAACAATAAACTGTCAGAGTTTCAGGCCTTTTCTGAAGTATTGTAGCTGCTTCCTTTAAGATATACAAAATCTACATTTTCACTCCACAAAAATTTTCACATTGAGGCCTCTTAGTTATGAAACAAAAATACTTTTTCAGATTTGCTTTTGAAGGCAAACAATTAAGGACTCTGAAAGAGTGAAATAAGAGCAGATCTTATAAGCATCCTAAATCTCATTTTACCTTATAATCATAGAGATGAACTGTGCTAAGGCTTCTGATTATCGTTAAAGATAATGTGAAATGAAGTGACTTACAGTTAGTTAGCTCAGTGGTGGGCTCAGAATTAGAAGAAATATTTTAATAAGGTAGTGGTTTATTAAGCATTATATATACTGTGTATATATATATATATATATATATTTTTTTTTTTTTTGAATTCTAGAAATGGTATTTTTGGAAAAAGGATCATATACTTCTACCACTCTCCCAGGAAAGAGGAGGGTTGGGTTTCTAAACTTCTTGATTAAGTGGGGAGGTGTATATCTTTAATATGCTTGGTAAAGAAATGTGTCCATTTCTGGTTTGTATTACTGAGGGATTATGATAGTTTAATTTTAAGAAAGCATTATCGAGAACCTGGTTTAATCAGTGGAAATAGGGCAAACAATTAAGTGTATTATTCGGTTGTCCATATCTCATTTATTATACAATTTCATTCTGATGTTTAAAACTACATTAGCCGGGCTTCCCTGGTGGCGCAGTGGTTGAGAGTCCGCCTGCCGATGCAGGGGACACGGGTTTGTGCCCCGGTCCGGGAAGATCCCACATGCCGTGGAGCTGCTGGGCCCGTGAGCCACGGCCGCGGAGCCTGCACGTCTGGAGCCTGTGCTCCGCAACGGGAGAGGCCCGTGTACCGCAAAAAAAAAAAAACACGTTAGCCAAGGAGATGGATTTAACATGGTAAAGAATGAGAGCTATAGACCTGTACTCGAATTGCTTATTTCTTTAGAAAAACAGGTCATTAGTGTGGGTGCCTTGGGAGGAAGGAACATAAAGATCTCTATAGAAAGCAGAGATAGGTGGATAAGAGACAAAATTACTGTTTCTGGATGCTATTGTTGTCTGACTCCATTTTCCTAATAGTAAAGTGGGATTTCTGTTCCTCTACGATGAAGGTAAAATGAAGTAATAGGAAAATTCTCTGATCTAGTTATGAGAAACACTGTGAGAAATGTAAGGTAGTGGTATTATCTTAAACCATAGGTTAGTTTTTCCTTGTGAAAAGAATATCTGATAAGCTTTTACAAAGATTTATGGTCTAGTTATTAAAACATAATTGAAGGAAAATTGAAGACATTTATAATTTTCTGGCTTTAAAGCCTGTACATTCTCTTGGCTAAAAGTCTTTGTAGTTTGGTGGTGGTTTAGGGTACCTTGTCCATGGTTTTTTGCTTTTTAGGCTTCATTGTTAAATATACTTCTCAGTTTTGCCTTCAGTAACCATAGTCCATTTTGTTATATCAGGTATGAAAGTATCATTGCCACTTTGTGTGAGAACTTAGACTCACTGGATGAGCCAGACGCTCGAGCAGCTATGATTTGGATTGTGGGAGAATATGCTGAAAGAATTGACAATGCAGATGAGTTACTAGAGAGCTTCCTGGAAGGTTTTCATGATGAAAGCACCCAGGTAAGTTCCCATCTATATCTTATGTATTAGATGTTTTGGGGACGATTTCAGGAAAGGTAAAGGTTAGGCAGTTTCATGTGTGCGAATTTATATACACATATAGTATGTTCATTTTCTCCCAAAAAGGGGTAACCTTTTCTGTTGTGCTAACTTCTGTTGGAACAAGCCTGCCTAATTTAGACAGTGGTTCTCAAACTTTAATGAGCCTAGAAGCACCTAAGCACTGGTGTTTAACCTGTGTTAAAGGACAGGTTGCTGGGCCCCACCCCTAGAGTTTCTGAGTCAGTAGGTCTGAGATGGGCCTAAGCATGTTCATTTCTTACAAGGTTGAGGGTGGTGATGCTATTGCTGCTGCTGGTCCAGAACCACACTTTGACAACTACTGACTTAGAGCAGTAGTTATTACTTTTTAATTTTCTGTCACCTAAAGATGATTACCCATTGCTGTTAGTAATGGTTGTGGCTCAGTTGCAGCTGGGGTTTTTGTCTGGGATGAAGGCTGGCATGTGCAGTTTGAAAAGATTCTTTGTGGAAGGTTAGACTCCTTCCCATCTTCTGTCTGTCTTCTACCAAAACTGAGAGACCTTCGAGTCAAAGGCCCAGAGAAGCAGATAAATTATTAAAGCTTTTTCCCCGGCATTTGTACTCACTGCAAATTGAAGTTCATGTGTGTCATCTATCATAGTAATTTTAATAGGCCCTACAAGGAACATATACCAGCCAGTAGTTTCATGGTTCGGCAGGCGACTCTTTTTTTTTTTTAGTTATTATTTTTTTGTTTTTAATAGATTTGTTTCATTTATTTATTTTTGGCTGCATTGGGTCTTCCGTTGCTGTGTGCAGGCTTTCTCTAGTTGCCGCGAGCGGGGGCCACTCTTCATTGTGGTGCAAGGGCTTCTCATAGTGGTGGCTTCTCTTGTTGCGGAGCACAGACTCTAGGCACGCAGGCTTCAGTAGTTGTGGCGCATGGGCTTAGTTGCTCTGCGGCACGTGGGATCTTCCTGGACCAGGGCTCAAACCCGTGTCCCCTGCATTGGCAGGCGGATTCTTAACCACTGCGCCACCAGGGAAGCCCTAGCATGCCACTCTTAACTGGTTGTGATCTGGCATAATTCTACTGTCTTGGCTCTTGCCTCAGTATGATAAGTGATTCCCTAATTCCCTGGAAGCTGTAGCTTTTGGTGGAAGTAAATAATAAAGAATTTGGTCAGGAACCAGTTTTATTGCCATCAGTATGTTAGCATGTACTTTAAGAAATACAGGTGATTATCTGGGCCAGAAACAAACCAGCAGTTTTTGATGCCAAAAAATGCAATTTGGAGATAGGAGGCTAGTGCGTTTTCAGTTGATGAAAACCTTTGACTGCTATTGTGGATATTGGCTGAGTTTTAACCTTTGTTTCTTAATCAAAATCAGAAAGACCTCATAGTCATATTTGGGAAAATATCACTTTGGAATTCATGGTGTGGAATAATGCAAATGTCTTTCACTTTACCTATTAAATTACATTTGCTTAGGTACAGCTCACTCTGCTTACTGCCATAGTGAAGCTGTTTCTCAAGAAACCATCAGAAACGCAGGAGCTGGTACAGCAGGTCTTGAGTTTGGCAACACAGGTAAGAAGTCTGAAAAAAGCATGGAGTTGATTTGTCTTGTTTTAAATTCTAGGAAATTGTGAAACTTCTTCCAAGAAGGTTCATTTGCAGAGATTTTAAACGGAAGGAGTGCAGTCTTTAGATTCTGTTAAAAAAAATAAAAACAGTGCCTCTTTTACATATTCTGCTGAATTAGAACTGGTTGTATGGCTTCTAAATGAATTGACTGACTCCAGTTTTAATGATAATTCATGAAATTTGAACTTAGACTCTTTAGTGTTAATGAAGGACATGACTTTGTGAAAATGACATTGAGTCTCACAGTATCTCCTTCTGGGGGACTTAATTTCAGCTTTCAAATGAAAGTACCCTGTAGAGATGGTAAATGCTTTGACAAATATCTCGTGTGCTGTTCTGCCTTCTAGATAAGTTGCCTTTCTCTTCAAGTAATTTTAAAGTGGTAATGCTGCTTCCTTAATTATTTAGTATTTTTGGTCCTTTTAGGGAGGGTTTTGATTTCAGGAATGTGGCAACCAGCTGGATACACAGAAATCAAAGTAATTACTTTTTCTGACGTAACTAGTATAATGATCAGTCCGTCATGATCCAGTAATGTTCTTAATTAGATTTGAGAACAGGCTGGGTTTAGCAGGCTGTCAAGAGTTATGATGTGTGTTTACACATGGAATCTGATTCAGATATTCAATTTACCATTTTCCTCTTTTATCTCTTTATAGTTGTATATTAACAGCATTTGAACTCTTTTATAGTTCTTTAACCTAGTTCTGAGCTGTAATCTTTCCTTTTTTTTTTTTTTTTTTTTTTGCTCTGGGGAGCTTTATTTCATATCAATAATGAACACAATTGGAGGACTAAATATGGTAAATCCTGTAATTAATTAGTACGGTTGGGGTGTGCACTTAGTACACTTCTTGAAAACCAGTTCCAAACTGAGACCACAAATGTGAACCTTGAATAGTTGCCAATACATCATCTGTTAAGTGGTCAAAGCGCATCATTTGATACATGATAAATGCAAAGTTCTTCTTTCCTCTGACAGTATTTAATTTTAGAAATGCCAGGAATCCATTTTATGGAAAAGAAGTTTGACGGGCAGATAAGGCATTTGAATACTTAATGGAATACTGTAAAGCAGACAACATTATTAAATAAGTTGTTTATAGAATATGCTCTACAACTCTGAAAAAAATACAGCCAAGAAAACTGTTAGAGTCAAAGGCTACTTTCTGACACTTGATTCAAGTACAGATGTTTTACAATCAATGAACTCAAATGTGAAGAAGACCTGAAACTAAAAATTAAGATAATTGTCTTGTCTGATTACTGATGCAAGTAAGCATTTCTGAGAATTATCGCTTGATTATCTTTTAAGGAGCAGTTGACCAACAGTAGTTGAGTTAAAGGATGTCAGAAAATTCACTTCACAGAAAATAGAGGTGTCCCACTCCACACCTTGTACCTCTCAGTCTTCTCCATTTCTCCAACAAATTATGAATGAACTTTTAATGTGCTATTTCCCCAAGTCTCTAAACCTTCACTTGACCCCATTATGGTTAGTGTGAAGAAGCATCCATATGAGTATGTGGAATCAAGTGCAGGCCATGGCTCACCATCTGTCCATGAAAAGTGGACTGGGAGGTTGTCCATCACTGATGAGGCATGTCTTGGCACTAAGAGCAGAAATTGGTCATCTTCTGGATCAAAGTAGTTTAGGTTAGACGTTAACGTTAATGTTTAATAGGTCATCCACAGGGGGCCATTTTGAATAGAAATTGCCCCTTCTTAATCATGTAGTGCTTATTACAGACTCCGTAGGGTGATTGCCATTAAATTAGCCATGTATTTGACTTCATCTTAGGGCCTTGAAGTTCATTTCTGTCTTTTGCTACAGGCCCTGGAGCCTCTCTCCTTTATGAAAGAAAGAGCTCTGTATAAATTAACCAGATTCAAAGAAGTCTTGTGTTTATTCTAGATGGTAATATAGTAAACTTGACTTTAATGAGGCCTATGTACTAACACTTCAGAAAACTCCCTGAACACAGATAAATACCTATTTATACAGTCTCTTAGCTTTCTCAGAAATCTCATTTTCTTCAAGAATCATGGGATTTCTGTTTATTAAAGTATCCCAAGTTGTAACTCTCCCCTGACGGCCACATTTCAAAGCATCAGCAATATTTGGCTCTCCATGAAAGTTACCACAAGAAGTAGAAAATAAGGAAAGAGAAAATGTAGAGATGGGGGTGCTGGGTGGTGACCTAGAATCACTCAGCAGGTAAGAGACTGTCTCGGCTTACATTGTGTGACAGAGTCATGCCTCAGCCAAATTGAAGATTCTGTGTTTATGTATGTGTGGAATAGTCAAAATCATCTTCACTGCTGAGAGGCCACTTGACATTCATCCATCTTGGAAAATAGATACACCTTTCCTATTATTAATTTTACATCTTTTAAAATTTATTTGTTAGAGCTCTTTGAAGTGTTTTTTCTAAAACTTCCTTTTGCCTGAAGCAAAGCAATTAATATTATCTATATTGAGCATTCTAGATTTCCTAGTCTAGACCCTTTATTACCCATTTGTATCTCTGTTAAGATGGAGTTAGAACAATTTTCTAAAAAGAATTTTGGCTTTGCTCCTTCTCTACTCCCTTTTTAAATTTAATTATTTATTTATTTACTTTTGGCTGCATACGGGCTTTTTCTAGTTGCAGCGAGTAGGGGCTACTCTTTGTTGTGGTGCGCAGGCTTCTCATTGCAGTGGCTTCTCTTGTTGCGGAGCACGGGCTCCAGTAGTTGTGGCACGTGGGCTTCAGTAGTTGTGGCACACGGGCTTAGTTGCTCCGTAGCATGTGGGATTTTCCCAGACCAGGGCTCGAACCTGTGTCCCCTGCATTGGCAGGCAGATTCTTAACCACTGTGCGACCAGGGAAATACTGTCTACTCACTTCTGAATAGATAAGGCTAGCCTCATAATCAAGTGAGTGTCTTTGGTAGATATCTATTGTATTCACAAGTTCTGAACCCTGCCTTCATCTCCATTGTCTCTTAAGGCCTCTGTATCTGTATTTAACAGGTAGCATAGGAGAGCTGTGTTTTAGGTTCTTGTCAGAGTTCAAACTCACTCTTATTACAGTATTTGCCTGAGATAAAGTGTTTAGGGAGGATTCCCTATGTTCTTATAGATGTTGAAATTTACCACTGAATCAAGCCAGATTAGTAGAGAGCTGGGGATCTAGACTGCATTGTATTTGACCCTTATTAGAATAGTTTTTACTGAATTACACTAATATCATCATCCTGTAGTAAGGGTTGTCATGAGAAACTATCCTCTTTAGGTCTGTTATCAAAGTATATATTCCATTATATATTTTTTTCTCTATGAAACCCCAGAAAAAAATTCCTAACCAGTTTTGGATTCTCTTATGCATTAGTGTGTAATTAACTGCCCCTCTGAATGGCTTATCTGACTAGACTTGTTTTTCATATCAGATGTTTGAAACCTTAGAATCAGATTTAAGGATCTCCCGTAGAAAATTTGTGGGTCATCGTGGCTTGCATTTTTCTGCCTTTGCTTCTAATTTATGTTCTCTAGCCTTAGATGTATTTTATAAGATTTGCTAAATCCATTTCTAGAACAGGGCAGGGTATAAATAAACCATCAGACGTTCCTAATTCTAGATTTTCTGTACAAGGACTAGTAGAGAATCTTAGTAACAACAGTCATCTGTATAGTGCTTACTATGTGCCAGGCTTTCAGTAAGGGTTAATACTGTTACTCTTCCCATTTTATAGGTGAGGAAACTGAGACATAGAGAGGCCGGCCCAGTTAATATGGGATGGAACTAGGACTCAAACCCAAGTAGCCTGGCTCTAGAGTCTTTGCCCTTTTCTACTCTGTTAATGCTGCTTCTCAAGTCTGAAAGTTAAGAATGACTTTTGAGAATACTCATTTCCTGTCTTCCCTGCCTGAAGCACTGTTGTGCATAAGCCAGTATAAATAAGTGAACTTAGAGGTTTTAAGATTATTGTGGATGATTATTTCATATTTGGCTATAAATAATAAACAGTTTCTCTAGACTTGCCTTTTCTGTCCAGTTAATGAAATCTGAGGCATTAGCATAATAGAATAAGCACATTTATATAAGTCTTTTCCACTGGAATTTTCCTCTGGAATTTTTTTCTCAAGTTCGTGAAATAAGAACCTAATTTAATATTTATGTTACCAGCCATAAATTTTTAAGTTGAGGGCAGCATGATATGCTGAGTTACGTTAATTTGAGTTGGGTGGTGGGGTTCTGTTTCTGCTGCATCCCCTGGTTCAGGACGTGACTGGGCAAATTTCTCTGTCATACTACTGTTCTGTCTTTATAGTAGACTTAACCCTATTGTTTATCTATGCTGAGAATTCAGTGAAGTATATGTGAAATCTTTGTGCTTCTAATTTTAAATAAAATGGTGGTATGATTAGAAATGTTATGGGACTTCCCTGGTGGTGCAGTGGTTGAGAGTCCGCCTGCCAATGCAGGGCACACGGGTTCGAGCGAGGATCCCACATGCCACGGAGCAACGAAGCCCATGCGCCACAACTGCTGAGCCTGTGCTCTGGAGTCCGTGGGCCACAACTACTGAAGCCCATGCGCCTAGAGCCCAAGCTCTGCAATGGGAGAAGCCACCGCAATGAGATGCCCACGCACCGCAACGAAGAGTAGCCCCTGCTCGCGGCAACTAGAGAAAGCCCACGCACAGCAATGAAGACCCAACAACGAACACCCAATGCACCAAAAAATAAATAAATTTATAAAAACAACAACAATAAAGAAAAAAGAATAAAAGGGGAGCAGAGAACAGATAAGACAAATAAAAACGAAATGACAACAGTTCCAAACCTAACCATATCAATAAGTACATTAAACGTGTCTAAACACCCCAGTTAAATGACAGAGGTCAACAGGTTAGGAAAAAAAAAACTATATATACATATATATATATATATATATATATATTTATTATTGGGGAAAAGAAAACCAACCCTTGAATCCATGGCTTTATTTCAAAGATTTGTCTTTTCGCTTTGATAGTTTTAGAGGAATTAGTAAAGAATACTCATAGAAGTGTCCAAACTTTAGTAATTACTATTTTTAGTACATGGAAAAGAAGTCTTCACCTTAGTTTTTCCATCTGTGAACTAGAGACCGTCATCATCAAAATCACCTGTGCTGCTTGTTAAAAATAAAAGTTGCTGGGCCGCACTTCTGACATAATGAATCAGAAAGTCTGGAATCTGCACTTTCAGTGGCTTTCCTGGTGTGTTAAAATGTTGATGCACATTATAGTTTAAGAATTACTGTTTCAGAGCTTGCCTGGTAAGAATTGTTTTGGAAGCTCTCAAATTTTGGGAAATACACTATTTTCTCAAGATCCTTACGGAGGCCTATCAGACTAGCAGTACAGTAGATCCGAAACCAGATTTTCTGAGTCACCAAACACATAATGGCACCTTAAAATCATAAAAAGTTTCTATTTTCTTGTCATTAGCTTTGACTGGGCCTGATTTATCGTGGTCTCCATGTGAATTAGTGAGGCAGTGAAGGCCAGCTGATAGTAGTCCTAACAGATCACCCCTCAGGATAACTGAGTTTGGACAGTGGAGATCCTTGCCCACTCTTCACTTCTAGTCCTGGAAAATTTGCACTCATTTTCTCATAGGACTAAATTTTTAAGTCAGTGTTAAGATTTACAGTACGTATACCCTTTGATCCAGTGATTCTGTCTCCAGAAGTTTGTCCTGTTGCAGTGTTTTGAGTTTGTGGGGGGACTCAAGCTATTTTCACGGAAGTATATATTTTGTGAATCCCCACAGGAATCTTTTTTTTTTTTTGGCCATTTGGTTAAATATGTACCAGCTATATGAGAGAAATAGTTTGAAGTAAAAAAAAAATTATTTTGATAAGTATATTATTAAGCTGTATTATGTAGTTTATTTTAATATGTTTAACAACTTTACTACTATATAAAGGCAAATTAAGTTTTCCTAGTTAAGTGATGTGTAGTGTTCATTGTGTAATAAAAAGCATAGTCTACAAATTTTAAATCACATGCTTTGGGGACTGAATATACAGATTAAAATTTAACTTTTAATTTAAATAGCAATAAAAGCTGGGCAGGGGATTGCTTTCCTAATGTGATACTTGGAGAAACTTGTATTCTGCTCTTTTAAAAACTCAACTTGTTTATGTTTCATAATATTCACGCTTTGTTTCCAAATGAAAATCTAAGTGAGGAGATTTCAGGCTGCTATTTATAAACACTTCCTCAGGAGCAAATTAGCCTCCCTCCCAACAAGCAACAAAACAAACTCATTTAGATTGGATAGTATCACTGTTTCCTTTTTTTAACCCTGGCATTTCAAATACTACAAACATTTTGATATGAATAATACATGTATATGTGCATTTCTATTAGAATAATGCAACCTATGAATGTGATAAAGATTATCTTGAGGTAAAATTTACCATTTTTATACTGTATTAACTTGTATCTCAGTGTTCTTTATACTTTTTTGTTTTTAACCAGCACTCCATTTTGAGTGCAAATTAAATAATACATGATTAAGAAAATATATATAAAACCATCAGGGTCACTTCCGATATTGAGTTGAATGATACGTGTCTTAAATGGCTAAATTATAAACCAGTTCATCTGCTTATGTAGAAACTCATGGGAAAAACCCTGGCCTAGTTTAAAGAAAATAATTTTGTATGTGTTTTAAATACAGAAATTGAAATGGGACTGATTGTTGCCTTTAATAACATGATACCACTGGAACAATTCATGCGTAAATGAATGCCACTATATAGACATTCTGAGAGGTGGATACCAGGATATTTATTGCCACTTTGTAATGATTGCAAAAATAAATAGTAGGAAGGAGGGAGAAAGAGGCAACAGCCTAAATGTTCATCAATAGGACACTAGTAAATAATGATGCAGTGCTGCATATACAGTGGAAAATGGCAGCTGTATGTGCCAATATGGAAAGCAGCTTAAGGAGCAGTATATATACTATGAAACTGGTTTTGTATAAAATAAATATATGTATGTGTGGGAGCTCTTTGGTAAGATATATAGTGCACTGTTAATATGGCTATTTTGGGGACGGGGAGTTAAGGTGGGGTAGGGTTGGATGATGGGGGAGACTTATTTTTATATTATACATTTCTAAATTGTGATGTGTCATTGATAATAAATTTTTCTTAGCCATGACCATGTATAAAATTTTTTTTAAACAGCCACAAAAAAAAAATGAGACCACTAAATTCAAGTGTCACCCCTTTTAGAAGCACTTAGTTATGTGCTCTCTTTAACAGTTTTTTTTTATTATTTAGGTAATAGTACCTCTCATACTATATTGTAATAATTAATATTCTTTGAGCTCATTGAAGTCAGGCACTGTGTTGTCTCTATTTCCAGGGCCTAGCCAGTGTCTCCATAGGAGATACTTAATAAATATTTGAATGAAGAAAGAAGGTATGGGTGAAATATATGTAAGATGTGTTTCATGAATAATCCTGCTAATATTAAAGCAGTTAAAAACATTATTTTTATGTCCTGAGGCCATCGTAAGCAGTTGATTTTTACTGGCTTAAACTTTATTTTCTTTTTCCCAACTTCATTTTGAATTTGAGTCTTAGAACTAACCCACTTCAATTTATATTTAAATTCTTGGAAACATTAGAGATTACAGAATTATGACTCTATTAACAATATATTGAGTCTAAATATCTTCTTAACGGCCAGCTCTGTGTAAATCACTTCAGCATTGCCTTGATAATAAATCCAGCAGTTTGGCTTTCTGTATGGAGAAAGGTTACATTTAAACCTTCTTGCCATTGTCTTTTCATTAGGATTCTGATAATCCTGACCTTCGAGACCGGGGCTATATTTATTGGCGCCTTCTCTCAACTGATCCTGTCACAGCCAAAGAAGTAGTCTTGTCCGAGAAGCCACTGATCTCTGAGGAGACAGATCTTATTGAGCCAACTCTGTTGGATGAGCTCATCTGCCACATTGGTTCTTTGGCCTCAGTGTACCATAAGCCACCCAATGCTTTTGTGGAAGGAAGTCATGGAATCCATCGCAAACACTTGCCAGTACATCATGGGAGGTAAGCAGGTAAACTAGGTTTGAGTGAGAAGTGATTCTCTGTTTAGACAAAGTTGGTCTTCCTCAAGCTTTTATAGCCTAGAAAAATTTGCTATGCATTTGGCAAACCTACTCTACTGCCCTGGAGGCTTCATCTGAATACTAGTGACCACACACAAACAATGGGTTAAAAGGCCCCTCTGTGTTCTAATCTCAGGGTAGGTAAGGTTGTGCCTTTAGAAAATTGTGGTGAAGATTTTCTAAATGGATAAAGTTTGAAAGTTGCTTAAGTCTGCAGAAAGATGAGGCTAGAAATTTTCCCAGAGTTGAAAACTTGGTAAAAAGCCTGTACAGACATACCACAAAGATAGTGCACTTCAGTTCCAGACCACTGCGATGAAGTGTCATGAATTTTTTTGTTGTTATTTTTTCAGTGCATATAAAAGTTATGTCTATACTATACTGTACTCTATTAAATGTGCAATAGTATTATGTCTAAAAAAATAGTCTACATACCTTAATTTTAAAATACTGTATTGCTGGGGCTTCCCTGGTGGTGCAGTGGTTGAGAGTCCGCTTGCCAATGCAGGGGACACGGGTTCGTGCCCTGGTCTGGGAGGATCCCACATGCTGCGGAGCGGCTGGGCCCGTGAGCCATGGCCGCAGGGCCTGCGCGTCCGGAGCCTGTGCTCTGCAACGGGAGAGGCCACAACAGTGAGAGGCCCGCGTACAGCAAAAAAAAAAAAAAAAAAAAATACTGTATTGCTAAAAAATGCTTATCATCATCTGACAATGCAGGGTTGCCACAAACTTTGAATTTGTAGAGACTGCAGTGTCTGCAAAGTGCAATAAAATGAGGTCCGCCCATGTATACATTTAGCTATTTTTATCCTTTACTGTAACTTTGGTTCAAGCTTATGGATGAAGTTAGCAGACACTGCTTCTCTTATGCTGTAAAGCTAGCTGTTAGTGAAATAATGTTTGCAGGATTGTTTTATAAGAGCAGCCTAGATTCTGTGTAGACATAGTTGTTCAGTTGCCTGTACCTTTTTTTACCAAAATAAATTGTTCCATATCAGTAAGGAAATGCTATTATGAACAGACTGTCAGGTAACATGGAACTCTTGCTTTGTAGATAACTCTAAAATTTTAATTTGGGAGCGGCAGTACTCTAATAAACTCTTATAATGGGTATCTTGGAATCTTTTCAGAATCTCCCTTCATTAATTATAATAAACCTCAAATCTAAGTAGAATTTGATCTCTGAGTGGTTAGAGTATCTGCACTTGCACCGTTTCTGAGTGTCTCGTATTGTCTAATATAGGTGTTTCAGTGGTTCATGAATAGCCAGAGTGTAGGATTTATTGCTTTACAAATTAGTGTAGTCAACGTTTACAATACTGTAGCTCTGTTTTAACAGACTATGGGCACAGATAAACAAAAAGAAAAGGGCAGTACCCAAGAAAATGATTATTAATCTTTCATTAGCCCTTGAGTTGAATCTTTGGTTTTAGGGCAGTGCTGTGATTTTCACCCAAAGGAAACTTGTGGTTTCATGAGGATCAGGCCTCGTTACAGGGTGTTTGACCTCGTGGGCAAGCATATTTAACATTCGCTAGATATGACCATTTAACTTCTAAGTACATCTCCCAGTCTGTGCTTCAAGTTTTGATAAATAGATATGGACTTTCTGTTGTTTGCCATTTAAATTACCTTTCTCCTGATAACTTTGACCCTCAAATGGGATGGGGAAAGTGAAACAAATCAACAAACAAAAACACCTCTTCCTAGAACACAAAGAGAGAACCAATATGTAAAAAGAAGCACAGTCTTTTACATAAGGTCTTTATCAGATTAATAGCCTTCAATTTGTTACCTTCACAATTCCTTATGTGGTTTCTTTTTGGATGACTTTTGTCCATTTGTGCTTGTTTTGTGTTTTGTTTTTTTGCGCTACGTGGGCCTCTCACTGCTGTGGCCTCTCCCGTTGCGGAGCACAGGCTCCGGACGCGCAGGCTCAGCGGCCATGGCTCACGGGTCCAGCCGCTCCGCGGCACGTGGGATCTTCCCGGACCAGGGCACGAACCCGCGTCCCCTGCATCGGCAGGCGGACTCTCAACCACTGCTCCACCAGGGAAGCCCTGTTTTTAAAAAAGAAACAAAAGTGCAGAAAAATCCCCTTGGAAATAAATATGGGTATGTTGCTGCAAATGGCATGTCTGTAAGAGTACTGACATCACCTAGCTTCTGCGTCCTAAGGGTAATAAGTGATATGCCTCTGACATGAAATACGTTTGCACCATAAAACCTTAGAGGCTTAAAAATGCTTTACTTGATGAGGTCTTTTAAAATCACTTGGGAAAGGGAAAAGTGCTTTTTAGTTGAGTATTGCTTACTATATTTGTCAGCTGCTCTGTGGGCATGAGATGGTAAATAGTTGTCTAACTTGGAAATATCTCACCTTTTAAAAATACTGCTTGGATGACAGTTTTATGCAGTTATTTCCCATGCCTTCACAATGGGGAAAGATTTTCATGTTAGTTTTCTTGTGTCTTCAGTTTAGAAAAAATACATAATAACGATTTATCATGTTCTTAATTTGTAGAAACTATAAGATCATTTATTTCTTTTCATCTAACTCACTTTTGTCGTCTCATAATACTCTTAACTGTCTATTAGAGTGGAGGAAAATATGTGCCTATTCTGCCTTCTATTTAAAGGTGCTGATAAATCCATGTGTTTTGTCACATTTCCCAAACGGTACATGTTGAGAGATGATAGAATTTCACGGGCAGAGGATACCCCTTATGGAGATTTCATATATTTCTTGCTAGGTGTATATGAAATTGTTTCCCCTTTTGACTTCCTTATTAATTTTTGGCTTTATTTGTACCCACCCTCTCCCCAATCTAGATAGGTCTCCTTTTGGCTTCCTTGACACTTTTTCCTCCTAAGCCCTCTTTTTTTTAGATTGTTTTTTAATCTTTGCAGTTTTGTGTTCCTTCTCTTCTCTGGTTGTATCACAAGGCTCATTCTGAACCTTCTCTATGTATTCCCTTAGGCGGTTTATCTTCTAAGCACAGTTACCACTGATATATTCTGTTAAAGATGCCCTGCTCTTAGCACAGCACCCCTGCGTTACTCTGCTGATTTCACCTGAGGCATGTGTGTGAATTTCTTCCCAAGTTTACTTCTGTAACTCTGACTGCCATTCCCTTTTCCTTAGCTGTCTGTTGGTCTTCCCTACTTGTTTTTCTCACTTGCAACTTAACAGAACTGAAAGCAGCATATTATTTTCCCCATCATCCCTCTATATTCCTCTTACAAGGAGCAACACTAGTCTTTCACTTCTTCGTTTTTGTTTTTTCTGAGTTTGATTCTTCATTCTTCTTTGTTCAAGTGTTGTCAGAACCTACGTAGGGTTTTCGTTTTTTAAGAAAGCATTTGTTTATTAATGGAATTTTTATAGTGGTTGTTTAGTTTTTAAAAAATTATATAAATCTTAGGAAGCATACAAGATAGAAGGCATAACAAACACGTTTACTCATCACTCAGTTTCAGCAGTCATCAGTATTTTGCCAATCTTGTTTCATTCATCACCCCCACGCATTTTTTTTTTGAGGGAGCTGGAGTATTTTAAATTAAATTCCAGACCTCATATCACTTCACCAATGAGTACTTAGCTTGGTATCTCTCAAAGATAAGGACTTAAAAAAAAATCACAATATATTATCAAGCCAAAATTAGGGGTAATTCCTTAACATTCAATAAAACTGAAATACTTCCAGATTTTTTCAATTGTCATTCTCTATTCTACTTTAAAGTTTATCTAAGATTGGTTTTACTTTTTTTTTTTTTTTTTGGCGGTACATGGGCCTCTCACTGTTGTGAGATATATCATAGGATATTTCCAGCACCCCAGAAGACTCCTCGTGCCATTTTGCTGTTATATCCACCCTCCAGAGATAACCACTGTTTTGATTTCTATCACTGTAGATTAGTTTTGCCTCTTCTGAACATCATGTAAGTGGAACCATACAGCATTTGCTCTTCTGTTTCTAGCTTTTTTGCACAGTATAATATCTGAGACTACTCTAATGCCGTGTTATCAGTCGCGTGTTCCTATTTATTAGTGCATAGTATCCCATTGCCTGCATATGCCACAATTTATTTATATCTGCTGTTGATGTATCTTTGGGTTGTTTCCAGTTTGGGGCTCTTATGGAGAAAGCTGCTACGAATATTCTTATATATTTCTGTTGGTAGACCTATGTACTCATTTCTCTTGTGTATACACTTAGTGGAATTGCTGGGTTATAGAATAGATGTATATTTAGCTATAGGAGATACTGCCAGTTTTCCCAAGTGATTGTACCAGTGCACACTCCTTCCAGAAATGTATAAGAGTTCTAGGTGATCCACATCCTTAGCAGCACTTGGTATTGTCAATCATTTTAATTTTAGCCATTCTGGTTGATTTGTAGTGGTGTCTTATAGTTTTAATTTGCATTTTCCTGATGAGTAAAGATGGAAGTACCTTTTCATGTTTATAGACTGCTAGTATATCTTCTTTTGTGTCATGCCTGATCTTTTCCTTATTTTTTAATGAGTTATCATCTTTGTAGGAATTCTTTATGTAATGATTGAATGATTTGTAGGAATTATATATAATTTGGATACAGGTCTTTTGTCAGATGTCTTTTATGATTAGAGCTTTTTTTTTTTTTTTTTTTTTTTTTTGCGGTACGTGGTCCTCTCACTGTTGTGGCCTCTCCCGTCGCGGAGCACAGGCTCTGGACGCGCGGGCTTAGCGGCCATGGCTCACGGGCCCAGCCGCTCCACGGCATGTGGGATCTTCCTGGACCGGGGCACGAACCCGTGTCCCGTGCATCGGCAGGCGGACTCTCAACCACTGCGCCACCAGGGAAGCCCTGGTTAGAGCTTTTTGTAGAAACTTTTGTCTTCTCCAAGGTCATAGAAATCCTCTTGGTTTTCCCCTTCACGTTTATGTCTGATTTATCTCTAATTTTTGTTTATGTTGTGAGGTGTAGGAGTCAAGGCTCATTTTTGTCCCACGCAGCTATTCAGTTGACCCAGCACCATCTATTAAGATCATTTCCCCCTGCCTAGTCCATTTAACATCTCTTGGAACTCACCCCTTCGTTTTTATTTTTACAGTGTTGTGGCAGTAACGGTTTAGGTCACTCTTAGCTCATCTTCATGTCCATTCTCCCAACTTCAGTCCATTATATACACAGCTGCTTGGGTAATGTTCCTCTAAATGTTCATTTTAGTTCTTTGTTCAACAAATAAAAGTGATTGTGCATTGCCTATCATAAAAAATTGACTCTCCAGACCTGTTTTCAGAGTTGTATTTCCCTCATCTTCACTTCCCCCAAATTTTACCAATTACAGTGTCTGCTCCTGCCAGTATAATTTTTTCACCACCCCTAAAGTCAAATTGTTCATTTCTGTGCCTTTGCACAAGCTATCCTTTCTTTTTCTGAAGGTCTCTCCCTGATAGTTCCTCATAACTATGCTGTTTTTGAAAATCTAGCCATAAAACCATTCTCAGAATCTTTTGGGATCAGCCCCACCTGGTTCTGTTTTGCTTCTCATCTGTATCCTGTCATTGTGCAGACACACAATACTCATTTCTGCTTTTACACGGTGAGTGTGCTTTTCACTTGTTCTGTGAATGCTGGTTTTTTGTTTGTTTGAGTATAAGTTATTTGAGGACAGGAAATATATTTCCTTTTTTTTTAAAAAAAAAAAGATGTATTTCCCCAGAGTTCTCATTACAGTGCTCCCTTATAGAGTAGGTGCTCAATTAAAATTGACTGACTGATGAAGTTATATAGTATAAGAGTTTTTTCCCCCTCCCGTTTTTGTATATCTGACCTTCACCCCATTGCCTTGTTACTGTGTCCCAGGTGAAACTGACTTTTCTCTTTTCCCCTCTTTCTGTGTGTGACTTGCAGCACTGATGCGGGTGACAGCCCTGTTGGCACCACCACTGCCACCAACCTGGAACAGCCTCAGGTTATCCCCTCTCAAGGTGACCTTCTGGGGGATCTTTTAAACCTTGACCTTGGTCCCCCAGTCAATGTGCCACAGGTATCCTCCATGCAGATGGGAGCAGTGGATCTCTTGGGAGGAGGACTAGATAGTCTGGTAAGCATCTTTCTTCTTTCTTTTGGATATTTAAATTCTTTTTATTTTTAAATTTCTGGGGTTATTTTTAATTCTTGATATGCTGAAGAACTTTAAATTATTCCGCTTTTTAGAACTAGACCTTTCCTTGACGAGCAGAGCAATGTCCTTTGATAAAGGACAGGATTATTTTTTCTAGAGATGTAATTGATACTGTTCATCATTGGTATGGGATATGTCTACAAGTGTACATGATTATTTTGTTGTCCTGCCTCTGAATGGAACTTTTGATGTTTAACCAACCTAGTCACCTTTCCAGAGCTTATTATTGCTCCTGCTGCTTAACTCTGGATAGCCCCTGTAATTCCCCTTCTGACCTGAACATCGTTCAGATGACCTCATAGTGATCATCCTATTTTGAGGCTTTCAAACTTTTGCCTTTTTTGTATTTTGTTGGCTTATGCCTTGTCTAATTCCAAAAGGTTCATTGGAGCCATTTGTGTTTTTATTTTAAATGTATCTTACTTATAGTTGAGAAGTACTTCTTGATTGGTTCTTTTTTCCCCTTTTCCATCCACACCCCCCCACTCCACCCTGTCATACTTCCAATTTAATTAGCTTCCAGGATTCTAATACTAAAAGGCTCCAATGTCCAGAGTATCTGTGAATATGTGCCACCAGTGGAAGCCAATTAGTTACTGTTGCTGTAAAAGATAAATGAGAAATATTAAGGATGACCTTCCATCTGTGTAGAGAAGGCCAGAAAAATAACAGGTCTCATCACACGGCTCCCTGCAAATTAGATACTTAACTGTGGTGGAATTAGAGGGGCTTTTTTAGCTGAACACTTGAAAATAAGTTGTTCATCAACCTGATGACTATAAATATGCCCAACAAACTGATTTATTTCCCAGCATCAGAAATTGGAAGGCAATGCCATAGATACAAAAATATATGTTCTCAGAGATTACATAAACAAAACGACCTTACTTTCTGCTTCATACACTGGCATTTTCTCTTCTACTTTACGAGCAGTATTATGTCTGGGATTTATGCCAGCTGGTACAGGTACATTTACTTTTGGCTGACAGAGAGCCTAAGGAGATAGGGTTACCGTCATATCTTTGTGGGTGATGCGTTTTACTAATGGAAGTCACTGCTTCCAGAGTCTATACACTGACCAAGCTCTGGGCTCTAGCTAATGGTGACACAAATGAGCACTGCTTTTGTCTTCCTTGGGAATAAAAGCATTTGCTTTTCATTTTCATATCTCTAATGAATAGAGTTGACTGAATAGCTTCCTCGTGTGATATCCTGCGTTGCTATATAACCTCCTTAATAGACTCAGGAGACTGACAAATGAATATTGAAATATTCATGGAGACTCTCAGAAATCCCTTATAAACACTGAAATAGCTCATCCTGTTCTGTTGACACGTGAGCTACAAGTTAAATCCTCCCCACGGTTATGCCTTACCAACCTTGCTTATTTCCCTAGTGGTTTACGACATAGTGGACTTGCTGAACCTAAGAAGACAAATTAAGTTTGAAGGATGGAGGGGAGACAGAGGCTCTATATTTTGATGTTGACTGGCCCAGGATTCTGTCGTCTTGTTTCTTAACCCACTTTAGCATGGAAGGGAAAGAAACATGTTATTTCCATTTGGCTTTGTATCAGCTCTTGCTGGCCCTTAAAACTAGTGAGTTTTCTCCTTATAGTTTACACAGCTAATTCAGTCATGTGTCAGAATTCTGGCAAGTTCACATCAGATAGAAAAACAATTAGAACCTTCTCAGATTGTAGTAGCCCAAGTCACACATGGGCCTTTTTTCATTTTCTTTTTTTGCAAAGGATATTCTCTTTGGGGTGGAGAATAAATTGTTTTTATAATTGGATTTCAAAATATTATACAGCCTGTGCTAGGTAGGCCCAGTAATGTTTCTGTGTAACTCTAAATTTTAGCTTATTCTGACTTTGGGATTTAAAATGGTATAATTGGTGTTATAGCCCCAGAAAGTGTTTACATGCAGGTTTCTTCAGCTTATTCTGTGATATAAATATGTCCCAGAAATCAAAATGAGGAGTAAAAGCCCTTCTTTTTGCTTTGGATCTGTATGTAGTTAAATATATATCACTCAAAGAACCAAGATTCCTTTTAAGAGAACATCACAAGGAAGAGGCCTAAATCTGGCTGTGTGAAAGACGAGTTTCTGTGGCAGCAGTAGTCTATGCCAGTTTTAAAATGCTTTTATTGTTCTTACGTAAATTATCTAATTTAAAGACGAAAATAGTTCTCAAAGTTTTTACTTAGTCTATACAGATAGTGCTGTTTCTTGAATGAATTGTTGCCTTACAGCAGTGCTTCTCAAGCTAATGTGTACATAAATCAACTGGAGATCTTGAACAAGACAGATTCTTGTTGCTCTGGGGTGAGACCTAGGAGTTTGCATTTCTAACAAACACCCAGGTCTGTAGACCACATTTTGCATAGTAAAGACATAGAGTATCTGTGATCACTGTGAACCACTTCACTTTAGTGTTTGAATAGCTGTTGGTAAACCCAGATGCCTTTTTCTCTTGGCTTCAGTAGTAAACACACTCCTGGAAAGGGGGCTCCTACTCTGCCTCAGATTGAGAGAGGGCAAGAAACTCTTGAAATTATTTTGTTAAAGGTCTGTCTTTCACTCTCTAGGAAGAAGAACGTTGCTGGGTGTGGTAGAATTTGACCCAGGTCCCCATTTAAAATATGGCCTGGATTAGAGTTATGTGATTGTCTGGCAAGCAGCACTCAGGTTACGTGGGTGTTCATCTCAGAACAGCTCTCAGCAGCGTTTTTGCTGCTTTTATCACTGGTTTCTAACAGAACCTTACCCATAGAGGTCAGTGGTGTGCTGCTAATGAAGCGTGGCAGCTACTAACCTTTTATTTCAAGCTTTGTGGCTCTCAACTCTAGCTGCATAACTGGTATTTAAAAATATATATTGTCAGCGTTTGGACCCAACCCTAGAGCAATTAAATGGAATTTCTGGGAGACAGGACCTTAGACATTGGTATTTTTTTTTAAAAATCGAAGTTATTTTAATTTTGCAGCCAAGACTGAGAATATTGAGGCAAATGAAGCTCCAGGTGAAGTTAGGTAGAGATGTTACAAAATTGATCTTTAAACCAAGGCAGTGATTTCCACAGAAGAATTATATTTTGGTGAGCCTCTGGCACCTCCTACAAAACAGACCTCTCTGACTTTACCTTTGTTCTGCCTCCTACCCCTCCACACCCTCACCCCCTGACCCCAGGACATTTTCCTGTTGTGATTTGCTGTTAGGTGATCCAGCCTACCAGAAATTGGCCAAGAGTTGAATTTGACCGATTTAGATTTAGTTGCTCATTCCCAGGGTTCTTCTCACCCTTGCTCATGTTTCATAATTGGAGACTGAAAATTGTGTTGTATTTTGGATTGTCTACCCATTTTCTGTTCCTCTGTTTTAAAACTTGATATTCACTAGAGGATAATATTACTCTTCCATTTTCACATCCTGGTGACCCTCCCATTAGATCTTGTTTGCCCTCTTTCATCATTGCACTTGGGAAATTTTGAGATTTAGTGAATTGTGACTTTTCTAGAACTGTCATTCAGGAAATACTTATCAATTTATTTAGTCATTATTATTATTTGTCACAAGCTGCCTGAAGGCTCCAGCCTTCTTCCATCAATAATTGTGACTCATATATAACAACTGTGATTCTTGAACCAAAGAGAGTGAAGTAGGTATATTGCTATGATGTAAAAAACACAAACACACGTGCACACCATTCTCAGGTGACTCTTAGATGGTGTTTTTCGTTGCTGTTTGGTTTTTTGTTTGTGTTTGGAGACAGGTACCTTTGAAAATCATTGAGGTAGGCAGAGCTTCAAATTTTTAAAAATGTTGCTTCATCACAAAACTCATCAAAATGGATTTCCTACATACTCTTCACTTTCCTCCTTAGTTTTTGCTTGCCCTTTAGCGTATTCTCTTTTGCCTAAATGTAGATAGTTTCCTCCTTCTGTTAGTGTAAACTTAACTGTCACCTTGATGTGGAATGCATTCAGGTAATGAAACTCTGATCTGTGTATAGAGCAAGATAGTATACTATTTAAATGTTATTGGGGGTTTTGTTTCTTTGTTTTAGAATCAGTATAGGTGTCTTTTTATGCCCCTGCTACCAAATCTAAGAAACTGCTCATCTTGGGTAGTGTGACATTTCTGACGGTGGTGCAGATCCTTCTGGTTTGGTGTAGTGTGAGAGGTGACCCGGTACCCAGTATGTAAATCTTGCATACATGTTATAAAGATACACCATCTGCTAATGAGTCTGACATCGCTGAGGATCGCTAGAGTAATAATTGAATCTCAGTTATTTGTTGCCATTACTTTCAGACTGTCAGCAGACTGTCAGGCCTTTGCTAAATTACGGCCTTTTGTTTATCCAAGGTGCTGTGCATTATTCTATTTAGAAAAATGGTGCTATTGTGCATCAAGAATAGAAAGGAAGCATTATCCAGAGTGCCCTTTCTGTGTGCTGACGAAGGGTTTCCTGCCAGAGATATGTGCTTCAGTGTGCCCAACTAGGATGGAGTAGAAGAGAGGAGAAACTGCCTTTTCCTGACTCTAGTGTATGTTTTTCAGAACCTCCTACCCTGTTTCTTACAGGTTTTTACCTTCCAGATATTTCAGCTCATGAACTATTGTAGTAATGATTTTGAGGGGTTTTTTAGCCCGTGGGAAATCCATTGTACATACTAGTTTTGCATCTTCATATCTCTTCCTCTGGAAAAGAGTTGCTGTGATTTAAGAGCTTAAGTTTTAGAGTTGGTAGTCTTGTGAAGACAGTTTTGTAAATTGTAGCCTAATTTTGCCTGAAAAATTCTTCAGTGGATTTTGTTAACCACTGTCTTTTTATCAATGCATAGATTTAGTGAAGGCTGGCCTCAGGCAGTGTTGGGAATAATTACCAAATACTGAGTGCCTATTTCTGTGCCAGTCTCTGTGCTAGAACTTTTATAATTCCTAATCCTCAAAATAAGTCTGCAAGGTAATTGGCATTGGGTCCCATTTTACAAAAAAACTGAAGGTTGCATAGCAAGTAAGACTCAAGAGTCAGGATTTTGAACCCAGACTTCTTCAAAACTTTAAAGTTTATACGCACTTTTCCACTGTCCTGTGATTCCTCCAGTTTTTTTGTTATTGTCATTTTCCAGAATAGAATTCAGTCTCACTTAACTTTGGTCCTTCTCAGACTAGGGTACACAGCCTCTGGAGTACACAGCAGGGTACAGGGTGCATTTGAAGCTGCAGGATAAACCTGGTTCATCATCTTGCAGTGTCAGTCTTACTTGATGGTAAGGAATGTAAACACACTGTATTACAGCTTAGAATGTAAAATTGCATGAATGTTTAAGATAAAACACAAGGCTTGTTTGCCCTAGGCCTCTCCATGCTATACCTCCCAGATGCCCTGTGTGTGAGTTTGGGCTAGCTTATCATTAGGAGGCACTTGAAAGTTTGAGAAAGACTTTAGAAGTTTATTCATTAATGAGGCGAGGGATTGGATACGTTTATACATCTATCTCGCAGCAAAAGGAATAAGATTGCTTTCAGATAGAGCCACAAAATCCTGTGTTCCCATCTATTTGGTGGTGAATTGTGATACACAGGACATTCTTGTGCTGAAAACTGGCAATCAAAACCACTCAGACAATACATTTCCTTTGTAGAAAGAGCTTTGGTCTTGGGGTGGGAACGGAGGGGGTGGAGTCATTTTTTCCCCTAATTGGTTGTATTCATATGTGTTGGCAGTGTTGATGCAGATATGGTGCTCTAAGTCAGTTGGGAAAACAATTTTGTCAACCTTCTGTCCATTTTGTGATAATTTTCACCAATAAAATGATTCATTTCCAAATTGTCTCCCCAAGAAATAATACTACCATAGTGGTGCTTATATGGAAATTCATTCACTCAGTAAATATTTGAGTGCTTATTCCTTGTCAGGCTCTATTCTATGTACTGGGAATATAGTTGTGGCGAGTCCTTACAAACATACATTCTAGTGAGGGGAGACGAATGACAAACAAGTACATAGGTAGTAATTACTGCAAAGGAAAATGAGACAGGATGCAGAGCTTCTCCTGTGGATTTTTACTGCATTGAACATTGAGTTATATCTGACCTAAGAGACCGACAGTGGCCATTCTAAGGACTTTCTGTCACATTCTGTTCCCTGTCCCATCTCAGGAAGTAATCTATTTTATCTCCCTATTTTTCCGTTGATGTAAGACGTTTTTTCCTTCAAGTTAAGGGGTCTTCTGATGATTTTGTGTGATCTCAACTCATTTACGCTATTCCACATCAAGTCTATTCTCACCATGAGTTTGTCTAATAGCTTTTGCATGGTTACAGATTCTTTTCACCAATTTGATTAGTTATATTTTATGGTGCTTTTCTAAATAGCTTTTTGAAGATTAAATTAAAATTTGTAGCCTAAAACCATACTTTTACCTAGAAGATAGTGTGTGCCTTCTAAAATCTAAAAGCTAATAGGAAAAACACAGACTGATGTTTTTGACACCAGTAGGATTTTGGTATAAGTTTTGTTTGTGATCGGAATCATTGTGTACTATTTTTACATCATTCTGTTTTGACTCCTAACTAGCAGAGCTATATGACCTGAAGCATTCCTTAGACTCCCTTCAATTAAATCAGTTCTGGAAAGTGTCAAATAAAGGAGGTGATAATTCTAGACAGGAGCAAAGAAATGTGTGAGCTTAAGATCTACACCTCTAATTAAGAGAATGTCTTCAGATACTCAGCTCCAGTTTCAGAAGCAGACAGGTATATTTTAGACTGGTCAGATGGACCTCAAAGGGGCTAGCTAACCCAGAGCAGTGATTGTGAACATTTGTGGGGGGGTTGGGTTTTTGCATTTAATTTTATTTTTACTTGTTTATTTATTTTTGGCTGCATTGGGTCTTTGTTGCTGCACAGGGACTTTCTCTAGTTGTGGCTAGTGGGGGCTACTCTTCGTTGTGCTACACGGGCTTTTCACTGTGGTGGCTTCTCTTGTTGCGGAGCACGGGCTTCAGGCGTGCGGGCTTCAGTAGTTGTGGCACTTGGGCTCAGTAGTTGTAGCTCACGGGCTGTAGAGCGCAGGCTCAGTAGTTGTGGCACACGCGCTTAGTTGCTCCGTGGCATGTGGGATCTTCCCGGACCAGGGATTGAACCCATGTCCCCTGCATTGGCAGGCGGATTCTTAGCCACTGCGCCACCAGGGAAATCCCATGTGGGGTTTTTTGTTGTTGTTGTTCTTGTTTTGTTTTCGGTCTGCTTGGTGGCCATGTCAAGACTTTTCCTTTTCTTGGAGTCAGGCAGACTTTGTCCCTTACAGAACCTCAGTCTTGAGTTCTTTCTCTGTACTTCTGCTTTTGTAGCATGTTGCCATTGGATGAAGGTATTTCCTTTTGGTATGCAGACTCAGCTCTCAAACTTTTGACTCAGCCTGGTTCTGCAGCAGAGCTCATGCAACCGTGCTGAAATCCCTTTAGCCCATAAAATAAGTCACCATGAAATCACTACTTTCCATCCAATTACTGAATGAACAGTGCAGCGACACATCTCCCTGGTTCAACATGAACTGAACCTATTTCAGCACTACTTCAGGCATGATAAAGCACCCATTCTGTGGCAGTAGCGAAATGTTAATGTTATTCTTAGTGCCATTTAATGTGATTTAGATTGGGGGCTGGGGAAGCTTTACCACTAGCAGAAATTTTAGACTTGGGTATCAGCTATGGACCTGTAGGAAAATTCTGCTCAGTTTTCAGCATTTGAAGTGTTCTTTTCCTGAAATTGGCACCTCTCCTTCATCTTCCTATATCCTGATTTAGTTGGTCTGTAGTTGACATTATTTCCTTCATGGAGAAAATACCGGCCTCATTAAGGCAGTCCTGGGATTAACGGGAAATGGACAGCTCCAAAAGACACTTAAAACGTACACAGTATTTAGACACCTAAGATTGAGATTAAAGCCATGCCTTATGCCTCTGGCACTTTTCATTCACCTCTCCCAGCTTACTGGATAATAGATATCACTGAAATTTTACTAGTCCAGTTTGACTGATTTTGTACCCTACCTCATTAGTAAGTATTACCAAACAGATGAATCTTGTCTGACTCCAGATGATATCAGCAAGTGAACTGAAATGGTTAGTGGCTAGTTCAGGCCAACATGACAACGACATTGCTGTGTTTTGTTCAGCTTTCTCGCCTCCCCCCGCCCCTCGATTAATATCTGCATCAGCCTGCTTGTCGCTGTAGATAGGAGAGGCCCTCACTGGGGAATTGGCCCCCATCCTTGCTGACATCTCCCTGTTAGTTACTCTTGCCCAACACTGTGCTGTCACCTGTGTCATATTTTCAGAGAGGAAGATGATAACCTCCCTTAGAAACTTTTCAGTCAAAAGGAAAGATGCTGAATAAAGTCTGAGTAAGCTATAGTTCCGCTAGTTAGAAAACATATTGAAATTGTCCTTTCCTTTTGCTCTCTGGACATAGCACAGTTATGTGAACCTTTATATTTCTGGCTACATGTCTCTAACACCCTTTGGATTCTGTCTCTGTAAGATCAAGAGTTCTTGATTGTGGGTTGCAGCCGAGTTGTATTTGATAAGCTGAACATAAACAAAGGAGTATCAGAATTACTTTTCAGTTTCTCTTACATGTTTTTGAATAAAATTGACAAGCAGCATGGTGGGGAGGAGGGGGTGGGAGTACATTTAGATACTGTCCAGCTAAGATAATATTCATATAATACTCATGTATAATAAGAATGAAATCTAAGAAAATAAGGGCTATAAATGGGCTTTATTTCCTTTGGAAATAACACCACTAGTGAGTGCCTTTTCTCAATGCCTTTTATTGAGTGTAGCATATTTGATAATACTGCCATTTCTCTTCCAGTGTGTTTTTTCTTTCTTGCCGTCGAGTGCCAACAAGGCCCATAAAGAATTCCATCTCTTTCAAGCTTCAGTTGTGACATAGGCCAGAAGGGAGGAGAGTGGCTGGGGGGAGGATGTGTAAGCCCATCAGAAAGTCATAAAACTAAATCAAAACCAGCATCAGGACAAGTGAGACATTCTGCATCATTCCCTTCCTTAGAAAGGGTTTTTCTTGGACTTCCCTGGTGGCACAGTGGTTAAGAATCCTCCTGCCAATGCAGGGGACACAGGTTCGAGCCCTGGCCTGGGAAGATCCCACATACCGCAGAGCAACTAAGCCCGTGCACCACAACTACTGAGCCTGGGCTCTAGAGCCCGTGAGCCACAACTACTGAAGCCCGTGTGTCTAGAGCCCGTGTGCCTAGAGTCCGTGCTCCACAACAAGAGGAGCCACCACAATGAGAAGCCTGTGCACCACAACGAAGACCCAACACAGCCAAAATTAATTTATTTATTTATTAAAAATAAATAAATGGGGTTTTCTTTCTTCTTAAGTTCTAGCTTCCTTTTCAATTCAAGAGTTAGTGCCAAAGTAATTCCTGAGCATATATTCTTGTCTGATTCCAAATCATAGTTAATTCTCTAAGGCAGTGGTTTTCAACCTTGTCTGTACATTAGAATCACTAGGGCAGCTTTTTAAAATTCTGATGTCCAGGCTACAACTCAGAACAATTAAATCACTATGGCTGGGATTGAGACTCGGGCATCAGTACTTCTAAAAATCCCCCTCCTCCCCACAGTTATACACACGCAGGTGGTTTATTCCATTGTGTATCTAAGGTTGAAAACCATAGTTAATAGAACACAATTGAAGTAGTTATTAGTAATCTTAGAAAGATTGAATCTTACTCTAAGAAACCTCCAGGTTTTTGTGATGGAGGAATTGAAAACTAAAGACTTACCATAATCAGTTTGCCTTTGCAAACTTATTTTCTTTGACTTTTTTTTTTTAACACATATCTACCCTGTGCTCCAGTCTAATTAGACTACTCATTCTTATTCTTCTTTTTTTTTTTAAATATTTATTTATTTGGCTACACGGGATCTTCATTGCCGCATGCAGGATCTTCGTTGTGGCGTGTGGGATCTTCGTTGCAGCATGAGGGAATCTTTTAGTTGTGGTGTGCGAGATCTTTAGTTGCAGCATGCAAACTCTTAGTTGCAGCATGCGGGATCTAGTTCCCTGACCAGGGATCGAACCTGGATCCCCTGCATTGGGAGCATGGAGTCTTAGCCACTGGACCACCAGGGAAGTCCCTATTCATCCTTCTTGATCATGCTTTTATTCCTACTTCTTAACCTTTGTTCAGGCTATTTGAGAAATAACCTCCCCCATTTTTGCATTCTATAATTTCACACTACCATGTCTTTGAAGCTTCTCTTCATTATCCTTCAGCCAAAAGGAGGCTCTTCTATTCAGAACTTTCTTTTTTTGCTTTAGTATATTCTGTATGGTTTTTGCATTCGTGTTTTGTTTTTTTTGCCAGTTTGCAAAGCCTGGATCTTGTTCATCTATTGTTTTCCTCTCATTGCCCAGCATCTTTATAGTCCCCATAGTACCTTATGTCCAGCAAATGTGAGTGTGTGTTTGAATAAAAGGAATCTCATGCTTTTCAGATGTCATGCTATGGATGTGTGTTATTCTAGAAACAGGGAGAAGGTAGGTGTGTAATATCTTTTCTATTTGCTGTCATTCTTTTCCAGTTACTCGAATTCTTGGTTGTGATGACCTTTTTATCTGTATGCCTGTGATTTCTCGCCCCACGTCCAACCAGTAAATAGTCTTCAGGAACCAGACTTTGCAAATGTTGGTTCTTTGAGGTTTGGAGTGTTCTGTAGCTTAGTGCAGAACATGCTTATTCATGCCAGTTATGAAACGCCTGGGGGTTTTGTTCTGTCGTGGTGGAAATAAGTCCCATTATTTTTCAGTATATATATTATTTTTGAGATTTTGGCAACCCAGTTTTATTTATCTGTCCATTGAGAAGGTAATAAATCCCCTCTCTCAAATCCTGAAGACAAATACAGTTGTTGTTGTTGTTGTTGTTTTTAATACAACCACAGCCTAGAGCTCTCCAAGTTTCTACCACTAAATGACAGACAAAAAAGGAAACAGTGTTTTGTAAAGCAGACAAGGCATTTGGTGATTCAGAGGGGAATGTTAGATGCACAGTGAGAACTAGGGAAGTAGCAGTATAGAATCGTAGCACAAAAGCGTATTGTTTGCTTTCTGAACAGCACCATTAGTTGTGGGTATGTGTGTTTTATGTTTTTTCATGCTAGCTATTTTCAGCTTCAGTTCTTCTTTAATGCTTTTGTCCTGGAATTCAGGGTGAATTATATCAGAGCCCTGACGGGAAAAAGAGGCAGAAGTAAGACCATGTGGAATTATTTTCCTGTCACCTAGCTAATTGCATTAGTCTAATTCTCCAATAGTTAGCATCCTTTTAAATGATCTACTCCAGATAAATCACAGCATTTCTCCTTAGCTGTATTGACTGTGGGAGAGATTTGAAGAATTGCATGCCTTCGCATTTCCTACCCAGATAGGATATCTTCCTAACCCAGCCGTTTACTTTCTTAGGAGAGTTCTAAGCTCTAAAAATCACTCTTGTTCAGGCTATAATTTTTGAAGCTTGAAATTGCAGCTCATTACTGGTTTGGTTCCCACTTACTCAGTGGGGCGGCAAGTTTTGTAGTTCAAAACGTATTTTAGTTTTTCTTCCCCCCCCCTTAAATTTCCTTTTAAAGAAAAAATAAAACATATTCAGAACATTACGACTTAGAGATATAGCTTCTTGGAATATGTAAACTCTTTAAATCCTGTTTGGGTTTGTGCCTATGTACGCCAGTGGAAAGATTGGATCTGAAACATCCCTGAGATGTCCCAGCTCCGTCTTCTTTCCACGTTTTCTCAAAACTCCCACACACTATCACTTCCCCTACTCAGTTCCCCTAGGTTATATTTCTTTGCAATCTAGAATTTCTTTAGGCTTTGGGAGTCAAGTTGAACAGCATGTATTCCCTGCAACTTGGTAGAGCAATTTACAGATTCTGTATGGGCATCTAGTACTTAGCTAAATGAACTCTACCTTTCTCTCCTCTCTCTCCTTTCTCTCTTTCAGCTTGGCAGTGACCTTGGCGGGGGCATTGGAGGAAGTCCGGCAGTAAGTGCCATCGGTTTTTTTCACCATGGGATGCACTGCCCCCTGTTTGATGCCTTTCCTATGCACACGTTCTCAGACCAGCCACTGCTGCTATCTAGCCCTGTACACCAGAACCTCTGTAGCAGTGTATGAAGAGTAGAAAGTAGCGTAGGGTTACTTGGAATCTTTGGGACCATACACCACATGTGGTGTAGGGGTCTCTTTAGGGATTGGCACTCTGGTGTCTACAGAGTTCTTTGTCTTCCTGACATTAAAGGGCTAAAGGAAATGGAACCTCCGATCTTGACGAGAGAATACTCTTTTCTGTCGTCTAGAAAGAGCTTGAGCGTCAGCTGGACTCAGAGTGAGACTCTCCTCGTACGTGAGTTAGGGGGGTGTGAATATCCATCACCCCCAGGAGAGTTTCCTACTAGATATTTATGCCTAAATGGGGAAATAAGACTTGCCTGGGCCCAAGTGGAAATGGAACTGCTGTCTAAGTTGGATGCTTCTCCTTCTTCCTATAGAAACAGATTCCCCCTTCATTAGGGTACCTGTAGGCCTTTTGCACAGAATCATGGAAGCTAAAATTGGAAACAAACATAAAAAACTGGATCACTGTGTTCCTGATCCTACTGATTACTCTCTTGATAGAACTTCTAAAGAGTGTGTGTATCTTTTCAATGATGAAAAATAACCATGATGATTTGAAGGACAAAGAATATACGAATTAAACGCCTAAGAATATTGTAATTATGGTGTGTTCTTATTGATTTATCAATACTATTAAAATATATAGCAACATTTTAAGGACTATTAATGAGTTCTTTCTGATCTCCCTGCTCCCCTTCCCTTTTATTCCCTGCAGGTGGGACAGTCCTTCATCCCATCATCAGTGCCTGCAACCTTTGCTCCTTCACCTACTCCTGCTGTGGTCAGCAGTGGTCTGAATGACCTATTTGAACTCTCCACGGGGATAGGCATGGCACCTGGTGGATATGTGGCTCCTAAGGCTGTAAGTAAAACAACACTTTCTTAGTGGACAGGACCTGAATTATTTAGCATCTGACATTTGTGTTACTCTCACTGATAATAAATCCAAGGTTGGGGCTCTTTTTCTAGAGGATTTACGAGGAGGATGAAAGGCGGCCTTAAACCTAGCAATAAGAAGCACCATAGCATCCTTATTAACCATTTGTATAATTAGACTTAAAATTGGAAATAGTAAGCATTTAGTATTTGTTCTCTAGTTTAGAAATATTGCCTAGCTTGTCAACAGGGAAGTCAGTCTAGTGTAGATCTGATATGCAGAGCAACAGCAGGAGGAAAGAGACATAATAGAGAAGTAACATTTTACTTTGCATTCTTTCCACTCTCCTTTTTCCATTGGTACTGCATATGGATTCTAGAGTGCCATTGCTCAGATTTGGTTTTCATGCATTTTACTACACCTTTTTAGAGTTTTGATTTAGGTTAGTGTCATTGGTGTCCCTCTAGTCTCAGCCTCACTTGATGTCATGCTCAGATTGAAATTCAAAAGGGGAAGGGGAAACTCCCTGTAAATGAAGCATATTTCGGCCCTTGGGAATAGTGCCTTCCAGGCTAAGCTAGGTTTCTTTTAATTTTGCCTTTCTGAGGGGCAGCACGCCTGGCTGCTTTCTGAATTCTCTGCCTGCTCAACCAGTTCGGTGTGGGGGATCCCTGCTGCAGATAGTAAACCAGTTGTCCTTCGCAGGAGCCTTGTCTTTGTGTACACACCCATTACATAGAGTAACCAGAAATATGATTCAAAACTGAGCTATAGTGTTTTGGCACAGCTTAGTAGCTTTGTTGTAAGGGTACTGCATTGGATATTATCCCCACAGACTTTTAATTGATTAAGAGATTATGCAACGTACTTGTTTACTAACATTACAGTAATACCTAGAAATGACAAATTTAAATAATGTAGAAAGATCAGGTGGAAAATTAAGTTTCCCTCTGTCCCCACTTCCCCATAAGTAGCCACTATTAACTTTTTCTGTGTCCTCTCAGGAGAAAGATCATGCATATACCTGTATGTTTGTATCCTTTAAATACTGTCAGTGGGATATACTGTTTTGCACCTTGTTTTTTCTCTACCACAGTCTTTTGAATGGCTGTATCCACTTTATTGATGTGTGCCACAACGTATTTAATCTTTCTCCTGGTGATGGACATTTAGGTTATTCATCTAGTCCTATCCCCGCCCTCTTTTTTGTTATTATGATGTTACCATGAACATTCTTGTTTATGTGTATCATGGTGTATTTTTGTAAGCATATCTATAGGATAAACTTGGAATGTGCTTGATCATTTAAGCATTTAAAAATAGACATTACAGGGGCTTCCCTGGTGGAGCAGTGGTTGAGAGTCCGCCTGCCGATGCAGGGGACACGGGTTCGTGCCCCGGTCCGGGGGGATCCCACATGCCGTGGAGCCACTAGGCCCGTGAGCCATGGCCTCTGAGCCTGCGCGTCCGGAGCCTGTGCTCCGCAGTGGGAGAGGCCACAGCAGTGAGAGGCCCGCGTACCGCAAAAAAGAAAAAGACATTACAGGGACTTCCCCGGTGGTCCAGTGGTAAAGAATTCGCCTTCCAATGCATGGGTCGTAGGTTCGATCCTTGGTTGGGGAACTAAGATCCCATATGCCACCAGACAGCTAATCCCACGCACCACAGCTACTGAGCCTGCATGCAACAACTACTGAGCCCGCGCACCTCAACTAGAGAGCCCATTAGCCACAGACTACAGAGCCCATGCGCTCTGGAGCCTGTGCTCCACAACGAGAGAGAGATCAACACACCACAACTAGACAGAAGCCCACGTGCCACAGCGAAGAGCCCGCGCAGCAACAAAAAGATCCTGCTTGTCACAACGAAGTTCCTGTGTGCTGCAACTAAGACCCAACGCAGACAAAAATAAAACAAATTATTTTTTTAAAATAAGACATTATCAGCTTACCCTCCAAAAAGGTGACATCAAATTGTGTTCTCCAAAGCAGAATGTAATAGTGCCAGATTCCTTATATTCTCCTTCACTGAGTATTACTGACTTTTTGAATTTTTGACCCTCTGATAGATGAAAAATAGTATCTTGTACTATTAAATAGTGTCATTTTCTTCTTTTCTTTTTCCTTTTTTTCCTGTAATGTGGTTGAGTATATTCTCATGTTTACTAGCCACCCACTGACTAATGGGTATTCTGTCTTTAGTCAGGACAGTTCATGAATTCCTGTTGGTTTATATATGTATAGATATATGTAAACTGGTACACTCCAGGAGTATCACAGATTCTGGGGCCAGAGGTGGGTCACGAATGAATTATATAGAGAAAATAGGCATTCAGATTACTTAAACGACATCTGAATACTTACTATTTCCCAGAGACTATAACGAGAGTTAAAAATATACATAAGACATGGTCCTTGCCCTTAACAGATTACTGATAAGGAATTTGGTAATGATTTTTAAAAGTCTTCAAATATTGTAAACATGCGATTTTCATTAGATCAGTTTTTTTCCCCTTTTAAGCCTTTTACCAAAGCTGCTAACCAAAGAAACCCCATGTTATGCTCATTGGAATTTCTCCTTTCGCCATGGCTACCCATAGACTATTTTGGGGTTTGTTTTTCTTTTTTTGTTTGTTTTTGGCTTTGGTTTTGGGTTGGGTTTTTGTTTTGTTTGCTTGGGGTTTTTTTGTTTGGTTTTTGATTTTGGGTGGGTTCTTTTTGGTTCTTAAATAGTTGAGAATGATCTCAAAATTCAGCAAATATGACTTTATCCGGAGCCTTTTGCATTTGGCTTGGTATTTATGGTATAAAAATCACCTTAGTTGCCTAAGGAAGTGAAATCTTAATTTCATCTTTATTCAGAAGCGTCCTGTCTGGTTTCATTGGGCTTTGTACCGTGTTTCAGGTCTGGCTGCCTGCAGTAAAGGCTAAGGGCCTGGAGATTTCGGGAACATTTACTCACCGCCAAGGGCACATCTATATGGAAATGAACTTCACCAACAAAGCTCTGCAGCACATGACAGACTTTGCAATTCAGTTTAACAAGAATAGGTAAGAAATCTGAGTTCCCCAGCTCAATCCTGACACGGCAGTGTACTTTGTGTCCAACAAGAGAGTGTTCTATTTAGCAGTGGGTAAAAACTCTCGTGTTGGCAGATGTTTGATGTAGAGTGAGTGGAGGCTCTTGCACATCTGTTCAGTGGTCAGCTTCAACACTGGAGGCACTAGGGAATTTTGCTGGGAAAACTCATCCATATGGAATAAGAAAACTGTCTTTGCCATTATAATCATACCTTTTCTATAATGTTTTGTAAATGAAATCATGTAGTATGGAGTCTTTTGCATTTGGTTTCTTTCACTTAGCATAATGCTTTGAGATGTTTCAGCAGTCTGTTCTGTTTTACTGAGTAGTACTCCATCGATGCTTATACGGTGACTTGTTTACACTTTCACCAGTTGGTGGAACTGGGGGTTATTTCCAGTTTTATCTTTTTTGACTAAAGCGCCTGTGAATATTCACGTACAGGTCTTTGTGTGGATATATGTTTTCATTTTTCCTGGGTAAATACCTAGCAGTGGTATTGCTGGGTCACATGGTAATAAGTGTGAATGTTCCAGCTGTTCCATACTCTTAACAGTGCCAGCCATGCTTATACATGTATAGTAGTATCTCATTTTAACTTGAATTTCCCTAATGACTAGTGATATTGAGCATTCTTTTCATAATCTTATTGACCATTCTTATATCTTCTTTGGTGAAGTATCTGCTCAGATTGTTCCTTTTTCTTTTTAATTGATTGTCTTATTATCAAGTAATAAAGTTTTTTATATATTCTGGATACAAGTCCTTTGTCAGATATGTCTTGCAAATATTTTCTCCCAGTCTGTGGCTTGCCTTATTTTCTTAACAGTGTTTTTCAAAGAACAAGTTTTTTATTTTTTGTTTTATTTATTTATTTATTTTTTTAAGGGGGATTGCAATTGACACATATACACTGTTGTTTTGTTTTTTTTTTTTGGCTGCATGGGGTCTTCGTTGCTGCATGCCAGCTTTCTCTAGTTGCCGCGAGCAGAGGCTACTACTCTTCGTTGAGGTGTGCGGGCTTCTCATTGCAGTGGCTTCTCTTGTTGCGGAGCACGGGCTCTAGGCGTGCGGGCTTCAGTAGTTGTGGCATGTGGGCTCAGTAGTTGTGGCTCTCAGGCTCTAGAGCACAGGCTCAGTAGTTGTGGCTCACGGGCTTAGTTGCTCCGCAGCATGTGGGATCTTCCTGGACCAGGGATTGATTGAACCTGTGTCCCCTGCATTGGCAGGAGGATTCTTAACCACTGCGCCACCAGGGAAGCCCAAGTTTTTTATTTAAATAAAGTTTACTTTACAGTTTTTTCCTTTTAATGTCTTCTGCTTTTTGTGTTCTGTTTAACAAATCTTTGCCTGACCCACAGTTACAATTTTTTTTTAAATGTTTTTAATAGACGTGTTAATAGATTTAGCTCCTACCTTTACCTTTTAGAATTTGGTGAGATAATATGTGTAAAGTAAGAGTCAAAGTAAACTTTTTTTCCGTAGTAAGTCTTGAAGTCAGATAGTATAAACCTTCCTACTATGTATGTTCTTTTTCAAAAATTGTTTTGGCAATTCTCGGTCTTTTGCCTGCTGGAATTTTGCTTGAGAGTGCAGTGAATGTGCAGATCAGTTTGAGGAAGAATTGGCATCAAACAATATTGAGTCTTCTAATCCATTAGTATAGCATATCTCCCCATTTATCTAGGTCATCTTTAACTTCTCTCTGCAGTGTTTTATAATTTTTCGTGTACAGATCTTGCACATCTTTTGTCACATTTAAGTGCCTTATAGTTTTGATGTTATAGTGAGAAGCATATTTTAGTTTTTGGTTGTTGCTAGTATATAGAAATACAACTGATTTTTGTACATTCAACTTGTATCTTGAAACTTCATTAAACTTACTCATTAGTTCTAGTAGCCTTTTTTTAGATTCCTTATGGTTTTCCACATAGATAAATAATGAGAGCAAGGTCAAAAGGGCAAAAGGGTTTTCTGACCCATAAATGTTGATACCAAAATGAGTGATGTGTCTACTCAAGATCATTTCTTTATTGCATTTGGGACTCTAAAGCGTAGTTTATCTACAAAAAGGAAAATGTTTCTTCTGCTAGTCTGTGACTCTTGAAATTGATACTACCTATATAAACTCAATAATTATTTTATAAATATTAAAATCCCATCTTCCTTCCTGAGGCTCATTAGAACATAAATTCATTATAAATTTATATCATTAAGTTGTTTATTTGTTATACCTATGGGCCTACTTTTCCCTTTCTGCTCCATCTTTTTAAAATTGTATTCTTATGTTTCTGAGACATAAGACATGTCTGTCTTCCCTCATATATTTTTGGGTTTTTTTTGTAACTTCAGACTCAGGCTTTTCCCGTCTCTTTACTATTCTTGTATTATTATTAGGCAGGCTTCTCTGAGAAGTCAAACTGGTGGGTACTCACTGCCTGCCTTAGGCGAAGTAAGTGGCCAGATTTGAGTCTACAGCTTATCCTTTGGGGTGTTGTTTGGAATGTTTAAGCCAATCAACTCTGCTTTACTTAGACTCGCTCTTTCCCAATGATCGTATCCTGTGTAAGTAAATAAAGAAGAAAGAAAATGAGAGTTACCAGTAAATCATCCTCTGGTCTGATCAGGCAGGTTATCAAGCAAGTGAAATAATATCATTATACTTTACAAGGTTGGTATTCTTAAGTGTTCTTTCTCCCAAAGATTATCTACAGGAAGATGTGTAAGAAAAAGATGCTTATCAAACCTGTCCCTCTAGTGGCATGATAAACATAAGAAACTTTCAGAATCAGAGCATTAGCAAACCAGTTCTGTGCTTATGAATGTTTTCTCCGTCCTCAAATCTTCTTAATGGAAAAAAGAGGTTATGTTGTAACTAGTGTTACAGCAAATTAAAATTGGGCACTTTAGTGCCTGCTATTCCTTATGTTTCCTTCAAATGGAGTAAAAAGCCATTGAAACCTAAAGACGTGACTAAATCCTGCCTCCTGATTAACCTCTGGGATTTCTTCATCCTCTCTCCTAGCTTTGGTGTCATCCCCAGCACTCCTCTGGCCATCCATACACCACTGATGCCAAACCAGAGCATTGATGTCTCCCTGCCTCTCAACACCTTGGGCCCAGTCATGAAGATGGAGCCTCTGAACAACCTGCAGGTTAGACTTTTACTTCACTCAGGGGGTACAGGTTTATGTCTTGCTGATTTTATCTGTAAAGCAACCCCTCTCTTTCTTATATTAGATTTGGTCATGGAATAGGGTTTGAAATAAATCTGTGGAGAAGACTTTTATTTTTCATTAAAAATACACACAGAAGTCACTCATTGACACAAAGTTATTTTCTTTTTACTCAACAAACAAACGTTTCAAGGTGTTATGTACAAACTTTTTTCTTTCTTAAGACTTTCATAGGGAATTTGAATGTCACAAGAATAGATTTCAGTAGAGCTGTGTGGAGGTCATTTTGAACACACAGCCATAAATAGTTGGGTTATCTGCATTTAAATATGATAAGTGTGTGGTAAGTGTAGCAGCATCTTAGAGGAGCTCAGAACTTTATGAAGTTTATAAGAGCCTCTCCATCTTGAAAATACTGAATTTTTAGAATGCTTAAGGTCCTAGCTTAGAGTATCGTTTCGTTTTCACCACTTTGAATTTCTCTTGAAATTTAAGCCTTCTGGGGTTCAAGCAACATGAAGGCAGAGTAGTAAGCATGTAAGCTGAAGCTGTAGCAACCCTCAAGGGATAAAATACAGATATAAGCCCAAGAAGTTGAGGGTTTTAATGCTCACAAGGACAGAAGAGACAACCTTGGGCTGACCTGAGATGGGGAACTGTAACTGATCCCTGCACAAAGCTGAGACCCTGGAAAGGCAAGTCCCTCAATGAAAGGGGAACTAGGAAAAGATTTCCACAGGGGCAAGTGATGAGAGAGTTCTCTTTGACCTGGGTTCTGGGCGACCTCTTGTGAGAAATCCAGGGCCCGAATTTATACTGTGTACGTGAAGAATTCTCCAAACCAGTAAATTAATGTAAAATTGGACCAGAACTGGTGAAACCCAGGGTACCTGGCAGAAGCAAATGCAAAACGGCCTTTATGCAATGGTTTTGAACTTTAAGGCCATCAGGACTCCCATCTGAGAAGAAAATTTCTACTGAAAGTCAGCTCACAATTTAACCAAAAAAAAAAAAAAAAACAAGAGGGAAAGGTGCACTGTGACTGACAGTCAGAAGATGGAACAAAGAGGATTGCTATCCCCTTCTATCGAGAACTTGAAATGATAGAATAGTATGAATGAGACTATAAAATATGTTTCACATGATGAGCAAAATATTTCAACCTTCCACTTTCCAATCAAGACAGGTGGGATCCCATTGCTCAATCTCCTGGAAATACCAGTGTGGGATACTAGTACTTATGGTGAGACATCAACAATAAAATTACTTAGAGTTGAAAGTAACATTCTCCAACAGTTTAAGTACCAGTGCACCAAGCCTGCTTGCCAGTTGACTAACTACCTTGCTGCCTCAGCAGTTGACTGCTTCTTTCTCGGCAAAGGGTGTAATGATTTAGAGTGACAATGAGTGAGTCACAGTATAACTTGGCTCAGTCTAGAAGAACAAAACAAGGATTTCTGTGCAGAAGGAATTGGCTCTGTTGCTATAATGAGACTAATGTGTTAAGGGGCTTTTCCAGCACAGAATCCTAAAAGAAACTAACTAACTCAAATTTACATCTCCTCTCTTTTCATTGAAATCTAACCTCCTGTTGGCCCACAGAGCCTCAAGCCAGATATTTGAGGACAGTCAGCATGGGTGCGAGAATGCTTTACTTTAGAATTAGGAAAGGGAATTTGGGTCACAGAAATGAGGGCAAATTTCCTACTCTTAAAACCAAAAGGAAACGGTAAATAAATAAATGTCAGTTTACTTCCCTATTTGCATTTCCATTTCACATTCAGTGAAATGAACATCCCAAATAGGAACCCTCATAAAAGAAATTGAATCTTAGTCCAAACCCCTCCCTCAAAAGTATTGTTATGATATTAGGACTAGCAAGTTTTCATTTTCACAAACGTGACATTATAAAAAACAATCTTAAAATTTTTCTATCTAAGCAGAATGTAATAAAGCAGTTTCCATCTGTAGTCAACTATTGATTCTCCATGTTTTCCCCATGGATTCTTTTCTTGCAGGGATGTCATAATAATGGCTATTTTCTCATTAATTGGTATTGCCCAATGGAGAAAATAAGCAAAAACTTGAAAAGAGGTGAAGTTATTTTTCCCCGCTGTGAGCAGCTCTATTTAATGTCTGCTAGTGCAAGGTGAAACTAATGACTAGCTTAAAGTGGTGGGCTACTTTAGATTTCAGCTTCCATTCTGCTCTTGTCCTAGTATGAACAAAAAGAATCAGATCTTAACTTCAACAAGCTTAGACCATAAAGATCCAGATAAAGCCAGGTAAAGATTGATTGGCATTTAAATGTTATGCAAACATAATGTTTAAAGTCAAGAGCTCATGCAGGAAAAATTAGTACTTTTCTAGTACTCCAGACCATAAAATCAGGAAAGAAAAAATGGGGTTTAGGAAATGAAATTTTGAAAGCAGTGTGAGTTTTAGCTATTTTGGCTAATTTGATATCAACGTAGGACAGATAAATCAAACCTAGTCGCCAAAACTCTAATGTAACATTTAGTACAAAAACTTTTCATTAAAAACATCGTCAAACTACTTATTGGCTTATAGTCTTTTTGAAACATTATTGAAAGACACTGTTCCCTCTTAAAATGTAAAATAGGTTATACCTTAGATACCTACTAGAAATTGGAACCTAGAAAATTTTTTCAGCTGTACTAATAATGTTGGTTGTAAAAGCCTTTGTGAATTCAACTTATCAATATTACACAAAGTAAAGCTTAGCTTGCCCCCGTTGGGAGCTTCTCTTGAGTTTATTTATATCATATAATTATATTCCTTAAAAAGAAAAGAGAATTGATCCCCTCTATTTAAATAAAACAAAAACCTTAACAAATGTCTAAATGAATTTTCTCTGAGTTTTCTCTGACTTTGATATCCTCGTTTTTCATTTCATCTGTGTCAGTTGCTTAGAAACATTTTCCCAATATACTCCTTCAAACTTGCTACCTGGCAGCTGACTGCTTCTTCAAGTCAGTGTCTGCAAAAAGACAGTAGAACGATGATATAACACGTGTTCATCCCAATCTTTGTATAGATGCTGTAGTGTTCTCACAGCTGCTTGGCCTCCTTTTTCACCAGGCTGTAAACTCTTGTGAGAACATGGATAGCACCGTTCTTTCAAATTTTAATTTTATTGGGATTATAAAACTACAACTTAGAGTCAACTAGTTCTGTAGTTAAGCTAAGAAAAACCCAGTCCCCAGCCTTCTGTCACCACTTATGGCCGTCGTCTACATACATATTTCCAATCCTCCTGTTTTCCTGATAGAGCTGTCTTAGAATTTGCTTTAATCAGTGTTCATTGTTTATGTCATTATGATTATATATACTCCTCATAGCTGAGCTATATAGTGTGATGATTTTTTTCTCCATAAAATTTTATATAAGTAATTAGATATTTGCACATGAATACCTGTCTTCTTGTTTAATTTTTTTTTTTTTAATGAGATCAGTTTATGGATTATAGTATGGGACAGATTGGGAAGGTGCCAGGACCTATAGTGATGAGCTTCCCAGGAATAGACCAACAAACAGACAGGAGTAGTCCAGACAGAAGGACAGGGCAACAAAGCCAAATGGGTAAGAGGCCTAGGCCCAGCCTCAGCAGCTGTGTCTGGCCTCCAGATCCAGCTCTGCCCTGGGGACCTGGGGGATGAGCACGGCTGGCAGGGGCCTCAGCTCTTGTAGGGCCCCCTCTCCTCACTCCCTCCTACCCTCACCAGCAGGCTGGGACCTTTGACGGGTGTTGTTTCTGGGGCTAGGGAATGGTTGTTCTGGAGTCAGGGGCAGAGGGTCAGGGCTCTTGGAGGCTCCCTGGGGAGGTGGAGGCCTGGGTAGTATGGGGATAGCAGCAGCACTGGGGGGAATCTGATCAGGCAACAGGCGCCTGGGGTGGGGCACCGCTCAGCAGGGCCCCTATATCTAGGGCAGGTCCCCTACCCTGCCCACCACACCAACATGGTGCAATAAATAAAGTTTCAAGTAGTAAGTCAGTGTCAGGTAGGAGATCTGGGGGCTGGCAGACAGGCAGGGGCTTGAGAGAGGCCCCAGTCGGCCCACCAAGTGTTCTCAGTGGGCTCCAGCTATATCAAGTCTGTCTGTGTGCACTGGAGTAGGGACCTTGCCCCTGTGTCCACGTAGGGGCTCAGCCCCTCAGACCAGTGCCAAAGCCTGCTCAGTGGGGCAGAAGCAGGGCATCATGGTGCCTACAGCATCCACGATGGCTGCCAGGTGCTCATCCTGTGCCTGGGGCCCACAGAGCTGCCTGAAGTCCGCCAGGCGCAGCAAGTACTCAAGGCTGTGGCCAGAGAAGCCTCAGCAGGCCAGGATCTGCGTAGCGATGGCCTCCTCAGGCGCAGGGCCCAGGTAACCAGGGTTCTGCGGGGTGGCCACGTAGGCCAGTGCCTTGAGTGGTTGGTCAGGGGCATCTTGAGGGCAGAAGGTGACCTCCTTGGTATCATAGCCACCAAGCACTGCCTCCCACACGTTCAAGTACTTCAGGGTCTCATTGACCTGCTCACCTTGCACCTGGTACGCCACACCCCAAATGCAGCCCTCACGATCTTCAGGGAGGGTCACCACACGACCAGGCATCTTGTCGCTGCCCCAATGGAAGGTGTCTCCCTGTCAGAGGTGGCCGCTGTAGCGGTGCATGAAGCCCACACAGCTGTCGCTGTAGGCGAAGTCGGGCCTCCACACCAGGGAGCCGTACCCGGAAATCCACAGCGCTTGGGGGCCGCCGTCGTCCTGGGGGGTGGGGTGTTCTGGGCTGCCAACTCCTGCTTCACGGTGCCGGCCACAGGACGGGCCTGGGCCGCCTCCAGGGCTGGTCTCCGGTGCAGGCATGGCAGGACCAACAGACGTACCCACCTGGCCTGGCACTGCTTGGCCGCTCTTGTTTGTTTAATTTTTTGTGTTAACTGTAATTCGTTCCCAAATTGCAGTGAGATCAGACCCTTCAAGATAGTCTTAATCGGTTTCACTTTCTTATAGTCTCCTTTTGGAGTCTTTTGACTGTGTCAGTCTGAACTGACTTCCTTCAACACCTGGAACTGTCGTCCTGGGATCTCCCTTCATAATAGCCCTGGGGATTCATTCCCTTCGCCTGTCTGGTATGTTGGGTCTCCTATTGTATTTTTCTTTCCTTGGTTTACTCCTTCATTTTGATGAAAAACATCCTCTAGTAGCTTCCTAAGAATAAGTATGTAGAGAATAAAGTTTTTGAGACTTCACATGTTTTAAAATGTCTTTTTTATCTTCACACTTGTCTGATGGTTTCTGTATATCATTCTAGGTTAGGAAAATAATTTGCTTCCTAGTGTGAAGCCATTCTGATTGTTGATCCTTTTCTGTGCCATGTTCTTTCTCAGTGAAAGCTTGTACGATCCTTTCTTTATCCTCCATGTTCTGAAATTTCACAGTGATGTGCCTTGGTGTGTGTGTCTCTTTTCACCCATTTTACTAGGTACTTTTTGGGCTCTTTCAATGTAGAAACTTGTATCCTTCAGTTCTGGGAGTTTTTCTTTTTTATAGATGTCCCTCCATTTTCTCTGTCTCTCTTATTGGAAGTCTTGCTATTTGAATGTTGACCCTCCTGGACCGATCTCCCTTTTTTTTGTCCTATTTTCCATCTCTTTCTCCTTTTGCTCTACTTTCTAATTAGAAACATTTTATGAAAAATTTTTAACTCTACAAAAGTAAACAAAATAGTGTAATGAGTCCCTGTGTGCCCATCATCTAGCTTCAATAATTATCAGCCCATAGTTTATATTGTTTCACCTATACCCCGTCCGCAGCATATTGTTTTGACGTGAATCTTAAGACATTTATATCATTTCATCTGTAAATATTTCAGTATATATGTTTAAAACAGATGGTGTCTTATTAAAAACATAACCACAATAATTATGTGCACATTAAAAAATTAACAAGAATTCGTTAACATCAAATATCCAGTCAGTTCTCAAGTTTTTAATTATCTCCGTATCTTAAACTTTTTGTTTGTTTTTATTATTAGTGTTGGTTTGAATCAGTAAAGTGCACATATTATGATGGGTTGATATCTCATAAGGCTTCTTAGCTACGCTGTTCAGTATGATAGCCACTAGCTACTTATAGTGTATAAATTGAAATTAATTAAAATAAAATAAAATAAAAAATTCATTTCCTCAGTTGCATCAGCCACATTTCAAATGTTCACATGGCTGGTGGTTACTAGATTGGGCAGTGCAGAAGTAGAACATTTCCATCATTACAGAAAGTTCTGTTGGACAGTGCTGATCTATGGGCACCCTCTCTTTTTCTTTTATGTTTGGCTTTCAGCAGCTTGACTGTTATGTACCTAGGTGTTTTCATTGTATTTATCTGGCTTCGGGTTCACTGAGCTTGGATCTGTAAATTGATAGTTTCTGCCAAATTTGGGAAAATTTTTTTTCCATTATTTCTTTAAATTTTTTTCCGCCTCAGCATCTCTATTCCCTCCTTTCAGACCTCCACTTACACATATGTGTAACCACTCGATATTGTCCCTCAGATCACTAAGGGTGGTTTTTAGTTATTGTTTTCTTCCTTTCTTTTCTTCAGATGGGGTGATTCCTATTGATCTGTCTTCAGGTATACAGACTCTCCTTTTATAGGCTACAGTGTTCTGTTAACATCCATTCAGTATAACTTTCATTTCAGATATTGTACTTTTCGGGACTTCCCTGGCATTTCAGTGGTTAAGACTCTGCACTTCCACTGCAGGGGGCACAGGTTCAGGCCCTGGTCTGGGAACTAAGATCCCACAGGCCGCACGGCACGGCCAAAAAAAAAAATACAAACAACAACAGATACTGTACTTTTCAGTTCTAGGACTTCCATTTGGTTCTTGACTAAAATTCCCCATCTGTTCACTCAGGAGTGCAACTGAAGAACCCTGTTTCACAGCCTACTCTTCCTTTATTCAACTTCCACCCTTTGGCCATCCCTTGGGCCTATGGATATGCTTACTGACCCTCAGGAAAAGTGACCAGTAGAAGTATTTCAAGAAGGCCCTGGAAACAGTGTTAGGGCTTTTTAGCCAGGAAATTCTATGTGTTCTACCTGGGCATGTCTCTTTGGCCATGTGGATTCTTCTATACAGCGGTTCCGAGGAGGCCAGAGGAAGATCAGAGTATGGCCCTCTAAACCATGAGGGCCAGGTTAGGAGCTCCAGTTACCCGTCACCGAGGGTAGCTGGAATCCTCTATGTCAGCACTTTCATGTCTTTCTTTAGGGGCTGGCTTAATTTTTCAAAAAATTATCCTTGCCTCTCCTATTTAGAATATAAAGAGTGTCTACCAGCCTCCTGGGAGCTAAATTGGGAAAGAGGGCTGGAGAGTCTCAGCATTCAGTATATGCATAAATTCACTTCCTTCACCACCCCTCAGCCATGCCTGGCATCCCCTTCAAAGTGCCATCTATCTTACTATTTTATTTATTTTATTTTTTATATATTTATTTATTTTTGGCTGCATTGGGTCTTCGTTGCTGCGCACAGGCTTTCTTTAGTTGTGGCGAGCGGGGGCTACTCTTTGTTGGAGTGCACGGGCTTCTCATTGCAGTGGCTTCTCTTGTTGTGGAGCACAGGCTCTAGGCGCACAGGCTTCAGTAGTTGTGGCACGTGGGCTCAGTAGTTGTGGCACACGGGCTTAGTTGCTCCGCGGCATGTGGGATCTTCCTGGACCAGGGCTCAAACCCACGTCCCCTGCATTGGCAGGCGGATTCTTAACCACTGCGCCACCAGGGAAGTCCCAAAGTGTCATCTATCTTATTTTCTCTGAAAGAATCAATCTTTCAGTTTTATTCAGGGGCTGAGGGGCTGAGGTAGCTTAGAATGGTGGGGGGATCTAGGGCTGTAACAGTTTCTTGATCATCTTCCTTTTAACATCCCCTACCCCCATTTCCCCTCCATACAGTTCCAGAGGCGCTACCAGTCCTAAGCCTTTGAGAATTCTGTGGTATTTTTGCTAACACCATTTTTGCTAACAGTTACCGAGATTTTGTTGCAGTTGTATTTTCTCTTCCCCGTCTTTATGAATTTATACCTTTAAATTTTTTCCCTTTAATTATGGCAGAATTTCTTCCAAGAGAAAGAAAATTTAAATGTGATTTTCAGTCTACTATCTTTACCTGAAAGCCTGATGGCACCTTCATAAAAATTCTTCTTTCCTTCTATACTACTTTATGGTTAGAGGTTAACCTATGGATAAAGAATTGGTCCTTTGGTGTATATGGTTTTTATTATCTATCTTTGTATCCCCTTTATACCCCACATAAGTGTAGTTTAATAAGAGGATGGATATTAATTAGGGAAAAGCCATAATGTCTTGGTTTTTTCTTTAAATGTCTCTTCTCAAACAAGGCAGTATTCATCAACTGTGTTCATTTAACCTTTGAATGATTAGGGCAGGAAGTGCTGAGGATGCTAGCTGCAAAGGACACAGTCTTACAGTCCCATTTATTCATATCTTTAAGATCTTTGTCAGCCAAAAGGGTTTTTTTGTTTGTTTTGTTTGGCTGCATCAGGTCTTAGTTGCGGCACCCGGGCGCTAGAGTGCGGGCTTAGTTGCCCCACAGCATGTGGGATCTTAGTTCCCTGACCAGGGATCAAACCCGCATCCCCTGCATTGGAAGGCGGATTCTTAACCACTGGACCATCAGGGAAGTCCCCCAAGTTGTTTTTTTTTTTTTTTTTTTGCCAGTGTATGGCCCTGAGAAAAGTGTGTCCGTTGCTACTCCTATATTGCAGTCCCAGCCTGTGAGACAATCAGTTTCAGATGGTGCCTGTCCCTAATATTTCATGTCTTCCATATGTCTGTTCACACTCAGAAAGCCCACAGCTGTAGCTATTGTACCAGAAAACTGGTAAATGCTGCCAAACGGAAGACCTTTTCAGCAGCTTCCATCGAAGGAAGCAAACCAGCTTGGCATTTACTGACTTTTCTTGACTGTTGTGCAAGCCAAACAACCTCAGTATTAAAGCCTCCTTTGGTCTTCCGGGATCCACAGTTGAGGACAGTGCACTCTGATTGCTTTTATGGAACCACATGCTGCTTGAATAGACGTTGAGTCCTTGAAGTGGTGGATCTTAGGAGAACTATAAGAGATTCCCAGGTCACAGATAGATCCAATGCTGAAAATAACCCCTGTAGACAGGACAGAATCTGAAATATTCCATTAGCAGTATGTAGGTAATGGTTATGAAAGATCTTGGTTATGAAAGATGAAAATATTTTACCACCAAAGAAAAAATTGTTTTTTTCTGATTGCTGCTTCAAATTTGATATATTTTTCATGTCACATCAGGACTATAAATGTTTCTTTTAATCTCATCTGAGAAATAGGGTATCTTATATACTAGATGTTCCTTTTTCACTAGGTTGGCCTTAGTAAGAACCCTCTTTATCCTTTTTGTCTGGATAATCAAGATTCTGCTAGACAGTATCTTTTGTCTTTCTATAACCGGAACTCAACTACTGGCTTCTGGGACTCTCTTTTAGGATATGTTTGTTTTTTAATTTTTATTTATTTATTTATTTAGGCTGCGTTGGGTCTTCGTTGCTGCGCGTGGGCTTTCTCTAGTTGTGGCGAGCGGGGGCTACTCTTCGTTGTAATGCAGATTTCTCCTTGCGGTGGCTTCTCTTTGTTGTGGAGCATGGGCTCTAGGCACACAGGCTTCAGTAGTTGCAGCATGCAGACTCAGTAGTTGTGGCCTGCAGGCTCTAGAGCACAGGCTCAGTAGTTGTGGCACACGGGCTTAGTTGCTCCTCAGCATGTGGCATCTTCCTGGACCAGGGATTGAACCTGTGTCCCCTGCATTGGCAGGCGGATTGTTTTTCACTGCGCCAGCAGGGAAGTCCCAGGAATATGTTTGTTAATAGCGACGGCCCTGCTTGAATAACCACACATAAGCAGTAGATAAGAATTCTGTATTCTAAGGGACTTCCCTGGCAGTCCAGTGGTTAAGACTCTGTGCTTTCACTGCAGGGGGTGCGGGTTTGATCCCTGGTCAGGGAACTAAGATCCCACATGTGGCGTGGCCAAAAATAATCTGCCCTCAGTGGTAGGAGACAGTTGTTCCTGAAACCCGGAATTCAGTTCGTAGGACACCCAAGCTTGGGAGCTAGTCCCTCATTGAAAAGAGCCTGTGAGCTAAGGTTACTCAAGTAACAGAAGCCCATGCTGAGAATCTTGAGCAAATGGTAATAAATTTCACAAAGTAGTTCTACAGGGTAATAGAACTTTTCCTATCTCGAAATTTAATAGACGAAATTGTGCATTTTCGTCTATTAAAATCTCAGCCATCTTTATATCATGATAGTAAGTCAGGAGTTGATGATGAAAAATGGAATTAGTTTTGTATTTCTGGTTTGATAAATGATTAGAAAATAGATTGAATCATGTGATCTTTTTTGCAGTAGGGGACTTTAAATTCTGAATAAAAAGTCGGTACTTGTTTCTAGTATTTACGTTCTCATTATGGCTAATAATTTTTACGCAAAGCCTTAGGGTGTAATAGGTTGGAATTAAAGGAAACACCCTGGGATTTTCCTAAGCTGGATTGAAGCCCACTTGAGAGCCATATCTTGCCCTCATTCATGTTGTTCTTTTTATATTGCTATTTTGCTATGGTGTCATGTTCAGTGAGATAGGAAAAGAATTTCTTTTATTCACAATTTTTTAATATAGAGGTTATACATAGGTTTCATGGTATTGAGGTTCATACATGTTGAAAATAAAACTTGAGAAAAGCTTTGAGCTGTATGAGTGTGCAGACTGAAAGAATGTAAAATCTCCTGGTTGTAAGGATGACCTTTAATATTGTCTGTTTCAAACCCTATTTCTGGTGGAATTTGCCTTGTATTAGCTGTGATTGGAGCCTCAGCATCTACATGAATACTACTAGTGATTTACTACCCTAAAATGGCCCATTCCATCTTCCTAAAACTCTCTTAGGAAGTTATTTATATTGAACTAAAATTTGTCTGTCTTTAAATTCTATCTGTAGATCCTAATTCTACAGTTTGAGGTTTTATAGAACAAGTTTCTCTCTGAATCAAGGTTCATAGGGCCTGAAAATCAGTCAGGTGGGCCTATAATGAAAATATACTCAGTCTGAATTCATTTTCCCTTTTATTCCACTTCAGGAAGGCCTAAATTTATGGAAGGACATATGTTTGTGTGTTCTGCAAATAGATACCAGTTTTATTGTTCTAATTAAAAGAAAAAAAACGGTTAGAGGTGGAGACACTGGGCTTCCCTGGTGGTGCAGTGGTTAAGAATCCGCCTGCCAGTGCAGGGGACGTGGGTTCGAGCCCTGGTCCGGGAAGATCCCACATGCCACGGAGCAGCTAAGCCCGTGAGCCACAGCAACTGAGCCTGTGCTCTAGAGTCCGTGAACCACAACTACTGAGCCCACGAGCCGCAACTGCTGAAGCCTGCGTGCCTAGAGCACGTGCTCCACAACAAGAGAAGCCACCGCAATAGGCCTGCACGCTGCAACGAAGAGTAGCCCCCGCTCACCGCAACTAGAGAAAGCCCGTGTGCAGCAACGAAGACCCAATGCAGCCTAAATAAATAAATAAATAAATGATATTTTTTTTAAAAAGAAAGAAAGAAGTGGAGACACTGGTAAATGTACTTAGACTCAGTTACAGTTTGGAGACAAAGGAAAACATTATTTAATTATTTTTGAAAAGTGTGTGAATGAATGGTGGTCCTTAGCTTAGTGGCAACAATCCTTTCCAGGAGCCATTGAAGGAGATGGAAGGCAGATACTCCAACTATGAAAGCACCAAACTTCTCAATTCCATAGCTCATGCTGTGCTTCTGACAATAGTTTCTGCCCCTTCTGTATATGACCTGATTCCCCAGTAAAACTGCCCAGAGATAGCATCTGTGCACAGTGGGCTACCCATGTACCCAGTCATCTTGACAGCCACCTGTGCCTGCCTTTTTGTCCATGTTGAGGTTAAATAATATAGTGGGCAGTACATAGGCACACCTGTGAACCCTCTTGATTTCTAACTTGCTATAAACTAATCTGTGTGTTTACCACCTAGAACCTAGATTAGATTCTAGATCAGTTTCACCTCAGGATTTTAAAATGAATAATATTCATTCACTCTCATTACTGAAGTCTGTTCTTCTGTTGAGTTTTTACTGGGTCTTCAGTCCCATGATATACCAGACTGGGGTGTGGAATAGCTGATAACTTTAACTGATAGTTTACTAGTCCTGCCTTCACCATTTTGTGACTCAGTACTGTATGTACGAAATGTATTTTAAAGTTTAACAGTAAGCCCTGCATAGCAAATAGTTCATGCTGTTGATGTATTCTGTGTACTCGTATTCTGTGTATTCATAGTATTCTATGGTGCAACAGCTGCAACCAAGGGCACGTCACCCAGTCCTAGCAAGGTACACAAATCTGTCATTAAAGGGAAAAAGAAAGATCGTGCCTTTAGGGTGAGAGCCTATGTAGGTCGGGCAGAACCTGTTTAAGGTAAGACCTTGGGTTTGGGGAACTTATCTGTCTGTCAGGCTGAAAGGCCTGTGAAAATACTGCTGGCTCTTTCTGGCAGCTGAAACTGCATAGAGTAATTCTGTTGTAGGCTGCTGGAGGAGGAGAGCATTAGGGGCTTGTGATTAATTTGGTTAGCATTTGGTTACTTACGGGTAGTAACCAGATTGGTCAGTATAGCACGGCAGGTGGGTTCTGTATTGACAGAAAGAGATCAAGTACGCTTTTTGCTGTAAGTTTCTGATTTATTTTGCCTAACATGTAAAACTTGGAGGAAGCTGCCTGGAGCAGGAACGGATGCAGTATATCTTAGCATTGTTTTCCCTTGACCCTGTGTTCCTTTTGAGGCACACAGCTGCCAGTGACCCTCTCTACCTAGGTATGGTCCTATCAGAGTTGTGGCAGTTGCTTAATTCTTGCTGTACCACTGCCCTGTTATACATGGGTTTACATCGCCAGTGTGGAACAACTGGCATTGATATTTTTTCTAAGCGGAAAAGCCCAAGTCCTAACAATGGTCTACAAGTCCCTGTGTGATCTAGGCATGCCTTCCGCCTCCCCCTTACCTCATTGACTTCATCTCCTTCTCCTCCCCTCACTCCACTGTAGCCACACTGGCTTCCTCGTGGATCCTCAAACAGGTATACTGCCCCCTCAGGGCCTTTGAATTGGCTGTTTCCCATGTCTGGAATGTTCTTTCTCCCAATTGCCATATCTGCATGACTCATTGCCTCCTTTAGGGTTTTGCTAAAGTAGGACCTTTTTGATTAGGCCACCTCACTCTACTCCCAGTATTCTTGATTCCCTTTACCCTTACTCTCCCCCAGAGCACTTATCCATTTTAAATACTGTTTATTGTTCTTACTCTCCTGCCCCCCCACCCCCCGTCACTGGACCGCAAACTCCAAAAGGGCAACAGTTTTTGTCTTTGTTTTTTTTCTGCACTGATTTATCTCCTAGTGCCTGGAACAATACCTGGCACACAATAGGTGCTTAATAAATATTTGTTGTTGAATGACCCTTTTTGCTTTCATTTAAGAAAGTGTTTACAAATATCAGGTGCATCTGGTTCTTGACCAAACTCAGCAAGGACATCTCCTCATCTTAGCAAACAGGGTATCCCTAAACACTCTGTCTGCCAGTTGTTTCTTAGTGGCTTTGCAGTCTACCCCCTGCCCCTGTTTCAATACCCTTTTACCTGGGTGGGTCTGGTCCTGATCCCAAGTTTAATCTGAGGACCTACAGTCACAGATTCATTTTCTCTCAAATGGGCAGAACAAACAGAAGCTGCTGCTTCCATTACTCTGTTCATTGATATTTGAAAAGGCAAGATCACAACATGTTAATGGACCCTATTTCCAAGACGGGCGATAACTAGGAAAATAGAACATGTGACTATTCTAACATTTGGGGAACTTATTCTGTTACTAACCTATGTCTGTGTGCCACTTCAAAATAAAAACAACTTGTCACCACACAACTATTAAGCCATTATCCTAATTCCCTCCGACTTTTTTGTATCATATTCTCAGAGTAAATTTGGAAGCTTAAGGATGCTCTGTGTGTGTCTTGGAGCCCCAGGGAAAACCAGAATCATTTAGCTGTCTGACAGGAAATGGAGCCGAGCAAGCCCCTTTTTCTATGAGACCAGAAAGAAGCCTGACTTTTTTCTAATTCTGATGGATATGAAGTGATGAGAAGGCAAGCTTTAAAAGGAAGGGCAAAAGGGTTTGCCTTCTGCCAGTAGATGATCATTGTATCTTGTCGCTCAGTTCTTTGCTTTCAGAAAACAGTTTTTTCAAATAATACTCAAAACAGTCTAACTTTTGCCTTTAAAAGGGAAAAAAAATTTTTTTATTTAAAAAGGTAATGGTCTAGCATGTCCCAGTTCCAGGTTTTTCCACCCTTCCTATCAGAAGAGTTTGCTTTGGTGGGAATGGGTGTGATTGTTTATAAGTTCAGAGGTAAGCAGTAAAAAGGGTGGGACTGCTAAACTGAAATTCACTCTGGGGTGAGGTGTCACTATGCTGGCACTGGAGGTTGTGCTGGGACTTTAAGGGTGTGAGTTCAGGCTGACTCTGCAGTTCAGATGGCTTTAGTGGTGGCTATGGGTGGGCTTCAAAAAGAAGCTTCATGAAAGACTGCCTCTGTCCACAGAGGCAGTCTTTCATGAAAATTGTGACCTTTCCACTTTTTTTCCAAATGCCTTTGACGGAGAGGGGGAATTCTTTTTTAAAGCAATACTTGAGAGTCTAGCTTAAGTTGCAGAAGAATTACAGAATTTGATTCCAGTAGTTCTAACCCTACTGTGCTTTAGGGTTCTTCCAGTGTACAGCCTTGGAGACTATCATTCTGATATACTCCTTCCTCTTCTAAACTAATGTCTGTGTATATATACCACTTTACAATGTTAGTCTTCTCATTGCTGTTCTGGAGATTTAATCTGCCTACATTCTAATTCATGGTGTTAACTCTGTGGGAGGCTTCTGAGATTGAGATTAAGCAAAACTGCATGACCGAATGGGGACTCCAGGAGGAGTCATAGTTACATCAGTTTCAGTATCTTTTGGTTTCTCTTCGCCTTTCAAAACAGGGCCCACCAAGAGAGCTTGTCTCTTAGGTTCTCATTGCCATTCTTTTTTTTTTTTAATATTTATTATTATATATATATTTTTGGCCGCGCCGTGTCTTAATTGAGACATGCAGGATCTTCATTGCGGCATGCAGGCTCGGGCTTCTTAGTTGTGGCATGCGGACTTCTTAGTTGTGGCATGCATGTGGGATCTAGTTCCCTGACCAGGGATCAAACCCGGCCCCCCTGTATTGGGAGCGCAGAGTCTTACCCACTGGACCAGCAGGGAAAGCCCCCTCATTGCCATTCTAAAACCCAGTAATTATGTGTACCACTAGAAGATTTAAGTTTAAGAGATCATCTATCTGAGGGTCTGTTCAGAGCTTTCCTTTCCATTCTGAGAGCCACTTTAACATGGAAATTTCAGATGCTGAAGTGCATGTTGTTGCCCAAGGGGAAATTAGCTTAGGGACATGGAGCTACTGCTTTTATCAGGAAGAGAGGAACCTGTCAAGTTTTCCCTGTAAGAGGCTCCACCGTCCACATGCTCTTAACAATGAAAGTCAACAAGTGTGGCTTTTATCTATAATGACAGCAGATTGGCAGTGTTTGAGGGCTGCTCAGCTGCCATGCAATCCATCTGATCTATTGGGTGAACTAAAAAAGAAAATAGAGGCTTCTTGTTTGAATCTTAGCCCTGGAAGTAAACTAAAGATGGCTGTTCAAGTTAAAATGTAATTAGCATCGGAAGGAAAGTAAATTGACATTTTCTATGGTGGGTTGCATGACTATTTCTGCTATATTTTTAACTGTATTCAGACATTGTCAAATATTATAGATAGCCCTGATTTGTCAGGACGTCTCTGAGAAGTCTCAGATAATGTATCGGTCAATAGGGTTTGAAATGGAAGACCATATTTAAACTAAAGATGGTAGATATTTTTTGGCATTGACTAGGAATGCGGAACTACAGGTAGACTTAACTCCAGCAGCTAGCAGAGAGCCTCTTCTGCTTGAGTCTCAGATGACATATCACACAGTTGGAGTCAGTGTCATTATAAACCTGTCACTCAGAGCCATTCCCCTAGGCTCTGTTGACTAGGTGGTGTGGTGCTTAACACACATCTGAATCATCATTCCTCAGACAACTGGCGATGGTTGGCGTCACTGCCTGGTCCTGGCTTGGACCAGCCTGCAAATAATCTTTCTAAAAGCTAAATGGAGAGGAGGAAAAAAAAAAATTCCTCAGACACTTGGAAAGGTCACAAGTGACGTCACGGAAGAGTAGATGATATACTGTCAAAGGTGAGCTGTATACCACTTGGCTTGAATTTTCTTGTGGCAGTGCCTCCTGTGGTGATCTGTGGGGAGAGGCTGCATTTGCCGGAGTTCACACTGAGTTCATCTCGTACCTTTTTATAGTACTTTTGAGCACACTGAAACAAGGTTAGAATATTAATTCAGTCTGCTCCTCTCCAGCTGTGCCACCATAAAGAGGCTGCAGCTCCTGCAGCAGGCTTCCTATACTATGGAAAGAAACTAATTGCTGGTTACAGGCAGAAGCTGACAGGCTGCTCTTTCCCCAGCAGCCACTGAAAGTAACTCTTAAAAATCATTATTATTATTAAGCATTTATAGCCCGCTTTTGTGTTTTCCAAGTGCCTCATAATCATTTCTATTTGCTCTTCTTATTGATGTCCCTGAGAGGCAAGTTAATATTGTTATGTCCGCATGTCACACGTGACAGACCAGAGGAACAGAGGATTAGGTAATCAGCTCCTTGGTACCATCTGTGATCTGCTTTAGGCATCCTCAAAGCAGAAACTGAGGTGTGCACTCTGTTCCTAAGCTCACTGAGCCCATTTCCTCACTGCTTCCTTTTTAATTTGGTGTATGAGTATTATGGTTGTTATACTTTTTTGACTGCAATTTACAGTAAGAGATACATTTTACATAGTGTATACACACAATACATAAAACTGAAAGTTTCAGGAAACATTACTTACTCTTCGTGAGACACACTGACATTTTCTATTCTATTTTTTATGCCAGTTTCATCCCACTAAATTAATTGTAAGAAACACCAGTTTTAGGGGCTTCCCTGGTGGCGCAGTGGTTGAGAGTCCGCCTGCTGATGCAGGGGACACGGGTTTGTGCCCCGGTCCGGGAAGATCCCACATGCCGCTGAGCAGCTGGGCCCGTGAGCCATGGCCGCTGAGCCTGCGCGTCCGGAGCCTGTGCTCCACAACGGGAGAGGCCACAACAGTGAGAGGCCCGCGTACTGCAAAAAAAACCCAAAAACACCAGTTTTAAAACCACCATGTTAGGAGGTACGTGAGGCTGAAGAATACACACGGTGTGTTCGCCTGGAGCATCAGTTTTATTTAAAGGAAAATGGAGAAACACATTTTCATATTAGAACACATGGATTCATTATGGAATAGCATGGAACTTCAAAGAAATTTTGTTCTTATGATGGGGTACTTCATATTATGCCCCTAATCCTGATCCTTACCCCTACCTCCACCCCACTATATATGTCCATTCTTTCCTCCTCTGTTAAGGGAAGTACACTGGAAAAAACTTGAGAAGTCCTGTCCTTTTGGAAACTTTAGACCAAGTTCATATCTTGTCTAAACCCAAATGGCTGTCAGGAACTTTGAGTAGTGTATTTTACAGTCGTTATTCTTATTGAGCCCTTACTCTGTGCCAGTCACTGTTTTAGAAACTGAGAATACAGTAGTGAACAAGAGACAAAAATCCCTTCCCTTGTGAAACTTACATTTTACTCGAGGTGGATTATGTGACAGGGACAGGCAGTGCACCAACAAATAAGTAAAATAATATGTCAGATAAGAGCGATGGAGAGAAACAAAGCAGAGGTTGGGATAGGGAGTCCTAGAGTTGGAGGTTGGGTGGTATAATTTTATAAATATGTTGGTCATGGAAGGCCTTGCACATTTCTGGTGGAAGAGAATTTCAAGCAGAAGAAACAACAAAGGCAAAAAACTATGAGATAGGAGTATGCCTGGTATGTGCAGGGCACAACAGCAGGCTCCTGTGGCTGACGGGAGAGTCATAGCATATGACAACAGAGAGGTAAGAGACATCCAACTGTAGACAGTTGTAAGTTTGGGAAGTCATTGGAAGTTTGAGCAGGGAAGTATTTATGAATTGATCTACATTTTAAGATCACTGCCTTGTTGACAGTAGACTGGGAAGCTAGGTGGGGAGGGTGGGGAGAGACAAATGCAGAACCAGGGACGCCATAAAAAGCTTGGCAGTGTTTCATATACTGAGTTTGGAAAGTCAGCAGGAGGGTCCATTTAGGGATGAGATGGGGAGATCAAGAATTTGGTTTTGGACATGTTCCTTTTCAGATATCTGTTAGTTATCCAAGTAGAGATACCAAGTAGGCAGTTGGATATATATGTGATAATTGATTTGCCATAGGCAAGCTAGACGTTGATGTTAAAGCTCTTGGAAAATACTTCTCCACCTTGTCTGGATTATGTCTTTCTGTTCTGTACCTGTTGGGATGGTGAATTTCAAAATAAGAGAACAAAGAACTCTCCTCTCTCCCGCTGAAGCAGTCAATATCATACTCTAAGGTTTACTCAATTCTGTTTAAGAGAGCTGCCATCTGGGAAATTCCCTGGTGGCACAGTGGTTAAGAATCCTCCTGCCAATGCAGGGGACATGGGTTCGAACCCTGGTCCGGGAAGGTCCCACGTGCTGCGGAGCAGCTAAGCCTGTGCACCACAACTACCAAGCCTGTGCTCTAGAGCCCGTCATCCACAGCTGCTGAGCCCACGTGCCACAACTACTGAAGCCTGCGCACCTAGAGTCCATGCCCTGCAACAAGAGAAGCCACCGTAGTGAGAAGCCTGCGCACCGCAACGAAGAGTAGCCCCGGCTTGCCACAACTGGAGAAAGCCTGTGCGCAGCAAGGAAGACCCAACGCAGCCCAAAATAAATAAATAAAAATTTAAAAAGAGAGAGAGCTGCCGTCTGGATTGGAATTGGACTGGCTTCATACTGTGTTTTCCTTGAATCTTTTTTGCTGAGACTCCCGAAGAGTTATTGGCATATCCTTGGAGAATCTAATATTCTTTGGGTTGTGATCTACTGCCTATGTTATTCTTCCTCAACATCTAAATATTATTTTAGCCCAGTGAATTTGAAACCAAAAGAGCCCACGTATCATTCTGTCCCCCCATCCTTGCCTCATCAAGTATCTTTGTGCCTAATGAGCCATGTTACTGGTGAAATTATGGGGGTTTTAAAATAAATTTATTTATTTATTTATGGCTGCGTTGGGTCTTTGTTGCTGCGGCACAGGCTTTCTCTAATTGCATCGAGTGGGAGCTACTCTTCGTTGCGGTGCGCAGGCTTATTCCGGTGGTTTTTCTTGTTGCGGGGCACGGGCTCTAGGCACATGGGCTTCAGTAGTTGTGGCACATGGGTTCAGTAGTTGTGGCACACAGACTTCAGTAGTTGTGGCTCACGGGCTCTAGAGCGCAGGCTCAGTAGTTGTGGCGCATGGGCTTAGTTGCTCCATGGCATGTGGGATCTTCCCGGACCAGGGCTTGAACCCATGTCCCCTGCATTGGCAGGCGGATTCTTAACCACTGTGCCACCAAGGAAGTCCCTGAAATTATGTTCTGCATATGAACGATGTACAGGTTAAAAAGGAAAAAAAAAAAGGTTGAGAAACCAGTGTTTCATTTCATTTGCTCAACTTCTTCCCCTTAAATTTCATGCAGCAAATACTTATTGAGTCACTAGAATGCGAATGAAGATGAGAGCCCCTGCACTGAGAGAGAGATCATTGTGTTGTGGGTGAGGCGGAGATAAACAATTATTTATTCTATATAGAGGTGCATGGATTGGGTGCTACGGAGAGGAACTAGAGCCTTCCTGAGAAACCCTTGTCAAGCTTGAACTGCATCTTCAGATTAAATAGATATTTTCCAGACAGATAAAGTTTTAGGAGAAGAACATATTAAGCAGAAAGAACAACATCTGACAAGAAACAGCATGTCAGTTTCAGTGTTTGGGGAGCAAGAAGTAATTCTGATGTGCTTGAAGTTAAGGAAATAGGCTGGAGAGGTAGGCAGGGCCCAGATCCAAGGGAACCATATACATTTGAAATAAATGTGGTCCTAAAAAAATAGCCAAGAGTAAAAGTTTGAGAGCTGCAAGATGCAGATTTTGAAAATCTAATGTAAAACAGATGAAACGCTTCCTCACTGAGCTCTTGTTAGCATAGTTGTAATACTACATTTGAGCATGTGTAAGATGTCAAATATTATGCCTAATGTGGTTATCCTTAATTATGAAAAATTCTGAGTAAAAAGGTAAAGCAGAAAATGGTGAAAGAAGAGGGAACTTTTCTTTGAGAAACATTTGTTAATAGTACTTAATTGTAAGTCAGGCACCATGATAAGTGCTTTGCAAACATTTACTCGTTAGCCTCATAACAACCCCGTGCATTTGGTCCTGTTTGTTATCTCCATCCTTCAGACCGGAGACTGAGCTGAGTACTACTGCCCAAAGTCACACAGCTAGTAGGTAACAGAGTCAGCATTTGAAATCAGGTGGTCTGGTCTGGTTCCCAAGTCCGTGTTCAGAGCCACTGTGCCTGCTGCCTCTGATTTGGGTGTCCCAGCTTCTCAGAGAATTCTAGAGCAGAAGTCCAGGGATAGTCTTCAGGGTGTCCTGAAACCCCTGAAGTTTTTGTGGAAACATTGCATGTACGGTTTTCAGAAAGAAGGTCCCTGACTTTCATCTGTTTGTCAGAAGGGTACTTGGGGCAGAATGGTTTTAGCACTGCTGACCTAGAAGAGATTTGCATGTCTTTTCCATTGTTAAAGGGCTTCAGTTGGAATAAGGATTCCCTCAGATGAACAATCTATTTATAAGCCCACACAGACTTCTTAGGTAACATTGTTCTAAATTAATTACTTGTTGATCTTCCTAGGAACTTTTTCCAAAATACATGTTCCAGGTCCCAGATTTAGGGATTGCTGTTTTTTTAATACAGGATGGAGTCCCGGATTCTGTTTTGAGAAATCTCTCCAGATGATTCTAATATAAGTCTTTGGTTGAGAACCACTAATATTACCTCTTGGAGGACATATGACCCACGCTAGCCCACTTGAACCACTTCCAGTTTTCACTTCTAAATGACCTTTACAGAGCCTGGCACTCCCTCAAGGTCTTCTTGGTGCCCTTATTTGAAATAAGAGTTCCCGTTCTCTCATTGCTGAGTACCAGATGAATTAGAAAATACCTCCTTCCCAGAAGCCCACAGCTGGTATAGATCTTTTGAAGTGGTGCTCTAGTACATCTTAAAGAATGTCTAAGGTCCCTCTTTCCTGAGGTTAGTTACTCTGCTTGTATTCACCATACTCAAGCTTTTTGAGACTCCTGCTGTCTCAGCATTTTGGGCATCTGATTATGTGATATAGGTCAGAAACTCCTGGGTGTGGGTCATTGAAAGGTTAAATGTACAAGTTACAAGGAAAGTAATTTGATGAATTCTTATAGGAAAGAGGGCAGAAAGATATCAAGTAGACATACCCAAACCAAATTATGGAGGATGAAATAAAGGTACTATTTAAGGTGGGGAAGGGACTTCCCTGGTGGCTTAGTGGTTAAGAATCCGCCTGCCAATGCCGGGGACACGGGTTCGAGCCCTGGTCTGGGAAGATCCCACATGCCACGGAGCATCTAAGCCCGTGCACCACAACTACTGAGCCTGCGCTCTAGAGCCCACGTGCGTAGAGCCCATGCTCTGCAACAAAGAGAAGCCAACGCAATGAGAAGCCCACCCACCACAACGAAGAGTAGCCCCCACTCGCCACAACTAGAGAAAGCCCGTGCTGCGCAGCAACGAAGACCCAATGCAGACAAAAGAAAAAAAGGTGGGGAAGATGAGTTGATAACAAATGTAAAAGAACTGGAAGTACTTCGGAAAGAGGATATTTCAATCTCAATATGCTGTTGGAGTTATAGGCATTTGCCCCAAGAAGGGGCGGGGAGAGAATAGTGGTGCTAGATAAGCACTTTTTACCTTTATTTTCTTAGAGAGAAATAGACTTGGTTACTGATTATAAAACTCACCCAGAGAAATGGTTTTCTGCAGTGCCAAGAGCGTAGATAGGAAAGTCACCAGTGACAGGAACCAGTGGGAAGTGGTAGTTTCGAGCAGTTCTTCTCCTACTCTCCCCTCTTACAGTATATGGCTCTTATAATCTGCCACGGTGGAGTCTGCCTGTTTCTGAATAGAGACACCAATCAGTGTTGCCCCTGAACACAGGTACTTATTATAGCTTTTTAAAAAATATGAACAGCATGCCCTGGATTGAATGGGCCATGGTAGAATCACAGCCTGCCCAAATCCAGAAGTTTGTATTGTGAGAAGAAAACTCATTTCTTCATTTGTTCAAAGGCTTTTCCTTCCGAGAGTCATCAGATTTACGAGTGTTTGACCCAGCAAGCTTTTCCAGCCATATGACTTAGGAAAGTAAGATTTTATAAAAGAAAGAGCTTTAAAACTGATACCTGAAAAAAGATAAGGGGCAGTATGCCACCAGTTATTGTGGAGAGAAAAAAAACAAGGTTTAGAGTCAATTTTGCATTTGAATCCTGGTTCTTCCGTGTACTGACAGTATGATACTGGATGTTACTTAATCTTTCTGAACCTCAGTTCCTCATCTGTAAAATGAGAGGGTAGTAATAGTACTTTGTTTGGGATAGTTATAATGAGGATTAGAAATATTCTCATTAATAGGTACTTAGTAAGTGGTAGCAGAAACTACTATTAAAACAACTGACTGGATATCGCAGGTATAGAATTTGTGCCTTGAATTCATTCCTCCTGGGGCCCCTCCTGGAGCAAGGCAGAGTTGCAGGCTGTCCACGGTGCTCTTGACAGTGGAGTGAATAAGGACATGCTTTGCAGTGTATGGGCTGGTATGTCTTGATTTGGGGTTTCCTGCCCTGTCTAAAAGAGGAAGGAGGGACTTCGCTGGCCGTACAGTGGTTAAGGCTCTGCGCTTCCAATGCAAGGGGCGCAGGTTTATTCCCTGGTCGGAGAACTAAAATCCCACATGCCGTGCAGTGAGGCTAAATAAATAACAGGTTTTTGGGACTTCCCTGGTGGTCCAGTGGCTAAGGCTCCGTGCTCCCAATGCAGGGGGCCCAGCTTTGATCCCTGGTCAGGGAACTAGATCCCATGTGCCGCAACTAACTAAGACCCAGCGCAACCAAATAAATAAATAAATATTTAAAAATAAATAAATAGGAAGGAAATTGGGTGATTTATTTCTAGACACATAACTGTTCTTTCCCTCCTACCTGGCTTCTTATGATGTCCTAATTTTCCCTTGCTACTTTACTGGCAGGTGGCTGTGAAAAACAATATTGATGTCTTCTACTTCAGCTGCCTCATCCCACTCAACGTGCTTTTTGTAGAAGATGGCAAAATGGGTAAGTATGTCCTCCTGTCCTGCCAAATACACCTTCGCTCTTTCTCTGAATGTGTCAGGCAGAGCATAGCCCCGGAAGGACAAGCTGTTTTGAGGTTTAAAAAAATGGAGGAAGGCTATTCTAAAGCTCTAATAATTGCTAATTATATATTCTCCTGAGTCACAGTTGATCTTGCTTTGCTGTTGGTCTCCAAGTCACAATGCCTATTGTCCGAATAAGCCAGTCACCACAGCATACAGAGTAAGTGGCTTGGTGACAAGTAGATGTGGATTTGAATCTCAGCTTGGCTATTTACCAGCTATGTGACTGTAGCAAGGTGCTTAAATTTTCTGAGTTTCAGTTTCCAAGTTTACAAAGCAGAAATAGTTTTTATAATGACTTGAGATAATACATGGAAATTCAGCATTTAGCCCTGTCCTGAGTTCTTACTGTCTCAAGATAAGAATTCAATAATTTGGGATAAATTTATTGGTATTCCCCATGTGGTTGTTGATATTTCTCTCTTCCCTTCCTTAGGAAACCACCATCTAATAAAACTAGCTTGTATTGCTACATATGAAGTTGTATTGGCACTTAACATTGGTTTCATTCTTACAGTAGCTCTTTGGGTAGGGTAGGCAGATGTAATAATATATGATGAAATTAAGGATCAGAAAGATCACAAGACTTACCTAAGTCACCCAAATAGGAAAACAGTGGAGGCAAAACTAAACCCTAGATGTTGACTTTTTTCCAGTGTATCTTAGTGCTACTCATGAGGGATTAATTGACCTGGAGTGTAGCACCTCTGCATAGCTAGGAGTTGACTCCAGTCCCAGGCTACTGCTGGCTGTATTGCTAGAACCGGCACTCCAAAGGAGAAGTGGTACAAGGGCTTAGATGTCAGAATATTGACAGATTGTGCACATCCTTCCTTTCCCTCTGCTTCCCCGTACAGAGCGCCAGGTCTTCCTTGCAACATGGAAGGATATCCCCAATGAAAATGAACTTCAGTTTCAGATTAAGGAGTGCCATTTAAATGCTGGTGAGTGATGAGTCTAAATTTCATTTTCATCGCGGAGTGTTGAATTAGATATTTGAACATGTTGTCTTTCCTTTACCTACCTTTTCACACCTACCTTATTTCTAGTGAGTATATGGTATTACTTTGCAAACTTCTCTTTAAAAACTTGGGATGTTTTGATGTAGGTACTAGATTACTTACAAACTAACAGATTTAAGAAGAGAACTAGAATGGATCCACCCACCCAATTCTCTAGTAGTTGAACATGGATGAGTCGTGTTACTTGAACACTCTAAGCATTAGGTAATTGAAGTGGCACTTGAAGATATGCACTCTCCTAAAAATTAAAAGGGCTGTTTGTCATTTTACATCAGCCTTCAGTAGTGACTCTTTCTGAGATCCTTATTTGGAATCCTGTGTTTACTATTAAATAAGACTACATCATAGTTGATTAAAGCCTAGTTGGTAGCCTTTTTCTTTCTTGCCTTGTGTCAGCTTTCATATGGTTATACTGACCTCTTTAATCACCATGAAAAAGCTCCAGCCCCCTTAGTAGTTAGGTTTATTACTGTACTAGAACGTCAAACTGGGGAGCCCAGGAGGAGAAACAATAGCAGCTGACACTGCCTAGGGCTTTGTTTCACTGAAGCATCCTCAGGAGTGGAAGGAGCCTTCAGCTGTTCAGGGTCTTGCCTTTGTTCCAGTCTCTCTTTGAAGTTAGTATAAGGCCTTATGAAATGAAAGGCGTTTTAATGAAAGTGAGCCTTGGTGCTGTTGGGTGCCGCCTCTTTTCCTGTTTTCTTCATTCACCCGTCCTTTCCTCCTTCTGGCTGCCGCCCTCCCACTGTAGCTGGAGCATTGAGTGGGGGAAAGAGGCAGTATAGCAGTACAGAAAGAAAAAGAAAAAAAAAAAAAAAAACAACTCACTGTCTTCTCAGTTCAACTTGTTCTTTAAAAAGTTTTTTTGCGGGGAGTGGGAGTGCTCTATGATGCATCCATCCTCTGTGTTCAGACAAGTCTTTTCTTATACGGCTTCTCCTGAGCCCTTGGAGAGGTGTTTAAGGAGATAGTTTTCTGTAATGTCCACTGTCGCTACTAGTTTGTCGATTCTCTTCAGGAATACCACATATCTGCCTTCTTTGGAACATATTCTTGGTCTGGGTTTTTCAGCCTGACTGGTTATGTAGTTATTAAACAAAACCAGATTTTTGCTGAGTTTTCACAAAAAAGTCATACTTAAATTGAGCTGCTTTTTATGCCGTATTCTAGGTAGGTGACGGTGTTATCTCTCTGCTAGGCTCACTGGTTAGTTACCACAAGCCTCATTTGATGAGTTGGGAGGTTGGGCAGTCTTCCATTGTGTAAGCTGTTTTTCAGGAAGCTCCAGGTGCAGAATCTGCAGTGGTTCATGGCGAGAGTTATAGTCACCCTCGTGTAGTCAGTCCCAGGGCATTTCATTTATTATGCTCCTGAGAACACTTGTCCCTCAGAAAAGGGTTCTGTGGTCAAAAAAGTTGGAAAATACAGCATATGATGTGCCTCTCTTGGGTGTTGCCATTGCACGTGAGCACACTAGAAGCTGAGGCCTCCTGCATCGAGGAAACCAGTTTACCTCAACGTTAACTGAATTTTTTCGCTGTGGAGTTTAAAGTCACAAAATGCTTATTATTAACGTCTTATGGAACACCAGTGTTCCTTGAACATGCACGATCTGGGAAACTCTGGCCTATAGAGAGCAGAGAAAGGCCAGAGTAATTGGAAAGCAGATTTGGTTTCAGAGGTCTGGTGTGAAAGGGACATGCTTTTTCAGAAAAGAAAATGGAAGTTTGGATGATTGAGGGCTTTACTGTGGCCTGTCAGAGTTATAGAAAAGATCCCCCTGCTTCCAGATTGGGGTTCTGAACCCTTGTTGAACCTTGGTGTACATGTGTGATCTTGCCCAAAGAAGGGGTGTCTGGTCTTGCTCCTCTTGCTCCCAAAGGGTCTTTGGCTTCTGATGTAAACTGGAACAGTTTCCCAAAGCAAATTCAGTTTTGATCAGTTCTGCCATGGCCTCATGCCAGTTCCTCCCTGCCTCGGGTGCTCCAGATACCAGCGAATCAGTTTTCCAGTGACACACAGTGCAGCACGTGGCAGTGCAGCACATGGAGCAGAGGGAAAAACAGCCACTTCGTTTTCTCCAGGAGCCTGAGGCCATCATTTCCCACACTGAATCATTGCTCATCGCTTACAAGACCACTTCCTGCAATTAATCCTTTCTAGCTTTTCCTCTGCCTCCACCCCAAGGTCTGGAGTACCCTGGCCTTTACATTTCCTTCCAGTCTGAGGGCTCTATTAACATGAATGTTTTCGGGTTTAGTGCCTTCTGATTGAACACCCTGGGTCTAGCTGAGAGCTAAAAATACCATCCTTCCCAGCTGATCTGTCCTAATCACAATAGCACCAACCCTTTAAATAGCTTTTTTGTGCCAGAGTAGACATTTGACAGATGGAGCTAACACTCTGAGGGCAACAGGAAGTCGCAGGCTTAAAGGGCTGACCACCTAGCGTTGAGCTTTTACTTTTGCTCTTCCATGTCTTCTAGAGATGAAAGAAGAAAAGAAACCCTCTTCCTAAGCCTTAATCATTTATCAGTTCTTAATAGAAAGGTGTATATGATGGGGTGCTTATGGTGCCACTAGTTGTGTAAATACTAGAAAATATTAGATCAGAAAGGCACCAATGTTTGGGTCTCCCTGCTTCCTAGCACTGGTCATCTCTACTGGCATCAAGCGGTCTGTATGAGTCTGTTTTACAGCTTATATTGTAGCTGTATTTGGGCTTAGTACATGTCTGGGACCACTATCTTAAGTATACAAGAAGTAGTTGCATCTCCAGCCATATCCAGAAAGGAATCTTTCTGGCAAGCAATCTACAAACCTGTTTTTTAAATTAACTGTTTATTATACTGTGAAGAGCTCAGAGACATGTTGTATCTATATTCACTAGTTGGGCTCTCTTATAAGGGACAAATATTTCTTCTGCCACAGGGACTAGGTGAGGATGAGTTCTGTTTCTTTGTTTTGTCGTGGTTCTCCCCATCCCTCGGAACATTGCATAAATGCAAATGCTTTGCCAGCCAGCACTTAAGTATAGTTTGGTTGTTCAGATGGTAAGAAGTGTCCTTTTCAGCAAAGCACAATGGCTTTGAACTTGCTGATCAGTATGTACCGCAGCTGGGACCCATGTACAGATTCCCCCTTGCCACTCACTGGGTACCTTCACTCTTATGGCTGCTGGAAGAGATGTGACCTTGGCTAAAGTAGGAAAATGAAGGAGGGAAGACCACATTCACACCTTCTAAGACTTCAGGCCTCAGGCCCAAAGCCAGATTTGAGGTAGGAGACAAATGAACCAAAAGAAATCACACCTTGATGCACTTGTAACCATATTTGACCATCTTTTAAAACTCTGTCCTTTAGGGCAAATCTCAGTGTCTTAACATTGCATTGTCATTCTCAAAGTCTCACAACTGTAAGATTCCATCATGTTTCCCAGGAGTTCAGGTATATTTAAAACAACAACAACTACAAAAAACTGACATCTTGTAAAGAAGTCTATCCCAGTCTGACAAGGAAGCCTCCTTAACATTGGCTCGCATTGCCGTTCTTAATAGGTTCATTTAGCAGAGTCTGATTATCCTGCCATCTACATACCCTCTAACTCAAACCTGATAGCGAAGGTTTATGAAAATTGACTCACACATACTTATGTTATAGAACCCTCCTCCCTCCATTCAGTCTTCTGATAGAAATCACGATAACAGCCATTTAGTAGGAGCAGAGCCAGGTTCCTAACTGGAATGCTTCCAAACACAGTAAAGTTACATCCATTCAACTTGCTTATTCTACCTGGCTGTTTGCCACATTTTCTAATTCTGGAAGGGGTGAGTGTGTATGTGTGTCTGTGTGCTTCCATTTCTTAGCCTATTATCTCTTACTTAGGTGGTAAAATCACGAGACATCTGTAGGCATCTGGGCCTTGCTATGTATATTGTCTAGAACATGTGCCTATGCAACAAGGTAGATCTTCAACAAAAGCTCCTGCTAGGCACATGGGCTTCAGTAGTTGTGGCGCGCGGGCTCAGTAGCTGTGGCTCGCGGGCTGTAGAGCGCAGGCTCAGTAGTCGTGGTGCACGGACTTAGTTGCTCCGCGGCACGTGGGATCTTCCCGGACCAGGGCTCGAACCCGTGTCCCCTGCATTGGCAGGCAGATTCTTAACCACTGCGCCACCAGGGAAGCCACCCGCCCCCTTTGTATTTAAGACAGTCCTGTCAAAAGGCATTAGCCAAACTCCAGCTGGTGATGTTGCCTGGCAGTCCAGTCTGAGCTGCAAGAGCCCTTCATTGTGGGAACCAAGGTGACAGCCAGAACTGCCTGAACCTGCAAAAGGTGATTAAAAAGCATACCGAGGCCCTCTCCTTCAGCAGTCTTGCATATAACAACCTTGAGATATACTTTTTAGCTCCTCAAAGAGAACCAATTCTTGAGTTTTAACTACTCTGCTTGGTGTTAGTGAAAACCTTGGAAATAAAAGGAGGGAAATTAAGTCATAAGTAAGTGTGGTGCAGTTGTTTAACGAATGGGCTTTAGTGCCTCCTCGCTTGAGCTGTCACTGGTTTGAATGTGGAAGAAAGACATCAGGGCAAGAGCTACCTCCAAGGGGGATTGGGATTGACATATACACACTACTATATATAAAATAGATAACCAATAGGGACCTATCAATACGATATAGCAAAGGGAACTCTGCTCAATTTTCTGTAGTGACCTATATGGGAAAAGAATCTAAAAAAAGAGTGGATAGATGTATATGTATAACTGATTCAATTTGCTGTACAGCAGAAACTAACACAACATTGTAAATCAACTATACTCCAATAAAAATTTAAAAAAAAAACTACCTCTAAAATTAGACCACCTCTAAATAGGTGGTTTTTAGACTCACAAACAGAAAACAAGATTACTGTTACCAAAGGGGAAAAGTGGGGGAGGGATAAATTAGGAGTATTGGATTAACAGATACATACTACTACTGTATGTAAAACAGATAAACAAAAAGGATTTATCGTATAGCACAGGAAACCATATTCAGTATCTTGTAATAACCTATAATGGAAAAGAACCTGAAAAAGTGTGTGTGTATGTATATACATATATATGTATATATATCCAAATCACTTTGCTGTACACCTGAAACTAACACAATATTGTAAATCAACTATACTTCCAATAAATAAATAAATAAAGGGTTTTTTTCTTAGCAGAGATTTTTTTTACTGAAGTATCGTTGATTTACAGTGTTGTGTTAATTTCTACTGTACTGCAAAGTGATTCAGTTATACACATATATACATTCTTTTTATATTCTTTTCCATTATGGTTTATCACAGGATATTAAATATGGTTCCCTGTACTGTACAGTAGGACCTTGTTGTTTATCCATTCTGTATATAATAGTTTGCATCTGCTAACCCAAACTTCCCACTCCATTCCTCTCCCACCCCACCCTCTTGGCAACCACAGGTCTGTTCTCTGTGTCTGTGAGTCTGTTTCTGTTTCATAGGTTTGTTCATTTGTGTCGTATTTTAGATTCCACATATAAGTGATATCATATGGTATTTGTCTTTCTGACTTCACTTAGTATGATAATCTCTAGTTCCATTCATGTTGCTGCAAATGGCATTATTTCATTGTTTTTTATGGCTGAGTAGTATTCCATTGTGTATATATGTGCCACATCTTCTTTGTCCCTTCATCTGTCGATGGACGTTTAGGTTGTTCCCATGTCTCGGCTGCTGTGAACGTGGGGGTGCGTGTGTCTTGTTGGATTATAGTTTTTTCTGGATATACGCCCAGGAGTGGGATTGCTGGATCATATGGTAGTTCTGTTTTTAGTTTTTTGAGGAATCTACGTGGTGTTTTTCATAGTGGCTGCACCAACTTACATTCCCACCAGCAGTGTAGGAGGGTTCCCTTTTCTCCACACCCTCTCCAGCATTTATTACTTGTTTGTTTGTTTTTTTAATAAATTTGTTTACTTATTTATTTTTTGGCTGCGTTTGATTTTCATTGCTGCGTGGGCTTTTTCTACTTGCAGCGAGTGGGGGCTACTCTTCGTTGAGGTGCGCGGGCTTCTCATTGCAGTGGCTTCTCGTTCTGGAGCACGGGATCCAGGCACACGGGCTTTAGAGTAGTTGTGGCACACGGGCTTAGTTGCTCCACGGCATGTGGGATCTTCCCGGACCAGGGCTCGAACCCGTGTCCCCTGCATTGGCAGGCGGATTCTTAACCACTGCGCCACCAGGGAAGTCCCAGCATTTATTGTTTGTAAACTTTTTAATGATGGCCATTCTGACTGGTGTGAGGTGGTACCTCATTGTAGTTTTGATTTGCATTTCTCTAACGATTAGAAATGTTGAGCATCTTTTCATTTGCCTATTGGTAATCTGTATTTCTTCTTTGGAGAAGTGTCTTAAATAGATGTTTTTTAATGCCTATGGCATTATGTACATATCAGCGTCTCCAACACCTGAGTCAGAGGCTTATTCACAGGTATTGATGGCAGGTATCCATTGTGTCCCAGATACTGTGGGAAATACAGTGATGAAAAACTCTAGGATCCCTATGCTCAGAGAGCTTACTTACTGTCTTGGAGAACAGAAAGACTGTCCCTCACAACAACCTTTTCCTAGAGAACACAATAGAACATGACAGGATTTTATGTGGAGAGAATTTAGTCCCTGAGTAATTTGAATTCTCATCAGAAATGAACATGATAAACTATCAACAAAGAAGTAGTGTTTATCATCTGTGTTTTTAAAGTTTCTCTTTCTGTGATGCTGCAACATCTCATGTTAGCAGTCAGAGAACAAGGAGAGAGAAATTACCTTTAATTCTAGAATGTCATGTGTCTCTGATGCTGTAGTCACAAGGAAGACCCCGAACACCAGCCTGTTCTTACCCTGTGTTGGTGACTATGAAGTCCTCCACTCTGACCAGCAACGGCAGCCGGGCTTACATGGCCTTGGAGCAATCATCTTTGCACAACTTCAGTCTTCCTCAGAGTCTTTTGTTGAGACAGTTTGTTTCATTATTAATTTGGGGCATGGTATTCCCCCAAATTAATAATTTAAGACCTAAGAAATCATTTGCCTGCTTTTAAAAAAATCTTAAAACATCCAGATTAATAAATTTGACTTGCGGGATTTCTGCAACTGGGTGCTTTTCTGATCCTGGCACTTGAGACCAGAATGGCTTACGGTGAAGTAGTAGCAACTTGCGAGGCAGTGTTGTGCATTTGAGTGTCAGTTTTGTATCCCCGTGAATCTGGGACTAGCGTTGGAGAGATGAATCTGACGTGGCAGTCACTGTGGCACACCCATGTACCTGTTTCTGTCTTTGTCCTCGTCAGTGCATTTTTACGTGTCTAACACCTAGTTTAAGATTACCAACTCCTTAGACACACCATAATCTCCACAGGTAATTCTTACACTAATGCTTATTTGCACCTTATTCTGTTTTCTGTCCTGGAATGTGATGGACAGGCACTTCAGGAGCTTCTTCCTTATCCTTCGCTCTTGTGGGAGAAGGGCTTTCTGAAATGTGCATGTATGCATGTAACAGTGCTTCTCAGGAGACTTGAGCACACATAGCTCATAGCACATTTGTTTGATATTTTAACTGAAGGTGTTGGATTTTGAATCTGTGTTTCTAGACACTGTTTCCAGCAAGTTGCAAAACAACAATGTTTATACTATTGCCAAGAGGAATGTGGAAGGGCAGGACATGCTGTACCAATCCCTGAAGCTCACTAATGGCATTTGGATTTTGGCTGAGCTACGTATCCAGCCAGGAAACCCCAATTACACGGTAAGGCCTTTCTCAGAATGGGTGAGATGGGTTCAAGGAGGGGGGTAAGAGCCCTTTCATTTTTTCTCAGCATCCAGGAAAGACCTGGTAGAGGTGCTTCAGACGCCAGGTATCCAAAACAAGCAGTCAGTAAAGAAGTCCCCAGTTGCCTCCTTAGAAGACCTTCTGTCTGTAGTGTCTGCCCCATCCAGCAGGCACAGTGCCTCCCAGCATGAGTCTCAGACTCCTCCTGGTATATACAGAGCTGCTCACAAAACTTCATCAGTATTGGTTAATACTTAACCTAGCATGTCTATGCATGTGGTACTGTAACAAGCTGCTAAGAGGACTGTTTTCGTAGCTCATTTCAAGCTCATTCCTGCTTTTCTTAGGATATCAGAATCCCAGACATATGAGCCTTTTTAGCAGTGTTGTGTGGCCTAAATGGTTGTTGAAAAGTTAAAGCAAAATGGGACATACCTTTCACAGCCTGTAAGGGGACTTTAGTTTAGAAAACTTCATTCATTACCACACTGGACTAAAATTGGAATCCTGGCAGTATTTTTAGGGGAGGAGCCAGTTGCTTTGTTAAACAACAAAGCTTTAATACCTAGGCACCCAGTGTTTGTTTGCTGTTGTGAAATGCAGTCTCCCAATAGGATGCTGCTTGTCATCTGCATTTTGTCAAGTACAAGAAAAACCCTTGCGATGGGGGAAATATCTTATTCTTCTGTTATGTTTAAGGCTTTTGAATTGAATAACTCTGAGGAAGCTTCATATTCAGTAGATTAAGGGAGCTTTTTAGCCATGTAGCTGAGAAAAGTCTGTGACTCCTTAATTTTAAGGCAAGTCTGTTTTCATTAGCATACATCAAGGAAATAATACCACCAGAACTAAAAATTCTTGGTGTCTTCCCACTAGTTCCCTCCCTTGAAGTAAACTGGACTAGCATGTGTGTGTGTGTGAGCTACTGAGTTCCACCAAGCTAGATGTTTGTCCAAGCATTTGTGAGCTGAGAGACTTCAGGCTTCCCTCATAAAGTGTATGCTCCTCCCACCCACCTCCTCCATGACCAGTGCCTTGTCTTTTTTGTAAGAAACTACTCTGTCATTTTCCTTGAGCTCCCTAAGAAAGGAAATCTCCTCTGTACTTTTCCTGGAGGGACAGGTTTTCACTGTAAAATCAAGGTCTTGTAAAATAACTCCATTTGCTTCCCCAGAAATTTCTTCAAAGTATATATATTTGTGTGTGTTTTATTTTTTATCATCCATTATTTTATTGTATATAGTATTCCATCTCAGCTAGGTTGAAGAAGCATGATTACCCCCAGTTTGCAGGTAAGGAAACCAAGGTTAAGAATGATTAGTGACTTGTTCGAGATCATATGAGTTGTTGGTAGCTGAGTTGTGTGTAGAACTCAGGTATCTCAACACTTCCTACCATATTCTTTCTATTCATTTTAAGGATAGTGAGGATTTTGAGAAGGACCTCTTAGTAACAGCATAGTTTGTTTAAAATTTTTTAAAACTTTTTATTTAAGACTCACAGAAAGTTTAAGACTCACAGAATTTAAGACTCACAGAAAGTTTTAAAAATGGTACATAGAGTTCCCATGTATCTTTCACCCAGTTTTCCTCATTGAGAACATGTTACAACCATAGTACATTTTCAAGCAGGAAATTGATATTGGCACAATACTATTAACTAAGCTACAGACCTTATTCAGATTTCACCAGTTTCTACATCATTACTCTTACTTTATTTTATTTGGTTAAGGAGTGTACAGTACTATGAAATCTTATCACACATATAGATTTGTATAATCACCACCACGGTCAGGATACAGAACTGTTCCATCACCACAAAAAAACTCCTTCTCGCTATCTCTTTATAGTTAGACATTCACCCTAGCCCTAACCCATGGCAACCACTGGTATGTTTGTTCTCCATTACTGTAACTTTCTCATTTCAAGAGTGTTATATAAATTCAATTCCTACAGCCTGTATCCTTTTGACACTTTTTTTTCACTTAACATAATACCCTTGACATCTATCTAAGTTGTTGCATGTGTTTTTTTATGACCAAGTAGTGGTGCACTACATGATAAATCACTTCCCCCAACCCCTTACTGTATTTCATTAAGAAAGTATGTTTATCCCATGAGGAAGAGGCCTCATATCTCTAAGTAGCTCTGTCTCACCTGGGAAGATAACTTGTCCCAGGTGAAGAAGTCTGTGTTCCAGGCTATAAACCAGAAGTGCATGTGTAAGTCCTTGGCTTACCTAGGCGGGGGGGTGAGTCTAGGTGGGTGGCATTCCTGAGTGGTTGGTGTTAAAGATGTGTCACATAAGCAGGCTAGCGGTTCAAAAGTTAAAATCCTGGTAAGGCCTCTTTTCCCTGAGGAGCCATGTAAAATGAGACCCAGAGTCCTAAGTGAGATTTTTTAGCCTCTTTGTTCTTTATGTATGTTTCCCTTTTGCTTTCTTTAGGAATTAGCAACAACAACAAAAAAAAAATCTTTTTTTTTTTTTTAAATTTGGCTTGCTTTAGCTGTACTAGTTGGAAAGCAAGGAATGGGTTTAAGTCTAAACTTAACCATTTGTTAAAGGCTGGGATGTCTGGGGGAGGGAGGTGATAGAACAGTCCAGAAAGAGAGGTTCTTCCTTCTCTTCCTTCGCCTCCCTCCTTCCCCCTCCAAAGAGCAGCTGAAACTCTCAGGGTCCAGGTGTGGTCAGTCCATGACCCCTGCCAGTGCCAACCTTGGCAGATAGGGCTTTTATTGAGGAAGGCAACATTTCCTTATCACTCATGAACGAAAAAGTGGATTTCCAACTGGTTGGAAGTTCCAGTATTGCTACAAAGATGTGAAAAAATACAGGACAGTATTTTGAAGGGGAGGAACTACCCTCTCTTTAGTCTGGGAGTTAACTCCCTTAGGCAGTTCTTAACTCTTTTTAGCTTCCTCTCCTCCTCCTTTTCTGAACCCACATACTCTCCCACGAGAATTTTCTACAACACTGACAGTGAAGAGGCTGTGGAGGAGGAGGTACAGATTGCCTCTATAGGGAGCTTGAAAGTCAGGGAAATGCCTATAGCTGCAACTTTGACCAAAGAAGGGAGCTGTTTTCTACTCGTTTTTTTTTTGTTTTGTTTTGTTACTTAACTATTTATTTATGGCTGTGTTGGGTCTTCGTTGCTGCACGTGGGCTTTCTCTAGTTACGGCAAGCGGGGGCTACTCTTTGTTGCGGTCCGTGGGCTTCTCATTGCGATGGCTTCTCTTGTGGAGCATGGGCTCTAGGCACGCGGGCTTCAGTAGTTGTGGCGTGAAGGCTCAGTAGTTGTGGCTTGCGGACTCTAGAGCACAGGCTCAGTAGTTGTGGCTCACGGGCTTAGTTGCTCCGCGGCATGTGGGATCTTCCCGGACCAGGGATTGAACCCGTGTCCCCTGCATTGGCAGGCGGATTCTTAACCACTGCACCACCAGGGAAGTCCTCTATTTGTATTTACATTCTTAAATTAGGTGTTCATTTGTTTTGTTCTACATTTATCAGAATTGTCTTCCTGATTCATGTCAAGCAGCAATTTTGGAAATGCCTTAGAGACTGAATATTAAAGCTGCAAATAAATAGAGCCTCTTTTGATGTTCTTTTGTTTGGCTTGGTTTTGTTTCGTTTTGCATTTTTAAAATATCACTAAGTTTTGAGGATGTGAGTTTTCTCAAGTTCAGGGTTGACCAATCATCTTCTTGACATTTTTGCCAAAAATATTCTCACCTTTTGTACTTTGTTAAATCATCCAGAGTCTCTAATAAGAGAATAAGGAGGTAATCTAAAATCTCATGGTGATACATCGTTAAAGACAACTTTTGTTAATCTACCTTAATAGTCAAGAGCAATGATGTCAGTAATACAAAAAGCAAGTATTAAATTTTGTGGTTCTAAATGCAGTTTGCATGGTTTTGCTGTTATGTTATTGTTAATAGTGTTTTGCCTAATCTAGTACAATTCAGGAGTCCAAATATGGGTTTAAATTTTGCACTTGTTGACCCACAAAGTGAAAACCTCAGTGTTCAACATTGAAATCTTTTTAATATTTTAATTTTAATTTGGTAATTGTTAGACTAGAAGAAGAGGTGGTGGTAGAGAAGTAGAGTAGTATCAGCAGTACCTGATAGGCCTGAATAAGAGGCAGAAAATGGAAGATTATGCTGTTGGCATAAATGACTGTACAGTTACACTCAGTAAATGTCTTGTTTTCCCTCCTTAACAGTGTATGCTCTCCTCAATGTAATACAGGAAAGGCTAGTACCATTGGAGCTAGTATCTAGCTTACGCTTTTATTTTACTTGAATATACATCCTCCTGAATTGGGACCGAGATAACCATCCTTGTCAGACAGAAACTGGAGCAGGCAGCTGAAATGACGACCACGTTAAGGGTTTTAACCCTTCCCTTTTCATTTGGTAGTAGTCCCTATGACTCTTAGGAAAGCAGTAGAGCATCTTTTCCTGTACATTTTTTCATATGGATTATTTCCTAACCTCGTAGACCCACATAGAATGTCGTTAGAAACACAGCACAGCTTGACATTGATTAAACCGAAATTCTAAAACCCATGTAACCTATTAACAGGATCTCTTTGTTTGGCTACTCAGTGGTAGAAGCTCTTCTCCCCTTTTATCAGGAAGAGGTGTCCTTGCACTGAGTACTTGGATACCTTTCGAGTTAATGCCAGCCTCTGTGCTAACCTTCCTTCTCCTTTTCCTCCGAACAGCTGTCGCTGAAGTGTAGAGCTCCTGAAGTCTCCCAGTACATCTATCAGGTCTACGACAGCATTTTGAAAAACTAATAGACTGGTCCGGTGCCCTCTGGCCACCCTGTGATCGGTGCAAGCCAAGAACTCTTAACTGGAAGAAAATTGTATTGCCGTGTAGAATCCGAACCCAAACACGCTGAGGCCACCCACCAAGGTAGTGACTAGTCTAACCTGTGCTAACATTAGGGCACAACCTGTTGGATAGTTTTAGCTTCCTGTGACCATTTGTAACCACTGCTTCAATCACTTCCCACCTCGTGCCACCTGCTGCTATCTGTCCTTGCTTGTGGGCCTCTCCATCCTGTACCAGTGGCTGGCATTTTTGAGTGTAGTTTGATATTTTGTAATCGAGAGCTCGTTTCAAAAGCAGAAAAAAGACAAAAAAAAATTAAAGCAAGGAAAAGTGTCACTGAAACGTAAACTGCACTTTATTGTTTTATATTTTTGTACATATGAGAAATTGAGGGAATAGTGTGTGAATGATAAAAAGTGTTAAAACAACCGCACAGTCCTGAAGGAAGAGACGCAGTTTCTTGCCCACCCCATTAGGGGATTTTTGTCTGTGGCAGCCTTGTCCCTGATCACTTTTTTTTCCTCTCCAAACTCCTTTTCCTTGTGATTCCCCCTGCCCCGTATTATCATCTCCTCTGATGCTCTGCAATTAGGAATGGTGGTCTTTCTTGAATGGTGCTGCAGGGTGCAGGAAATAGGGCCTGTCAGCATTGAGGCTGAGAAAAATGAGAACTTACTACATTCCTTTCCACTGATCTAATCTATTAATAACACTGATTAAGGAATTTGAATAGAGATGGGAAACAGGAACCAAAATGCCCTTCCCCCATCTCCCGCTCTGGATTTATTTTAACTCTCAGGTCCAATTCAGATCTAAAATCTTAGTTTTAGAGTTGAAACAGACTTTAAGTAATAACTTACCCAACCTTTTTTTTCTAAAAAGGAAAAAGATAAAAGACAAACAGGGTGTTATTGCCTAAGGCCTGTTAACTGATCAGCAGCAGAGGTGGGGGAGGGGGTCTCCGAAGTCCTCATCAGTGTTGTCTTCACTGCAGGACCGGCTCCATAATTTTCTTCCTTCAATGCCTTTCTTTTACCTTTTCTGTGCCTGCTTCTTTATGGCTCTTCTCATACTTCATACAGATTTTGGCACTCCATTCATTGGCATCCGGTAGCAGCAGAGTATCTTTCCAGGGACTTGAAGGTAAATCCTGATGCCAGAATGAAGGAGTAGCTAATAGTCTCCTTGGAGCCGCAGTTCTTGAGGCCAGCAGGATGGGTGCAGGGATGAAGTGAGCTTCGGGATGCCACAGATTCACTTGATCCTTCAGTTCTCTGATCTGCTCTTTACTTGTGTTGCTTAGGCTCCAAGGCAATTGAGATCACCTCAGAGGGCCAAGCGATACTTTTCATCTCTCAAAAGATTGGGAGATGTGAGGACCCCCTGCCCCCTGGGCACATTGGGTGTGATCTGTCAAAGAATGCTTCATGCCTGGAACACCAGTCTGTTTAGCAGTGTTCACACTGTTTCATCTGTGGGCACCTGTGCCGACCAGTACCCAGGATTCAGGGTCCGTGACCAAGACTGCTTCTCAGATGCCCCTGCTCAAATCAGAGGCGCTTGGGTCCAAGGGCCTCATGTAGGACCCAGACCTAAGAGTGAGTCGAAGAGAAGGAGGAATCATAGAAAACAAGAGCAGAAACTACCCCCCAACCCTGTCGCAAGTGAAATGACTCTGATTCATATCAGTTGCAAAGTTTGGGGGTGCAGATCCCCCAAAGCAGCTTCTTAAACCTTGAGAATCTCCAAGAGAAGAATTTCTGGGGTGAGGGTCAGGAGCCATGTCCCGCGCTCACCACCCCTCAGGCACGTGGAGAGCAGGAAGCAGTACAGGATTGTGTGTGGGAGGTGGGTCAGTTGGTGACAGGTGGGGTAGAAAAGCAGGTGGGTAAAGTCCCCTTTTTGGGAAGTCACTCGTGGAGTCAGTTGGATACAAGCAGTGAAGAAGGTCCACACTACAAATGCAGTGTTCTCATCTCAAAGCAGACTGCAGTTCCGGAAGGAAGAGTGTGTGTCAGGGTAAGCAGACAAGACAATTTTGCACCAAGATACGTTCCTCCACCCCTGAAACCAGGCTTCCCTCAGCCTCCCCGGCGGTGAGGGGAAACAGCTGCTGTTCTCAGCTGACCTGACTGAGCCAATCCGCGTGCGAACTCTTCACTCCTTGGAGAGGCTGCCTCCCGGTTTGCCCCTGAGCAGTTAGGGAGGGATTCTGCTCCACGGAAAGGACCTCTCTCCTGAGGAGACAGAGCCTGTTGCCTCCACCGCAGCTTCCCTTTGGGCCCATCTCAAGCCTGGCCAAACTGAGGATCGGAGTGGAGATTGCCCTGCATTCCCCTCTCCTCTGCCTCAGTATGTCTTTGTAACGTCAGCTGGTGTCTTACAAAGGGCAAGGGAAACACACACACACACCCAGAACTCTTGCTGGTCAGAGATTCCCTGAGTGTCTGTCCTCGCCCGAGCACGTTTTGTTTGTCTGTGTTGTGAACCCTGGGACTCTGGAGAGAAGGGGCGGGGGGGTAAACGTTGCCCAGTGAAGGCTTATCATTCTTTTGTTGTTGGGATCTGTTCTTGGGGAGGGTGGGGGTCAGGGGAAGCTTGACTTTGTCTTCGTCAATAAACTCTCATTTACATAAAATGAAGTTTGTGCCTATGTACTTTGTTCCCAGAGTGACAATCTAGGACAAGACACAGCAGCTGGCCAAGGGAGGGATGGGCATTAATAAGCATTCTATTAGAACTTGCCTTTTGGCTGTCCTAACCCTCCCAGGGATTTAGCCAGATGAAATGTTAAGATTGGCCTGAGGAAGAATCATGTCTCAGAGGCTCCTCTTAACCAAGCCCCCTATCACCATCACCACACAGGCATTTCGCCGCAGGCAGGGAGTGCTCGCAGGAGCCCATCCGTCTTCCCTGGCAGGTCCCCTGCTAGGACCCAAAGCAGATGGTCCAGGGGCAGGCAGCCAGCCAGGCACAGGGGCAGAAGGAGCACAGCAGAGCTTCTCGTCGGTGTCCTCTTACCCAGGACGTTTCACTAATGAATTTATAAAAGCCTCTCAGATCTGCACTCAGGGCCTGCATGTTCCCAAGTGGATAGAATTAATGCTGCTTTCAAGCAGACTTCCCAAGGAGTTCAGATCTAATCACCTGCATTTGTGTTGCGGGGGGACACGTGAGCTAGGTGTGGTCAAGCTAGAGGCCCTGCCCCTGGTTGTGATGAGTGGACAGCGTCTGAAGTCTCCCACAGCCTGGAGTGGGGGAAGGAGGCTGAGGGATCCAATGCCCAGATGCCCTGAGCCTCTCTCACCAGTAGAGTGAGTGTAGGTAAGGTGCTTTGCACCATGCTCGGCAGAGTAACTGCTTTTATTACACGGATGTCCAAACACCGTGAACAAACTGCCTTTGGCAGCTAGGAACTCGCGGAACGCTTGGTTGTCTCCACGTGCTGGCTGCAGTTAGGCCGCGCTCTAATTGGAGTAACACTTAGGGTGGAGTGGGGTCAGAGTCAGAGATATGAAGAGGGAGGGGCCTTCCTGAGGTCTCATTGGGTTCACCAGCTAAGAGTGTCAATTTTGGCCCAGAAAATCCTTAGGACAGAAGCTTTCAACTCTTGGGTGCACATCGATATCACCCAAGAGCTTTCACAAAAGGCTGATGATTCTTGGCCAGTCGGGTGGGGCCTGGGGCAATCTGCAGTTCAGAAAACTCCTCAGGTGTTTCTAGAAGTGCTGGATTGAGACTCACTGCCAGAGAAAGACTCACACTTGTCTGCCTCCTGCCTCTCCTGCAGTAATGGTGCTCTTGTGGCAGTTGAAAAACAGTAAAGCACTTTCATGCACGAGACGCGCGAGATGCCTGCCCATTCGTGAACTGAGAGCGTTATCCCCGTTTTTCAGGTGAGAGAAGGCAAAGCCACGTCTTCTGATTCCCTCTGTCCTTAACTACTACAGCTTCCCTTCATCTGTGCCACCAGGCCAAAAGCCAGCCTTGCTAAGCCCCTAAGGTCCCAGTGTGTTCAGTCTCCAAAAGCAGGGTATACTGGCCCCCAGACCTCCACCTGAGATTGCACCATCCTTCTCTGCCCACACCCCCCGCCACCAGCGATCTCAGGTACATTGTACATTGTTTCTGAGGCCAGAGAACAGCTGAGGACTCCCGGGTTGGAGCCTTCCTACTCCCACCTCATGCACTGATGCTTTTTCTGGTTTTGCTTGGACCCAGATTTCTTTTTCTGCCACCCCCAGCTCCAGGAGGCAAGAGCCTGTTTATTTTAATACCTGGTGTGGCACTTGGGAAAGATCACACCTCCCCCGTCGTTACCCATTTCTGTCTCCTGAACACTAATCCTAGAATCCCCACCAGCCCCCAGACATGTTATTAGCAACAAGGATGTTTCTTGAAAAGTTTCCGAGTTGGCTCCAAACTTGCCATCTCAGTTTCTCATTTAGCTTTTGCCCTGCTGTTCTTGATGCTGCCAACAAGAGGAAGACTAATTTAGGGATTGGTTAGATCCAGATGGACTTAATTTCCGGAATTATCCTTTTGAGACAGGACTGCCCCAACATTCTGGGACTGAGAGAACTCCACTACCCGCCTTCTCCCACTGGGTAGGTATTAGAGGAGGATATTCTAGTCTAGCCTAGCCTCTGGCTTTCCCTCCCTTGTTTCATTCACTCTCCACTTACGGTTAAAGGCCCCAGGATCTGGCTAGCCAGCTTCTGAAAGCCAGTGGGATCCTCGGCTACGATGGAGCAGGGGCGGCGGAGTGGCAGGTTCGGGTCCTCGTCCTCTCTGTCCCGCTCCGTGTCTGGGCTTCAGATGCTGCAGGTGGACCCATGCATTCCATCCCCTTAAACCTCAGGTGTCCTCAGCTGAACCAGAGCCACAGACTAAGGACAGAGCCTCTCGGGTTTTTTCACCAAGGTAATCCTAATCATAGAAGAGTGAATAGGCTCCTAGGGGCGTACATCCTTAGACCAAAGTGACGCTCAGCGAACCAAGATGATTTAACTGAGTCTTAAATTCAGGCACATTTTGCATTTTATGTTAATACTATGGGTTTGTTTTTTTATGTAAGATATAATGCTTTAAGTGACCCATCACTGCAAGCCAGTGTGAGGCCCCTTAATGAACCTGAGGCTTTGTGTTCTCCTAGTATAGCTAAGTTGAGAATTCTGAGAAGCCTGGCCGCAAGGTGTGTGTGAGCATTGCATGATTTCTCGTTTCTAGTCTCCCTTGGGCTGAAATAGAACCAGAATGGCGGGCCATAGCCTGGGGGAGTAGACATAAATTCTGGGATCCTTGGGCGGGGTAAGGATGAAAGATTTTCAAATACAGTGGGGGGATTGGTAGTGCCCTGGATGATTTAATCAAGTTTAGGAGTCTCTTGGTTGACTTGGTTGACCGTTGCAATTCCACAGGGCCAGTAAATCTGATGTCTCCAGAACAAAAGTGGCACTCCAGGAGGGGGCCCCCTGTCTCCTTCTCAGCCCTCTATTTGCTTCTAGCTGCCCTGGCCCTTCTCTGCAAAGCCCTACCCAGCACCCAGGAGCCATCTTAGCATAAATGGAAATGGAAATGCTTTCCCAAGGTCATGTTCAACCTTCCCTCTGAATGGCTGTGTCTCTAAAACAGAAAAGAAAAACGAAAGGCCACACAGTGAGACTCCATGCCAGGCACTGCGTTACAGACTCTACACACCACAGGCTCATTTATGCTGTGGGGACAACTGATCATCTCTTCATTTTACAAATAAGGCATAGAGTTCAGAGCGTTCAAGTAATTTGCCTTCAGTCACGTAGTAAGTGGTAGGGCCAGGACCTAACTCCAGATCTGCTTGATTCTGAAGCCCAGGCTCGTAACCACTGTACTCTCTGTCTGGACGGGAGAGGGAAGGGGAGCGACCGGGAGGGTGCTCAGCCCACTAGTACTAGAAAGAATAGGAAGGAAGTCACAGTGTGGGATGCTGGGTCCAGGGGTAAAAGCACTTGGGAGATCTCTCCCAGCTTCCCTCTCCTCCTCCCTGCACCACTGACCAGGTTGCTGCCCTGCTTCAAAACGCTTACAGGCTATCCCAGCCAAACAGGGCTAGATCCCAACTCCTTCCTCGGCAATCAAGGCCTTCGTGACTTCACCTCCACCAACCTCTCAGCCTCCTCTCCCTGTGCTTCCAGCCCCCCGCCCCCACCCCCGTGCCTGTCTGTGTCCTGGACCCCCTTCTCAAACCCCTGTAACTGCTCCCAACTTCTCTCATCTGAACCCTCCTCTTCCACACCCTCCCCCACCCTGCACCCGAAATCCACTTCTTTCAAGGCTTCTTCCTTGAAAGTTGCCTCCTCCGAAGCCTCCACTGACTCCTCTCCCTAGTTGGCCTGCTCCGTCTACCCTTCCCCAGAACCTTGACTCTGCACACATCATATATTCGCGCCACGTGTGTGCTTCTGGCCTCCCTGATGAGCTGTGGGCCCCTGGCCAAGTTCGTCAGTGGCTGCCCCGCTAGAGACTCCCAATTTTTGTCTTCCGCATTTTACACTTAAGTAAGACCAGCCTCTCTCAGCCTCAACTATCTCATCTGTAAAACGGGGGAAACAGAATCTACCTCATAGTATTGTGAGCGTTAACTTTGAAGATGCAGGCAAAGCTGAGAGCACATTGCCTGGCACATACTCATTAAATGTTCATTTAAAAGTGTCATTTAAATTAATCGACACTGACCACGATTGTTTTAGAGTAAATACACGGGCGATTCTGCCCTCTCCCCTGGCAAATGCTGGTATCACCCCCTCTGGAGAGGAGAGGGGAGCAGTCGTTTCAGGGGATGGAGGTCATTCGTTGGCCTGGGATGAGCTTTGCTTTGCCAGCCTGCTCTGCTCTTCTTTCCCTGCTGCAGTGAAGGGTGAAAATGACCACCCTTCGCAGTCCTCCGGTGGGGTGGCGGAGAGGAGTCTGGATGCTTCTCTAGCACACGGTGCAAGGCACACAGTGGGCGACCGTCCAGTGACGGAACTGGGAAGGGTCAGAAGAGACCTAGAGAGGGAACCTGGGGTGTGTGGCGGGGGTGGGATATGGAGTGAAGCCAAAGGCTTTAGGGCCTCTCCGGTCCCTTTCTCCCAGCCCTCCAGGTTAGAGCTAAAAATACCGCAGGGCGAGTTGGGAGGGGTGAAGGTCGAGGCTCGGGATTAAAGAATTTGTCCAGGGCTTCCCAAGTGAATATGGCAGGCTCAGGGACCCAGCAGAACGCCAGCGGGGCACGCCCCCCCCGCCCCCCGCCCCCCGCCCCGCTCCCGCCTCCTCCTCCTCCCAGCGCGAGCGGGCGGCGCGCTCCGGAGGGAGAATCGGGCTGGAGGTGTCCTACCCACTCGGCGGCCAGCACCTGCCCCCCCCCCCCCCGCCCCGCGCCCGCCCTGAGCCCGCCCAGACTGCGCAGCCGGGGGCGCTCCCACCTCTCTCCCCCCGGGCCGGGGAGCCGGGGGGCAGCACCGGAGCCCGGGGGGAGCGCGGCCCCACCGGCCGGCCGGCCCGGGCTGGGGGTAGCTAGGACGGCCCCGGGTAAGCAGCGGGAGGCTGGGCGAGCGGGCGGGCCGGGGCCGGGGTGGGTCGGTGGGGGAATGGGGAGGCGCGACGGGGGCGAGAAGGGAGGTGGGGGCCGGCGGACTGGCGGGGAAGCGGCGCGGGGCGGCCACGTGAGAGCTGGTGCTGGCGGGGTGGTGAGGGGGGTTGCCTGCGAGGTGCTGGAGGCGGAGAGCAGGCTGGGCTCCGGCATCCCCCTCACCCAGAACTCCCACCAATCAGGTCACAGGGAGCTCAGCATCCTCCGACGCCCGCACCCACCCACTCCCACATGAATGTGATGGGGACAGACAGCGGGCAGACGTGTGACTCGGCCCACGGGACCTGCAAAGCCCCCGCCCTCAGTCTGAGGCTGGGACTCAGGCGTCCAGGTCCAGGGAGGAGGAACCAGAAGCAGGCTTTGGCCCCAGTGTATGTCCCCGGGCGCTGTCTGCAGACTCACTGCAGAGCACAGGCCTTGGGGAGGGAGGCTCAGGGGCCTGGGCCCTGCCTCTCCGGACAGCCCTCTTCCACCCCCACCCAGCTGGGGATGTTGCATTAACAAACACTTAGACCCAGGACCCCTGCCTGGGAAGCGGGAGGGGACACCAGTCACCTCTGAGTCAGGGCCTCGTGCCTTCCAGGAGGCTGTCCCCAGCCTAGGGGCCTCTCTGGCACCCCCTCCCTGGCTCTAGCGCTGTGCCCCGCTTTTATTTCCCAGCTATTCCCCCAGAAAGGGTTGATTTCAGGGCAGGGAATGGGTTATCCAGGAGAATCTGCAGGTAGGCTACATCCTAGATCCCTCTAAGTTGCCACACCCAGGGGGAGGCCGGGACACTTCTGGTATTCTTTGCCTTCTCTCCCTCCCCTAAGGTGCCCCCTCCCCACCTGCTTGTGCTGGTTATGTAATTAACCCAGCTGAGGCTCTCTGCCATGCTGACAGTGTCCAGGGATGCCTGAGAAGCCCAGGGCCCTGGAGGGATTTATGGGGAGGAGGGGCTGGTACTTCCCCCAGTTGGGAGCTCACAGAAATAGAGAAGCACTTGTTGGGAAGGGACACTGCATGGGACAGGAAGGAGATGAGAGTCCTAGTCTTAGTTGACAGCTCAACTGGCTATGTGGTCTTCACATCCCTAAATCTGTGGGGGTTTTTTTGGTTTTGTTTTTACCTTCAATAAAATGGGGAGAATTGCACACACACACACACACACACACACATACACACACACACACACACACACACTACATGTACGTGAGCAACAGTGCAGTAGTGCAGAGTGACCCATCTGGGATGGCTAGGAGGTCCCATTGTGATCGATGAGTGAAGGACCCCTGTGCATAACAATGGCCACTGTTTATTGAACACCTACTCCGGCCTCACAACACCCTATGGCCTCACAACACCCTATGACGTTCCCTGCCGAAGATCACAGTTTAGGTGAGTGGCAGAGCGGAGAATCCAATGCTGGTGGACCTCACTCCAGATCCTGCCTTTGGTTTACTATGCTGTATGTGACATGCCCTGTGGATTGGGTCCTCTGAACCAGGACGGACTGGACTGAGGGACATTCTGCTGTGAGCTGTGCATATGTGGAAAGGGTATGCATCCACAGAGAAAACGTGCATATGTGCTGGAAAGCATGGCCCCATCCAAACCCAGCAAACCCATCTGCCTTGGACCCATTTAGCAGGCACTGGTGTCACCCTCCTGGGAATAGTCCCCAAACAGGAGGTCTCAGGCATGTACCAGCCTCCCTGGTCACCATCCTCAACAGAAAGAGAAGGCACCTGGCTAAGAGGTTTACTTGGATTATCTCAGGAGTAGAGGCTAACGATCCTTCTTTATAAGTGTGCAGAATGTGGCTCAGATCCACAGCCAGGAAACATCAGAGCTGGGATTTATACCCATGCTCTAAAGTCATTGAAACTGAGCAAGAAGGAGCTAACGAATCCATGTCAAGGTTCAATCCTGTAGCAGCCCTTTCCCGGGCACCTGCTGCATGCCAGGTCCTCTGAGCTCAGGGGGTTGCCAGATAATCAGACCCAGCCCTTGGCCTGTGGCCTACGCCAGCTAGAATCCCTAAACTTGGAAGCTGAAGTACTGCAACATTGTAGAAAGGAGTAGCCCGCCTTTCCCAGCTGTGTGCCTGGGCTCGTGTCTCCCTCCCTGTGGGTCTTCTCTCCAAAGTGGGAATACCTATTACCTGGGGATACTGTATCGACTAAGGATAACCACGTGGGCATGCTGACTTAGAGTAACTGCTCCACAGGTGTCACGCTCCACAGAGCCAAAGTCATCGGCCAATCCAGGGATTCTCAGCAGGGGGTGCTTGGGAAGGTGGGGGGAGCGCATTTTGGGTCATCATGGTCACTAGAGGCTGCTGCTGGCAAGTACCTCCAGGCAGCTGGGGATGTGAAATGCCCTGCTCGATAAAGAATTCTCTCTCCACAAAATGCCAGGACTGCCTCCACGGACACGCACTGGCCTGGTCTCCTGTGGACCAGGAGACCAAGGCTGCGAGGCGTTGCTGTCTTGCCCCGGGCTCAGTGGGAAGGCTGGGACTTGAAGCCAAGTCTAGTGCTCTTTCCACTCCGCTCTGCGGCCTGCCTGGGTCTGGGAGTCAGACCGGCCAAAAGTCAGGTCATAATACAAGTCAAGAAAGATTGATTCCCACTGATGGGATGGACGGCAGGGAGAATGGAGAAGGAAGGATGGGGAGGTTCTGGATAGATGGGATAGGGGCTCTGGGGAAGGGAAGGCATCCCAAGTGGCAGTAGTAACAGCTCCAGTGACATTCCCCAAGGTAGAAAAGTACAGGATATGTCCAAGGAGGAGAAGCCAGCCCCACCAAGCCCACCTCTTGTTTCCACAGTCCAGGTGGAGGCCGCAGAGGGCCCAGGGCAAGCAGGGGCAGCGATGATTGGTCCTGACGGTGGCTGAGCCCCCAGCCCCTGGAATATGCAGCCCGGGGGAGCCCCAGGCAGCGGCGAGGACGAGGTGGCGGAGCGGGGCGGGAGGCATGGTCTCCACCTACCGGGTGGCCGTGCTGGGGGCGCGAGGCGTGGGCAAGAGTGCCATCGTGCGCCAGTTCCTGTACAACGAGTTCAGCGAGGTCTGCGTGCCCACCACCGCCCGCCGCCTCTACCTGCCTGCTGTCGTCATGAACGGCCACGTGCACGACCTCCAGATCCTCGACTTCCCGCCCATCAGCGCCTTCCCTGTCAATACGCTGCAGGTAGGGGGGTGGGGGTGGGGGACAGGGTGGAGGAGAGCCTGGACCCCAACCCTCTCCTGGCTCCGGCCCTATTGCTGGCTTTGAGAACTCCGCGCTGCACCACGGGCCGCCCTACTTAGAGCTGTGCCAGGAATCCATTCATTTGTGCACTGGTTTATTCAACAAATATTTGATGAACGTCTAATGTGTACCAGGCCCTGTGGTGGGCACTGGGATAGAATGGTGCTCAAGACAGAGCAGTTTGCTCTCAAGGAACTCATAGTCTGGTGAGAAGGCAAACAGTCAGCTATTACATAGTTCCATGAGTGTCATGATTGCAGGGGATGCGGGAACTAAGACAGCCCTGAAGGGGCATCTGTCCCACGAAGGTGTGTGAGGGTGGGGGTCACAGGAGGTGATGTCTTAGCTAGGTAGGATCTGGGCAGGTAAGGGGCAGTGGAGAGAAAGGCATAGAGCGCCAGATGCTTGTTAATATTCTGGGCGCTGCCTCCCATGGCCTCAGACCCACGTCATCTGTAGAAGGGACAACAGAAGAAAAGGCTGGGACCTGGGAAAGGTGTGTTCTCAGAGACTGGAGACCCCAATCAGATCTCTTGCCCAAGGGCCTTTTCTCTTAAGTGATGCTTTGTCCCCTGACCTCAGGACTGGCCCTCGGGGCGGCCTTTCCTGCAGGGGTTGGATTCAGATGCCCCCAGTGCCCTGGCTTACAGGGTCCAGCCTGCAGGACCGGGTCCTTCTTCCTGCTCTCTACCTCTGGCTTGAGCGGGGGTCGGGTGCAGGGGGAAGCTGAGCCCTAGACATGTTGGCTCACCAAAGAAGCCCCTGACCAGAGCACAGAGTTTCTCCAGGAAGAAGTTTCTCTAGGCACGGTGGAGGCCCCGAGGGCAGGGGCCACCGCTTGGCCAGTTGTAACTGTGCAAATACAGCAATCTCTCGGGTGGAGCTGGGGGCTGGGGAAGGGCTCAGGCTCAGCACTGTGTCAGCAAGTCCGGGCAGGAGGACCTTTGCCCAACCTCGGGGACACCTGTCTCTCCCATCCTAGGTGTGGGAGCATCAGCACCAAAGACAAAAGCCTGATCCACACATCACGCCTTGGAAACAGTGAGGTCAGGGCAGTGGGTCCAAGGTCAGGTGTTCTATTTCTCCTCCAGAGGAGACTAACAGTAGCCTGAGTGGATGCTCAGATCCCGCTCTGGTCCTGTGCATTGAGCTGGGTTTATTTTTCACATTTTGTTGTGTGTTTAAATTGTAATTTCGATTTTGGAATCGGGAAGATACAATTTAAAAGCCCAAACTTTGTTAAAACAAACAAACAAAAAGTACACCCAAAGAAATCTCAGTCCCACCCCTGCTCCCTTTACCCCAGCTCTTGCCCCATTCTATAGCCATTCTCATTGGTTTTTTTATTCACACTTCCAGTTTTTCTTTACACAAATAAGAAAATGTATTCTTATTCTACTTCCCTTCTTGCATTAAAAACAAAAACAAAACTGTCTGCACCTTTTGTTTGTTTGTTTGGGTTTTTTCTTTGTTTGTTTGTTTTTTTGGCTTGACATTTTAACCTGGAGGTCTTTCCATGTCAGTATCTAGAGGTCTTCCTCATTCTTTTTTCATGGCTACACTGTATCCCATTGGAAAGATGTACTATGAAGTCCCCTCTTGTTGGACAAGTGGGTTGTTTCCAAACTTTTGCTTCAAAACAATGCCACAGTGAATAGCCTTGTAATAGTCATTTTGTACACAGGAAGGCATATCTGTGGGATCGATTTCTGGAAATGGCATTGCTAGGTCAAAGGATAAATGCAACTGGAGTTAGGAAGGTGCCAGATTCCACCCCCCCCCCTCCATTAAGGTGCATAGTTTGTGCTCCTGTGAGGGATGTTACATGAGTGCTCATTTCCCTAAAGCCATCAGAGTGTATTGTCAAACTTTTGGATTTTTGACAGTCTGATAGATGACATAGGATAATCTCAGTGTACTTTTTATTTACATCTCTGCTTATGAGTGAAGTTGAGCATCTTTTCATATGTTTGAGGGCCTTTGCCTTTCTTTTTCTGAAAACTATTAATGCCTTTGCCCATCTTTCTGTTGGATCATTGGCCTTTTTCTTCCTGATTGACCCTGAGTTTTGGACTCTACAGGGATGTCCAAGACTTCACCCCTGAAGCACAAGAAAGGGACTTTGAGCAAAGAAATGCTGAGACAGGATCCTGCATGCCCCAAAGATCAAATAGTAGAATCCCACTGGTTACTGTCTGAAAATAAGAATACATTCTTCCCCAATGCCAGATGAGATCCAGCCCAGGAGAGCGGCGTTTCTAGGGTCGTCTCAGCTGTTGCTTCTGCAGCCTCTCTCCTCCTATCAGAGAAGGAAGCTGAGGTTAGAGGGCGTGTGCAACCCACCCAAGGAAGGAGCAGCAAATGCATGGTTGGCACCCAGGTGGCTGAGGCTCCCTCAGCTCCTGTGTCCTTGGAACTGGACTCAGTTTCCATTGCTCCTTCTCTGTCTTGATACAGCTCCAAGATGGTCTTTTACCATCTGGAATGCTGCATGGAGCTAGCTGGAAGGCAAGCTGAGCTTTCTTACTCCCTCCCTTCAATCAGGGGTGAAGGGGCAACCCAGCCAATCGGGAGCCTTCTTCCTCTCCCTTTTAGGAGCCCCCAGAGAGAAGTGGGTGGGAGGCAGCCTGGAGGCCCCCCTGAGGAGGTAGCATGTTGGGAGAGAGGTGGGGCTGTCTCCCTCGAAGGCTGGCAGCTGTTCCCTCTCCCCAGCAGAGAGCTGGAAGAATGTGGGAGCCTCTCTGCCTATTTCCCCATCCCTCCCACTTCCTGCTGATCTCCGCTCCTTGCATGGGATGGAGGAGGAACAGCGTACACTCTGGGGTCCCAAGCTCCCAGAGGTCCTGTGTCCAGTGGAATACAGTCTTTCCTGGCCTGAGAAACCAGTTCATGGTTTCCTATGATTTTAGATTTGTCCTCAGCATCTTCCCCCTGCACCAAAGTTAAAACTCAGCGCAAAGAAAAGATGCCACATCATCTCCCTGGAGAAATCCACTGCAGCCGCTTCTAAGCCTTTGAATCGGGAAGTGCTTCTCTGGAGTCAGACTTAACTCTCCACCACTGTCGCCCAAGTCTTTTCCCTTTTAATCCTTCTCTGCAGTGTAGAACCAGCTGTAGTCCTCCATGCCTGATCCCTACCCCAATTCAGCTCATAAGCTGGCACAGGAGATATGCCTGCCTCTCCCTCTCGTCTTTTGCCGGGGCTCTAGTTCCTAGAGAAAACCCTAGTTCCCCTTGTCCTGGGAGGCCTCTGCCTCCCCAGACTTCAGGGAGGCCCTTCTTTCCACACTCCGGCTGCTTTCTGCTGCTGCCCTTGCAATTCTCATCTGCTGGCAGGTTAATTAGCTAACTCATCTCTTAAGCAATCTTCTCTTTCGTGCACTCAGGCTTGCCTGGGGCCTGTTCCGCTTGAGCCGCGGGCCCTTCCCAGAGAATTTGCCACGGGCATTCAGGAAGTTCCATCTCCCTGGAGCTGCCCTGGGGCCCTGCTCTACATCAGCCCCCATTAGGCATCCAGTCTCAACCTTTTTCTCCTCAGGCCTCCTTCTTCTCAACTTTGAGGGCAGAGTGAAGCAAACAGAAGGGGCACATCAGGTAGCAATCTAAGGGCTGCGTTACAGGCAGGAATTGGGTTGATTCCAGCACGGACCAGGTGGGATTCAGGACCGTGGAGAGTTCACCAGCCTAGGTAGTGGAATTAAAGAGCCTAGGAGGAGGAGGTATGTAAAAACGAGGAAGGCTGGACTCTGGTCCTCTCTGGAGCTCACAGCAGAAGTGGGGACCTGGGAATGGAAACAGCTCTGACCAAGGTATAATTGAACTGTTCTTAGAACACAGAGGATGAAGGGAATAGTCCCCTGCTTGCGGGAAGGCTTCTTAGAGGAGGAAGAGGCATCTGAGCTGAGGCCTGGGAAGATAGAGAGGATTTCAACAGGTCCAACAACTAGCTCAGGGCTGGGCTCGTAGAGGCGCTTAATAAATGTAATCGAACAAAGGACTGGATGGATGGATTGGGGGACAAAATGGGACAAGGCAGATCTCAGCTCCAGGAGTGCACAGGACAGACAGCGGCCCTGCCCCATCCTGGCTTGGAGGTGGGGAAGCCACACCTGAGCTCTGCCGTTGTGCCCCGGGCCTGGCCTCCTGGGGATCGGTGAGTGTGCAAGGCTTAGGGTGCAGTGGCAGGTGAGAGTGCTGTGTATGGCGGGAGGTGGCTGGGGGCAAGGGGAGCCCTTATGGCTGCTCTGACCTTGGTGCTGGCTGGGGGTGTTGCAGGAGTGGGCAGACGCCTGCTGCAGGGGACTCCGGAGCGTCCACGCCTACATCCTGGTCTACGACATCTGCTGCTTTGACAGCTTTGAGTACGTCAAGACCATCCGCCAGCAGATCCTAGAGACGAGGTGAGGGGCCAGGATACACTCCACTGCCACTTCAGTGGGTGCCCCTATGCTGGCCACTTCCTGTGAAAAGGGTGCAGTGGGAGGGAAACAGATCACGTGCCTCTGGTTCCCACACATACTCAAACACACACTCACGACATTTTGCCGTCCCCGTTTCTGTTAACTCATTTTGGGACCCTTACCATGGGGTGGCTAGTCTAGTGCAGTAAAGAGCAGAGGCTAGGGGAAGGAGACTTCCAGGGCGCCTCAGCCGCATGACTTTAAGCCAGGCTCAGGTTCCTCATCTGTACAATGGGGAGAACATTAACACCCACCTTTTGCATCAGTTGCGTCAGTTACAGCGCTGCGCCTGGAACAGATGGATGGTAGTAGTAGTATTGACCAGGCACAGCCCGCCCTTCTTGAAGTCCGGGGCCCGGGGTGGGGAGGTTGTGAGACTAGACTGTGGGGTTCTGAGATTCCCACCTCGCCCAGCAGGGTGATCGGCACCTCGGAGACGCCCATCATCATCGTGGGCAACAAGAGGGACCTGCAGCGCGGACGCGTGATCCCGCGCTGGAACGTGTCACACCTGGTGCGCAAGACCTGGAAGTGCGGCTACGTGGAGTGCTCGGCCAAGTACAACTGGCACATCCTGCTGCTCTTCAGCGAGCTGCTCAAGAGCGTCGGCTGCGCCCGCTGCAAGCACGTGCACGCCGCCCTGCGCTTCCAGGGCGCGCTGCGCCGCAACCGCTGCGCCATCATGTGACGCCGCGCCCCACGGGCCGCAGCCCCGGCGGGCCCGGGCGGGGAGGGGCAGGAAGAGAACTCCTGGGCCGCCCCCGCAGCCACGCTCTCCCCGGGAGAGGCGGAGGGCGAGAGGGAGCTTCTCCTTAGCTGCCCCGTTCTCCCGCCTCTCCCGCGTCTGTCTTCCTGGGACGGCCGCCTTTAGTGCTGTAGTTCGTGCAGAGCCCGGCCGGGCCCCTAGGAGCGCTGCCGCCCCTGGGGGTTGGGGGTGAGCGCGTGAACCGGAGGGCGGGGGTGGAGAGGTGCATTCTTGACCGGGCCCGCAACCGTCACCTCCAGAAAGTGTCTGTCATTGTTCCGCGTCTTCTTCTCCCGTGTCTGTCTGTCTGCCCAAGCGTCAGTTGGTCCTCAGCTGTCTTACCCACCCTCGCCACCTCCAGCTTCGTTCACAGGGCTCTCATTTTATCCACCCCCTGTCGCAGGTCCCGGCAGCACCTCTTCGTGAGGCCAGCCTTCTGACCGTCAGCACCACCGGCACGGGGCGGGGCGATGCGGGTGGCCCAGGGACCACAACCGGGGTCCGAGGGTTGAAGTCCTGGATCAGTCAGGGGGAGAAGGCAGAGCTCCCCCCGCTTCCAGGGAGACCTCCCTGCCCAACAGCCCCAATAGACGCACCAAGCTACCTTCCAGCCTTAACTCGATGGTCCGTCCCTGCCGGGTGCCCCTCTCCCACTTCCTGACCCTAAAGTCAGATCACCCTCTGGGTTCAACATTTTTTTCTTGACCGAGTGTGGAGAGGGAATGCCCACAAATGATAGATTTATTTCCATGATGCCAGCTTCCAGTGGTCTGCCAGACTGGAGGATGTTTGGGGGGGAGGGGGGAGTGTCTGGTGGTGGGCGGGGTGTGGGAGGGAGACAGTCAGGTCGTGCCAGGGAAGACTCTTTCTCCCCATCTGACCCCAAGCTGACTGCCCCAGACCTTGCCCGCCTTGAATCTCAGATTACCCCGATTAATCTGGGGAGGGGCGAGCCGGGAAAAGAATTATGGGAACCCCTATGCTTGGGGGAGATATACCGGCATCCCCACCCCTGGATGGAGGCCCTCAGGATCTGACGCCCCCTCGTCCCGACACCAGTTGGCCCCATGCCTTGACTCACTCCGCCCCATTTTCTCCGGCTGCCTGGCCAGTTTCTACCTCTTGTCACCGGAGCTGATCACTGTCAGTTTTGTACCGATTTAGAAATAACAAAAGTAATGAAGATACTAGGAGTGACCTGCGGGATTACTGGGGGATTTGGAGGGCGGGAGAAATGGTGCGAGTCCCCGGCCGCCTAGCCAAGTTCTCCCTGAGGCTGAGCCCTCAGCCCTTCTCTGGTGGGAGGATAGCGAGGTCCCTTGTTAGAAGAGAGACGGAGAGAACAGCCTAGCCTCGATGTAGCCAAGCTGTGGCGTATAGACCAGGAAACCAGGTAGCTCGGGGTGGTGATGGAGAGGAGTCTGGGGGAGGCGTCATGGGTGGCAAACTTCTCATCCAGATCCAGCGTGAGAGGGAAGCTTCGATGCTCTCTTCTGCTTCCCCAGGTGATTCCCACTCCGCTCACTGGGGGTGACGCAGCCCGACAGTGACTGCCCTGACCTTGGGCAGTCCAGTATTTTGGGGTTCTGGTCCCTGCTGTGCTGCATGACTTTGAGCAAGTGACCTGCCCTCTCTGAGCCTCCCTCTGAAGCAGAGGAGGTGGCTCCCCTCCCCCCCACACCTTGGAGTGGCTGGGAGGGTAAGGAAGAGTGGCTGCCCCCCTTTATCCCCTGCATCCCTGCCCCCTGACTCACCAGGGGGATGGGGTGAGTGGTGACAGCGTCTCACCTGCCCCATCACTGTCACCCCCAGCTCTGAGGCACCTGAGGTGAGAGTGAGGGACCCAGGCCTCTGGCTGCCCCCTGTGGGAGCCGTTGGAATGTATTGCCTGGCTGGCCCCCTTCACCCACCCTCTCACCCCCGCTTCACCCCAGATCTTTGATTTTGATTCCTTCCGCCCCCGTTCTGAGTGTCTGTCCTTCACCCTGCCCTCCCTTCCCCAGGGTTTCCCACCACAGGGTCTGGAAGTGTGTGTGACGCCCACTGCGCTGTGATCAGAAGTCAGATTAAAAATCAGGGAGTGTTTTCCCTCGTTTCTGTACCAAGGTGTTGGCTCAGTTCCTGCCGTGGGAAGGAAGGGACTCCCTGCAGGGTTTCTGCCTGCTGAGCTCTGGAGGGACAGACGGTCTGGGCGATGAGGTGGCCTGAGTCCTAAAGCCCAGGCCCACCAGGAGAATGAAGGGAAAGGGGGAGAGCTGGGGACTCATCTCCTCTCCACCTACCCCGCCAGGTGATCAAAACCATTCAGAAGAGAAGCATAACATCTCCCTCTGCCACTTTCTTGGGAAGACTTTCAGACGTGGACTCAATCCCAGGTTCTGCCTTTGTGTCTTCCTCCCACTCATGGCCGAGGCTCTGCGTCCACCCCGGCCCACACCCATCGTAACTCCAGGCGTGTCGATGTTAAGGGATGCTCTCAGCCATCCCTCTTGACTCAGTGATCTCAGTTCCCAGCCCCCCAGAGCAAAGTTTTGAAGTCCTGCAGGAGCCTGTGTGGGGCGACCTTGTCCCTGTCGTGATGCTCATGCAGCAGCCTCTTCCAGGAGAGAAGGGCTGTCTGGCAAGGTTGGCTGGGGCTGCAGAGGGGAAACCTCTCTCGCCCCAGCTCCCTCCCCCTCTTCCCCTCCAGCGGGGGAAATGCTGCCACACCTTCCTGCACCGTGGTAGAGTGAAGGACTCAAGAGCTGGGGGCTCAGGGACAGACCCACTCACGTTTAATAACTTATAAGAGCTGTGGAAATGGGCATGGCCGGAGGACAGAGCACAGGAATTTGGGGAGCTGTTCTGGGAGACAGTAGCCCTACCACCCTGGAATTGGACTGGGACTCATGGGTTGCCCTCCTGCTCAACCGACCAGATGGAGTCTCTGTTTGTCTTCTAAACTCTCCTGGCCAAGGCCCTGTATTGAGGTGAGGGACCTTCCTTTCTGTTCCTGCAGTTGGGAGTGCAACGAATACACGGGCATCTTTTCACTTCCCTCCTCCCCTATACCCACAGGCTCGGGGAGGAGAAGCGCCTTCTCACACCCAAGACTCCTCCTCAGGTGAGGCGGGGGCTTGATCAAGCTGCTGAGGCCCCTGACCCTCCAAAGGCGGGGAGCTGCTCTCCAGTGGTGCAGCTGGCCCTTTCCTCTCCTCTCCCTCCTCCTTCTCCCCCGCCGAGGCTCCATCCCCCAGGGCTGCCTTCCCTCCATTGCTGCCCAGCACTGCTCTCACCAGCCTGCCCCTGGGGGGTGCCTTGGCTGGACCCAGGTGGAGGTAGGTCAACGGCTTGGGGATTCGTGAAGGCTGCTTCTCAGGCCTGTGGTCTCTCCGGGGCCGAATCCTGTGCCTGAGCTTCAGCTTGTAGATGGATGGGACTCTCCGGGGCTTCCGGAGTGTTCTCTTGCCCTTGCCTGGACATGCCTTGGCTTTATCAGAACTGGGGGCGGAGGGCGAAGGTGTGGAGGACTCTGGGGTGGCAGACACAGCAGGGGCTGAGCAGTCCTGCCCCCTTTGAGCTGGGACCTTGGTTGTCCTGGCACCCTTGGCACTTGGGCTTGCTTTTGTCCTCAGCCCACTCTCTTCGGCTCCCAGTTTCCCTTTTGGGCTTCCTGGGCCTGCACTTACAGCCGGCTTAGGGCAGCCTGTAGGGGCTGCCTTCCAGGCTCCCAGGTCCACCTTAAGGAGGGGTGGGGGGCCCTGAGCCAGCTCTTGGATGACTTTGTCATAAGGACCCCCAGGCTCAGGCCACCGCCCACCCAGACTGGGCACGTAGACTCCACTGCGAGGAACGACTCCAGACGCTGCGCCCTGGGGGCAGACAGCGGCCACCTCTAGCAGCTTCATGCTGGCCAAAAGCTGCTCCCCAAGGCTGTGGTGGATGGCTTGCTCCTTGATCCCACCCGAGGGCAGGGGAGTGTACCTCCCCTCCTGGTGCTGTGGGCCCAGGCCCCAGGGCTCTCCGGCCTCTGCTGTCACCTGGACATCCAGCTTCTGGTCCTCTTGCCTCTCTTCCACAGAGCAGTCCCCATGTCTGGACCCAGACAGGTCCCCAGTGACGGCCCTTAATGGAATGGGCCCTCTCCCCAGTTCTGTCCTGGGACCTCCACTTGCAGTCCCTGGAAAGCTTCTTCCCAGAGTCGGGGGGCAAGCTGGGGGCAACCGGACCAGGATCTTGATGGGTCCTTTAACAGGGGATGGAGAATGGACAGATACTGTCTCCCTAAGCTGGGAGGAGGCACCCTCGGCCTCATCCCCGGGTGGTGGCCTGGGGCCCACAGACTTGGCTGGGCTGGAGGAACAAGGCAGGGGAGATGCTCCTCCTGCTGGTGTCTCTGTGGTAGTGGCCTCAGGGGCTTGGAGTCCCTGGGGGATGGGGGTCCTGGCACGAGTTCCCCAGCTGTCTGTCTCCTCATGAACCCAAGATGTGGGAGTCCTTCTTCTGGGGAGTTCAGGGGGGTATCTGTCCTCCCTCTTCCCTGAGGAGGTGCACTGTGTGCCTCGGCCCCTGGGAGTAGGTGAGGATTGGGGGCTCGGTGGGCTGTCCCCATCTGGCAGCTGCCTCCAAGACGGAGCGAGTGACTTCTCCTGGCACCTGAAAGGGAGAATCATAGGTTATCGGCAGGGTTATCTGATCCAGTCCCCTGGCTCCCAGTCCCCTGGCTCTGCGAAGGGATGGCCTTTCCCCAGCCAGAACTCCCAGGGGGTCAGACTTCATGTTGAATGAAGCAGACGCTCCCTCTCCCCCGTGCCTGCCAGAGACTCTTCCTTACAGCAGATACTGTTTAAGTCTGTCCTCCCCCATTCCCTGTGTAGCAGATAGAAAGCAGCCTGGTCTGGACTCCAGGTTGCTTCGGATCCCACAACTACAGGTCACCAGTCTTGGGTGGGGAGGGTCTTAGTTTCTGCTCTACCATGAAATGGCAGAGGGACCGTGGGTAAGTCTGTTCCCTTTATGGGCCTCAGCCTTCTCATCTGTGAAATGGGAGGGTGTATGAAGTTAACTAGATGATCCTAAATGTACTGGGTGTTTTTTGGTTCTGAACACCTGAGGTCTTGCTGGGATAGGGGCACTGCTGGGAGACCTGCTCCCCTTATCTTGGGGTGGGGTGGCCTCTGAGAATGTAGACTCCAAAGCAGGAAGAGGCCCTGCCCTGTCCCTCCCCAGTACCTCGGGAATGGTGCTGTCTCTCTGAGGATCCCTGCCCCTGCTCTCCGTTCACGGTGGGGTGTAGGGGAGGAGGCGGCAGGGGGCCTCTGCTTTCGACCTGAAGAGGTGTATGTCTTCCAGTCCACGGAGGGCAGGGGGCTCTGGGAGCGGCTGATGGTCATTGTAGTCTGGGGCTGTGAGGGCCCATCGTCCACCCTCACTTCATGCTGCACCAGTGGGACAGGGGGCTTCAGGAAGCTGCCCGTCTTGTGTGCTACCAACACAGCCCCCCAGAGACAGGAGAGGAGGAAAGGGTTAAACTCCTGCTGATGGGGTCCACCGTTCCCTCCCCCAGCTGTCCCACACCCTGAATCCCGCATTAGAGACAGTGGGACCTACTGTGACAGTGACAGCACCAGAATTTCCTCAAGGGAGGGGTTTAGGGGATGAAATCTGGTCAGAGGGCCTGGCTGGGGGACTTGTTTAAAGCTGCAAGTCCACATCTTTAACTTAGATTGCATGCTTATTTGGGGTAGCTTGAGGTGCTGATGGACATTACGGGAAGACTAAAGACCCTTCCAAATCATGCTTGGTGCCTCCATCAGAGCCAGACTTAAGCCCTGCCCACATGCCCTCATGACCAAATGCTGATTCTCTGTGTATTTGGCGCCACCTTGTGGCTCAAGTTGGTACTGCACCGTGGCTGGCCCGCTTTCCGCCTAGAACTGAGAGGCCACCCACACCTGTACCTTCTACAGTATCTTCCTTCCTCCATCCCCTGCACACCTCTTGCCCCTGGAGATCAGGCCTACCTCCCGCGTCTGCTTCCGGCCTCCCGACCTGGAGTCATAGGGAAGGGACTCTCAGGGGACTTACAGAGGGATGTGCACCGGCAGGGGTCATGTTTGTCCAGATAGTGACCGAGTGTGTCCCAGCCGCCCCCCACACGCACCATCACGTGGTTCCGGAGGATCTGCAGGGGGCAAGGGTGAGGTGGAGGGCAAGGTGAGGGAGTCCCCTCTCCATAGACCAGCCTGCAGGCCTTCAGCCCTTGCTCCCATCCACGTACACATGCACACGTGTAGTTGGGAGCGTGCCTATGTTGCAGCCTGAGTCCCCTCCAGGACTGGCATCAGATAGCACATGCTGTCAAGGGTGGAGGCCAAGCTGACAAACAGCAAGTTGCCCCACGGCGAGACCAGGGATCTCCCAAGCACTACCTCCCGACTCCCTCCTCTCCCTTTCCTGGGAAGCGGTTGACGCCTGTGCACGTTTGTATCAGAAACGGGGGGGCGCTGGCTTTGCTCTCGTGGTGTGTGTATTAAAGGACCCGCAGGAGTCCTGGCCCGACTCCACTCCAGGTCACGTAGCCTCTCCAGGCGTCCACTTCCTTAGTGGAAACGGGGCGCCACAATCCATCCTCACAGAGCTCTTGGCTCAGGCTCTGGGTGAGGGCCCAGGGAGCTGGCTCTGCCTCCAGGTGTGGCCCGACTCAAGGAGAAGAAGGCTTGGCTGTGCCCCTGAGCCGCTGGCCACACCCCCAGGTGCAGACTGTTTCTGGCCGGGTGGCCAGGCATGGGGCGGGGTGGAGGGGGTGGGGAGTGGGGAGTAGTGGGAGGCACAGTTCAGACTTGTACTGCCACTCAGAAGGCACCAAGCTGGGCATGTGAGCCGGGGTCTCAGGCTCCTTGCTGTGACCAAGCCTGTGGGTGGAAAAGTGGGAGTACGCTTCATCCTCACTTCTGGCTGGGGAGACCCCCTTCTGAACTAAGGTGGAGGCAGATGGGCGGGGTTCTGGTTCTGGCTGCCTTCATGGACGGAGGGGACATGTTTGCCAACTTTGTCAGGAATCTTCTAGAATTCTCCAAGGGAGAGAAGGAAAGCCCCAAGGCCTGATAACTGGGGATGAATGGTGATTTCCTGTCCTTGCCTTCAGGCCTGGGCAAAGTCCCACGGAAGGAAACCTGATTCTGCCGACCCCAGAGAGGGCCCTCCACCCCCGACCAGGGGCTTACCCGGATGAAGATGAGGGTGTTGGAGTCTCCCACGCGGTACTTCCCCTCGGACACCTTGACCATGGAGAACTGAACCGGGCACGTGCAGCGGCTCACCAGGCTCTGAACCTGCGGGCAGTGGGCAATGGGTTCAGCCCTCCCCTCTGCCCAGGTAGCCAAGCTCCCCCTGCACGCTGGGTCAAGCCCAATGGGCGGCCTGCCTGCCCCCCAGACCCAAGGCTTCTGCCAAGTCAGGGCTGGGGGCTGAGAAGCAAGTAGAGAAGGCTTTTAATGGCTCAAAGAGAACAAGACCTTGAGTGGTCACCTACGGCCCAGCACCCTCGTGAGTCAGCTAACAGAGGCCGTGGAGTGTGATGGTTAAGGTGGACCTTGGAACCTGACAGGTTTGGGTGGGAATCCTGCCTCCACCGCACTATAGGCCTTGGGCAAGGTAAGAAACCTCCCTGAGCTCGATTCCTTGGTGGTAGAAGTGATTCCTAGTCACAGTCAGTGCTAACTCCCAGGACAGGACCCTCTGTGCCAGACACTGGCTGAGCGCTTCACGTGCGCTGGCTCATCTAACAGCCACCGCGGTCGTGGAAGGTAGGCACGGTTACATCCCCACAGTACAGATAAGGGAGCTGAGGCACAGAGAGGGCAAATAATTTGCCCAGTCACACGGCTGCAAAGCAGTGGAACTAAGACTTAAACCAAGCAGTCAGAAAAGGTTTGCGTTCTTAACAACCGTCCCACGGGGTTTAAACGAGAGAGGCGTAGGGTGCTGGATTCATAAAGAAAACGATGAGCATCGAGGCTCCAAGTGGACACGACTTACTTAACCACGCGGTGAGAGAGTGTCGAGGAGGGGACTGGGGCTGAAGAAGGGGGTGGCTCAGAGGGGCCGGATACGGAGGGGGAGAGGGAGGCGGGGCGAAGGAAGGCGGGGCCGAGGGCGTGTCCGGAGCCCTCACCAATTGGTCCAGGTTGCGGAAGTGGCAGGGCGGGCGCGTGGGGGGCTCGGGCGGCGGCGGGGAGTCGGGCGGGGGCAGGGCCAGCTCCAGCCGCAGTTCCTGGTCGATCTCCTCCTCCAGCCGCACCAGGCTGGGCGCCGCGACGCCGAAGCGCCGGGCCCGGCGGCCCAGCTCCAGCAGGCACAGCACCACGTTCTTCACGTTCTTGCGCAGCACCAGGTCATCCGTCTCGAACATCAGCACCTCTGGCCGGGGCGGGAGAGGGGAGAGGAGGGTAGGCAGCCTGAGATCCCTGCTGACCTGCCCGGAGCAAGCAAGCGGAACAGGTGGGATAGCCCTGGGGCCATCCTGGACCAGGGCGCGGACGCAGGCATGGGGGATGGGGGTTTGCGTCTCAGGTTCTTGGCGGCAAGCCAGCCCCTAGGAGGGTCTGGACAGAATTGCTCAGGTACTGAGTGCAAGACGAGGTGGCTGCCTTATGGCGGGGCGGGGTGGGGGGGAGAAGAGGGGACACAGCCAAGCGAAGGAGCCTAACTCCACCAGCCCTTCTCCCCGCTCTGTTTGCCAGGATGGGTCCAGGAGCAAGAAGCTTCCCATCCGCGCCTCTCACCTCCAGTAACCACCAGGCACCCCAGACTCAACTCCCAGCCCACACATAGCCAGGCTGGGGTGAGTACAGGCTCTGGAGCCTGACTGCCAGCTTTGGAACCCTGACGCTCCCACCCACCGTATGTATGACCTTGGGCTAGTCCCAGCTTCAGTCTCCTCTTCTGTAAAACGGGAAAGTAGTCTGTTTCATGGGGTTGTTGTAGGGATAGTTATGTGTTTGCAGGCAATGTCTGGCACATGGTAAGTGCCCGATAAAACACTGGCCTTTATCAACCCTCCAGTCCTGTTCCGTATTGTGTTGCCACCGACTGGCCGGTAGGCCAGGCCTGACCCCCCTCCCTCTGCCACACCCCCACTGCCTTTGGTCTGAAGGATGGTGCGGCATCCAGCTTCATCCCCGCTGCTGGGTCCAAGGCCAAGGAGGTGAGGGAGCCTGATATCAGTCCTAGAGTCTTGGAAGCCCCAAACACGGCTGGCCCCTCCCTAACATCCACTTGCCTCCTCCCCTGTCCCCTCCCCACCCCACTGTAGCCCAAACACACACCTTCTTTGTGCCCCCCTGCCTAGAACTCCCTGTCCACCAAACTTCTTTTTATTCTCCAAGACTCAGCTCAAATCTCCATCCACTATATGGTCTTTCCAGGCCCATCAGGTGGCTGTTTCCGCCTCTGTCTCCCCAGCACAGATGCCTCTACTTGAGCTTCTACCACGTTGGGCTATAATTTATGCATCTTCTCAGCTGTCTCTCTTCCTGGGCCACAAACTTCTTGGCACTGGTTCTCAGCCCTCTTAGCGCTCGGTGCCCAGCACGACGCGCTACCCAAAGGAGATAGGTGCTCGAATCATCCAATCAACACATTTATTTATTGGGGATTTCCTATGAGATTGGGAAACGGAGGCATGAAAAGGAATGAGCTGGCCCAAGGCAAATCTGGAAGGAGGACCGTGGCTCCTGACCCCTGATGCAGCCTGAGCCTCAGAGAGGAGATTGACGCCTGACAAGATAAGGGTCTGGGGAGGGGGGGGCCAGGGTGCTTACCTTGGATACCCATCTCCTTGCGGCACCATTGGATGAAGTTGGAGATGTTGTCCCGGGCCTGGAAGGTGCCTGGCTGGGCGGCCCCATTGCAGGAAACCCCGGCCCGGGGCAGGGGAATGCTTTGGGCTCGGGCAGGTGCCTCAGCCAGGAAGGCCAGGGCGGCCTCAGTGACGGCGTTGGCATGCTGGCACAGCACCAGGCCTGTCTCCAGTGCCTGCAGGAAGTTAGCTGCGTCGATGTCCAGCCCGTAGAGATCCCGAAGCCACTCGGCCAGGTCCTCCTTCATGGCTTCCAGGTACTGCTCGCTGGACTTAAAGGGCCGGATGCTGCTCACCGGAGGCCTCGGGGTCCCAGGCCTCCTCCTGCCAACCCCAGGCTGGGACATGGCTGGACCACCAGCCGGGGAAGGGGCAGTTGCCTCCTCTCTCCCACAGCTGTGTCTTCACTCCTACCACCTGCTGGGTCTTGGCTGGTTCTCCCTGACTCAGGGGTTCCCCTTGTCCTCTGAGAGCCCAGGACGGCTCTGCTACTTGCCGCTGGCTTCAGCCACTGTCACTGCCGCCACTGGGCTGGGCCAGGCCTGCCCCCTCCCCCTCCCCATTCCTCAGTCCCTGCCAGAACTTTCCCACTTGGTAGCCCTGCAGCGACCTCACACCCCAGCTGCCCAGTCCGCTCAGAGGTCGCCACCTCCCAGGACAGATGGAGGTGAGGACACTCCTTTCTCCCCCCAGGGCTGGACAGGCTGTGCTAGCTGCATCCCACCCACCACCGGCCAGCCTGGAGTCTGGCTGTCGGCCTCTCCACTCTGCTTTCCTCTCCTTGGAGACAGTGACTGCTACAAACACTCCTTGTTAACCCTTCCTGGCATTGCCCGCCCTGGAGCCTGGGGAGCAGAGGAAGGCTGGGGCTGGCTTCTCTCACTTGGTTGACACTGGTGGGGGCTTTTGGGAAATGAGGGCGAGAAGCAGGGCCAGGGGATGCCACGCCCCTTGGTGTTTAGTGAGCACCGTAGGATAGGGATGAAATGGATGCAGCGACAGAGTCCATACACATGAGTTTGGCCTTGGACCCTTTCCTGAAGCCCTCTGTGGCCTTCATATATTGCCTAGCCTCTCTGTGCCTTAGTTGCCTCAATTATAAAATGGGAATAATAATACCTACCTCTCCAGGGTGTTGTGAAGAATAGAGGAATCGCGAATGTGGGAAGTATCCGACTATTAAGACTGGGGGGGTCCCAGCTCTCACTGATTCTCCCAGCAGCCTTGTTTGTGCACCGCGCTCCCTAATTTCTCTGGAGAACCCCTCCCACTCTACCCACGTGCTTCCTCCAGAGTGGGCTGTCAATCATAGTACCTCACCCCATGGCCACAGCAATGCATTCATTCAACAAATATTTCCTGAGTACCTACTGTGTGCCACGCACTATTATAGCCCTGAGGGTGTAGCTATAAATGAAGTCCCTGACCTCATGGAGGCTGCTTATATGTTGGTGGGTGTTGGATGACAGATAACAAACTTACAAGTCTATAGTAAGTCAGATGGTGATAAATACCAGGGAGAAAACTAAAGGATTAAAGGAGAAGGGGGGAGGTATTTTCTATAAGGGGGTCAGGAAAGGCCTCACTGATATGGTGATGATTGAGCAGGGACCTAAGAGAAGTGAGGAAGCATATCTTCGGGAAGGGTACTCGGGCAGAGGGAACAGCCAGTGCAAAAGCTCCAGGCAGGGGAATTTCCCAGAGGTCCAGTGGTTAGGACTCAGCGCTTTCACTGCCGTGGCCTGGGTTCAGTCCCTGGTTGGGGAAATAAAATCTCACAAGCCATGTGGCTCAGCCAAAAAAATAAAAAAAACTCTAGGCAGGGGGATGGTTAGCATATCCCAGGAATAGCAATGACAGGTAGACTCTGAGGAAGAGAGGAAATGGGGTCTCAGATTATGCAGGGCTTTTCTTTACCTTTTGGAAGGTAATTTTCTTTCAATTTCTTTCTTTCTTTCGTTCTTTCTTTCTGTCTATCTCTCTCCCCCTCTCTCTCTCTCTTTCTTTCTCTCTCTCTCTCCTGCCCTTCCTTCCTTCCTTCCTTCCTTCCTCCCTCCCTCCCTTCCACTGCATCGGGTCTTAGTTGCAGCATGTGGGGTCTTCGTTGTGGCATGAGAACTCTTAGTTGCGGCATGCATGTGGGATCTAGTTCCCTGACCTGAGCTAGAACCCGGGACCTCTGCATTGGGAGCACAGAGTCTTAACCACTGGACCACCAGGGAAGTCCCTCAATTACCTTTTAAAGGCATCAAGATGGTGATTGTTGTACCCATTTTATGGATGAGGAAACAAGAAAACTGAAGCTGGCAGGAGGCCTGAGTTCCTCAGTGTAATGAACCTCTCCATAGGGTTGCTTGAGTGTCCTGAAGACATGGCACCTGGCTTTCTCTAGAGTGAGAGAGCAAGACAGAAGCCACAGGGTCTTTTATTACCTAGCCTTGAAAGTCACACTCTGTCATTTCCACAATATCCTATCAATTACCCAGGTTGGCCTTATTTCATTTGGGAAGGGTCTACATAAGAGTGTGAATACCAGGAGACAAGGGTCATTGGGAGCCATTCTAGAGACTGGTTACCCCAATACAGAGGAGCTATTTCTTTTCCATTCTTGCTAATAAAATCCTATTTTCAGGTATTAGGTAGGGCTTTCTTGAAATTAGGGAAGATGAGCCCAGCCCCAGAGAGAGAACCTGACTTCCAATTGTCAAGTCTTCCAGCCATTCTGTGAGCTCTGTTTTTTTTCTTTAAATTAGCCAGAGTAAACTTTTGAATTTTGCAATCAGGAACCAAGGTGGTTGGGACTTCCCTGGTGGTGCAGTATTTAAGAATCTGCCTGCCAATGCAGGGGACACGGGTTTGAGCCCTGGCCCAGGACGATCCCACATGCCGCAGAGCAACTAAGCCCGTGTGCCACAGTTGCTGAGCCTGCACCCTAGAGCCCACAATCCACAACTACTGAGCCCACATGCCACAACTACTGACGCCCGCACGCCTAGAGCCCATGCTCCACAACAAGAGAAGCCACCGCAATGAGAAGCCCACGCACCGCAATGAAGAGTAACCCCCGCTCGCTGCAACTACAGAAAGCCCGTGCTCAGCAACGAAGACCCAACGCAGCCAAAATAATTAATTAATTAATTTAAAAAAATAAGTAGGAGCCTGAACCAAGATGGCGGAGTAGAAGGACGTGCTCTCACTCCCTCTTGTGAGAACACCAGAATCACAACTAGCTGCTGAACAATCGTTGACAGGAAGACACTGGAACTCACCAAAAGAGATACCCCACATCCAAAGACAAAGGAGAAGCCACAATGAGACGGTAGGAGGGGCACAATCACAGTAAAATCAAATCCCATAACTGCTGGGTGGGTGACTCACAAACTGGAGAACACTTATACCACATTAGTCCACCCACTGGAGTGAAGGTTCTGAGCCCCACGTCAGGCTTCCGAACCTGAGGGTCCGGCAACAGGAGGAGGAATTCCTAGAGAATCAGACTTTGAAGGCTAGTGGGATTTGAATGCAGGACCTGGACAGGACTGGGGGAAATAGAGACTCCACTCTTGGAGGGCACACACAAAGTAGTGTGCGCATCGGGACCCAAGGGAAGGAGCAGTGACCCCAGGGGAGACTGAACTAGACCTACCTGCTAGTGTTGGAGGGTCTCCTGCAGAGGTGGTGGGTGGCTGTGGCTCACCATGAGGACAAGGACACTGGCAGCAGAAGTTCTGGGAAGTACTCCTTAGCATGAGCCCTCACAGAGTCTGCCATTAGCCCCACCAAAGAGCCCAGGTAGGCTCCAGTGTTGGGTCGCCTCAGGCCAAACAACCAACAGGGAGGGAACCCAGCCCCACCCATTAGCAGTCAAGCGAATTAAAGTTCTACTGAGCTCTGCCCACCAGAGCAACAGCCAGCTCTACCCACCACCAGTCCCTCCCATCAGGAAACTTGCACAAGCCTCTTAGATAGCCTCATCCACCAGAGGGCAGATAGCAGAAGCAAGAAGAACTACAGTCCTGCAGCCCGTGGAACAAAAACCGCATTCACAGAAAGATAGACAAGATGAAAAGGCAGAGGGCTATGAACCAGATGAAGGAACAAGATAAAACCCCAGAAAAACAACTAAATGAAGTGGAGATAGGCAACCTTCCAGAAAAAGAATTCAGAATAATGATAGTGAAGATGATCCAGGACCTCGAAAAAGAATGGAGGCAAAGGTCGAGAAGATGCAAGAAATGTTTAACAAAGACCTAGAAAAATTAAAGAACAAACAAACAGAGATGAACAATACAATAACTGATATGAAAACTACACTAGAAGGAATCAATAGCAGAATAACTGAGGCAGAAGAACGGATAAGTGACCAGGAAGACAGAATGGTGGAGTTCACTGCTGCTGAACAGAATAAAGAAGGAAAAGAAATGAAGACAGCCTAAAAGACCTCTGGGACAACATTAAACACAACAACACTCGAATTACACGCGTCCCAGAAGGAGAAGAGAGAGAGAAAGCACCGAGAAAATATCTGAAGAGATTATAGTCGAAAACTTCCCTAACATGGGAAAGGAAATAGCCACCCAAGTCCAGGAAGTGCAGAGAGTCCCATACAGGATAAACCCAAGGAGAAACATGCTGAGAAACATAATAATCAAATGGCAAAAATTAAAGACAAAGAAAAACTATTGAAAGCAGCAAGGGAAAAATGACAAATAACATACAAAGGAACTCCCATAAGGTTAACAGCTGATTTCTCAGCAGAAACTCTACAAGCCAGAAGGGAGTGGCACGATATACTTAAAGTGATGAAAGGGAAGGACCTACAACCAAGATTACTCTACCCGGCAAGGATCTCATTCAGATTCGATGGAGAAATCAAAAGTTTTACAGACAAGCAAAAGCTAAGAGAATTCAGCACCACCAAACCAGCTCTACAACGAATGCTAAAGGAACTTCTCTAAGTGGGAAACACAAGAGAAGAAAAGGACCTACAAAAACAAACCCAAAACAATTAAGAAAATGGTCATAGGAACATACATATCTATAATTACCTTAAACGTGAATGGATTAAATGCTCCAACCAAAAGACAGGCTTGCTGAATGGATACAAAAACAAGACCCATATATATGCTGTCTACAAGAGACCCACTTCAGACCTAGGGACACATACAGACTGAAAGTGAGGGGATGGAAAAAGATATTCCATGCAAACGGAAATCAAAAGAAAGCTGGAGTAGCAATACTCATATCAGATAAAATAGACTTTAAAATAAAGAATGTTACAAGAAACAAGGAAGGACACTACATAATGATCAAGGGATCAATCCAAGAAGAAGATATAACAACTATAAATATATATGCACCCAACATAGGAGCACCTCAATACATCAGGCAACTGCTAACAGCTATAAAAGAAGAAGTCAACAGGAACACAATAATAGTGGGGGACTTTAACACCTCACTTAGACCAATGGACAGGTCATCCAAAATGAAAATAAATAAGGAAACAGAAGCTTTAAATGACACAATAGACTAGATAGATTTAACTGATATTTATAGGACATTCCATCCAAAAACAGTAGATTACACTTTCTTCTCAAGTGCTCACGGAACATCCTCCAGGATAGATCACATCTTGGGTCACAAATGAAGCCTCAGTAAACTTAAGAAAATTGACATCATATCAAGCATCTTTTCTGACCACAACGCTATGAGATTAGAAATGAATGACAGGGAAAAAAAAGTAAAAAACACAAACACGTTTGGAGGTTAAACAATACATTACTAAATAACCAAGAGATCACTGAAGAAATCAAAGAGGAAATCAAAAACTACCTAGAGACAAATGACAATGAAAACACGACGATCCAAAACCTATGGGATGCAGCAAAAGCAGTTCTAAGACGGAAGTTTATAGCAATACAATCGTACCTCAAGAAACAAGAAAAATCTCAAACAATCTAACCTTACACCTAAAGGAACTAGAGAAATAAGAACAAACAAAACCCAAAGTTAGCAGAAGGAAAGAAATCATAAAGATCAGAGCAGAAATAAATGAAATAGAAACAAAGAAAACAATAGCAAAGATCAATAAAACTAAAAGCTGGTTCTTTGAGAAGATAAACAAAATTGATAAACCATTAGCCAGACTCATCAAGAAAAAGAGGGAGAGGACTCAAGTCAATAAAATTAAAAATGAAAAAGGAGAAGTTACAACAGACACCGCAGAAATACAAAGCATCCTAAGAGACTACTACAAGAAACTCTATGCCAATAAAATGGACAACCTGGAAGAAACGGACAAATTCTTAGAAAGGTATAACCTTCCAAGACTGAACTGGGAAGAAATAGAAAATATGAACAGACCAATCACAAGTAGTGAAATTGAAACTGTGATTTAAAATCTTCCAAGAAACAAAAGTCCAGGACCAGATGGCTTCACAGGTGAATTCTATCAAACATTTAGAGAAGAGCTAACACCCATCCTTCTCAAACTCTTCCAAAAAATTATGGAGGAAGGAACACTCCCAAACTCATTCTAAGAGGCCACCATCACCCTGATACCAAAACCAGACAAAGATACTACAAAAAAAGAAAATTACAGACCAATATCAGTGATGAATATAGATGCAAAAATCCTTAACAAAACACTAGCAAACAGAATCCAGCAACACATTAAAAGGATCACACACCATGATCAAGTGGGATTTATCCCAGGGATGCAGGGATTCTTCAATATATGCAAATCAATCAATGTGATACACCATATTAACAAACTGAAGAAGAAAAACCATGTGATCATCTCAATAGATGCAGAAAAAGCTTTTTGACAAAATTCAACACGCATTTATGATAAAAACTCTCCAGAAAGTGGGCATAGGGGGAACCTACCTCAACATAATAAAGGCCATGTACGACACACCCACAGCAAACATCATTCTCAATGGTGAAAAACTGAAAGCATTTCCTCTAAGATCAGGAACAAGACAAGGATGCCCACTCTCACCACTATTATTCAACATAGTATTGGAAGTCCTAGCCACGGCAATCAGAGAAGTAAAAGAAATAAAAGGAATACAAATCGGAAAAGAGGAAATAAAACTGTCACTGTTTGCAGATGACATGATACTATACATAGAGAATCCTAAACATGCCACCAGAAAACTACTAGAGCTAATCAATGAATTTGGTAAATTTGCAGGATACAAAATTAATGCACAGAAATCTCTTGCATTCCTATATTCTAATGATGAAAAATCTGAAAGAGAAATTAAGGAAACACTCCCACTTACCATTGCAACAAAAAGAATAAAACACCTAGGAATAAACCTACCTAGGGAGACAAAAGACCTGTATGCAGAAAACTATAAGACACTGATGAAAGAAATTAAAGATGATACCAACAGATGGAGAGATATACCATGTTCTTGGATTGGAAGAATCAATATTGTAAAAATGACTATACTACCCACAGCCATCTACAGATTCAGTGCAATCCCTATCAAATTACCAAAGGCATTTTTTACAGAGCTAGAACAAAAAAATCTTAAAATTTGTATGGAGACACAAAAGACCCCGAATAGCCAAAGCAGTCTTGAGGGAAAAAAAGCAGAGCTGGAGGAATCAGACTCCCTGACTTCAGACTGTACTACAAAGCTACAGTAATCGAGACAATATGGTATTGGCACAAAAACAGAAACATAGATCAATGGAACAAGATAGAAAGCCCAGAGATAAACCCACGCACCTATGGTCAGCTAATCTATGACAAAGCAGGCAAGGATATACAATGGAGAAAAGACAGTCTGTTCAATAAGTGGTGCTGGGAAAACTGGAGAGCTACATGTAAAAGAATGAAATTAGAACCCTCCCTAACACCATACACAAAAATAAACTCAAAATGGATTCGAGACCTAAATGTAAGACTGGACACTATGAAACTCTTAGAGGAAAACATAGGAAGAACACTCTTTGACATAAATCACAGCAAGATCTTTTTTGATCCACCTCCTAGAGTAATGGAAATAAAAACAAAAATAAACAAATGGGGGGCTTCCCTGGTGGCACAGTGGTTGAGAGTCTGCCTGCCGATGCAGGGGACACAGGTTTGTGACCCGGTCCGGGAAGATCCCACATGCCGCGGAGTGGCTAGACCCGTGAGCCACAGCCGCTGAGCCTGCGCGTCTGGAGCCTGTGCTCCGCGACGGGAGATGCCACAGCAGTGAGAGGCCCGCATACCACAAAAAAAAAAAAAAAAAAGGGACCTAATGAAACTTCAAAGCTTTTGCACAGCAAAGGAAAACATAAGACAAAAAGACAGCCCTCAGAATGGGAGAAAATATTTGCAAACGAATCAATGGACAAAGGATTAATCTCCAAAATATATAAACAGCTCATGCAGCTCAATATTAAAAAAACAAACAACCCAATCCAAAAATGGGCAGAAGACCTAAATAGACACTTCTCCAAAGAAGACATGCAGAGGGCCAAGAAGCACATGAAAAGCTGCTCAACATCACTAATTATTAGAGAAATGCAAATCAAAACTACAATGAGGTATCACCTCACACCAGTTAGAATAGGCATCATCAGAAAATCTACAAACAACAAATGCTGGAGACGATGTGGAGAAAAGGGAACCCTCTTGCACTGTTGGTGGGAATGTAAATTGATACAGCCACTATGGAGAACAGTATGGAGGTTCCTTAAAAAACTAAAAATAGAATTACCATATGATCCAGCAATCCCACTACTGGGCATATACCCAGAGAAAACCATAATCCAAAAAGACACATGCACCCCAACGTTCATTGAAGCACTATTTACAATAGCCAGGTCGTGGAAGCAACCTAAATGCCCATCAACAGATGAATGGATAAAGCTGTGGTACATATATACAATGGAATATTACTCAACCATAAAAAGGAACGAAATTGGGTCATTTGTTGAGATGTGGATGGATCTAGAGACTGTCATACAGAGTGAAGTAAGTCAGAAAGAGAAAAACAAATATCGTATATTAACGCATATATGTGGAACCTAGAAAAATGGTACAGATGAACCGGTTTGCAGGGCAGAAATTGAGACACAGATATAGAGAACAAACATATGGACACCAAAGGGGGAAAGTGGCGGGGGCTGGGGGTGGTGGTGTGATGAATTGGGTGATTGGGTTTGACATGTATACACTGATGTGTATAAAATTGATAACTAATAAGAACCTGCTGTATAAAAAAATAAAATAAAATTCAAAAAAAAAGTAATGTGCATGCTACCACATTATTTAAAAAAAAAAAAAAAAAGAGCCAAGGTGGCTATAGGCTCTTTTAGTAAATGTAAGGAAAATGGGGTTTTGTGAGGGAGACAATTCTGCATGGGTCTTTCCTATTTTTGCATGTCTTGCAAGCAGAGGTACTGACTTTTCAAGGGTGTTTATATAGTGAACAACCTTGGAAGTAGAGATAGTGTCTTTTTCTGGAGCAAAGAAGAGGTTTGGTTACTGCCCAGCATGAAAGATTAGGGTTCCCTAAGCTCAGGGGTCCTCTTATAATGCAAATGACTGCATATGCAGGTATTCCCTGGCACCCATCCCTATAGCACCCATGGGACAGTGGGCCAAGAGGAGATGACACAGGTATGCTGATGCTGCTGTGCCTTGAGTAATGAGGTCCTTTCTCTCCAACCCAGGAGTCTCGTGTTTTTTTGGCAGCACCCATGAAAGTACAGCAGGCTAACTTGCAAGTAGGGTAAAGTTTTAGACTCTTTACAGTTCTTGACAGTGTTGCCCCCATGAGATTCCTGGGGACTGGTCTGCCCACTTTGTTCTACCTCCCACCAAACTGGCTCCACCAAACTAGGAGATGCCTGAAGGAAGAGACCCCATCGCCCCGCTTCAGGCCTGGATGGAGGACCATATCATGTTCCCCTATCAGACTGGTATCTCCTTGACTCCAGCAACTGTATCCCATCAGAGTGAGACTCTCCAGATCTGGGTTTGCATCCTCTGCCCCTCTCCATACCCCTGACTCTGCCAACACACCCCACTGTCAGGCCAGGAAAAGAAGGAGTCTCCCAAGCTTCTATGATTTTATTCCCTTCCCCAGCCCCAGCTCTCTCACACACATACAGAACATCCAGGAGCTACACCCAGCTCTTGCCCGAGTTCTGCTTCCTACAGGACTTCACACCATGTCCTCTGCTTCTCGGAGCTAAAGCAATGTGCTGGAAGTCAGTAGGCTGGGGAGCAAGGGTGAGGAAGGACAGGGATAGAACAGAAAGAGAAAATAGTGATGGAAATAAACATAATGCTTTAAGTGTTTTCTGTGGGCCAGGTAAACTGTGGTACTGCACTGCCATCTCTGACTTACAGATAAAGAGACTGAGGGTCAGAAAGGTAATATGCTAATAGCTTTTATGTTTATGTGGTAAAGCTGGGATTTGACCCCAGTCTATTGGGGGCCAAAGTTGCTCTCTATCCCTTTAATACCTTCCCACGAGAAAAGGTACTGTTTGGGGGTGCTTTTGGAAGCTCTAGAAAAGGCAACTATTCTGGGGTGGAACCCTATGGGCAGGTGGGGTTCTAGCTCCGCCCCCTCATAATCAACAGAGGCCCTAGAGACCAGACCAAGTTCTGTGGGAACTCCCTCTCATCCCAGTGCCTGAGCAAGGGAAGAGGGCAGCACAGCTTTGGGAAGAATGGATAAACATGGTGAGTGGGGCTGGAGGACAGGGGCTCTTGACTCCAGGGTGGACCAATCAACACATCACCATGGCAATCCCAGAGTAGAAGCCCAACCTTTTCTCAGTTACCCATCCATGTACAAGCCCTCTTCTCTCTCTTTCCTGAATATTCTTGACATCTGCTCTCTCATCTTCACCTGCTGCTGTTCGGATCTTTTCTCTGGCCTGGACCACTGTAATGACTCCTAAGTAGGTCCCTCTCTGTCTCCTTCTGTCAGAGGGAACATCCTAAAGGATGGCTCTGAGTACATCCCTGTGTCAAAACGTTCAGTGGCTCCCCACTGCTGAAGGACAAAGTCCAAACTCCATAGTCTGGGCCCCCAAATCCCAACCTTCCTTTCCAATTCCTCATCCTCCCCAAATGTTCCCAGCACCCTTTTCTGGCTGTGCACTACGTCTGGCCTTTCACAACCAGAAGGCTCCTTCATGTGTTTTCCTAAATAAAAGTACAGTGGACCTTGGGAATTCCCTGGTGGTCCAGTGGTTAGGACTCTGGGCTTCCACTTCAGGGGGTACAGGTTCGATCCCTGGTTGGGGAACTAAGATCCCACATGCCACGTGGCGTGGCCAAAAAAAAAAGTACAGTGGATCTTGGTTCTCCACATTTAGCAATACCAAGAACTGGCAGAATGTTTGAAACAACTTTTCTTGAAAGGTTTCAAAAGTCTTGAAATTCAGAGGCCCCTCTGTTACCTACCACATCACCTGCCTGAGAGGGTCGGGAAGATGAAGGGGCGTGATGTATGAAGAGGTTAGCCCGGTGACTATGTGCAGTTGGTGCTCAATACATGTGGGCTGGAACACTATATTATTCCGCTTTGTCTCCAACCTCTTTAATCATGATGGGCAGGGATCAATAGAAAAATTTCTAGACCTTTCCAGCGCAAACCCCAGGAATTGTGTCTTCCCTGCCCTCCTCCCCCTTTTTTTCATTACAAGTCTAGCTTCCCAGATCAAGCAGCCAGCAGGGCACATGGTGGGGCTGGGTCAGTGTTTGCTGAGTGAGTGGTGGACACCTACCGGCGGCGGCCGTGTTACTTTCACATCAGTCCAAGAACTTCCCGCCTGCCAGGACTGCCGCTTGGGGTTGTGGAGTTTGTGTCCTGAACACCAGCAAGGGGGACAGTTGTGGCTGAAATCCAGCTGGCGGTTCGGGTCAAGCCTAGAAGGAGGAATAGACGCCTTTTCCTAATTGGCTCCCCCCTAGGGCAGCCTTTTCCCAATCGGTCTGCCCATGGGGTGGGAGGGCAAGGAAACTTCTATTTAGTCCGCTCATAAGGGGCACTTTTCCTGTTTTGCTCATCAGAGGCGTCCATTTCTAACAGTGCAGAGGCGCTGTGTGCCCACCTGCCTGCCCACCCCGCCGCAGGTGTTGCTGGGCTTTCTTAAGGTATGGCCCACTTTGAAGACGGAAATCCCGTTCCATCCAGAAAACAAAATATAAACCACCTATTGAAATTCCAATCAGTGCACTTAATGTTTATTGACAGCCTGCACAGAGATCAGTCCCCACCCCGGAGCCAATTAGAAGGAAGGTGGTGATGAACCGCCATCTCCTCCGGGTTCGCAAGGCTCATTGCACCTGTTTGTTGATGGCTTCCCGCGGCCCCTGAGCCAGGCGCTTCAAACAGACTCGATCTGATACCTGCCTTACAGTAATCCTTGGGATAGGCACTACTTTTTCCCATTTTACAGAGAGGGAAACGGAGGTGACAGAAGCGACGTGATTTGCCCCGAGTCTTCAGCTAGGAAGTGTGGGGACCCAGGAAACCAGGCCTTCCTTTGCCCAGGAAATCCTGCACACTCTGTAACCCTCTCTTGGAATCCTGCTGGCTCCGGGCATCTCGTGCGCACCGTCGTTCGAACGCCTATTTTTTTTTTTTTTTGGGGGGGGGGGGCGGTCGGTCGGGCTGTGGGCAACAGTCAGGGTACCAGGGTACCCAGGCCCTTCACTGACCTCCTCCCCGCCCCCCGGCCCCCGCAGGCGTGAAGACCCCCTTGTGGAAGAAGGAGCTGGAGCAGCCCAGGACCAGAGAGGCAGAGGCGGAGGCGGAGGCTGCGGAGGGGGCGCCGGAGGAGGACGAGGAGAGGCCGCTGGAGAAGCGCGCGGCCGAGGGCGAGGCGGAGGGCGGGGAGGCGGAGGGCGGCGAGGGCCGGGAGCGGGGCTCCGTGTCGTACAATCCGCTGAGCCAGGAGTCCAGCAGCCTGCAGGTGGCGCTGCTGCGGCGCGCGGACAGCGGCTTCTGGGGCTGGTTCAGCCCCTTAGCACTGCTCGGCGGCCTGGCCCCTCCCGCCAACAGGTGAGGGCGCGCCGCTCGGCGGGGGCGGGAGGTACTGGCGCCAGGGCCCCGGGCGGGAGCTGGCAGCGCGGTGCCCTGAGCGCCCCGGCCCCTGCCCGCAGGAAACGGATCCCCCCGGAGGAGCCGTGCGTGCTGGAGACGCGGCGGCGGCGCCTGCGCGGCGGGGGCTGCGCGCGCTGCGAGATCCTTTTCTGCAAGAAGTGCAGGAACCTGCACAGCCCGCAGAGCTACGTGGCGCACTGCCTTCTGGAGCACCCGGATCTGCGGGAGGCGCGGGCTTCTGGAGGCGCGGGGGCTGCCGTGGGCCATTGAGCGCCCCCCAATCCCCGGTCTCTGTGGCCCTCCATCCTCGCCTGACTCCAAATTCCCCGCCACCCTCTCCTCCACCCCCGACGCGGAGCGCTCTCCAGTACGTACCTGAGAGCCGCCTTCCCGGAGCGCCCCACTCCGAGCAGCCCAGCAGGCCCACCGCTGATGACCGGCCCCACCTGTCATCAATGCGGAGCCCAACATCACCTGGAGCTCCATTCCTCCAACAGCGCCTCCCGAGGGCCCCAGCGCCCGGGTCAGCACGCAGTGCCCACCGCCCACCTGACTCGCGCCCCCTGGTACAGCCTCACGCTCATCTCTGGGGTATTTCACGTCCTTCGGGCCCGGTGAGCAGAGGCGTCGCCTAGAGAAAATAACCCCTCTGGGAAACTTGCCCCTTCCCTCAAATCATTCAATAAAGCCCCTAATCAAAGTGTCAGTGCCTTGAGGTGGGGCGTGGGATAAAGATCGACCCTCCTCCCCTTTCCCTGGGTTCAAGCCAGAGGGAAAAGGGCAGGCGGAGAGCCTCCTCCCTGCAACTCCCCCCGGACACGGCGGAACAAAGCACTTGCAGCCAAGGGCAGTCAAAGGCCATTCTCCCCACGGCGCAGAGAAGAAAATGAAGCTGCCGGGCCAGGAATGCCCACGGGCAGCTGAGGGCTGAAGCTGGCCGTACCTTCCTCCCCTCCCGCGGGAAGCCCGGTCTGGCTGAGGTCAGTGTGTGTGCAGAGGAGGCACTGGCAGGTGTGCTGGGGGCAGGACTAGAGAACCAGTCCCAGAAGCCGCTGAGACAGAAGACTGGGAGGCCGGAGAGCTGGGTCCTTCTCCAGGAATCCCAGCTATTCTCGGCCAGCCAGCGGGAGCTCCTGGAATGCTTCGTGTGTGGCCAGGAGAATGCGGCCATTGTGAGCACGAAGCTCTCCCGGCCTGCAGAGCCCCCAGCGACTGCAGCTGTGCAGACCTCCAGAGAGGCCCCTGTCCTCCTCCTGCCACACAGGGTCCTTCATCTGGCCTGGGGGATGAGGTGGACGAAGGATATTTTGATCTTTGAGGAGAGAGGCAGGGCCCCTCTCCCTATCACAACTACACACACGTACAACTCACTGGTCCCAGCTTTGACCGGAAGAACATGGTTGCAGCCTCCCTAGCATCCATACCCACCTGCTCTCACTGGAAACGTGTCCAAGGAAGGCTGCTTCCCCCCTCCAGGCCCACCAGCTGGGAGCACCTCTTTATTCCAGCCTTCCCCCCAACCCCTGAAAGAAACAGGGCCCAGCAGGCCTGCATCAGTCTCCTTCTTGTTCTGGGTCCTGACACCCCTGAGGTTGGAGACCCTTGTACTCAATCCATCCAATCTTCCTGGGGGTGGGGCCTCTGATTAAATAAGACACAATCCTCCAAGGACTGAGCCAGGAGGCCCTGAGGGGAAGGGACAGTCTTGCAAAGTGGTCCCAACTTCTCCATTGAGTTTTGCATCCTTCCTGGTTGCCCAGTGCTGTGGCCTCATGGACAGGAACTGCACCTTTAGGGGAAGAAACAAAATCCCCAAGGCCTGGGGAGGAATGAGTCTTTGGGGAAAGGGCCGTGGGGTCTGGGATCCTTTTCGGCTTCTCGTTAAATTGATCCCACAAAGATCAATGTCTTGACAGCACAAAGACATTCTCCAGGGAACAAACGCAGATGAACTTTCCTGCCTGGATTTCTGCAGGGAGGCTCAGAGGCTTCCAGACAGGGTCTGCCCTTGGGGCTGGGGATACGCGTTGGCCACGAGAGAGCGCCAGCAATTCACTAAGAGGTGGGGGCATCTTCAGAACAGGGTGCCCCCCGAGTTGGCGTGCCAGCAGCCCATCCAGGGCAGCTCTGTGGCCCAGCGGCCCGAGGGCGTTGCTCGAAGTCTGGCCTGGTCGAGGCGCCAGTAGCGGTCGTCTCTGAAGAAGATGATGGAGCCGTCGGGCCTGGGCAGAGCGCCGCTGACCTCCTCAGGGACGCCGCCCCAGTCCTGCAGGCCTCGGGGGTAGTAGGGCTCCACCTGCAGCCCCCCTCGGGCCAGCACGTAGTAGCGGGCGCCCTTGAAGAGGATGAGGCGACTCAGAGGAGGGAAGTAGAGGGCAGCATCCGGGTGGGGGGGCAGGCCCCCTGCCCGGCACAGCTGTGGGGAGCCCCACACTGGCTTGGGGCCCTGGAACCTCCAGCATCGACTCCCTGTGGGACATCGGCAGAGCCAGCGTGAGTTGGTGCGCTCGCCCTTTGGTCCTCTACCCCACCTCTGTCCCCCCATATTCCTACTCCCCTTCATGTTGGAGTCCAAGGTGGTCAGTATTTGTGATAATCAAAATAGACCAGTTGTAAACAGTAGAGGAAGGACTCTTGTGGCCTCCACTTGCAGCAGGTGTCCGCAGAGGGCAGGTTGCTCTGAAGGAACCTCCCCAACCCAGGCGGGAAGCACGCGCCCTCCCAGGTGAGTGGTAGACTTCAGGGAAGTCCAGGGGCTTTCTCCACGGCCATTACTACCAACAGTTCTGTGAGGGCAGGGAATTTTGTTTTGATCACTACTGTATCCCAACACCTCCAGCCGAGTTTGTAGAAGGCACTCAATATTTGTTGAATCAATGAATGAACACAATTTTCTCATACTGCACATTCCTCAGACATTATGTTCTTTTAATCTTCCTTCCCCAACAAACCTGAGGGATTATTTTCCCCGTTCAACAAATTCAAGCTCCAAGAGTTAAGTGACAGGCCCAGACTCACACAGCCAGGATTCCAAGGAAGGTTTGTCCTTCTGCTGTATTGCAGAGCTCAGAGCCATCCTCTGCTTCCCTCTAGACTCTTCTCTGAAGCTCTCCCACCCGCTCTCTCTCTGGGACAACCGTGACACCTGTGCCCCCCAATCCATCACTAAAGGAATCTCCTGGGAGAGATTCTGGGGCCGCAGGTTCAGAATGGAATTGAGACTCCTCCCCTCTTTTGACCTTGGGCAGACTCCTCCCCTCTCTAGGCTTCAATTTTCTCATCTGCCCCAGGGCTGGTACCTTTGAAGAAGTAGAAGTCTCCATCCTCCAATGACACCGCGGCAGCCTCAATATGGGGGGGCAGCCCTGCCCACCTTTTCTGTAGTGGGTGGGGCTCTGAGACGTTGCCATCAGCTGTCACCTCCCAGAACTGGTTCCCTTGAAATATGTACAGTCGATGTTGCCCATCTGCCCAGAGACAAGAGAAAGTTGAGGAGTGACCATCAGCCTCCTGCCTTCTTTCCAGGGAAGGTGCTTCCCTAGAACCCAGCTTCCCAAACTGACGAGAGAGGATGCAGCAGAGAGGATACAGCATGCACAGCTGGGGCAGAGGGGAAAGTGCAGGAGGAAGCAGAGTTTTGCTTGGCGTGGGCTTGCTACCCTGCAGAATGCTTGTGACTTGGGATTTCTGGATTTTATAATTCATCCCCCAACCTTGTACTCCAGCTCCGGAGACCCCTGGAGATGTGGAGCAGGAGGAGGGAAGAAGGAAGCAAGGGACCAGCGGGACCATCTTACCTACAGTGATTGCATCGAAGGAAGAGTGGCAATATTTAGGACCTCGGGTTTCAGGGCGCCTTCCTTGGAGTCTGTGGGGGTCCCAGGCCTCAAAGTCCGTGAACAGCTTTCCGGGGAGCTGGATGGCCCCTGAGCCGCCCTGGGGCTTCCCTTCACAGGGAAGGAGGGAAGTGGGAGAGAATGCACACTGGTTGGGGGTGTGTTGAGTGCTCGAGACCTCCCCCTTGGTTCATTTCATTATCTGACATGAGGGGCAGGGAAGGAGGGCAGGGGTGGGGGGTTAAGAATTGTCCTTGGTTGTTGGTGTTATAACCATAGCACCAAACTCAGAAGTCCTCTTTCCTGCCGAACAGTCTGGAAAAGGGTAAAATTGGAGTGGGGGAACCAAACAAGGATTTGGAACTAAAAAGGGCAGAGGGTCCTCTTCCCTGAGTCCTGGACAATGCAGATGGCATGAGGGCAGAGTTCAGGGGCCTGGGCTGTGATAATTACAGCAGTTATAATAATGACATCACTATACTTCACTTATGAGAATGAGGCAGAGTCCAACAAGCTTAGAATTCGGCACCAGCTCCTGAATCCTGGTCTGCACCTTCCTAGCTGGGTGACCTTGGACAAGTTATCTAACGTCTCTGAGCCCCATTCTCCTCATTTGTGGATAAAAAGATACCTCATGGGTGTGTTAAGTGTCTGGCCCATGGTAGACACTCGTGAAATAGCAGCTATTATTATTACCTTTGTGTAGGTCTCTTAGACTACAAAGCATGTTCATATCCACCAGAACAACAGCCCTGGGAGGTAAGCAGGGCCTCAATTATTATCCCCCCCACCTTTTTTTTCCCCCAGAAGATAAAACCGACGAGGGCTCTAAAAGGGGAAGTGCTTTGCCCAAGAGCAAGTGCTAACCCCGATGGAATGGTACTTGATCCTAGGGATCCTGGCCCTGCCCACCACACCACGTACTCAGGGTCACAGCCCTGGGCTGGGGTCCAGATAAATCTCTGGGAAGCAGCAGTCAGTTCATTCTGCGGGAGAAGACCCTGTCTAAGTCCACCGCCAGGCAGAGGCCCAGGCTTGGGGGAAAAGTGGGCATCAGCTCACGGAGAGGGAAATGTTGGGGGAGAGCCACTGGAGCTGGGAGCAGGAATGAGGACTCTGGGGTCTGGGTGGGACCGAGGACTGGGTCTGGATGATGGGGCAGGGATATGAGAGGAATTGCGCGGTCCTGGTTGGGCAGGAATCAGCAACTGGAACGCAGAGGAGGGCTGTGCCCAGGAATTGGTTGGGATGATAGAGGCCAGGCATGCGGGTGAAGCACAGCAGGAGATGAGGTTTCTCAAGATTTGAGGGGAGCCTGAAGCTTCAGCATCGTGAAGGACCTGTGATGGGGAGGCCAGCTTCCTGCGCTTAGGATGGGGGATCCTATTTGAAGAGCCGGTGTCCGAGCCCTGGGGATCCCGGGGCGCAGGGGACAGGGGAGAGCGCAGTGGCGAGCGCGCCGGGGGCTCACCATACAGGCTCTGCACGGCCAGCACGTCGTCCCAGCTGAGCAGCGCGTCGCGGCCCAGCCTCTTGTAGTAGGGCGCCATGAGCGCGCGCGGCGCGGCCGAGTGGGTCAGGCCGAGCGTGTGGCCGATCTCATGCGCCAGCACCACGAACAGGTTGCGCCCGCGGCGGCGGCTCAGGGACCAGCGCTCGTCGCGGTCGAAGTGCGCTTCGCCGCGGCGGGGGAGGAAGGCGTGCGCCAGGGCGCCGCCTACAGGCGGCGAGGAGGTCAGGCGGAGCCGCCGCCCGCGACACCCCCCAACTTCCCACCGCCCGGCGCAAATGCCATTGGCGTGTGTATGGCTGCGTTTTTGATGAGTAATTTCCCTCCTAATTAAGTCTGGCAGAAGCTGAAGTGTGGAGCAATGAACAGATGACTAGGCTATGGGGCCTGGAAGCCTAAGAGGGATTGTGGTGTACAAAGAGCACGGGGCCAAACTGCCTAGCTTCCAATCCCGGTTTTATCCCTTTACTAGCTGTGTGACCTTGGACAGATAGCTTAACCTCTCTGTGTCTTAGCTTTTAGATTTTAGATCTGAAAAATGGGCATGTTGATAAGGGAGTTGCTCCTCACGGGGTTGTTCTGAGTATTAAAAAGGGATGTGTGTACTTGTGTATGTTACATGTAATACTTAGTGTCTACCGCAGGTAATGACCGTTACTTACTTTCGAAGAGATCTAGTAGGGACAGTGGTTACCCCCGAAGGGGGCTTAATGAGACTTCTGGGGTGTTGGTAATGTTGTTTCTTGATCTGGGTGCTGAGTGTGTTTATGGGTAGGTATAGCTTATTTATTAATAAGTACATATAGGGGGGACTTCCCTGGTGGCACAGTGGTTAAGAATCCACCTGCCAATGCAGGGGACACGGGTTCGAGCCCTGGTCCAGGAAGATCCCACATGCCGCGGAGCAACTAAGGCCGTGCGCCACAACTACTGAGCCTGAGCTCTAGAGCCAGCGAGCCAGAGCTACTGAGCCCGCACACCACAACTACTGAAGCCTGCGTGCCTAGAACCCGTGCTCTGCAACAAGAGAAGCCACTGCAGTAAGAAGCCCGCGCACGGCAACAAAGAGTAGCCCCCGCTCGCCGCAACTAGAGAAAAACTGCGTGCAGCAACAAAGACCCAACGCAGTCAAAAATAAATAAATTTATAAAAAAAAAAAAAGGAGAGAGAGAGAAGCGTATGTAGGGGACTTCCCTGGCGGTCCTGTGGTTAGGACTCTGCACTTCTACTGCAGGGGGCACGGGTTGGGTTCCTGGTCAGGAAACTAAGATCCCGCATGCCACGCAGTGGGGCAAAAAAAAAAAAAAAAAAAAGTCTATATATTCTTGCATTCTTTCACTCTTGCCTTCCCTCTGCCAGGGTCCTGTGTGGGTCTCTACTTCCCTGCTTCCCTGCTTGTAAAAGGAGTGAGCAGAGGGAGATGGGCTGGATCAGTGATTCTCAAGCTGGTAGTGGGCCCCAGATGCAATTCTGCAGTTTCTAGGGTCCTACCCCCTCACAATTCACTTTCCGCAGGAGTCGGCAGACAGCACTGCAATGATGCTGGCCTAGAAGCCCACTGAAGGTCCTTCTGGCGTTGCCTTCTTGGAGCCCAGGCCAGAGGGGACTGACAAAGGTTGGGAGGCTGCCTTTAAAGGGAGCCTACTGGGGCGTGGAGAGCCGGCCATTTGTAGGAGGAATACATGCTTCTAATTTTGAATATGCCCCAAGCTGTTTCGAGCCATGTAAGCCCTTTCTGTTTAACCCTCACAATAATCCTGGGAGACAGATGGGCAGGTTTCGAAGGGAGAAGGCATGAACTCAGACAAAACACCTCTCTCAAATCAGAGAGCTGACTCCCAGTCCAGTGCCGTCTTAGTGACCAGACTCCACCTGGGGACCTGGGTATGGATATCAATGTCTCATGGAGATATCGTGGGTGAAGTGAGTTACATGCAAGCACGTGTGTGTACTACATGTGGATTCTTGAAGAGCCTAAATCTCTCCCAGTCCTACCCTGGGTCTCAGCAGCAGGGCTTGGAAGTGGGCTTTGCTCTGAGTGGGCTTGATGGAAAGCAGGAGAGTGCGGGGGAGGTGGGGCCCAAGTACCCAGGCGACACAAGGGCTTAAGTCCCCACCCTGAAGGGGTCTGATCAGGTCTCCTCGCCTCACTAGTGGGGAGGAGATGCATAGATGGCCTGCATTCAGGTTGTGAAGGCTAGTGTTGGGCAGAAGGGGAGGAGAGCGGTTTACATTGCAGCCGTAAGCCTTTAGGTCGGGGGCAGACAGTCTGGGCTGTGGGTGTGTGAAGCAGGTGGCAGGGAGAGGGTAGAAGGCCTCTTGCCCTGTGGCAGTGACTGTGCAGTGGGTGGTGGGAGGGCGGGAGCGGGGTTGTGGTGGCCTCTGGATGTTTTTAGAGCCTTGGTCTGGAGAACATTCACTCCTGGAGAACAAGAGAGGCACAGGCCTGACTAGAGGCAGGGGATGGGTGACAGGACCCCAGAAGTTTCTCCCAAAAGACATAATACTCTTTAGAGTTTGCAAAGCACTCTCCATGGAGAACCTCATGTGACCATCCCTTCAGCCATGAGGCACCTAATAGGGCAGGGACCACTGTTCCCATTCTACAGATGGGAAGACTGAAGGTTCTTCAGAGGGGGCTGCAGCTTGGCCAAGGCCAAAGAGGGAGTGAAGTCTCTACTGCCCTCCCCAGACTGCCTCTCCTAGTTGGGTTTCCCTCCTGCCGTGTGGGAGAGAGGCTCTGTGTCAGCACCTGGGCCATCGAAGGCGTTGCTCAGCCCGTCGTTGTGGTCCCCTTGGAAGAAGGTGAGGCGGATGTCAGCAGGGCCTGTGGCCGGGGCCTCCCAGAACTCCAGCGCCGAGACGTTGCTCCACAGCTGGAAGGCGGCGCGCACGGCTCCCCGAACTGCCGGCTCAGGCAGGTGCTGGGGCCAGTTCACCAGGCGGTAGGAGAGATGCCGCTTGTACCATTTGTTGCCTGCCACCCAGAAAGGCCACATCAGTCACACCTGCTGCAGAGCCTGGGGCTGCTCCCTGCGGACCCTTTTGATGGGGAGATAGGTCCTCCTCCAGGAAGTCCCTGATGTGATGGGGGAACCACAGCCCAAATGGGAAGCCCCCTGTTTGGCTGTGGAGACACTGCTCTCAGACTGACAAGACTATGCTTGTCCTGCATGGTCCCTACTCCAGTGGCTCGACCTGGGGAGATCTCAGTATGACAGGGGATGAGCAGCCTCTACCCAGGAAGAGTCCCCAACCTGAAGGAGTCTCGGGTCTGGGGCCATCTTCCCTACAATCTGGGCTGAGCTTGAAAACCCTGCTGCGTCTCTTGCTGGCAGCGAATCCCAGCCCCTGTCTACCGTGTCGGGGTGGAGCCACAGGGGCCACAGCCATGACTGCCCTCTCCCCCTTCCTCCTCTCCACCCCTCACACCCTCCTGCCAGCTCCCTTTCCCGTGCCCTGGGCCTGCTGCTGACCAGAGACCACAAGGCCCATTTATTCGAGGTCCTTCTCTGACCCCTGGCCCTCCCCCTCACTTCCTCAGGGACTCTGCAGAGCTCTGAGGTGAAAACAAATAAGAACAAAGGGTGTGTTTGTCACTGACCGAGAGAGATTTTTCCATCTCCACTTAGTTAAGAGTTCCTATTCCTTTGCCTCAAACTGCAGTTCCTCCCTGTGGCCTGAGACTCTGGCCTCTTGCCCGAGCCCCAGGTCAACCGTGTCCCTCTGCAGCTCGCCTTGCACCCAGGACCAGGGTGCTCAGAAGGTCCAGATCCCAGAGTTTTTCGTGGGCTATTTCTGAGCCCTGCAAGCTCAGGGGCTGAAACTGTGGAAGACTTACAGCTCTGGAGGCAGGACTCCTGTGAGCAGCCGAGAATCATGCTGCCTTTGGGACTCAGTTTCCCAAATGGACCAGAGTCCCTGGAGCATGGGTGATGAGTGGGCAGGGCAGGCCCGGCTGTGCTAGGAGGCCAGGCCAGAGGACAGGGTCCCTTCTCCCCTTGGGGGGCAGGTGAAGGTTCAGATCTCCTGCCTTTTTGTCCTGGGGGTACCCTTGCCTGAACCAGGCAGGAGGAGTGACGTCACGGACGTTTGGCCATCGCCTTATCCATCTCTCTGCTCTAGTTTGCTGAAATTGAGGCCAGGAGGAAGGGCTTCAGAACGAGTGAGTGGCGGGGCTAGGCCCTGAGCCCAGGCCCTGACACCAAATCCAGTGCGCCGGCCACTGTACCACACAGATAAGCAGGCCCGTTTGCTAAGACTCAAGGCTTATAAATTTGCCTAAACATCCCTCCTCTGGGTCATAGCAGGGGCTCTGCGCAAGATGAAATTCTCCTTAATTCTCCAGCTGGCAGAAGAGCTGAGCACACTTTCCCTCCCCCTCCATCCTCCATGGAAGTGGGGTTGGGCGTGTCCCTTCTCTCGCCCCTTTGGGCCTGGCAGCCACCCAACCCCTCCCAGCCAGTGACCAACCCTCAGGGAGGGAAAAGGGAAGGATTCTAAGGAAGGCAGAGGAGGAAAGCCTGGAGGAAGGCCAGAGGCGCCGCCTGAGGGTTCCCGAGGTACCAATAACACTTCTCATTGAATCGTAAGTTTCACCAGGCACAGGGCAGGCTGGCGCTGGGCTCTTTCACACCCTGCTATGGGTGACCAATTCTCAGACTCTCCCCCACCCCCCCCAAAACCTTCAAGCTTCTAGAAAAGTGTAAGGCAGCTCCTTCTGCCTCTTTGCAGCTAGGGAGGCCCCTCACTCCATGGGCAAGAAGTGGGGAGGCTAGGGAGGACAGATAGGACTGGTATTGAGAGACTAATTTTCTTTGAGGGTAGAGCTGGATGGGGGCGCCCTTGGTGGGGCTGCTGTTGAGAAAGGAACCGCCTGGCCAGCAGCCTGAGGCCTCGTCCCTGTCTTCTTGTAGGTCTGTGTCCTTGGAGCAGGCTGGCCACTTCAGGCCCCCATCCCAAACTCCCGACCAGGCAGGGCTGGTTTCCATGGCAACCCTCAGGCCACAGCAGCACCTGGCACTGCACCCGCCACACCCTTGCTCCAAAATTCAAAAGGGAAGAGGGAAGGAAAAGGAGATGGGGAAGGGCAGAGAGCTAGACTCCTTGCCTGGGGTGGGGGGGGAACCCTGGAATCCTGACTCCCAACAGGAAACTGATACTGTGGAGAGAACGTGGGTTGAAATCCCAGCCCCTTTGCTTACAACCTCGCGTATCAAATTATAGACTCTCTCCAAGCCTCAGTTTCCTTACTTGCAAAGTGGGGTTGGTAAGACTCACCTCCTGGTAAAAGTGAAATAGCAAATGAAAAGACAGCACAAAGCTGCCTGGCACGTGGTGGGTGCTCAATAAATATCCCTGCTCCTTCGTTTTCCATCCAGATACACCCCCCTCCCCGCCCCGGGGCTCCCCACCTCCACCAGCTGTGTGAGGGAGCAGGGACATTGAAGATTAGCCCTGCAGGCACAGAGTCCGGAGCTGGTGCTTGGAATGAGGCTGCCAGCTTTAGCAAATGAAAAGGTAGAACGCCTAGTCCAATGTGAGTTTCAGATAAACAACAAATACTTTTTGTAGTATAAGTGTGTGAAAACAAAACAGTTAAGTTGTTCATCTGAAATTCAAATTTAACTGGGCATCCTGTATTTTATCTGGCAAACCTGGAACCCAATTTCATCGGCATAGCATTTACCCACATAATGGAAAGTCACTGGCCTAGAAATCCACATCACGTTTTAAGCCCCTACCCACCTTCTGGGTTTTTTCACATCCGGCAATCACACAATCCTCCCAGTGAAAAGAAGGCTTGGCCACACTCTGGCCATGTGGCCCTGGGAAAGTTGCTCAAGCTGTCCCTCATTTTCCCCATCTGTAAATGAGGATAATAATGGTACCCATCTCATTGGGTTGTTATTGGATTAAATGAGTTAATCCATTCAGAACCATGCTTGGCATGATCATAAAGGCTCAGTGTGTATTAACTGTTATTATTACATTTTCTTTCCTAAGGCATAGGAAGTGCTTGGTGCCTGCCAAGCTCACAGCTCTTTTCTAGGGAATGTCTTCCCACCCAGGAGGTAAAGAATTCAAGCTGCTGTGGTTCATGCTGTGAATAAGAGAGAAATTCTCTGTCTAGTCTGGCCACTGCTGTCTGGACCAGGGGTCAGTGTCAGATAATGAGATGGAGAGGGAGGTGCCTTAGTATGAATTTCTGTCCAAAAGGGATGCTCCAAATTGGATAGTGACAAACGGACTCCATCAGTTCCTCCCTTAGGGCATAAGAAGAAGAGATGCTGCCTGGAGGAAGCATCCCTCATGCTCAGGTCATGTCCTGAGTGCCCAGGAAGCATCGTCTCAATTCTCTGGGACACCGACTCTAGGCTGGAAGTGTCGCTATTGAGACTATCCGGGGCTGCCCCATTTTCCACCATATTCTCACAACAAGCCCTTCCCCTTAGTAATCAGCGCCTTTCCTTTGCAACCTGAACAAGCTGTTTCCGATGAGGAAACAGAGCAAAGTGACATGGCCCAGGTCACACAGCTAAACTCAGAGCTCTGGATCCGGGGACGCTGCTCCAGTTCACACCGCTCCTCCATTCTACCTTGTCCTTCCCCTCTGCCATCCGGAAACACTGGGGGATGCAGAACATGTTGACACCAAGGACATCTTGAGTCCAGAGTCTGGACCCCATCGCTCCTCCTTGTTTTACCAGAATGCGGTCAGACAGTACTGGGGACCCAGAGTGGCTGGATGTGTAGACACAGTGGAACTGGATTGGCAAGTACCTGGAAACAGACATCCTCCAACAGCTGAGGGGAACAGGTCACAATTTCCTTACGAATTAGCTAAGAAATAAAAACAGTGTGCCACTTGTTCTGTTCATAATGGGTATTGTCAGCCAGAGTAGTTAATGCAAATTAAAAGAGGCAATGGCCCTAAGCGCTCACAGTAAAATGAATGAGATGAGAACCTGACTGAGCAACCCCATCTTGTTAGGAATCTTGAAAACCGTGAAAACTGAGCAAAGAAAACTAGACTTAGTACAAACAAGATGTTAAAATTACACACAGTTAGGGCTTCCCTGGTGGTGCAGTGGTTAAGAATCCACCTGCCAATGCAGGGGACACAGGTTCGATCCCTGGTCTGGGAAGATCCCACATGCTGCGGAGCAACTAAGCCCGTGGGCCACAACTACTGAACCTGCGCTCTAGAGCCCGTGAGCCACAACTACTGAGCCCATGTGCTGCAACTACTGAAGCCCGCGTGCCTAGAGCCCATGCTCCGCAGCAAGAGAAGCCACCGTAATGAGAAGCCCGTGCACCGCAACGAAGAGTAGCCCCTGCTGGCCGCAACTAGAGAAAGCCCGCGTGCAGCAACAAAGACCCAATGCAGCCAAAAATAAATAAAAATAAAATAAATAAATTAAAAAAAAAATCACACACAGTTAAACTTGTTATTGATGAAGAATTGACAGAAGAATCAAATCTCCTTCATAAATCGTAGATCTGTAACATCTGATCCTGGAAGATTGGATTTGGACAAAGAAGGAGGAAGCGGAGGAGGGGAAGGGAAGGAAAAACCCAAAACTACACAAGGAAAATCACAATGGCAGAAACTGTAGTGTGAAAATGTCTAGAATAAGCAAATCTGCAGAGTCAGAGAGGAGATTGATTAGTGGTTGCCTGGGGCTGGGAAGAGGAAGAGTGGGAGTGACTGTTTCATTTGGGGCATGGGGTTTCTTCTTGAGGTGATGAAAACGTTCTGGAATTAGATTGTGCTGATGGACACAATGCTGTGAATATACTAAGAATCACTGAGTTGTACACTTTGAGTAAATTTTATGGTGTGTGAATTGTATTTCCATAACGCTGTTAAAAAATGTGCTGTGGTCAAAATAAAACTGATCGATGAATCACATCTTTGTTGAATAATGCTTTTGAAAAAACATCGATTCTGATGAAAATGACTTCAGTCAAATATAAAGGAAAATGTTGGCAATGGTTTAACTGCCCTACATAGCAAATTGATCAAGGCATTAAGTGGGCTTGTTGGGGTTTGCTCTGGAAAATACTTGCACAATGAAAATTTATCAATTTAGCGACTTCCCTGGGGTGCAGTGGTTAGGAGTCCGCCTGCCAGTGCAGGGGACACGGGTTCCAGCCCTGGTCCGGGAAGATCCCACATGCCATGGCACAACTAAGCCCGTGCACCACAACTACTGAGCCTACGCTCTAGAGCCCACGAGACACAACTACTGAGCCCCTGTGCTGTAACTACTGAAGCCCGCAGGCCTAGAGCCCGTGCTCCGCAACAAGAGAAGCCACCACAATGAGAAGCCCGCACCACAACAAAGAGAGCTCCTGCTTGCCACAACTAGAGAAAGCCCATGCGCAGCAACGAAGACCCAATGCAGCCAAAAACTAAATAAATAAATAAATTTTTTTAAATGAAAAAATAAAGAAAAATTAAAAAAAAAGAAAATTCATCAATTTAGGCATAATTCTGACTTAAATATCTGTGTTCACAAAGATGGTCCTTGGGTTGAGAGGTCCTATTCACCCACCCTAGGGGAGCGAGGTTATTCACAGAGCCCAGTCCGAGGATGAGACGTATTTTTCTGGCCATGGGGCTTCAGGACACTGGGGAATCCCAGCCCAGCTAGATTTTAACAGTGCTCACCTTGCCTGGCAAAGCGTTTCTTTCGCCTCATTTTGGCCCGACGTCCAGTAAATAGGGCACTGACTCTCTTGGTCCAGGCCACCTGGCTGTCGGTATCTGCCACCCCACAGCGGGGCTGCGTCATCTGGCGCAGCGTGGCGGCATCCAGCATCCCGCTCATGGGCAGCTGGGACACCCACTGGAACTCCCTGTTAGGAGGAATTGAGATAAAGGACCACAGTGCGAGGCTGGCTGGTGGGGATGAATGCAGGGAGCTCCCCTGGAGACAGCAGGATGCTGGGGGCAAGGGAGGCAGCAATGGAGTGTGACCCCCTGGGCACACGTGGGAGACCAGCCTTCTAAGAGGAGGGAGGAGGTGACCGGAGCTTTGCACTCCAGCACCACCAAGTCCTCCACATCCCTCTGTCTTACCTGATGGCATTGCTGAATCGCGTGGAGGCGGGACTACTGGGGACGGGTTCACTGAGATACCCGTACTTCTCCAGGAATGCCTGGGGGAGAGAGAAAGGTCAGCTTTCCCACGGTGTGGCACCCTTTCCCCTCCCTGGGTCTCCGAGGGCCCATGTCACATACATCACGCCCAGGCTCATCCCTTTTCCCAACAAGGTCTATGAGCTATAGCAGAAAGAGTCCTGGCATCAAAGTCAGAACCTGGACTCAGTTCCAGGCCAACAACAGATCAGCTGGATATAGTTCTTGGAAGCCAGTGGAAAGAAGTGTGTGACTCATTGCCCATCCCTATCAGCAGTCCTGCCCTTCAGGGAAATGATGCACTCAGCTCCCTGCTTGCACTTCTCACTCATAAAGCCCCACCAATGGATTAAAAAAATCACCTCGGCTGCTGAATTCTTATAGAGACACACATCGACTCTTCATTTTTACCCCTCCTTGCTGTGTTACTTATCCAGAAATAATTTTCTGTCTTCCTTGTTCTCTTCTTTGCTGTATTTCTTAACTCAGATCAACTCCAATCATAGCTGCTGCGTCAAGGAAAAGGCACAAGTTGGGAATGAAACCAGACACTAAGAGCCAGGACCAGCAAGCCTCTAAACCTTTGCAAGTATCCCACCTCCTTTTTGTGGATTTCGTTATATCTGTCTCCAGAGACCTCCACATCCTCTTCTCAATAAAGCCACTTTCCATAAGGAACCCTTATTCTAGACAAACTCTTTCCAAGTCCATTTTATTGTCTTCCTGCGCTAACTTATTAGTATTTCAGCACTATTGTTTTCTTCTTTCCCTTTGCATAGGTACACCATTTGGGGATGCAAAATGGATTAAAGGAGTTCTAGGGACTTAATCTGGAAGACTCTTTACTGCTCAACATAGTGTGGCATCATAGAATAGCCACAGGTCTTGGAATCAAGAATCTGTTCCCAACCATGACCCTGCTGGGTGGCCAGAGACAAACTACTTAACCTCTCTGAGCCTCCATTTCTTCACTCACAATGTGAGAACAGAAATAACCCCACAGGATTCTCAGAAGGATTAAATATAGCAATGTACATCTAGCATAGTTGTCTGGTATATAGTAAATGCTCAATAAACAGTTGATCAGGTTGATTTACCTTAGTGGGGAAATTAACAAGAGACTTTTGGAATGCACCCCATCTATAAGACGGGAAGTGCTTTGAACAAGGCAGTTACACCTCTGTTATTCTAGGTGCTTTATCTCAGACTTGCCTCACCCCAGCCAGGTGCCTGGTTCTCTTCCATGCCTCCTCCCTCTCCCTTGGTGACGATGGACAGAGTGGCTTTCTAAAGGAAGTCAGCGAATTGTTTCCTTAGAAGCAGTTTTGCTGAGTGAGTGACTTGGGAGAGACTGGGTCACAGGCTAACAGGCTGGCCCTCCCTGTGCCTCTCCCCCCAAACCCACCCAGCCCTTATCAGGGACTTGGCTCCGGTTCAGGAACTTGGAAGCCTTGGACAGAGGGGGAGGACAGGGGAAACTGGCTAGCGGCGTCTCCTGTTTCCTGGCTGGGCTGCCGTGCCTGGGACTTTGGCAGGCAAAGTGGGTGGAGGGCAGGATGGGGGTGGAGGCTTTTTTCAGGGGTCCATCAGAGGGGAAGTCCTGGGCTGACCTGTGGGTTTCAAGGCAGAGCTGAATTTCCAGAAGGCAGAGTAAGCAAGTATCCAGGACACCAGCCAAGAGACACCAAAAGAATGAGTAAAAGAAATGTTAAGAATTTGACACTTAATATTTCCATAAAAGCAACGAAGTGCTATAATGGGGGTTATCAGAACTTAAGAACTCCCTTATACTTATTCTATGTTTACTATGCACATATCTTAAAACATTTTTAATTACAGGAAGGGGGCCCTTAATACTGAGTGTCCTAAAGTTCTGTTGAGTGGAGGGAGACCCACATCCCGGGGTGACGAGGAGGCAGGGTTGAGATGCCCTCTGCTCCTGCAGGCCTCCCTAACCCTCTTCTGCTTGCCCATTTGCTGTGCCTGTTTTCCCCTGTGAAGGTTAGAGAAATGCCCGTATGCCTGGGAGAAAGAGCAGGGGTGTGGGGCAGTGTGGTGACTGTGGCAAAGGGATCCCAGGGGATGACGCAGGATCGGGAGGGTGTCCTGTGCTCTCTCGGGGGCTCTCCGAGCTCCACCTGGGATCACCGCTGTCCCCCTTCATGGAAGCCGTGCCCAGGCTGCTCCTCTTTGCCTCACAGTTCAAACATCAGGTTTTCTCTCTGCCCTGTCCTCCACCCATCCTCTCTCCCATGGAGCCCAGGGCTGGAGCTGCATGGAGAGGAAGCTGGAGGGCTGTGCCCCCGCCCCCAGTGATTCACCTTGCTCAGGTCTGAAAGCTTGCGCCAACCTGCCTTACCCACTTGGTCAGGGCTGGGGCCACTTCCCTGGGGAGTCGCCTCTGCAAAGCCCTGGGGGTGGCTGTGGTGTTTGGGGAAAATGAAGACGGTTCTCCCCAGACCCAGAAAGCTGAGAGGCATCAGAATTCCAGGGGCTCTAGTCCTTCATCCGTCCTGACTTGTCCTGGGAGTGTGTGTAGAGCCCAGCCCATTCAGTGCCTGAAGGAAGGGGAAATTCTGGCCATTACCGAGCAGGGCTAGACTAGCAATGAGGTGTAGCAAAATGAATCCCGGAGCTCTGAGTCACTAACCCGGCAGGGCAAGAGCACTGGACTGAGTGTCTTGAGTTTTATTCTTGGTGCTGCTGTGCACTGTGTGTCCTTAAGCAAGTCCTGTGCCTCTCTGGGCCTCAGTTTCCTCTTTTATAAAATGGTGGGGTTGGATTAGAGCTAAGATCTACTCCGGCTCCTTCTCTTACTGTAGCCTTGTTTCTGCAACCGATTAGCTATGTGAACTACGGCAAAGCTATAATTTATATATACATACAAAATTTTATATATATATAACGCTGCGCCTCAAAATATAAAATGGGGGTAGGAATACTGCTTTATGTTTCTCACAGGAGTGCCGTGACAATCCAGCAAGAAGAAGCTTTGGGAAAGTTTTACGATAGTTGCTCCATTAAAAACGTTATTTTTCCATAGTCGCAGAGCCTCATTGCTGGAAGGGACCTTTGGTAGATTAGTCTAGGAGGGGTCAGCTTCCAGTCTCCTGTCCACAGAGTGGCTGTGACATCCTCCATATCAAAGAATTGCAGCAGCAAAAAATGAAACCAAGAATGAAAAAATTGCAAGCTCATGCAGAAACCGTGTTGCTTCACCTATGATCTATTACTTCTCATATTACGTTCCATTATGATTCTAATCTTCCTATAGTGACTCTGCGTGATTGTGTTTATCATCTGATACACCTGTGGCATTATTAGCCAAGGCAAGACGCGGGGGATGGCAGGTGATGTTCTGCCTTGCCATGTCCCATAAGTAAAAATGTTTTCTGGTAGTCAGGAGCACAGTGAGCTCTTGCCTGTTGTAAAGCTTTTCGGGGTATCTCACCTTCTTTGAGCTTCACAATTACCTTGCAAGAACATAGGCAGGACACGTGTTGTTATTCCCATTTTAAAGATGAGGAAGGTAAATCTCAAGGGAGTATAGTGTTTCATACTTGAATCTAAATCCTCTGACACCTAACAAGCAAGTGACTCAGAGGCTTTAAAACCGAAGGAACAGGGTCCAAGCTGCTCTCACCACTGGGAGATGGCCCTCAAATATAAAAAAGGTTAAACCGGGGGTGTTTCTAGCTGGATCCCTTCTGTCTCCTCCACGAGCAGGCCCAGGGGTGGAGCAGAGGGAAGAACCTGCTCAGGCAGGGGACTCCAAAGAGACTAGGATCACATCTCCCATGACAATCCACAGGGGCCCTCTGACAAGCCACAGGTATTCAATAGCACCCAAGTATGTTCTTCACAAAGACAAACATATGCTTCCAGGAAGTACTGCTTTTGCTCTCTGACTTCTGAAACCTACTGAAGTTCTCAGGGCAGTGGGACAAGCTCTGCCCCTTTCCTTTATTTTGGGCAAAGACCTCCCCTTCCCTTCTGTCTGACTCCCTTCCTCTTCTCCTCCTTTCCCTTGTCCTTGGTCCCATATTCACAAAGTTCTGTCTAGGTATAACTTAGATACCTCTTACTGTAATCCCCATGCCTTCTTTCATTTTCCATCCTTAAGGAAGTTGGAGAACATTAGCTGGCTAGTCTCCATCCAGATCCCATCTTGTATTTTTTTCTAATGCCAAATAACCAGACTGTATGGACCCATGGTCCTTACTGGGTGTGGGGCGAAGTTTAAGGGACAAAATAATGCCCTAACCAAGATTGTGTTTAGGAGGAGTTGTCCAACAATCTCTCCCTTCTATGTCCCTGCTTCCACCATCCAGCTTTTACTATTAATAGATGTCTTGGTTTTCAGACTGGCTTGGCAATTGCTTTTCCATCAACTTGTGGTCCTCTGGGACACTTCAGAGCCTCGTCTGCACCCTATGAATCACTGAGCTGAGCTCTTGGGAAAGGCTTCCATGCCCGGGCTTCTGGGTTTCTGACTCACACAAAATAAAATGAATGGATCTGTGGTATGAGAAACAGACACTGCACCTGGTGGTGGATACTCCACAGAAGCTCCAGTGTCTCCCTGGAGAAACAAACTACCCAGTTTCCTGTTGCACTGGCACACTGGGAATAGCCGTGCAGATATGCATGATTACTGAGTGGAAGGCAGGTCCTGGACACATTGCCGGGTTGTGCTAAAGAAGGTCCAAGCAATGCATGGTAGATAGATCTCTCGGGATGGTCTGTGTTGCCCAAGAACAGGATAAGGCCTGGCTGGGAATGGGAGGGGGGCCAGGGTGATGATGTCATTCATTAACTCTCAATCTTGCAACTCAGCAGCGGAGACTGTTCCTGCTCACTAATGTTGTGAGCAGCTCTAGTTTTCCTAAGTGGGCAACAATGAACCTGTTCACAATGCAGCTTTGTAAGCAGTCAGTCCCCTGCAAGGCAAAGCCCACTCTGGAAAGCCCTCGATTTTATTTCTTTGTGTGCACACAGGGGACACATAGAGCCATGCATGCAGGGCACAGGAATACACACAGAGACATCCAGATAGATAGACACGGACATAGGTAGATGAAATGTGTACACACATACACACAGAGGCAAAGGCGTACAAACATACCAAAGTTAAAGAATGTTAGTGCTGGAGAGAATCTTAAAAATCATTTAAGAAATTTAACTCCCTTATTTTACAGAAGAGGAATCTGCTGACTGGAGAAGGGAAAAGACAAGCTTAAGATCACACAGCTGTTTCACTATTTCTTTCTTTCCATCTCCCGAACTTTGACCTTTGTCTATGAGCTCAGCAGGACTGCTGTGCTTTGTTTGGGGTCTGGCTCCCTGCACTGCGGTCAGGGAAATGAACCGCAGCAAAGAGCTAGGGTGATCAGGGGGCTCACTTTGTGCAGGTTCCTTTCTGTGGATGGTTGTATTTCCCTAAATGATCACAACATCTCTCATCCTCATGCTCTCCTTACGATGTGAGGTCAGCACTCCTCCCACCAACTGTGGGGTCTGTGTTCCCACCCCTGGACCTGGAGTTTGTGACTCCAGACAGTGAAGTACAGCAGAAGTGAGGCTATGTAACTTCCTAGTCTAAGTCACAAAGAGATACAACTTCTGCATCTCTCACTCTCTTCTCTCTCTCTCTCTCTCTCAGCTCTCAGCTTGGAGACCCAACCACCATGTTTGGAGGCAGGCCAAACTAGCCCACACGCAGAGACCATGTGGATAGGCCCACATGGAGAAGAACTGAGGCCCCCAGCTGATAGCCAGTGTCAACTGCCAGAGAGGTGAGTAAAGAGCCTTCAGATGGTTCCATCCCCAGACACTGCAGAGCAGAGACAAGCTGCCTTGATGTGCCCTGTTTGAAATTCTAACCCACAATATCTATGGACATAAAAGTGGTTCTTTTACTTCACTGAATTTTGAAGTAATTTTAATGTAGCCATAGTAACTGCAACACCATCTCTTAAGAATTATAGTCCTGTTGTCAAATGCTGAAAATTGTTGTCTTACATACTTTGTCCTGTATTATTGTTCTAGGAGAGCTAGTCACCAAGCCAGGACTTTAATTTGAAGCTCTGTTTTCTAAAATAACAAGAACAACATTGAGAGCAACTTCCTTTGATAGACTGCTTTCTACATACTAGGTACCGTGCTGAGCCTAGAATGTATTTCACATACGTTATCTCATGAAACCACACCCAAATCTTGTGAAATAGGTGTTACTAACCCCCATAACACAGAGAAGAAAACTGAGGCTCAGAGAGGTTAAATAATTTACTGATGGTTTGCACACAGGTCTGCCTGACACGGAAGCCCATGCAACTGACCATATACAGAAACACATATAGACATACCGACACAGACACACAATTTGCATATATATATGCATATAGGGACACACCCCCATTACACATTTCCAGAGTTCTTTATGCTTTTAAAATAGTTCCTGCTCTCAGAGGTAAAAAAAATCCCCTTCCCCCAGTTATGTTAAATAGATGGAAAGAGACTTAATTGGCTAGATATTACATTTCCCAAGCACACCCCAAGATGAAATTCTCTCCATCTGGGGCCACCGCAGGCATGGGCGGCAGAGATAGGGTCTCTGTTCTCTAGCCAAGGATTGCCTGGGACCCGGACCTGGGGGGAGGTGGGATGGAACTCTTAACAAGACTTGGCTTGGTACACAGAAGCCTTCTCCTGGGGCCAGGAGGACTCTGCACTTGATGTTGTAAGACTCTAAACTCAGAGAAACAAAGTGATTCCCGAATGTGCAAAAGCAGAGAGCACAGAGCAAGAGGCTAGTGCTTGGATGGGAGGGAGTGAAGGAGTTGGAGAGAGGACCCCCTTGTGGAAGCAGGGTCATTTCCAAATACTCCAGAGCAGTAATGGGAAAGGGCTGGTGGAAGGAAGAGTGGTTCAGAGGCGGTCCTCCTCATTTTGCAGGGTTCTTAAATTCAGCACGTCTCTCTCTTCTAGGGGAGGGGAGTGGGGATACTGAGAAGCTCACAACTGGCAGTTTTACAGCAGGAATGATGCTCTGTAAGAGTCTCAGGGCAAAGTGCTGGGCTCAGTCATTTAAAACTTATTTGCCTCCCTTCTCCTTAAAATAGTGGTGACCCCAGTTTCTAATCCAGAGAAGAGATAAGAACACAGACAGTGATGTTCCTTTGGGGAAGAAAGAAATGAAACTGGTGTATTATTACAATCACCTATATCTAGAAAGTAGACGTCTCAAGTTCACCTCTAACCCCACCTCACAAAAAGTCCCCTTGTGCAACGTACACCAAGCAGTTGAGTCCAAAGGAGGAAAATGAAATGGGAAATCTTTAAGGTTCACCTCCACTTCCCCACCCCCTTTTCTCCAGTTCAGTCCTGAAGCACTGTTTAAAGCTCCTTAGAAGCAACTCTTAAGAGTATGCTACTCTTGGGAATTCCCTGGCCGTCCAGTGGTTAGGGCTTTGCGCTCTCTGCAAGGGGGCATGGCTTCAAACCCTGGTCGGGGAACTAAAACCCCACAAGCCGCACAGCACAGCCAAAAAAAAAAAAAAAGGGGAGAGAGAGAGTGTGTGCTACTCTCACCCATTTACAGATGCAGAAAGTTCTGAGCTTGGGCGCTCACTAGCCCCAGCTGGTCAGGGGCAGCACAGGCCCAGGAAGCCAGAGCTGTTCCCCGTGTCCCCGGCCAGGGCCAGACAGCAGTACGTTCTCGCCAGCAATCTGGGAGTCTCCGCAGCGTCCGACACTTGGGGAGGGCGTGTGATGAATGAACTGCTAAGTCTCCCAGACTAGGCGTTGAGGGATAGTGGCTCCCCGCTAAACTGGGGTGTAGGGGTTCCCTCTCCCTCAGTTCTTGCATGTCTATCGTATCTTTTCGCTGCCCCTTCCCCTTGTCCTGGGAAATCAGTGCAGATCCGCCTGCCCGTGTGGTTCCAGCCCTGGCTTGGGGTTCGGGGGTGGGGTAGGGTGATGGGGTGGGAGGGGAGAGAATGCTGCCCCAGGCTCTTTGTGTGCAAGTGCGAAGGGTGAGGAGGACAAGGGAGGGTCACGCCGATGGTCAGCTCAGATGGGGCGGCTGGGTGGCCTGACTGCAAAAGTTCGGGCGGGTCTCCAGCACGCGGACCCTCTCCGCCCCCCACACACCGCGTACCTCCGCCTCCCTGCGCAGCTCCTGGCCTACGCGCTGGGCGAGCTGGGCGTCCAGGCCGCCCCACAGCAGCAGCGGCAGGGCGCGCAGCAGGAGGCCGACACGCGCGTACATGTCGCCGCCGCCCCTGCAGCTGGGCGCGGGGCACGGGCGCGGGGCAGCCGGCCGTCGGTCCTCCGTGCCCGGGCCCCCGCGGATGCTCCAGCTCTGCGCCGGCCCAGCGCCGAGGGGAAGGTTGCAGGGGCTCGCCCGTAACCGGGCTCCGCGCCGGGCAGCTCCTCCGCGGCGCTTCGCCGGGAGCCGGGTCGAGGTCGTCCAGCCCGGTAGTGCCTGCCCGCGGGTCCGCCGGCCCAGGGACCTAGAGGCGAGGGAGGGAGGGGAAAGAGAGAGGAGGAGGCGGGACCCCGACACTCCGGCCCCACCCACACGCCTCGGCTCCTGGAACAAGCGGCGGTGCTAGAGCCTCTTCCGCAGGCTGTGTGGCCTCGCCCCGCGCCAGTCGTCTTGCGAACCCGTCCTCTAGTTCGCCACCTCCAGTCGATCCGGATCTCTGTGGGGAGGACAGGGGAGGAAACGTCTTCTCCTGGCGGTTGTGGCTACCTAAGGCTTCGATGAAGAGGGATTCTGGCCTACCCGAGGGTCATTGATGGTTTCAGCCGGGCTGGCAGGGACCGAGGCCCTGAGGTGTGAGAGAAGGAGCCCTGGGCTGGAGTCAGAAGAATTGAATTTGAGCTCCTGATCTGCTTCTTTGCTAGCCGTGCGAATCCTGTCTCAGCCACCTGCTGGCTGTGTGGTCTTGGGCAAGTCACTCACCCTCTCTGAACCTATTTTTCTCAGCAGTGAATGGGGATAATAGAATACAGACATCAAGTGATAATAGGGAATATTTAACGAGAGAATGCCTGTAAATAACTGAGCACCGTACCTGGCATCATGCAGTCCGCATTTTATATCGGTAAAAGATAGACTGCAGCTGTGTGACCTTTGGCAAAGAATTTACTTCGAGCGTCAATTTTCTCATCAATGAAATGATAGTGAATAATATTTAGTTTCCAGAGTTGCATGAAGATTGAGAAAATGAGTGTAAAGTGCCTGGCTTTATATATCCCACACAATCCTAGTAAGGGTGGACAGATGATTTACGTGAAAAGCTTAGTCAAACTCGTACTGAGCAAAAGTAAACTGTTTTCATTATCCGCCTTAGTGACTGCAGACGGCTTGCTGTCTCTCTTCCAGGCTCAGTTTGCTAGCCTGTAAAAGGCAAATGGCACAATGATACCCACCCGTGGGGATCGATGTGAGGTTTAGATGAGTTAATGTGTGTAAAGGTAATCTGGAATCTATAAAGCGCTAAGCAAATGTAAGGCAGTGTTCTTATCCGAAGTCTTAGGGCCTTAAGTGCACAAGATGTTTTTGTGTTGTTAGAGAAAGGCGCTACTTGGACAGAGGAATTTTTAAAAGGCGCCTCTTTGATTGGACTTCTCAGAAATAGGCGTTCCTGGGGCGGACTGTTTGGAAATAGGCCACGCTCACCTCACAACTAGCCAATGAAAAGGGGACACTCATTCTGGGCGAACCAATTAGAAACAGGCACTCGTTTGGGCAGACCAATGAGAAAAAGGCGCCCTTCAAGGGTTCAGACACAATCCGGCAAGGGCTCCGCTGCGGGCACAGTTAAGGGTGGGTTTCTTTGTAAATTCATGCCCCCTCTCTGCCGGTGCCCTTGTGCACATCTATAGGGAGCATCTCTGCCTGGAATGGAGACGGTGGACAAGGCCTGGGTCTTACCCTCAGAGAGCTTTCAGTCCAGCGGCAGACTGTGACCAAGGTTCTCAGCTAAGGACAGAACAGATGGCCACAGCTACAGATTCAGGCAAAGTCCTGCAGTGAGCCTGGGGGAGGGAGATGCTGAAGGGCTGAGCATCGAGAAGGGTTGCTAAATCTAGTACGGTAGCTTGAATATCAGATTAACAACAAATAATTTTTAAGTATAAGTATGTGTCAATGCAATATTTGGGACATACTTATACTAAAAAATTATTCATCGTTTATCTGAAATTCAGGTTTAACTGGTCACCCTCTGTTTTATCTGGCAATCCTAGAGAGTGCATGTATGTGTGTGGGGGACAGTGTCAGAAGGTTGCAGTTATGACATGGCACATGGTGCCCTTGACTAATAGATGGATTTTGATAGGTCAGATGTGGCTCTGCTTTGGGGCAGGAAGCTCTGAGGAGCACCAGTTGGTAAGGACACCGTGGGCCAAGTTGGAGTCAAACCCAGGTGTGCCAATTTGTTCTCCAGGGAGAATCTTGCCATCCCTTCCTCCAGCACATCCCTGGGGTTTCTCCATTTCAGCTGCACTGGGAGGACAGGGGAAGGCAGGAAGCAGGGGTCCTCTGGAGGGCTGAGTGTCTGGAAGGAGACAGGCTCAGCCACCCAGAGAACTGACCCTGCCTTTCTCTGCATCTGAGGTTAGCCCTGGTCCAGGAACCTGAAAACTAGCACCACTATTGTGTTCGAAAGTTGACTTCCTCTGCTTTCCCTTTGTGTCCTTGGTTGGATTATTTCATCTCATCCTCACCTCTCCCCACTCCATTTCTGCTTGCGAGTGCCTGCAAGAGTTTATGCAGAACAGAGCTTTCTTTGCCCACACACCCACCCTGGGCTTCAACCATACCATATGTACAGGATATGTCTATTTCCCGAAAAGACAGTGTGTATCCATGGTTAGAATGAGGGGAGCAGGGGGATTCAGTTCCCTGACCGCCTATGAAGCTTACTCATAAATCCCAGAGCACCAAATTCTGTGATCTTCAGGAATCCTGGGGCCTATACTTGCAGCTCCACAACTGACTTGCTGTATGTTTTTACTTTCCAGGACACATCCCGAGCCAAATCACTTTGGATGATGTGAATGAGGGCTGTTTGCCATTGGCGGGGAGACTGAGCAGGAAAGAGAGATGAGAAAGGCAGGGTAGTTTATTGGAAAGACATTATCCACAGCAAGGGTATCAGAAGAGTGATGGGAGGAGAACGGCTTTGGAGCAGGAATCCTCAAAGCAAGGTCCAAAGACTGCCCACATCCAAAACAATTCTGTGGTGACAAGTCCCTATATTAATCCAATAGGGACTTGTATCTTCCTCTGGTGGGAGTGGGGGTGGAGGTGGGAAGGAGGAATTGGAACAAATAATAATGGTTAATACTTGCTGAGGAATTAACATGCACCATGTATGTGCTATGTGCTTCATATAAATCATGTTATTGTATCTTTGCAGTTTCCTTATGAGAAAGCTACTATTATAAGCATCCTTATTTTACAGATGAGGAAATTGAGGGGCATGGATTTGATCCCTAGTCAGAGAACTAAGATCCCGCATGACTCACAGCCAAAAAAAAGAAAATAAAAGAAAAAGAAAAAGTTCTTACTTAGGGACGTACATTAAAGTCAATTGTAGATTTCATTTTTAAAAAATGTGATTCTTGGACACCTGCACTGAATCACCTGGAGACACTTGTTAAAAATTCAGATTCCTGAGTCCCACTCCAGACCTGCTGGATCACTAAATACTAGATACCAATGTTTAAGAGGAGGGACTTCCCTGGTGGTGCAGTGATTAAGAATCCGCCTGCCAACGCAGGGGACACGGGTTCGAGCCTTGGCCCGGGAAGATCCCACATACCGTGGAGCAACTAAGCCCGCAAGCCACAACTACTGAAGCCCGTGGGCCTAGAGCCGGTGCTCCGCAGCAAAGACAAGCAAGACACCGCGATGAGAAGCCCGCAACAAAGAGTAGCTCCTGTTCTCTGCAACTAGAGAAAGCCCGCAGGCAGCAACGAAGACCCAAGGCAGCCAAAAATAAATAAATAAGAAGTAAATAAATTTATAAAAAAAAAGTTTAAGAGGAAAATAGCTCTAGGTTTTCCCTTAGAAAACTCTGGCTCTCTCCTTCTCTCCCTCCACATCTTGGCTTAGCAGGTTCCTGACTCAACTAGCCGGCAGTCCTCTCCATAGCTCCTCTTCAAAGAGAGCTGCTTCCCCTCCCTCCCTCCTCCTGGACTGGGGCTCGGTTTAGATCCACAGTGCCTCCCAGCCCTCCCAGAGTGGACAGAACTTCTGAGGAGCTCATGCCAGGGGCTGGGCAAGTTGCCTGCCCAGGGGAATAGTTGGCAGCTGCCCAGTCATTCGTTCCTGCCTGACAGAAGGCAACAGCTGGCCGTTGAGTCCTCTTCCTGACCAGGACCCCTTGAATCAGTCAGGATGTGTGGACCTGGACAAGGCCCCTCTGGGCCTCAGTTTCTCTCTTCATAATATGAGAAACAATCAGCTTTGTTTCTGCCCCTTCCTTCACCCCAGGAAATGTGCAGAACACAAAGCAGATGTTATCAGGAGTTCTGAGCTCTGGAGAAAACCACTAATGGAATGATCAACCTCTGAAAACCACAATGATAGGAATAACCAGAGGAATAATGAGGATGTGAGATTAGTTTGGGAGAGCTGACGAGGAGGCTTTCTCCAGAGATGCGAAGACTTTAGCTGTGATAATCTGGATTATTATTGACCATAACCTCTGTGCATTTTAAGCTGTGATTCAATTTTGGAAGCCCTAACTTTCTAGCAAACACCTCCACCTCTGGAAGAGAGATCTCCTCTCTCCAGAACAGGTGGATGTAGTCACACTCACAAGTATACCTCCCTTTCTACCACCCTGTACATACACACCTGCCATGTTCCTAGGGGACTGGAAGAAGCAAGAAATTTGGAGCGACACAGACCTGCGTTTGAATCTTGCCTTTTTCACACTCTGTTGACCCTTACAAGTCAACTGATCTCTCTGTGTCTGCCATCTAAAATGGGACAATAATAATTCCTGCCTTTTCTGCTACCCCGATTTGCTATGGGGAGCAAGCTAGACAATTAATTACTGTTCAGTCTTATCAAGTGCTGGGGCTTGTGTGCACAGACATAAGCGACTTGCATGTATTCTTCACATGGGTTTCACACTCAAAAGCACTCATATCCACACGACTTACACAAGCCTGTCCTGCCCCAGGACAATTGCATGAACACCTACCTCATCCCAAACAATGCTTTCTGGCTCAGAGCTGCCCCATCAACCCTAACCCTCATCACAGTTTGCAGGGCGTCAGCCTCTTCTGGTTTGTTTTTTACTCACACCAGGACCCAGGGGACTTGCCAGGAACACAATAAAAGGCTGGCCAATCTGGCCCTGTGCCCCACTTCCCTTCTACATAAAGGCCGTCTAACCTCCAGGCATCTGGTCTGAAAGGCCGGGCCAGGACCTGTTCAGCATCTGTGGCTTTGCTTAAAAGACCTGCTAACAGGAAAGTGTCTGGTTCCTTTCCACCCCAAACAGGAAGTGCCTGCCTCTGTCCAGAGGACAGGGCAGCAGGTCACTCACAAGGAGCCTCCTCCCGCCCTGCCGCAGCGGAGTGTCAGTCTCATCTCCGTGGGAGGCTTGCTCTCTACAAAGGCTGGAGGTGTGGGGCTCCAGGGACCCCTCTGTGGGGTGGGTGTGGGTGATGAGGGCACCTGGCACAGAGCAGGCCTACAGTGTTCAACAAATACTCACCAAACACTTACTCTGTGCCCCATGGGAGATATAGGGAAGTCCTGGATGAGGTTTTTGAGCTTGAGGAGTTTCTAGACAAGTCATGCCATTTTTTTCAGCATTTATTTATTCATTCATTTAAGTCCCCCCCACCCCCTTTCTTCAGTGCCTACTGTTTCAGGTGCTGTATGAGGCACTGGGGGGTTCAGAGATGAACGATGCAACCCAACTACAGAACAAATTGGTCTCTAAGCAGGTAGGCAAGCCCTGAATTATGTGGTCCAATTGTGAGCTCCACAGGATTTTGAAAGAGGCAAAAGATCACTGGGGTCTGGTTTCTACTGTGGTGGGAGTAATAACCTCTCCCTGCCCCCTACAATCTGTTCTCAAGATAGCAGCCAGAGTAATCCTGGTAAAATAGCTCAGATCCTATTGGCGCTCTGCTAAATGGCTCCCTCTACTGGTTTCCCTTCTCATTCTGAGTAAATTCACAGTCCTTGCGGTGTCCTACAAGGCCCTACACCAGTGGTGGAAGAGTTGGGAAGCCAAACAGGGTGGAGGCAAGAAGACTCTACCAACCATAGGCTGGAGGGATGAAGGGAGGGGTAGGGTTCTGGAGCCCAAGAGCCAGGGTCACCAAGGGAAACTGGGTCTCTGGAGAAGATAGGTGCTGCCTGAGACACCTCCTGTGGCAGACAGGGAGGTGGGGGTGGGGGAGGAGAAATAACCCTTGATCCTCCCTTTCTTCTACCACCTAATTTCCCACCGAGATGCTCCCTGGCCATTCTAGCCGGAAGCTACCACCTAAGGGAATCGATGAAATTGAAACCAGCTTGCAGGGGTCCGCTCCCCAAGTGAGGACCCAAGGAATGGATCAGGGGCAAACAGACCCACTACTAAGACCTTCCCAGATGCATTCTGCTAAAGCTGATGTATGAAAAGTACCTGCTGTCTTCCCTAAATACATAGAGCGAGGGTTAAAGTTTGTGGCAGATAATCATCCTCGCAAAAGCCTGGAAGGCAGGAGGGCACAGGAGTCAATCTGGAGTCAGTTTGTGGTAAAGAAGGACCCTTGGAAAGAAGCCCCAGAACAATGCAGACCTGGGAGTTCTCTGTTTCAAGTCTGGGAGACCACAGACACTGCAAAAAGAACGTGGGGCTTGGCCCAAAGGCCTGGTTGTGAGCTCTGTTTCTGTCCCTAGTTGGCTGTGTGAACTTGGTAAAGAATTTCACCTCCCCAAGCTTCAGTGTTCAGTCTACAAAATGTGGATAACAGCAGTATCTATTTCACAGGGCTGTCCAGATTAAAAGAGATAATGGATATAAAAAACTAAATGTCACTCCTTTGATTAGATTCCTCAGAAGTTCTCTATTGTTTTAAATTTAACATCCAAACTCCTCCACAAGGCACACAAGGATTTTCAAAATGTGGCTTCTGCCTACTTCTTTCACTTATCACCATTCCCCACCCCTGCAACTCCACAGACCAGCCAGACTGAATCACTAAAAACTCCCAGAACCCTCTTCTCTCCCGGTCTCTGCAAATACAGCCCTTGCTGCCTGGAGCATGCTGTTCCCGATATACACTCCCCCGGCTAACTCCTGTTCTTTCTTCAAAGCTCGGTTTAGGAGGCATCTCCTGCAGGAAGACTTCCTTAATAACCCTTCTACCCTTCATGTAGGCTACGTGCTCTTCCTCTGTGTTTTCAGACCACCCTCTGCACCCTCCAATTCTAGCATGTTCAGTAGTTTATTGGAATCATAGGTTTGTATTGTCCCTGTTATGAGAAGGCCCTTCCTGGAGGGCAGGAGCCATCCTGCTTCCTGTTTCTCTATTTCTAGGTCTTCCAGGGCCTGACACCTAGTAGACCTCAGGAGATGGCAGCTGAGTGAAGAATGCATGAATGAACGGTGGTACAAACTTAAGGGGTTGATGATGAGCAACACTTTTTGTATATCCATCTTTTAAAATAGCCTAATTCTAAAAAAATTCAAAAAGAGGAAACGGGACTTCCCTGGTGGCACAGTGGTTGGGAGTCTGCCTGCTAATGCAGGGGGCGTGGGTTCGATCCCTGGTCCAGGAAGATCCCACATGCTGAGAAGCAACTAAGCCCGCATGCCACAACTACTGAGCCCGAGCCCTAGAGCCCGCGTGCCACAACTTCTGAGCCCACGCGCTTAGAGCCTGTGCTCTGCAACAAGAGAAGCCACCACAATGAGAAGCCGGCGATCGGCAACAAAGAGTAGCCCCCGCTGGCGGCAACTAGAGAAAGCCCGCGCGCGGCAACGAAGACCCAACCCCACCAAAAATAATAGAATAAATAAACTAAAAAAAAAATTAAAAAAAAAAAAGAGGAAGAAAAACCTAGAAATCGTGTTCCCTGCTCCCCCAACTGGCAATAACCGAATTCTCTCCTGCCCAACTCCTCCTCTGGGGTTGCCTTCCTCAATATATACACTGAATGGCTAAATTGTTTTTAGTCATGAAAGAATTTCTATTTCTTTAGCCTTGCTTATTTGGACCTGCCTAGAGAGTTCTGTGACCCTCTACCTCTAGAGCTGAGCTCTCATTTACTGCTAGTATAATGAAGAGAGATGACCTCATGCCTCTTTTTCGGACCTGCAGGCAGTAATTCTGAACTTACCGCTCCACCTCCAGCCCAGCCTGCCCCTCCTCCTTTTCCCGGTCACAGTGAATGGCACCACCACCCGCCCACTTGTCCAGGTGTGAAACTCAGAATTTACCCAGGACTTCTCGCTTCTTTGTTTTTGGACTTCTCACTTCTTTTCCCACCCAAATTGGTCACCAGATCTTGCTGAGTCTACTACCTAAGTATGTCAGGGATCTTCTCACTTACCCCCATCCCCGCAGCCACAACCTAAGTCCAGGCTACTATGATCCCTCACCAGAATTATTGCATTGGTCACCTAATCGGTCTCCCTGCTTTTAGGCACCTCTTATCTCCATACATTCTTCATATTGCAACCCGAAAATGCAAATCTGATCTTTCTTTAAAATCATCTGGCAGGAGTTACCCACTGCCTTCAATAAAGCACAAACTCTAATGTACTTTACAAGGTCTCAGCTCTTTAGCCCCCTAATTTTCTGGCTTCATCTCCTACCACACTCCCCTCCTGGGTAAACTCCAAACATATTGAATCACTTTTTTAAAAAAAGTATTTGTTTATTTGGTTGGGCCCGGTCTTAGTTGCCTGCACACAGCATCTTCTTTGTCACGTGTTTAGTTGCGGCATGCAGGATCCAATTTCCTGACCAGGAATCGAACCCAGGTCCTCTGCATTGGGAGCGTGGAGTCTTAATCGCTGGACCACCGCGGAAGTCCCAAGTCATCGAAAACACTTTTCCCCACTTAAGAAGTGGTCAGCTTCTGCACATCACCTATGGTTTGTCTCATCAGATGTCACGTCGCCCTTGGGGAAAATGTCCTTGTGTGCTCTCTCTGAGCTTTCATAGCCTCACCTCAGACTCGAGAGCTTGAGGCCCCTGTAGGCAGGGCAACAGAACAGTTAGACCCACAGGCAGTGGTGCCTGGTTACCAGGATTCCAATTCCACATTGGCCATTTACCAGTAGTGCGACCCAGGGCAAGTGAATTCTGCCTTCTCGTCTGTAACGTGGGAATAGTATTTCATCAGTCTGTTGTGAGAATTAAACAAGATGATGCAAGGTGCCTGACAATTAGAATTAGCTATTATCCTAGCACCGAAAACTAAAGCTCGACCCCCTACCCTGACACATCCTCAGGGTCCGGTTTGTGTGTGATTTCGTTTTAAGGCACACGTTTGTTCCAGTATCACCTTGTAGTCTGTTACTCGGCAAGTTAGTTACAACAAACCGGGAGGCGACTTGGTCCCGCAGTTCGTCACGACTTTACGGCCCGGAGCTCAGCAACTCCCAACGCCCCCAGGTGGCTCAAGCCTTCTGCAGCCCAAGCGGAGCGAACTAGGACATACCATTCGAAATGTCCTTTTCTAACCATATAATCTGCGTTTATAAGGCTCTCCTGTTTCGCTTCCTAACCTCGAATTCTATTAGATCCAATGAAGTGAAAAATAGGACTGTAATCAGGACGTACCGGGTAGGTTCAGTCCCCTCCCCCATCCCGATCGCGGCAGTGGTACGGCCTCTCCACAATTCCCTCTCAATAATGGTACCGTCCGAGGAGGGGGGAACGGGGATTCTGAAGTCCTCTGGGTTCTGGTCTACCACAGAGCCACCCCTCGAGCCGTGGCGTTGTGGTACCGCCCACTGCCCTCTGATTGGCTGCCGAAGTCCCGCATTCGGGGCCAGATCGCCGCGCCGTCCTCAGTACGGCTCCGGCCGCAGCGCCGCTTGCTTCTGGTTTTCCTTGTTCTCTGCGGGTTGTGGGGGCTCTGCGCCGCGGCCGTTAGTCATGTCGGGTAGGTGACACTTTCAGCGAGCAGCGGCAGCGGCGAAAAGGGGCCCGGCGGGGTTGGGCCGTCTTCCCGCCCACCGGAGGGCCCCGCGGGAAAGTCTCCGGCCCTGAGGGAGGCTGGGGTGGGGGTGTGGGGAGGGGGGGGGGGGCGGACGCTGCCGCCGCCATGTTGGACTGGAGGGACGCACGCTCCCAACGCTCTCCGTCTGCAAATCCCGGCGGGAGCGCCTCGAGCCCCCGGTCTCTTGGCCCTGTCCTTGGAACCCGAGGCGACGTGTTGCTCCCGGGGGAGGGTGTGTGAATCGGGGGGCGGAGGCCGCTACGCCATCGCAGGGGCGGGGGGAGCCCGTGATTAGAGCATCGGCCGGAGAGAATCGGTGCTTCTGGTTCTCCGCTCCGCCTCAGATCTTTCAGCGAGGCCTCCGGCCAGTCATCTCGCCGCCTCGTCCCTCAGTTTCCCCATCCGTGACGTGGAGCTGGGCCTTCCTGACTCACCCATTCATCAGGTGGGGGCCTTGACGCTCTGGGAGCCCTTTTAAACGACGTTGCCTGACACGAAATCCTACATACATGTCGTCATTCCCTCCGCACCAGCCTCCCGGATTCGAGATGGGGGTGCTTGCGTAAAATTCCTCTTCACCCTTCTTTGTCATCTTCACCTCTTCAGTTGTTTATCTCCTGCACGAGCTTGAAAGTGAGCCCTGTTTATTATTGATGGGCTCTTGTAGGTCCCTGTGGCATTTACGTTGAAACATACAGACCAAAGGAAAGGCAGTCTTCCATCAAGCACTTTAAATTGACAGAGGCACCCCCGTTGTGTGAAAGAGAAAAAGAGGCCTTGGTCTTATCAGGACAGCCCGTTTAGGTCTTGCGAAAGTAGAATATAAAGTCCGGGACGTGGGTCTGCTCTTGACTTAGCAGCCCAAGCTGCCACACAAGGCCCTCTGTTGTTGGGCACATCGCAGGCTGCAAAGAAAGACCCGGCTCCCCACTTGCTAGGAACCATCATGAGAATTACATGTTACTTTTCAGGTGGAAAAGCAGAACACGTCCCTGAAAGCCATATGGTTGGGATGAAAATGACTGCTGGCAGAGTATTTTACATTTTTTTAAGGGAGAACTTGTTGATATTAAAAAAAACAAAAACACAACCCCCCCCCCCCCGGTAATCCAGTTTTGCAGAAGAGTGGAAATATGTGACAAAAAGGAAGCAGCAGGCTGAGAGGAGACCAAATTAGCAAGAATGGTTGGACAGGGAAATGATAAACATTCTTTAGATTAACATTGATGTTAAGCCAGAAGGTTGATCTTTAAGGGGAAGGGGCATCTACCTGATGTAAGAGGCTGTTAATTGCACAGAATTTGTCTCTTTAATTCTTGCTCAAGCAAGAAATAATTTCTTACCCCAAAGGTGACATTGGTACATATTTTACCAGCTGCATAATTTGGAATGAAGTCTGGTAAAGCTCCACAGAAGTACATAGAGGTACACTCAGGAGGGTGTGTAACCCATCCGTGATGTAAAAAAAAAATTTTTTAAGATTCTCCCACCTTCATGCAGAAATTTACCATTTCAGTGTATACAGTGCTCATTAAAAACCATTGACTTGTCTCGATTTTTGACATAATTATTGGCTTAAAGCAATGGCTTATTTTTGTAGGACTGGGTAGCTTTTATGGAAAATTAAGTTTTAGAGCTGTACCGTTTGTAAAATCCAGGATTTTCAGTGTGTCATAATAGTGTGTGAGCTGGGTAATCCATTATCACTGGTCTTTAGAATTACCAAGACAGCACTTACTTGTCATTTTGTAATTTGAGTTTTTTTAACATCAAAATTGACTTTCATGTCAAAAAGAACTAATAATTGCTTGTTTCTACATTAAGTCAATTAGAGTTAGAATCTTTTAAGTTCTACTTAGTGTTGTTATATACTCTGTACATTTTGTAATTTGTGTATAAAAATACTACTTTCGACTTTGTATAAAAATAGGAATAATGCTTTTGACTCCCCCCTAAACAACTAATGGCATTAAGTTTAGTTAAGTCCTTTAAACATTCCAAACTATATTGTAAATTTAACTTATCAAATTGACTCAGCCACTACAGGTGCCTGACAGGACAGACTTATAAGCGTAATAAAATAAATGCTTACATAATAAATAAATCAGAGTTGTAAATATTGTGAGTCAGACTCTCAGACAAATGTGAATTATCTGACACCTTTGAAGTTAAAATCAAATCTAATATCAGTTATACATATAAAAATTACGAAGTCAAGAAACTTCTTTTGGCACTATGGCAGACTAAGATAACTTGTAAATCCTCTGTCTACGAATAGCTAAAAATGCAAGAACTTACATAAAACAAAGGGCGAGCCCCTGCTGCCAGAAATGAAGTAGAAGCCAGCATGGTAGGCATAGAGAAGGGTGTAGGTCTCATTCAGAGACTTGGAGTTTATTGCCCAAATAACTAAGGACAGGAGATGCAGCCTTGAGACCATTAGAGCCATGTAATGGGAACCCTTACATAAAACCTGGATGTTTGAAGGACTGTATCTTAAGTGAAAGAATGAACTAGAAAAAACCTTTGTACAGGATAGGAGATAACAAGGAAGCCTGGGCCTTGAGTGAGGGAAAAAAGTTTTTTCCTGAGAATTTGTAACTTGGGACCTGTGCTTCATACAGTTTCGGTGTACATTTAAATTAGTTATGAGGTCCAGGAAACCTCAGGCCAAGAAATTTAACATAAAAATTGGTTCTAGACTGACAGTAACCTTGGGGTTTCTAGTAAAAACAAACGAAAAACCTTTTCTGAGGAAATTTCAGAGCCTAGGTCACGAGGAATCTTACAGAAAAAACAAGCCTTGCAGAACATAAGTTCACAGTAAAACATTGCAGAATTCTGGAAGACAATTCGCCAAAATGAGAGTGACAAATGGCATTTGAATCCCTAATAGTCTGAAAGCGAGTATTAATGTGTTTAAAATTATTAGAAACCTAAAAGAAGTAATCAACCCTAAGACCAAGACGTGGAAAATGGTTACGTAGATTTGAAAAAGAATCAAGTGTCAAGTGTAACTTCTAGAAATGGAAAAAGTGGCCAAGTTGAATTGCAGATAGACCTAGCAGAAGAAATAATTAGTGAGGTAGAAAATAGATATAATTACCCAGGATTCAGTTCAGAAGGATAAAGATGAAAATTGAAATTTTAAGAAGTATAGGAAATAGATTGTGAAGTCCTGTCATATATCTAATATGAGTTTGAGAAGGAGTAAATGGTGAAGAATTAATAGATAGTTGAGAGTTTTCCAAAATTGATGGATCAAGAAGCAGTAGCCTCAAACATGAGACATAATCAATTCGTACCTAGATACCTAAATGTGAAACTGCAGATTATGAAATACCAGTGACAAAACTATCAGAGGAAATAGAGAAAAGGTAAGATTGGTAGACTTCTTGAAAGTTTTAAGAAGCCACTAAATGATCTTTGGAATTTAGAGGAAAAATAACGTTTGACCTTGACTTTTTTACGCAAATAAAAGACTAAGAATACCACTTTCAGGCCTTTGCTGAAAGAACTAATAAAAGAAATCCGAAAGGGAGGAGTGGGATGCAAAAAGATACAGAGGAAGCAAATGCAGTAGATAAAAAGTATTGACTGTGTGGAATCTAGAGTTTTAAAGTGGAAGCAAAAGATAACGGAAAGAAAAAGTGGAAGCAAAATAATAGGTGAAGGCTGTGATTGGCATTATAGCATTAAAGTTCTTGTATGCTAGTGGAGGTCGAAGATCATTTTGAACTTTATCAAGAATGCATGTTAAGAATTGAACATACTCTTTAAATTATGAATAGTGACTTATTAAAAGAACAGAATTTGAACGTCTAACTTCCAAAGCAGTAGAGGGGGAAAGGGAGTAAGGAAAATCCAATAGAAGGAAGTTAAGGAGTTGAAAAAAAAAGACCCTGGTAAGTAGAGAGTCTAGTATAGGCTGGTAGGAATAAATAAAAAGTAACAATAATAAAAATATGAAAACATCAGTTGAAAGACAAAGATTTTCACATTGGGAAAAATTGATCTAGATGTATGCTCTCAAAAATGACATACCTAAAACATCAGAATAAGAAGTGTTAAAAGTATAGAGATAGAAAAATATTAATCAGGCAAACATCAACCAAAAGGAAGATTGTTTAGTTACATTACCAGTCAAAATAAAGTTTGGACATTTTTAATGATAGTCTTCATGTAATGTTAAAAGGAAATTCAAAAAAGAAAAAAAAGGGAAATTCACCAGGAAGCTGTAAATCTGTACTTTTATGTGCTTTAACAATATGGCCTCAAAGTGTAGAAAGCAAAAAAACACTCAGTGAAAGAAATTGACAAATACAGAGTCAAATAGGGAATTAAAAAAAATTTAAACATACTTCTCTGTGTAATTAATAGATCAGGTAGACCAAACATGAGTAAGAATATGAATAATAGAACTAACAAGCATCATCTTACGGATTTACAGAATTCTTTCAACATTTAGATAATACAGTTCTTATCAAGCACATAGGAGACATTTATGTAAGTAAAAGTGTTTACCAAGGGGAAAAGCGAAAAACAGCAAATCCTAACAAATACCTGGAATAGTACAGAAAATACCTTTTCTGGCTGCAGTGGAATAAGAAGACAAAACCACAAAGAGTGTCAAAACCCTATACACTTGGAAATAAAAGCACCTAAATAATTCATGGGCCCAGATACAAGGCTCAAGTGTCAAGTACTCATAATGAGCAGTTGTTTAAAATGCCATAGATAACATTTATAAACTGATTTTCTCTGGTGAATGTAAAACATCTACTTTCACTAAGAGCTCGACTTGTTGGTCAATACTCTTATTTCTATATTCTAGAGTTTTAAAGTCAGCCAGCTAAAGAAGTCAGATTTACAGTTTCAGAGAGCTGAAGTTGACTGAGTTAAGAGCTCTGATACTTATTAGATTTAAGGCAGGGTCATATGACATATGTGCTGTGTACTTCTATAATTTTTGCCTGAGCCAAAGTACAATAAGGTCTTGGACTCCACTCTGTCACTGGGAGAACCCACGTCAGTGCCTTGGGATATAATTTAACTTAAAGCTTCATGCATCCCCAGTGTATGTATATTTGTTTTATTCATACACCCCCTCCTCCCACAGTAATCCTTTTTAGTTTCTGAATTGGTTGAAACTAACTTCCTTTGCCATTTGATAGATGCATCTAATCTCTTTATGATCCAGTTAGGTTCTGTATCCTTTTCATATTTTTCTTATTTGGTTAGTTACAAATCTAGTCATGTTATTATTATGGGCAGTGATGCACAAATTTTTTTTTCATCTCAGGTAGCCTTATGTCCACATTCATAAAAGAAGTAGTTTGTGTCAGGATTTCATTCAATATTTTAGTAGTTAAGGATTAAAAAAATTCTTGTTCAGTCTGATTGGCGATCTCTACTGTAGAAAAGTGGCAAATTTGATGTCACCCACTTATACAGCCAGTGACAGTGTTTTCATATTGTAGCTTTATATGAATTGAATGAAAAAGTCATTGATGTGATTTGGTATTTGGCGGGTTTTCAGAACTGTTCAACAACAAATAGTTTTATTCAGATTAGACGAGATTGGGCCTAATAGCAGTTGAAGACTATCAGTCATTTTTTTGCAGTTGAAAGAGTATTTCATATGATACTCTTCTCTTACTCAGTCACTAATAAAATTAGGTCATTCATTTGACTCTGAGGAGAAGCCTAGAGGGTAGAGCCTCTTCAAAAATTTTTGGAATAACCGACATTTTAAAGTATTGAGAAAAGTTCACAGTTCAAATTATTATTATTATTTTGACGTATATTACTCAACTCATGCCTTCCTTGGTAGTTTTTATTGCCAACAAGGAAGCTAGAGGTAAGTATTGCTGAGTCGGTATATATCAAGTGGCTTAGCTGCTTTTACCAAGTCTTTGGAGATCTTTTTGTTGCTGCTGACAGCCAAAGCAATCCAATCCAATCCAAGGGAATGGCAAGGATATGAAGTAAATGTAATCCTGGGGATTTATTTTAGAGTGTGCATTTTCCCCTTTTTGATCCTGATTAGTTTTTTTAAACATATCTTTTTATATATAAAGATAATATAACTTGAGCTTTTGAGTTTTTGTTGAAAGGATGGGTTTTTCACTGACTGTTTCTCATTTGTTCACTTGGTTTTTGTGACCATCAGGACATGTTTGTAGAGTAGTTGTTTTCAAAGCTGTAGTTACTGTAAATAGCTAATACTATTGGCACAGATTTTTCCTTGCACTGTATTTTTAACTTCTAGTTTTTCTTTCTGTAGTTTATGATATTTTCTTATCACATTTCATCTGTAAGAGCTAAAGTCAGCCTTTGAGGGAAGCCTAATTTTAAATAAGATTAAAAATTCTTTTTATGTGTTTTAGATTCCGGAAGTTATGGTCAGTCTGGGGGTGAGCAGCAAAGGTAAAGTATACATACATTTCAATAATACCATGAACGAGTAGAACTGAGAAAAAAAGATAAATTTAGTCAGGCTTTCCTCTTAAGCTTTGGTATCTTGACGTCTTAAGAGTTAAATCTTAGCTTGTGAAGGGGAAAGAGTCAGCCTATGTACATAGGTGCTGTAAGATATTTTTCTTTTTTTAAAAGGCTGTTTGAATCAGTAAATATAGGTGCCCCCTAGAGATTAAAATGAATCTCATAGGTATTATAAGGATTGTTTTCTTTAAGAAATTATTTAGAAGAAACAATTACTAAAAGGATTTAAGTAGTTGAACTATAACAGCTTAGAAAAAGCATTTAATTTTTTTGATTGTATATAATATGCTAAATGTGTTTTTTCTGGAGTGGATTTTCTTGAAGCACTATGATAGAAGTGTTTAGCATTTTTAAAATCATCCTCACCATGCTCACAATAAAAAGAAAAGTCTGTTTTTATGTGAATGTATACATGCAGTAGGATTCTCTTGCTTACCAGAAATACAGCCTTCACTTGTAGTATAAGTGTTTTGCAGCTCAGTGTGAGATATTCAGAAGAGCAACTCAGATACCTTCTGTCATCAAGTTTTAAGCTTCATGAAAACAAGACTGATTTGACTTTTTTATTCTCATGGGATAGACCCTCATAGTAGGCAACTAGCAAATGTTTATTCAATGAAATATGTTTTATAAAGTTAAGAAATTCTGTTAGCATTTGATAGCTCTAAAATAGTAAGATTTTTTGGCATATGTTTTATTTTTCTTTGGTATATATTCAGAAAGTTTGTTTCTGACTTGTTAAAGCTTATATGCACTAAAATTAAAGAAAGCTCAACTCCGAGAAAGCTGCATGTATTCATTCATTCAGCCAACAAACTATGCCATCCTATGCTATGACACTGGGGATACAATATACTTTCGTTCTATGATAGTATTCTGAAGATATACATGCCTTTCATTACTGAGGCACTAACAATTGGATGGTTAGTGCCACACTGTGCATTTTCTAGGATGTTAGAGGCAAATTTAAGGCAAATGGTAGGAAGAAATTAATCTGTCACAGCACAGCTAAATTGATTAAAGCTCTAACTTAAAGAGTCATTATTTTTCTGCTTCAGATATTTATTATGGGTCTTGCTACCATGTAGTCACTCCCCTCCACCCCCAGCCTCCCACCCATCCAAGCATAATTCTGTTGGAATTTTCTAGCTCTGGTGAAGTTTTGTTTATTTGTGGGAGATTGTCAAAGCAAAACTTCTGGTGTGTGTTTGGCATTTAAGAGGTCTGGGAATGATTTTATTTATGTCTTTGACAGTCTTTGGTTATCACCTTTCAGTTTAGACTCGAAGAGGTAGTTAGATCAACAGTTTCTCAGGAAAGAAGCTTGTATTTGAGTTGAAAGTTGAAAATGAAGATAGGGTTAATTTAAGCTTTTAAATTCTAGCACATTTCTTTCAAGTAGTACACTTTTCTTTTACAGTTATTCTTCCTATGGAAATCAAGGCAGCCAAGGTTATGGACAAGCACCACAAGTAGGTTAAATATAAATTGAGTTCTTTATAAATAGTTTTAATCTTAAATATGCAATGAAACTTGTATTTACCTAAATTTCAGAGCTATTCTGGCTATGGGCAAACTACTGATTCTTCATATGGGCAGAACTATGGCGGCTACTCCTGTTACGGACAAAGCCAATCAGGTTGGACTGATTTGTTAAATTTGCTGTTTTAGGAATTTAAAATCAGAACCTTTCCTAAATGGTATATCTGTTCAATCTTTAGGTTATTCACAGTCCTATGGTGGCTATGAGAATCAAAAGCAGAGCTCATATGGCCAGCAATCTTATAATAACCAGGCACAGCAAAACATGGAATCATCAGGAGGGTAAGGAAACAGTGAAAGTACTGAGGTGTTGGGAAGTGGAAATAACACTTTGGGTATTAAACAGCTTTCACTAACAAAGTCCTAGCTTTAAACTTTTTTTTTTTTTTCCCCAGAAAAGTGTTGATGGTGTATGAATTTCACAGTTTTGTATTATAAAGAATGTGGAGATTGTCAATATTGATATTTGATTCTTATGATGTGTTATTTGTACAATTAGTTTAGCTGTAAGTGAATACACATGATTTAAATGTTAAAATGTAAAATTTGAACCTCTGCTTTATACCTGAGATGAAATAAAAACCTGCCTATAAAAGGAGACTTATCAATGCTTACTTTTCATTTCCAGTTTATTTTTTAACCATTTTAATGTATTTAATGTCCTTTTCAGGGGCAAAAATATTAAAGAAAAAAGTGCCAAAACCTATGCACGTATTTCAAATACCCTAAAAAATGTTTTAATTGTTAATATAGGTAGGTGAATATTAGCAATTTTACAGGTCTTATATATTTTTTTAAAATTTTCTGATTTGAGGAGCCTGTACTTGTTATTAATTTTAGTAATAGCAACTTACTTTTTACTGTGCTTTACAAAGTACAAATGTAGGGAATACTATCCAGAAAGCGTGTTACATTAGAAGGCTCTTCAAGCCTGGTTAGTTTTAAATTTAAGGAGAATCTTTTCATAAGGATGCATTTTTGGTAATGTGATGTATAAATGTGGACCAAAGAGAAATGTTAGATTTGGTTTGACAGTCAGTCATTCTAAAGTGAAGGTCTAGGGTTCTGACCTTTGTGATGTGCTTTGGGTAGGGAGTTGGGGAATCGACCTTTATTAGATTGTTTTTTTTTTTTTTTAAATTAATTAATTAATTAATGTCTGTGTTGGGTCTTCGTTTTTTTGCGAGGGATTTCTCTAGTTGTGGCAAGCGGGGGCCACTCTTCATCGCGGTGTGCGGGCCTCTCACTATCGCGGCCTCTCTTGTTGCGGAGCACAGGCTCCAGACGCGCAGGCTCAGTAGTTGTGGCTCACAGGCTTAATTGCTCCGCGGCATGTGGGATCTTCCCAGACCAGGGCTCGAACCCGTGTCCCCTGCATCGGCAGGCAGACTCTCAACCACAGCGCCACCAGGGAAGCCTCTAGATTGTTTTTTTTTTTTTCCCTAGATTGTTTTGCTCATTTGATGCAGAGTAAGATGTGACTATTAAGTTGTGAGGCCATTTTTGTCCCCCCCCCACCTTTTTTTTTTGAGTAAACATTAGAACTCAAATCCAATTAAGTGTTTCTTTCAACATTCCCATCCTGAGAGTAGGTAATTAATAGTCATATTGCTCAGAACATACTTAGAATTTTCTTTTTGAATTGCAAGAGAAAATAAAGCAGTCTCATTTGGTAGTTAGACTTTGTTTCAGTTAAAAAATGGCATCACAAAGCAAGTTCCTTCCTCTTACTCAGCAGATTAAAACTTTGAATGATTTATTGCTATTTTCTAAAATTTACTATTATTGAAGATACTTAGAAGAATGTACTAAAGGTAAGGTTCTAAAGATAAGAAAATAGTCCCCAAAATATTATTAAATAATATTGTTGTTAAAACTGAGATAGAGCCTTTTAGTGTAACTATTAAAAGGAGTCAGCACTTGCTGTGTCATGTTTGTTAAAGAGTCAGACATATTACTGTACTTTATGTCATCTTTAATTTTTTTGTAATTCAAGATGATAAAAACCATAGTGATTTTCTTGCTTCTCTACAGTTTTCAAAGGTGTGTGTGTTTTTTCTCATGATGTGACACCTCTTCAGTGATAGTAGAACTGTTGTTTGAAAGTCATTCCATTGGTGATAAGATTCTGTAGATAAAAGAGCTAAATGATTCCTACCAGAAAAGGGTAGTAAATGTGGATGAGGTCTAGCTGGGCAGGCCTCTTATAGCAATCAGTCTCAGTCAGCCTGCTGCAGTAAACAGTCCTTCTGTAAAATCGCTCAAGTTCTTGATTTCTGTTTAGCCAAGGTGGAAGAGTGCCTTCATATGACCAGTCAGACTATGGTCATCAAGATTCATATGACCAGCAGTCAGGCTATGATCAACATCATGGCTCTTATGCCGAGCAGTCAAATTATGATCAGCAGCATGATTCCTATAATCAAAACCAGCAATCCTACCATTCACAAAGGGAAAATTACAGCCACCACACACAAGGTAAGATATGCTGACCTCTATTATTTTTCCTTTTTTCCCTTCATAGAATTGTGTATTGAATTCTGTATTAAAAGACCCACAGAGGATTTCAACTGTTTGTAAGAATTTAGAGTCACCCTGAACATATGTTCTGTCTCATGTCCATCAAAACTAGTTTATTAGATTGATATTTCTGAACTTCTTGGAGACTCCAGATGGTCACGTGATTTTTTTGCTGGCTGAGTTTTTGAATTTCCTTTGTTGTCTCAGTCAGCTGATCATTTAACAATGAATACTGCTGCTACCAGTTCTTTTTTATAATTTAATTTAATTTTTAAACATTTTTTATTTTTTGGCCGCACCGTGTGTCATGTGGGATCTTAGTTCTCTGACCAGGGATCGAACCTGTGCCCCCTGCAGTGGAAGCACGGAGTCTTAACCACTGGACCTCCAGGGAAGTCCATGCTACCAGTTATCTTGGTACTGGTGCTGTATGTGATTTGAGGAAATTATGATCCTATATTAGCCTTCTCTAACCTCAACTAAGAAGGACCAGTCATTCTTTCTTTTATGTATATCATTTTATATATATCATGATATTTAGGAACCTGATCAGCCATAAAAATGAATGCTTCAAGGGCAAAGGTCCTGCCTTACTCATTTTTATACCTGCTCCATAAATATTTGTTGGATAGTTGAATGAATGAACAAGTGAATGAGTAAGAGTGGAAGCTCATTCACTGAATATCTTCTTCATTGAATATATTCACTGAATATCTCTCAGTTTGAAAATCTAGTTATTCCTTGTCTGTGTTTGATTTACACTGAAATATTTTCGACATGAAAAATAACTTTTAAGATTAGCGTATTCTTTTAAAGTATTTATTGATTGATTGATTGATTTGTTTGTACCAGGTCTTAGTTGCAGCTTGTGGGCTCCTTAGTTGTGGTAGGTGGGCTCCCCAGTTGTGGCTTGCCAGCTCCCTAGTTGTGGCATGTGAACTCCTGGTTGCGGCATGCATGTGGGATCTAGTTCCCCAACCAGGGATCGAACCCGGGCCCCCTGCATTGGGAGCGTGAGCCTTAACCACTGCGCCACCAGGGAAGTCCCTAAGATCAGGGTATTCTTTTAATTTATTAGAGTTCTGTACCTAATGTACTTTACTCAAACTACTCCATATTATCATCACATCAAATGGTGATATCCACATCACCATTTTGCTTTCTGACTTTGGTAGAATGGAATTTGACACACATATAAGTCTCATACATTTAATTCCAGATGGTGTTCTGATGACTTGCATTTGAGTTTTGTGCACATGTGCCATTTTCTGAAGGTCACAGGTGACCTAAAGAGCTATTTAATATTATGTTGTGGAAAGCCTTTGTCAGAAATTTCAAGTTGTTTATGTATGTATGTATTAATTTTCTTTTTTGTAGATGACCGTCGTGATGTGAGTAGGTATGGAGAAGATAATAGAGGATATGGCGGGTCACAGGGAGGAGGTAGAGGGCGTGGGGGATATGACAAGGATGGAAGAGGTCCTATGACAGGATCAAGGTAAGTTTTTAGGTACAGATGTCTACATTTCTTCTCTCTCTCTTTTTTTGTTGTTGTTGTTACTTAGCTGGTTCGATTCCATCATCTGATTTAGTTAAGAGGCCTATAAAAGAGATTATGTTGTAGAGAAGAGGACAGAAATTCAAAATTTATTTTCAGTCTTAAGATGTCACATAAATTACCTCAAAATAGGCTTTGTTAGCCGTTAGTTTATGTGGTATATATTAAATACCAATGGAGAAAAGTCCCCTACTATGGTGTGGTTAAACCACTTAACTATGTTTTTCCTGCCAGAACTATTGACTCTAAACTCCTTTAAAAGATGACTCTGGGAAATCCAAGTGTTTTATATGTAGAAAATACAAGGTAAGTTAATTCTAGATTGGAAGGTGGAGAGGCTGTTCTTTAATCTTGAATCCCCTTGGGAAGGGAAAATATTAGGAGGCAATAGCAGATTATAAATTTGGGGTTGGCAAATGAGAGAAAGATTTTATGTAACTGAATTATTTTGTCCCCATTCTTAAGTAAACAGTTATTGAGATAATTAGTGCAATGTCACATACCGTTGCATATTTTGTCTAGACTAAGCTGTGGAAAAGGAATGACTTTTTAATTCAGCTTTCCTTTTCTCCATTGTTAGTGTTGTCAGGTTTTGGTATTTATGGCATATGTTATGAAAGGTGGCTTTAAAATTACTTTCAAATGTATGTGTAAGTCTAGCGCTTTTGCTCTAAAAATAGGAACGAAAAAGTAATTGACATTTATTGTCCTCAGATGAGGTTTGTAGGTTGCACATCCCGTGTGTAAAATATACAGGCTTAAAAGATAATGTGTGTTCCTTGGGAATTGAAATTGTCAGCCTGTTAACTGACAATATTATATCAATACCAGGTCACTCTTTTGCTTCTTAGGGACTGTTTGTTCCCTGAGGTGACCTGAGAAAATCAGTTACATACAGCACTGTTAATTTTTCAAGTGAGCCAGGAATTTGATCTCATTGACTTTCTCTCTGTTTAGTGTATAGTGCTTTGGTCTGGCAAATCTAAAGCCTAAACATATTTGATAAATTTTTATAAGACTTGAACATTAAATGTCTTTTGATTGATAGCTGAAGTCAATTTATTAAGGTAAAACAAGTATATTGTATGCCTCTTCATCATCATGTGGATGTAAGTGAACAACATAGAGTGGTGTGGTGCTTACTCTCTACCTAGTAGCCTCGCTCCCTCAAACAGAATCCCAAACAAGATAACTAACAGGTATATGTGATTTTCTGGTTAATATGTTGTAGATAATTGGCTGCCTTGGGATGCTGTATGTTTTACAGCATATCATAGGTTTAATTTTCTTCATAAGGAAGTTATAATTATATCTATAGATTATCTCTGAAACTATGACAGTGTCTGACTGAGAATGGTAGAACCCCACTTTTCAGGAGGAGGAGGGTAGGGAAGTCTTTAAAAGTATGTTTTCGTTTTTGAGAGATGACTTATCTTAGAATCAGAGTTGAAAGGACCTTGAGTGATCCTCCTGCTAAAAGAGGGAAGATCTGTATCTTAACCAACCCTGGACATACCAGTTTTAAGCACTTCGATAAACCTCTTTGGCAACATTTCAGTATAATTTTTGGCCCAGGTACTGAATCATGAACTAAGTTTTTGAGTTTCAAATCTTTTTATTTAACTTTAGAACCTCTTCAAACAAAATCTTGTGTAGAAGCCCAGGATGTATTAGGTCAAAATGATGGTGATCTGGTTCACGTCAGGGTAGGGTTTTTGGGGGAGAGGTCTTACCCAGTTGCTGTCTGTATACTCCCTCCCTCCCCCCACCCCACCCCCTTAGCCAGTAAATGGAATGTGCATGAAAGGCCTTTTTAAGAAATTTATGTGGATGATTATACTTACTCTCTATATTGGATGGGCAAACTTTTTATGTGAAAGGCCACATAGTAAATAATTAAGGCTTTGCAGGCCATGTGGTTTCTTTTGCAACTGCTCAGCTCTGCTCCTGTATAAATGAATAAACATGGTTGTGTTCCAATAAAACTTCATTTATGGTTACTGAAATACGAAGTTCATATAATTTTCATGTGCCACAATATCTTGTTCAGGATGTGATTTTTAGCTTATTTACAGGGGTGAAGTGTTTCAAATTAAAAAAAAAAAAAAGCCCAGTTTCAGGGCTTTTTTTCCCCTTACACTTGGTTTTGCATTTAAGTACCAGAAATACCCAAACATTTTTTGTTAGTCTTCATCAACACTCCCATTTGTGTTTGTAATCATCTTACTTAAAAATAGCAAGGTTGAAAATATGATCCTTTCAGGGCTGTTTGAAGAATATTTGGCATTAGTTGGGTTTATAATTAAAGAAGGGGCACAGTTTGCAGGTGAAGGTGGGATGTGTGGTAAAGGATATGACATTCTTAGACTCAAGTTGTATGATTGCTTGACTGTAGGAAGAATTCAGACCAAAGGAAGCTGTCAGCTTTCCAATTTTGGAAGAGAAACGTGAAGACTATAGGGACTATAGGAAACAGTGTTTTTCTTTGAAAAAGCAGTTGCAGCAAAAAAGATTGAATTTCTAATTGTTATCTAAAATAGATCAGTGGCCTCCTACTGGACTAGAAGCTTAAGGCCATAAATTTTCTCAGTGTTTTTAACTTTAGCATTATGCTGAATGCATTGCAAAATTACTAGAACTTTATAGATAACCATTTTCCATTATTAGCATGTCATCAAGTTAAGTAGATTTTTTAGGCTTTAATAGCTCAAATCTCAAAAAAGTTATTTTAAATTTTGAATGTCTTCTTATAAGAGTTTTTTTGTTTTTGCGGTGCGCGGGCCTCTCACCGCTGCGGCCTCTCCCGTTGTGGAGCGCAGGCTCAGCGGCCGTGGCTCACGGGCCCAGCCGCTCCGCGGCATGTGGGATCTTCCCAGACCGGGGCTCAAATTCGTGTCCCCTGCATCGGCAGGCGGACTCTCAACCACTGCGCCACCAGGGAAGCCCTTATAAGAGTTTTTGAATAGCTCTCTTAAAAATGTGCATGTGTGCTGGTGATAGTCCCGCCAGTGCTGCCCAATATAAATATAATGTGGGTCAACTGTGAGCCATATGTGTAATATAAAATTTTCTAATAGCCACATTAAGAAAAATAAACAGCTGAAGTTAATTTTGATAATATATTTTATTTAATCTATTTTATTTAATCTATTAATCTATTTAACATCACAGATATGTAATCAGTATAAAAATTATTGAGATAATGCACATTCTTTTTTTTATACTAAGACTTTGAAATCCATTTTGTATTTTACATTTAGAGTACATCTCAATTTAGACTCTCCATATTTCAAAAGGTCAGCAGTCACATATGGCTAGTAAATGTTGTATCGGATAGTGCAGCTCTAGAATGGTAGATTCTTGGCCTTCTGAAATGTTGGTAAATTACTAGTATGAAAAATCAAACACAGAACAGTTTTTAAAAAACTAATCTTTTTCAGTATTTCGCTAAGTTCCTTTTTCTCTCTGTATTGAATTTTCTGGGAATAAAGATTCCTATATTGTCCTTTTACTTCTTGGCAGTTTTAGTCCTTGAATATAGATATATTTGGATTTTTAAAAATTAAATTTTGGGAATAGAGATTCTGTCAAAGTATATTTTCTTTCTTGAGAAGCACCTGAAATTAAATCTGACTGTCGTCTCTAAATATGTAATGCTGTAACAGTGAAAGAACCCTCAGAGTCTACCCTAGAGTAGGCTGCTCATTGTGGTTTTGAACTTGGGACAACGATTTCTGTAGTTGAGTCAAGAATACATAATTGATTTTCCTATGCAGGGGGCACTCAGCCATAAATTTTGAGTATTCTTATATTATGTCTCTAGTAAATGCCTCTACTTCCTTACATTAAAATGTCCTTACTTCAGAAATTCTTTATGTGTACAAGTTTGTTTCTTTTTCTGGGAGGGAAACAAATTTGTTGTGGCAACATCTTGACTCAGATGTTCACATGCCTTTGTGTCTTAATTTGCTAGTGGGGCCTTAACTTAGTTTATGGAAAAGGGACATGTAACTTGACTGCAGATTTGAAGAAAGATTCTTAACCACAGGCCCATCTTCTGTTAACTGATTTAATAGTGGTACTATTTGAGGTTTATTTACTGTGTTTAATATAATAAATTTCCTAGTAAGGAACTATAATTAATTAATATGAAATTTCTTAATAAGGAAAGAGAAAAGCGACTGAAACATTGGAACTTGAAAGAAAGCCTCACATAAAATTATAGGTCATCTAGACCAGTGCTTCTCTAACTGTAATGTACATATGAACTCCTTGGGGATCTTACTAAAATGCAGATTCTGATTTAGTAGGTCTGGGATGAGCTTGCTTTTCTGAGATACTCCCAGGCTCTGCCTTTGCTGCTATTCCATAGACCACCTTTCAGGTAGTAAGGGTGTAGACCATTATTTTGCGAAGGAGGAAACTGAAGCCTAGGGAGAATTACTGACTTGTCCAAATTTTCAAGATTGATTAGTGATAGTTAAGACTATACCCTGAGACTCCTACTTTGAAGACTAGTACTTTTTCGAATGTACTTATGGGTGTTTCCATATTTACGGCCATTGTGTTTGAAGTGTTCAGCTGCTGAATTTTCAAAGGAAATGCTCAGTAATGATGACTTAAGTTAAAATGCCATTGTATGGAGGAATAGAAACTTATAAACGTATTCAAGTGTCATTTGTTTTATATCCTTTATACTTTACCAGGGGTATGTCCTTTTTTAAAAAATTGTTCAAAGTTATATTGCTGGCCAGAATAGAAATTTTAGGAACTACTTGATATATGAAATTGCATATTTTCCCTCCATTGTGGTCAGATAAACAATTTGGTACTTGGTTAAGTTGGCAGCAGAATAATTAAGTGGTGCCTCTTCCAGCACTTAATTGTGCAAATATCCTATTTTAAAAAAATACTTTATCCTGGGTACTTTAACGTCCTGACATAGGAATGTGGGTTTAATATATTCTTTTTTAAAAAAAAATTTATTTATTTTTGGCTGCATGGGGTCTTTGTTGCTGCACACGGGCTTTCTCTAGTTGCAGCGAGTGGGGGTTACTCTTCGTTGAGGTGCGCGGGCTTCTCACTGCGGTGGCTTCTCTTGTTGCGGAGAACGGGCTCTAGGTGTGTGGGCTTCAGTAGTTGTGGCTCGCAGGTTCTAGAGCGCAGGCTCAGTAGTTGTAGCACACAGGCTTAGTTGCTCCGCAGCACAGAGGATCTTCCTGGACCAGGGCTCGAACCCCCTGTCCCCTGCATTAGCAGGCGGATTCTTAACCACTGCACCATCAGGGAAGCCCGATTTAATATTTTCACTAGCTCTTTTTTCATCATTTTTAGAATTCTAATGATCATCTTTGAAGAAACCTGAGATATCTTGTTTCTAATAAGATTTTCAGCAATTTAATCTCAGAACTCTGTTTGGCTTCCTTTCCTTAAAGAGTTAAGCTATGATATATAGGCCATTTAGAAGTATGGGTTGGTGGGAGGGCTTGGGTGATGTTCTGAAAGAGAGGTCTTAGACACTCAATCGGAAACTATATATATGAAAGACCTGAGCTTTGCTTTGTCTGCATAGCCTTGAAATATTGTTATTCTCCTTTTTAGATTTCTTGGGCATCAAATAAAAATTAATGGCGAGTTAAGTTGCGTGTGTCCATACCTATGCTAGTTGCAAGGGAATTTTTTTTTTACGTCAAGGTAGTAGAATAGACTTCTAAAGAAAAAATTCTTTCTCATTTAGTCAGAGTGGTTTTTCTCAGGATGGCTCAAGAAAAGCCATCTAGAGGGCAGGGTTATTACTAAAGCAGAGGCTTTTAAGCAGTGAAGAGACATTAGTATATTGGATTAGTTTCTTGGGTTATAGTAGAAGATTAGTAGTAGTAGAAAATTAGATATCACCATCTGAAAACTTTGGGTGTTTTTGTATCCATGTCAGCACATGAATCTTAGAGGATTACATAATTCAGTTAAGAGAAACAAGCTTTCAATGTATGAGCATTTAAAGAGTTTCTTGATAAGAGAGATCTTAGATTTCTTACATAAAGCTATGCACACAAGGGCCATTGACTTACCTGGCAGTGGAAATTGCCAAATAAAGTCATTTTCTTGTGGAGTATGTAGCATTCTGTCTCTGATATGGTCTACTGATTGGTGTACAAGAGCATTTGGCAGCATGAATGTCAGTAGCTCTGCTGTGAAGAGAGCTAGCATGTTGCAGTGGGCATGGAATAGGAGGGCAGTTTAAAGTTATGCTTTCTTTTAGTGCTCATTTTACCAGATATCTGAATGATTTGAATTTTTAAAACCGCTTTCATTCAGTCTCACTTTTGTGTATATTTGTACCTCACTTTTTTCTTCATCTCATAAAACCCACCGTTTGGTATCACAGTAGAACGTAGTGCTCAAGTTTTTACCTCTCCCATTCTGCTATCAAAATTTTAATCTTGCTTTATATTTTTCTCCTAGTCTTTTTCTCATATTTAACAAAAATATCCCCTATAACAAAAATATTTCCCTTTAAGGGAATATTGATATTCATCTTGAATTCTTAAACTTTTAATAAAACTTACTTTGTGAATCTGTGATGGTTACAAGGACTTTGGAAAAATTTTTTTTAACATCTTTATTGGAGTATAATTACTTCACAATGGTATGTTAGTTTCTGCTTTATAACAAAGTGCATCAGCTATACATATATCCCCATATCTCTTCCCTCTTGCATCTCCCTCCCTCCCAGCCTCCCTATCCCACCCCTCTAGGTGGTCACAAAGCACCGAGCTGATCTCCCTGTGCTATGTGGCTGCTTCCCACTAGCTATCGGTTTTACATTTTTTTTTTCTTTCCGGTTTTACATTTGGTAGTGTATATATGTACACACCACTCTCTCACTTTGTCCCATTGACTTTTCATGCCTTGGTTATTATTACTGTTTTTAAATGATTTCTTTCCCCTTGGAAAGAATGTTTAGCATTCTTCCTCTTGTGCCTCCAGTTTAAGTGGATTTGAATATTATCCCTTTGGCTTGGGGTTGGGAAAATTTTAAAATAAGAGTATATTAGGTATGTTCTGTAATAAGCTTGAAAAGGCACCCTTGTGGAAATAGATCCTTGGGGAAACATTTAGGTGAAAACAACATTTTGAAGTCTATGAAATGAAATTTACTGGAAAGTTAGAGGTGCTACTGTTTTCCTGGGCGCTCTACTTGTGACAGTTAAGTATAGATTGAGCCCAGGGCTCAGCACATTAGAGACCTAAGGAAGAAATCATTTCTTCAATTTTTCCTCTGCAGTGGTGGTGACCGCGGTGGCTTCAAAAATTTTGGTGGTAAGTGCTGAGTATCCCAAAATGTTTCAGTGGAAATGCTATATAAACCTAAAAGCCACCAATATCCCGCAGACGTAGTCTAAGCCCTTTCTTACTCTGTTGAGGCTGGTGTGTGTTGTGTGCTTAAAAAAAAAATTATATATATGCATATATATATCTCAAAATATTAAAAAGACAAAGTTGATCTCAAACAGTCCAATGGGTTTCTACACAGTGAATTTGCATGAAAGAGTCTGGTGACCAATGAATGAGACGTTCACTGGATTTTGTCAATATGTTTTTTAATAAAGGTAGCTGACATGGTGTTTTTAAATTATTACGGTTTTCCAATCAGCCTTCACAACCAGAGCTTAACAAAAGTGATACTAGCGTAATGCCAAAGTGGCTGGTGCCGTCTGGGACAAGTTTAAGGGAATATTGACATTCATCTTGATTTCTTAAACTTTTAATAAAACTTAATTTATATACTTACTTTGTAAATCTGTGATGGTTACTTACAAGGATTTTGGAAGTATTGACTTTTCATGCCTTGGTTATTATTACTGTTTTTAAATGATTTCTTATGAGTTGCCTTAAATAGCTTTCTTTTTCTTTTTCTTTTTCTTTTCCCTTAGGTCACAGGGATTATGGACCCAGACCAGATGCTGGTAAGGTTTATGGTAGTTTGTGACTCTGCCATTAAGAGAATGTTAGTTTTCCATTTTTTCAAAGGAAAAGTGTGTGTGTTTGGAGGAGTTAGTACAGGAAGAAGATTTGATTTGATAATGCTGCCAGAACCAGGGAGCTTCACTTCTAAAGATGTACCAGCAAGAAAAGTTCAGGGGGATTGATTGGAAAGTTTGCTAGGAAAAATTACTATGTTTGTGCTTTCCCATGCTCTCTACTTTTTCTTTTGTGAAGAAATACTTGATTTTGTACTGCTAATTAGCATTATTTGTTTAATTACTGCAAATCAAGTATGAGAGAATTGGTATGATTGGGGAATTAGAATAGCTGTGTTTAAGAAAATATTACAGTGGATTGATAGTCTGGTCAGTGGGCCTAAGAAACCTGAATTCATATATGAGAGAATTGTCTTACTCTGGGCAGAGGTCACTAATTTCTTTTCCTTTCTTTTCTTTTTTTTTTCTTTTTTACAAAACATCTTTCTTTCTACATGTGCCTTTCTTTTTGTTTTTTTGTGTTTTTTTTGGCTGTGTTGGGTCTTGGTTGCTGCGCGTGGGCTTTCTCTAGCTGTGGCGAGCGGGGGCTACTCATTGTTGCAGTGCACGGGCTTCTCATTGCAGTGCCTTCTCTTGTTGCGGAGCAGGGGCTCTAGGTGCGCGGGCTTCAGTAGTTGCGGCACGTGGGCTCAGTAGTTGTGGCTCGGGCTCTAGAGCGCAGGCTCAGTAGTTGTGGCGCATAGGCTTAGTTGCTCCACGGCATGTGGGATCTTCCCGGACCAGGGATCGAACCCGTGTTCCCTGCATTGGCAGGCAGATTCTTAACCAGTGTGCCACCAGGGAAGTCCTCAGAGGTCACTAATTTCATGTACCTTTATATTTTCAAATGAAATTCAAGGCTGCCTGGAGCCTTTTGAAAGTTATGTAGAGATTAAAAATCTATTTGAGCCAAAATTTTTTTTTTAATTAATTAATTTTAATTTATTATTTATTTTTGGTTGCATTGGGTCTTCGTTGCTGTGCGCTGGCCTTCTCTAGTTGCGGTGAGCAGGGGCTACTCTTCGTTGCGGTGCGCGGGCCTCTCATTACAGTGGCTTCTCTTGTTGTGGAGCACGGGCTCTAGGTGTGTGGGCTTCAGTAGTTGTGGCGCACGGGCTCAGTAGTTGTGACTCGCGGGCTCTAGAGCGCAGGCTCAGTAGTTGTATATATTGAAATCAGAACTTTTGTTTTTATTAAGATGCTAAAGTATTCTATATGGATGGCAATTTCTGAATTATCCCTTGATGGACTGAATTTATGTGCATCTTTCTTATTTTGTTATACTAATCCAAAAGTGTGCATGTAAGGTAAGGTGTGTGTCAAGGTGCCCCTACTCTCTGGTATATATAAAGCTTATTGCAATGAATGGGAAACCAGCAATTCTGCTTGGCTTGCTTGGAAGCTCAAAGTGTCAGATTTGGGCAATTTTCTACTAGAAAGCTTTAAAAGTATTGATTAGCCAGAAAGAATTAAAACTCCCAAAGAAAGGAATGCTACTTTATACTAACTTTCTTCATCTCTTCCTGAGCTTGAGTCCTGTATCTGAATCTGAAGAGTGAGATTTGTAAGATTTCCCTTAATTGGTCTATGTATTTGATATAGTGTGGACTTGATCCACTTTACCTGAAGTTTAGTTGTGAGAATTGACCTACCAAATAACTGTTATGACCACTTTGCATGTTTATCTAAGAGGTTTCGTATATTGGTCCTTTTTCCTTTTGGTCACAGAAATAGTTGAATATTGAATAATAAATTATTATTCTTGATTACTAAATAGGATGTAGTAAACCTAAGGAATATGTAAAATTAATCATGGTTTTTTTTTCCCCCATAGATTCAGAATCTGATAATTCAGATAACAACACAATCTTTGTACAAGGACTTGGGGAGGGTGTGTCTACAGATCAAGTGGGGGAGTTCTTTAAACAAATAGGAATTATCAAGGTGAGTAAAAAATTGGCTTATGTTGAAAATCTCATAATTATCAACATATTCTGGTTAAGATACATAGGTTACATAATAAGCCCATACTCCAGTAAGGCTTGTCTCTTAAAGTTCCCTGATGCACATGCTCACCCATGTCTGTAGGCCTTTGCTAAGTTTGCTAAAGTACATGAAGATTTTATTCCTCGCTTGTGTGTACCTTTCCACAGCCTTCCACGGCTTTGGCTTTCAATCTTAGGACTCTAAACATAGTCTCTGCCTAGCTCCTAAAATTGTGAGAACCAAATGAAATTGTGAAAACATTTTTATATTCTGAAATGCCAACATATGAAAACCCAAGTTATTACTAATAACTTTTTATGTTGGTATTTAATGTCTGCTATATATTTGCCCAATATAATAATGCTTTATTTCATAACTTTATTGTACTTAAGTGTCTCATGCACTGCTTGTTTCATGCATATATTTTCATCTCCAACTAGAAAGCATTTAGATTAGTGTTAGTAGATTGAAGCATTTGCCTGATATCAGTTTGCAGTTGCTCTTGTTTTGGTGTCCGTGGAATTACTTTTTTTTCTCCTTCTTGGAGAGTAAAAATTTCTTAAGAAATTATTAATTACACATGAAATATGTAAAAAATTCACACAGTTCTTGTCTTCCACTCCCTTCTCAGCAAAATCCAGTGTGTATGCCTTAATGGTAATTTATTTATTTGCTTGGTGAACATTCTTCCTGGTCTTTTTTTTTTTTTTAAGTTTCACAAGGTATATATTTATATGAAGCATCTATGTTTTCTTTTTTTGTGGGTTTAAAGAAATTATACATGGATAAAACAGTATATACTGTGTATCATTTTTTTAGTTTGTTTTTCACTTAATGTATTTTAGAGAGTTTTCCTTTTCAGAACCTACAGATAACTTCATTTTTATGTTAAGTTGATAGTATTTATTGTATGGATATGTAAATTCCTTTAAAAATACAATTTTAATTATCTATGTGGTTCATGATCACTTTTTCTTAAAATACTGACACCCACTTGTTTGTTCTTCAGACAAATAAGAAGACTGGAAAACCAATGATAAATCTGTACACAGACAAGGACACAGGAAAGCCAAAAGGGGAGGCAACAGTATCATTTGATGACCCTCCTTCAGCTAAGGCAGCCATTGACTGGTTTGATGGTATACCTCATTCATATAGTTTCTTTTTTTTTTAATTTATTTATTTGGTTGTGCTGGCTCTTGGTTGTGGCAGGCGGGCTCCTTAGTTGAACTTGCCGGCTCCTTAGTTGAAGCAGGCAGGCTCCTTAGTTGCGGCACGTGGGCTCCTTAGTTGCGGCATGCATGTGGGATCTAGTTCCCTGACCAGGGATTGAACCCGGGCCCCCTGCATTGGGAGTGCAGAGTCTTATCCATTGCGCCACCAGGGAAGTCCCTCATTCATACCGTTTCAACGTGTGGTTTGGATAAATGTTTTCTAGTATTGAAGTCAAAATATGTTCTCGTAGACGGTGATTATCTTCATGTTTACTTTTTTAGATATTCTATTGAGAATACAGGCCAGAGTTTTTACATACCTTTAGAAATGAGATGAACTCTGTCTAAAATATTTCCTTATGTCATGCTTTGTGCTTAAGGCCACCCTGATAGAGATGTAGAGGGTTGGCCTGGTTGACTATATTCTTTTTAAATTTAGGTTAATTTCCCTTAAAATATAATCTTAATACATACTTAGAAGAAACAGTAAGACTTTTTTTCCCCCTGAAAATAAGAAAATATGGGAGAGTAGAAGAAAGGAGTAAAGCATCCATAGTTCTCTACATAGAGACAACTACTGGTATTAACTTTTCCTTCCAGTTAGTTTTTTTAAAATAAATAAATAAATTAATTAATTAATTTTTGGCTGTGTTGGGTCTTTGTTGCTGTGCGCGGGCTTTTTTTCTCTAGTTGCAGCGAGCGGGGGCTACTCTTCGTTGTGGTGTACGGGCTTCTCATTGTGGTGGCTTCTCTTGTTGTGGAGCACGGGCTCTAGGCACGTTGGCTTTAGTAGTTGTGGCAGGCGAGCTCAGTAGTTGTGGCTCGTGGGCTCTAGAGCACAGGCTCCAGTAGTTGTGGTGCACGGGCTTAGTTGCTCCGCGGCATGTGGGATCTTCCTGGACCAGGGCTTGAACCCGTGTCCCCTGCATTGGCAGGAGGATTCTCAACCACTGTGCCACCAGGGAAGCCCCTTCCTTCCAGTTTTTTAAAATAGTTTATCATTATACTCCAAATGTAGTTTTGTCTCATGCTTTTTTTCACTTAGCGTCTTAACATAGTCATTTCCCCATGTTATTATAAATTCCCTGTTTTTTTTTGTACCCTAATTTAATAATAACTAACACTTACTGCATGTTTACTGTGGTTTATGAGCTAGGCATGGTTCTAAGAACTTTATGTGGATTAACTCAGTTTGATCTTCACAGTAACCCTATAAGATGTACCCTTTTATTACCATTTTACAGATGATGAAACTCAGGCACAGAGAAGATAAATAATTTCCAAGACCACAGAATAAGTGGCAGGGTCAGGACTTAAACTCAGGCAGTCTAGCACCATTGTTTGTGAAGTGCTAAACTATGCTGGATTGACAGGCACTTGTGGTCCCTTCCAGTTCCAAGATTATTGCACCTGTGTCTTGCAAGACATAATTGCATTTCTTTACTTCTTCACAGATGAGGTTATGATAACTCTGTCTTCACCTCCATTTTCTTTACTTTTTTTCCCTAATCAGGCCCCATCACCTTGCTCTTGAAGGCTAGGTCCATTCTCCCTCACTTTTCTGCTTGTGTCATAGTTTCTGTGAATCATAAAACTATCATAGCTTATGATATGTTAAAAAATTATTGTGCCTTTCCCCCATAGGGCAAATGAGCCTCTTAACAGTAACTCCATAGTTCGGCTCTCACCAGGTCTTTTTACAGCTTTTAAAATACTTATCCATGGGTTTCCTATTTAAAAGTGCTTGTCATACCATCTGACATTGTGGAAGGTTGCCAGTCACAACAATTAGGACTTTGGTGAGAGTGCTAAGACTCCTGGATTTATAACTATTTTATGACTCCTTGGGCACCTTTTCCTTATATGTCAGTTCTCTTATTTAATATAAAGTGAAAATTTCTGTCTCTAAGGCCCTGGGACAGCAGAATATGTGTATGTATGCATGTATATAAGTAATCACATATGCACACTTTTTTTTTTTTTTTGCGGTACGCGGGCCTCTCACTGTTGTGGCCTCTCCCGTTGTGGAGCACAGGCTCTGGACGCGCAGGCTCAGCAGCCATGGCTCACGGGCCCAGCCGCTCCGCGGCATGTGGGATCTTCCCGGACCGGGGCACGAACCCGTGTCCCCTGCATCGGCAGGTGGACTCTCAACCACTGTGCCACCCGGGAAGCCCTGCACACATTATTTTTAAAGATACTACTTGTCTAAGGTAAAAAACATTTCAAACGGTACCAAGAGTATATAGTAAAAAATGAGTTTCCTTTCCACCTTTTCACCTACTGAGAGTTAAGCACAATAGGCAGTGTATAGACTGGCATATGTGTGCACATGCATGCACATACACACTCATTCCCTTTAAAAAAAAGAAATGGTAGCATACTACATACATTGTTCTGTACTTGGCTTTTTTCATGTAAAATTTTAGATGGTTTTTTTTGTTTTTTGTTGTTTTTGCTTAGTAGGAAATGACTGTCTCCTTGTGACAGATCTGCTCTATTCAGTAGATTGTGTCATGTTCTAGTACAGTTACCTTGACTCTTTGGAACACTAGTGTGTTTGAATTTCTGTGAGGACATGTCAGTTATTCCTCTGAAACTAAAAATTTGTAAGTTTTATATTTTTGAGAGGTGGAGATGTAGAATAGGATTTCTGCAAAACCATTTCTTTTTTTTTTTTAGGAAAAGAATTCCATGGCAACATCATTAAAGTGTCCTTTGCCACCAGAAGACCTGAATTCATGAGAGGAGGTGGAAGTGGAGGTGGGCGACGAGGTAAAATACTTATTGCTCACAGGCCTGGGTATTACACAGAAGGTTTGGATTTGAGTCCATGTTCTGTCCCTGTTGTGTGAACTTGCTACTACTTCTCTCTCCCTATCGGTCTTTTTCCTTTTATCTTAAAAGTGAGGTACAGAATAGGAGATTAGGTAAATAAGGTGTCGTAATAGTTAAGAAAGTGGTGGAAGAAGGTTCCAGAAATCTCTTTGGAAAGCTATATAAAGCAGTTTGTTATTCACCTGGACATAAGGAGGTAGTTGTTTAAATGATACCTAATTAGGTAGTTAATCTGACCAGTTTGGGAGTTCCCTGATATGTTGATAGTTACTTGTAACTCTTTCATTTCCGTTGTGTCTAATTCCTTAAATTTGGAATATGTCTTCTCACTTAACCTTTATCCCTGAGATTCTCAAACTAAGGAGGGCATTATAGAAAGTGGACTTCGAAGTTTTTTAGTGCATTATTTGCACTTTAATGTGTGCCTTGGGGTCTTCTTCCACATCTCCTGCATTGACTAAATAAGTAAAGCCCCAAATCAAAGAATCATGGAGTCCTGCCGTAAGGGGTTAATTTGAGGGGGGGCTGCCCAGTTATTGATGAACACTTGCTCTTAGTTCTTTTGTCTGATGGTTTTCCTCTGCTTTGTTAATGTCTGCTACTGATTCCTCCCCACTTCTTACTTCCCCCAGGCCGTGGAGGATATAGAGGCCGTGGAGGCTTTCAGGGGAGAGGTGGAGACCCCAAAAGTGGGGACTGGGTTTGCCCTAATCCGTAAGTATACCATTTATTTTGGTAGATGTAAGAGTTGGGATTGGGGTTGGAAGGTACAAGAGGGGGTTCTGAATCCATTGGAAACTATTGAGCATTTTATTTTCCTCCTTTCTCAGGTCATGTGGAAATATGAACTTTGCTCGAAGGAATTCTTGCAATCAGTGCAATGAGCCCAGACCAGAGGACTCTCGTCCCTTAGGAGGAGGTGGGTCAGCCTTTAACAGCATCTGCATGCTATTAATCTTCTGACTGGCATTAAGGAGACTTTCCATTATTCTGCTGGCCTTACTAGTTTGCATTTCTGCCTTGCAGATTTCCGGGGAAGAGGCTACGGTGGAGAGAGGGGCTACGGTGGAGAGAGGGGCTACAGAGGTCGTGGGGGCAGAGGTGGAGACCGAGGCGGCTATGGTGGAGACCGAAGTGGGGGGGGCTATGGTGGAGACAGAAGTGGCAGCGGTGGCTACGGAGGGGACAGAAGTGGGGGTGGTTATGGGGGGGACCGAGGAGGTGGCTATGGGGGGGACCGTGGTGGTGGCTATGGAGGAGACCGAGGTGGCGGCTATGGAGGAGAGCGAAGTGGGGGGGGCTACGGAGGAGACCGTGGTGGTGGTGGCTACAGTGGGGACCGAAGTGGAGGCTACGGAGGAGACAGGAGTGGCGGCGGCTATGGAGGAGACCGAGGTGGCTATGGAGGCAAAATGGGAGGAAGGTGAGTATTAGAATGTACATGCTAACCTTTCTACCTCACTGCTCTTAGATTTTAGAGTCTGAGCCCTTTTCATCACATTTTCTTCCTGTCCAGTTTTTTAGAACTTGAATTTCCCATTGTCAACTCTTTCAGTTAGGTTGGAGAAGATCCATTTAGTTTCCTGCTTAGCAATTCCTAAAATTTGTTTTGGAAATTCTTATTCATGATCTTTATATTTGGATGAATGTAGGTAAATGTGTGTGTATTCTTTCTCATAGCTAAAGATAATTGAGATTGAGAGATGATTTGAAACTGTATGTAAATCAGGGATTCTTAATCTAAGTGAGGGGAGAGCACACCTTTTATAGGAGTGTGCTTTTATAGGAGTGTGCTTTTTTTTTAGCAAATCACGTGTGCTACCTTGCAGTTGTTTCTCTGGAGATTCTGTTACACCTTTTCCAGATGAAAATCACTGGTGGTACTGAAGGGAGTGTGCTGTGCACGTGAAAGCTATAGAGGCAAAAAAAGTTGAATAAACAGTGATGTAAAATAACTTCAGTTACTGTGTCAGAGACAATATAGGGTAGCAAGAATTAGTAAAGCATGTAGTTAAGAGCACAGAGTTTGGAGACAGACTGTCTTCTTTCAAATCCTGGCTCCACCACTTATTAGCTGCTTGATAAGCAAGTTACTTAACCCTTTGGAACATCAGTATTCTCATCTGTAAAATGGGGCTAATGATATCTCCTTCGTGGAGTTGCATTAGATTATGTTACAACGGTTGCCATGGTAACCATGCCATGCCATGGGGCCATGGTAATCACTGTATAATTGTTAGCTATTAGTAATTATCATCTATTAAACACTTCTTATTGTGTGGCAAATCCTGTGGAAGTGTCTTTGTATACTTTCGTTCTAGTCCTTCTGTCAACCCCAGAGGTAGATGTACTTGCCATTTTACAGAGTTAGAAATGTTGAGTAACTTTTCCAAGATCGCATAGTAAGTGGCAGGTCCAGAATTCTTACATGAAAGTGTTTGCTTGCTTATTCCACTATACTACTTTTCTTTTTAGAGTGCTGGAATGGCAGTCTCTGACCTGAAATACCGCAGTGGTTTAGAGTCCTTATTCTAGATGGAAAAATTTTTAAGAGAGTTAGTGATAGCAGGGCTTCTAGGAACTTTGTATGTCTTAAAGCTGATAAATTAGACATTTAGTAAGCACCTTCTAGGAGCAGAGAAATATATTAGGCATGGTGTCATTCTTATAGAAATTGTCAAGCTGATGCCAGTCACCAGCACCCTGAAGAAGTGTCTGATGCTTTCCCCTGGTAGAAAATTAGAATTTAGTCTGGCTCTTTATTTTTCATTCCTAGAAACGACTACAGAAATGATCAGCGCAACCGACCATACTGATGACTGTTTTGAATGTTCCTTTGTCTCTGACATGATCCATAGTGAAATTGCCAGAGTTTTGCCTGCTGCTTTCCTCGTGGCCTCTTCTTGCGTAGTGAGATTAAGTGACATTTGGATTTTTATTTGGGTGGGAGGGCTGGGACAGTTTTCCTTTTAAAAATGTCCATCGAGATATCCCCCTTTAGTTTCCAACCTTCTCCTTCCCAACCCTTGAAGCTAAGTGCGTTGTAAAATATTGCCAAAATGGAAAGTGTTTTGTAATACTGCAATAAAGGATGCTTGTTTTGTGGACTTTTGTACATTAGTGCATTGTTCTGTCACACTCAGGATGCAGTCACAGCAGATTCGAACTCTAAAGAATTAGGAAATGAATTCTACTTCATGAAATTAAAATGTTACTTCCAACCATATTTATTGAGTTCCTACTCCATTTAGAATAGTAGTTTCCAAGCATGACTGCATGTCAGAACCACCAGAGGAGGTTGTCAAAATTCCAGATTCGTAGGCCTCACCCCAGGTCTACTGGATCAGAAATTGGTGGGATGTGGGGAGGTAGAGCTGGGAATCTTAATTTATCTTAAGATCACCAGGTGGTTTTGATAAAAACCAGGTTTACAGCTGAGAACCATTTATTTAGGGCAGTGTTCTAGACGCTGGGAATATGGGGGTCCAAGGGTTAGGAAGGAAGAGTAAGGGTTTGACAAACCAGGGTTAAGATACCAATATACATAATATGTTATTTGATATTCTTTTAAAAACTGTTTTTCCTACCCTTACCAAGGGTAAGGCACTGCATCAGATGCTGGATATATTGCTCATCAAGCAAACAGAGAGTATATAGTCTGATAAGTGCTCTGGTAAGAATAGTACAAGGAGCTTTGAGGGCTGGTTGGAAGGATACTTAATCCAGTCATGTGGGATTGGGAAAGCTTGGAGAGCCTTGAGGGAAGAGTAGGAATTGGCTAAGTAAAGAGGCTGGGGTGAGGAATTGGTGTTCCCAGCAGAAAACTGACATGAACAAATATTAATAAATCAGGAGTTAAAAGAGTGAGGAACAGGCTGTGCCCTTGAGAATTGTATGTAGTGCATTGTGATTGGAGGAAGAAGTTTACGAATGGGCATGTAAAAGATAAGACTGGAGAGGTAAGCCAGCTCTACGATAAGGTCCTTGCATTTCATTTTCCCCCTGCCTCCATACGGGGAGTCATTAAAAGATTTTAAGCAGGGGAATGGGCTGACCTGAGTGGCATCAACTGAAAGATAATTATGGCTGCCTAGTAGAGAGGCTGGACTGGAGACAAAATGGTATACCAGGTGAGAGATGATACAGGTCTGAGCTCAGATAGTGACTGGATGAGGAGGAGATAATAGATTTGAGAAGTGAAGGGGGATATTTGATGGGATTTGGCTGGATGTCAGAAGTAGTGGGGAGAAAAGAGCCAGGTTTCTGGCCTGGGCAGTTGGGTAGATGTGCTGTTCATCGAAATAGGAAACACTGGAAAAGGAAACAGGTTTGGGAGTAAGATGAGGGAAATTAATTCAGTTGTGGGTAAGTAGAATTTGGGGCACTTGTGAATGTCCCTTCCAAGTAGGGACATTCAGTCAGCAGCTGGGTGTGCAAATCTGCAGCTCAGAGAACAGCAGCACTGAACATTACGTGCCACTGATGTTCCTTACTGACTTCTGTCTCCTTTGCTAGCTTTACTTGCCCTTTACGTGTTAGAAGTTTCTCAGTTTGTTCTGATCCCCTTTCTTCTATTTATACTCACTTTTTAAAAAAAATGTATTTATTTATTTTTGGCTGCGTTGGGTCTTCGTTGCTGTGCGCGGGCTTTCTCTAGTGGTGGTGAGTGGGGGCTAAGCTTCGTTGTGGTGCATGGGCTTCTCACTGCGGTGGCTTCTCTTGTTGCAGAGCACGGGCTCACGCAGGCTTCAGTAGTTGTGGTGCATGGGCTTCAGTAGTTGTGGCGCACGGGCTTCGTTGCTCCGCGGCATGTGGGATCTTTCTGGACCAGGGCTCGAACCTGTGTCCCCTGCATCGGCAGGCGGATTCTTCTTAACCACTACGCCACCAGGAAAGCCCCTATACTCACTTTTATCTTGGGTTTTATATGGTGATGACTACACCAAATTTATGTCTCCAGTCTGTCTTCTTCCCTTAACTCTGCATTATATCCAGCTGCCTACTTGACTTTTTCACTAGGATGTATTTAACATAACTTTTTTTTTTTTTTTTTTGGTGACTCCGCTGGGACTGAACAGAACTTATGATCTCCAAATCAGTTTCTTTCTTCCTGGTCTTCCTCATCTCAGTCTTAATCTACCCCAATCAGATCAGATAAAAAACTTAGAACTTACATTTGATTTCTCTTTCACTCATCCCATACTTGCAGGTTCTTTTAATTCTACCTCCAAAATATATCCTGAAACCATCTTTATGTTCTTAGTTCTAATCCTGGTACAAGCTACAGTCATCACTTTTCTGGATAACTGCAATAGCCCATTAATAGGTCCCCCACAATCTTGCCCCTCTAATAAAATCTGTTCTTCACACAGCAGCTAAACAATATGGTAACGATGTAAATCAACCTATATGTCATGCCTCTTTAAAACCCTTTCAGTGACCTCCCATTGTATGTTGGCTATAAATTCCTTACCTTGGCTTACCAAGCCCTGTATGATCTGGCCTTTGTCTCCACAACCTCATAGGAGAATATTTTTCCATACTAGCCTTACCTTAACCACATTGGTCCTAATCTTGATGGTACAAAACGTGCTTCTGTTTTAGTATCTTTGCGTGTGCTTTGTGCAGGATTCTCTTTCCTCATATTCACATGGTTGACTCCTTTTCATAACAATGTTGGGTCAAATCCCAGCCTCCCTCCCAGGTGTTTGCTGACCTTCATATCTAAAATACTTCTTCCAGTCACACACACATCACCTCTTAATGATGTCCTCACAGTACTTATCACTATATGAAACAATCTTTTTGTGGTTAATTTCTCTCCTCCATTAGAATGTAAGTCCCAGTACCTAGGTAGGTACTCAATGAATATTGACTAAATGAAAGACTCTATTATTATAGATTTGAGTCATTAGTATATAAATGGTAATTAAAGTGATGAGAGTGGATATGATTAAAATAAGACTAGTGTAGTGGTTTTCCATCTTAGCTGAATACTAGAATTAGCTAGCAACTTTTTTAAAATGCAGAAGATGTCTGGGCTCCACTCCAGAGCAATGGAATCTGTGAGGCCTGGGACATTTAAAAAACAAAAGCCCCAATTGATTCTAATGGTTTTGGAGTCTAGAGAGACAAGAGCCTAGGACAAAACCCTGAGAAGTACCAATATTTAAGAGATAATAGGGAATTCCTTGGTGGTCCAGTGGTTAGGACTCCTTGCTTTCACAGCTGAGGGCCTGGGTTCGCTCCCGTTGGGGAATTAAGATCCCACAAACCACGTGGTGCAGCCAAAAATAAAAAAAAAATAATAGAAGAGGATACTGAAACAGACTGGGAATACCAGTGAGGTGTCAGTGGAACCCAAGGGAAGAGTGGACTACAAGGAGGGAGAAACTAATGGGGTCAAGTGCTCGAGTTGGCCGAGTCACATAAAGGATAGAAAGCATTCATTGTATGTAGCAATACGGAGGTTATAAATTATCTTTGCATGAGATTTCTCAACCTTGGTGCTACTCACATTTTGGGTTGGATAATTATTTGTTGTGGAGGGCTGCCCTGTGCTATGTATAGGATATTTAGCCACATCCCTGCCCTCTACCGCAAGACACCAGTAGCAGCCCCCAATTGTGACAACCAAAAATGTCTCCCGACATTGCCAAGTGTCCCTTGGAGGGGGCAGAATTGTCCCTTTTGAGAACTACTGCCTTAGCAAAAGCAGTTTTGGTAGAGAATTGAATTCTGAACCCAAACTGAAGTAGGGTAATAAATCATAGGAATTAGAGAAATGGAGACAGGTAGTGTGGACAACTATTTAAGAATCTTGATTATGAAGGGTGATTAGAGGTGAGGTGAGCTAAGGAGAGGAGGCATCTAGAAAGGGTTGTGGGTTTGTGGGAGGTTATTTTTAAGATGGATGGGAATTGATCATGTTTATACACTATTTGAGAGGAAATGGGGAAAATTGATATTCAGATTCCTTGAAGGGATGGCACCCAGACACTGGTGGAGGATTTCGCCTTGGAAGAGGAGAGTGCCTCTTGCACTGTAGTGGAGCTAAGGTAAGTGCAGATGCTGATAATCGTAGTAACAGGTGACTGACATTCATTGGGGGCTTACTGTATGCCAGGCAATTACAGGCAATCCGTACGTGTTAACTCATTTAATTCTCATAACAATGCTGTGAGGCAAGGAGGTATAGGGAAAAATATTCCTTTTGAACATAAAGTCAGAGAAGAGGTGAATGGTGTAAATGATTTTGATTGCTACTGGAAAGGGGCTTTCAGAAGGGACACTGAGGAACAGAGACCCTGAAAGGTTAAGCAACTTACCCAAGATCACATCTCTAGTAAGTTACAGAGCTAGGATACTAACCAGAGTATCTGGCCTTAGAGCCTGTGCTATCAACTACTGTATACAAGCATTTTTATAACAGGTGGCAAGAAGTTGAGGTAATTTCATCTGATGTCTTTTATTTTTTTCCCCCGGAGAGAAATTATAATGGCCTACTGAGAGTTGGGGAGTAATAGGATAGAAAGTTTGAAGAGACTGTAGGAAATGTGAAGAGAGCAGAGAAGGCTTGAAATTGTAACTAGGAACCCATAAAATTGCCAGACAGCAATAAGAACTCAGTTAAGATAGGAAGCAAGTGTTTTGAGGGAACCAGTCTATGGATGTGTGAGCTTTCTCCACTATAATCAGCAACCCGGTTATAGGATCAGAGGCAGTTTGATTCAGGGTTGGGGATTTTACTAGTCAGAGAGAGATGATAGTGGAAGTATAAGAATAGTGAGAATAGTGGTGGATGGATGGAGTCCCAGCTGAGTAGAAATTTAAAAAGTAAGAGGGGGCTAACAGGGAGAATGTAGGGAAGTCAAGACCTTAGTGTTATTGATGAGATTCAGAGGCCTGGTAGTGGGGATAAAAAGAGCTGGAGAGATAGAAGGTTTGGGTCAGAAAGTAGATGTTCACGATTTTGTAGATGGAGAAATTCCTGGGGATGACTAGGGCTAAGTGTGGCCATGGGAGTAGGTAGCTGAAGTGAAAGAGAGGGAAAAGCCTTTGTAGTTGAGCTGAGGGACTGAGGAACTGAGGTGTTGGATGGTTGTCCATAGGGATGGTGATAGCAAGACTAAGATTCAGGCAATGAATGAGAGAAAATAGGGAAGTGGGCCAGAGGGTGGGATAGCTCGTTTGAGAGCCAAGACCCTTGGAGAAACAATGACAGGACATTGTGACATTGGAAGGAATGTAGGAGGATGAGCAACACCTGACATTTCAGGAAGAGGCCAGTTCAAGAGCAAGGTTTCAGTTATAGCACAGAGATGGGGGAGAATGTTTGAGGAAGAGGTGTAGAGGTAGAGGGTATAAATCCTTTTTTTTTTTTTTTTTGCCATCAGTGGGAGTATCCAGAGATCCCATTAGAAAGGGAGGAGAGGTAAGAAGGGGACTTAAATTTTGGATGGTGCCACATTTTGGATGGTGTCCAAAAATCTATCCCAACATATCCTGATGGCTGAGAAGAGTGGGCATTTCAGGCCTCTGAGAGAAGTTGGCCACAGCTTGGATTAAGTGTGTTTCTAAGAATATTGGATATAGGTAGCTCTGGTACTGGGAAGGCTCTGGTACCTTGGTGGCATACCAGACGGTCGGTGCTCTATGCAGACCTTTATGCTCCGTGCTGTCTTTTTTTTTTAATATTTATTGTATTTATTTTCTTTATCTTTTTTTTTTTTTTTTTGGCTGCATCGGGTCTTAGTTGTGGCACGTGGGATCTTCGTTGAGGCATGTGGGATCTTTTGTTGCTGCGTGCATGCTTCCCTAGTTGTGTGCGGGCTTCTCTCTAGTTGTGGCGTGCGGGTTTTCTCTTCTCTAGTTGTGGCGTGCGGGTTTCTCTTCTCTAGTTGTGGTGCGCGGGCTCCAGAGCGTGTGGGCTCTGCAGTTTGCGGCACGTGGGCTCTCTTGTTGAGGCGTGTGAGCTCAGTAGTTGTGGCACTCAGGCTTATTTGCCCTGCGGCATGTGGGATCTTAGTTCCCCGACTAGGGATTGAACCCACGTCCCCTGCATTAGAAGGTGGGTTCTTTACCACTGGACCACCAGGGAAGTCCCCTTGGTGCTGCCTTAAATCTTCTGGTGAGGATTGGTGAAATTAGTATTGAGGTCCTACTGAGCAGAGACTGGTATCTGGCTGAGTAATGAGACATCCCCTGGAGAGACCCATAAGTATGGAAGAGGAGGGGTTGGAAATCTGTGGGCAGGACTTTGCAGGAGTTGAGAGCCTGAATTATGTAGTTAATAAGGCCTTGTTTGTATCCACAGGCTATCAAGGCCCAGGGAAATTTGGGTTAGGTTGCTCACCAGTGCAAACCTACAGAGTGGGCAAAAGAAAATAATCATTTTTCCATCTTTGGTCTTTGTGCCACACTATTAGAGGCAGTGTTGCTTATACCCCAGAATAGTGAAACTACTCTTTTGGTTTTTACTTACAACTCTGTGAAGCAAAACATGAATTTGGAAGTGGTAGGGCAGGTGGGCAGATAAATCTCATTGACATATACCATGCTGGATTCAGAATAACTGGACTACTCTAGGACCTGGAATGTGGGGAAGTAGAAGAGAACATTTATGTCACTTTGGGCTTTCCTACTCGATGGGAAGAACTTGACCTCTCATTAGACCACTCAGTAAGACTGAGGAAGTAAAAGGACTTTTTAAATCTCTGGTGGTCACGGGCTCACATGGCAACACTGAAGAGAGGAAAGGAGAGAAAAGAAGCCCACATTTGAGTGCCTACTATGGAATGCCAGGCACCATTAGGCTTTATATTATTGTTTAATCTTCATAGGAGCCCTCAGAAGTAGTATGCATTAATCTGTTCATATTGTAGGTGAGGAAACAGAAAGGTTCAATAACTTGTCCAAAGTCAAAGATAAAGTGAGTAATGGACCCTAGGATTTGATTTCAGATTTGTCTGACTCTGAAGTCTGGGCTTTTCCTTTCTGACGGAGGATGTAGCTTTTTGGGATTGGTGTGATTGGTCCTATTGGCAAAGGGAAACTGAAGCCTTCAGTAAAAATAAGGGAGAATCTAAGGCAGTCTTAGAGAGTAAATAGAGTCTGTCAAAGGGAATGACCCTGAGGTAGGTAGAAAGCAGGTGTAAGAGAAGAGACAGAAGAGAGGATGGTTGGTCTTGATTAAGCCTAATTTATCTCTTGACCACTGATAGGAAAGGGGGGGGGCAAGTTAGTAAGAGGAAATGGTCCAATAGCCAAGCTTTCCAGGATATTCTCCCATTTTCCCCTCAGCAGCCACCTCTGGGCAGAGGCTCAGCTTTAGCTTTGTCATCAAATTCTGGGCATAGACAAGGACGTGATTTAGGAAGGCAGGCTGGCTGTCTAGAGCAGCCTTGTCTCATGGAAAGGGCATATGGCTGAGTAGGGGAGTGACCAGCCAGGAGTGAGGTGACCTATGTTTCAGTGCAGCCCATGAGGAAGGGAACAGTAGTGGTAGGTGGAGTGATGCTCATTTATTCATAGAAGATAAGTATAGATTATTTTCTCAGGGGAGCCTGAGAAGCATCCTTAAAGAGAGAGTGGGAACTCAGCCAAAAGAACTGACCTAATTGGAGGTCTCAGCAAGGATCCGGAGCTGTTTCCTGATCCCTCGTGTCCAGGACCCTGTGGCCTGTGACTTGTGTTTTTGTGGTTTAGAGAAACAGGATGGAAAGGCAGAGGTACCAGACCCTTTCTGGGCATTTAACTTCTTCTGTTGGTCTGACGTGGCACTGGACTTTGTAAGAAACAAGGGGTTCAGCTGTGCAAGTTGAAAGTCTTGGATATTTAACTCTTCTGGTTTCTCAGGCTCTTTCTGGAACCTCGTGAACTCTACGTTCATGCTGTTCTTAGGCACTTCATATACAAAGAGAACCTTGTTCTTCAGCTTGTTTTGGATCCAGGGATCAATCGAGGCCAAAAGAATTAATGTTTCTTGTAGCTGCATTGAAACAAAGGCCCTGTGGCTGGCTCACTTCAGGCCAATGCTGCGAGGGGAGGGGGAGCTCTGTCTACAGGCCCTTCTGATCCCAGGGAATGAGGTCAAGGGGACAGTGTCTACGGGCGTATTCCCCTCTCCTCCCCTCTGACAAAGAGCACGTGGCGTGAGGTTAGGTGGGAGAGGCTTGGAGGAAGGGTTGAGAAGAGGAAGAGGTGGGCGGGGATGCCTTACGCTCTTTTTCACAGACGGGCTCTTTTCCACATCCAGCATGTCTAGGACCAAGTGGAACACTTGTGGGCTGCGGATCCCCAGGACACCCTGGCAGAGGCAGGATGAGGGCGCCTAAATAGCCGGCCCCAGGAAGATGCCCTGTCTACACTCTTCCATTCTAGTGCCCTTGTGACGACCCTGTGCCTGGAGAGGAGAGATGGCTTCCCAGCAGAGGTAGCACTTTCCTTGCCTTTTGGGGCCACTTCATTGGGTTCCAGTACAATTTTTTCACCAGAAGAGTCAAGATAGTTTCTACATGTAATATCTAAGCAATGCCCCTCACACCCTTCTCCTGTCCCTTATCCCACCCACCTCCAATCCTGAAGAAAATCTTTTCCTGAACTCCTGATAGGGCTGGAATTCTAAAATAAAAAAACAAGCAAACAACCTCCCCAAACTTTACAGCCCTTTTTTCCCTTCAGTAACTGCTGGACTGCCTGCTACCCCTGCCATCAAAACATCTGGTTAGAGTAGCGGAGCTGGCCTTACCAAAGAGATGACTGCTTCCTGGCGTGCAGTGGCATTTGAGCTCGTCAGTTGCCTGGAGAAGGGAGTGAGTGTGTTGTGGTCCAGTAAAGGGGAGGGGAGGAAGGCTGGCTGCTTCTTACAGTCCAGAGTGAGTCAGGCATAAAGCTGATGTGTGATGTTAATTTTATTAACTTCCCCTTCTTATTTCTTGGGTGAGGAAAGGGGCTGGGAGGGGAAAGGTAGGTACTACAGTTTTCCAGGGGGCACTAAATGACGATCAGGACTCACATCTGTCCAGAACATTACCTTTTACAAGTCCCTTTCATGTCCTCATCTTAATCGGAGCTTTATAGTAACCCTGAGTGGTAGGTATTATCAGCCCCTTTTTACAGATGAAGAAAAGCCCAGAGGTCAAAGAGTGACTTGGCCAGGGGCACAGGCAAGTGCGAGCTGAGAATGGACCGTAGGTTCTCAGCTCTCTCTGACCCTCTGTCCCCTTCTCACAGCCTAGGATTTGGCCCTGGCAGTTCCCAGCCCAAGCCACTCACGCCTCCACCAAGTTCATCATTGTGGGCTTCATCTTGAGCTCTTCCACAGTTTCAGCAACAGCCTGCCTCATAGCCTGAAGAGGGATTAAGGTGAGACAAGGATTCAGGGGTGTACCCTTAAAGTGCTTCTCAAACCTTATTGAATGTTTACTTTGTGCTACATATATGATCTTTGCCTCGAGGAGCTCATGCTCTGGTGGGGAAAGCAGACAAGTGGAACAGTCAGTCACACTCCTGAACTAAGTGTAGGGGCAATAGGAGGGTCTCCTAGCTCAGTCTGGGTACCAGGAAGACTTCCTGGAGGAAGTGATGCCTCAGCTGAAACCTGATCATGGAACATGAGTTAACCAGGTAGAGGGCTGGGGGCAGATTTTCCGGGCAAGAGAGAGAGCATGTACAGAAGCCTGGAGGCAAGAGAGAGCACAGAGAGGTTAGGGAGCAGGAAACAGTTCAGTTTAGCTAGGTGACCAAATGGACTCTTCAGAGTGGGGCACTCTGAGTAATTACACTGGGACCACAGGTATAAATCAGGACGGGGTGTGGCTCTGAGCGGGAGTGTAGTGGGGCTAGACAGGTAGGCAGGACTTGGGTGGTGAAGGGCAGTGTAAGCCCTTCTGAGGGCTTGGGGAGCGATTGAGAAGTTCTATGCAGAGGTGCAATCTGATTCACAGTTTAGAAAAATGTCTTCAGCAGTTCTGTGGCTGGTTTTGTAGCAAGCTATAACAAAGATAAAAGCAAGGGAGCACAGAGGAAGGCAGGGTGATTCTGTTGTTGGTGATCTGGGAAAGCTTCCCATAGGAGGTGTTGTTTGGACTGGCTTGAAAGGGACAATCGTATTTTAATAGGCAGAAGGAGAAATGAGTTACTTACCAGTGGGACTGAAAGCATGCGGCAGTTTTCCACCTTGCAGAGGAGGGAGAGGTGACTCAGGGCCTTTTAAGCTGAGAGAACGGCCCGCATGAAGGCAAGGTGGCTTGAAAACAGGGGCTGCATTAGGGTCAATGTGATGCTTTGGGGGGCAGCGTGGTGAGAACCAAGCCAGGGGGGTCTTTAGAGAAAGGTAGAGAGACAGTTTTGAGCTGCCTGGACTTGGGAGTTTTGGTCTCACTTACGAAGAAGGGTTCATTATATGTCTTCCTCCTGAGCAGGTCAAACGTGAGTCCTTCCAGGCCCTGTGCCTGGATCTGTTCCAGCCCAATGGTCTTGAGCATCTGGCTGGCTTCAAAACGGTGCTGAGGGCAGGGGTGGGGAAGACATGAAGGATAGACTCCCTGTCCTAGTCCTGGAGAAGGCAGGGTACTAGGCAGCCCTAGAGCTTACCTCAAGGACACTGGAATAGCACAGCTGGTCTAGGATGGTCCTGATGACCGTGGCTGAGTGCACACCCATTACCTTGACCAGCATACTGAGTGCCTGTGGAGGTGGGCAGGGCGGGCTGGGGTATAACAGGCCCAGAGGCATCTGGATGGCCAAACGGGCTCGAGGGCTAGAACTTGTAGGGAAGAGGTGGGGTCCTTTCTCCTCCCTCTTGGCCTCGTGAGTGAGAGCATAAGTTCATGTGCACACACGTGTACATACGTGCATGAACACCCATACACATCGAATGTACACAGACGTGTACATTTAGCGTCCATACGACCCTGTACTCATATGTATATACATACTGACAAAACACACAGAGACCCTGTGGTGCTCCTTGCGGGAGCTTCTTTTCTCTGGGATGAGGATGACAGGGTCCAGACCCCACCAGTCAGCACCGGTTCCCCAGTGCTCCCCAGGGAGCTCGTCCTCCTGCCCCTCACACCTGCATCTGCTGGATCTTCGGCCCTTGGTGCAGGCACTGCAGCAAGTACTCTCGGGCTGTGCTGCTACAGGGCCTCAGGAACCCCAAGCACAGGGCCGCCTCCACTGCTGCCTTGTTCCCTGACTTCTTTATCAGCATCCGCAGCACAGGCACCAGCTTCTCTCCATCCTCGACCTGAGTCCTCTGAGAGGGAGATGAGGGACACGGGTGGTGGGACTATGTCTTCGGCCAGGCTTTGTCAGGAAGGCAATTCATTACTGCTTCCAGACCATCCTCCCTCCTCCTTAAGGTGAATCTCACGTCATGAGATTATTTTACCCACTTCCCTTATTTTTGCTGTCATCTACTTGCCCCTAGGCTGCATCCTTTCATTTCTCTATGACTTTTCTTGTGGATGGATCAATGTTACTCTCTAACACTTCTGCCATCTTAATTCCTGGCATTTGAAAAAATATACATGTCACTGATCCAACGCCTCTCCTCCAATAACCTTGTCCTCTACTCTGTGTCAGCCACTAATTCCCACATAGAGACTTTATCATTACCCATTACTGCAACTTCTCTATGACCCCTCCCCCCCATCTTTCTGGTTCTCCTCTGATGTCAACAACTGTTGGACTCCACAAAGACTAACAATTCACTGATCACCTTTTCACTGCTCCTCACTTTCTTCCCTCTACCCAGCTTCAGTTCCACGGTCCTGCCCACTCAACTCCTTTACCCCCTCTTGCTTCATTGTACTCAACTCTCCACCAACGCTGCGCCTGCACTTCCTGGCGGGGAACAAAGTTATGATGACTAATCTCACTTGAAGTGTATGAACACAAACCTTGTGTAGACCCTTAATGCTGCCTAGTGATTAGACTGCTTTTCCCCGGGCAATTCTCTTTCCCACCCTTCTAATTCATTCTCTTTCCTCTGGAATCTCTACTACTTCTTCCTCTATTCTCTTAAGTTGATGACCTTGCTTCCTACTTTACTGAGCAAATAAAAGCAACTAGAAAAGAAGTTCCAGAGACACTTACCACCACTTCTATCCAACTTTCAACACCTGCACCCATATGTTCTTCCTTTCCACGTGTTACAATGGACCATGACCATCTATCTAAAGTCAGTCTCTCTACTCATGTGTTCGAGCTCATCCCTTCTCATCTGCTCAAGAACATTGCTGCACAATTCTTCCCACCCTCTTCAAAATGGTCATTTTCCTAACGACTGGATCATTACACCTCAGCATTGAAACATGCTGTTATTTTTCCTTTTTCTAGTATTTACCCCTGCTGCTGACTACAACTCTTTTCAGCAAAACTTGGAAAGTTGTCCATGCTTGCCAACTCTAACTTCTTTCCTCCCATCCTCTCTTAAACCCACCCTATTCAGGCCTTCACTCCCACCTTCCCACCAGAATGGTTCTTTTTAAAAAATATTTATTTATTTGGCTGCACTGGGTCTTAGTTGTGGCATGCGGGATCTTCACTGTGGCATGTGGAATCTTTTTAGTTGCGGTGTGTGGGATCTTAGTTGCGGCATGTGGGATCTTTAGTTGTGGCATGTGGAATCTTCAGTTGCAGCATGCAGGATCTTCAGTTGCAGCACGCAGGATCTTGAGTTACAGCATGTGGGATCTAGTTCCCTGACGAGGGATTGAACCCGGGCCCCCTGCATTGGGAGTGTGGAGTCTTAGCCACTGGACCACCAGAGAAGTCCCCACAATGGTTCTTGTTAAGATAATCAATGATTCCCACATTGTTAAATCCATTGGATCGATTCTCAGTCCTTGTATTATTTGATATGGTTGATTTATCTCCTTTCCTTGATATATGTTCTTCACTTGATTTTCAGAATGCTGCACTCTTGTCTGTCTTCCTACCTATTGGCCACTTCTCAGTATTTACTGATTCTTCCTCTTGTCTCTGACCGCTTAACATTGGGGTGCCCCAAGGCTTGATTCTTGGTTCTTAGTGATCTCATCTAGGTGAATGACATTAAATGCTAGTTATATGCTGACAACTCATAGATTTCTTCCTCTAGCTGTATATCTAACTGTTTACTTGCTGTCTCCTTTGGAGGTCCGGTAGACATCTGAAACATAACTTGTCCAAAATTGGGCTTTTGATATTATAGTACCTCCAAGCCTGTTCCACCTGCAGCTTTCTCCATGTTAGTTGGTAACAACTCCATCCTTTCAGTTTCGAGGCCAAAAACCTTGACCTCATCCTTGTTTCCTCACTGTCTTTTTTTAATTTTAATTTTTAAAATTTTTGGCTGTGTTGGGTCATTGTTGCTGCACGCGGGCTTTCTCTAGTTGAGGTGAGCAGGGGCTACTCTTCGTTGTGGTGTGCAGGCTTCTTATTGTCGTGGCTTCTCTTGTTGTGGAGCACGGGCTCTAGGTGCATGGGCTTCAGTAGCTGTGGCACGCGGCCTTCAGTAGTTGTGGCTCGCAGGCTGTAGAGCGCAGGCTCAGTAGTTGTGGTGCACGGACTTAGTTGCTCCACGGCACGTGGGATCTTCCTGGACCAGGGCTTGAACCCATGTCCCCTGCATTGGCAGGCGGATTCTCAACCACTGCGCCACCAGGGAAGTGCCCCTCACTGTCTTTTATAACTCACATTTAACCTGTCAGAGTTTTGCTTTAAAAATGTATCCAGAATTGAATAACTTCTTACCAACCACACTGCAACCACCATGGTCCAAGCCACCATCGTGTCTTACCAGGATTGCTTCAGCAGCCCCTAACTGGTCTCTCTGCTCCCACTTTTGCCCCCCACCCCTGCCCATCTTTTTTCAGCATAGCAGTAAGAGTGAACCTTTTGAAACATAAGTTAGATTATGTTACTGCTTTGCTCAAATACCTATTCCACTCAGAGTAAAAGCTCAAGTACTTAAAAGTCATCCAGAAGCCCACATACGATCTAGTCTCCTTTAACATCTTTGACCCAGCTTCATTTCCTCCTGGTTTCTCTGTTCCCACTCCACTTCCTTCACATGGCCTCCTTGCTGTTCCTTGACCATGCCAAGCGTGCTCCTGCCTCAGGGCCTTTGCCTGGATTTGTCCTTCTGCCAGGATGCCTTCTCTCAGATATCTGCAAGGCTTACCCCTCGCCTTCTTGTCTGTGCTCAGATGACAACTTCCAAATGAGGCCTTCCTTGTCCTCCATGTTTAAAAGTGCAACTCATCCCATCTCCACTCAGCATTCCTGATCACTCTCACCTTGCTACGTAATTTTTCCATTGCACTTGTCACCTCTAACATACTATATAGTTAAATTTCTTGGTTATTACATGTCCCCCCCCCCAACTAGAATGTAAGCTCCACGGAAGCCGGGATCTCTGCCTGTTTGGTTTGCTGACATATCCCAAGGGCTTAGGATGGTGTCTCACACATGACAGCTGTTTAATATATGTTTGTTGAGTAAATGGATGAGTGATGAATTCTGTTTCATGTGGAGCAGCGATGGGGTCAAAGTAAGAGGACCCTAAGGGGGAAAAGTCTTGAGTAGTGTCAGCAGACTCTCTTGGTCCCAGTACCCTTTTGGCAGAGGTTTTCCTTTAATAGGTTATTTTAAGGATGATAATAATGATGATGAGTTATCACTTAAAGAGTACAGGCATTGAGCTAGGTGCTTTACATATATTATCTCATTTAATCTTCTCAACAATGCTATAAGATAACTACTCTATCCATTTTAGAGACGGACAAATGACACCTCTGAAAGCTGGCTTTTCAGAGGTTGTATGACCAGTTAAGTGGCTATGCCAATGCTCTGTCCAGGGAACCTATTCCACAGGGGACTCCACAAGGACAATGTCCTCCACCATCAAAGCTAGGAGCTACGTTACCTTCTCCCTGGCTTAACCCCCTGCCAACACTATCAATTACCTTGTCTTACCTCGCCCCAGTGACTGACTCTCCTCCCAATCACCTGGTCTTTGGGGACAGCAGCCCAGGAGTTCAGAGCCACCCGTAGCGCTGTCAGAGTATCCATCCTTTGCCCCTCATTTTGCCCCTTCAGCTGCTTGATGAGAGCTTGGATCACATGCTTATTCAGGCAACCTGGACGGGGAGGACCTCAGGTCAGGGCAGAGCCTCAGGGCTGCTCCTCTCTGCCAGAATCCATTTGACCCCTGTGCCTTCAAGACAGAAGCTCCAAGTACTAGGTCACAGGGTTGCCCGTCCCCTCAAGACACTAGAGCAGCTGGCTGAGCATGACAGCTGTTCCCAGAGCCCGTTCTCTCCCTCCCTCCAATCGCTTCTCGCTTTTCACCCCACCTTCCTCTCTCTGCCCAACAGTACATCAGACAATCCCCAGACCCTGCCAATGGCTAGGTTGCAGTGAGTGTACAGTCCACTCCCTTCTGTCCTTCCCCAAAGGGCAGTGTGGCTGCACTGCTTCCTTCCTCACCTCCCCCCTCTCCCCACCCAGGGAGAGGACATACTCACCCAGGATGGCCAGGGTTTGACAGGCCTCATACTTCACTTTCTCTGGGCCAGTTTGGGCCTGATTTAAGAGGCGGTGGGTAGGAACATGCCATAAGGTGGTGGAATGTCAGAGCTTTCAGGATCATCTCAGCTTAACTTTTCATTTTACAAATGAGGAAACCGAGGCCTAGAGAGTGACCTGTTTATGCTCAAACACAGGGTACAGGCAGGATGGTACGATGGAAGGAACACGACTTGGGAGTAAGACTTTTGTTCACATCCCTTTCTGGTATCTGGTAGCCACATGGCCTTGGGCAAGTCACTTGGCCTCTCAGAGCTTTCATTTTCTCGTTAGAAAAATGCAGCAACTACTACCTATTCCTAATATTGGAAGATTTAAATGAGATTCTGTGTAAGAACACAGAACCCCCCATTATAAATTGGCATATAGGCACAGGCATTGACTCAGTTAAGGTAGAGAATGAACTCAGTCCCAGTTTTCTCCTAGCTTTTTAGTTGCTCATCTTACCTGTTAGACAAAGGGGATCTTCAGATTCCCCCTTCCCCATCCTTCTAGATCAAGCTGCCCTTTAAAGAAGCCAAGGGCATGAGATGGGGACATGCCACACAAGGCAGCTCTCTCCTCCCTGGATCTGACCCGTAGTCCTTGAGCCTGGCGAGCCTTGTCAGTGCCCATGTGCCAATGCTCTACACACCTCAGGCTCTGTTTCCTCCTCTCCTGATCTCTGTGCAGCCCCAGACTCACCACCTGCCATAGTGCTTCCATGATAAACTTGTCTCTGACGCCCAGGCACCCCAGAGCCTGCAGGAACAGGGTTAGAGGAAAGGGAAGAGACCTTGGACACCACCACCGGGAATTTCCATCCTCTGGACACAGCTGGAGTTTATTCTTGGAACATCACTCTACCCTTGCCCTCCACCTCAAGCATCTTTCTACTCCTCAGCTCAGCCAACTCCTACCTGTAACCATGCCCCTCCACCCTTGCCACTTCTCACCTGTGCTGCATAGAGCTGCTCATCCTCTCTGGGAGATTTCAGGCTTTCAGTGAGTTCCTGCCCATCAAAGGGAGCCAGTGGAAGGGAAGAAAGGGATAAATAGAGTACTACAACTGTACTTTCAAACTGGAAGGAGCTCATCCAATCCAATCCCCTTTCCTCCTCTCCCTCCATCTTGCAGGCAGCAGGCAGGGACTGAGGGCAGAAGGATGGTGTGAGCCCCAGGTAAGGGCACCCACAGAAAGAAAGTCTCCCCATTCTCCCCCGAGCCGTGGTCCCTGACCTTTAATCTTTGCCACTTCAGCGGGTCCCCAGTAGGGTCTAAGGGCTTGGATTCCATCTGAGGTTTTATAATCAGCTTGCTCATTGGGAGATGGAGTTTTGGGATGAGGGTACCCTCTTTGAGGTACCTGTGTGAGAAATTGCACAGGTAGCCCTTGTCCCCTTGTTCCCTCCCTCCTTACTTCACAAACTCTTCTCTGCCTCTGGTCCTCAGCCCAGCTCAGAGGTGAGACCAGAGGAAGGAAGATGAGCCTCCTTCTACCCCAGGGTCTCCTCTGGGATCTGGAGGCTGACTTGCACCACGCCCAGCCCCACTCCAACGCTTTCTTCTCTTTCCTTCCTTTCCTAGAAGATGTGGAGGGCGTGGAGAACAGGAAGGGGCCCAACACACCTAGGGTGATCTCTCATTTTCCACAGTATCTTCTGGGCCTCCCGTTCCTTTTGCTGATTATACAGGGTGTGCCAGTGCGTGTAGATCTCAGGCTGCTTGGAATAGCAGTAAGGTACGGAGTTTGGCTTGCTTGGGTGCTGCCTCCAGCACTCCGGACTTGGGGGAAACTCTTCCTTTGGCATCTGGGGGGTGTGAGTGGCAGAGCAGTCACAGGGGGCATTCCTCAGCCAGGAAAAGGGGCAGGGTGAGAAGGGACTAGACAAGGGAAACAGCCCTTCAGCCTTGTCATCTGAGCTGAAGTCACAGCCACCTCCTAACCCACTGTGTGACTCGGGCAAGTTACTTCACCCCACCAAGATCTCAGTCTTCTCATCTGCAAATTGGAGCTAATACTCCTTGTTCTGTACCCCTCCCAGGGTGGTTGTGAAGAACAAATGACATAAAGGTGGTGAAGCCGTTGCTGATCTGCAAATGGATCTGAGTACAGTTGGCCCTCTGTATCCGCAGGTTCCACATCCACAGATTCAGCCAACCACAGATTGAAAGTATTTGGAAAATAAAAATTCCAGGAAGTTCCAAAAAACAAAACTTGAATTTGCCACGTACCCAGCAACTCTTTACATACCATTTACATTGTATTAGGTATTATAAGTAATCTAGGGAGGATGTGTGTAGGTTACATGCAGATACCACACCACGTTATACAAGAGACTTGAATATCCATGGATTTTGGTATCCTCAGGAGTCCTGGAACCAATCCCCTGCTGATACCGAGGGACAACCGTACACAGTTTGGTTAGTTGAGCATCTCAGAGTACTTTGAAAAAGCTTTGGGCAAGGAGATGAAAAGGCAGGGGGCGAGGGAGATGTGGAGTAAAGGGGGGGGGCGGAAATTCAGGCTACAGCTCCTTCATTCAGGCATTCAACAGATACTTAGTGAGCACTTACCATGTGCCAAGCACTAGGTGCTGGGGATACAGTTATCAGCCCTGCCCTCACGGAACTTAATAGTTTGGTTGGAAAAGCAGGATTTCTTCAAATAATCTATCTCTTACACAATTGTGAAACTGTAGCTCTGGTTGCAGTGGAGGGTTTTGGATGGGTCAGGGGCTTTCTCGGAAGGTTTGGCTAGGATTCATTCCTGTCTCTTCTCAAGCCTTCCTGTCTCTACAACAGATCTCTGAGCAACAAGGAAGAGGGGCTTCAGCCAGTGGTTCCCAGTGTGGTGACTGAGAAGATCATCATAAGAGTTCTCGGGTGATTGTCGTGACTTCAGAAAATGGGGCATTGACTCAGTCTGAGTAGGGTTGTCAGATTTAGTAAAAACCAAGCAAATAAAAAACGGGATGTCCTGTTGAATTTTGATTCCAGGTAATGAAGGCAATATTTAGGACATATTCATACTAAAAATTATTCATTGTTTAGGTGAAATTTAGATTTAATCAGGCATCCCATTTTATCTGGCAACTCTAATGAGGAAGATCCCTGTGTTAATAAAAATGACTCATTATTAAGCCCTGCCTGCATAGCCTAAGCCTTACAGATATTGTCTCATAGCAACTTGATAAAGGGAGATGGGAAGGGGTTGGCTTGTGACAGAGGGTACTCCTGAGGCTCAGGGAGGGAAAGTGACTTGTCCAAGGTCACACATAGTTAGTAGCAGCCCCAGGGGTGAGTGTCAGGGTTCTATGAACTAGCCTTAATGGGAAAGGATAGTCTGCTGCCCCTCCTACTTCAACAAAGCTCCCAGGGTGGCAGAAGTTAGGGGTCTTACCTGGTGGCAGGACAAGGGCAGGAGAACAGGAGCTGTGGCTCTTCTGAGTTCTATGGTACAAATGGGATGACAATGACAAGGGTGGATTGAAGAGTCATCCTTCCAGTCTTTCATTTATTTAGCATTAGCATTTAATGAACGCTGTATCAGGCACTGGGAGGTAAATAAGGCATAATTCCTGTTGTTCAGGGACTCATACTTTCCTGGTATCTTGGTCTGTGGAACAGTAAGATTGCCATAGCCTGAGAGCTTCTCAGAAATGCAGAGCCCCAGGCTCCACCCCAGACCTACTGAGTCAGGATCTTCATTTGAGCAGGATTCCTATGCACGTTGAAATTGGAGAAACACTGGTCTAGCAGAGTGGTTCTCAACCCTGGCTGGGTATTAGAATTATTTGAGGGAATTTTTAACATGCCTGAGTCCTACATCAGACTAATTGAATCAGATTCTCTGAGGAAGGGGCCCAGGCATTTTAGAAAGCTCCCCTGAGGATTCTAATGTGCAGCTAATGGTGAAAACCACTGGTCTCATTCAGTGGTTCTCAAACTTGAGTGTGCATTAGAAAGAACTGGAGAGCTTGTTAAAACACAGATTTCCTTATCCCCAGATGAAGATTCATCCCCAGAGTGTTGATTCAGTAAATCTGGGGTGTGGTCTGAGAATTTGCTTTTCTAACAAGATACTGATGCTGCTGGTCCTGGGAACATACTTTGGGAACCACTGGTCTAGCTGGTGAGACAGAACTGTTTACTGGTGATTAATAGAGGGAAACAAATGTGAAGATGGATAAAGGCACACGTGGTCCAGATGAGGTTGTCCCTAACCTGGCTGGGAGGAGCAGGGAGGGTTTCCCAGAGGAGATTATACACAAGTCGAGTCTTCAGAGCAAGTAGGAGGTAGCCAGACAGATGAGGGGGAAGAGCAGTGGGCACGAGGAATACCTGCAAACCTTGGAGTCGTAAGCATGGGGTGCAGATGAGGGGGCAGAAGCTGGGGAGACACAAAGACATCCCATCTTAGAGGGTGCTGGAGACTTACCTTGAGGGCTGTGGGGAGCCTTGAAAGTATCCAAGGGTCTGCCCTGCCTCTTCCCACGGATCTGCTGACATCACCCAGACCCCTGCCTGGGAGCCTTCCTTTTCAGGTCCCTATCCCTGACTCCACTCCTGTCCATTTCAGCCTCACCTTTGGTCCTTTCTGGATATTCCAGCCATGGGCACTTGAACATTGACCTGTTGATGTCAGAGATGTCGACTGATTTTTCGTAGGCCATCCTCTTCTCCTGGGGGAACCAGAGAGCACCTGGGTTGGGGAGGGGACTACAGGGACTACTCCCTTGTGGGAGCAGGGTCACAGCTCAGGGAGACCTGTCCTCTGTGGCACAAGAGGGACTAGTGAGGTGTCTGGGCTTCTGGAGGTGGAAGCCTCCAAGTGCTGGGCAACCAGATCGCCTAGGTAAATAGAACACTCCGGTTCCATTCTGGAGTCCCAGACATGGCATCTACTTGCCTGTGGATTGAGCTAGTCCCTTTCTCTCTGGGAGCTTCACTTACCTCATCTGAAAAGTGGGAAAGCCATGCTTGTCTGGCTAGGTAGAGGGGCAGTGGTGAGGCATAAATTCAAAAAGAAAGTCGAAGCGTTTAGTGAACTTCAAGCTCACGTAGCCCATGTTAGGAGCAGGGATTGTCCTTAGGATTAGTCATCAGGAAAATGGCAAAAAATGGGAAAGCCCTATTCATACACGTGCCTCCCTCCTTGGCAGCAAGAGATGGAACTCTTTTTTTTCCTTTTGATCACTGAGCACATTTATTTTATTTCATTTTAGAAAAAAAAAATCTGAGTTTTAAAAAATATGTGGGGATTTCTTTGGCGATCCAGTGGTTAAGACTCAGCACTTCCACTGCAGGGGGGCCTGGGTTCAATCCCTGGTTGGGGAGCTAAGATCTCACATGCCGCCCACATGCTGTGAGGCACTGCCAAAACTAAAAAAAATAAAAATAAAAGGAACTCTGGAATTATTAAAACAAAATATATAAGAACAGCAATAATAAAAAAGTGCAAATGTGGATAGTCACATATATTGACACTGAAAAGTAGAAATGCCATCCCTTTACAGATTTTATCTCAGAGTCTATCAGCTCTACATCAGCTTCCATTGCCACCAACAGCTGACTGTTGTAGAGTCCTCGTGCTCGCTGAGCCACTGCTTCTGTCCAAGGTTTCGTGTCATGTGTACTACACAGAATTCCTTTCATTGCTTGCAGTGATTGCTACACTGCAACCTCGACATCTAGCATAGTGCCTGGCGCACAGCAGGCAGCTTGCTGTAGTGAGAAAACACAGGCCACCAAGTCCTCCGACTGGACCATCGCTTGCAATAAACTGACGTGCTGCACTGAGAAAGACAGCGTCACCATGTGGTTTTCCTGCCGAGAATGTTCATCCTGAATCTAAGTATGAGGAAACAATAGGCAAACCCACCTTAGGAAATATTCTACAGAAATCCCATCTGAACTCCTGAAGAAAATATCAATATATCTTAAGGACAAAGAAAGTCTGTTAAAGGACACTAAAAAGACCTGACAGCTAAATTCAATATGTGCCTGTAATTGGAGCCTGGATTTTAAAAAATAGCTCTAGAGGACATAATTGGGACAATTGTGGGGATTTGATCATGGACTCTATGTTAGAAAATAATATCGTGTCAGTGTTAAATGCTACTCATTCTGTGGCTACGCAGAATGTCCTTGTTATTAGGAGATACACACTAAAACTGTTGGGGGGAAGTGATATCACATCTGCAACTTTCATTTCAGAAAAGAATGTACATACCAGCCATCTGTATAATATACGTGTGTTTGTATATACACACACATATATGCACGTAGATAAAGCAAATGTGGTTAAATGTTAATATTTGAATCTAGATGAAGGGTATATGGGTGTATTCTTGCAAATTTCACTAGGTTTGAAATTTTGCAGATTAAAGATGGAAAAAAAAAAGCAGCAGCTTTGGCATTGGACTTTGGACCTGGTGCGTCTAAATGTTAATTGTACCACCTTCCACCCCACCTCCCCTGTTTTTTTGGTTTGTTTGTTTTTTGTTTTTGTTTTGCTTTGGGGCTTTGGGCAAGTTATTTCCATCTCTTGCCAAGGGCTTTCCCCCACTGTAAACAGGGTTAATAATACTCCCCGCCCCAGAGGGTCATGAAGATGAAGGGTGGTGGATGTAGGGAGCTGGCAATGCCTGGCACAGAGTGATAGCGCGGTCAACGCTGGCTCTGATTATGTGGATATATTTGCCAAGACAGGTTCACGGGAAGGAACACATCGATGGGAAAGTTGGAATACTCCCACCTGAAAAGTGCTGGTGCCGTGGTAGAAAACAACAAAATCCCTCCTTCTCTTTATTTGAAAGAACCGAGGTGTTTTGGGAGTGCCATGAAATCCCGTTCCAGGGGCACGAGTGGTATGTCAAAGAAACCCACTGCCGGTAAGGGGTAGGGTGGGCTAGGGTGGAAGCCAGCAGAGTAGGCAGAAGGGCCGACCATGGTCTGAGGAAGCAGGGAGGTATGTGGTGGGAAGTGAGAGAAACTCTCGGGGCCTCGGGGCTGGGAGGTAGTGACTGTTGTCTCCCTTCAGAGTGGATGAGCCACTGGTCCCTTTACCTGCTCTGTCCTGCCCAGGCCCCTTTTCAGAGAGCCTGTGCCCCCGGGGCCTGCTCACTGCATAGGGCCACAACCCCCAAATCCAGGATGGACACCAGATGTGACCAGCCCTGGATCCAATGCTTAATGCTCACGAGGAAGGGGGGTTCCCGACGGGAAGTCAAACCAGGAGGCTGCTTTGTAATTGCTTTGAGAATTTTAATGAAACTCTGATTTCTTACATTTGCCAGTCAGCCCTTCCCAGTGAGGGGCTGAGGTGGGCGCTTTGGTCATGGGGCATGACCGTAGGAGCCCAGTCTCCCTCCCTCCTTCTCCTCCAGAGGTGCTGACGTCCTTCCTGACTGCAGAGCGGTGGCCGGGCGAGGGCTCTGAAGCTCGGCGCCTAGAGGCCTCCTGTGCACAAGGCAGAGCCCCAGGAGCCCTGGGGGGCTTTTACAGCAGCTGCTGCGGGTGGTGGGACCTGTGCCCTCCAAGGAGCGGGTGGGAGGAGGGCACGGGGGAACCTCCCAAGCTGTTTAGGACAAGAGCAAGAAGCAAGGTTTGCACAAGTTCAGGTTCAAGGCGTCCTTTATCCTAGCTCAACTCTAAAGCGTTGATGTACTCCTTCACCCATTTCTTCTCTGGGTTGGCGCACACCTGGCGATTCTTTCTGGTGATAAAGCTGTGGGAGAGAAGAGGGTGAGACCTGGTCAGTGCTGGGAGCGCCAGTTTTGGAGATGAGGTGGATTGAGGCAGGGGGGAAATGATACTGGGTGGGTTAGTTTTGGAGCTCCATACGATTGTGTTGGTGGCGTTCAAGGAAAGAACATTTTCTCTTCTGTTGGGTCAAAGGGCTCCAAGCCAGAAGCAGTCCTGTGTGCATTTTAACCCCCCGCCCCCCAAGCCGCAAAAACACATGCAGCCTGGAGATCTAAGGGGATACGGGGCCCTAGGAGCCCAGGCTTGAGCTGGTCAACCACTTCTCAGCACTTCCTGTTTCAGACCCTGTGCTGGGTGCTGAAGATGCAGAGAAAAAGAGGTGTCTTCCAGGAACTGAGTCATGGCTGAGTAAGTGGGAGATGAGGTGGTGAAACAAATGTGTGATCTGGCCTTAGATAACACAGTGCTTGGCACACATAGACACTCGACAGAGGAACCCATCTGTGTGTGCCTGGGTGAACAGAAGAAGGACATGAACTTGAGTCTTGATTTCACCACTTACTAGTTAGATCACCTTGGGCAAATCACTTAGGGCCTCTGAGTCTATACGTTTACCTCTAAAATGTGGACAGAAATAATTCCTAGTTAGCACAATTGTTGTGAAGCTCAGATGAGATAGTATATATAAATTAGTTTTGAAAAATACCATGCATGTGTTGTTATTGGGGTGCTGCGGGACCTCTGCCTTAGGGTGGATCAGAGCAACATGAGCCCAAAGGTCCCGGTACTGGACACCATGGCTCGGAGAGGTTGAGGACCCTGCGATACTGGCAGATGTCAAAGCACTTCTACCAATTAACCGGCCAGAATGTGGAGGCCGGTGAGGGTGGGAGGCCTTATCTCTACAGGTGTTGATGGTGTAAGTTGGAAGGCTCACAGGCCGGGGATCATGGGCTACGTCCAGCTGCCTGCCTTAACTGTTTGCTGGGAGACTGGTTCTCTCTGAGGGACACCCTGGGCCTGGCCAGCAGTGCTACCCATTAACGTGTTACTGTGGAGCTAGCCCTGCCTATGTGGACCGTTCTCATTTTGGCTTCTCCTTCAGGATGCTTTCCTGCACCTTTTTGAGATGTTTCCAGACAAAGTGAAGGCTTAGGTTATCTGATGAGAATGAGGATTTCTTGGCCCCTTTTCGTGCTCTATCATGGAGAGCGTTTTTTCTCAGGGAAGCTGCTTCCCCTTCTCTGAGCCTCACTCCGAGCTACCTGACCACCTCTCTTTCTCCCCTGCCTGGCGTGCAGAGAAGAGAAAGGGAGCAGAAGGGGTGTACTGGGCTCTGGTGCCTCCTAGTATTTGTCTTCTTGTTTGGGGTGGTGAGGGAGCTTCCGATGCAGACCCTGCCCTCGGCAAGCCAGGTGTCATACAGGAGATCCTGCAGACTCACTGTCCTCCTTCCTCAGCCCCCTTGGCCTGAGGCCAGGAAGTCGAAAGGCCAGGAAACCGACATCTGGGGGGAGGGTTGCCCAGGCTTCCTGCTGCTGCTCCCTGCTGAATGTGATACTGGCTAGCAGCCCCTGTTGCCAAGCCTTCTCTCCCTGCCCACTCTGTGGGGAGCCTCTGCTGGCCTGACTTCCCTCCACCTTCACCTGCCCCTTGAGAGCAGGTGTGCTCAACGTGGCTGCCCTTCTCTCCTGTGCGCTTCCTCAAGTCTCTGGCCCTGGGTCTGGCACACCGTAGGTGCTTAATGGATATTTATTGAATGAGTTAGTGACTGAATGTTTTGCATTCACTCCTCAAGTTTCACTTGTCACTTCTCTGTATATAATAATACATTTAGAGGGGGAGAAGGATGATGATGTAAGTTAACAACTTATCAGGCACCTAACTGTGTGCCAGGAAATATTCTAATTTTATCTTTCTTTTTATTATCCTCACTTTGACCCAGTGAGGGAAATACCTCTATTTTACTGCACTTTGCCGATGAAGAAATTGAGGCTCAGAGAGGTTAAGTGACGGGCCCAAGCTCATGCAGCTACTAACTGGCAGAGCTGGGATTTTAATCAAGACAGACTAGCCGGAACAGCCAAGACTGCTGTATTCCTGCCACTGTGACATCGGGAGACCCCTTCCTCCTATTAAAAAATGTCACATCTCCGGCCCCAGCACCCTTTCCTCGGCTACAAACTCTTCATCGTACATTCCCTGCTGGACTTTCCATAGAGTTGTTGTGCTGGCACCTTGGTCCTTTCCTTTTTAAACAGCTCTTCCTCAGGACTTCAGGGGGCTCCACCTTCACCCTTCTCCAGGTCTGGGTTGAAACCTCAGCATCACACTCAACCCCTCTCTCTTCCTTGCTACCGACCTCACAGCCCCTGCCAGGGCTTGCTGATTCCACCTCAGAAGCTTCCTCACCCCGTCTCTCCTTCGCTTCAGGTCCTGTTCAGCCTCAGTACCACTCATGTGGACAACAGCAGCCTCTCCACTGGACCTCTCTTGTCTAGACTTTCCCCGTTCCAGCTCATTTCACACTTTTGCTTCATTGTGCTGACACTCAAGGCCCTCAGTGCTTTCCTATACGGAGACTCTACAAAAACCAGAGGAGAGTCTTGGCGACATCCCCTCTGCCTCATACACCCTGTCCCTCAGTACAATCCCAAGTCAAACAGCACTTTTTGCAGCAAACTTCGCCTAAATCCCTTCTCTTAGCTAAGCCCTGAATCGCGGTGTGTTCCCTCTTTCCTTTTGTAACATTCTTATGCAGGGTGCCCTGGTCATTGCTACATCTGGCTTAGACTGTGAGCCCCAGAAGGGCCGGGATGGTGGTTTACTCCACTCTGCCTGCCCATAATGGGTGCTCAAAGAAGGATTTTTTTTCCTTTTGAAAAATACTTGTTTTCAGAGATAAAATTATTAGTGCTACATTTCTTTTGGCTGTGCCACATGACATGTAGGATCTTAGTTCCCCGACCAGGGATGGAACCCGCACTCAGAGTCTTAACCACTGGACCGCTAGGGAAGTCCCAGTAGTGCTAAATATTATTGCTATACTTCGAAAGATTCATCAGGACCAAAGGCCAAATCTGAATACCTGTAACTTTGCCAGTGTCACAGAAATTTTTGGATTAAAAAACTTCATCGTTATATGGAAAATTTCATGACTGCCCCATTTTCATTCTTTAAGTCTCTGTCATCTTAAACTTCTTAAGCCACTATCACTAATGACCTTGCTAGAGTAGAAAGAGGAGGCTCCAGAAACAGGCTCCATCCCTCCCTCACTTACTGTACAACCTTGGGCAAGTTACCAAACCTCTCTGGGTCTCACTTTCATTATCTGAAACGTGGAGAAAATTATGCATACCTGTCCGGGATGTTATGATAAAATGTAGAGATAATGCATGTAAGACATTTGACACAGTAGGCACTTCCTAGGTAGCAAGGATTATTATTTTTCTAAATATGGTAGCTTACGTATTTAAAGGAGAATCTCATTTCATTATTTCTTCATCAATCAATAACTTATTTTTTTTTAACACGCTTGACTGCAACTAGGGCCTTGACCTCTGACCTCTCCTCTTTAGCTCCTTTTGAAGTTGCAGGTGGATTTGATTGGGTGTCGGATATGAGGGACTGCGGGGTTCTTAACTGGAAAGAGATGACTGAGTCGATCTTCTCCACCCAGGGGTATGGCAGACCAGGTTCAAGAAACAGTCACATCCGTAAAGATCAGAGACCTAACCTAGCCCATCAGAGTGGGGAGGATCCTTCAGGAACACCTTGTCTAGCCTTTTTCCACAATAGCGGGGGGATCTGAAGCTAGAGAGGGCGGAACCATGGTTATTTGAGCAGCCGGAGGATGGGTGGGAGTGGATGGGGCACCATCTCTGAGGGCTCATGGCGGGGGGACTGGCTCTGGGGCAAAAGGTGTCCCTCCCTCACCCCCTGGAGGGTTCCACAGGGCTGAGACTCACACGACTGCTGCCATGGAGCACTTGCTGCTGGTGTAGAAATATTCCCGGAGGTGGGCGCGGGGCAGCGGGCGGGAGAGGTAGGCAAAGCAGCAGGGTGTGGTGTCCGAGGCATCTGGGAGAGGGAAGAAAGAAGACTCCTGGATTCATTGCCAATGCACACTGGGTATTGTGCTGGGTGCTTTATATGAATTATCTTTTTAAAAGTTTTTTGTTTTTAAAATATTTATTTATTTATTTGGCTGCGCCGGGTCTTAGTTGCAGCACGTGGGATCTTCGTTGCCTCATGCGAAATCTTAGTTGCGACCAGGGATCAAACCCGGGCCCCCGGCATTGGGAGCGTGGAGTCTTAGCCACCAGACCATCAGGGAAGTCCCTATATGATTTATCTTGAACAGACTATTATCCTCCTTTGGCTGAAACTGAGGCTCAGAGAGGTAAAGTCACTTGGCCATGGACACACAGTGCCAGAGTGGGGATTCCCTCACCTAATCCTTGAGCCTTCCCTCTGTACCACGACCCCATCCATGCCTTTGGCTCTGATGGCATCCTGCATTTCCTCCGGGCTTGTCTTAGGTCTTCTGCCCTTATTCTTGCTCTCCTAGGATCCTCAATGGGTTCAGAACTTGGTTTCTTTGAGACCTAGTGTGGGTTGCGGGGAGGCTTCCAAAACTCAGACTTCATGACTGAGCCAGGACCCCTAAGAGAGGCCTGAAGATGCATATTTTATCCTGGGACCCTCTGGCTGAGGCATACTGAGAAGGGCTCTGAACAGAGAAGGAGGACTTTTTGTTGGTCAGTTAGTTCAGGATGGCCCCGGGAAGTGTCAGTTGCCATTTTCCAGCAGAGTAGTAGTGTTTCAGAGCCAAACAGAGCTGGGTTTGAACACTGCTTTCCTTACTTCCTAGTTGCGTGAACTTGGACAAGTTACTTAACCTCTCCGGGGTTCTATAAGTCGAGGACAGCTACTCAAAGAGTAGATGTGAGCATTAAATAAGATGATATTTGCAAAGCAATCAGCACAATGCTTGACCCAGAGTGGGCATTTAATTAGATTTTGTTATCCTTTATCAAGTCCCACTTTTTTCCATCTGTGAAATGGAGGGAATATGACTGTCCCAGGAGAGTTTTACTTAAGTGCTTAGAAGCTTCTTAGGAGCCCTGCTGCTGCTAGACATGAGTTAGTCATGTTTGGAGGTCAGCTCGAGCTGCCCCTGCCTGCTAGTATCCCCAGCATCAGTCCACACTCAGCGAGCACCTGTAGGGCTTGGGGTGTAGACCTTGATGACACATACAAGTTGTTCAGAGGGTCCCTGCCATGAAGTGGCTTTGAGATCTATCAGGGACAACTGGACATCTGGGTAAAGCAGTACAGGGGAATGTAAGTCATAGGGTTCAGATGGTATAAATGCTACAGTTGAAAAGAGGGCGAGATCTGGGCCAGTCTAAGGGTTGGACCCCGGGGGGTGTGGTGGTCAGGACCTGGACTTACATGGGGAGGCAGATGCAGGAGCGCAGAGGGCAGCCATGGCGAGGATGACAGCGAGGGCGGCGGCGCAGACCTTCATGGTAGCTGTGAGCAGAGGCTGTGGGAGATCCACCTGCTGTCTCAGGATCCTCTGCAGGGATTCTCTGCAGCTCAGGCTGGCCCTTTATAGGGAGCCCGGCCAGTAGAGGGGGCGCCCTCACTAGGGGAGTTTCCAAAAGAGCAGCCACACACTGGCTGATATCATAAGTGAAATTGCACAAAACAGAAAAGAAAACTGAAATAGCCTCCGGAAATTTGAGTCTCTCTCTCTCCCTCGCTCCTCTCTTCACTGCCCTCTAGTCCAGAGTGAGCTCATCACTTCCCTCTTTGCCCTTGAGAAGAACCAGCACAAGCAGCGGTGGTGGAAAAATCTCTTCCTCTGCTGGCATCCTCAGCTTCGTGTGCCAGGGCAGGGGTCCTCCCAGAGGTCAGGAAGCTGCTTCCCTGGGGACAGGAGGAAGGGCAGTACGACGAGATCAGAGCCCAGGTGCCCTGGCTCTTGCTGCAGTGCTCGGTCCGCTAAGTACTGCTCACCATGAAAAGGTTCATGGTTGGGACATCCTTGAAACTGAATGAAGTGGTGGTCTGGATTAGAGCCGAGGTCCTTCCTCCATTCCAAAGAATTGGATACAGTCAATCTTCATCAATTCCTATTTGGATAATTCAGAATTAGTGACAGTTTGGCCTGGGTTGGGCTGAAGTTGACTTCTGAATTATCTAAAAGTGTCTATTGACAGTAACAAAGGCAAACGCATCTTAAAAAGCGTAATTAAAAGAAAAACGTAATCTTACACCAAGGATGTTTTTTGCTAGCTATCGTCACATATGTAACTTGGTGGCTGAGGGTGACTGAATCACCCAGAATGGGGAGAACTTGTCTCATTTCTTCCACCCGAAGACTTTGACGCAGGATGGTTATTATTCTCCCTTTATAGAAGTGGAAACTGTGCCTCAGAAGAGGTCATTAAGGTCCTCGAGGTCACACAGCAATAAGTGGGATTTGAACCCAAGTATTTTTTTTTTCAGATTGACTTAAAAAAAGAAATTGAACCATAGTTGACTTACAAATTGTGTTAGTTTTAGGTATACAGCAAAGTGATTCAGATATATATATATGTATAGATACATATATATCTATATATATACATATTCTTTTTCAGATTCTTTTCCATTGTAGGTTATTACAAGCTACTGAATATAGTTCCCTGTGCTATACAGTAGTTCCTTGTTGTTTATCTGTTTCATATGTAGTAGTGCGTATCTGTTAATCCCAAACTCCTAATTTATCCCCCCCTCTGCCCTTTCCCTTTGGTAACCATAAATTTGTTTCCTATGTCTGTCAGTCTGTTTCTGTTTTGTCAATAAAGTTCATTTGTATCATTTTTTAGATTCCACATATAACTGATACCATATAGTATTTATCTTTCTCTTAGTATGATAATCTGTGATGTCTGACTTACTTCACTTAGTATGATAATCTTTAGGTCCATCCATATTGCTGCAAAATGACAATATTTCATTCTTTTTTATGTCTGAGTAATATTCCATTGCATATATACCACATCTTTATCCATTCATCTGTCGATGGACACTTAGGTTACTTCCATGTCTTGGCTATTGTAAATAGTGCTGTTATGAACAACAGGGTGCGTGTATCTTTTCAAATTAGAGTTTTTGTCTTTTCTGGATACGTGCCCAGGAGTGAGATTGCTGGATCGTATGGTAACTATTTTCAGGTTTTTAAGGAACTTCCACACTGTTCTCCCTACTGACTGTACCAGTTTATGAACCCAAGTGCTTCTGATGACCAGGCTCAAGCTCTTTCCACTGACCCACATCATTCAGGCAGTTAAGCTGCTCTTCATCCTCTCTAGGTGCCAGGTGCTGTTCTCAACTTGTCATAAGAATCCTCTCATTCCCTCCTGACTCGTTAAACAATTACCAATAGAAGCACAGTTTTGGAAACCATGGCCCATCTCATTTAAAGAAATAAATTGTAAGCACTTAAGAAACATCCAGCCATCTACACAAAAATGATCTGCCTGTTTGAATTGTTCCCTTCATGTAATCCTCTTAGTCAGCAAACATGTGGGAGGCTGTGCTGCCTAGTGGTTAAGAGCAGGGGCTTTGGTGTTTCATTTACAAGCCAGGTGGCCTCCTACAAGTTACTTCATCTCTGTGGTCTCAGTTTCCTCATCTATAAATCAGCGATAATAACAGTGGCCCCTCCCACAGCTGTTGAGACAATTAAGTTGCCATAAATGTGCTCACGCTTGGAAAGCTCTTAAGTACAATGCCTGACACTGTTAAGTACTTAATAACGTTAGCTATTATTATCGTGTTATTATTGAGTAAGAAAATGGCAGTCCCTTTAAGGATATTCTATACTGTAGGTTTTTCGGCAATCTAGACAGCCCCACCCACCCACCCCGGATCCCAGTTGATGTGGATTCGTGAACCCTATTACGAAGACTGTTTTTAAGCAGGTGGGTCAGTTGAGGCTTAGAGAGGTTAAATGACTTGCTTAAGGTCACATTTCCTAAAGTGATAAGAATTCAACATGGAACCCAAGTCTGTCTTGGTTCCTAGCTTCCTACCACACTGCATTGTATCTAGAGAAATCCCGAAACGTTTGCTAAGGCTGTTTTTCCCTGTGAGCTCTATTTCTGTTGCCTTTCCTTGATCTCAGTTTCCTTCTTTAAGGAAGAAAGGAAAGTACTTTTCTGGATACCAAATACGCTGAGTTGGGACACGAGCTGAGGACAGAGCTGAGGGAACCACAGGCGACCAACCTCATCCCCATCTTTAAATCCCAGTGAACGATTCTGCTGTGTGTAAGTGTGTGTGCATGTCTGTGTATAAATGGTAGTGGGAATAGGGAGTGGGTAGGATGGCAGGGTTGCTAAGCAGGAATAGGCAGTGGGTACATCAGGAGTATTTTTCTTCCCTTTTGGTGGTTCCAGGGGATTATGGGTGTGCAGAGGAGAGAGAAGAACCTGACTGTAATTCCATTTCTGCCACTCACTTTCTCCTGTGCAAAATCAGAGTTCAGACTCACGGAATCAGTATATCCTCTGGCTCCAAAGTACTGATTCCATGAGGAAATCAGAGCACCTGTGTAAACAGTACAGTACCTGGTACAGGGTGGGTGTCCAATGAATGGCAACTGTCATTATGATTTACCTGGCATTCTGTGTTCCCGAAAACCAGGAACGCCTGCCTGTCTGACTCACCACACTGGCGGTCGAGAGGATCAAGGGAAGTGATGACAGTGGACGTGCTTAGGAGACCGTCAGGTGAGGTGCAAACGTCACGAAGCTGTCTCTGTCCTCCCTATCCCGCCAGTGTGGTTGGCCTACACCGCTCCATCACTCCTTGCTGCCTCCGCAAATTGTCACTGAGAATTGCTGTGACCCAGGCAGCCCTCTGGGTGCTGAGGACACCATGTGAGCCAAAGACCTGCCCTCTGGAGTGTCTGTTTGTGTGGGGCGGGGGAGGGGAGAGCTCACCCAGAACAAGGGAAAACATACTCCTTTACTGTGAGTCAACTTTTCACTGGTCTCGTCTTAACTCCCTGAACACAGTAACAATGTCCTATGCTTTTTTTTCTATTTGTTTTTTGTATTCTCCCCCTGCATTCCAACAGATGTCTTGGACATGATAGATGCTAAATTAATGCTGCTTTAGTCTTGATAACTTCTTACAGCATCTTGATTAAGTTCATGGGCTCTCTAGCGTCTGACTCCTGGGTTCAAAATCCAGCTGTATTATTAATTCTGGCTTGGAGCAAGTTGCTTACTTTCTCTGGGACTAAGTTTCTTCATCTGTCGAGTGAGAGATTGATTCTAACCTGTTTTGGGGAATGGAGCCCTTTAAGCATCTGATGAAAGCTGTGAACACTTTCCACAAACATGTGGAGACCTACCCAAACCCTCACACATGTAATTTTTGCATAGAAGAGGTTCATAGACCCAGCAGGCTCACTGATGGGCCTCTGGAGTTCAGAGGGCTGGTTCTCATCACCCTTCCTCCGTCCTGCACCCCTTTTCCTAGCACATCCCGCACTGAAGCCAGACGCACACTCCGCCCCAGCCTACTGCAGCTCCTCCCCTGCCCTCCTGGCCCAGTCTTCCTTTTTCCTCTTTCATTTCATTTCGTAAGCGAAGCTGGCTGCCTGCTCAGCCTCCCACTGTGATGTTAGGAAAACCAAAAGCAGACAAAGAAAGCGAAACCTCATCGTATCTGGATTCTGAAGCTTTGCCCTGACCTGGAGTTCCCCCCACGACTGTGTGGGGAGCAGCTCTGGCTTTTTTGGCTGCTTTAAAAAAAAAAAATGTCCAAAGCAGGGAAATTCCCTCCATCCTCTAGGAATCCCAGTCTGGGCCCCAGGAGAAGCCTGAGGCAAAGTCATTTCCTCCTGATGAGCCTTAATTTTCTCCATTCACAAATTGGAGATTTGCTCTCTGGTTGTGTCCCTCCTCTGCTCTTGTTAACACGTGTCCCACCTGAGCCAGTGAGCGGCCGTCTCCCGCTTCCTTGTGCCTACAGGGCCCTGCTTGGGGTAGGTGCTCCGTTAGTGCTGGCGGAGGTCTGTAGGGGGCGGCAGGGTGAAGGTGCAAGGGGAGGCCTCCCAGCAGGCTCAGGGGATCTGCCCAGGTGGGAACAGGATTTGAACCCCTCTTCAAGACTTTTCCTGCTACAGCCTGCCCTTGCCTTTTGGTCCAGCTCTGGTTTGTTCATCCTATGTCATTCTATTCTGTGCCTCCCTTCCCTTCCCCATCCCCTGCTACATTTCACTGTGTCAGGGTACCAACTGTGACGACCGTTCTCCTGTTCAAACACAGTCAGGCTGGAAGGCTGCAGCTTGGCCCCCCCGGCCTTTCGCACCTTCACCACACAGTTCAGGGGCTGTGTACGCCCCACTTGTTTTCTGCAGCTGGAGACCACAGGCGGTGTGTTTGCTGATGTGCTCACTTGCTTCGGGGGACTGGAGGAGCCCACTGCAACACACCCTGGCGGGGGTTGGGGGGGCAGCTGTGGGAGCGAGGCCCAGGCAGAAGCATCAATTCTTCCAAAACTGCTGGGGGCGGGGCGTGGTGGGTAAGGGGGGCAGACGATTTCAGGGCCTCTTCCTCACACTTTGGAGTCTGTTTTTTGTTTTTGTTTTCCTCTGCGTGTTTGTCGGTGGCTTCCCCTTTCTCTGTGCATACATTCAGAGGACGGCAGCCCCTCCCTTCTGCTGTCCCCAGCCCCCAGGAGAAAGGCCGGTTAAGGGGGACAAACTTGGGGCCGAAATCAGACACATCACTTACTCTCTGTGTGTCTTTGGTCATGTTATTAGCTAGTCTACACTTTGGCTTCCTTTCTAGAAATAGCGCAGAGAATCCTAGCTCCTGGGACACCGCAGAGTATGAAATGAGGCAACCATTGGACTGCTCGGCACCATTCCTGGCACAAGTACATACTCAGAAGTTGATGCCTTCTCTTTCTCTCCCCAAATGTCCAGGCTCTAGCATTTCTTCCCTCAATGTTCCCCCCTCCGCCCAGGAGAGGTGTTCATCTCAGCTCAGTGTCAGGAGGCATGAGGGCAGGCAAGGGGTGTTGACGGTGATTTTCCACTAGCTATTAGGCGCTGTGCTAGATATTTTAGGCATTATTTCACTGATTAGGAAGAAAACACATAGAAAACAATGATGACTCAGGCCTGCCTTGAGCTCTCCTGCCCTCTGTGCGGCAGGCTTCAGAGACTCAGGCCCTGTGCTCTGCCCTTCTCTGGATTTCTCTCTCTCTGAGCCTGGTCATGGGGTGAGACATGGTCCCCTCTTCCCCCTTCCTGGCTGTCCCTGCAGGTCAGCACACAGACCCTTTTTCAAAGAGTTTCACAGACAGGCTTACAAAGGAAGTGACACAAGTTTCAGAATCTTACAGGATTCTTGTGGCTGTGATCTGGATTCTGCCCCTTTTTTGAGCTGGTCCCGAGAAGCCCCCTGGATTCTTGGCTGTTGCGTCCATTCCCGGGGCTGGGGGTCTGCAGTCTCTCGCCTTGCCTCCCCTGTGCATCCCCCCACCGCAGATCATTCAGGCCACAACAGGATGGACCTTAGCACCTCCTGAGCCATTTGCGTTTTTTAGGACCTTCAGCCTAGGAGAGGAAGTCCCCTTGGGGAATTGCCTCAAAATGGGATTTGGAAATTCTGCACCTTAGTCATTCCTAACAGAGGAAGCTTTGGGCAGTGAAAAGAGCAAGGGACAGGGAATTAGGAGACCTGAGCTCTAGTCCCAGTTCAGCGCCAAACCTAGTTGTGAGATTTTGGCAAACCTCTTGCCTTTTGTGGCCCTCAGTTTCCTCATCTAGGAAATGGAGGTTTGACAGTATTATTTCTGAGGCCATTCTCCGTTAAAAGATACAAAACTAGAGGATCTGTAGTGTCCTGGAGGAGAGCTGGGGATAGGTGTCTTATTGCCCCTAAAATTGGTTCATATCACTCCTCCTGCAGGTAAGGCTGAGGGGTTATCATTATTACCCCTTCTTACCTCCCGTCTTTCCAAGGCTTGGGACTCACCTTACCACTTAGCTCATGAAGTCCTTCCATGGGCAGTACTGCATTCGTCCACATGCTCACTGCTCGGCCCTTTCACTTCACTCGCTCCTTCATTCCTTCCATTCCTCCACCCATCCACCCGTACCTTCATCTCTACATCTGTGTCATTTAAGATTCTTTGCTTATAAGTGCAGAAAACAACTCTGGCTAACTTAAGCAGGAGGGTAATGTACTGGGGGTAATGCTGAGTAGCTATTAGAATGGATAGAGCATTGGAGAACCCGACTTGGAAAAAGGACAGGTCTGGGTGTTTGGGCAGCAGCTACTGCTTGACAGTCTCATCAGGCCACCACTATTGAAATAAATGTACTCCAGCCATTTTTCCTATCCATCTCTCAATCTATTAAGGATTCAGAGTCCTAGGGAGGGAGGATAACCAGCCAAGCTGGTGTCATTTGCTTGCTTCTTGGCTGGGAGAGGATAGAGCACCTGATTTGCAGTACCACCGAGACTATATACCCTGGGGGAGAAGTAATTCCACAAAAGGATGTCAAGGCAATATTTGGAAGGGGGAATGGATGCTGTGTAAGAAAATTTAAAAAACAAACAAAATAAATAAATAAATTAAACCAATACTCCACCCACCCATCCACCCATCCATCCATCCATCCATCCATCCATCCATTCATCCATTCATCTATCCAGCCTCTCAGCCAACCAGGAAACACATTTTTATTGAGCACCCATCATGTTGCAGAGGCCACACCAGACACTTAGATACAGTACAAATCCACCCATCCCAAGAGTCTCCTCACAAAGGATGTATCTACAGAGCTGAAACAAAAATGAGGACCCAGAGAAAGGAATTCTTGTATAGCCATGCATTGGAGGGTCCCAAACAACATTTCTAGGGACAGGGTGACTCATCCTGGATGTGGGCAGATAAGGGGGGTTTTTGTGGACATATATCACAGGAGATTGCTTACACAGGTGCACAACAGGATGTGGCCAGGATTAGGCACCAGAAACCCTAGGTCTGCCTCTAGTCTCTGTTCCTCTCTAGCAATGGGCAAGTCGTACTTCATTTTTTTTTTTTTTTTTTTTTTGAACCGCGGGCCTCTCACTGCTGTGGCCTCTCCTGTTGCGGAGCACAGGCTCCGGACGCGCAGGCTCAGCGGCCATGGCTCACGGGCCCAGCCGCTCCACGGCATGTGGGATCTTCCCGGACCGGGGCACGAACCCGTGTCCCCTGCCTCGGCAGGCGGACTCTCAACCACTGCACCACCAGGGAAGCCCTGTACTTCGTTTTTAAAATCTATAAAACAGGGAAAATGAATATAAGAATCCCTGCCCTGTGTAACTCAGAGAACTGCTGTGGAGGTGGAACGAGTTAGTAGATGTGAAGATACTCTCTAAGTACAAAGATAGAGAAGTGTTTTCGCCACGCTTGCTTCTGTTCCCAGAGTGGCTGATGAGGACACCCATGGCTCCCGTGTTACTCTCACTTCTTTCCTGCCCTCGGTGCCCACCGCCCAGCAGTAACCATGGAGAGGGTCTGTTGAGATTTTTTGTTCTTTAGGCTGGTGGATAAATGTCCAGGGTAATCACTGCTACCCACCTCAGAGCTGTGGATGGTCAGGAATCTGTGGGCTCCAAGTAGGCTGGAAACAGCAGCTGGGTGAGTGTGTATGTGTGGGATCAGGTCCTGGTTTCTGGGTGAGGCATGGCAACTCTCAGGGCCTGTTTTCTCATCTGTGAAATGGGTGGTTTGCTTGCAGGGAGCAGCCTGTTGGTGGTGCTGGCTCATCGTTGTCACTTGTCCTAGGACGAATGTCTGGCTAGGCACAGGCCTGCCTGTCTGCCCCCATCTTGTCTCTGCCAGCTAAAGGTCTTTCCTCATATAGAAAGCACTCCCTGTGCTGCCTTTCATTGTTGGTGGGCTACACGTTGCTGCAACCTCTATGGAGGGCAGTTTGGCAAAATCCATTTGAATTTTTAAAGCATATATTGTATTTAATAAGCACTAGCAACTCTACCTCTAGGAATTTATCTTACATACATATGCACACAGGCACGACCTAATATATCCAAGATATTCATGGTTTGTAATAATGAAGGCTGGAGACTGTCTCTCAGTAAGGGACTGATTAACTAATTTGGCACTTCCATGCAATGGAATGTCAGGCAGCTACTAAAAAGAATGATGTAGCTCCCTACGTGCAGATATGGAATGATCTCTAAGATACAAGAAGTAAGAAACAGAATAGGGACTTCCCTGGTGGTCCAGTGGCTGAGACTCCGTGCTCCCGATGCAGGGGGCCCGGGTTCAATCCCTGGTCAGGGAACTAGATTCCACATGCTGCAACTAAGACTTCGCATGCCACAACTAAAAGATCCTGCACGCCACAATGAAGGTCTCGCGTGCTGCAACTAAGACCCGGCGCAGCCAAGTAAATAAATATTAAAAAAAAAAAAAAGAGAGAGAAACAGAATAGTCTATGTAGTGTGCTACATGTGTGAAAAAAAAAAAAAAGGACTCACATGTATAGATTCTCTTTTGGAGGCTTGTAAGAAACTGGTAACAATTACCTTCCCTTCTTATTAGGAAGGGGAACAGGAGGGAGGCCTGGGAACAGGGAGGGATAGGAGGGATACTATTTCTTTAAAGCTTTTAGACATTTAAAATGTCAGTTTACTTAGGACAAAAAATATATTTTGAAAAATTGATATATATCATTCTAACCAATATAACTATTCAAAATTAGTATATATTTTCAGCTTCTGGTTAAAAGAAATATATATATATATATATATATATATTTTTTTTTTTTTTTACATGAATCCTTCACCCAGATCCCATTTAGCTTGCTTGATTTTTTTTCTTTTTTGAAAATTTTTATTTTATATTGGAATATAGCTGTTTAACAATATTGTGTTAGTTTCAGGTGTACAGCAAAGTGATTCAGTTATACATACACATGTATCTATTCTTTTTCAAATTCTTTTCCTATTTAGGCTATTACAGAATATTGAGCTGAGTTCCCTGAGATTTTTTGTTCTTTAGGCTGGTGGATAAATGTCCAGGGTAATCACTGCTACCCACCTCAGAGCTGTGGATGGTCAGGAATCTGTGGGCTCCAAGTAGGCTGGAAACAGCAGCTGGGTGAGTGTGTATGTGTGGGATCAGGTCCTGGTTTCTGTGCTATCAGTAGGTCCTTGTTGATTTTCTATTTTAAATATAGTAGTGTGTATATGTCTGTCCCAAAGTCGCAATTTATCCCTCCTCCCCCAGAGGGATACTATTTTGCATCTTCAGAATTTGTATCATGTGCGTGTTTGGTTTATTTATAAAGAGTCACCTGCAGGACGTGCCCAGGTGTCCAGGAGGAATTCCCTTGGCGTTTCTTAGTCTCAGAACCTCTTTTATCCCTGAGTCCAGTGAGAGACCCAGGTCCTCTCAGTGGGGTTCTCTTAGGCGGGATGTCTCACCCAGTGGCTCATCCTTGCTGCCGCCTCTCACCCCACCCCTCGTCCCATCAGGTGACTGGCCTTTTAGAATCACACTTTGACACCAAAAACATGGCCTTATGTGCCTTCCCCTAAAAGACTGATGGTTGGACCCAGGGAAGGAGGGGCAGATCACTATCTATCTCCTCCGACAGAGGGTGTTGAAGTGGAAACATCACAGGCTTCAGAGTTGCACAAGCTTTGGTTCAAATTTCGGCATCTGCTGCTGAAGCTGCAAAACCTCAAGAAACTGCCATGATCTTGCTAGATGGTTTTCTTTATCTGTAAAATGGGCCAACTATTGGGTTGGCCAAAATGTTCGTTCGGGTTTTTCCGTAAGATGTTATGGAAAAATTCGAACAAACTTTTTGTCCAACCCAATACTACTGAGCCCTGGGACTGGAAAGACGAGAGGAGGTCATTGTGTACAATGCCTGGCACACAGCAGGCACTCAGTGAATGGTCACAGCTGTGCACATTGTCGGGAAGTCAGGGCCTCCTGCTGGGGCCCTTTTTCATGAGGCGGGGAAGAAACAGTCTTGGTTGGAAATGAGGGCCTCCTGGGCTTGGTCCCTTTCCCCAGTAGAGGTGAAAGAGGCATGGTGCCTGCCCACCAGGGGTGCACGCTGATTAGATGGTCTGGGAGAGCCTCGAGTTTGCAGCTTCCTCTCTGTAGCTCTGAGGTCTAGAGACGGTATGGTCGGCCCCAAGGTGACTGTTTGCAGGATGGGACTTGCCCTGGTGTTCACAGTGGTGACTCTCTGGCCAGGGGAGAGGCTGACTCAGGAAGCTCTGGAAGGTGCTCCGTGAAGATGGGTGGTCGGGACTGTAGGGGAGCAGCCTCCCCCCAGCGTCAGGGGTTCTTATCTCCTGGCTCCACAGATGACCCTGCAGCATACTGGCCTTTCCTGCCGCGTGGGAATTGTTCTGAAAATGGGGTTCTCCTCCCAGCTGCAGAAACATAGCTCCTCCCAGGATGGGCAGTGGTGGAGAGCACGGCGTTTAGAGTAAGGCAGACCTGGGTTTGAGTTCTTGCCTGGCTGTTGGTTCACTCAGTGGCTGTATTCTTTAACTTTGCTGAGCCTCGGTTTCCTTGTCTGTGAAATGGGGATAATAACATTGCCTACTTTTCACTGTGAGGATTCAAAGAAATGTATAAGGCAGTACAAAAATGTTGTTTTAGTAGAGCTGGTTAAAGTTGAGCTGGCTGATCTAAAATGAGGGCAAAAATCTTAGGGGGGGAGTTACTCTTGGGCTTAGGGGAAAAAGTGCATAATGGACATGTTCGATAATAAAGGGGGAGACCCCCTATCTTATCCCACCCCTACCTATATTGCCTAGAGAGGGCTAATTGTTCTGCAAAAGAAAGAACTAGGATTGGGAGTCTTTAATGGTCAGTGTGAGAGTTGGTGTGGGGTTGTGAGGGAGAAGAGGGCAGATGGGCAGGGGTCCCAGGTGTTGGTAAGAAAGTCAGGCCAGGGAGAGGTTAATTCCTTCTGGCGGGGAATGGCCAGTGGATTTCTAAGGCAGGGATTTTTATGGTTAATATCCAATTTCAAGTTCTCACCTGAATCATTCTGTGCTACATTCAGAACCTATCTTATGCCCAAATTTCCAGTAAACATCTGTTAACACCCAGTAACTCACACCAGGATTGTTTTGGGGGAATGGGGGCCCTGACCCATGGTGGGTGAAGCAGCATGTGAAGAAAGAGAGGATTCAGTAGAAGCTGGGAATTGGAGGAGACGTGCCAGGATCCAGCACCAGCCTTTAGTTCTCCTGGGGGATGTGGGTGGGCTGAGACTCCTGACTGCCCGCAGTCTCTGAGATGCAGGATGGAACAAGTTTGGGGATATTTTGGTGAGGCTCCGGATGACCCCAGAACAGAGGCTGCCAAGTGGGTGGCTTAAAAAGGAGGGAGGATGTGCTGAGACTCAGGTCAATGAGAACATGGTGGGGCAGAGGCAGCAAGTGAGGGACCAGGGGCCCTGGCCACACCCAGTGAGCAGACCATGAGTCCCCTGGCTGCAGCAGTGTGGCAGCTGGGAGGGTTCAGAGCAAGGTGAGAGGAGCCACACCTCAAAGCGGCATTAACGAGAGCCAGCAGGATGAGAGCCATGTCCCTCACCCCCAGCCAGGGCCTCGAGGCTGCTTAAGTGCCCCCTGCATCCTGAGGCCATCTTGGAGAGGGTTTCCCATCTTCTTCCATCATTGGTGGGAATGGATCTTCCAGTGTGAGACCAGTTACTGAAAATAAAGAGAACAACCCTTTTGGGGGTATATCTCAGTGGTGTACATTTTTGACACTGCCACATGATGCATGGTTAAGAATCACCCCTGCTGTCACAGTTGCACACAACCCTTCGGCCACAAAACCACCCTCCCGTGTTGCAGACGCATAGGCTGCTCTCCTTCCTCAGCGCTGCAGATGATCAGACCGCCGGCATTTCTCTCTCCAAAGCCCTGCTGGTACTGCTGAAAGCACGAGGGTTTTTATGTCATGTGGCTGTCCTTTGACATGTAGCTTCAGTCCTCTTTCAGAGGCTTAATTCCCTAAACTCCCCGCTCCTGCCACCCCCGGGACCAGGCAGGAAATGCTCAGAAAGTAGGATGTGGAACTGTTTTGTTAAAAAATAGAAAGAAAGAAAAGAAATGGAAAACAGCAGCTGAGTCACAGGGAGGTGGGGCTGGACCCAGGCCACCGAGATGTCAGGTGGGCTGGATCGTCTCTTCACTGTTCTGTTGACCTTGTCCTTCCCCCCCCCCCCCGCCCCAACACCTGCTTCTGTTAAATGGGGGATAATTTTAGACAATTCTTTCCTCAAGGCTTTTGGCAAGATGAGATGACGTAAAGAACAGGGCTTAGCACACGTGTTGTAAGCACCCCCGGCAAAATAGCTGTCATTATCTCGTCTGTTCTCTCCCACCTCCGTACTTTTGGTCTCTCTCTCTCTCTTGCCTCCACTTTCTCCATCAGTGAAAAGGTGAATGGTAGCACCATTAAAAATCTCTACTGTGAGGAAAGGAGAACTTTCCTGTTGGGAGTGAGGGGCTGGCTAGTGGAAATAGGGGTCGTCTTGATCCCATGTTCTGAGCAGCCAAGCCAAAGCAGGGTGGACTTACTCCCTCTCTCACCTCCAGATCCTTGAAAACCAGTTCCACCACTTACTAGCTGTCTGACTCTGGGCAAAGGCTTGAACTTTCCTGAGCCTGTTTCCTTACTGGTAATATGGGGACGATCCTGTACACTGCACACTGCGGCTGGGATAGTTAATCGGCAAACTCTGTGTCACAGGCCCAGCCAGATGCACATGACAAATGCTCAGGATATGTAGCTACTTACGCTAAGATGATGAAGCTCTACTGGTCAGGCCAACAACCTAGGAGTCATCCTTGACTTTTCTTTCTCTCACACCTTTGAGGTTGGCCTCCCCTGGAAGCAGACCACGAGACAAGGATTTGAGTGCCAGTACTTCACTGGGAGGTGATCCCGAGAATTTCCAGTAGGGAAACAGAGAAATGAAGCATAAAAAAGAAGGATGCCCCTGCAGGGTTCTTTACTGAGCAGATTACCATTGTAATGGGGCACCTTGGACTCAGTTCCTCTGGGGACCTCTGGGCGCTCTGAGTGTTCCCCCAGGGGCGAGAAGCTGAGTGATTTGCTCACTACTGCGTGTCTGTCATTGATCGAGGGCTACTTCAGGGTGAATTCCCCAGCATTCCCATCTTGCTGTGGGTGGGCTCTGGGGCAGAGTTGCAGGTGCTTGTGGTAGAGGGACTGCCTGCTGTTGTGTGGCCTGGATTAAAAGGATGAGCCGGACCGAAAAGATTCCTCTGTTGGGGCCTTGGAAATGGAGAAACAGACTGGGCAGTGGAGGCATAAGAACTTCCTCAGCTAGTACCCCTGGACGATGAGCTGGGAGGGTAGATTCTATGACGATGGCCCGTAGAGACCACGGGGGCGGCGGGTCAGGCACTGACTGGTCCCATCTGGGAACCTTGGAGTCAGACAGACATAGATGTGAATTTTGGCTTGGTCACTGACTAGCTGTGTGAGTTGGAGCAAGTTGCTTAGCTCTCTGAATTCTCCACAGTTTTGTCACATGTCCTACAGCTAATCCCCACCCTGAAGGGTAGATATTAGGATTAAGTGACATGTGTAAAGTGCCTGAGATAAAAAGATGGCCACTGAGTGTCATTTTCCTCTTCATTTCCTACTGCCCCGCCTCTTGCTTCTTGAAGCTGGGCTGTGACAGGGTTGCAGGGTCGGAAATGGGTTTGGAAACAGATGCTTCTTAGGAAGTGACGGGGAGAACTCCAGCTAGCAAAGCGGAAGAGGAGGCACTTTCATGATGCAGAATTTCCATTTCAGGCTCCCAGGCAGGATTGGGAGGACGGTCCCCTGCCGTTGTGAGAGGTAAACACAAGACTAAGCAAGGCCAGGGCTGCTTAGGGCAGAGGGGGATTTCTGGAGCTTGGCTGGAGAGGAATGGGCCCTCCCCCTCCCCCCTCTCCCCCCGGGGCCGGGGGGAAGGTGGGGCGGTGGTGCTGACAGGGACTCTGTTCTGTAGGAAGGCAGGTGGTAAGGCACCCTGCCAGTCCTGCGGCCAGGAGCCACAGGCTGCTCTTTGAGCCCAGCGGGGAGGCAGCCAGAGGTCCCACTGTGGTTCAGCCTCAGGATGAAGGGTCAAGGGAGTCTGTGGTCACACCAAAGTGGCAGGGAGGCCACAGTGGGAACACCCTCAGCGGACTCCTTCCTTGTGGGTCTCCATGCCAGAGACACAGGGTAACAAAAGTTAATGAAAATTATGCAAGTAAAACACAAACATAGAAGAGATTCAGATAATCAAAACAGATTCAAATAATGCAGAAGTACCTAGAGTTGTAGCTGGACTCTAAGTCCACGGACTCGGGTTTATAGGAAAGAAAACTTTACCACTATAACCTAGTCTGATGTGTATTTTTAGCCTGCCTTTTTGCTGGCCTGGTGGGACACTTTAACCTCAGCCTTTCTGGGGTGTTCCAGGCATTGGGGGGCCCATATGATGATCTGTCCCCACCAGTTACTGCTGAGTCATCCTCCCTGGGGTTAGTGGGGGTCTGGTGGTGTTCCGATAGTTTGGGGTCACACTTGAGGACACGGAGACCTGCCCCAGAGCTGCTGTGACCCATCTGCCTGGATGTTCTCCACAGCCCTTCTTCTTTGGGTCTCCCTGTGTCGACTTCAAGATAAACACACAGTATTAAGTGTTGTGAGTTTGGGCTTCCCTGGTGGTGCAGTGGTTAAGAATCCGCCTGCCAATGCAGGGGACACGGGTTCGAGCCCTGGTCCGGGAAGATCCCACATGCCACGGAGCAACTAAGCCCGTGCGCCACAACTACTGAGCCTGTGCTCTAGTGCCCGCGAGCCACAACTACTGAGCCCGTGTGCCACAACTACTGAAGACTGCATGCCTACAGCTCATGCTCTACAACAAGAGAAGCCACCACAATGAGAAGCCCAAGGACGGCAATGAAGAGCAGCCCCCGCTCGCTGCAACTAGAGAAAGCCCGCACACAGCAACGAAGACCCAATGCAGCCAAAAATAAAAATAAATAAATCTTAAAAAAAAAAAATTAAAAAGATAATAAAATAAAATAACTTAAAAAAAAGACCCAATGCAGCCAAAAATACATAAAATAAATTTTAAAAAAGAGTTGTGAGTTCAAGTTTCATTCCGGGACTTACTGAGGGCTATAGCCTGGGAGACAACCTCTCAGCCGCTCTGAGAAAACTGCTCTGAAGAGGTGGGGGAGAAACCGGTACATGTATGATTTCTGGCTAGAGAATACATGCGGTCAAGGAGACATCTTTGTAAAAGATTACTGCTAGTCACAAAGAAAAGGTATCTCAAGTTAATGATTCTAGTGCTTTTCTGTGTATGGGAAGATGTGAGAATCTGGGTTCATTAAAATTCTTCCTGAGATAAATATCTAGCTAACAAAGGGGCCTGCTTATCCGAAGCACAGAGTACGTCATCCTGTTGTCTTAATTTCCTCTCAGGGTGTGCTGTCAGCCAGCGACTGCTGTGGGCTATGACCTAATCCTTGTAGAACTGGGTGGTGAGCAGTGCTCTTTGTTTATCTTTGTTTACACCTGCTTCCTGGCAGTGACGCTGGAATGCCCAGGCTGCACCTGCCTCCCTCCAGCCCAAACCAAGACTTTCTTTTTTTTCGGCCACTCTGCGTGTCTTGTGGCATCTTAGTTCCCTGACCAGGGATTGAACCCGGGTCGCTGGCAGTGAAAGCCTGGAATCCTAACCACTGGACCGGCAGGGAAGTCCCTTGTATTTTTTTTTTTTTTAAAGAGCGTTTCATTATCTTTTTCTTTAACTTGAAATATCGTTGATTTACAACGTTGTGTTAATTTCTGCTGTACAGCAAGGTGACTCAGTTATACACATATACACATTCTTTTTAATATTCTTTTCCATTATGGTTTATCCCAGGAGATTGGATATAGTTCCCTGTGCTATACAGTCGGACCTTGTTGTTTATCCATTCTATTATTTTTGACTGCTCCGCGCGGCATGTGGGATCTTAGTTCCCCGACCAGGGACCAAACCTGCGTGCCCCTGCAGTTGGAAGCGTGGAGTCCTAACCACTGCACAACCAGGGAAATCCCTGTTTATCCATTCTAAATGTAATAGTTTGCATCTACTAACCCCAAACTCCCAGCAGGACTCTCTTTTCATCCTGGAAGAAATCCATACTCTTTAATAATTCTGGTGAAGACATTAAGGAAATATGCTTTGAATCTTGTTATTTATTATTATTATTTTTTGCGGTACGCGGGCCTCTCACTGTTGTGGCCTCTCCCGTTGCGGAGCACAGGCTCCGGACGCGCAGGCTCAGCGGCCATGGCTCACGGGCCCAGCCGCTCTGCGGCATGTGGGATCTTCCCGGACCGGGGCACGAACCCGTGTCCCCTAGCATCGGCAGGCGGACTCTCAACCACTGCGCCACCAGGGAAGCCCTGAATCTTGTTTTCTTCTTTGTGCAGGGGGCTTAAGCTTTTAGAACACACAAGCCAAAGAGACCTTCAGTTTTGCTCTCTGCCCTGCCTTCTCTCTCCCCTGAGAGGGATGCAGGAGCTGCATGGTGCAGACTATCTGCTCGAATGAGGGGAGGGAAGAGGGGTAACAATAGGAAAATACCCCCACATATCCTATCAGGGTAAATAAAACGTGGAAGCCTCCCTTCCCCACTGTTAACTCCTATGAGCGGTGTGGCCTGCATTCGCATATGTGTAGATTTGGTAACCTGGGTTAGTCCCTAAGAGGGTCATGCCCCTCTATAGCCAGGGGCATTTCTCCATCCCCTTTCCCATTTAAAAATGCCATATAAAGTACAGTGTAGAATATACTACAGGGAGTAGTAGAATATGGCCGGACAGTCACGTGTGGTTACATCAGTGCCCTCTGCACAATCCCAGCTGTTTTTATCTTGATAGATGTGCAGCTCCCAAGGGAGCAGAGTACAAAACTGCTGTCTCTGGTTTACCACTCCCCCAACTCCTTATTAAAAAGATTATTGAGGTGTAACTTGCATAGAGCAAAGTGCATAAATCTTACAGCTTGATGAATTTTGGCACGTGGATATATCAATACTTGTGTAGCCATCACCCAGCCTCATTTTCAGCATCCCAGAAGTTTCTCTCATGTTCTCTCTCTCGCTCTCTTTTTTTCTTTTTTGGCCACGCCACAGGGCTTGTGGGATCTTAGTTCCCTGAACTGGGCCCCAGGCAGTAGAAGTGCAGAGTCCTAACCACTGGACCACCAGGGAATTCCCTCCCTCACGTTCTCTTGTAGGGAAGATCCATCCCACAAAGGTAACCACTATTTGATGTCTATGACTGTTTTGACTGTCCTTGAATTTCATGTAAATGGACACATAGTATTTACTCTTATGGGTCTGACTCTTTTACTCCAAATCACATCTGTGAAATCCATTCATATTGCATTTGTCAGTGGTTTGCTGTGTAGTATCCCATTGTATGGATGCACCACAGTTACTAGGGCTGGACACAAGGTTCTCGGAATTCAGGTTTCCCTCCAACCTCTGGTCTGAAGGGGGGATTTCATGACACACTGCTCTCTGGTTGTTTGTCTTGAGCTCTCACTCTCTACTCCTCTGCCTCTCCTCTTGGGGTGGAAGGGGCAGGGTTTCCAGGTTCTCCACCTGTCTCTACATCATGCCTTCCTCCTTCTGAGGAGGCTGGCCCTGCCTTCTTTCTTGGGCAGGGAGAGAAACTGGTTTACCAAGGAGGAGATCCAGCAAGGTGATACCTGCTGCTGAGCTGGTGTGGGACTCCTGATTGGGGAGGGAGATTGGGGAGGGAGAAAACAGGCCAAAGGAACGGAAGGAAATCTTGGCAGTGGAGTGGGGGGGGTCCTGGACTTCCACAAGGCTGTGGCATTGGGGTTGCACCGAGTTTAATCAGCTCTCCCAGCGACTGGGGACCTCGAGCTGGAGTCTTTTTGCGTACAAGGATGCCCAAGGACAGGGGTCACCTTGGTTCCTAGCCTGTCAAAGCAGGGCAAGGAGGACTGACTCAGAAAGGACTTGGAAAAGGCTGGCAGAACTGAGCTGGGGAAGCGGGCTATGGCTGCTGGATGGGAGAACAGGTCTTCACTTGGAGATCCCTGTCCCCAGGAGGCCCTAGCCAAAGGCTAGGATGGCCTTCTGGGGGCATTGGAGAGCTTCTGAGCAGACGACCATTTCTGGACCCCAGTGAGCTGGTTACATTTTAATTTATTACGATGTGTCAAAGCTCCAGCAGCTCCCGAGGGGAGCTGGCTGAGTGTCAACACTGGTTGTATCCACTGCGCATGCTGGTCTCCTTCTCACCCCTGTGCTCCAGCCACACTGTCCCCTGGGCCAAGCTGGCTCCTGCCTAGGGCTGTTGCACTGGTTATGCCTTCTGCCTGGAAAGTTTTCTTCCCATCAGTCCTCACATGGCTGATTTACTCTGGTCATTTAGCTCTCAAGGAGCATGTCACCCCCAAAGTAAGGCCTTTCCTCACCACCCCACCTAAAGTAGCCATCCAGTCATGTCCCTGGATCTTGAGAGCTGCTTGGGGGTCTTTCCACTTCTCCAGTTCTTACAGTCTAGGGGAATCCAAAGCTTTCACAAGACTTCCGTGAATCCCCAATGACTTACTTCACATTTTCCAATCTCTGGTCTAGAGGTGCTGGCCCTGTCTCACACCTCTGGCTTTCAAAGGCAAAACAGTCACTTTTCTTGGTTCACGCAGAGCAATTTCACCCCTTCCCCTGAAATATTGGTCCCAGTCTATGTCCTGGGAGAGGTTCCTGCCTTCACTGGGATTACAGACACATTTTCTAAACAATGGTTGTTTCCTCCACGAGAGGGATTCTTGTTCTATCTGCTAAAAGACTTAACAGCATTTTACTGTCAGGGTAAGAGGCAGAGTTGGGATCTGAACCTGGATTTGTCTGCTGAGTGTGGAGCCAGTGCTTTTAAACCGTTGCATCAACTGTGTCCCCCATATCCTCATTGAGGCTGCTGGTGACTTTCAGTGGTTACTCACATACAGGTGCAGGCACACGTGTATTTTCTACAGGGGAAATGCTTGCTCGTCTGGCCCGTCTCAGGAGGCTGCTCCGAAGGCCGAATAGCATTTCTTACAGGCCAGCCAGGGCTAGCCGCGGGACATCTGGTTGTCCCATGCAAATCCTCACTTGCACTAGATGGATGCACGAGAGGGGGCGTGCGGCCAGACCTCTCGGTGCCAGGTAAGATGCTCTTTGTACTGCCCAGAGCTGCTTCCTCACTTTCTTCCCTTCCTGTCCCACGCACTGGTTCCTCATGTTGCTGTGTGTGGCCTTCACCCCTTACTACCCCTTTCTCTGACAAAGGAGTGGAAACCCCACTATTCCAGGCCTTATTGTTCACCCCCTTCCAGTCGATCACCTTCATCCACAAGGCTGACAGTCATGTAAGCTGTCTGAGCATAGGTTAATGTGGGTGAGGTCTTCCATGTAGGATCATCAGGGCTGGGAGACCCCTGTGTGTCAGAATGAGGAGGTCCTTCCTGTGTGTGTGTCTGTGTTCATGCACGTGAATGTTTAAAGCCAGGCATTTATCTACCTTGAAAAGCCTAGGAATAGCCCTTTTCTTTCCCTGGTGGTCCGGTGGTTGAGACTCTGTGCTTCCACTGCAGGGGGCACAGGTTCGATCCCTGGTGGGAACTAAGATCCCACATGCAGAGCGGAGCGGCCAAAAAATAAAAACAAACAAAAAAAACCCAACAAAAGACAATTGAATGCACCCGAGATAAGTACTTCTGGTCCTGAACTATTAGGAGTTTCTGGCAAGCTTTATATTATGTGCTAGGGTAAGAATTTGACTTTGTAGATAGATTTTCAATTAGGTGTTTGGACTGACATCTCAACCCTGAACTCCTCTGATAGACCAAAAAAAAAAAAAAGAAAAAAAGAAAAAAGACAAATAATGACATTTCCGTTCCAGCTTTTGCCAGAATCCTGATCCTGGCCTTTGCTTCTTGTTTGCAGCCTCAGTTTGTCCCTAAGGCCTTTGAACTCGGGTTCCCTGATTTGACCCTCGCGCTGGCTAAGGACTCTGAAACCTCCTGCTTGGGTGTACACACTGAACTTAGTCTGGCTCCTGTGTCAGTCCAAGCCCTGCCACCCCTCTATGTTCACTCTGGCCCCTGCGAGCAAAGGTCCAGCCTGGCTATGTTGTATTTGTTGGTGATTCTGTCATCCCTGGGATGTGAGCTCCTGGAGGAGGATGTTTGGTCACAGTCAGCTGTAAGCTCTCAGCTTTGATCGCAGGGAGGGTGGAGAGAAATCCCTGGATACAGGAGCAGCTCACAGCCTGGGGGGGATTAGAGCAGGTAGCAGTGACCCCTGTGGGGGAACAAGGGGAAGGCCAGAGCCTTGGTCCCTTACCTGCCCCGAGCCCCTGCCCGGCCAGCGTGGTGATTGACAGGTAACTGCACAAGTTAAAGTGATTTTGGCACAAGTAACAGAACCCAAGACCTGCTAACTCTGGCTCATGTAAAGAAAAGCGGGTACTCAGATACCTGTGGACAGATTAATGAACGAACAAAACAGGGTAGATACATACAATGAAATATTATTCAGGCCTAGAAAGGAATGAAATCCTGACAACATGGATACGTTTGGAAAACATTACGCTAAGTGAAATGAGCCAGTCACAAAACGTCAAATACCGTATGATTCCACTTAATGAGGTACCTAGAGGAGTCAAGTTCATAGAGACGGAAAGTAGAATAGTGGTTCCTGAGGGCTGTGGGGAGGGAGGAGTGGGAAGTTGTTGTTTACCGGTACAGAGTTTCAGCTTGGGGTGATGAAAACGTTCTGGAGATGGATAGTGGTGATGGTTGCACAGCACTGTGAATGTACTTAATGCCACTGAACTGTACACTTAAACATGGTAAAAATGTTGGGAATGTTTTAACACACGCAAACCAGAACTGACCTAAACCAACGAAAAGTTATTCTGGAGGTGCTAAATGCCACCATGGTCCTTTAGGAATTAAAACAAAACAGGAATAGTGGGAAGAATGCTGGGGCATCTCATGGAATTGAGATTAACCAAACCTCCAAGCCTGGAGTGGGGACAGGAAGTAGGGCAGCTCCAGGGGCTTCAGTGGATGAGTTCATAGGGACAATGAACTTCCTTCGGGACGATGCTCGAACAGCAACCAGTACTTGTTTCTCTGGTCCAAATTTCGTCTTTCTAAGAGAGAGTCTCATTGGCCATCTGGAGTCAGGTGGCCATCTGGATCGATTAGCTTCAGTTGTGGTGGGGAGGCAGGGAGGCAGGATGATGCAGTACCACTGGGGGCTACTGGGGGCAGGCATGGGTCAGTTTATCAGAATCCAAGTCTTTGGATGGCCAGTCTTCAGAATGATCACTTCAGCAAATTTATTTGTTTCTCTACTTAAATAGCTTTAGTTGCCTGATTTTGCTTTGCCTGCATAACACCATTTTGCGGGAATGTTGGATTTTGTCTGAGTCCACTCCCTGTTGTTGAGCTGGGGACAGAGGGGTAGGGAGAAGGGGAGATGGAGTATATATGTCTGGGCGTGGTACCATGTAAACTTTCCAGTCCCCCAAATTGACAAATTTCTCAGGGGAATGTGGAGAAGCCCCTGCAAAAACTTTGATTAAGTTTCTGCCACCCTAGCAGAAAGCAGGCAGGAAATTAGAAATCAAGTTGGCAATAAAGCAAATTTTATTTATTGAATGGTTGCATTTTAGATCAAGATTTTTATCTCCAACCTGGTCTAATGCCCTTCCCTTGCCATGCAAAGCTTAGAGCGGGAGCTAGGGATTCACACCTCCTTTTCTGTTTTGGCACTGTCTGTACACACGTCACCCTGGGGAAGACCCGATATCAGGGGATCAAGCAAAACCTCTGCAACAGGGACAAAAATCACTAGTATTTGAATATTCCCACCCTGGCCTGCTAAGAAAAATGTTATTTTTTAAAAGAAAAGATAATAGAAGAAAAAAGAGACCTAGAAAAGGGATAAGGGTGGACAGGAAAAGTCTTGAGTCCTCTGGGTCTCAGTGAGTGAGAAGCCAGAGATGGTCTGATCATTTAGAACGGCTGGAGTGATGTGAGGACCTGAAAGCAGAGCAAGGAGGAGGATGTGAAAGATGCTTTTCTGTGCATTAAGAATGTATCCCTGCTCTCCTCCCTTAACTTTGGCATGTCCTCCAGAGATTGAGAATATATTTGAAACACTTTACTTTGTGGGATCACTGGCCTGCTTCTCTGAATGTAACTCTGTCATTCAGACCACAAGGCTGCCTGCGTTTTCACAGGGTTGCACCACTTTTCCCCCAAACTTGGGCTCCCACTGAGGCCTGACCACCATGGGCAGTTGAGGATCTGGGGTTGACCTTTCTCAGATCGAATAATGTTAACCTAGACCAACTTCCTGGAAGGATGCAAAGGTAGTCTGGGATCCTTGATGTATTCTTGGACCCATTCGTTATTGGGGTTGGTACAGATCTCTCGTTTCCTTCTGGTGATGAAGCTGTGGAGGCAGAGTTAGACTGTCATGGGTCATAGAGTATGTTGGGGGTCCAGTCGACACTTCCCCATTTCTAGCTCACAGCGGGCTTGCCTCATGCCCTGTACCACCTCCCTAGGCCTCCCCCACCTGGGTCCCCTCAGAAGGCCTCCCTCTCTGGCCTCTAGACCTCATCGTCTCTTCATTCAGCCCCTTCCCCACTCAGCCTAGACCCTCAGGCTTGGGTTTCATTATGGCCACCATTTCTTGGGCCACACAACTATAAGTGGCAAAAATCAAGAACGAAACCCAGGCCTGTCCTGTGAGAGTCAAAGCCCAGGCCCTTAACCACTGTTCCCCTGTTCTAGCATGGAGACTTGGTTCTGTGCACCCCATTCCAGCCTTGGGCTCCCCTTCCCTCTCCATAGAAATGTCTGCAGAGCGGTGCTTACATGATTGCTGGCAGGTAGCAGTTGAGGGCCTTTCTGTATCTCACCACCACTTTTCTTGGCAATACTTTCTCATGATACTTCAGGCAGCAGGTGGGTGGAGGGTTCACCGACTCAGGAATTTCTGAGGGAATGACGTTGAATGCTGAGCCAAGGAGGTAGAGAGGGAGCCCATGGCTGCCCACTTCCATGTCCCATCTCTTGCATTCCGCTTTTCTGATGGCAAAGCCATTTATCAGCAGGGACTGATGGTAGCCTGATGGATAATGGAGAAAGTGAAAAAGCTGAACCTTCTGTAGAACCTTCAGCCTCTGGACTGAGTGTCACCAAGTACAGAGGACTGGGGTAATCACATTTGCTGATGAACTTGACTTGGCAAACACATGTTGAGCTCCTATTACATGCCAGGCTCTATGGGGTTCAGAACATGAGGAAGACACAGTCACTGCTCTTGTGTACCTGACAGACCAGTCTGGGTAAAAAGGGAAAGTGAAAAGATAAACGCTACAATAGAACGTGGTCTGGGATAGAGTAGAATTTGACACAAGATGCTATGGGAACAGAATGAGGGGTACCTAACCCAGCCTGGGTGGCTGAGGAAGAAGTCCTACAGCAGGTGGTGCCTGAGTTGATTCCTGAAGGATGAGTAGGATTTAGGCAGACAGAGGGGTTGTGGGATCTGGAAAAAAGAAATGTATGGAGGCCTGAGGTGGGGGAAGCCCAGTGTGTCTGGGGGGACGGAACAGTTCCAGGAGGCTGCAATGCAAGGTGGGAAGGAAGATGTAGGAAGGGAGGATATTGACGAGGGAGGGGAGGGCCACACCTCTTCTGAGCTGTGATAGGGAGCCTGGATTCTGTGCTAGAGGCACCAGAGAGGCTGAGGTCAGGGAGGAGGCTGAGATGGGGAGATGAGCAGAAGTCAGGGCAGGAGGAAAAGGCTCATATTTAGGCTTCAGAGTCAGACAGCTTGGGTTGGAGTCTCGACTTAGTGACTTGAATCATGGACAAATTTCTTAATCTCTGGGTGTCTTTTCCCGTTAAACGAGGGTAAAAAATTACGTCCTAGGATCGTGGTGAGGATTAGTTGAAAGAATGCTTGTAAAGCCCTTAACTCAGAGTCTGGCACAGAAAGACTCAGCGCTTGCTGTAATGAAGAGCTAATGGTTGTAATGGCCACTCTTCTGGCCTGTAAATGGCTCTTTCCCCTTCTCTTTGACGCTCGCAGGATACGAGACTCGGCTGGGTTATCACTGTGTCTCCCTTGGGCTCCCCTGACTGCTCATCAGTTGGGGATATCACCTCACCCGGCCCCCAAACCTGCAGAGTGCAAATCCCTGACCCTCGCTTCCAGCTGGTGGCAAAGCCTGAGACTTCTCGAGAGAATCATTTGCCTGACCCGTGCTTTGGGTGGGCCATTTTCTCTTCCTGCTTGACCTTCCCGAAGGGCACTGTTGCCCCGTCCCACCCACCAGAGGCACCTCTACCCACAGTGACCCTGGTTCTCAAGACAACGTTTACAAAGACCAGGGGCACCCTGAGAGCGTGTGGGCAGATTACATGGTGTGTGTGACCCTCGCTCCCCTGAGTGTTTACACAGGCAGAATCTGGCCAGACTATATGCCAAGGGCAGCCTTAGGGACAAAGGAAGGGCTGGGGCAGTTGGAGGCGGGTATGTAGAAGGCCTGAGTGCCTTGGTCCCGTCCCTATCACCAGCCCTCATAAATGATGGTAGAGGCAGGGTTAGGGAGTGGGCAAAACAAGCCCCATTCTCCATATGTCCCAAGCATCCCATAGTTCCAAAACCTCTCAACTTCCTTCAACCCCTTTTCTCTTTCCTCCAGACTCTATTTAGTCCTAGGCTGGGGGATGGAGATAGGGGCCCAGAAACCCACAAATGGTACACGTGGGCATCCCACCAGGACTTCTTTTGGCTGCCGTGGTAGTCCCAGCAAACTACAACAGACACTGCGAGCAAGGGGTGTCTAGGTTCAGACTCCCCATTCCTGGGCTTAGCCTCAAACATCACTCATCCCTGACTCCCTTCATCCTGCCCTCCCAGAGGATCTATGGCTTTTTTCATCCACTTGCCTTGCCTCCCTCCTCATTGCGTACATTTATTATTATCTCTTCTGCTTCTTCCTTGGCTTTTCCTCCTAAATGATCATTCCTGCTGTCTGTCTTTGGGATTCCTGATGTAACCTTGACCCAGCTTCCTGAAACTGCCCAACCCCAGAAGGATCTGGACCACAGCTCAGCTCTACTTACAAAGCGAAGAGTTTGAAGGCAGCAGCTCTGTGTGCAGGAGGGGAGAGGCCCCAGGGCTGGTGACAGAGACCTGACAGCACTCTTAGCATCACCTCGCTGCCCCGTTCCCTTTCCTCACTGCCGCCCTTCAGGGACAGGTGGACTCACTTGGCTGGCTGTGAATGGCAGAAATAATGGTGAGCTGAGGAGAGAGAGGGCAGCCGCGGAGACCTTCATCCTCTCAGTGGGGCAGTTGGGCTTCGGAGGCTGAACGGAGACAGTCTCCTTCCTGGTCATTCACGCTGGGCCCTCAGCTCTCTGGACTCTGACCACTTTAGCAGGCGGAGGAGGAGAGACAACGGCCCCTCCCTCGGTGTTTGCTGAAGGGGAGGGCGGTGGAGGGCGGGGTCTGGAGCAGAGCTGAATTCGGTAAGGTTTGAATCCGTGTGAAGGAAAAAAGAGAGAAAGGGAAAGTGTGGAGAACGTGCCGTGTGTCAGCACCTGGCATGCCCCACTTCACTTAATCCTCCCAGCGGGGAGTAGAGATTTTCACTCTCATTTTGCACATGAGGCCACTGAGGCTTAGAGAGGTTAAATAAATTGTCCAAGGTCACATGGGTAGGAGACAGATAGGCAGTCCTGAAAACCAGATCCATGCGGTTTCACCATGTTCCCTGCCCCCATCTCTATGTTGGGGAAGGAGGAGGGAGGAGGGTTGAATTGACTATTTCCCCAGGTGATCGGTCTTTGGGAGGGCAAACAGAAAGCCGGATTAGAGAGAACACAGACCGAGGCAAGGGTAGGGTTAGTGCCCTCGGAAAAGGATGTGTGTCCACCCCCGCCAAGGACACATGATTGAGCTCACACTCTTTCTTGTCACAGATTATGCTACAAATACCACCCCCCAGCCCCCAAAGTGCCTGATCCTTGGGTCCCTGTTTGTTGCTGAAATGTTTGGCTTATTTATCAGTGTTCTCATTTATCTCTTTGGACCTTGGACTCGGAACCAGTTTTACGTCTAATTAGCTGATCCCTTCTGGGTGCCCTCAGTGTGGGTTAATCCAATCTGCCACCATGGCCAATCATGGGCAGCAGAGGGCACCCCAACATCATGAACCTGACAACCTGCTTCTGGGTCCGGAGTTCCAGCTGCGGCCCACCCCCACCTTTGGCTAAGCCTGGACCTGCCCCTCAGCATCTTAGCTCTTCAGACTGCCTCAGAGCCCTGTTCCAGGCTGAAGGCAGCGTGCAGAGAAGAAATGAAAGATACAGGGTATTTTGCCTTTGATGCACTGTGAGTTTTAGAGATGTGAGGGAGTGTTTCAGGAGATGGGAGTAGAGGGAGGCAGGGGAAAAACAAGGACTATGAAGATACCTGTGGGGCTTGCTGTTTGGCATGACTGCTTATAAACAGGAAAAAAACATACAATACAGTTAGTCCTGGTGTGTTCAAGACAGTCAGTGCTGGTGAAGCTGTGGCTTTTTATGAAGCTAGGGAGGGTACGTGTGTGAGATACCCCATTGACCTCTGTTTATGGAGGAGAGAAGGTCTGAGGAAGTCTGCTGTACCTTCAGTGTGCAGGCACCCTCTTGGCCCTTGTCTGTGGAGGGCTGGAGGCCAGGAAGGGTGGTCATAGTGCCTACACTGGATGTGCTCTTCCTCTTTGTATGCAGAGCTCCTTCTTGAACCTGGAAGATGGGGGCATCCCCCCCTTTGGGGGCAGCTGAGTGTTATTCCTGGAGCATAAGCTTCCTTTTGACTCCTGAATCATTCCATCTATCCATGCATCCATCCATCTACCCATCCATCCACCCATCCATCCACCATCCATTCATCCATCCATCTACCCATCTATCCACCCACCCATCCATCCATCCATCTATCCACCCACCCATCCATCCATCTACCCATCTGACTATCCATCCACCATCCATCCATCTATCCATTTCCTGAGCACCTGGTGTGGGTCAGGCTTTTTGCTATGCCTTGTGCAGGACACAAAACTGAGTAAAACAATAGAGTGCAACCTGATGTATGTAAGTGGATGGGCAAGAATTGGATAAAATATGTCCATGAGTCATTCCTATCCCAGTCAGCAGGGAACAGAGGCCTTGAGACCAGCCCAGAAAAAGACTATGGAGTTTGCTATAGAGAGGCCTTTATGAAGGTTTACCTGCAAAATCAGGTGATAATTCTTAGCTTTACACTTGTGAAGCTTAAATAAGATAATGCACACAAACTGCTTAGAATATAGACGGCGCTACAGAAATGGAATCTGTTATGATTGCGGTTATTATTGTGTAAAGGTAGCTTTTACACTGTCTTCCTCATTTTCTGCTCAGTTTTCCTCTACCTCCATCGCAGACCTGACCCATTTTTTGGCACCAGGCTCTGGCCAAACTTTTGCAGAGTGATGCTTGAGGCTGAGAGTGCCACCCTGAGCTGGGCTCACCAGTGTCCTCAAGTCTACTGCCAATGGGCAATTTAGTAGAAATGGACGAGTGCAGGGAAGGGCATGATGGTCTTTAATTCAAGGCAGGGCATCTCCCAGGAGGTGTCTGGGGCTAAATTGGGAGTGGAGTTCAGCCCCATCTCTTTAAATTCTGAGCTGTGTCCTTCTCCGCTACTTCTGGGTCACTCAGATCTCCTCAGCTCCTTTGATATAGTCCTGGACCCAGTCATCGCTGGGGTTGGCACAGAATTGACGGCCATTTTTGGTGATGAAGCTGTGGAACAAGAGGGGAGAAGGATGAGAAACCAAGGGTCCAGCAGCCAGGAAGCAAGAGCCCATCCTCCCTTCCTCACAAATTCCTCATCCAACCCAGACTGGTTCTCCTTCCTTAGTGAGAGGTAGCCCAGGGCCAGCGTCCTTTCTGAGGCATGCCCTTCAGCCCCTCAGGGCCCCTGGACCCATCTAATCTCGGTGTCCCCACCCAGGAAGTGCCCCTTGCCTCCCCTTCCCCTCCCCCACACCTCCCCATCCATGGCACCAGCTTCCTCCTGGCCCCAGCAGGCCCCAGACAGCCCAGAAGCCCCCAGGTTGCCTCCCCGCTGCCTCTCCCTGCGTGGACATTCCTGAGAAGCACCCTGGGGAGCACCCATTCTGTGTTCTCCCTGCCCCCCTCTCCCCTACCCGGGCCCTGCTGGCTCCCCCTCCCCCAGTGTGGTGTATGGGTGCCACCTACACAATTCCAGGCTTGGAGCACTGGCTGCTGGTCTCATAATAGCCTGAAATCCACTGCTTCCTGATTGGCCGGGTCACGTAGCTGTAGCAGCACTCGCTGGGGTGGTAAGGTCCTCCTGAGGAGAAAGCATGGAGGGAAGCTGAGATCAGGGCACTTGTTTGTTTGGTTTAAATAAACTTATTTATTTTATTTGTTTATTTTTTGCTGCGTTGGGTCTTCGCAACGCGAAGAAAGAGAGACTAGAGAAAGCTGCATGCGGGCTTTCTCTAGTTGCGGCGAGGGGGGGCTACTCTTGGTTGCGGTGCGCGGGCTTCTCATTGTGGTGGCTTCTCTTGTTGCGGAGCACAGGCTCTAGGTGCGCGGGCTTCAGTAGTTGTGGCTCACGGGCTCTAGAGCACAGGCTCAGTAGTTGTGGCGCACGGGCTTTTTTTCTCCACGTCATGTGGGATCCTCCCGGGCCAGGGCTCGAATCCGTGTCCCCTGCATTGGCAGATGGATTCTTAACCACTTCGCCACCAGGGAAGTCCCAGATCGGGACATTTGTTAAAGGTGACAGCTGCTGGCTGCCTCTGCCCCCGAGCAGGTGGAAGAGGGAAGGAAGGAGGGGACAGCCCCCAGAATTCCAAGAGAGGGCTGTAGAAAAAACTCAGTCCTCTGGTCTCCCTTTCAGACTCTTCCCGGGGCTCCCCTTTCCCTCTTCCGTCATTAGTGATCACTCTGCTTTCCATTCTCCACCCCCACATCCCCACCCCAGAAGGACTGGCTGATGACTTTGAACTCCAGATGGAAGAGCAGCAAAGCCCAGATCTCAGCGAGCACACGCCATCCCTGGGGGCAGCTGGCAGAGATGCTCCAAAAAAGAGGGATGTGGGAAGAAATCCCAATAGGGATTGGGATACATGCCATTTGGGAATGCAGACCCTGCCCCTCTCAGTGTCCCCATTCTGCCCGTTCCCCGCAAAGAGGGCAGGATGCCCATACCAAGCCCCGAGGACAATGGCCCGGGGGCCAGGACACCCAGATCTGCAGGACACCCCACCTTGCCTCTGCTGGCTTTGCGCCCATCACCCCTCATTCCCTCCTCAGTCTCCCCATCTGTGAAGAGGCGGTTAACTGGATTGGTGGTCTTTACATGAAGTTTCCTGGAGGCACTGATGCACTTGGGAGTTCAGTCTTGGGTATAAGACCCCATCAGCCTTTTTGTCTGTTTTACATTTTGGGCCTCCTGTGTAAGATTTTGCTTGAAGAGAAGGTTTCCTGATCTAAAACACTTTCTAAAAAAATCACTATTTTTCAGTTATTTTTTGATTCTGAAATTTCATGGCTCTTACAGGAGGTGCAAGGGGGTGACAGCAAAGTCACACCAAGATTGAATTATGGGGGTAGCAGGAAGGGCATTTCAGATCAAGGACCCTGCAGTTAGCGGGTGCAGTGATTGGGGCTGTGCATGTTATGTGACCAACCTGGACAGAAATGTGGGTGTGCACAGCGATGACCTCGGGGTCACCGACAGTGACCGGGTACTTGGGTGGAAAGGGAAGGGCTGGTCCTCTTATCCAGCACCATTGCCAGCAGCATCCTCACTCCCCAAAGAGTGAGATAAGGGACCCGCTTGTCCCCGGGAACCACTGCCACTGCATTCCTCTGAGCCGTCTGAGTGAATTCTCAGAGAGGCAAATCAAGCTGTCCAGATTCCGTCAACTTTAGTCTAGTTTTATTTCAACAACCTTCTATGTTTCCCTTCAGTTTCTGAAAAGGAAATAAAGTAAAATTGCAGAGTGAGGAGTAGTTTTGGCTGCTGTAAAGGCAGCTCATCTTAAGAAATAAGCTGAAAAAAGGTGGCCTGGGGACGCCCCCAACTGTCGCGTTTCCCCCTACCACATAACTAAACGATACTGCACTCGTGGGGTAGGGCAGACCCTGGAAGCAGCCTGGGTCCAAATCCCAGGAGGTAAATGGACATAGTGGCCTCGAGAGGCTCCAAATACTGTTCCTCAGTCTCCCTAGGCATAATGACCCCAAATGGGATGAGCCAGTCTTTTGCTGAATGGCGAAGAGAGGTGAATTGAGGGAGTGAAGAGATAGCCTGGCCTCACTGCATGGCATTGACAGGAAGGGGACTCACCCCGGGCAGGGTGAGGAAGACACCAGACCTTATATACACACAACGGAACACTACTCAGCCATAAAAAAGAATGAAAATTTGACATTTGCAGCAACATGGATGGACTTGGAGGGCATTACGCTAAGTGAAATAAGTCAGACAGAGAAAGACAAGTAACTGTAGGATATCTCTTATATGTGGAATCTAAAAAATATAACAAACTAGTAAATATAATAACAAAGAAGCAGACTCACAGATATAGAGAGCAAACTAGTGGTTACCAGTGGGGAGAGAGAAATGGGGAGGGGAAAAGTAGAGGTAGGGGGTTAAGAGGTACAAACTATTAGGTATAAGACAAGCTACAAGGATATATCGCACAACATGGGGAATACAGTCAATATTTTATAACTATAAATGAAGTATAACCTTTAAAAATTGTGAATCACTCTATCGTACACCTGTAAGTTATATGACATTGTACAGCAGCTATACTTCAGTAACACAAAAAAGAAGACACCAGACCTCCTTCTAGAGCCCCTTTTCCTTGTATCCCCGGCAACCCTACTCATGCTTGTTTACCCACAAGAACCAGGTTGGAAGGTATTGCACTCACCTGAATAGGATTCAGTCTTGGACCCCAGGGCGACGGTGATGAGGACAAGGAGGAGGGGGAGGGATGTGGCTGCCATGGAGACCCTCATCCTCCTGTGAAGGGAGTGGCTGCGGGAGGAGAGCTGGCCTGGTAGGGGCTTCGGAGGCTCCTGGGCTGAGGAAGTTTTGAGAAATGTTCATTGAGGCAAAGTATATTTTTTTAGATAGGGGAACTAAGATTTCAAAGTAGACTTCTCAGCAATTTCATATCCTGCACATTTGTTGAGGGTGGAGTGAAGGAAGCACAGAGAGCCGAGTTTCAGGGAGAAAATTGACCTCCATCCCCAGTGGGAATACGTTTAACCCTTTGATATAAGCTCTTCCTTAGTCGTAGGGCGACCATGAGCACAGTGGTAGAGGAGACTGTCTCAGATTCAGTGAAAGATCTCAAAGGCTGGGATGTATCCTGTACCCAATTCTGGTTCCTGGCCTCAGAACAAGGCCGTATGGGGGCTGGAGATTGGAGGGGATTTGGGGCAACAGGATGAGGTCTGTGGGAGCCCCCACATCAGGTCTAAGAAATCCTCACTTAAGCTCTTCAGCAGAACCTTTGTCTCTCTACCTCATCCCCAGCCTTTCACTGTCCCCTGGGGTGAAGAAGTGTCATGGTGCTCAGCAGATAATTTATTTAACAAGCATTACACTTTAAGGGTTGCTATACGTAATAGCTGCTGTCCCAAACGCTTCATGAATATTAGCCCTTTTAACAGTAGTTGAGGAAACTGAGGCACAAAAAGCATCCATTACTCCCCCGAGATTTGACAGTTGATAAGTGGAATCGGGCTTCAAACTCAGGCAGTCTGGCTCCCAAGTCTGTGTCCTTAATCACTCTGCCGTGGAGAAGAAACGCAGGAGCCCCCAATGAGCTGTCTCTAAAACTGTACTGCCTGGCTTGGCTTCTCTAGAAAACCCTTATTCTGAGATCTTTCTGAGTTCAGAGAGTGGATCCCTTTGGGACCTTCTCCCAGTTTCTGACTTTCATTACAGAAAAGCTTGATGGGAACCTAGAAAATGCTTCATTCAGGGATGGCTAGCAGGTTTCACTGATTAGCGGTGGACTGGCGCTCAGTGTTGGAAATGGTGCTGAGGCCGTGTCCGTGCATTTCTGTGAAGGTGCAGCTTGCGTCATCCTTAGATTTGTCTAAACAGGCTATTTACTGAGGAGGAACTGTAGCTCAGGAAGGGCCAGAGACTTGCTCATGTTCACGAAATGATTTGGATGCAGGACAGACCCACCTCTTCACGCTCTCCGTCCAGTGGCCTTGACCGTGCTCTTCCTGGGGGAACTTGCCCTATTCTTCTTGCTGTTGTGGTTAGAAGGCTGTTTCCATCTTCTCTCCTCCACTCGTCAGGGCAGGGCAGGCCTAGCAGATAGCAAGTGATCTGTAAGTATATGTTTTAGAAGAAGGATGAATTGAGCTGGTCTAAGTATGTATATCTCACAGGAAACAGCTGAATTCTCATGCTTAGGTGCCAAGACAGTAATTTATTCAAAATGTTCTGTATTTGTTATCAATAATAACACTATTTAAACTCCTCAAGTCAAGTGATAACAATTGTCGTTAGGAACAGTCTAAGGAAACAAGATGTTTCTGGGAAGAATATGAGTTGGGAAGAAATAATGATTACTTTGTTTTTGTGGAGACTAGCCTACTTGCCAAGTTGTTGCTAGGATCTCTACAGGAAAGTCCTTTATTTTTCAAGCAGTTATTGAATTCCTACCCACATTAGTCTGGTTACGCTCATTGCTATAATGAACAGCCCCTAAATCTCAGGGGATTCATTACATGAAGGTTTATTTCTGGCTCATGTCACAGTCCAGTGTGGGCCAGCAGTGGGATGAGTGTGAATGTGTTGGAGAAGGCTGTTTCATGCACCCATTCAGGGACCAAGTCTTCTTCTATCTTGTAATGCCGCCATTTTCCACAAGAGGCCTCCAAGTTTACTACAAAAGGGGAGAAGCAGAGAGGGATGGGCAGATTTTTATGGCCCAGTTCTGGAAATAGTATAAATTACTTTCACTTACACTCCATGGACAAAATGAAGTCACCTGGCTCCAACTTAATGACAAAGGTAAGGAAAATATAGATCATCTGTGTGCCCAGGGACAAGAGAGAATGGGTTTAGTGACCACATCACTTCTTTGCCATAATATCATGGGCTAGGCTTGGAGGTGACCCTGACCTCAGAGGACTCATAGCTTTTGAAGAGGGACTCAAAAAAGTAAATGAAAATTGCAAAACAGTGGGATGAATGGACTTCAGTGGCAACATAATCAGAGACCTTAAAGGTTTTCCTGCTGCCCACTGGTGAGTATGCAGTGCCTGTTTAAAAAATGTTAAAAATATCGGACTTCTCTGGTGGCACAGTGGTTAAGATTCTGCCTGCCAATGCAGGGGACACGGGTTCAAGCCCTGGTCCGTGAAGATCCCACGTGCCGTGGAGCAACTAAGCCCGTGCGCCACAGCTACTGAGCCTGTGCTGTAGAGCCCGTGAGCCACAACTACTGAGCCCACATGCCACAACTACTGAAGCCCGTGTGTCCAGAACCCGTGCTCCACAACAAGAGAAGCCACTGCAATGAGAAGCCCGCGCACTGCAATGAAGAGTAGCCTGTGCAGAGCAACGCAGACCCAATGCAGCCAAAAACAAATAAATAAAATTATTTTTAAAAATGTTAAAAATGTTTTTCAAAGCAATACATATGCACTGATTAAAAAAAATTGAATAATATAGAAAGGGTGGGTGGGACCCTTAATATGTTTACTTCTTTGCTTCATTGCCTGTGTGTGAGAAGTCTTCCAGCTCCACTGGCCTCAACCAAGTGGGTCATGCCCTCTGTCCAAGCACTGGCTCACACCAAGAGAAAAGGGAATGAGCTATATTACTTTTAAAATCTTTTTTTTCCTTTACTTTAAAAATCTTGTCTGTGGTTCTAAAAGTGAAATAGTAAAAATATGGATTTTTCTTTTTACAGCTTTAAAGCACATATTTTTCTAGCTATTTTGCCCTTCTAAGATTTTTACTTTTAAAAATTCAAAATTGGTTGTCAGACTTATTTAGCCATATTTAAACTTTTCCCAATTGTATATTTCTTTTATAATTAAGTAGCTTTGATATGCTTCATCATAAAAACAATCAAGAATTAACACAAGTCAAAAGCTGGCCCATTTTGTTGTTTGTCCTTGAAAAGACAATGAAGATTCTTTTTTTTTTTCAATTCTTTGAAATTAGTTTTTGGTTACTAAAGAAATATGTGCTTTATATAAAAGTTGCAAACAATGCTGAAGTTACAGAGTTGAGAGCGAGAGTTCCTCTTCAAATTTCCACTCCACCCTGCAGCATCAGCATTACCTGGGAACTTGGTGGAAATGCTGATTCTTTGCCCCATCTAGTCCTACTGAATCAGAATTTCTGTGTTTTTTTTGTTTGTTTGTTTGGTTTTTTTTTTTGCGGTGCGAGGGCCTCTCGCTGTTGTGGCCTCTCCCATTACGGAGCACGGGCTCCGGACGCGTAGGCTCAGCGGCCATGGCTCACGGGCCTAGCCGCTCCGCGGCATGTGGGATCTTCCCGGACCGGGACACGAACCCATGTCCCCTGCATCGGCAGGTGGACTCTCAACTACTGCACCACCAGGGAAACCCAACTTCTCACTTCTTGCTCTGTGCATCCATTCTTCTCCCAAGTTCTTTGGTCATCTTTACAGTCACTACCCCGAACTCTTTCTTGGGTAGATTGCCTATCTCCACTTCACTTAGTTCTTCTTCTGAGGTTTAATCTTGTTGCTTTGTCTGGTGCATCTTCCTCAGTCACCTCATTTTGCCTAAGTTGCTGTTTGTATTTTTATGTATCTGGTACATGAATTATATTTCTTAACCTTGGAGAAGTGGCCTTCCGCAGGAGACGTCCTGTGCATCCCAGCCGTACATGCCCCTCTCATCATCCAAGCTGTGTGCTCTAGGGGTTCCCCCTATGGGGGCTGTGTGGTTCCTTCTGTTGTGGCGGGGCTATGTGGGTGTCTGATAGGCTTAGTTGGCCCTGGTCTCTTTGTTTGCCAGGTTCTGCCTTGTATGGAGCTGTTGGCTGCTGGTTAGTAGGGCCTGGTCACAAGGCTGCTGACTGCAGAACTCCAGGGAGCCCCAGGGCTAGTGCTGGCTCACTGGTGGGCAGAGTCAGGATCTAGAAGACTCCAGGGTGTTATCTGCCTACTGGTGGGCGAAGCCAGGTTTTGGGGTTAGTGCCAGACTACTGGCAGGCAGAGCCGGATCCTGGAGTCTGGTTGCAGGGCTCAGGGGTCCCAGAGCTGGTGTCAGATCACTGGTGGTGGGGGTGAGCAGTTCCTGATAAATTGGCTATGATGATGTCCGGGTTGTTCCAAAGCTTGTGTTGGCCTGCTAGTAGGCAAGATTGAGGCCCAGCTGGTCCCAAGGTAGGATCTGGCCTGCTGGTGGGCAGGCTGGTTTTGTAGGCTGTGGGATTGTGGTTTCCTTGCATGTGGTGTCTGCCCCCTGGTGGGTGAGGCTTGTCCAGAGGCTAAAGCAGGCTTCCTGTAGGGCAGAGCTGGGGCCCTGAGGATTCTGGGGCTGGTGCCTGCCCCCCGGTAAGTGGAGCTGGGTTCTGGAACTCTGGTGGGTGAGGCCATGTCCAGAGGTGGCTGTAGGCTCAGGGGGTCTTAAGGCAGCCTGTCTGCTGATGGTGAGGCTGTGTTCCCACCCAGTGACTTGCTTGGCCTGAGGTGTCCCAGCAGTGGTGCCTACAAGCTGTTGGGCCAGAGCAGGGCTGGATCCTGGAGCAATAAGCTAGAGGGAAGATTCCACAGTGGTGCCCCCCAGCGCCAGTGTCCACGTGGTAGAAGGAGCTCCCAAGGCTAGCTGCTGCCAGTGTCTGTGTCCCCAGGGTGAGCTGCAGTTGCCTCCTGCCTCTCTGGGAGACTCCCCAAGATCAGCAGGTAGGTCTGACCCAGTCTCCTATCAAATGTTTACTTTTGCTCTGGGTCCCAAGGCCTGTGAGATTTTGTGTGTGCCCTTAAAGAGTAAAGTCTCTATTTCCCCCAGTTCCCTGGGACTGCCAAAATTAAGCCCTGCTGGCCTTCAAAGCCAAATGCTCTGGGGTCTTGTCTTCCTGGTTCAGGACCCCTGGGCTGGGGAGCCTGATGTGGGGCTCAGACCTCTCACTCTTGTGGGAGAACCTCTGCAATGGAGTTATTCTCCAGTCTGTGGGTCACCTACCAGGGAGTATGGGACTTGACTACATCATAAGTCTGCCCCCCTACACGTCTTATTGTGGTTCCTTCTCTATGTCTTGTAACTTGTAGCTTTTTACCAAGCACAGATGCAAGGGAGTTTTGTCTAGTAGAAAAGATAATCCCCAAAGTTACAGATTTATTGCCCTATAGCAGCGGTCCCCAACCTTTCTGGCACCAGGGACCGGTTTTGTGGAAGACAGTTTTTCCACAGATGGGGTTCAGGGGAGATGGTTCAGGTGGCAACGCGAGCACTGGGGAGCAGCAGAAGCTTCGCTCTCTCGCTCACCCGCCACTTGCCTCCTGCTGTGCAGCCAGGTTCCTAACAGGCTGCGGACTGGTACCGGTCCACGGCCCAGGAGTTGGGGACCCCTGCCCTATAGGATATTAATTTGTTTTTCTCTAACAACATTTCAGAATGCCATCCCCAATAACTATATAAACCTCTGTTCCTCAGATGATCTTTGAATCAGTTTAATTGTTCCTTCATTAATGGGTTAAATACATCTTTGACACATATTCAATCTATACTTGAATGTCATGTTTTTAGCTTTTAAAAAACTCTACTATGATGTCTTGTTTTGACAAAAACGCAAATCCAAAGTTCAGCGATTCCGACAGATTCTTTTTCCTCTTAAAGTTAAAGTTAAATTGGATACTCTTTATTAATGCACTGCTTTTGTAACCAGAACAGAACAGTACTTGTTGCTTTTTAAAAAATAATTCAGGCCAGGGCCCACCTAGGAGGTAGTCTGGGCCAGAGAGATGGAGGTGAGGGGGCCTACTCCAAGTATCTCTTCTCAAGAGATAGTGTTCTCAGGTCCTTGGTCACTGATCTTAGCTTCAGGTCCAATATGCATTTCTGAACATTCTCATCTTTGGGGTTAGCACAGACATGCTGCTCCCTTTTGGTGATGAAGCTGGGGAGCAAAGGGGGGAAAGATTACAAACAGAGGAGGGTTGAGCAAATGGGAATGGGGAGGCCCATCCTCCCTGCCCCTCAGATTCCCCACTCGGCCCAGCCTGTTCTTTCCTTTCTCTGCTGCAGGAGCTCAGAGTGGCCCCTCTCTGAGACCCTCCCTCAGGCTCCGAGACTCCCTTAGTGACTCATGGAGTTTCCTTGGGCAGCGTCCCTCCTGCTGTCTCCTTCCTTCCCTAGCTTCCCTCTTCTCTGGGAACATCTCATAACTGATGGATCCTAATGAGGACATAAGCCACAGCTGACCTGGCAGGATCCAGAGGGTGGGACTTTTCTGGACATCCATCCATCAGGTGCCTCCCCCCACACCCCCAGACATGGCCAGTGGGCTCGGCACTTACACGACAGCAGGCCGGGAACATGCACTGGTCGTTTCTACATAATATTTCATGAATACACATCGGATTTTTAGTCGGGTGTAAAAGATGCAGCAGTCAGTGGGATGGTGAATGCTTACTGCAAGAGAAAGGGTCACTTAAGGACTGAGTCTGAGGAAAACTAGATCCTTTCCCCCTTTCCTCCTGAGTACTGGGAAGGGTAAGAAGGTGCAAGACTCGAAAGAGATGTTTTCCTTCTCTGCCAGCACTTGCTGGTGTCTCCTTGCTTCACTCTCCCCAGGGTTGAGCTGTGTGTCGGAGGGCATCCAGGCGGGGCCGCAACAGAGCAGGACCATTCCTCCCAGAAGAGGAAGGGTCTGAGGCCTGCAGGGGGCCCTCCCCCCTCCCCCAGATGAGCCAGCTCTTGGGACAGCCAGGTGGAATAGAAGTCATCTATGGAAGAGGCCACCTATAGACCCATGGCCCATCCTGAAATTCCTTGGAGATGTTCACCGCCCATAGGACCCTCCTCTCCCCCCAGGGCCTGTAAACGAGGTAGACTGAAGCCATTGAGCAGATATATATATACCGTAACAAAACTTTACCTCCTTGAGATATTGAGTGTTCATTCTTCAGGTTCCGCATCAGGTGTTCTATTTGAGAGAAACAGTAGAGAAGGGAAGAAAAATTACTGGGAAGCAGTTGTTTCAACATCTCCATCTATCTCATTCCTCAACCCCATCCCCTGGTAGGGAGGCAAGGATGCTGGACCACTGGACCAGACCTGCCTCCAGGCCCATTTTCTCTATCAAGGCCCTGAGACTGTTCAGGGAACTTTTGAGGAAGTTTGAGACATGAAAACATTCTATTGACTTGAATACAAAAAGCAAATTGCAAATCCAACACAAATAAATCAGTTGATTAGCTACATAATGTGATACAGTCCACAATGCTTTCTACACATTTTTGGAATTCACAGGACTCTGGAAGCAGACAAATTTTTCATTAAATGATTTGGTGGCACAATGTCACCCAAAGTGAAGTGAGGCTATCTACAGGCTTTATTTACTCCTTTAACATAGGAGTAAATGTGTTTGCTGCAGAAATATTACTGTGTTTGGTTAATGTGTCTCTCAGACTCTGTCAGGGATGTTAAGTAATGTCCAGGTATGTGTTACCTTTTAAAATATATATATTTTTAGAATGTGATAAAATGTACATAATATAAAGTATACAATTTTAATCATCTCTAAGTGTACAGTTCAGTAACATTAAGTACAGTCACATATTGTGCAACTCATCACAATCCATCCATGGAACTTTTTTCTTGCAAAACTGAAACTCTGTACCCGTTAAACAATAACTCCCCATTTCCCCCTACCCCATCCCCTGGGCCACCGCCGTTCTACTTTCTGTCTCTGAATTTAACTACTTGAAGTACCACATGTGAGTGGAATTATACTATTTGTCCTTTTGTGACTGGCTTGTCTCACTTATCATTATGTCTTCAATATTCATCCATGTTGTAGCATGTATCAGAATTTCCTTATTTTTTCAGGCGGAATAATATTCCATTGTATGCATATACCCTGTTTTTCAATCCATTTGTTTGTCAGTGGACACTTGGGTTGCTTCCCCCTTTTGGAGATTAAAATTCATGCTGCTGTTAGCATGGTTGTACAGGTATCTCTTCATGTATCTGCTTTCAATTTTTTGGGGTATATCAAGAAAAGGAATTGCTGGGTCATATCTTATTATCTTTTTAAAACCTGAAAAATTCTGCATTCCAAAATACATCTATCCCCAGAAATTTTGATAAGGGGTTGTAGACCTGTACTATGCTAATTAGGCAAACACAACTAAACTTTTAGTTCATTTCTTATATAGTTACATATGAATTATATTAAATGAGGCATGTGCACGCACTTCAACACGCTTGATATGATGTGTGTGGGGCTTGCAAAATAAAGTCTTAAATGACATGTCTTTCCATAACAGCTTGCTAACTAGCTTGTATCCTAATGCCACCACTTATGGCTGTGTGATCTTGAGCAAATTACCTACGGTTTCTATGCCTCAGCTTTCTCATTTGTAAAATAATAATAATAATAAGCAAAACCATATAATTTGCTGATAGTCTACCCCACAGCATTGTTAGGAGGATCCAATGTATTAATATCTGTAAGACACTTAGAACAGTGCCTGCTTTCACACAGAAAGTACTAGATATTTATTTGTTAAATAAATAAATAAATGTGGTTAAGTAGACTTGGGTGAGTCACTCGCCCGGCTTGTCCAATTTCCTCCCTGATAGTTTTACACCAGAGGGTATATAATAACTCTAACATCATAGAATTCTATACCTCTTTCTACAGATTTACAATTTTACTACAATTCTCTTGATCTAGCTCATAATAGTCCTATATCAGCTAAGAGAAAGTGTCATATAATTCTGGCCATGAAAGGGAGAGAATTGTTTCCCCAGGTTGGACCAGTCACCTGTATACAGTTTTCCTCAGGGACCGAAGGCTGCAGGGAGAGGTCTATATCTACTGCTGCTGCTTTTAACTAAGTATCACATCCCTATTGGGACAAAGGTGTCCCCCTGCATCTCCTCCCTGGACTGAGAGTCACCATCAGCCTGCCCACCTGTGAGAAGGCTCACTGAACTCACCAACTGCAGCCTGGGCAGCAAGGATGAGGCAGGAGAGGGCAGCTATTGAGGTCTTCATCTTCCCCGTGCACAGCCAGTACCAGCCTGAGGACTCCTGGGCTCTCTGCTCTCTGACTCCCCCAGACCCCAGCTCTGCCCTTGTATTTATAAGAAGAGGGGGACCAGGAAGTCACGAGGCAGAGGTCAGAATGCTGTTCTTTGGCTGAATAACAGACAACACACTATTTCTATAAAAGGGAATGAGGCTGGGAAGGTAACAGGAAGTAGAGGGCAAGGATGACTTGAGGCTTTCCCAACTGCCCAATGGATACAGGCAAAGGGAGGGACTAGTTTATGAAGGATACTTCCTCTAGGAGGTTCACTGAATACTTTAACCAGAAGTTTTTCCTCAGGAGTTAACCCCATTCAAGGGCATGAGCAGCCTGTCATCAGGGGTGACCAGAGAGGATGCTCTAACGTGTGAACCCGGTCATGTTATCCCTCTCTTTGTTTCACCCCCACATCCAATCCATTAATAAATACTTTTGGGTCTACTTTCAAAAATGTGTCCAGAATCTTATTATTTTTCACCACATCTACCCTCTCCATCTTGTCCAAGCCAACCTTATCTCTCACCAGGATTCTTACAAAAACCTCCTATTTTGTCTCCTTCCTCTGCCCTTGCCCTGTTTCACTTCATTCTCAACATTGCAGCCAGAGCGATCCTGTTAAAATATAAATCAGATCAAGTCAATCCTGTTTAAACCCCGCCCATGGTTTTTAATCTCCGCAGTGTAAAGCCCAATCCTTCTAAGAGCCTACAAGCCCCTATGTGCTCTGGTCCCCGTTTTCTCTCTGTTTTCAGACCCTATTACTTCTCCTCACTCATTCTGCTTCAGTTGTACAGGCTGGTTCAGAGACCTTTGTTCCCTCTGCCTTCGTTACTCTTCCCTTAAATTACTGTATTACTTTCTCCCTAACTTCCTTCAGCTCCTTACTCAAATGTTATTTTTCTGGTTAGTCTTTCTGGGACACTCTATCTAAAATTATAATCTCCCTCTGCCCAAATTTCTTGTCTTAATTTTTTCTCCTGTGCACTTAACACTATCTAATATACTATATACTTTACTTGTAAATCTTTTAATATCTGTCTCTTTTTCTAGAACATAAACTCCATGAAAGCAGGGATTTTTGTATCTTTGTTCCTAGTTTAGATTCCCCTGAAAGCAGAGCATGAGAACTATGGGGTGAAGCTCGATAATTTGGGAAGTATTCCTAGGAGCAGGAATGAGAGCCTGGACCAGTTGGTGGGGATTAGCGTTTGATTCTGCTGGGACTTTTTGAAGTGCCTTATGAATGCATTGCAGAATATTTTGCCTGGAGGAGGAAAGGAGAAACATTTATCTCCTGGCTTTCATTCCTGTGGCATTTTAAAATACGGCCACAAATTCGTTGACATGCTTTTCTCATCAAACAGTGGGGTCTCTGTTTTCTCGCCTTGAAGCAGAGAGGGCTTGTGACTGGTTCCGTCAGTGGAGCATGCCATGTGACCTCTGAAGCTAGGGTGTGAAAAACCATGGGGCTTGAACCTTGATCACTGGAGACACTTACTCGTGGAGCCCTGAGCCACCATTTAAGAAGAGTGACTAGCTTGAGGCTGCCATGCTGTGAGGAAGCCCAAACTACGTGCAGGTGTTCTGGTTGACAGTCCCAAATGAGCATAGCCTTCAAGGCGTCCCAGCCTAAGTGCCAGACATGGGAGTGAGGAAGCCTGTAGATCTGCACTGCCCAATATAGCAACTACTAGCCACATGTAGCTACTGAGCACTTTAAATGGGGCTAATCTAAATTGAGATATTCTGAAAGTATAAACTATACACTGGGTTGCAAAGACTTAGTACCCCCCCAAAATGTAAAAGCATCTCAATAATTTTTTATATCAATTACATGTGGAAATGATAAGGTTTGGGATATATTGGATTAAAGAAAATACATTATGAAAATTATTTCATCTGTTTTACTTTTTTTTTTTTTTTTTTTTTAAGCCATGCCACGTAGCTTGTGGGATCTTAATACCCAAACCAGGGATTGAACCTGGGCCAAGGCAGTGAAAGTGCCGAGTCCTAACCACTGGACCGCCAGGGAATTCCCCTGTTTTACTTTTTTAATACGGCTACTAAAAAATTTAAAATTCCATATGTGACTTGCATTGTATTTTGATTGGCCAACACTGCTCTAGATGGTTGCCCATCCCTTTGAGTCATTTCCTGCTAATTGTGTCTTCCCAAGCATGCCCCAGGCATCATCAGCAGGGATGAGCCATCTGGGCTGTGCCCCGTATGAACTTCCAACCCATAGCATTTGTGAGTAGAATACAATCGTGGTCATTTTATACCACTAAGCTTTGGGTGGTTTGTTACACAGCAATAGATGGTGGGGACAACCCTTCACTGGCCAGTGGTGGATCACAGATATTAAATTCCTCACACTTCTGGTTTGCTAATGCATGTGTGTTATATTCTATCATGATTTCCACAGCTCAGGATCAGAGAAAGCCCCAGGGCAGGAAGCTATAGAGTTATGAGGCAAGAGACCTGCATGAAGCTTGTGTAAATCTAAGAAAAGTGATGACTGAGCAGTGGCTGAGTTAAAGGGTGAGTTTGCAAGGATGTGAAGTAATACACAATACGGTCCACCCTTTGCTTCCCTCCAATGTGTTTGTGCCTTTATTATGTCTAATCCATCACAAAGCCTCCTTCAAGGTGGTTGTATTAGTTCTTCCAGGTTCAAAAGAACCCATACTGTGTACTCGTGCTAGTACATCTCTACTACCCACCCCTGCCTTCTCCCCAGGAATCCAGCAGAGCCTAATGTTGCAGGGATGGGAACCACAAGTAGATGACTGGGAATTATGGAGAGGGGCCAACCCCTTGGTTCCTGAGTGTTTCAGCCACTGGCGACGTAGCGTCATCTGACAACCTTTGATTCAGTGCATATACTGAACGCTGGGAAGGTCCCAGCCCTGAAGTTTGTTGTTGCCTCAGCTAAATTATTAACAGCCCACCATTCTCTTGATCTGGGTGATTAAGTATATGCTAATACCAGTGGATCCCATGTACCCGCTGACTCACACCATTTGCTATAAAATGGATCCCCTGACTTGAGCCATCTTGTACAAACACCATACTGAGTGATCAGACATTCTGTAAGTCCTTGGACCATTGGCAGAGGTACTGCTGGTAGGGAAAAAAACCCCACATCTGGAGTACGTGTCAGTCCTGCAAAGGTCGGATTGTTCTCCCTTGCAGGGTGGCAGAGGTCCAAGATAATCAACAGGTCACCATATGGCTGTATTTTCTCCTTGGAGCTGGGCGCCATATTGAGACTTGACATCTACTTCTGCTGCTGGAAGGTTAGGCATTCAGCAGTGGCAATAGTTAAATGGGCCTTGATGAGAGAGAGCTCACACTGTTGGGCCCACGCATAGCCGCCATCCTTGCCACCATAGCCAAGGGCTTGTTGCACTAGCGCTGTCGTGACTGAGGGAAGAGGCTGGCTGGCTTCCATGGGACAAGTCATTCTGTCCACTCGCTGACTTTCTCCTTTGTTGCGGATGTTACCCAGTGACTTCCAAGTCCCTGTAGTCATGAGTCCTTGTCCAGTACCTCCAAGTTGCACGTGCCTGAGTACCGAACAGATTCCTTCAGGTCCTCTATGTCAGCATCAGAGAGTCCCTGATACAGGAAAAGAGGGGTATGCATGATGGCAAGGTGAGGTGCTGTCAGATTAAACCTATGTGGAGCTGGACAAGGCCTGTGCAGGACTGGTTGCTGTAGTGGTGGCCAGAGTAAGAGATGGCACTGACGGACTAGAAGTGGTGTGTACAGAGGTGTCCGACATAGTACCGAACGAATGTTGGTTCAGCAAAAGAAACAGTGAAGGCGCGAATGTCCGATTTCACAGTATACTGCTGTTTCTTGACCTCTCTGGTATAGAAAACACTTTGTGAGTGGTTTTCGTGTACTTCCTGAGTCTCTTATTGATTGTCCTCTCCTCCACCACCAAGCATCGTTGGTGACGTTGAAGAATCACATCAGCTCTGTTTGCTACTTAGCTTGGCAGACCCGAGGGAGCGGGCTGTGCATCTCCACATCAGGCGCTCCTCCCTCAGCGGTCTTCCAGAGCTGATGATAACAGCAGCCAGTGCTTCTTGAACACCTACTGCACTCCAGGAACTGTGCTTGGGGCAGTTCCTCTGAGACGAGGTGTTTGCTACGTGAAGCACTCACTCTAATTATTTCACAATACTGCTTAGGATACCTGCTAGCTTCTTCCCTTAGAGATACCAGATATCTTGTCATCTCTGCCTGTAAACACTGCTCTTGCCACATTCCAGTATCCGGGCTTGCACAACACGTTTATCTAGCATAAGCTGAGCTGCCCTATCCTATTACAAAGTTAGCATGTTTGAGCTAAGATGTCCCCTCGCTGGGGTAGCTCATCTTTTTTCTCAGACCTGCACTTAGTCTACGGGAATTTTCTGCTGTTACTTTCAACTTTCCCCTCCCTCCTTTCTCATCACTCCATGTGTTATGTGTCTGCGTGCTGGGCAGGTCTTGAAATCTGGATGGTGTTCCATGCACAGGTCCCTTTTCAGGAGAGAGGCCTGAAGTTGTGGTTCTTCCCTGCATTGGTTGCTGTTCCTTGAGTTTCCAAGTGAAACCATCCCAGGTGTCTGGCCTCATCTGATGGATGTGTGGTGAGTAAGGAAGGTCCCTTGAGTTCAGGTTGTTGTCCCAAGCAAAGGTGAGGTAGTGATCTAGTTCTCTCTCAGGCCAGGTGCGCATCCCACTGGGAAAGGCATTCTGGGGTATGTGATCTTTCAACCCCTTCAGGGCCACAGAAGAGAGGCCTTGGGGCTGGAACACTTCCTTCCCAAGAGATAAAGCGCTGCACAGCTGTGCTGGGTTTATTGCCTCATGTGGGATTATCTTTCTGTGTTCTGGACTCAACGCGTGCACCTTTGTTTTGCCTAAGCTTGTACGACATAGGGCACCTGGCCAACCCTCCCACCACCTGTTCCCAGTGGGGAGGGAATGGGACCCTTCACTTGTAGCCCAAGAGGGGTTGCAGATCATTCTCCTAAGTTGGCTGCAAGATGGTACCCACTGCCTGTGGGGAGGAACGACACTCACTGTTGAAGCTCATCTTGCTCTGTCTCTTCTCTACGTGAGTAAAGTATTCCATCCAGCGCCTGTGTAAGTTGTGTCCTTTGTGGCAACTCTGGCACAAACCATGCCGTAGGTTGACATCCTGGGACAGCTGCTCCTGGTGGCAGACAACAGTTATCACCTGCCTAACACGTCCCAACTTTCAAAGTGCCAGGACTGGTACTCCTTTAAGACCCAGACAGGAGGGGACTATGCCTGGACCCCATGCTTTGGAGCATTCTTGATATCGCAAACACACGCTAAATAAATTCATCAGAGAGCACAAAGGAACCTCTGTCTCTTGGGATGTGGTACTCAGGGCTGGCCTGGCATGACCTTCAATACTAAACATCCACTCTTGTGACAAACACAGTTCATGACTCAAGGGAAAATGCTTTTCCACCTCTCCTGCCCTGTGTCTTTGAAAGGCTGTGAGTCCAAAGGCTGTGAAGGCTGATGGGTCGCCACTGCCAGCACTGGAGGCCGACACCCCTTTGGACCGCGGGGAAGATTTGAACCGCAGAAGCCTTTAGGTAAGAGAAAAGGTAAGCCAGCTAGCTTGTCAAAATCTTTCCTCGCAGATGGTATGAACACCATACGTTCTTGAAAAACAAGCAGTTCTTCCCCGGCGGTGCTCCATGTTCACTTTCTTGCTTGTTTTTGTGCTCCGGTCTGTGGCGATGCACTCCCAAACTAGGGCTGTATATGCAGTAGCTTCACAGGGCTGCAATGTTAAGCAATTCGTTGTACTTTTAAATCTGTTTGTTCGCTCTTTTATAAAGTTCAAATATTGGCACACCTGACATAGAGGCCTCCTTATGTATTCTTACCCTGGGTCCTGTAAATGTTAGGGCAGGCCTGACCAGGACCCACAGAGACAGGTAGCTGGTGAGGTGACTCCTGGTCTACACCACTTCCTCTGTGTCCTTACTGTAAATATCTCTGTTTGGAAATAATCCGTGTGTACCTCTTCCACCCTTGTGTATGATCTTAAACAGCCTCACTATTGTACATGGGAAAGCCTTTCTTTTTAAGTACTAAGGGGAATAAAAGATCCAACCCACACGTCTTCTTGTTTCTCCTGATGTCTACAAGACTGGGCCCACGGCCTGCTTAGAGAAACACAACAAATCCGAAGAATAGCATTCCATTCAAGAGTCCACAGCTTGGGCTTCCCTGGTGGCACCGTGATTGGGAATCCGCCTGCCAATGCAGGGGACACGGGTTCAATCCCTGATCCGGGAAGATCCCACATGCCGCGGAGCAACTAAGCCCGTGTGCCACAACAACTGAGCCTGCGCTCTAGAGCCCGTGAGCCACAACTAATGAGCCCGCGTGCCACAACTACTGAAGCCCGTGTGCCTAGAGCCCGTGCTCCGCAACAAGAGAAGCCACCACAATGAGAAGCCTGCACACCGCAATGAAGAGTAGCCCCTGCTTGCTGCAACTAGAGAAAGCCCACGCACAGCAATGAAGACCCAATGCAGCCAAAAATAAATTTTAAAAAAAATGAGAAAAAAAAAAAAGAAGAGTCCACAGCTGAAGTCTGTTTTATAATGTAGAACTGAAACTGCTCTGTGGTCACACATGGATGGGGGTCCTCAGATATCTTCTGACCATTTCCTGTATGCCTTGGTGATATCAAGTCAAATAAAGAGATCTCTGTTTTGTACAAAGCACTTCTCCTAACTCTAGCTTGGCTATTAGAGATTAGGTCTTGGTTTAAATATTTGACTTCTTCCTTCCTTTGGTAGCTTATGTACAAAAATGACTGCAATAAATCCCCCCACCCCGTATGCATACCCTTGGGAAGTTGTTTCCCATACTGACTCTGGTCTTGGCTATGTGACTTACTTTGGCAAATGAGACAGTAGAATGTGTGATGCAAACAGAGACTTGAAAAGTGCTGGCCCATTGAGACTTGTGCTAGTTTTCTGCTGGGAACCTTTATGCAATTATGTGTACCAGCCCATAGTAGCCTCTTGAAGGTTAAGCAGCCACATGGAGAGCTGTCCCAGCTGAGAGGTCATCCTAGACCATTGAACCCCAGCTGAGTTGCCTCAGACCAGGAGAACCATCCGTCCAACCCACAGAATTGTGAGAAATAATAAATGCTGGCACTTAAAAGCAGTTTTAGATTCAGAGCAAAACTGAGGGGAGGTATAGGGGTTTCCCTCATACCCCATACCCCCAAAAGGCACAGCCTCCGCCATTATCAACAGTCCCCACCAGAGTGGTACATTTGATACAATTGGTGAACCTAACAGTGACACATCGTAATCACCCAAAGACCATAGTTTACATTACAGTTCACTCTTGGTGTTGTACATTCTATGGGTTTGGACAAATGTATAGTTATGTGTATCCGTCATTATGGTATCATAGACTATTTTCACTGTCCTAAAAATCCTCTGTGCTCTGCCTACTCATCTCCCCTCCCACCCACCTACCCCCAACCCGGCAATCACTGAGTTTTTACCGTCTCCATAGTTTTGCCTTTTCCAGAATGTCATATAGTTGGAATCATGCAGTATGCAACATTTTCAGATTGGCTTCTTTCACTTACTAATATGCTTGTAAGATTCCTCCCTGTCTTTTCACGGCTTGATACCTCATTTGCTTTGGGGCTGTCTGGAGGTACCACAGTTTATTTACCTGTTCACCTACTAAGGGACATCTTGGTTGCTTCTAAGTTTTGGCAATTATAAATAAAGCTACGGTAAACATCTGTGTGCTGGTTTTTGTGTGGACGTAAGTTTTCAACTCCTCTGGGTAAATACCAAGGAGCATGATTGCTGGATCATTTGGTAAGAGTATGTTTAGTTTCGTAAGAAACCTCCAAGTTGTCTTCCAAAGTGGCTGTACCATTTTGCATCCCCACCAGCAATGAATGGGAGTTTCTGCTGTTCCACATCCTTGCCAGCCTTTGATGTTGTTATTTTTCCAGATTTTGGCCATTCTAGTAGGTGTGCAGAGGTATCTTGTTGTTAATGCTTGTTTATTTTTCTGTAAAGATTTTTTTGATGTGGACCATTTTTTTAAAAGTCTTTATTGAATTTGTTACAATATTGCTGCTGTTTTATGATTTGGTGGGGTTTTTTTCTTTTTTGGCTGTGAGGCATGTGGGATCTTAGCTCCCTCACCAGGGATCGAACCCACACCCCCTGTACTGGAAGGTGAAGTCTCAACCACTGGACCGCCAGGGAAGTCCCAATGCTTGTTTTAATCTACTAAATTTTAGGGTGATTTGTTATGAGTAAAAGCTAACTGATAATTTCCTCTTTGGGCAATGGAGACTGACTAATCTGTATAAGTTTCCTGAAAGTAAAAGTAATACTTCCTCATCCAAGAGGAGGCTTATTGCTTTTTGTTGTTACAGAGGTAAAACAAATAATATTAACTGTTAATCCTTTTTAAAGTGTGCAATTTAGTGGCATTTAATACATTCACAGTTTGTGTAACCATCACCTCTGTCTACTTCCAGAAGATTTTCACCACCCCAAAAGGTATTTCCTACACCCAGTTAACAGTCACTTTCTTTCTCTCCTCCCCCAGCCCCTGGCAACCACTAGTCTGCATTCTGTCTCTATGGATTTGCCTATTCCGGATGCTTCGTATATAAATGGAATAATATTATATGTTGCCTTTTGTGTTTGGATCCTTTCATTTAATGTTTAATTTCATGTTTTTAAGGTTCATCCAGGTTGTAACAGGGATCAGTACTTAATTTTTTTACAACTGAATAATATTCCATTGTATGGCTATATCTCATATATTTTTTATTTTTATTTTTATTTTTATTTTATTTTATTTATTTATTTTTGGCTGCATTGGGTCTTTGCTGCTGCACTCGGGCTTTCTCTAGTTGCAGTGAGTGGGGGCTACTCTTCATTGTGGTGCGTGGGCTTCTCATTGTGGTGGCTTCTCTTATTGCGGAGCACAGGCTCTAGGCATGGAGGCTTCAGTAGTTGCAGCACACGGGCTCAGTAGTTGTGGCTCACGGGCTCTAGAGTGCAGGCTCAGTAGTTGTGGCACACGGGCTTAGTTGCTCCGCGGCATGTGGGATCTTCCCGGGCCAGGGGTCAAACCCGTGTCCCCTGCATTGGCAGGAGGATTCTTAACCACTGCGCCACCGGAGAAGTCTCTCATATTGTTTATCCATTCATCATTTGATGGACATTTGGGTTGTTTCATAATTTGTGGATATTATGAATAGTGCTGCTATAAACATTATGTACACATATTTATGTGAGAATATGTTCATAGGTCAGGGTAATGCTGACTTCATGGGGTGAGTTAGGAAGTATTCCTTCCTCTTTTATTTTTTGGAAGAGTTTGACATGTTAATTCTTCTTTCAGTGTTTGGTGGATTTCACCAGTGAAGCTATGTGGTCCAGAGTTTTTCTTTGTTGGGAGATTTAGGCTTATTTCTTTTAATTAAGCTAGTACTTGTTAAGAAGGCCTACTGTAAGTATGAGTAAAGATGGTTTTATTCTAGTTGGGGTGAAGACGAAGAGGACTGAGAAAGTCCCTGCCATCTAGAGCTGTGAGGCCTTAGGGCCCAGTGAGGCTTTCAGAGGAAGGCAAGAGAGATCCCTTGATTAGAAGGAGGAGAAAAATTCATGAAAGGGATGGCATTTGAACTGGGTCTCAAAAATTGGACTGAGACTGTATCCAGTTTTAAAAGGCAAAGAAAGAAGGAAGAACGTTCTAGTCAGAGGTAACTGCAAATAGTGGTAATAACAAAGAGTTGTGATAGGACACAAACCACTTAGTGTTTTGAAAATATTTTATCATTATATCCTCATTACAACCCTGTATGGTAGGTACGATCATCATCCCCTTTTAGGGATGAGGATACGCAGGCACAGGGTAGTGAAGTAATTTGCTCACACGGCTAGAAAGGGGCAAAGCTGGGCTTGCAAACAAGGTCTCCTGATACGAGAGCTCACCCTTTCAGACAAAGGCATGGAAACGATAAAATGTGACGCACGTTTTGGGTGTGTGCACACCACGCACATAATGTAGAAATGAGCACAAACGTTTAACGTGGTAATACTTTAAGACAATTCCTTAAAGTAGATCAATACTTTAAGACCAAGAGGTGTTTTTTGTTCGTTTGTTTTTTAGAAAAAATAAAGTAGGGAGATTTACACCTGTTTATTTCTTTCCAGCACCCTTCTTTCTTCTGGAAGCTCTGCCCTCCTTCTCTGAGGGAACTTCTCTGCCCATGCAGCTGTTAGTCCCACGGGGCTCTTGTCAGTCCTTTGTCTCAGGTGGGGACCCACCTCCCAAGCCCAGCAGCTGTGGTCCTTCCTCAGTAGTTCTCAGCTTATAAGGAAGGGGGGAGGCAGATCCGTTGGCGGGGAGGGGGTCCTGTGGTGGTCTTGGGGGCATCTGCAGAAGAGCAAGTGGAGTCAACCCCACAGTGCTGAGGAGTCCTTTGCCCTGGGACTCGTTTTCCCTGAGCCACCCTGGCATTTGCTCTTTTTGAGTATTTGGGGACATAAGTACTGTTTCTTTTACTTTGACCTTTGTATTCTATTGGTTTTTGCTACAAGTTAAGAATGTTGCCTATAGCCTGAAATATACAGGATAGCCCATTCTCAAGGCTCTGACCTTTAAGGGTGTAACACTTTTCCATTCATATAGAGATAAAAATTTGTAGAATAAAGAATAACGTTTGTCCTGTTGACGGTTTACCTGACCTATGTGGACAGCCGCAAGAACAAAGGATTCCAACACCAGGAAGTTGGCAACAACCAACCACACCCCCTCCCCTTTTACTAAAAAAGAAGCCTGAATTCTAACTTAGGTAAGATGGTTCTTTGAGACATTAGTCCACCATCTTCTTGGTCTGCTGGCTTTCCAAATAAAGTCACTATTCCTTGCCCCAACACCTCATCTCTAGATTTATTGGTCTGTCGTGTGGCGAGCAGTACAAGCTTGGACTCGGTAACAGTAGGAGGGGCCTCGGGCACCTGCTTTTCCTGCACCCTGAGCTGGAATGCCCCAATTGCTTTGGGGCAGAGGATAGAAGTCTTAAAAGAGTTTGGCACAAACTGTGTGGGATTTTTTGAGAGATGGAAGAGAGAGAGTATGGTCAGGTCAGCCACTAGTTCTGCCCTGAGAAGGGCGGTATGAGGCTGAGCTGTGTCCACTAGGACACTGAGACCTGCTTCTCTGTCCCTGGGAATGTTGGGGAAAGGAAGGAGGAGGAGGTGGCAAGACCCTGGAGGGGGTATGGCCTGGCCCCTTTTCTGGATGCCTCTTCCTCCTCCTCTTTTAATTTATTCTTTTCCTCCTCTGCTAACTCCTCTTTCTTTCAGACCCTCCCCAAGGCTGGACTATGCCCAGGGTGGGCCACAACAGGGCAAGACTGTCCTCCCTGCAAAAGGGATGGGTCACCACCATTTCCCAGTCCCCAAGATCTCAGGAAGATGCTGGGACAGGAAGGGGAGGTCTGTCTGTATGCGGCAGAGCCTTGATCATGAAGCAGGAAAACTAGATTTGCTCTTGTTTCTGCTTCTGAAGGCTGTGTGACCCCAGACAGGACACTTACCTTTTCTGGGCCTCTTCCTTGAAACTGCAAATAATACCAGATGGGGCATTGTATGGGGGTATTGGGATATGGGTTCATGTCTATTGACGTAGCTGATTGCTAAAATTCCCAACCTTTGGGCAATACAGGCAGGTGATATTATTGTTATTGTTGTTGTTGTTGTTTGTTATTATTCTGTTACAGATGAAGAACCTGAGACTCGGGAAGCCTAATGACTCACAGAAGGTCACAAGCTGGTCAGCAGCAGAGCTTCTAGACTGGAAGCTCCCCGAGGGCAGGGACTGTGTTTCTGCCACACTGTATCCCAGCATGTTGAGAGAGAGGTGGCACAGGGCGGGGTCTCAAAAAATCATTGAGCACGTTTAAGTAAATGGATGATTGATGAGTGAATGTGCCAGGTTGAAACCTAAGTTTGTCTGATTCTAAAGCCTATGATTGTTCTATTATGTCTTATCTATATGATAATAATTATTTTAGCAATAGTTATTATTAATTCCTTACTATGGGCAGGGCTGGAACTTGGGAATGGTTAGTGAGGTACTGACCTTGAGCACAAAATTTAAGGGGGCACCAAAAAAAAAAAAACCTCAGTAATCAACATAAATAACATTTTAATAAAATGTCAAAATTTTAAATAAAGACAGGATCAGTAACAGTACTATGCCAAGCCATATTGGAGCCTGAGGCAAAAGGAAAAATCAGCGTGAGCTTTCTGTAAGAACATCTACTTGTTTGTCTGTCCATCTATCCATCTATATAATACATATTTACCAGGTGCCTACCATTTGCCAGGCCTTCTGCTTGGCACCAAGAATACCACAAAGAATCAAAAGATCGTGGTCCCTGTTCTCCTGGAGACAAACATTAAATAAATAATCACAAAAGTAGCTAGATACTTATACATTGGAATAAACAACACAATGGAAAGGAATATATTGAGAGCTCAGAGAATGCCTCTCTGATAAGAGAACATCTGAGCAGTGTTAGGTAGGTTGAAAAGCAAGGAAGACAGGAATACAGGTAAGGGAAATAGCTTGTGCAAAGGTCCTGAGGCAGGAAGTCCTAGCACATATCAGGAACTGAGTGTGGCTGGAACCCTGAGAGCAGGGGAAGGGAGTTCCTGATGGGGCTGGAGAGGGGGCAGGAGTCAGATTGCACAGGCAACACCAGGTCTTGTTATGGAGATGGGGTTTATCCTGAGGACAACACAAAGCCTTTGGTGTGTTTTAAACAGGGAAAGCGTGATCAGTTTTACATTTTGGGGAGCTCACTCTGAGTGGTTTGTGAAGAATGGATTCAGGGAGGCCAACGGTGGAGACACCAGTTAGGAGGTTGCTGCAGTCCTCCAGGTGAAAATGATCAGGCTGGACTCAGCCATGGCCACGGGAAGGAGGATCTTGACGATGGCAGTGATTGGCTGGGACGCCCAGCTCATCTGCCTAAGTGGGGTGGGGTCGGGTCTCGGGACGAAGGGGCTGCTTACTGTGGTGAGGAAGCCTGGAGGAGCAGCAGGTCTGCGTTGCCAGGTAGGCAAGGGCCATGACTCAGTTCCCTCAGAATGGGTCACTCAGATACCAGATGGGCATAGCCACCCACAGCAGTGGCTTTGTGTTAACTGGGCAGGCCCATCCTCTTAGAGTTTGTCCAATAAGACACATTACTTCAAAGACCTAGCCGCAGGTTCGTGCCCCGGTCTAGGAAGAGCCCACATGCTGCGGAGCGGCTGGGCCCGTGAGCCATGGCTGCTGAGCCTGTGCGTCTGGAGCCTGTGCTCCGCAACGGGAGAGGCCACAACAGTGAGAGGCCCGCGTACTGCAAAAAAAAAAAAAAAAAAATGACCTAGCCTCACTGGGTCTCAGTACCCTCATCCAGAAATGGGAACCTATGTCAAGGGTTGGGGCGGGGGTGTCAACTGAGGTGTCATCCATAGAGCACCTCACACAATACCTGGCACAGAGTAGGTGCTCTGCAAATCTAAGCCCTTTTTCTCCCTCCTGTGACCAGGTGTCTCCCCTTCCTGGTGGGCCAGGTGGCAATGGGCTGTCTGTAGGATTACAAGTCTCGGGTTTTGTTAGCACCCCTGGATGCCTTCTTCCCTTCCTAAGCCCAATCTACCTGTAGGCCCTGCAACATCAGACCTTTCCCTGTGCCCAAGAGTTCCCACCCCATTCTCCCCTGCCCTCCCTTCCATCCTTCCTGGAAGGCTCAGGTGGCCCCAAAGCCTGGAAGCTACCAGATGTTCTCACTTCATGGATGATTCCTGACTTTTGGTTTTGGCCTTTCAACCCCTGTTAAAATGCTCTGGTTAGTTACTCCCACTTTAGTATGAAAAGAGGCTCGGAGACCTGATTTCAGGATGGCCTCTGAGTGAGAAAAAAATTAAAGGCACTGGGCAACTAAGGATTAGGGCTGTGGAGATGCCCTAAAAGGGCCTAAAGGAGAAAGCTGAGGACAATAGAGGCAGACTTTGCTCATTTCCTGATTTTTCCCTTTTTCAGATTGGGCAACCTCCTTCCTCTCCCCAAAGACATGTCAAAAAAGATGGTAAATACTACTCATACCGGCATGATACCACCTTGATACAGATTCACAAAGAAGGTACTTTGTAATTTTTAAATCCCTGAATTCACATTGAAGGTATTGAAGGTGGGGATTCGTTACTAAATTGTTTTATTTTCATCATTTGACAGATGACTAAAATAACGTTATGTGTTTCTGCTGGGTTGCAAACTTCTCTGGAGCCTCCAGGGTGTAATCTGAAACTGGCCCCTATACTTGGAGGGCAGGGAGAGAATGAAGAGAGAGGCGGCTGCTCCAGATTGGTTGATGGCAGGTTTAAAAAGCAAGGGAGGGACTTCCCTGGCGGTCCAGTGGTTAGGACTCCGGGCTTCCACTGCAGGGGGCGCGGGTTCATCCCTTGTCAGGGAACTAGGATCCCGCATACCATGAGGGGTGACCAATAAAATAAAATAAAACTCAATAAAAAGCAAGAGAATTTATGCATGAGGCTCGTCTTGGATGCTGCAAGATAGTAGATCTCTGCACCTGCCCGGCCAGAATCTTAGAAGTTTATATAGAGGCCGTAACTGGGCTCAGGCACAGGCACCATGCAGATGGTCTTAACACCACCTTAGTCTCTCAAGGCTGCATCCTTGGGGAGCTTCTGGGAGCAAGGAAGTGAAGCTGAATGCACATTCCAAGGACAGAGGAAGGGGGTGAGCAGCCTCTGATCACCCAGGTCCAGCTTGCAGGTCAAACTCAAGGTCACATCCTCTCAATGACCTCCCCCTACACTCCACCCCTAGTGACCATGACCAGCTCTGACAATCTCACATTCCCCCCTTCTTCCTCAAGGGTCCTGAGAACCAAACCAAGGGGTTTCACTAGCATGGAAGTGGATCCTTCTTGGCCGCTATCAGGCTACATTGGAGGCAGTTGCCTCAGCAACAATACAGGCACATGCAAGAGAAGCACAGGTTAAGACAATAATTCCCCAAATCAGTGGCAGCTTTTCCCACCAAGAGCCCACTGTTCGGAACCACTGATTTATAAGTCCCCTAGGCTGGGGGTGGGATCACTCAGAGCATTACTGTGTCCTCATGTGATTTAGTAAAGACAACACAGTAGCAGACAGAAGACTCACCAGGTATGAACACACAACGTTCTGCTTGGCTAATGGCACAGGTGCCTCCTGGCGAGGCAGTGATGATGTCCAAGGCCATCCTATGTTGGAAGACAGCTTTTCTCATTAGAGACATGTCAGAGTTCAGTAAGGACAGGCTTTGTTGGCCTTCATTCAGGGCTTGCTGGGGGATTTAATAAGGGTCTCCGTGTGTGCTACAGTGTCCTCCGGGCTGATGGAGGGGACAAAGATGGCGGCCAAATGATGGTACTGATGGGAAACAGAACGTGTGTCCCCGGCCTCGAGGAGAGGGAGGTGGCAGCTTTAGGAACTTGACCTGGTTGTGCGCACCATTCATCTTGGCCAGGGGAGGCAGCACTGTCAGGTGTGAGGAGGTGGACTGGGGGCAGGACAGGCCAGACCAGGACCCCAGGCTAGGGCATCAGCTTCCTGATTGCCAGGGGGTGTCAGTGCCTTCTGAGTTGGAACATGGAAACAGTGAGGACTGCCTCAGGTCTTGCAGGTGAACCCAAATGTCTTTCCACCTATCCTGACCCCACAAGGGCTTGTTCATGATCATCTACCCCTTGGCTTCCCTTTGTCCAAGCCTTAGGGTTAATCCCTTTAGAACAGCCGGTCAGTGCAAAGGGTTAACAACCAGGGCTCATGAGCTCACCAGCCAAACTGCTCTGAGTGCAGCCCACTGGCTGCTGTGGTTCATCTCTCCCTGAGAGGCTCCCTGTGGACGAGGGCTCTGTACACCACTAAGAGCTGTTGCTCTGTGGGGTTATTGGCTTTGTTTTCCTCTTAGCGTAAAGCCTTTGAGCTCCATCCAAGTTGTTGTGTGTATTAATTATTTGTTTCTTTTATGGCTGTGGCTGGTAGTATTCCACGGTATGGATGTACTAGTCTATTTAAGCATTCACCCATTGAAGGACATTTGGACTATTTCCAGTTTTGGGTTATTACAAGTAAAGCTGCTCTGAATAATTGTGTGGTTTTTAAGACTGATTTTAGCCTCATCAATAGCCTTGTCTCTCCCTATATAAATAACTTGGCCTAAAATGTCCCACAGAGAAAAACGCCCAACCGCCCCCCCGCAAAAAAACAAAAAAACAAAGCCCTAGGAAAATCAACCTTCTGTCCTCTGCTAATAATAAAGTTAAATATATCAAATCAAAATCTTCAAGAAAAGTATATAAGCTCTTGATCTTTTCTTATGAGTCAGATGTTCAACTTTCCATTAGGTGGAATTTAGGGTGAAACCCAAACTGAAAACCTATTTTTTTCTCTCAAAATTTTTGTGATTCACAAATGAGGTCGACAACCAGGTGCTGGGGTAGCATTTACCATCGGTTGATTTATTTGTGGATTGATTGACCAGCTGACTAACAAGTGGTTACTGAGAGCCTACGAAAGCCCAGGGCAAGACAATTAGGAATAGTGGTAAGTAAAATGGAGATGTGTTCTCATGGCAGCCAGATAGTGAAGAAATAACCACACAAATAATCTCAAATTATAAAATGTGGTAAGTGATCTGAAGAAAAAGCCCAGCATGGTCTATAAGAGAATAGGAAATCCTAAATTGGGTTTGGGGGCAAGGGAGTTCCCTCCTAGGTATTGCCGTTTTGGCTACGATCTGCATAGTGAGAGTGAGCTAGGGACAGAATAGGAGGAAAGCACTCCAAGAAGAATGTTGAGAAAAACTGAAGGAGTTTGAAATGAACTGCCTTCTTCCAAAAAAAATAAAAGGTTGCTGGGTGTCTTCTCTAGGGTCCTCTTCTGGATGATCTGATTTTGAAAGGGCTTGTACCTTTCATTGTCTTTGCATTGTTTTAGGACCTAGTAAATTGTAGAAAACTTATAGCCACGCATATAATCCTTATCTACAGAACTGCAAATGAATTTTGTCTGGTGGAATACCATTGATTATTGCCCTGTGTATATTGACCAAATTTGCATCTATTTGTAAATTTATTTCAGCTTTCCTCATTACTAATAAATGTGTATGTTGTTTGCATTCTCCATTAAGTTACTTTTCATGTGTGGTATAAGGAAAGGTCCAGCCTCATTCTTTTGCATATGGGTATACGGTTGGTCCAACACTATTTGTTGACAAGACTATTCTTTCCCCATCGAGTTGATCTGGCACTGTAAATGAATTAAAGAAGGAGGCCATTAGACTGAGGTAGTTCTAATATCTTAGCTGCCTATATAAGCAAACCAAATCTAAGCCTATAAGTGCTTCAAGGTTAAGAAATTGAAACTTAAGGAAAACCAATCACAAACAGCCAACTAGCGTTTCCCAAATAAGGCAATGGCTTAAGCTATAGCCAATCAAATAATTTCCTTGTTTTGCTTTTGCCTTTTCTCTATAAAAGCCTTTCCCCCAGTTCCTGTTGGTGGAGCGCTGCTAACCACTTGTGGTTTGATGCTGCCCACTTCTAGTTGATTTTTGCTCAAATAACTCCTAAAATGTTTAATATGACTCAGTTTATCTTTTAATAGCACCCTTGTCAATAATCATTTGGCCATAAATGTAAGGGTTTATTTCTAGACTCTCAATTCCATTTTATTTATCTATATGTTTATCCTAATACCAGTACCATACTGTCTTGATTAGCTTTGTAGTTTGTTTTGAAGTCAAGAATTGTGAATGCTCCAACTTTGTTTTTCTTTTTCAAGATTTTTTTTTCTTTTGCTATTCTTGGTCTCTTGTATTTCCATACAAATTTTATGATCAACTTGTTATTTTCTGCAATATAACTACCTCAGATTTCGATAGCAATTACACTGAATCTATAGATGAATTTGGGGAGTATTACTAACTTAACAATATTAAATCTTCCAATCCATGAACATGGGATATCTTTCCATTTATTCAGCTTATTTCTAATTTCTTTCAATGATGTTTTGTAGTTTTCAGTGTACAAGTCTTGCATTTGTTTTGTTAAATTTATTCCTAAGTATTTTATTCTTTTTGAGGCTATTGTAAGTGCAATTGTTTTCTTTCTTTCTTTTTTTAACATCTTTATTGGAGTATAATTGCTTTACAATGGTGTGTTAGTTTCTGCTTTATAACAAAGTGAATCAGCTATACGTATACAGATATCCCCATATCTCCTCCCTCTTGCATCTCCCTCCCACCCTCCCTATCCCACCCCTCTAGGTGGACACAAAGCACTGAGCTGATCTCCCTGTGCCATGTGGCTGCTTCCCACTAGCTATCTATTTTACGTTTGGTAGTGTATATATGTCCACGCCACTTTCTCACTTTGTCCCAGCTTACCCTTCCCCCTCCCCACGTCCTCAAGTCCATTCTCTACGTCTGCGTCTTTATTCCTGTCCTGCCCCTAGGTTCTTCAGAACCATTTTTTTTTTTTAGATTCCATATATATGTGTTAGCATACGGTATTTGTTTTTCTCTTTCTGACTTACTTCACTCTGTATGACAGTCTCTAGGTCCATCTACCTCGCTACAAATAACTCAATTTCATTTCTTTTTATGGTTGAGTAATATTCCATTGTATATATATGTCACATCTTCTTTATCCATTCATCTGTCAATGGACACTTAAGTTGCTTCCATGTACTGGCTATTGTATATAGAGCTGCAGTGAACATTGTGGTACATGACTCTTTCTGAATTATTTTTTTCTCAGGGTATATGCCCAGTAGTGGGATTGCTAGGTCATATGGTAGTTCTATTTGTAGTTTTTTAAGGAACCTCCTTACTGTTCTCCATAGTGGCTGTATCAATTTACATTCCCACCAACAGTGCAAGAGGGTTCCCTTTTCTCCACACCCTCTCCAGCATTTATTGTTTGTAGATTTTTTGATGATGGCCATTCTGACTGGTGTGAGGTGAGTCCTCACTGTAGTTTTGATTTACATTACTCTAATGATTAGTGATGTTGAGCATCTTTTCATGTGTTTGTTGGCCATCTGTATGTCTTTGGAGAAATTTCTATTTAGGTCTTCCACCCATTTTTTGATTGGGCTCTTTGTTTGTTTGTTTTTTGGCTGTGTTGGGTTTCATTGCTGTACGTGGGCTTTCTCTAGTTGTGGTGAGCAGGGGCTACTCTTTGTTGCGGTGTGCAGGCTTCTTATTTGCGGTGGCTTCTCTTGTTGCACAGCAGGGGCCCTAGAGTGCTCAGGCTTCAGTAGTTGAAGTGCATGGGCTCTAGGGCATGTGGGCTTCAGTAGTTGTGGCTCAAAGGCTCTAGAGCGCAGGCTCAGTAGTTGTGGCGCATGGGCTTAGTTACTCCACAGCATGTGGGATTTTCCCGGACCGGGGATCAAACCTGTGTCTCCTGCATTGGCAGGCAGATTCTTAACCACTGTGCCACCAGGGAATTCCGGATTGTTTGTTTTTTTAATATTGAGCTGCATAAGCTGTTTGTACATTTTGGAGATTAATCCCTATCAGTTGCTTCATTTGCAAATATTTTCTTCCATTCTGAGGGTTGTCTTTTTGTCTTTTTTTTTAAAATTAATTAATTTATTTATTTGGCTGCATTGGGTCTCAGTTGTGGCAGGATCTTCGTTGCAGCACGTGGGATCTTCTTTGTAGCCTGTGGGCTCAGTTGCGGTGTGTGGGCTGTCTAGTTGTGGCACATGGGCTCTAGAGCGCATGGGCTCAGTAGTTGCAGTGCTTGGGCTTAGTTACCCTGCGGCATGTGGCATCTTAGTCCCCAACTATGGATCGAACCTGTGTCCCCTGCATTGGAAGGCAGATTCTTAACCACTGGACCACCAGGGACGTCCCTGTCTTTTTGTCTCATTTATGGTTTCCTTTGCTGTGCAAAAGCTTTTCAGTTTAATTAGGTCCCATTTGTTTATTTTTGTTTTTATTCTCATTACTCTAGGAGGTGAGTCAAAAAAGATCTTGCTGCGATTTATGTCAAAGAGTGTTCTGCCTATGTTTTCCTCTAAGAGTTTTATAGTGTCTGGCCTTACATTTAGATCTTTAATCCATTTTGAGTTTATTTTTGTGTATGGTGTTAGGGAGTATTCTAATTTTATTCTTTTACACGTAGCTGTCCAGTTTTCCCAGCACCACTTATCGAAGCGGCTGTATATTCTGGCCTCCTTTATCATAGATTAAATGACCATAGGTGTGTGGGTTTACCTCTGGGCTTTCTATCTTGTTCTGTTGATCTTTATTTCTGTTTTTGTGCCAGTACCATACTGTCCTGATTACTGTAGCCCTGTAGTATAGTTTGAAGTCAGAGAGCCTGATTCCTCCAGCTCCGTTTTTTTCTCTCAAGATTGCTTTTGTTATTCGAGGTCTTTTGTGTTTCCATACAAATTGTAAAATTTTTGTTCTAGTTCTGTGAAAAATGCCATTGATAATTTGATAGGGATTGCATTGACTCTGTAGATTGCTTTGGGTAGTATAGTCATTTTCACAATCTTGATTCTTCCAATCCCAGAACATGGTATATCTCTCCATCTGTTTGTGTTATCTTTGATTTCTTTCATCAGTATCTTATAGTTTTCTGTGTACAGGTCTTTTGCCTTCTCAGATAGGTTTATTCCTAGGTATTTTATTCGTTTTGTTGCAGTGGTGAATGAATGGCATTGTTTCCTTAATTTCTCTTTCTGATCTTTCGTTGTTAGTGCATAGGAATGCAAGAGATTTCTGTGCATTAATTTTGTATCCTGCAACTTTACCAAATTCATTGATTAGCTCTAGTAGTTTTCTGGTGGCATCTTTAGGATTTTCTGTGTATAGTATCATGTCATCTCCAAACAGTGACAGTTTTACTTCTTCTTTTCCAATTTAGATTCCTTTTTTTTTCTTCTCTGATTGCTGTGGCTAGGACTTCCAAAACTATTGCAAATAAGAGTGGCAAGAGTGGACATCCTTGTTTTGTTCCTGATTTTAGAGGAAATGTTTTCAGTTTTCACCATTGAGAATAATGTTTGCTGTGGGTTTGTCATATACAGCCTTTATTATGTTGAGGTAGGTTCCCTCTATGTCCCTTTCTGGAGAGTTTTTATCATAAATTCGTGTTGAATTTTGTTGAAAGCTTTTTCTGCATCTATTGAGATGATCATATGGTTTTTATTCTTCAATTTGCTATATTGAAGAATCCTTGCATCCCTGGGCTAAATCCCACTTGATCATGGTGTATGATCCTTTTAGTGTGTTGTTGGATTTGGTTTGCTAGTATTTTGTTGAGGATTTTGGGGTCTGTGTTCATCAGTGATATTGGCCTGTAATTTTCTTTTTTTGTGATATCTTTGTCTGGTTTGGTATCAGGGTGATAGTGGCCTTGAAGAATGAGTTTGGGAGTGTTCCTCCCTCTGCAATTTTTTGGAAGAATTTGAGAAGGGTAAGTGTTAGCTCTTCTCTAAATGTTTGATAGAATTCACCTGTGAAGCCATCTGGTCCTGGATTTTTGTTTGTTGAAAGATTTTTAATGACAGTTTCAATTTCATTACTTGAGTTTGGTCTCTTCACATTTTCTATTTCTTCCTGGCTCAGTCTTGGAAGGTTGTACCTTTCTAGGAATTTGTCCATTTCTTCCAGGTTGTCCATTTTATTGCCATAGAGTTGCTTGTAGTAGTCTCTTAGGATGCTTTGTATTTCTGTGATGTCAGTTGTAACTTCTCCTTTTTCATTTCTAATTTTATTGATTTGAGTCCTCTCCCTTTTTTCTTGATGAGTCTGGCTAAAGGTTTATTAATTTTGTTTATCTTCCCAAAGAGCCAGCTTTTAGTTTTATTGATCTTTGCTATTGTTTTTGTTTGTTTGTTTCTATTTCATTTATTTCTGCTCTGATCTTTATGATTTCTTTCCTTCTATTAACTTTGGGTTTTGTTTGTATTTCTTTCTCTAGTTGCTTTAGGTGTAAGGTTTGGTTGTTTTTTTGAGATTTTCTGTTTGTTTGTTTCCTGAGGTAGAATTATATTGCTATAAAGTTCCGTCTTAGTACTGCTTTTGCTGCATCCCATAAGTTTTGTGTTTTTGTGTTTTCATTGTCATTTTTTTCTAGGTCTTTTTTGATTTCCTCTGATTTCTTCAGTGATCTCTTGGTTATTTAGTAGCACATTGTTTAGCCTCCATGTGTTTGCGATTTTTACAGGGTTTTTTTTCCCGGTAATTGATTTCTAATCTCTTAGCATTGTGGTCGAAAAAGATGCTTGATATGATTTCAATTTTCTTAAATTTTCTGAGGCCTGATTTGTGACCCAAGATGCGATCTATCCTGGAGAATGCTCTGTGTGCACTTGAGAAGAAAGTGTATTCTGCTGCTTTCAGATGGAATGTCCTATAAATATCAATTAGGTCTATCTGGTCTAGTGTGTCATTTAAGGATTGTGTTTCCCTTATTAATTTTCTGTCTGGATGCTCTATCCATTGGTGTAAGTGGAGTGTTAAAGTCCCGCCCTATTACTGTGTTATTGTTGATTTCCCCTTTTATGGATGTTTGCATTTGCCTTACGTATTGAGGTGCTCCTATGTTGGGTGCATAAAAATTTACAATTATTTTACCTTCTTCTTGGATTGATCCCTTGATCATTATGTAGTGTCCTTCCTTGTCTCTTGTAACAGTCTATTTTAAAGTCTATTTTGTCTGATATGAGTATTGCTACTCCAGGTTTCTTTTGATTTCCATTTGCATGGAGTATCTTTTTCCATCCTCTCACTTTCAGTCTGTATGTGTCCCTAGGTCTGAAGTGGGTCTCTTGTAGACAACATATATATGGGTCTTGTTTTTGTATCCATTCAGTCAGTCCGTGTCTTTTGGTTGACACATTTAATCCATTTACATTTGAGGTAATTATTGATATGTATTTTCCTATTACCATTTTCTTAATTGTTTTGGGTTTATTTTTGTAGGTCTTTTTCTTCTCTTGTTTTTCCTGCCTAGAGAAGTTCCTTTAGCATTTGTTGCAAAGCTGGCTTTGTGGTGCTGATTTCTCTTAGCTTTCCTTGTCTGTAAAGTTTTTGATTTCTCCATCAAATCTGAATGAGAGCCATGCTGGGTAGAGTAATCTTGATTGTAGGTTTTCCCCTTTCATCACTTTAAATATATCCTACCACTCCCTTCTGGCCTGCGGAGTTTCTGCTGAAAAATCAGCTGATAACTTTATGGGGATTCCCTTGTATGTTATTTGTTGCTTTTCTCTTGCTGTTTTTAATATTTTTTCTTTGTATTTAATTTTGAGTAGTTTGATTAATATGTGTCTTGATATGTTTCTCCTAGGTTTATACCATATGGGACTCTCTTCCTGGAGTTGATTGACTATTTCCTTTACCATGTTAGGGAAGTTTTCAACTATAATCTCTTCAAATATTTTCTCAGGCCCTTTCTCTTTCTCTTCTTCTGAGACCCCTATAATTTGAATGTTTGTGCATTTAATGTTGTCCCAGAGGTCTCTGAGATTGTCCTTAATTCTTTTCACTCTTTTTTTCTTTATTCTGCTCTGTGGCAGTTATTTCCACCATTCATTCTTCCAGCTCACTTATCCGTTCTTCTGCCTCAGTTATTCTGCTACTGATTCCTTCTAGTACATTTTTAATTTCAGTTATTGTGCTGTTCAACACTGTTTGTTCTTTAGTTCTTCTAGGTCCTTGTTAAATGTTTCTTGTATTTTCTCCATTCTATTTCCAAGATTTTGCATCATCTTTACTATAATTACTCTGAATTCTTTTTCAGGTAGATTGCCTATTTCCTCTGCATTTATTTGGTCTTGTTAGTTTTTACCTTGCTCCTTTATCTGCAACATATTTCTCTGTCTTCTCATTTTGTCTAACTTACTGTGTTTGAGGTCTCCTTTCTGCAGACTGTAGGGTCATAGTTCCTCTTGCTTCTGTGTCTACTCCCAGTGGGTGAGGTTGGTTTAGTAGCTTGCCTAGGCTTACTGGTGGGAGGGACTGGTATCTGCATTCTGGTGGGTGAAGCTGGATCTTTTCCCTTGGCTGGGCAGGGCTGCATCAGGTGGTGAGTATTGGGGTGTCTGTGGGCTTAGTCTGACTTTAGGCAGACTGTCTGATGATGTGTGGGTTTGTGTTGCTGTCTTGCTTGTTGTTTGGCATGGGCCATTCAGCACTGGAGCCTGCAGGCAGTCGGGTGGAACTGGGTCTTGGAGTTGAGATGGAGACCTCCGGGAGAGCTCTCGCCAGCTAACATTCCCTGGGGCTGGGAATTCTCTGGCATTCCAGTGTCTTGGACTCGGTGCTCCCACCCCAGAGGCTCAGGCCCGACCTCTGGCCTGGGAACCAAGACCCTGCAAGTCACACGGCTCAGCAAAAAAGGGGGAAAAAAATAAAAGAAAAAGAAGGGTGGGAAGAAAACAAATGAAAACAAACAGACAAACGAAACCCAAGACAAATAGCAAAGACAAAAACAAGCATACAACAACAGCAATAATTAAAAACAAACAAACAGACAAAACCCCACAGAAATGGTAAAAGCAAAACCATACAAATAAAAACAAACTAACAAAACACACGCATACAAAATAAGGAACAGAAACAAAAACAGAGAAAACAGAAAACAAGAGAACAACCAGACAAACAAAAGAATCACAAAATGAAATCGAACAATTAAAAACAAAACTAAGAAACACAAGAAATAAAATGGAAAACAAAAGCAGAATGCAAACTGAAGGAAAAAACAAAGAAAACAAAACAAACACAAAAATGATAAAAAGTGATAAGAAAAGAACAAAGAATAAAAAGCAAACTAAAAAAAAGGAAAAAGAAAAACAAGGAGAAAACACAGAACAACGAAAAAGTAACATAGAAATAGAAATATAAAAAAAAAACTAAACAAAAATAAAAACAAATATAATAAAAACAGCAACAGAACAAAACAAAATATGAAAAAATAGTAATAATTATATTTTCCTGGGGTCTCAGCTCTCAGTGTCCTTGCCTGTACCATTAGTCACAGCCAACTTCTTCTCCCCCAGGAGGCCATCCAAAACCTGTAGGTAGGTCTCTGGTCCCTCTGTGGGCACTGTGGGGGCAGCTCAGACTCTGACCTGTCATAACTCCTGAATGTACTAGTCCTGAAAGTTCACAGCTGCTGGAGCTAGATGGGTTTCATTTGTGGGAACACTTATACATTCAGATATGCCGTAGATACAGGGTTTACCAAGCCAATTGTGGTGATTTAATCTGTGTTTTGTGCAGCTGCACGGAAAGATGTTTGTTCTTCTTCCTTAATCACCCCATTGTTACCAAAGCAGGAGTCTGCTCCTGAGGCTGCCCTGGAGCAATTGGGTCTGCCCTGGTGAGTACAGGACACGGAGGTGGCACGACTGCCTGGGTTATGGGGGCCCCAGCGGTGACAGGTGCGCAGGAAAGCTGGCAGCCATGGGCACGAGAGATCCGGCCCTAGTGGGAGCCTTTCTTAGCACCTGGCAGCTGGCATGAGAAGGTCAGCCCTGGTGGGGGCTTTTCCTAGTGCCTGGTGGGGCAGAGGGCTGGCATGTGGGGAGAGAGAGGCTGCAATGGTGGCTCCACCCACTGCACGTCACTCAACAGTGGTGCCTTGCTTCTATGGCAGTCTGGGTCTCCTCCACAAGCATTCCTGTTTGCGGATTTCCTCCCTCCCATCCCCTCAGGCTGTCTCCTCACATCCAACAGCAGTCTTCCACCCAGGTTTATGCTCGAAGCCCCACACTCCAGCTCTCAGCCACCGTGTGCACCGGCAGACACACGTCCCAGTCTGGGGCACACAGGGCTGTGGCACGGACCACTTGCATACGTCTCACTCTGTCCTGTCTGCCACAAACCGGCCATTTCACTCTCCTCCAACAGCCTCAGATGCTCCCCTTCTGTCCCAACTGATTTCCCCGTCGGTGAGGGAGATTCCCAGGATGCAGGAACCTCTCCTCTGCTTCATTTCCCTACCAGGGACTCAGATCCCATCCCGCTTCCTCTCCTCTTCTTTTTCCCTTCTTTCTTTCATCCTACCCAGTTATGTGGGCATCTTTCTTGTCCTTTCTGGTGTTCAAGGTCTTCTGCTAGTGTTCAGCCAGTATTCTGTGAGAATTGTTCCACGTGTAGATGTATTCTTGATGCATTTGTGAAGAGAGATGAACTCCACAGCCTCCTACTCCTCCGCCATCTTGGTTTCTTCTCATAAATGATGTTTCTATGTGTAGTGACAAGATTATAGACTCAATAACACATTGAATGTTCTCTAGCACATATAGACGGTTGATAATAGAACACATGAAAAGAAGGGAACATTAACACAAAGTAAAGGGCCAATGAAAATCATTTAAAAATGGAAAAAAATGCTACAACTATTATTTAAAAGTTATCACTCAAAACTAGAAATCTGGGGCTTCCCTGGTGGCGCAGTGGTTGAGAGTCCGCCTGCCGATGCAGGGGACACGGGTTCGTGCCCCGGTCCGGGAAGATTCCCACATGCCGCAGAGCGGCTGGGCCCGTGAGCCATGGCTGCTGAGCCTGCGCGTCTGGAGCCTGTGCTCCACGACGGGAGAGGCCACACAGTGAGTGGCCCGCGTACTGCAAAAAAAAAAAGTTAGCCAATGTTTCTGGTTTCATGTCCTAGTATTCCATGACATTTATGCATTTTCTCTTTGTATTTCTTCTATTAAAGCATTTATAAAGAACTATAGCCTTTAGCAATTATTCAAACACTGGCCAATGTCAGCAGACATTATTATTCAATAACATAATATCCACATCTCCTAGCAAGAAACACAGTTGAAGTTGCCCATTTAAGGATATATTTTGTTTCCCGAGCTTGTTATTTCTTGAAATACTACTTATATGAGTTGTGAAAATTTATTAGTTTTACAAACTCATTAGCATTTCTTAGCAGCAGAGCTATGAACTTGTACCATGGCAACAGTCTCAAGCTGTTGGATGGAGACCACCTCTCCCATACATGCTCCTGCCCTGATCTCCACACATGCTGATCTTAACCTTGAACTCCAGGTGCCAAGTGTTTCCTGCTGTTGCTCCTGATGTCAGCAAATTCCTTTAAGTCAGTAACATCTCTCTGTTGAGTGTTAAGCTTTACACTTTCAGGAGAATTATAATACTTTTTTCCATTTTCCCAATTGCTCAACTGAGTTTTCTCGGGACTTGGAATTTAGAAAAACATATAATTTCCTGAGAAATGCTGAGAAGGAATTCCCACATGAAAATGCTAGTAGATGCCCAAGGTGGGCCACAGCAGGGTGGGACTGTTGCCCTGCATCTGAGAGGACCCTCCCTCACAGGTCTCAGGGAGGAGGGGGGGATGCTAGAAGAGGGGAGTTTGCTTGGCCCAGAGGAACAGGGCCTTGGCTAGGAGGCAGGAAAGCTTGACTTGTCCTTGTTTCTGCTCCTGAGAGCTGTGTGACTCCAGGCAGGACACTCACCCTTTCTGAACCTTTGTCCTTAAAATGGCAAATAGTAGTAATGGGGCAAGTACTGTGCAAATTGATTTTTATACTTATGATTGTTTTGTGCGATAAAGGCCTTACGACCCCTGTGGAACAGACGCAGAAGCTGAGGGTCAGCAAGGCTAAACGAGGCACAGAAGGTCGCAAGCTGACCAATGCGGAGCTTCCAGACTGAGGCTTCCTAGAAACAGATGTGTCTGCTTCTGCCCACCGCTGCATTCCAGGATGTTGCCTGAGTGAGTGGCACAGAGTAGGCTTTTAATATATAAATATATATACTTATTGAATGAATGAATGAATTCAATTTGAATCTATGTTTTCCTGACTGTAAAGCCAGTTAATTTCTCCATTCTGTTTTGCTGTTCTCTGAAGAAAAAAAAGCTTGCACTTACAGACGGTCCCTGATTTAGGATATTTTGACTTTACGATGGTGTGAAAGTGATACACATTCAGTAGAAACTGTACTTTGAATTTTGGATTGTGATCTTGTCCTGAGCTGGTGATAGGTGATAGATCCTCTCTTGTGATGCTAGGCAAGACAGCTGCAGCTCTGAGTCGGACATGGGATCACCAGACTCAACACCGACACACTTATAACCACTCTGTACCCAGACGACCATTCTGGTGTTCATTTCAGTGCAGTGTTAAAAAAAATTACATGAGTCAACATTCTTTCATAAAATACGCTTTGTGTTGGATGATTTTGCCCAACTGTAGGCTAAGGTAAGTGTCCTGAGTACATTTAAGGTGGGCAAGGCTAAGCCGTGGTGTTTGGTAGGTTAGGTGTATTAAATGCATTTTTTGACTTCTGGTATTTTCAATTTCCAATGGGTTTATCGGGAGGTAACCCCATTGTAAATTGAGGAAAGTCTGTACTAAGCCTCTACTACAGGCCAGGTGCCTGGCTTAGTTCCTGATGTGACTTATCTCCCTTCCTCACACAACCGTTTGAGAAATTATTACTTATCCCATTTCCAGATGAGAAGTCATACAATGAGAACTGAAATTATGGGAGAGCAGTAAAAAGCCCTTTTGCAGTCAAAGTTCCTGGAAAATAGCCATCATCCCTTGAACTGGCAGGATGTCACATGGTAGTCCTAGCATGGAGTGTTTTCTGTCTCTGATTTTGGTTGCAACTCAGCTTGGGAGAGTGGTTTCCTGGGAAACCTCCTCCCAGGGCCCCGGCTCTGCTACCTTCTCCCCTAGCTCCAACCCATTGCAGAGAGGCAACCGGGCCTGTTTAGGGCAGTGAGCTGGGAGTCAGGACACCTGGGGTCCAGCCCTGCCTCTTTCAGAGTCACCTGCTGCTTCCTCTTCCTGTATTCTACTGATATTTATTGAGAGACTACTACATGCCAGGAGCGACTGTGCTGTATACACAATGAGACAAGTCTTATAGGGAGAGGAGGGAAGTTGACACGGGTGTCTCAGGCTCAAATGCCCCCGCAGGCGTGTCAGAGAGAGCAGCTGGGTATGGCCCGGAAGTGGGGACCCCTGAGGCCTGGGCAGCACCCCTGTCTAAGGGGACAGCATCACCACCTCAGTTCCAGTTGGAGGTTAGCTCGTGGAAACTTGGGCTCAGGTCTGCTTGGTCTTCCATATTTGCGAGAGAAATGGGCAATATAGATTTTTTTTTCTATTTTTATTTTTTTTAACATCTTTATTGGTGTATAATTGCTTTACAATGGTGTGTTAGTTTCTGCTTTACAACAAAATGAATCAGTCATATATATATACATATGTTCCCATATCTCCTCCCTCCTGCGTCTCCCTCCCTCCCACCCTCGCCACCCCACCCCACCCCTCCAGGTGATCACAAAGCACCAAGCTGATCTCCCTGTGCTATGCGGCTGCTTTCCACTAGCTATCTACCTTACGTTTGGCAGTGTATATATGTCCATGCCTCTCTCTCACTTTGTCACAGCTTACCCTTCCCCCTCCCCATATCCTCAAGTCCATTCTTTAGTAGGTCTGTGTCTTTATTCCTGTCTTACCCCTAAGTTCTTCATGACATTTTTTTCCCTTAAATTCCATATATATGTGTTAGCATATGGTATTTGTCTCTCTTTCTGACTTACTTCACCCTGTATGACAGTCTCTAGGTCTATCCACCTCATTACAAATAGCTCAATTTCGTTTCTTTTTATGGCTGAGTAATATTCCATTGTATATATGTGCCACATCTTCTTTATCCATTCATCTGTCAATGGACACTTAAGTTGCTTCCATGTACTGGCTATTGTATATAGAGCTGCAGTGAACATTGTGGTACATTACTCTTTTTGAATTATGGCTTTCTCAGGGTATATGCCCAGTAGTGGGATCGCTGGGTCATATGGTAGTTCTATTTGTAGTTTTTTAAGGAACCTCCATACTGTTCTCCACAGTGGCTGTATCAATTTACATTCCCACCAAGAGTGCAAGAGGGTTCCCTTTTCTCCACACCCTCTCCAGCATTAATTGTTTGTAGATTTTTTGATGATGGCCATTCTGACTGGTGTGAGATGATATCTCATTGTAGTTTTGATTTGCATTTCTCTAATGATTAGTGATGTTGAGCATTCTTTCACGTGTTTATTGGCAGTCTGTATATCTTCTTTGGAGAAATGTCTATTTAGGTCTTCTGCCCATTTTTGGATTGGGTTGTTTTTTTTTTGTTATTAAGCTGCATGAGCTGCTTACAAATTTTGGAGATTAATCCTTTGTCAGTTGCTTCATTTGCAAATATTTTCTCCCATTCTGAGGGTTATCTTTTGGTCTTGTTTATGGTTTCCTTTGCAGTGCAAAAGCTTTGAAGTTTCATTAGGTCCCATTTGTTTATTTTTGTTTTTATTTCCATTTCTCTAGGAGGTGGGTCAGAAAGGATCTTGCTGTGATTTATGTCATAGAGTGTCCTGCCTATGTTTTCCTCTAAGAGTTTGATAGTTTCTGGCCTTACATTTAAGTCTTTAGTCCATTTTGAGCTTTTTTTTGTGTATGGTGTTAGGGAGTGATCTAATCTCATACTTTTACATGTACCTGTCCAGTTTTCCCAGCACCACTTATTGAAGAGGCTGTCCTTTCTGCACTGTACATTTCTGCCTCCTTTATCAAAGATAAGGTGACCATATATGCGAGGGTTTATCTCTGGGCTTTCTATCCTGTTCCATTGATCTATCTTTCTGTTTTTGTGCCAGTACCGTACTTTCTTGATTACTGTAGCTTTGTAGTATAGTCTGAAGTCAGGGAGCCTGATTCCTCCAGCTCCGTTTTTCATTCTCAAGATTGCTTTGGCTATTCGGGGTCTTTTGTGTTTCCATACAAATTGTGAAATTTTTTGTTCTAGTTCTGTGAAAAATACCAGTGGTATTTTGATAGGGATTGCATTGAATCTGTAGATTGCTTTGGGTAGTAGAGTCATTTTCACAATGTTGATTCTTCCAATCCAAGAACATGGTATATCTCTCCATCTATTTGTATCATCTTTAATTTCTTTCATCAGTGTCTTATAATTTTCTGCATACAGGTCTTTTGTCTCCTTAGGTAGGTTTATTCCTAGATATTTTACTCTTTTTGTTGCAGTGGTAAATGGGAGTGTTTTCTTGATTTCACTTTCAGATTTTTCATCATTAGTGTATAGGAATGCCAGAGATTTCTGTGCATTAATTTTGTATCCTGCTACTTTACCAAATTCGTTGATTAGCTCTAGTAGTTTTCTGGTAGCATCTTTAGGATTCTCTATGTATAGTATCATGTCATCTGCAAACAGTGACAGCTTTACTTCTTCTTTTCCTATTTGGATTCCTTTTATTTCCTTTTCTTCTCTGATTGCTGTGGCTAAAACTTCCAAAACTATGTTGAATAAGAGTGGTGAGAGTGGGCAACTTTGTCTTGATCCTGATCTTAGTGGAAATGCTTTCAGTTTTTCACCATTGAGGATGATGTTGGCTGTGGGTTTGTCATATATGGCCTTTATTATGTTGAGGAAAGTTCCCTCTATGCCTACTTTCTGAAGAGTTTTTATCATAAATGGGTGGTGAATTTTGTCGAAAGATTTCTCTGCATCTATTGAGATGATCATATGGTTTTTCTCCTTCAATTTGTTAATATGGTGTATCACGTTGATTGACTTGCATGTATTGAAGAATCCTTGCATTCCTGGAATAAACCCCACTTGATCATGGTGTATGATCCGTTTAATGTGCTGTTGGATTCTGTTTGCTAGTAGTTTGTTGAGGATTTTTGCATCTATGTTCATCAGTGATATTGGCCTGTAGTTTTCTTTCTTTGGGACATCTTTGTCTGGTTTTGGTATCAGGGTGATGGTGGCCTCGTAGAATGAGTTTGGGAGTGTTCCTCCCTCTGCTATATTTTGGAAGAGTTTGAGAAGGATAGGTGTTAGCTCTTCTCTAAATGTTTGACAGAATTCGCCTGTGAAGCCATCTGGTCCTGGGCCTTTGTTTGTTGGAAGATTTTTAATCACAGTTTCAATTTCAGTGCTTGTGATTTGTCTGTTCATATTTTGTATTTCTTCCTGATTCAATCTCGGCAGGTTGTGCATTTCTAAGAATTTGTCCATTTCTTCCAGGTTGTCCATTTTATTGGCATAGAGTTGCTTGTAGTAATCTCTCATGATCTTTTGTATTTCTGCAGTGTCAGTTGTTACTTCTCCTTTTTCATGTCTGATTCTATTGATTTGAGTCTTATCCCTCTTTTTCTTGATGAGCCTGGCTAATGGTTTATCAATTTTATTTATCTTCTCAAAGAACCAGCTTTTAGTTTTATTGATCTTGGCTATCGTTTCCTTCATTGCTTTTTCATTTATTTCTGATCTGATTTTTATGATTTCTTTCCTTCTGCTAACTTTGGGTTTTTTTTGTTCTTCTTTCTCTAATTGCTTTAGGTGCAAGGTTTGGTTGTTTATTCGAGATGTTTCCTGTTTCTTAAGGTAGGATTGTATTGCTATAAACTTCCCTCTTAGAACTGCTTTTGCTGCATCCCATAGATTTTGGGTCATCGTGTCTCCATTGTCATTTGTTTCTAGGTATTTTTTAATTTCCTCTTTGATTTCTTCAGTGATCACTTCGTTATTAAGTAGTGTATTGTTTAGCCTCCTTGTGTTTGTATTTTTTACAGATCTTTTCCTGTAGTTGATATCTAGTCTCATAGCGTTGTGGTCGGAAAAGATACTTGATACAACTTCAATTTTCTTAAATTTACCAAGGCTTGATTTGTGACCCAAGATATGATCTATCCTGGAGAATGTTCCATGAGCACTGGAGAAAAATGTGTATTCTGTTGTTTTTGGATGGAATGTCCTATAAATATCAATTAAGTCCATCTTGTTTAATGTATCATTTAAAGCTTGTGTTTCCTTATTTATTTTCATTTTGGATGATCTGTCCGTTGGTGAAAGTGGGGTGTTAAAGTCCCCTCCTATGAATGTGTTACTGTTGAGTTCCCCTTTTATGGCTGTTAGTATTTGCCTTATGTATTGAGGTGCTCCTATGTTGGATGCATAAATATTTACAATTGTTATATCTTCTTCTTGGATCGATCCCTTGATCATTATATAGTGTCCTTCTTTGTCTCTTCTAATAGTCTTTATTTTAAAGTCTATTTTGTCTGATATGAGAATTGCTACTCCAGCTTTCTTTTGGTTTCCATTTGCATGAAATATCTTTTTCCATCCCCGTACTTTCAGTCTGTATGTGTCTCTAGGTCTGAAGTGGGTCTCTTGTAGACAGCAAATATATGGGTCTTGTTTTTGTATCCATTCAGCCAATCTGTGTCTTTTGGTGGGAGCATTTAGTCCATTTACATTTAAGGTAATTAACGATATGTATGTTCCTATTCCCATTTTCTTAATTGTTTTGGGTTCGTTATTGTCGGTCTTTTCCTTCTCTTGTGTTTCTTGCCTAGAGAAGTTCCTTTAGCAGTTGTTGTAGAGCTGGTTTGGTGGTGCTGAATTCTCTCAGCTTTTGCTTGTCTGTAAAGGTTTTAATTTCTCCATCAAATCTGAATGAGACCCTTGCTGGGTAGAGTAATCTTGGTTGCAGGTTTTTCTCCTTCATCACTTTCAATATGTCCTGCCAGTCTCTTCTGGCTTGCAGAGTTTCTGCTGAAAGATCAGCTGTTAACCTTATGGGGATTCCCTTGTGTGTTATTTGTTGTTTTTCCCTTGCTGCTTTTAATATGTTTTCTTTGAATTTAATTTTTGACACTTTGATTAATATGTGTCTTGGCGTATTTCTCCTTGGATTTATCCTGTATGGGACTCTCTGTGCTTCCTGGACTTGATTAACTATTTCCTTTCCCATATTAGGGAAGTTTTCAACTATAATCTCTTCAAATATTTTCTCAGTCCCTTTCTTTTTCTCTTCTTCTTCTGGAACCCCTATAATTCGAATGTTGGTGCGTTTAATGTTGTCCCAGAAGTCTCTGAGACTGTCCTCAGTTCTTTTCATTCTTGTTTCTTTATTCTGCTCTACAGTAGTTATTTCCACTATTTTATCTTCCAGGTCACTTATCCGTTCTTCTGCCTCAGTTATTCTGCTATTGATCCCATCTAGAGTATTTTTCATTTCATTTATTGTGTTGTTCATCACTGTTTGTTTCATTTTTAGTTCTTCTAGGTCCTTGTTAAATGTTTCTTGCATTTTGTCTATTCTATTTCCAAGATTTTGGATCATCTTTACTATCATTATTCTGAATTCTTTTTAAGGTAGACTGCCTATTTCCTCTTCATTTGTTAGGTCTGGTGGGTTTTTATCTTGCTTCTTCATCTGCTGTGTGTTTTTCTGTCTTCTCATTTTGCTTATCTTACTGTGTTTGGGGTCTCCTTTTTGCAGGCTGCTGGTTCATAGTTCCCGTTTTTTTTTTTTTTTTGCGGTATGTGGGCCTCTCACTGTTGTGGCCTCTCCCATTGTGGAGCACAGGCTCCGGATGCGCAGGCTCAGCGGCCATGGCTCACGGGCCTAGCTGCTCTGCGGCATGTGGGATCTTCCTGGACCGGGGCACGAACCCATGTCCTCTGCATCGGCAGTTGGACTCTCAACCACTGCGCCACCAGGGAAGCCCATTCCCATTGTTTTTGATGTCTGTCCCCATTGGCTAAAGTTGGTTCAGCGAGTTGTGTAGGCTTCCTGGTGGAGGGGACTAGTGCCTGTGTTCTGGTGGATGAGGCTGGATCTTGTCTTTCTGGTGGGCAGGTCCACGTCTGGTGGTGTGTTTTGGGGTGTCTGTGCACTTATTATGATTTTAGGCAGCCTCTCTGCTAATGGGTGGGGTTGTGTTCCTGTCTTGCTAGTTGTTTGGCATAGGATGTTCAGCACTGTAGCTTGCTGGTCGTTGAGTGAAGCTGGGTGCTGGTGTTGAGATGGAGATCTCTGGGAGATTTTCACCATTTGATATTATGTGGAGCTGGGAGGTCTCTTGTGGACCAGTGTCCTGAAGTTGGCTCTCCCACCTCAGAAGCACAGCAGTGACTCCTGGCTGCAGCACCAAGAGCCTTTCATCCACATGGCTCAGAAAAAAAGGGAGAAAAAGTAGAAAGAAAGAATTAGTAGAAGTAGAAAGAAAGAAAGAAAGGAGGGAGGGAGGGAGGAAGGAAGGAAGGAAGGAGGGAAGGAAGGAAAAAAAGAAAGAAGATAAAGTAAAATAAAATAATGTAAGATAAAATAAAATAAAGTTATTAAAATAAAAAATAATTATTAAGAGGCAAAAAATCAAAAACAAAAAAACGGACGGATAGAGCCCTAGGACAAATGGTGGAAGCAAAGCTATACAGACAAAATCTCACACAGAAGCATACATATACACACTCACAAAAAGAGGAAAAGGGGAAAAAAATCATAAATCTTGCTCTCAAAGTCCACCTTCTCAATTTGTGATGATTCGTTGTCTAAAGGAGGGAAGGAAGGAAAGAAAGAATGAAGATAAAGTAAAATAAAATAAAGTTATTAAAATAAAAAGTAATTATTAAGAAAAAAATTAAAAACAAAAAACGGACGGATAGAACCCTCGGACAAATGGTGGAAGCAAAGCTATACAGACAAAATCTCACACAGAAGCATACACATACACACTCACAAAAAGAGGAAAAGGGGAAAAAATCATAAATCTTGCTCTCAAAGTCCACCTCCTCAATTTGGGATGATTCGTTGTCTATTCATGTATTCCACAGGTGCAGGTACATCAAGTTGATTGTGGAGCTTTAATCCTCTACTTCTGAGGCTGCTGGGGGAGATTTCCCTTTCTCTTCTTTGTTCTCACAGCTCCCGGGGCTCAGCTTTGGATTTGGCCCCGCCTCTGAGTGTAGGTCACGGGAGGGCGTCTGTTCTTCGCTCAGACAGGACGGGGTTAAAGGAGCCGCTGATTCGGGGGCTCTGGCTCACTCAGGCCGGGGGGAGGGAGGGGCACGGAGTGCGGGGCGAGCCTGCGGCGGCAGAGGCCAGCGTGACGTTGCACCAGCCTGAGGCGTGCCGTGCATTCTCCCGGTGAAGTTGTCCTTGGATACCGGGACCCTGGCTGTGGCGGGCTGCACAGGCTCCCCGGAAGTGGGGTGTGGAGAGTGACCTGTGCTCGCACACAGGCTTCTTGGTGGCGGCAGCGGCAGCCTTAGCGTCTCAGGCCCGTCTGTGGGGTCCGCGATGTTAGCCGCGGCTCGCGCCCGTCTCTGGAGCTCATTTAGGCGGTGCTCTGAATCCCCTCTCCTCGCGCACCAGGAAACAAAGAGGTAAGAAAAAGTCTCTTGCCTTTTCGGCAGGTCCAGACTTTTCCCCGGACTCCCTCCTGGCCAGCCGTGGCACACTAACCCCCTGCAGGCTGTGTTCACGCCGCCAACCCCAGTCCTCTCCCTGCGTTCTGACCAAAGCCCGAGCCTCAGCTCCCAGCCCCGCCCGCCCCGGCGGGGAGCAGACAAGCCTCTTGGGCTGGTGAGTGCCGGTAGGCCCGATCCTCTGTGCGGGAATCTCTCCGCTTTGCCCTCCGCACCCCTGTTGCTGTGCTCTCCGAAGCTTTCCCCCTGTGCCACCCGCCATCTCCGCCCGCGAAGGGGCTTCCTAGTGTGTGGGAACCTTTCCTCCTTCACAGCTCCCTCCCACTGGTGCAGGTCCCGTCCGTATCCTTTTGTCTCTGTTTATTCTTTTTTCTTTTGCCCTACCCAGGTACGTGGGGGGTTTCTTGCCTTTTGGGAGGTCTGAGGTCTTCTGCCAGCGTTCAGTAGGTGTTCTGTAGGAGTTGTTCCACGTGTAGATGTATTTCTGGTGTATCTGTGGGGAGGAAGGTGATCTCCGCGTCTTACTCTTCCACCATCTTCCCGGAAGCCACGTCAGTCCTTGATTTTCTAAACTCCTCGGGCAATACAGATTTTTAAGTGTTTCCAGTTTTTCAATGTTGGCAACCAATCCAAATATGATAAAACCCCATTAAACCATGAAGACAGTTTCATCCTTGGTGGTTTCCTCTCTCCCAGTTTATGCTCATGCCTGGCTCCTGTGTGTCCCCAGGAAGCAGCTGAGCAGATAGCCTGGAGTGCTCTGGATCAGCTTCTCTAAGTTGGGGACCAGAGACCAGGAAGGCTGTATTGAGGCAGGTTTTCCCCACCCAAGGGGAGGCAGAAGTGAGTCCCAACCAGAAATGGGGAGATATCCTTGGTAAAGATGCTGTCTGTTTTGCAGTAACTTCCAGGTTGCTTTTTCTAGGCCACCCTCATCTCTCCCTGCAGCCCCTCTCCCACCCCCTCCAGCCACAGTGTTCTTTTTGTTCAGAGCAATGAGACTAACAGGTCTCACCTTTATTGGCCTCGGAGTGGAGGGCAGCAGGAGTGAGGAGGAAGGCTAGGGTAGCCAGGCTGACCCTCACCCTTCCGGTGGCCAACCAGCTACAGGAACAGGGGTTCTCTGGCTCCTTGAAATCTAGTCCCTGAGCCTCATTTATAAGAGGTTGCTTGCTCAGGAAGTCACAAGATAGAAAAATCCAAGATTGCACGGGAGTTTTGATTCTTTGGAATTGTGACCAGCGAAGTATCTAAAATATGAGAACTAAGTCAATTCAGCTAAAGAAAAGCGGAAGGCAGAGAACGACCCCAGGTTTCACAGTTGCTTTATATCTTGAAGGTGGTGGTAGGAGAGGCCCAGAGACCAATGGCTTTGTTGGAAACTGCCCTCCTCTCCTGCCTCTCCCCAGGGAGCCTGGTTGAGCCCACTGGATGAGGCCAGCCTCAGGTGTGGACCATGAACTCAGAGGCCTGGATGACTGTCTCAGGATCAGCAACTACAGGGCCCACCAGGATAGGGATGTGAGGGTTCAGTGCTGTGTCCACCCTGAGCACAAGACTCAGGCCTGATGGGGGTTGGCAGTGGGGAGCTGGGTCCAGAGAGGATCCTGGGATGGCTGGGCCTCACCAGCCAGGATTGGACTGGAACCCCTCACCTAGGCTGAGCTTAAAGCCCTTGCCCCCTGCCCAGCACAGGGGGCTTGATCAGATCCTTAGCAACCAAGACAGGGGCATGGGGCTCTCTGCTCAGCCAGGACTGAGGGACAGGTTTCTTCTGGATTGAACTGGGGGGGCCAGAGGCAGGGCAGTTCTATTCCATAGAATAGAGTTATAACTTGTCACCCTCAAGTTTGTGCTGCAGGGTCCCTGCAAAGGACACCACAATGACTTAGTAACCGAGAGGTAGGGTACCAACCATCTTGGTTTGCCTGGGGCTCAGGGGGTTCCTGGGATGTGGGACTTTTAGTGCTGACACGGGGATGTGTTGGTCACCCCCCTGGAGGTCAGGCAGAGGTGACTGTCCCCATCTCCACTCCCACCAAATTCAGATCAGGCACCTGTGTGGTTTTTAAATTTCTCTTCATTGTGGTAAAATACATATAGCATAACATTTTCCATCGTAAACATTTTTAAGGGTACAGTTCAATGGTATTAAGTACATTCATACATTGTGCGACCATCACCACCATCCATCCACAGAACTTTTTTCATCTTGCAAAACTGAAACTCTATCCCATTAAACAATAACTCCTCATTCTTCCCTCCCCCAGCCACTGGAAATCACCACTCTGCTTTCTGTCTCTATGAATTGGACTACTCTAGGTACCTCATATGTAAGTGGAATCATACTAGGTACCTCGTATGTAAGTGGAATCATACAGAGTTTGTCTTTTGGTGACTGGCTTATTTCTCTTAACATAATGTCTTCAGGGTTCATCTGTTTTGTAGCATATGTCAGAATTTCCTTTCTAAGGCTGAATAATATTCCATTGTATGCATATACCACATTTTGCTTGTCCATCCGTGCATGGACACTTGGGCAGCTTCCACATTTTAGCTATTGTGAATAAATGTTGCTATGAATGTGGCCATACAAATACCTCTTTAAGGACCTGTTTCTGATTTTTTTTTTTTTTTTTTTTTGCCTGTGTACCCAGCACTGGGATTGCTGGGTCATACGGCAAATCTATGTTTAATTTTTTCAGCAACTCCCACATTGTTCCACAGCCATTGTACCATTTTATATTCCCATCAACAGTGCACAACAGATCCAATTTCTCCACATCCTCACCAACATTTGTTATTTTCTGTATCTTTGAGAGTAGCCATTCTAATGGTGCGGGGTGATATCTCATTGTGGTTTTAAGCACCTGTGTTTTTATCAGTTTTATATAATAGGGTTCCAGTGTGTTTGCAAAGAAAATGACCCCTACTAAAATGAAAAATTTAATGCCCTGTTCTAATGGAAAGAGCAGGAACTTTTGATCTAGTCAGAGGGAGGCATTGTTTTGTCCTGGAGTCCACTGCTTACAAGCTATGGGAACTTTTGAGTAATTTCATTAAGTTTTTAAAGCTTTGCATGGTTACTGAAAGGTGTATGTAACATAATCTAAGTGAGTGAAATCTTCCTTATATGTCCATATTTAGACCTTCCTTAGGGCTGAAGTTCATTCAGTATATTTGCAACTTTTTTTTTACTTTATTTTAAAAATTATTTTTAAAATTTAATTTTTTCTACTCATGTTTATTGAACCTCTCCTGTGTGCCAGGCAGTTTCTAGGCCCTTGGGATACAGAGGCAGACAAAAAAAGCAAGGCTTCTGCTCTTCAGGTGCTCAAATTATAGTGGGGAATCAGACAAAAAGGGAGTAGGAGATGGAGTTAGGAAGAGAATAAACCAAGGTGTTGTGATAGAGCCTGAGGGTTGAGTGGAGGTTGCTTAACAAGCCAGTGAGGGGAGCCTCTTCAGAGTGGGTGTCATTTCAGTTGGGACTGGCTTGTTGAGGAGGAGCTGGACTTGCAGAGATCAGGGGAGGTTCGTCCTGGGAGGGGGAACATCAAGGGCAAAGACCTGGAGTGGGGAATGGAGTTGGGGCATTTGAGGAATAGACAGAAGAGCAGGTGACTGGAGAGAAGGGAGGTGAGGTCCATCGTCCAGGTCCTTTGGGCCTGGTCACTCAACAGTTTGCATCCCATTTCATCCACGTGGGCCCTGAAGGTAGCTGTATCCTGCCGAACAGGTGGGTGGATGTAACAGGAACACTTGTCATTTGCTTTAAGGGAAAACAAGGAAGAGAAGACCACGGAATCATCCCCCTTAGACTTCAGTCTCCCTCCTGTAGGTAGATGGAGAGGGTCTGAGCTGCCTGATTTCTCCCAACAAACAAAAGCCTAAGTGGGGATCAGTGCCTTTCCCCATTCTTTATAAGTTCAGAGAGATGGAGAGGCATGTAGCGGATGCCTCTGATGGCTGCCTTTCTCCTCCCTGCTGACTGTGGGCGACTGGGTATGCAAAGGACGGGGCGGGTGGCAGTCAGTGGCCTTTGTCCCTTGGTTAGCAGAACATCAGATGTGGGGGAGGTGTGGGACACGCAGGGTCAGAAGGATGAAAGAAGCTGACTCATACCAGAACTTGGGTCCCTATGCTAACTCCTGGGTTCTCGAATCTAAGTTCCTGGTGACACTGAGTTATCTGCCTTCCATGCTTTTGTAAGCAACATGCACCCTCCACCCTCTTGCCTAACTGACTACTTCTCTATTCAAAAAAGGAGGGCTGGAGTGGGGGAGGGGGCTTGGGGTAGATTAAGCCTCCAAGAGATTTTTTTTGGGTAAAGTTGCTGTTTTTGTTTTTGTACTGGCAATACGATAATGTGTCAGCCTGCAATAGATTGTATATTAGCTTCCTGAATTTTATTGTTTTCCCAGCTGGTTTCAGGTACTTTTATTAAACGCTGGAGATCAGAGCCTTTGTTTACAGCTCTTTCCAGCCCACTGTTCCTCAGATATCTGCTGCTGCCAGAGAAGGAAGTGGAGTTGCTCCCGCCACGCTTGCTCTAGCGGCACCCATGCTGACTTGCAGTGAACACTTCCTTTTTAAATTGCCAACAAAGAATTTCTTACCAAGAATTGCTTAGGTATGGAATCTTGTCCATAATAGAGGTGGCTGACCACTCTCAAGTTCATGGAATCCATCTTCTTTCCTATTCCTTCTTTGGAAAGCCAATTGCTGTATGCTCATCTTATATTCTACAACCTCTTTGACTCCCCCAAATCCACAAAGATGATCAGTATCTACTGTAAGTTGGCTGGGCTGCTAGAAGGGACTTCATCCAAGCCAAGAAATGAAATGTCATACAATCTACCTATCCATCTGGGGCTTCAATTTCTTCTTATCCATTGGAATTATGCCTGTTTAGACTGTAATGGACAGAAAAGGGTCAAATAAAAATTGGAAACCAAGTGTCCTGCTTTATCTCTTCCACCTGTTTAGTTAACACTCTCTGTTCATTCATTAATTCACTCATTTACCCTTTCACTTATTCTATAAAGAATTACTGAATGCATACAATGAGTTGAGCATTGTCCAGGCACCAGAGATTCAGCCATGAGCAAAATGCTTGGGGTCTTCTGCAAGTTTAAGTAAGCAGTAGGCCTTTGGCACATTCTTCTTAAAATGAGGCAAAAGAAAAACATTCATCATGATTCATTATTAAAAAGCAACAATATGGAGAAGTTTAGAAAATACTTAAGCAAAAAGAAGTAAGCAGAAATACGCTGTGGTCCCACAGTGACACTTTTAAATGTCTCTTTTCCCTCTGCATGCTTTCTCCTCAGCTGGGATCATACACAAAAAAATCAGTTTCATAGCCAATGCTTTGACAAATTGTGAATAATACAATTTATTTATTATTCTAATTTATAATATAATAAATATTATATTTATATTATAATAAATATTATATTAAATAAAATATAAATATATTTATTATATTATAATAAATATATTATATTATTATAAATATAATATTATAAATATATTATGATATAATATAAATATATTATGGTATAATATAAATATATTATAACATTATATATATAATATATAATATATCATTATAAATATATTATATAATATATATAGTATATTATAAAATAATATTATATTAATATAATTACAATAAATATAATAAATATATTATTTATTATAATACAATTTATTTCATTATAAAATTCTATATGTTACTTAAAATAATTTTTTCACAAAAATGGTGCATACTTCTTATAGAATTTTTAAGAAAATCAGAGAAGAGGAAAAAACTCACTGTTTACCGCTATTCACATTTTGATGTGTAATTTTCTAGTCATTTTCCTATATATAATCATTATGCATATTAAATACATATACCATTAAACAAAAAATAGGGCCATACTAAATCTTCTTTTCTATAATTTGATTGTTATAGTTTTATAATTATTTTTTTAGTATTGAGTAGGCATAAAATATAGATTGAAAATAAAGAGAAACAAGACAACAAACATCCCTGCACCCATCGCCTCATGTGGCCCTCTGCAATTCTGTCCCTTTTCCATTTTTCCTCTGAGCAATCTCTCTTCCAAATATTGTTTATGCTATACTTTTTCTTTTCTTGTAGTTTTATTACCGACTCCAAGCTTGTACTGCTCACTGCAAAACAGGCCAATAAATCGAGAGAGAAGTTTTTGGGGCAAGGAATTGTGACCCTATTCAGAAAACCAGCAGCCAGAGAAGATGGTGGACCTGAGTTAGAATTCAGGCTTCTTTTTTTTTTTTTTTTTTAACATCTTTATTGGAGTATAATTGCTTTACAATGGTGTGTTGTTAGTTTCTGCTTTATAACAAAGTGAATCAGTTATACATATACATGTGTTCCCATATCTCTTCCCTCTTGCATCTCCCTCCCTCCCACCCTCCCTATCCCACCCCTCTAGGTGGTCACAAAGCACTGAGCTGATCTCCCTGTGCTATGCGGCTACTTCCCACTAGCTATCTATTTTACATTTGGTAGTGTATATATGTCAATGCTACTCTCTCACTTCATCCCAGCTTACCCTTCCCTCTCCCCGTGTCCTCAAGTCCATTCTCTATGTCTGCATCTTTATTCCTGTCCTAACCCTAGGTTCATCAGAACCAGTTTTTTCTTTTTAGATTCCACATATATGTGTTAGCATACAGTATTTGTTTTTCTCTTTCTGACTTACTTCACTCTGTATGACAGTCTCTAGGTCCATGCACCTCACTACAAATAGTTCAATTTCATTCCTTTTTATGGCTGAGTAATATTCCATTGTATATATATATATGTCACATCTTCTCTGTCTATTCATCTGTAGATGGACACTTAGGTTCCTTCCATGTCCTGGCTATTGTAAATAGTGCTGCAATGAACATTGTGGTACATGACTCTTTTTGAATTATGGTTTTCTCTGGGTATATGCCCAGTAGTGGGCTTACTGGGTCATATGGTAATTCTATTTTTAGGTTTTGAAGGAATCTCCATACTGTTCTCCATAGTGGCTGTATCAATTTACATTCCCACCAACAGTGCAAGAAGATTCCCTTTTCTCCACACTCTCTCCAGCATTTACTGTTTTGTAGATTTTTTGCTGATGGCCATTCTGACTGGTGTGAGATGATACCTCATTGTAGTTTTGATTTGCATTTCTCTAATGATTAGTGATGCTGAGCATCCTTTCATATGTTTGTTGGCAATCTGTATATCATCTTTGGAGAAATGTTTATTTAGGTCTTCTGTCCATTTTTGGTTTGGGTTCTTTGATTTTTTGATATTGAGCTGCATGAGCTGCTTGTATATTTTGGAGATTAATCCTTTGTTAGTTGCTTCGTTGGCAAATATTTTCTCCCATTCTGAGGGTTGTCTTTTCGTCTTGTTTATGGTTTCCTTTGCTGTGCAAAAGCTTTTAAGTTTCATTAGGTTCCATTCGTTTATTTTTGTTTCTATTTCCATTTCTCTAGGAGGTGGGTCAAAAAGGATCTTGCTGTGATTTATGTCATAGAGTGTTCTGCCTATGTTTTCCTCTAACAGTTTTATAGTGTCTGGCCTTACATTTAGGTCTTTAATCCATTTTGAGTTTATTTTTGTGTGTGGTGTTAGGGAATGTTCTAATTTCATTCTTTTACATGTAGCTGTCCAGTTTTCCCAGCACCACTTATTGAAGAGACTGTCTTTTCTCCATTTTATATCCTTGCCTTCTTTGTCATAGATTAGTTGACCATATGTACGTGGGTTTATCTCTGGGCTTTCTATCCTGTTCCATTGATCTATATTTCTGTTTTTGTGCCAGTACCATACTGTCTTGATTACTGTAGATTTGTAGTATAGTCTGAAGTTAGGGAGCCTGACTCCTCCAGCTCCGTTTTTCTTTCTCAAGATTGCTTTGGCTATTTGGGGTCTTTTGTGTTTCCATACAAAGTGTGAAATTTTTCATTCTAGTTCTGTGAAAAATGCCATTGGTAGTTTGATAGGGGTTACATTTAATCTGTAGATTGTTTGGGGTAGTATAGTCATTTTCACAATGTTGTTTCTCCAATCCAAGAACGTGGTATATCTCTCCCTCTCTTTGTGTTGTCTTTAATTTCTTTCATCAGTATCTTATAGTTTTCTGCATACAGGTCTTTTGTCTCTTTAGGTAGGTTTAATCCCAGGTATTTTATTCTTTTTGTTGCAGTGGTATATGGGAGTGTTTCCTTAATTTCTCTTTCAGATTTTTCATCATTAGTGTATAGGAATGCAAGAGATTTCTGTGCATTAATTTTGTATCCTGCAACTTTACCAAATTCATTGATTAGCTCTAGTAGTTTACTGGTAGCTTCTTTAGGATTTTCTATGTATAGTATTGTGTCATCTGCAAACAGTGACAGTTTTACTTCTTCTTTTCCAATTGTATTCCTTTTATTTTTTTTTCTTCTCTGCTGTGGCTAAAACTCCCAAAACTATGTTGAATAATAGCGGTGAGAGTGGACATCCTTGTCTTATTCCTGATCTTAGAGGAAATGCTTTCAGTTTTTCACCATTGAGAATGATGTTTGCTGTGGGTTTGTCATATATGGCCTTTATTATGTTGAGGTAGGCTCCCTCTATGCCCACTTTCTGGAGAGTTTTTATCAAAAATTGGTGTGAATTTTGTCAAAATCTTTTTCTGCATCTACTGAGATGATCATGTGGTTTTTATTCTTCAGTTTGTTAATATGGCGTATCACATTGATTGTATTGCGTGTATTGAAGAATCCTTGCATTCCTTGGATAAACCCCACTTGATCATGGTTTATGATCCTTTTCATGTGCCGTTGGAATCTGTTTGCTAGCATTTGGTTGAGGATTTTTGCATCATGTTCGTCAGTGATATTGGCCTGTAGTTTTCTTTTTTTGTGACATCTTTGTCTGGTTTGGTATCAGGGTGATGGTGGCATCGTAGAATGAGTTTGGGAGTGTTTCTCCCTCTGCTATATTTTGGAAGAGTTTGAGAAGGATAGGTTTTAGCTCTTCTCTAAATGTTTGATAGAATTCGCCTGTGATGCCATCTGGTCCTGGGCTTTTGTTTGTTGGAAGATTTTAAATCACAGTCTCAATTTCAGTGCTTGTGATTGGTCTGTTTTTATTTTGTATTTCTTCCTGGTTCAGTCTCAGAAGGTTGTGCTTTTCTAAGAATTTGTCCATTTCTTCCAGGTTGTCCATTTTATTGGCATATAGTTGCTTCTAGTAGTCTCTCATGATCTTTTGTATTTCTGCAGTGTCAGTTGTTACTTCTTTTTCATTTCTAATTCTGTTGATTTGAGTCTTCTCCCTTTTTTTCTTGATGAGTCTAGCTAATGGTTTATCGGTTTTGTTCATCTTCTTAAAGAACCAGCTTTTAGTTTTATTGATCTTTGCCCTCGTTTCCTTCATTTCTTTTTCATTTATTTCTAATCTGATCTTTATGATTTCTTTTCTTCTGCTAACTTTGGGGTATTTCTGTTCTTCTTTCTCTAATTGCTTTAGGTGTAAGGTTAGGTTGTTCATTTGAGATGTTTCTTGTTTCTTGAGGTAGGATTGTATTGCTATAAACTTCCCTCTTAGAACTGCTTTTGCTGCATCCCATAGGATTCGGGTCGTCGTGTTTTCATTGTCATTTATTTCTAGGTTTTTTTGATATCCTCTTTGATTTCTTCAGTAATATCTTAGTTATTTAGTAGTGTATTGTTTAGCCTCCATGTGTTTGTATATTTTACAGTTTTTTTTCCTGTAGGTGATATCTAGTCTCATAGTGTTGTGGTTGGAAAAGATACTTGATATTATTTCAATTTTCTTAAATTTACCAAGGCTTGATTTGTGACCCAAGATATCTATCCTGGAGAATGTTACATGAGTACTTGGAAGAGAGTGTATTCTGTTGTTTTTGGATGGAATATCCTCTAAATATCAATTAAGTCCATCTTGTTCAATGTGTCATTTAAAGCTGTGTTTCCTTATTTATTTTCATTTTGGATGATCTGTCCATTGGTGAAAGTGGGGTGTTAAAGTCTCCTACTATTATTTTGTTACTGTTGATTTCCCCTTTTACGGCTATTAGCATTTGCATTATGTATTGAGGTGCTCCTATGTTGGGTGAATAAGTATTTACAATTGTTATATCTTCTTCTTGGATTGATCCCTTGATCATTATGTAGTGTCCTTCTTTGTCTCTTGTAATAGTCTTTATTTTAAAGTCTATTTTGTCTGATATGAGAATTGCTACTTCAGCTTTCTTTTGATTTCCATTTTCATGGAATATCTTTTTCCATCCTCTCACTTTCAGTCTGTATGTGTCCCTAGGTCTGAAGTGGGTCTCTTGTAGACAGCATATATATGGGTCTTGATTTTGTATCCATTCAGCCAGTCTACATCTTTTGGTTAGAGTATTTAATCCATTTACATTTAAGGTAATTATCAATATGTATGTTCTTATTACCATTTTCTTAGTTATTTTGTGTTTGTTATTGTAGGTCTTTTCCTTCTCTTGTGTTTCCTGCCTAGAGAAGTTACTTCTTTAGTATTTGCTGTAAAGCTGGCTTGGTGGTGCTGAATTCTCTTAACTTTTGCTTGTCTGTAAAGATTTTAATTTCTCCATCAAATCTGAATGAGATGCTTGCTGGGTAGAGTAATCTTGGTTGTAGGTTTTTCCCTTTCATCACTTTAAATATGTCCTGCCACTCCCTTCTGGCTTGCAGAGTTTCTGCTGAAAGATCAGCTGTTAACCTTATGGGGGTTCCCTTGTATGTTATTTGTTGCTTTTCCCTTGCTGCTTTTAATATTTTTCTTTGTATTTAATTTTTGATAGTTTGCTTAATATGTGTCTTGGTGTGTTTCTCCTTGGATTTATCCTGTATGGGACTCTCTGCACTTCCTGGAGTTGATTGACTATTTCCTTTCCCATGTAAGGGAAGTTTTCAACTATAATCTCTTCAAATATTTTCTCAGACCCTTTCTTTTTCTCTCCTTCTGGGACCTGTATAATTTGAATGTTGGTGCGTTTAATGTCCCAGAGGTCTCTGAGACTGTCCTCAATTCTTTTCATTCTTTTTTCTTTACTCTGCTCTGTGGTAGTTATTTCCACTATTTTATCTTCCAGGTCACTTATCCGTTCTTCTGCCTCAGTTATTCTGCTATTGTTTCCTTTTAGAGAATTTTCAATTTCATTTATTGTGTTGCTCATAATTTTTGTTTGCTCTTTAGTTCTTCTAGGTCTTTGTTAAACGTTTCTTGTATTTTCTCCATTCTATTTCCAAGATTTTGCATCATCTTCAGTATCATTACTCTGAATTCTTTTTCAGGTAGACTGCTTATTTCCTCATCATTTGTTTGGTCTGGTGGATTTTTACCTTGCTCCTTCATCTGCTGCATATTTCTCTGTCTTCTCTTTTTGTTTAACTTACTGTGTTTGGGGTCTCCTCTTCACAAGCTGCAGGTTTGTAGTTCCCATTGTTTTTGGTGTCTGCCCCCAGTGGGTGAGGTTGGTCCAGTGGCTTGTGTAGGCTTCCTGGTGGAGGGGACTGGTGCCTGTGTTCTGGTGGGTGGGGCTGGATTGTCCTTCTGGTGTGCAGGGCTGCATCCAGTGGTGTGTTTTGGGGTGTCTGTGAACTTAGTATGATTTAAGGCAGCCTCTCTGCTAATGGGTGGGGTTTTGTTCCTGTCTTGCTAGTTGATTGGCATGGGACATCCAGCACTGGAGCTTCCTGGCTGTTGGGTGGAGCTGGGTCTTAAGCATTGAGATGGAGATCTCTGCGAATGCTCTCACCGATTGATATTACGTGGGGCTGGGAGGTCTCTGGTGGTCCAGTATCCTGAACTTGGCTCTCCCACCTCAGAGGCTCAGGCCTGACACCAGACCAGAGCACCAAGACCCTGTCAGCCACACGGCTCCAAACTCCAGAACCCCACACTTCAGTGATCCCCCCTCTAGACCTGTCTCATAATTTTTTATTGTGTTTTGGGCATTTTGTATACAAGAACAATAGGGACTGAAGCAAATAATTTACCCAGAACGTGCATGCCTCTTCTTCTTTCAGGCTGCTAAATATGGGGCTGATTCTATCTGATCTGTAGTTGAATTGGCTATGGGCTTCGTTGCAGCTGTAGTTTGACTCAGCTTGTACTGGCTTTAAATATTCTGAGGGGAGGATCAGGACTTTTCTTTCAGCAGGGTTTGAGATCTGAGCACTGGCACAATTCTCAACATCTCTTTGTGCTGTTAACTTTCTGAACCATATGAGATCTTTTTAATTTATAGCCCATTTGCCCATCTAGGTCACTGGTTATTTCTCTTTATAGTACTGCTCTCAGCTTTTGGTACCTCAGGAGAGTTTTTCTTTGCTTCTTTGCTCTAATCATAGATTTTGGAAGGCAGCTGCCTTATCATTTGTGAAAGAGTAGAATGCCCCAGAGTTGTTTCTATGTGCTCTCCTGCCCCTGACTTCAGTAGTTGAAAGCCCATGGCATTCCAGAATGATTTCTTCAAAGCTTTCCTACCCCCTACCTTCAATAGCTGAAGCCTATAGTGCCTTGAATGGACTTATCTCAGATTTCCTGCCATGTTCTCAGCCTTTGGTAGCTGAAAAGTTGGAGAACTTTGGATGAATTTCTGTCATCTGTTCTCCCCCACCCCTCCTGCCTTGGCATGTAGTTGCTTCGAACTTGCTGGGAGTCCAACACATTTCAGGAGGTTCTCTTTCAGATCTGCTGCCCCTAGCTTTTAGTATGCTAATCATGGTCTTGAAGACGACTTGTAGGAAAGAGATGGCAGATGTGTGCAGGCTTGCTCTGTGTCTGGAGCTCCTTGGAATTCTAATATATTATGCTAACCCACACATGGCTATTAGAAGTTAAAGTTCAGAAGTTTGCTTTTTGGGGTTTACTTCATTTTGCTTTGTTTTTTCCATTTGTAGCCTTCTTATGAGTATGTGTGTATTATCATGTTTATTGAGATATAGTTTAAATACATATAAAATTGATCATTTTTAAGTGTACAGTTTGATGAGTTTTGACAACTGCATAAAGTCATGTAACTATCACCACAATCCAGATTTAAGGCATTTCCATCACTCCAAAAAGTTCCTCAAAAAGTTCCTTTCTGCCCCCTTTTTCACTCAGTCACCTTCCCTCATCCCCAGTGCTTGGCAACCACTGATCAGATTTCTGTCCCTATAATTTCATCTTTTCCATAATACTATGTAAGTAAAATAATTTGATACATAGACTTTTCAGTCTGGATTCTTAATATTATGCTTGTGACGTTTATCCACGTTGTTGCATGTATCAGTAGTTGGCTCCTTCTTATTGCTAAGTAATATCCCATTGTATGGATGTATAGTCAGTTCTGCTATAATGCTTGTTTAGAAAATGTGAATTTATTCCGATATGATTAAAATATTAGGAAACAAGTTGAGCATAACACAAATTATTCCATTTGCTTACATGTGATTTTATCCGTGAAAAACATCAGGTGAACAAGCCTCATAGGAATACACAACACACACACACGCGCACATACACCCCTCAAATACCTACTAGCTACCTCTGTTCACTGCATGCGTTATGAGCCATACTCATCCACAACTGGAGTTACAACTTTCTGGCTTCAGACAACCCTCTTTCTACCACTTTACAATAACTCACAAGCTGTAACCCTCTGACTCTCACTGCCACAAGCAAACTTCAGGTCTTTTTCAAAGTAAAGTGCCATATTTGTTGTAGTATTTATGTTAACTATTTAACGTGTAAAACTGTGCTATCATTTTTATTAGATTCCTATTTTTTCAGTGTGTCACTGATGAACTGTTTGAGTGTTGTGCCTCAACCCTATTTTCCTGTAACCCTGCAGTTTTTATTGCATATTTCTTATAGTGCAGTGATTTTTAGGGATGTACGTTTCATGTTATAGCAGAATGACTGTACCACAATTTGCTTATCCATCCACCACTTGAATATTTGAGTTCTATTTTGAATGAAGTTTGGAGATATTTTGAATAACACTCTCACAAACATTTGTGTACAAGTCTTTGGACGTAAGAGATAAAAATAGTGGGAAGTCTGAGGGAGCAAATGTAAGGGCCCTGATGTGGATGGAATCTTGACCGTGTCTGCAGAAAGGAGAACTTGGCATGGAGCTCATTCTTCATTTGCACCCCAACCTCCCTGGCGACTTGCTTTATTCAGTGCCACCAAGACCTCTGGATGAACATTTATTTTCAGTTCTAATAGGAGGAAGGAAATATAATGGGAAAAGGGAAAACTTTAATGTCTTTTAGAAGCAAAATTATATATTCAATACACTTAAGTATGTAATATATTTGTTATTTTTCTTATTTTTTCTTGATATGTGAAGAATATTAACCATTATACAAGTTGTGTATATCTTTTCTAAAGTTGGGGCCATACTTGTGATTTCTTATCTAAGTTGCAGAGTTCTGGTGTAATCTTTTTTTAAAATTAGTTAATTAATTTATGGCTGTGCTGGGTCTTTGTTGCTGCTCATGGGCTTTCTCTAGTTGTGGTTGTGGCCACCAGGGAAGTCCCTCTGGGGACTTTCCAGCCCTAGGCAGTGTCACTCCCCTCCATCTTCCTGAAATTTTCTGTGTAATTTAATAAGATGTTGGTTGGGATTTATCCTACTTTAAAAAGCTGTTGTCTCATCCAAAAAAGACCTTTCCATATACCCCCTCCACAGACGATATCCCTGGAGTTGGCAGGACTAGCCCTATACCTCTTTACATCCCTCCAGTCTACTGAAGCAGGAGATTGAAGAGAAGGGAGAGGAGAGAATCATTGCCCAGGGTAGGGAATGTTATTGCTTCACTACTCCCATAAAAGCAAATGAGAGGGGCTTCCCTGGTGGTGCAGTGGTTAAGAATCTGCCTGCCAATGCAGGGGACACGGGTTTGAGCCCTGGTCCGGGAAGATCCCACATGCCGTGGAGCAACTAAGCTCGTGTGCCACAACTACTGAGCCTGCGCTCTAGAGCCCACGAGTCACAACTACTGAAGCCCACGCGCCTAGAGCCTGTGCTCCGCAACAAGAGAAGACACCGCAATGAGAAGCCCGCGCACCGCAACAAAGAGTAGCCCCTGCTCACCGCAACTGGACAAAGCCTGCATGCAGCAACAAAGACCCAATGCAGTCAAAAATAAAATAAATAATATAAATAAATTAAAAAAAAAAAAGCAAATGAGAGAACTCCAAGGGAAATACTTGTAGAGATTGGAGGTGCCATCAAAGAAGGAGGGAGTCTTCTCAATACCTAGGTGGAGTCAACATAAACAGTATATTTGCTGATGTGCCCTGAGTGTACCTGAGTAGGGGTAAGGGGAAGGGAGAGAGATGGCAAGCAGAGAGACTTTGCCTACACTCTGACTTTTGCTTGATAAGCATGAGCAAAGTGAAGATGCCATAAGAGGTAGAGGGACTTGAACCGTCTTGCCTTTGCCCACCCAAGTAGACGATCTCTTGGTTAGCTGGAAGCAGAGTAGCAACATCAGGGAACAGGGAATGTCAGGTTAAATCTGTGCCAGGTGGAACAACACCTTGAGAGACAGGGATCTGATGGTTAAGACCATGTGACATGGATGGACCCAGGTTTATCCAACACTGCTAACTACATAGCCATAAGGAAGTTAATCTAAACCCTCTGAACTTCTGTCTCCTTATCTATCAACTGGAGGAGCAACAGCATTTGCATCATAGTAACATTTTGAGGATGAAATGAGCCAATACATGAAAATTATTATTTTTATATACCACATTTCCTTTATTCATTTTTTAGTTGAAGTATAGTTGATTTACAGTGCTGTGTTAGTTTCAGGTGTACAGCACAGTGATTCAGTTATATATATATATATATATATATATTCTTTTTCAGATTATTTCCCTTATAGCTTATTAAGAAATGCTGAGTATAGTTCCCTGTGCTATACAGTAGGTCTTTGTTGGTTATCTATTTTATATATAGGAGTGTGTATCTGTTAATCCCAAACTCCTAATTTATTCACCCCCTTCCCCCCGTTGGTAACCATAAGTTTGTTTTCTATGTCTGTGTGTCTATGAAAATTCTTAATTCATATTAGACTCTGAATAAATATGTCATTATTCTCAAGAAAGATTGATTTATTTTTTTTTCAAAAAGCAAAGGTGCACATGAAGGAATGTCTTGCTTTTTTGTTCATGTAAAGTGCTGATTTTATTTTAGGAAGTAGAAATTACAGTTTAATTTATAACATAATATTTTGGCTTTAGCTTTCTAGGATGCTGTCTCCATTGTAAGGCATAATGTCATTAAGGTGGCATGTCTTCTCTTTTTTTGTCTTTTCTCACTCTTCCAGTTTTCCTAAACTTCCCCTTTCATTCTTCTCAATCAGAATTATTGATGATCAAGGAAACAACATAATGGCCAGAAGTCCAAGGCTTACTTTCATTTCATTTTATTTATTTCTTTATTTTATAAATCCATCTATTTATTCATTTATTCTTGGCTGTGTTGTGTCCTTCCTGCTGAGCGCGGGTTTTCTCTAGCTGTGGCAAGCCGGGGCCACTCCTCGTTGCGGTGCATGGGCCTCTCATTGAGGTGGCCTCTCCTGTGGTGGAGGCGCCCAGGCTTCAGCAGTTGTGGCATATGAGCTCAGCAGTTGTGGCTCACAGGCTCTAGAGCGCGGGCTCAGCAGCTGTGGCGCAGGGGCTTAATTGCCCCGCGGAATGTGGGATCCTCCTGGACCAGGGCTCCAATCCGTGTCCCCTGCATTGGCAGGCGACTCTTAACCGCTGCGCCACCAGGGAAGTCCTCCCAAGGCTTACCTTTAAATAAATAAAAGTATCTTCATTATTCAAAGGGTTATAGCATAGTGCAAAGTCCAAATATTTGTTGAAAAATGAATATTTATAAAGTCTTGTTTGTTGATGGATTTGGCTCAATATCTAGAGAGAAGATTTAGCACAAGCACCCAACATCACCTTGAACAAGTATGTACTATGTGATTTCTTGGAGAAAACATTAAGTAGAAAACATATTTCCAATTTTGAATTACATTAATAAAGATGAAATAATTTAAATAAATTAAAATTTAAACATGGAAGACTCCAGAGTTTGGTTAGTAGGAGGTGGGGTTTAGACCCATAAAAGAGAGTTGCTGGGTCCCATTCTTCTGGCTCAGGTTTCTGCTTCCTAATCTACTGATGGATTTGGCTCTTTCTTTCCGGACCCCTCAGATTCAACTCCAGGCTCTTGATGTAATCCTGGACCCAGACATCACTGGGGTTGGCACAGACCAGCTGATCTCTTTTAGTATGGAAGCTATGAAGAAGAGCAGAATGGTTAAGGACACAACCAGCAGGGAGATTTCTTGGCCATGATGACCCCTTCGTTCTTTCTGACTTGACATCTCAGGATCTGTCACTTTCTCAGCAATCAGCTCTCATACCTCAGGAACCCCAATTTCCTTGACTCTCTCATGGGGATCTCCTCAAATAGCTTCCCTCCTGCTCTCTCTTCTTTTTGGCATTTAGTTATTTTTTATTGAAGCATAGTTGATGTACAATATTATACAAGTTACAGGTATACAGAACAGTGATTCACAATTTTGAGGTTATACTTCATTTATAGTTATTATAAAATATTGGCTATATTCCCTGCATTGTACAATATACCCTTGTAGCTTTTTTTTTTTTTGAGACAGTGGTACAAGATCTTTTATTACTATTATTTTTTACCACCCCCCCGACCCCGCTTTCCCCCCTCGGTGTCCATATGTTTCTCCTCTCCTTGTACCTTATTTTATACATAATAGTTTGTACCTCTTAAACCCCTACTCCTATATTGCCCCTCCACCCTCCTGCTGCTCTCTTCTTTTTGCACTTGGCCAACTCTTCCTGGTTCCGTGCTGGGTCTGGACTGGCTCAGAAAACACCTCAGAGTCTCTTCTGTATCTGTGATGGACTCAGAGACAGTATTTCTACCATGGTGCCCAGTCTACTTCTCTATACTCACGCAGGCAGCTCCCCTCTATGGGGCTTCCCAGTTTCTCATCCCAAGAATAAGCAGGACGAGTGGCCCTTACATGACATTGGCTTAGAGCACTGGCGGCTGCTACAAAATCAGCAGGAGGCTGAGGAGAAGGCACAGCAAAACACTGAATCATTCGAAAGCCGAACAACATCAACTTCTCCTTGCCTTCCACCCACAAAAGGTCAGAAGGAACTAGAAAGACATAACATTTCTTAAAATTGGGGAACTTAAATGAACTGGGACATGTGTGTTTTCCTGGTAAATTTCCCCTCACTCCCTCTCTATCTCTCCATTTTGGCTTTTATTCTTACTCTTTAGGGGACTTAGCTCACTAAAATGCCTACCATCTTTTGGAGGAGGGAATTTCATCTAGCCCATGATGTCACAAAACGACAGAGATCAAACCTGAGATATCTCTTATGTCTCCACAACAACAGGGCTTTTGGGAATAGCTGACATGAATCTAAACTTACCTGCACCAATGGGAAATAACTAGACCTGGAGTATGCCTCTTGCCAATTATTCAGTGAATATGGCCTCAATTATCTTATTTATAAAGTGGAATTAGCCTGCCTTGTTCTTTCTCCCTGAACCACTTGGTAGAATATGATAGCCTGGGCACTTTTGAAAGGGAGATCGCCTTGGGCTCAAGCCGTGGCCATTTTTCTTGGAAGACAGAAACCGGGGGTGACTGGAGGGGGATGTTTAGTAATAGTGTTGGTGTCATGCTGTGAGATGCACAACTCAGGGTTGTCAGCACCCTTTGGTTAACAGAGGGGTTCAGAGCATCTGCACGAATAGCTGAATTTCTCCATTGGTTGGGGACACTTCTGATGAAATTATTTGTTTTCTGAGATCCTTCTGAAGAATCCTTAGTGGGTGGCCAGGAGCTTGTATTGCGACAGGCCTCCTTTCAAGGACAGATACATCTGTGAAATGTGTGCTGACTGTTGCTCCCCCACAGAGCAGAAGGTGCTGATGTTCTTTCACAACTGACTTGACTGCATAGGTATGATATATATGACGATGCCACAAGCAGTCCAGTTTAAAGATAACCCTCACCATCTGGGCTGGAAGATCCACTTCTAACATAGCTTCCTTGGTCATGTCTGGTGCCTGGGCTAGGACAGTTGCAGGACAGGCTCACCTGGGACTGTCAACTGGAGCTGTGTATATGTGGCCCTTCCAGATGGCAGTCTTAGGGGTAAAAGATGACTGTTCCTTGTGAATGAGGTGGAAGCTGAATAGCTTTTTATGACCTAGCCACAGAAATCCCATTGTGCCTCTCCCAACATAATCTGTTGGTCAAAGTTGTCACAAGCCTGTCCAGATTCAAGGAGAGGGGAACTAGACTCCTACCTCTCCATGAGAGGAGTGTCAAAAAAATCTTGGCCATGTTTTAAAAGCACCATAGTATCATTTTATCTGTAAGTATTTGTATTAGCTTCTTATTTTTTATGTTTATGTATTGTAAAAAATTTTAATTGAAGTTGATTAAATCAATGTAGTTGATTTATAATATCGTCTAAGATTCAGGTGTACAGCACAGTGATTCAGTTGTATTAGATCCTTGTTACTGCTGTAACAAATGACCCCAAACTTAGTGGCTTAAAACAACACAAATTTATTTCAAAAGTCTGAAATGGGTCTCACTGGGTTAAAATCAAGGTGTCTGCAGGGCTGCCTTCCTTTTTGGAGGCTCCAAGAGAGGATCCATTTCCTTGTCTTTTTTGGCTTCTAGAGATTGCCCACATTCCTTATCTGTAGCCAGCAATTTCTGGTCAAGTCTTTCTCACATTGCATCACTCCGACTCTGACACTCCTGCCACCCTTATAAGGATCCTTGTGATTACATTGGGCCCACGCAGATAATGCAGGGTAATCTCCCCATCTCAAAGTCAGTTGATAGCAATCTTGATTCCTCCTTGCTGTGTAATGAAACATAGGTTGCAGGTTCTCTAGAGCACAGGTTCTAGAGATTAGGACGTGGACCTCTTTGGGAGGGGGGTCATTATTCTGCCTACTGCACTATTTCAACCTTTATCTTTAAAAAATAAGGATTAAAAAAAATCACAAAACCATTGCTTATTTGCCATCTGTATATCCTCTTCAATGAAATGTCTGTTCATGACTTTTGTCCATTTTCTAATTGGATTGTTTTTTTACTGTTGAGATTTGAGAATTCTCTATATATTCCAAATACAAGTCCTTTGTCAAATATGTGGTTTGTAGACATTTCCTCCCATTCTATAGCTTGTCTTTTCATCTTCTTGACTGGGTGTTTTGAAGAGCAAAAGTTTAAAATTGATGAGGTCCAATTTATCAATTTTTCATTTTATGGGTTGTGCTTTTGGTATCAAAGCTGAGAACTTTTTGCCTTGTCTTAGGTCCTAAAGATTTTTTCTTATGTTTTTTCCTAAAAGTTTTGTAGTTTTATGTGTTACATTTTAGTCCATGATCCATTGTGAGTAAATTTTTGTGTAAGATGTGAAGTTAAGGTCAAGGTTTTTTGGTTTTGTTTGTTTGATTTTGTTCTATGGATGTCCAGTTTCTCTGGCACCATTTGTTAAAAAGTTACTCTTTCGCCATTATCTCTTCCATTATTATTTGGTAGAACTTGCTTTTGAAGCCAAATAGGTAAGAAGATTTTTTTTTTGCAAAGGATTTAAATTACTGATGTTAATTCCTTAATAGAAATAACACCATTCATATTTTCCATATATTTTTGTTACGTAGACTTCTCATGTCAGTAAATTATATTTCTGATAAGGGAGAAAAGGGACTATACTCCAAAGGAACAGCAAAATTTAACAAGCATGTATCAGCCTGAGCTGGGAGATTACCTTGGGTTTGGATTTTGAGGATGCTTGATCAAGGAAGCTGGAACACAAGAATGGATTGAGGGAGCTTATTGACCAGGGGGTTCTCTTTCTGGATATAGGCTATAACTTCCTGGCAAGGATCCCAGAGGTTGGTGCAAATTTGCAGCCAGGAAAGCTCCAGAAGCCTGGAGAAAGCAATAGTTCATGCTGAGTGAAGTTAAAATACTTGAATTGCCATGACAGATGGAGAAGGAAGGGATGAAAATGACCATGGAAGTGGGCATGCTGGAGTAGATATACCATGTGAGGCTGAAAGACCCACCAGATTATGTTCCATGGGAAGTCCCAGAGAACACACTATTCATCAAAGCCATAAGGATTCACTGGTGAGACAGGCACCAGCATCAGTTGTATTTCTCCTCTGTAGACTAGGACTGATGGTAGGAGTGGCTGTCACAAAACTTGGCCTACTGATAGCAACGGGTATGATGCCTTCCCTCCTTCCCTCCTTGAATCTTCAGAATTATATCTTTCATCAGTTTTGTAAAACTTTTAGCCATTATCCCTTCAGATCCATTTGCTATCTTATTCTCTCTCTCCTCTCATTTTGAGATTCCAATTAACCAGATGACAGGTGCCCTACTCTATCCTCTATGTTCTCTTATCTTCTTTTTTTGTAATTTTTTATTCTTCTGTTTCTCCTTGCTTCACTTTGATATGTTTTAAATTTACCGATATTTCTTCAGTTGGGTTTAATCTGCTCTGAGTTTTTATTTCAGTTTTTGCATTTTTCGGTTCCAGAATTTATTTCTGACTTTTACAAATCTGCAATGATACTCATTATAGTTTCCAGTTCCTTGCCAAAAAGCTCAAGCTTCTTTGTAAGGCATTAGCATTAACATCTGGGATCATGTTTAAAAACATTTTAGAGTTTGAGATTTTCTAAACCACCCAGGTGACTGGAGCTGGCCTCCTGTCTGTTCAAGGGATGGTCCTCTTCTAATTTACTTTTACTCCTAAGCCATCAGCCCAAACAGAGGAAGGTTTCTCACAGTCCCTTCACTTGGGCAAACCTGGACTTTGTTTTCCTCCAGCCTGGCAAGGCTGAGAAATGTTCAGCTCATCTTCTTAGCCACCTCTTCTGAATTGCAAACATCCTCAGTCTAGAAGAGGTCTCAGTGCCAGGCTCACATCTCTGGGTTTCTGTCCTCTCTGGGGTCTTAAACCAATAATTCCTTACTTCTCATTTGCTGAGGTAGACTGTCTCTTATTAGAGAATTGTGCATTCCTGGTAACTCTGCTTCAGGTGGAACACTGAGAGACAACTTCCTAGTGTTTAATTAAGAGTGTAGGACTTGCTCTCCTCTGCAGGTTTGACCACAAAGTTACTAGCTGTGTGACCTTGGGAAAGCTCACTGAAACTCTGTTTTCTCATATGTCAAAGGAAGATAATCAGTATACACAGCACAGTGATTTTGAAGAAGAGACAATGCATGTAAATCCCTTAGTACAGTCTGTGGTTCATAGTAAGTCCTCAAAAACTGTTAGTCTTTATTCTTAAGAAAGCTGAATTTATGAAAATACATAAATATGCATGATCGAATACTTTGCTTTGGTGCAATGTAAGTGATGGATTTCCCTGGTGCATATAAATTTGCATTTGTTTTTAATACTTTTCTTTTTCTTTTTTTTTTTTTTGCGGTACTGCTGTGGCCTCTCCCACCGCGGAGCACAGGCCCTGGACGCGCAGGCTCAGGGGCCACAGCTCAGGGGCCCACCCGCTCCGCGGCATGTGGGATCCTCCCGAACCGGGGCACGAACCCGCGTCCCCCGCATCGGCAGGCGGACTCCCAACCACTGCACCACCAGGGAAGCCCTTTTCTTCTTTTTTAGTCTATGGGAAATGTTTCCCTGGTATAAAGCCTGGTATTGTTGGGATAACATATCCTCATTCTCTTGCCTTCCCTTTCTACTCAGGTGCCTCTAATCATTCTTTCTTATTCTTTCCAACCAATGAAACTGATTTGTCAGGAGAAAAAAAGAATAACCAGTAGTCCAAGATATATTTAGGAAACAAAAAGAATCTTTATTATTCTGACATTTTGAACAGAGTAAAAGGCTCATAAAAACTCAGTAAGCATCTGTTGATGGGTTTGATCCAATGTCTACCCAGATACAGCAGAACACTCATTCACCATCATCCCAAACATGAGTCAACCACTGCGTGATTGACTGGGAAGGGGCTTGGGAATGAGAGGGTGTCATATGATTTCTCAGAGACAGCATCAAGTGACTAAAATGATATACACTATTTAACTAGCTTAACTAAATTAAAGAAGGTTTTCAGAATGTGGTTAGTGGAGGGGAGAGGGACTCAGAGGAGAGGGAACTTCTGGGGTTGCAGTCCCCTGGTTCAGGTCCCTGCTGCCCAATCTACCCACACCTCTAACAGGCTCCTTCTGGACCACTCAGGGGCTCTTCTCCAGGTCCCTGAAGTATTCCTGGACCCAGTCATCGGTGGGATTGGCACAGGTGTATGAGCCCTTTCTGGTGAATAAGCTGTGGAGAGGGCAGAAGTATTATATAGAGAATGAGTAAGGATGTTCTTGACCACCTGTGGCCCTTTCATCTTCATCCCTATGGGATTTATGGAGATAACCTCAGGTCATCTCCTTTCTGCTGTCTCTTTCTCTCCTCTCTTCCCTCTACTTCTGGCCACATCCTCCCTGGCTCTCGGCAGGCCCCATCCCATGTCAGGAAACAGCCCAGTGGCCTCTCTCTGTGTGTCCTGCACGCACAGAAAGCCCCCAGAGGGCTGGGTGCCTTCCCAGGATGGCTCCTTATCCACAAGCCGGTATGCTTGAGATCTGCTCCCTGCTCTGACTCCTGTGGATACTCCCCCCACCTCCACATCCTGTGTCTCCCCAGGGCTGAGCAGGAGGACTGACGCTTACATGATACCAGGTTTGGGGCACTGGCTGCTGGTCTTAAAAAAGTTAACCACTTTTCTGCGGGGGATTTTCTGGGAGGTGTAGGTGAAGCAGCAGGTGGGTGCGGTGTAAATCCTTTCTGTGGGGAAGCAAGAACAACAGTTACTCAGGAGTACAGGCAAGCCCCAGAGGATCAGGAAGAAGTGGAGAGAGACAGCGTAGCTCAGAGCTGAGGTTTGGGGGTAGAGGAAACCGGAAAGCATTTGATTCTTTCGTTTGTTTGTTTCTCATTAATTTCCCTCGTCTTGTTTTTGGTCTTGTCACTCCATTTTGGTCTCCATCTTTTTCTACAGGGAACTAAGCCCTGGAGAGTCTACTCCCTCCTCCTAACTCTCTTTGTGGAATTTTTTTCTGATCAATTGAAGGATAAGATGGCTGAGTTAAAGTACGAATGATTTTCACAACTCTTGGGAATCGCTGAATTGGGATTCTGAAACTTACCACCAGGATCTAAATAGACCTGGATTCTACCTCATGCTAATAAGCAAATGTATTAGACTTCAATATTTTCATCCAAAAACTAGGATAAAACCTCTCCTAACTCCATCCTGAAGCCCAAATCAATAGAAGCTTTCAAACCTTCTTGAAGAAAACAACCATGTCATTTTTGAAACCCCGTTTGAGGTTCTTTAATTTCACATGGGGGTTCTTAGGCCACAGCACTTGGGCTAGACTTCAGACCAGAGTGTGGGTAGCAAGGATTAAAGGAGGGCAGGTAACAGACTTACCTTTTGCAGAGCAGCAGAGGGCCATGATGCAGAGAAGGACAAAGATGGTAGCCACGATGACCTTCATGATGTGGGACAGGCAAGCAGAAGAGTGTGGACAGAGCTGAGACGGGGCTTGGGAACTCCCTACTGCTCGCCTCCTTCTGGAATGTGAGCTATCTTCGCTCCTTTTAATAGGTGGTCCTGGGCTGCGGGAACATAAAAATCGGAGGTGCCTAAACAAGGAATTTTAAGTGTAGTGGTGTCGTTTGAGTTGTATAACCCAGCGTTGCCTGTGGTTACTAGAGAGGTTTTGGGTGCACCTAGCAATGGTTCAATTGCCAATTTGCTTGGGTGCTTATGAGGAAGTTGTTTCTCCAGATGGGGGACCAGGAGTTGGCATCGCCCAGGGATCATGCTTAGCTGTTTCCTTTCCACGTGACAGATATCTCTCTGTAGTGAGTGATCACGGCCTTCTTCCATAGAGCAGGATGCTCTGATGGACTCCCACAATTGTCCTAAGTGTAAAAATGCCACTGAGTCTCAAGAAGGATACGCCAAGCTTAAGCGCACCCTAGATGGAAAGAACAGAATTGGAAAGGCTGGAGGTACAAGAATGGTGGAAATAAGGATTAGCTTTCCAGTAATGGTCTATTTGTCAAATACTCGCCACATACCTACAATGAAGTCTGGATTTAACGCTGGCTAAGGGTCCAGCCTTAAAAATGTCCATATTATTTGAGCCAGAAATTCTATTTTTTCAGAACCTATCCTATGGAAATGAACTCACAAAACATGGAAAATTTTAAGGACACTGTTATTTGGTGCAGCTTATCTATGATCAAATAATTGACACCAAACTACATATTCTACAGTGCTGGAATGATAAAGTAAAGCCTAGTGCCAGCCTCTTAAACAAATAGAATGACATGAAAAGACTTAATTTTTAATATTAAATATTAACAAGCAAGATGCAAAAAAAATCCTGAGAAGAGGAAGAAAAAACCAGAAAGAAATATGCCTGTCTGCCCCTCACCCCATGGCCCATGGGTTGGCTCTCCTCCACAAGCCCTGCCTGTCTCTAGGAAGGAGAAGTGATACCGATATTATACCAGGGTAGGAAAACTGGCTGTGTGTGTCACCATGACCTTGAACAAATTTGTGACAGATCTGGAGAGAAATAAGAGAAGCAGCAGGCACTGAGGTGTCTGCCCTAACCATGAAGTGGCAATCAAGAGCCCGAGAAAAGCCAAATTCAATTTTTTCTACCCTGGGAGGGGGCCACCTAGAAGTTGGTGGAGATGTCAGAGCTCAGGGCTGCAGAGTAGGGCACAAACGAAGGGAGGAAACTAAGCATTTCTTCTTTTCCTTGAATTTTAAAAAATTAATTAATTTATTTATTTTTGGCTGTGTTGGGTCTTTGTTGCTGCGCCCGGGCTTTCTCTAGTTGCGGTGACGGGGCTGCTCTTCGTTGCAGTGTGCGGGCTTCTCACTGTGGTGGCTTCTCTTGTTGCAGAGCACGGGCTGTAGGCCCACAGGCTTCGGTAGTTGTGGCTCGCAGGCTCCAGAGCACAGGCTCAGTAGTTGTGGCACACAGGCTTAGTTGCTCCGTGGCATGTGGGATCTTCCCGGACCAGGGATTGAACCCCTGTCCCCTGCATTGGCAGGTGGATTCTTAAACACTGCGCCACCAGGGAAGTCCCTACCTTGAATTTTTGTTTTGAATCTCTGCCTGTCTTGTTCTCAGTCTCTGGCTCCCTCTTCAGGGAATATAGCTATAGGAACAGTGAGCCCTTGTTCCATCTCTTTCGGGGGAACTTCATCTGGTGCACAGAGACATTTCCCAGCAAGATACCACCTTATGTGCATCACCCAAAGTGTGGAGCTCCCTGGGAGAGCTGAGGGAATATATCATTTGGCTCATCCTAGGAACCAACTGGACCTGGCATTTGCATCTTGTTAATGGCTGCATTAGACCTCAGTTTTCCTCACTAAAAATGGGTCCTAGTCCTCTTCTGCCTTTTAGATACAGAGGCTAGGAGAGCTAAAACTTCTTGGGAAATAGTTCAGAATATTTTGAAAACTTCTGTGAATTCTTTGCTTTCACGTAAGGAATCTCAACTGTAGGGCTTAAGTAATATGGTTTAGACATCCATCCAGAGCATTGGGAAACAATTCTAAAAGGGAGAAAGGATGAGGGTGCAGAGAGTCTTGCGATAGACAAGACTTGTGAGCTGAGGGCCGTGGTGAGGAGATGGTGAACAAGGGCAGCCATGGGGAACTCATCAGTGATGGGCAGGCAGAGGGCAAAGCCAAGATAGGACTGGGCACTTGCTGCTGCCTCCATCCTTCTGGAGTCCATCCTGTATCCTTGTCCCTTTATAGGCAACTCTGAAGCACGAGAAGCTGGAGGCTGGGGATGACCAGATCGGAAGTTGTCGGATGGTGTCGTGTTATGAGTTGCACATGTCGGGGTCCCTGGGGTCACACGGAGGTTCAGGGCATCCAAGATAGAGCTCAGTTGCTCACTTGTTGGGGCTGATTGGCTGGAAATGTTTTGGACAGTGATAGGAGGTGACATGATGTTAGGGTTAGAGCTATAAGTACATGGAAAGATCTAGAGATTAATGGTTTCACCCACAGAGCAGATCTGATGCTTTGCTACAGCTCTTCTGATCATACAAGGTGACATTTATGGGTAATGCCCCAGCACCGTGAGCACACAAATCGCAATGAAAACCGCACCCTGGGTGGAAAGGGCCATGACATCATGTTGCTCACAGTGCTTCTAAGGAAGTGATTCACCAAAAACGGGGGAAGACAGCAGTTGTTGTCACTGGGGGACCAAGCTTAGCTGGTTCTTTCTACCAAGAACAGTTCTTTATGGCCCATACCCTTCCGTTTTTCCTTCCTCAGAGCAGACATGTCTAATGTTCTTCACAGGTGTTTTGACCATGACATATCTAATGATGCCACAGAGTCTAAAGTAGCCTGAGCCACGTTTGATCCAGGCCCAGATGGACAGAATGGAATTGGAGAAGCCTGGGCTACAGGCATGACAAGATAGATGAGATCAGCTTTTTAATGACTGTTTCAATCACCAAACATTCACGAGTCCCTACAATGTGTCGTCACTGGGTTTAACAATAGGGTATAGAAATGAACATGCATTAGATATAGGGTGCCTCTATAGGTCAGGAGCCTCAGTTGTTCTTATTTTTTTGGCTCAGAAAGTCTACAGCTAGGAGAATACCCTATGGAAAAAAAACTTCATTTATGGAGAAAGTTTTATGCCTATAGATGTTTGGTGCAGCTTATTTATAGCAATTAAAAATTGGAACCAGTCCAAATGTGCTACAATAGTACGTGATAATATAAATGCACTAAGGCTGATGGTTGAGTAAATTAGGCAGCTCTTAAAAATACTGGAATGATTTGGAAAAGTCTTGTAATGTTAGGTATAAATAAGAAAAATACAAAATTGCATCCACATCATGACTACAGTAATGTCCCTTCCCCTCGCAGACACATAGTAAAAAGAGGTAAAAAAAGCAAGTAAGTAAATGGAACTATCGTAAGCCTATAGGGGAAAATGCACTTGAAAGAAATAAACCAAATTAATAGTGGTTAGGTTTGGGTAATAGAATTTTTCCTACCTTTAAGGAATGTAATTTTACTCAGATTATGCCTCGGAATACATTTATGCCACAATAAGACAGGAAGAATGTGGACAAAAGCCTCCTACATCCTTACTTGCACTTGTCATGCTTACCCAGCTTTCAGAAATGAAACAAGTTTTTTTTTTCTTTTCTGTATTTTATATATAGTTAAAATTAGCTTTTACCACTTTTGAGGGTCATCTACAGTTCACATTACAAATTATGTTAAAAAAAAAAACCAATTTGAATTAAAAACACTAGCAACACTGCTTTTTCTCTACTCCTGTGAGACTCCCTCCTATGCCTGTGGTTGAGACTTTTTGTGAAGATGGGATACCTGAGCAGCAGCCACCATTTCATCACCATGAGGTAACAAGCCCAAAGAAGAAAAGCCAATGAAATGATGGGGCAAGGGGATATGTTTAAGAAGGGAGTCCTTGATGACATTATTGAGCTGCCAGGCAAACCCTGGAAATGCCAGCTTGACTTTACAATAAGGAAACAGGAAATGTTCTAGAATTTTTAAATAACGAGGACTTCCTTTTAAAATTTCTTTACTTTCACAGTTTCTAAGGGCGAATTATTATTGCAAGAGGTGAATACACCATCACGTATTTAACTGTAGCTCATCTTTTAATTGTTATAAATAAGCTGTGACAAACACCATGATGCCTACGATGTCATCTCTGTGTTTATATCCATAGGATAGATCCCTGACAGAGAGCTTTGCTGTTCAAAGGGTAACAACATTTTAAGGCTCATCATATTAGCTCCCAGTAAGCCCAGTTAAGCCAGGGACCAGCTGCTCTGTGTCAGTCTCACCCTGTTGATGGTGATGCTACAGTTCAGAATGCCCTGCAGGATCTCACCTGGGCTGTACTCCTTGTGGGAGCCCCACAGACATTTCCCTGACCAGAGCCAATGTTGAGGCTGGACCAGCCACTGTAGTTCTTATTATGACTGCAAGACACACCTCAGCAACAAACATCAGGGGACTTTGAAAAGACAAGAATTGTTACTCACAGGTCCTGGAAGGTACACGGCACTGCTGGGGCCACACGGCGAGGTTGCCAGTAGAGAAAAAGAGAGCTCGGACCTGGGGTTCGGCTTTTATTGGGGCGAGGGTCGGGGTGCCCAGGGTTTCATGGGTTCACTCTTTATTGGTGAATTTAAAACATAAAAGAGGAAATTACAACAGGGAAGGGAAAAGTGGGGTCACTCAAGTGGTCAGTTATCTAGGTCACCCAGAACTTTCTAAAAGGGGAACTTCATGGGTAGGGCAGCCTGGCCCTTTATCTAGTTGTGTATTGGGCAATGTGCTTATTTGAGATAGATGTCTTTGAAATGGATGCTTCAGCAGTCAAAAGTTTAAGGTAGAATGTTTGAGGAATGAGCCAAAGTCTGAAAGGCCAGCCCCAATCTGGCCCCTTCTGTAGCTGAGGCTTCTCCAGTTCTGCTGTCTCCATCCAGGCTATGGTTTCCCCTTGGGGTGTGCTTCTTAAGACTCCGTGGCATTATCGTCTACATCACAGCTGTGCCGTCAGCTGGGGTGAGTATCAGAAGGTTCAGCCCTGTGGGAGAGATGCTTGGTCTACAGATCTGCTCTCATGAGAAGGCACCACCTAACCTGGTCACAGGGCCACACCAACCTCTCACCTTCTCTCACTGTGGAAACCATTTCCCCATCAAGTAAGCAACACAACCATTCTTGCAAATAGCCTGAGCCTTTGTGGCGACCCAAAGCTTTCCTGGTTTCTGCAGTTCACTGCATGGTCCCAACACAGTGATCAAAAATTTCCCCCTTGGTCTACCCAAGTTTCCATCTTCGAATGCCCCAAGGCTGCCTATAAAGAGGGGACATGGCTTAGACCCCAGAAGGAGGCTGCAGCTTTGAGTCGCCAAGTCCCAACTCTTCTTGGCCACCACTTGGGCTCTCACTCGGCTGTCAGGCATCACGGAGGTCCCCGGGGCCACCCTGATTGTCCCACTCCTCTCCGCAGCCCCCCTGTGAGTCTGTCCTCCCTTTCTTTTGCCCTGTCCCCTGCCGCCCCCTCTCCCCACTCTCTGACCACGGCTTGGGCCACAGTGCCAAAATCTTGTTCCTGATCCCTCTAAGTAGGCGACTTCAGAGAGATTTCAGACACTGTTTCCTGAGCAGAATTTCCCTTCTCAAGGGGTTTTAGCAATTCTAATCTCCGGCTCTGGAAGAGAGTGGGAGGGATTCCTGGGAAAACGAGACCCAGATGGGATTCTGACAAGAGATGGAACCTGTGTCCAGCTGGCTCCCAGTGGTGTGGCCTTCACTCTCCTTAAGAATCCAGTTGAGACTCCCCAGTGTGAGACAGAAAAAGAACTAGTTTGTTCAGAAAACTAAATCCTCCATAGAGAGGCACAGAGACTCCAAACCAAGACAGACAACCCCGAAAGAGAGACACAGAAATAAAAATGTCAAAGGAAAGAGGAAATGCCAACTTCCTCCTGGATCCCCCCGCCCATCATCCTCCCCTCCGGCAGCGCTGTCTCCTTCAGGTCCGCCTGACCCTCCAGGTGCAGCTGGTTCACCTTTTCCTCTGAACAAGGACTTAGGATCAGTCTGTCCTGTTTCTCACGGTTGGTGCCAACACCCCGACCGCCTGCTGCTGCTTCTACATCGCCTGGCAGATCCCGCGTAAATTCATGGATGACTATTATGAGACCAGCCGCCAGTGCTCAAAGCCCGGTGTCATGTAAGGGCCAGTTTCCTTGCCCACCCTGGGGAAGCAGACTGGGGGTCTGGCCTGAGGCACCTCCTCAGAGCTCAGGACACCAGGAGAGGCCACTGCCGTGTTTTCTGACCTGCTCCGGGGCCTGCAGAGAGTCCTGGAGGGTCTGCCCCCCAGGCAGAGGGACGAGTGACAGCAGGAAGTTGGCTTTCCCAGGGGAACCCCGTATGAGACACAGGGGTGGTCTGTAAACCCCAAGAATAGGGACATGATATAAAGCATGTGGATAGGCTCTGAGAGGTCTGGGGCAGAGAAGGAGGGAGGGGTCACGGTGGGCCCAGGATTCCCCTGCGGGATTCCTCAGTGTGTAATCCTTCCACTCCTCTCCACAGCTTCCAAACCAAAAGAGGCCAGGAGGTCTGTGCCGACCCCAATGAGGACTGAGTCCAGGAATACATCACTGACCTGGAGCTGAGTGCCTGAGTGGCCTGGGAGCTTCAGGGAACGTGTTACATCTATGGCAGATGGGGGAGCAGGACAGTAACCCTGGGACTCCAAAAGGCACCTCTCCTGTGGGTCACATCCCCGCCCCCAGCCACACTCTGGGGCCCTCCTTAACGTTGATGTATCTTATTTAACTTTTGTCATTTATTTCCACTGTCGAAGTGGGTGATGTAATGAACATTTGCTCTGACACCGCATGTCATCCTCTTCACCATCCATCCCTCCTCCTTCCTCTTCAGTTCTTCGGTTCTCTCAATATGTGGACCAATCAGTGTGATTAGCGCTCTCTTGGCAGAAATGGCATCACACACAACAAACAACACATGCTGATTGAGTGCTTTTGCCCGGCACCATGATTCAAAATATCGAAGGCTCTTATATAAAAGGTAAACCAGCATTTTCCTTGTGCTGACTCTCTTGATTTTGTTTTCCCAACTAACCTGAATCACAGGTTGAGAGGAATACTGGGGGAAGAAGTAGGGAAATATGAAAACGGGCAGAAAGCAATGAGAAATGGATAAAAGTACTAGTAGAGGGACACCAGACATCTCCCTGGAGACACTTTCCTGGGAAGTTGAAACTGACATATTATTTTGTAACCAAATCACAATGGATATGGTCTAGGAAAATTTCCTAGTTAAATGAATACCATGGTGATGCGAATGTGTGCACACAAGTTCCTTTTCATAAATGATTTCCTCAGAATGATGGCTAACACTTGTTGAGGGCTTACCAAGTGTTGGGTTCTTCGCTAAGTGCATACATTAGTGCTGTGCTAAGTGCTCACATTAGTGACAGTCTAGCCACCCCTGCCTGCAGTCTCTCAAGGATACCCTACCCGCCGGTTGACTGAGAGCCTTGGTCACCTTCTCTGTTGTTCTGCACTTTGCTTTCTCGGGGAATGTTCTCCATAGCCACACCTGAGCTGAGGCTTGGGGGCCAGAGTGGCCAGAGTTAAATATAAATACAGGATGAAGAATTCTTCACTATAAGGTTGTCCCATGCAATAGATGGGACATACTTATACAAAAAGTATTTGTCGTGTATCTGAAATTCAATTTTAACTGGGAATCCTGTATTTCATCTGGTAACCCTACTTGGGGTGCATACCTATATCATAAAGGCTGCCTAGTTCCTTCTGGAGATGGGTGCTATAGGATTGGCTTGAGGGCAGAGCACTGCTTTTCAACCTTGAATTCACATAGAATTACTTGCAGGAGCTTTTAAAAAAAACTCCATTGCCTGGAGCATACCTCCAAAGTTATGGATTTAATGAGATTTAGGTGGGAACTGGGCAGCAGTAATTTTAAAATGTTAATGCACAGGTAGTTTGAGAACCGATGATGGGGTGTAGTCCTAGTCTGTTTTTGGCTGGTCTTGGGGTTTCAGAGGCAATACAGCTCCTTTCCCATTTTTCAAGGTTCTGATATGTTTTTGGTCAATTCCACTGGATGGTTAATTAGCAGAAAATCCGTCAGCTACTGTTACTTTTAGAACGGGGTTTTGGAACTCCTCGCTTATAGCACAGTACTGGGAGCTCTGGGCGTCCCCTTTACCGTCACACCCCTCTCCCCCACGTCACTGGCTGCTATCTCCCCATGGCCCTCTGCTGATGAAACGATGCCACAGGCATGGAGGTTTCCTTAATTAGCTCCAAGTATGTTGCCGCAGTTGATGCCTCCAACTGCATCCCAGTTGCCTGCGTCTTCACAGAGAACATGATGGTTCATTTTGTCCACAAGATAAATATTTAAAGGAGGGGTCTGAGAACGGGATGAATCAGGCTGTATATGGACCCCACTTTTTTGTCCTCTCTATTCTCTCATCTTCCCATTTCTTCTTATACTAACATTAGCTTGGAGGAGAGAATTCTGCTTTTCCAGATGACTGATTCTCAATCAGCTTGATTTGCAGGCAGCAAGCAGAAAGGGTTTCTCTCAAGCAAACTATACTTTTTTCCTTCTCTGCTATTGGAGAAGCCAGTTTCAAAGTGAGCTAATCTCTTTCTTAGTGGGCTTTGCTCATGTATGCAAGAAGTAATCAGTCTTCAACATCCTGAATTTTGCTTTTGGATGCAACCTTGGTAGGCAGATGACCTTAGTGAGAATATATGAGGCCATGGGGGTGACCCGCTGTTGTGCTGACTAGAGGTATCCTTACTGATTTTGCATTCAGCTCCTGCCCTCAGCCAATTCCACTTTTGGGGCCTGCTGCCTGCAACACTGCAGTCTGTGTCACTTAGGGATGTTTTGAGTTACTGTATCAGAAAAGCTGGCTCAATCTGACTTACCCGATAAAGGAAACTTGTTAGTTCACTTAACTGAAGCTTCAGGAAGTATTGATTGACTACCTTCAGGCAAAGCTTGATCCAGTGGTCCTTAAAGTATCACCATAAACCATGTTTCTTTCTGAATTTCTTTTTTTTAAAATAGATTTTATTTATTTGTTTGTTTACTGGTTGTGTTGGGTCTTTATTGCTGCACGCGGGCTTTCTCTAGTTGCAGTGAGCGGGGGCTACTCTTCTTTGCGGTGCGTGGGCTTCTGATTGCGGTGGCTTCTCTTGTTGCGGAGCACAGGCTCTAGGTGTGCAGGCTTCAGTAGTTGTGGTCTGCGGGCTCAGTAGTTGTGGCTCGCGGGCTCTAGAGCGCAGGCTCAGTAGTTGTGGCGCAGGGGCTTAGTTGCTCCGCGGCACGTGAGATCTTCCCGGACCAGGGCTCGAACCCGTGTCCCCTGCATTGGCAGGCGGATTCTTAACCACTGCGCCACCAGGGAAGCCCTCTTTCTGAATTTCTGATCTCCCTTTCATTTGAGAGCTTCATCCTAGGACCTCAACTGTAAAGTGAGTCATTTTGCTTGCAGGCACTTCCAGATTTTATGAGTTCCCCCACCCCTCAAGATCCCTTCACTGCGTTTCAAGAGGAGAATGACCTCTCTTCACACAGGTGGAACCCACTAGGCGGTCCGCTCTCTTTCTTCTTCCTATAGGTATAGAATGTGCTTGTTGACTTCCTGAGCCAGACTGAGTGGGAGAGAAGAAAATGAGCTAAGGGGCAGGGCAGAGAAAGGAGTGAGTTTCCTCTTGGTCAAGCGACCCTGTGGAAGGTTCTGGAGCTTGAGCCTTCTTCTCAATGACACAGCACAGATTGGGGAATCATATATCCCACCTTTTCTGGGGAAGACCCCGCTTATGCTGGTTGTGCCAGCATAATTACTAATAGTATCCTCTTTGACTCTCAGAATGGTCATCCTACCAATAGGAGGTCTAAGTCTTGAAAGGTCTCTAACGGCAGGAGCTCAGTGTTGATGTCCACAAAGGTCCCTGGCTGTGTGGGCAAAGGATGCTGAAGTACAGTCTGCACATCACCTGTAAACTCTTACACCCAACGCAGGGCCAGGTGTGCTCCAAGAGGGAGACTTTTCTTAACATGCTCAGGCTAGCGAAGGCCCAGGTGTGCTGCCAGTGCTGTGGACTGAGGGAGAGATGAAGGATGCGGGCAGGAGTGGGATGTCAACACCAGGGAACTATGCAAAGAGAGGACCCACAGAAACCCCTTCTGTGCAAAGAAATGCACGTGCTGCCCAAAAGAGCATCAGTGGCTTATTGGTATTAAAAAGAGAAGCAGAGATAACAAACAGAAGGGAAGTTTAAGTTTTCTTAAACTGTTAAGTTTTCTCTTTACTCCAGTATCACCCCACATAGACCACCCACCTCGCCACCATACCAGAAGAATTAGGCCTTTAAAAGAGTGGAGGGGAAGGGATCCAGGACCAAACTAAAGCCTCATCCCACTCCAACTCCTCTGAGCCCAAGTTGCACCAGTGGGAGGTGTGGAGGTGGGGAGAAGTGGAGATGAGATCAAATTTGAGATTGAAGTTTTAAACTGAAAGAATTTTAATTACTGAATGTGGCCAGAAAGTTATGGGATCTGCCCCAAATGTTGTTAAGGTGGAACCAGCAGTGGGAGAAAAGTTCAGCATTTTATGTTTATTTTCTGTAAGAGTCAGGATAGGACAGGCTATAGTTCTGTAATGAACAACCCCCCGGTACATTAACAAAATAAAAGTTTCTCACTTGCACAAGATCTGATGTAGGTTGGATCATTGGTTCTCAAAATTTAGTGTGCTCCAGAATCACCTGGAGGGCCTGTCTAAGCCCAAGAGGCTCTAATTCTATATGTCTGGGGTATGGCTCAGCTCTGCTTTTCTGTTGGGCTTTCAGGTGATGCTGATGTCGCTGGCCCATGAACTATACTTTGAGTTGTACTGATCCCAGAGCAGCTTGCCTGGTGACTCAGGAATCTAGGCTGCTTCCATCCCGTAGCTATAGCTTCTGGAATGAGAGAGAAGGAGACAGAAAAGGCATACTGCTTTTAACTGTTCTGACCCAGAAGTGACACACGTCACTTCTGCTTACAGACCATTGACCAGAATTAGTCACAAGAGACCAACCCAGCTGTAATGTAGGGAAACATATGGACTATTTAGGGAGCACTGTCTCTGCCACTTACTCTCAAACAAAAGGCTAACCAAGGAAAGAGGTCTGACCAATGTGAACTTTTTTTTTTGGCCGCGCACGCAGATTGCGGGATCTTAGTTCCTCCACCAGGGATTGAACCCGTGCCCTCAGCAGTGAAAGCACCAAGTCCTAACCACTGGACCGCCAGGGAATTCCTGACCAATGTGAACTTGCAGTCTATGAGAGTATTTTGCTTTTTCTTTTCCTTCCCCCCCCTTATTACTAAAAGATGAATGTCAGTTTAGTACTCATCCTACATATGAGGTATTCATGCAATATTCGTGCTGTCAAGATGTGGACTAAACCTTAGATCTGTTGGGAAACATTTCAATGCTCATAGGCCAATAGTGTAAGTCGTCAGATGTTGAGAGTCCACAGAAGCAAGGAGGAGGCTCCATGGCTTCAACAAGAGCAGAGGTTCCTCCTGTGATCACTCCTAATAATGCCCACACACTTGTCATGGGTGGTTTGCTATGTTGTTGGGCAGAAGGGAGAATATCTCAGAATGGGAAAGGATTATAAAATGTTGCATGGGAGGAGCTCTGTGTGCAGGTACGTGTGCGTGTGAGTTTGTGTGTGTGGAGAGAGAGAGAGAGAGAAAGAGGGAGAGAGAGAGGGAATCCTGAGTCAAAATGTACCCCTTGGAGCTAGACAGGATATGTCTGTTACCTTGATCTCTTGATACAATGGACAGCATGACATTAACCGACATTCCAAAGTTTTCTGAGCCACTGAAGTCTCAAAGGCTCATCCCTTCAATGGTGGATCTAGATCTTGAGCAGGGGATTCAAATATCTGGGATACCACATATAGCTGGGGGTGGGCTGTGGGAGGATGAGATGAGGACAAAGAGAGCTAAGAAGGGGCAAGTTTTTGGAGTAAGACCCCAACTTAAAAAGTCTTGTCTCTTAAATGAAAAAATTTCACACACTCATATGTATGAAAATCAAAGGACAAAGAGTGGAAAATGAAAAGTGGAGCCCTCCATTTCTTAAAAATTGTGTTTCCCAGAGGAAATCACATTTAACAGGTTGAGAGGTATCACATCACATGTCCTTCTTATGTTTATGTAAATATATAGAGCTTTTACCAAAGCAAGCATTATTACATGTAGTTCTGAAACAATTATGTTATAACAAAGATATTTGTATATTTACAGATACACATATGAAGGGTATATTTTATATACATAGCTTTAAATTAATGTCATGGATACGTTTTCATCTCAGCACATTTACATCTACTTCATCATTTTCAGTGGTTTCGTATTTATTATGTGGCTATTCCATTTTTGATGAATTTGTTGCTCTTTCATTGCTTTCACAAACAGGGCTGCAAAGAACATCTGTATACCTATACCTTTATGTCTTTAGATAGTGTTTCTCAAAATAGATTCCTCAAAATAAGATAGATTGAAGAATGCGTACATTTAAAAATTTGCTAGAAACTGTCTCATTACTCTTCAAAAACCCTGACTATCAAAATTCCACTCTGTGATGCTAAAAAATAAAGAGTTAAAAACAAAACAAAGTAAGTAGGGCTTAACAAAAAATTAATATACATTTGCATTTGTCATAAGCACGTGGAATTTCTCCCTCCTGAATTTTACAACAGAGACTCTGACTTAATCTAACTTTCTTACGCTTAAAAACATAATCTAGGCCAGGACTCAGAAAACTTTTCCATAAAGGGTCAGGTGGTAAATGTTTGGGGCTTTGCAGGCATACAGACTCAGTGGCAATTATTCAACTCTGCCACAGTAGTGAGAAAGCAGCCACAGACCGTATATCATGGAATGGGCATGGCTGTGTTCCCCTAAGACTTTGTTTACAAAAACAGTCTGGAATTTTTTTTTTTTTTTCCGGCCGTGTGGGGCGGCATGCGGGATCTTAGTTCCCTGACCAGGGATCAAACCCATGCCCCCTGCATTGGAAGTGCAGAATCTTTAACCACTGGACCACCAGGGAAGTCCCAAAATCACCTTTCATTTTTAACTTTCAGGAATATGTGGCCTCTAGATGTGTGACAAACCTGAAGCCTGGCTCTCAAGCTGAGGCACAAGAACAAGCAAACAGGCCTCTTTTACAGAGAGCTGGGGTGTGTTTCAACCTGTTATTTGTGCTGTGCCCTGAGGCTGGTAGCCTGTTTTCCATGATTGTTACAGTCTTGAGGGACCCAGGAATGCAAACCCCTGTGGCCGCTAGAGTCAGAGGTTCACAGGGCATCCCCTGGCAGCAGCCACAAAGCCTGGACACCAGATGGAAAAACATGGTCACCAGGAATGTGTAAAAGCCCGTCTCCGGGAGATTACCAGTGCTGTGGAGAGTGGCAGGGGCTGAGCACAAAGATGGTGTCCACTGGTGGGAGGGTAAAGATGCCTTATGCTGAGAAGAAAAAAAAAGAAAAAACAATAGCTGCTGGCTTTAGTAGAGCACAGAGAGAGCGCAAAAATGGTTCTACCATACCTCCATCCTGGAGATTATCCCAATGGCCTGCCCCTCAGGCCAGTGCTTTAAGTTTAGCAAATGCGTCTTTTTGGCCTCAAGTCTGATGCTTTTCAAATGGCTGCTTCTGTGCTGGGCCCTGGGGCGAGTGAATCTGCAGCATGAGACCCTTAAGAGGGGTTTCTCAGTTTGCTACAGCTCTTTGGATCTCGTGGACACGAGTCCCATTGGTTTTCAAAGCCTGATCTTTGGGGGGGATCACCTCTCAGTTGCAGGTCTTAAAAGTTGGGGTGCCTGAAAAGTTGATGGGTTACAGACCTTTTGCTCCTCAGGGAGAAGCTCCCGGTTTGTGATTTCCTTCCTGACTGTGGGTGGTCACCCTGGGGGTGGGGTTAATGGCCAGACCACAGCTCAGACCCTTCTACCCTCCTCCCATGTGGTACATTTTTTTAAAACTGAGGTATATTTACAATATTATATTAGTTTCAGGTGTACAACATAGTGATACAAAATTTTTATAGATTTCACTCCATTTATAGTTAGTATAAAATATTGGTTATATTTCCTGTGCTGTATATACCTTGTAGCTTATTTACTTTACATATAGTAGTTTGTACCTCTTAATCCTCTACTCCATCTTGCCCCTCTTCTGTTCCCTCTCTCCACTGGTAACCACTAGTTAGTTCTCTGTATCTGTGAGTCTGTTTCCTTTCTGTAATATTCACTAGTTTGTTTTATTTTTTAGATTCCACACATAAGTGATAACATACAGTATTTGTCTTTCTCTCTCTGACTTCTTTCACTAAGCGTAATGCCCTCCAAGTTCATCCATGTTGTTGCAAGTGGCAAAATTTCATTCTTTTTTAATGGCTGAGTAATATTCCATTGTATATATAAAACCACATCTTCTTATCCATTCGTCTATTGATGGACACTTAGGTTGCTTCCATACCTTGGTAATTGTAAATAATGCTGCTATGAACATTGGGGTGCATGTATCTTTTCGAATTAGTATTTTCTCTTTTTCCTGATATACACTCAAGAGTGGAATTGTTGGATCATATGGTAGTTCTAATTTTGTTGTTTGAGGAAACTCCATACTATTTTCTACAGTGACTGCATCAATTTACATTCCCACCAACGGTGTACAAGGGTTTCCTTTTCTCCACATCCTTGCCAACATCTGTTATTTGCGGTGTTTTTGAAGATAGCCATTCTGACCAGTGTGAACTGATAACTCATTGTGGTTTTGACTTGCATTCCTGTTGATTAAAAATGTTGAGCATTGGGCTTCCCTGGTGGCCCAGTGGCTGAGAGTCTGCTTGCCGATGCAGGGGACACGGGTTCGTGCCCCGGTCTGGGAAGATCCCACATGCCGTGGAGCAGCTGGACCCGTAAGCCATGGCCGCTGGGCCTGCGCGTCCGGAGCCTGTGCTCTGCAATGGGAGAGGCCACAGCAGTGAGAGGCCCGCGTACCGCAAAAAAAACACAAATAAATAAACATTTTAAAAAAAAATGTTGAGCATCTTTTTACGTTCCTGTTGGCCATCTGATGCCTTCTTTGGAAAAAGTTATCTTCAGGCTTTCTGCCCACTTTTAAATTGGGTTTTTTGTTTTTTCATTGTTGTTGTTGAATTGTATGGGCGAGTTATATATTTTGGATATTAACTCTTTATGAGTCATATCATTTGCAAATATTTTCTCCCATTCAGTGGGTTGTCTTTTCATTCTGTTGATGGTTTCCTTTGCTGTGCAAAATCTTTTAAGTTTAATCAGGTCCCATTTGTTTATTTTTGCTTTTGTTTCTTTCGCCTTAGGAGACAGATCCAAACAAATATTGCTATGATTTATGTCGAGGAATGTTCTGCCTTTGTTCTCTTCTAGTAGTTTTATGGTTTCCAGTCTTACATTTAGGTCTTTAATCCATTTTGAATTTATTTTTGTACATGGTGTGAGAAAATGTTCTAATTTCATTCTTTTACATGTAGCTGTCCAGTTTCCCTAGCACCACTTATTGAAGAGACTGTCTTTTCTCCATTGTATACTCTTGCCTCCTTTGTTGCAGATTAATTGACTATAAGTGTATCGGTTTATTTCTGAGCTCTCTATTCTGTTCCACTGATCTTTGTGTCTGTTTTTGGCCAGTATCATATTGTTTTGATTATTGTAAGATTGTAGTATAGTCTGAAGTGAGGGAGCGTGATTCCTCCAGCTCTGTTCTTTCTCAAGATTCCTTTGGCTACTCGGGGACTTTATTGTTTCCATATAAATTTTAAAATTATTTGTTCTATTTCTGTTAAAATTGCCATTGGTATTTTCATAGGGATTGCATTGACTCTGTATATTGCCTTGGGTAGTATGGTCATTTTAACAATATTAATTCTTCCAATCCATGAACATGGTATCTTTCCATCTGTTTGTATCTTCTTCAGTTTCTTTCATTAGTGTCTTATAGTTTTCTGAATACAGGTCTTTTACCTTCTCAGGTAGGTTTATCCCTAGGTATTTTATTCTTTTTGATGCAATTGTAAATAGAATTGTTTCCCTAATTTCTCTTTCTGACAGTTTATTATTACTGTATAGAAATGCAACAGATTTCTGTACATTAATTTTGTATCCTGCAACTTGACCAAATTCCTTGATGAACTCTAGTAGTTTTTTCATGGTGTCTGAGATTTTTTATGTATAATATCATGTCATCTGCAGATAGTGACAGTTTTACTTCTTCCTTTCCAATTTGGATTCCTTTTATTTCTTTTTCTTGTCTGATTGCTGTGGCTAGGACTCCCAATACTATGTTGAATAAAAGTGGGGAGAGTGGGCATCCTAGTCTTGTTCCTGACCTTAGAAGAAATGCTTTCAGCTTTTCACCATTGAGTATGATGGTAGCTGTGGGTTTGTCATATATGGCCTTTATTATGTTGAGGTATGTTCCCTCTATCCCCACTTTTTGGAGAGGTTTTATCACAAATGGATGTTTAATTTTGTCAGGAGCTGTTTCTGCATCTGTTATTCTTCAGTTTATTAATGTGGTGTTGATTCACTTTGATTAATTTGCAGATATTGAACCACTCTTGCATCCCTGGGATAAATCCATCTTGATCATAGTGTATCGCCCTTTTAATGTATTGTTGGGTTTGGTTTGCTAATATTTTGTTGAGGATTCTTACATCTGTGTTCATCAGTGATACTGGCCTGTAATTTTCTTTCTCTGTGATATCTTTGTCTGCTTTTAGTATCAGGGTGATGCTGGTCTCATAGAATGAGTTCAGAAGCATCTCTTCCTCTGCAATTTTTGGAATAGTTTGAGAAGGATAGATGTTAACTCTTCTCTAAATGTTTGGTAGAATTCACCTGTGAAGCCATCTGGTCCTGGACTTTTGTTTATTGGGAATTTATTTTGTTACCAATTCAATTTCATTACCAGTAATTGGTCTGTTCATAGTTTCTATTTCTTCCTGGTTTAGTCTTGGGAAATTGCAGATTTCTAGGAATTTGTTCATTTCTTCCAGGTTGTCCATTTTATTTGGCATCTAATTGTTTGTAGTAATCTCTTATGATCCTTTCTAATTCTGTGATGTCAGTTATAATTCTCTTTTTTCATTTCTGATTTTATTAATTTGAGCCCTTCTTTTTGATGAGTCTGTCTAAAAAATTGTCAATTTTGTTTATCTTTTCAAAGAATCAGGTCTTAGTTTCATTGATCTTTTTTATTGTTTTCTTAGTCTCTATTCCATTTATTTCTGTTCTGATCTTTATGATTTCTTTCCTTCTACTAACTTTAGGTTTTGTTTGTTCTTCTTTTTCTAGTTCCTTTAGGTGTAAGGTTAGGTTGTTTATTTGAGATATTTTTTGTTTCCTGAGGTAAACTTGTATTGCTATAAACTTTCCTCTTAGAACTGCTTTTGCTGCATCCCATAGATTTTGGATCATTGGGTTTTGGTTTTCATTTGTTTTCAGGTATTTTTTGATTACTTCATTGATTTCTTCAGTGAGCCATTAGTTGTTTATTAACATGTTGTTTAGCCTCCACTTGTTTGTGTTTTTTGCAGTTTTTTTCTTGTAGTTGATTTCTAGTCTCATAGCACTGTGGTTGGAAAAGATGCTTGATACGATTTCAGTTTTCTTAAATTTACTGAGGCTTGTTTTGTGGTATAGCATATGATCTATCCTGGAGAATGTTCCATGTGCACTTGAAAAGAATGTGTACTCTGATGCCTTTGGATGGAATGTACTATATATATCTATTAGGTTTAATGTGTCATTTATGGCCAGTGTTTCTTTGTTGATATTCTGTCTGGATGATCTGTCCATTGATGTAAGTGGGAGTTAAAGTCCCTTACTATTATTGTGTTACTGTCAGTTTCTCTCTTTATGTTTGTTAATATTTGCTTTATGTATATAGGTGCTCCTATGTGGGTGTATATATATTTACAATTGTTATATATTCTTTGATTGATTCCTTGATCATCATGTCCTTCTTGGTCTCTGGTAACAGTCTTTGTTTTAAAGTCTATTTTGTCTGCTATAAGTATTGCTATCCCAGCTTTCTCTCTTTTTAAAAAATATTTATTTATTTATTTATTTTTGGCTGTGTTGGGTCTTTGTTGCTGCCCGTGGGCTTTCTCTAGTTGCAGCGAGCAGGGGTTACTCTTCATTGCGGTGCATGGGCTTCTCATTGTGGTGGCTTCTCTTGTTGCAGAGCATGGGCTGTAGGCATGGGCTTCAGTAGTTGTGGCGCGTGGGCTCAGTAGATGTGGCTCATGGGCTTAGTTGCTCCGTAACATGTGGGATCTTCGTGGACCAGGGCTTGAACCTGTGTCCCCTGCATTGGCAGGCAGGTTCTTAACCACTGCGCCACCAGGGAAGTCCCCCCAGCTTTCTCTTGATTTCTGTTTGCATGGAATAACATTTTCCATCCCCTCTCTTTCATTCTGTGTGTCTTTATATGTGAAGTGATGTCCTGTGAGTCTCAGCAGTGCACTCCCCTCTGGTTACTAGAGCTATATCCTCTAGGGGTGTGCCCTATGTGGGCTGCTTGGATCCTTCTGTTGTGGTGGGCTGACTACTGTGGGTGGTCTGGTAGGCTTGGCTGGCTCCTGGTCTGTTTGGTTGCCAGGCCCTCCCTTGTGTGGAGGCCACCAGCCACTCCTTGGGGGGGCCGGGTCAGAGGGTAGGGTCAAGGGTCAGGCTGGCTGCAGAACCCTGGGGGGACCCTGGCGCTAATGCTGGCTCACTAGTGGGTGGAGTTGGGGCACAGGAGATCCCTGGACTGGTGCCCACCCACTAGTGGTTGAATCTAGGTCCTGAGGCTAGTGCTAGCCCACAGGTGGGCAGAGTTGGATCCTGGGGTCTAGCTGCAGGGCCCAGGGATCCCAGAGCTGGTGTTAGACTGCTGGTGGGTGGGAATGATTTCTGACATAGCTGGCTGTGGGGTCTAGGGTATCCCAAAGCTTGTGTTGGCATGCTGTTGGGCAGAGCCTGTGTCTGGTCAGTCCCAGGGCTGGTGCTGGCCTGCTGGTGGGTGGGCTGGGTCTGGCAGGCTATGGAGCTGCAGTTTTCCTAGGCCTGGTACCTGCCCGCTGGTGGGTGAGGCTGGTTCTGAGTTTAGAGTAGGCTCACTGGTGGGTGGAGCCAGGGCCCAGCTGGTCTGAGGGTTGGTGCTGGCCTGCTGGTGAGTAGGCTGGGTCCACAGGTATTGAGCAAGGTTTTCCTGGGGCTCATGTTAACACACTGGTGGGTGAGACTGATTTTGAATCTAGAGCAGGCTTGCTGGTGGGAGGAGCTGGACATTCTGAGGCTGGTGTCTGCCCTCTGGTGGGTGGACCTGGGTCCTGGGTCTCTGGCTGTAGGGCTCTGGGGGTCCCAGATCTAGTGCCTGCTCACTGGTGTGTGGGGCTTGGTCCTGGGCCCTCTAGTGTGTAAGGCTGTGTTCAGGGGAGGCCATGGGCTCGGGGGGTCTTAAGGCAGCCTATCTGGTGGTGGGTGGGGCTGTGTCCCTGCCCAGTTAGTAGCTTGGCCTGAGGTATCCCAGGACTGGTGTCTATGGGCTGGTGGGCATGGATGGGGCTGGATCTGAGGCTAATAAGCTAGAGGGAGGATTCCAGCATGGCACCTGCCAGCACCAGTGTCCACATGGTAGAATGAGCTCCCCAGAATGGCTGCTGCTGGTGTCTGTGTCCCCGGGGTGAGCTGCAGTTGCCTCCTGCCTCTCTGGGAGACTCCCCAAGATCAGCAGGTACGTCTGACCCAGGCTCCTATCAAATTACTGTTTCCATCCTGGGTCCTGGAGCATGTGAGATTTTTGTGTGCACCCTTTAATAGTGGAATCTTTATTTCCCATGGCCCTCTGGGACTCCCAAAAGCTGGCCTTCAAAGACAAATGTTCTAGGAGCTTGTCTTCCTGGCCCAGGACTCTTGGCCTGGGGAGCTCAATGTGGGGCTCAGACCCCTCACTCCTTGGGGAGAACCTCTGTAATTGTAATTATTCTCCTGTTTGTGGGTTGCCCACCTGGGTGTATGGGTCTTGACTGTACGGTGAATCCTCTCCTCCTGTCTTGTTGTGGTTCTTTCTCTATATCTTTAGTAGTAGAAGATCTAGTTTGGTAGGTTCTTGTCTTTTTCATTGATAGGTGCTCTGTAAATAGTTGTAATTTTGGTGTGCCTGTGAGGGAAGGTGAGCTCAGGGCCTTTCCATTCCGCCATCTTGCCCTGCTATCCACTGTCGCTCTTTTCTGTTTGCTGATGTGAAGTAGCTGCTCAGGTAGTTTTCAGGTCTTCTGCAGAGGAAATTGTTCGGTACGTAGCTACAGATACAGCATGTCTGTGGGAGGAGGTGAGTTTGGGATCTCCCTAAATCACCATCTTGGACCACTTCCTCTATTGCTTATTTGCGCTAATCTTAGGTTTAGTCTCTGTCTCCCTCTGCAGAGAATGCAGCTAATTGAACAGTCTGTCTCTTGTTCCAGTTCCATTTGGGAACCTTAATCTGTTCTAAGAAGAGATTTTTCCTGGTCTAAGAAGAGATTTTTTCCAGCAAGAGACTATCTCTGTAAATCACCTATAAGGTGACACTGAGGTTACTTAGCTGGTCACTGGGAACCACCTGAAGCTGGATTCTGCCTCCTATTGAAAACCCACCCAATTTTCCCACTCCCACTATAGGACAAGCCCCCACCCTTCCTTCTGGGTACATAGAATAGAAAGCTAGAACTCCTTTGGAAAGAGAAGCCCCCCCTGAACAGATAGCCCAGGGCATTTTTGAAAACCCCTTGGGAAGTCCTGTATTTCACTTGGTACCTCTGTACATAGGGCTTTAGTGATGTGGTCTGATCTGAGCCAGAAAGTGGGGGGACAACAGCAAATGTCAGCACGAGGACACTTGTGAGAGGAGGCCTGGGAGCAGAGAGCCCTGGTGAGGAGGGCAGTAAGGGCTCAAGAGTGTGGGCCAGAACAACTCGCTGTTGCCAGCCTCCTTCTGGGGTCTAAGCAACGTCCCCTACTCTTTTTTTTTTAACATCTTTATTGGAGTATAATTGCTTTACAATGGTGTGTTAATGTCCCCTACTCTTAAGACCTAAGTGGTGGACTATTGGGAGATAGAAACTCGGGGTGATGAGAGAGGAAGTTTTTAAGCCCAGTTGTGCCTTGTTGACTTGTATATGCAAGAGGGGTCTTGGGTGACCACAGGGCTCAGGGTATTTGCAAGAATAGTTCAAGTGCTCACTTAACTGGGGCTGTTTATGGGGAAGTGGTTTCCACGGCGAGAGGAGGTGAGATGTGTCGTTGTGGGACCACACTTAGTTGGCTCTTTCTCTGTAGAGCCTTATAGTCATAATTTCCCCCAGCAGAAACTTCTGTTATTCCACAGCTGTTCTAACTGCATAGATGTGGCATTTGCAATGATGCCATGAGTCCTGAGCAGCACAACCCAATTTAAACCACACCCAAGTAGACAGAGTTATATTATCAAAGCCTGGGCTTCAGGAGTGATGAGAGGGCAGGCTGCTTTTCAGACACTCACTCATTCAAGAGAGGTTCATCAAGGGCTCTCAATAAACACAAAGCAAAGGGGATAAAGACATGTTAGGTGGACTTCCCTGGTGGCACAGTGGTTAAGAACCCACCTGCCAATGCAGGAGACACAGGTTCGAGCCCTGGTCTGGGAAGATCCCACATGCCACAGAGCAACTAAGTCCGTGCGCCACAACTACTGAAGCCCATGCACCTAGAGCCCGTGCTCCACAACGAAGAGAAGCTACCTCGATGAGAAGTGCGCGTACCGCAACAAAGAGTAGCCCCCACTCGATGCAACTAGAGAAAGCCCGCGCGCAGCAACAAAGACCGAATGCAGCCAAAAAAAAAAAAAAAAAAGACGTGTTAGGTATGGGGGTAACATACATAAGGAACCTTAAAATGATCTTAGCCTTTGACCAAGATAATCCGTGTCTAGGAATCTATTTCCTATATAAATACATTCAAATATGGAAGAAAGTTTACGCATAAGAGTATTTGGTCCCCAGCATATTCATAACAATTTAAAATTGGACCCAATTTAAATCATCTACAATATGGAAATGGCAAAGAAAATTATGGTATCTTCACTTGGTTGGCTCTTAGGGAGCCTTTACAAACAATACAATGACATGGGAAATGCTTAAGTTCTAATGATAAGTTAAAAAAAAAAAACCCAAGGTGCAAATAGGCTTATTTTAATCAGGACCTACCCCATGTCTGGGGATGTGGTCAATTCTATATATTTTTTGTGGATGCTGTTCCCAGGAAAGAGGGAGAACAGAAGCAGCAGGTATGATGTGTCCCCTGCCATCTACCCCTTAGTCTGTCTAATAGTAAAGGATTCTCCTCTCTTCCTCAATATGGGCAATTTCAGTAATGATGATTCATTATTCTGAGAGTTCTCTCATTTTCCTCTTTCCCCCGTCTTTTGCTTTTATGAAGCAGGTTGGGTAGTGTTTGTGGCAGGACCAGTTCTACCCCACTTAGTGTATCCTGGGATGAACATGTAGCCCTATTTTCTGGTGGTGACTGTGCCACTATGAAGAGCTTAATGTCTCTTTTGCCTCAGATTTGGGCAATAGTCATTTATAGGGTAACAGGAAATACACAAATCAGCATCTTCTTAAAAGTAAAGTCATTCAGGAACGGAGAAGACTAAAAGTTTCTAATCTAGAGAGCAAAGGAGAAGACATGTGTATCACACCCAAAGTGTTAGTGTTGTTAACTCAAGAAAAAAATCTATAGGAAAAACAAACACACACACACACACAAAAAAAACCACATAGTGAGAACATGTTTTTCCTGACCAGCACCTACTCTACATCCTTCTTGATACCATAAACCCACAGTTCCTTTGGGAAGCGATTCTTGCTCATAATTCTCAGATTTATGTGAAATTCATCCAACCATGATGCAGGTATGTGCCTCGATTAGCTTAAGCAAATCAATGAAACCCATCCCCTTAGCCATAGTGATTGGTTAGGAATTGGATTTCTGACCTGTCAGTCAAATCTGAAAGAACCTAGTGATTTTTTTTCCCAAGGGAGACACAGCGTCTCTCTTCCCTGAAGAAAATGAACAAGAATTCATGTGACACTGGAAGGTACCGGCAGCTATCCTGGGACTCGTACATGGAAGGGAGGTCAGAAAGAGAAAACGGGACCTGCAGGGCATCACAGGGCTGCTGCATCCAGCCTTTCCTGGAGCCAGAGCCTCCCTGTATCCTTTGATCTTGGAACCACAGGGTTCATTTATTCCAGTCTCTTTGAGGTAGGGTTGCTTGTTTGTTTTCCTTCTTGCAACTACTAATATCCTGAGAAATACAGAGTTCTGTATCTGTGCAGAGATACAGAGTCTGTTAAAAGTAACAGCTCGTGACTGAAGCATGGGATTAGCTGAACTGAAAAAGCAGGGAGTTTGGTGAGGACTTTGTTAAGTGGAAGTGGTTTGGTGTGTCTGGGAATTACCTGGAGGCTTGTTAGACACAGATTGCTGGGCACCACCGCCTAAAGGGGGAAGCCCGGGGCGAGGGTGGGGGGGGTGTTTGCTTAGAATTTGCATTTCTAATGGTTCCCAGATGCTCCTGCTGTGGTCCGGGCAGGACCTTTTTTTTTTTTTTTTTTTTTCGGGCAGGACCTTTTGAGAACCGCTCTCACATGGTACTGCTGGTGCTGGTTGACCTGTGGTCTATTGCATCTCAGTAAAAATCTTTTTTTTTTTTTTTTCCTTTAAGTAAAATTCTTTAAGAAAGAGCTCAGGCTGCTTTGAAATGGGCTTATCTGACATCGAAAAAGGGAAACAATTCAGCTTTGCTAAGAAAGGCCTTTCCAGTCTGTCAACTGTTGTCAGTAATCTGGAGTCTGGAAGGCTGTAAATGCAGGTATTTCGACTTCAGTCTGAAGTTAATGTGAATAGAGGCAGGGAGGTGAGAGACTTAACAGGAGAGAATCCTGAGCTCTGACTATGGGTCCTAAGTCCCTCTCTCCACCCTCTCCTGTGAAATATTTGTCTTCCTTATTTGAAGTGGACAGTCAGCTGCTTGTAAAGGCGCAGGGAAGGCGTGGCTTTGGGCATCAAATATTCATCACTTTTGCATGTTGCTCCATCTCTGCAGGGGCCGGAATGGAGGCAAGCGCTCTCCCGCCACGTGGCTAGAGGTAGGGGTGTAGGGGTGACTGTAGTATTGAGGCCCATGCTAGGAAACACATTCCCAACACCAGGTAAAATGCAAGGTATATGACCAGGCAAGCTCTCCCTTTTGGGTTATTGAGCTCATGGAATAGATCAGAAGCCTGCTGTCATTAGATGGGCATTATTTGCGGGACTTCCCTGGCGGTCCAGTGGTTAGGACTCCGCTCTCCCAATGCAAGGGGCACGGGTTCGGTCCCTGGTGGGGGAACTAAGCTCCCGCACGCAGCGCAATGCAGCCGAAGTTAGCTGCCCAACACCTAAGGCAAACTCCAGGCTCCTAACTCACATGGATAAGAAGTTGGCAGCTCCCGAAAAGGGCTCCTCGCTGGCACACATGTGTGTCCACAGAGGACAGTCCCCAGGGAGGTCAACCCCCAGGGAGGTCAACCCGAGAGGCTGACTAAGCACTTCAGTCAAGTCTCGGACTCTGAAATGCCCTCTACATTGGTTAATAGTGCAATTCCCACGCTCCCCGCTCCCTCACAGGGGTCTTTATTCTATTTACACTTTTTGTTCGCAACACTTGTGTTGAGTGATCGGGCACGGGTTAGCTTTCATTAGCCTTTGGGCTGCTGGACCTTGAGAAGCAGTGCAGCATAAACGAGCAGATTTTGTTTGTCCCTAGATGCTGGAAGCCAATAGAGAAGAAGTGATGACAGCCTCACTGCTTCTTTGGGGACAAAGTTTGTTCCTCTCATTCTCCTGATAGAATCTTCGCACTTGTCATGGTGTGGGTGGTAATGGTGTTAGGGGAATGGGGCCCCCGTAAAGGAAGGGGATTATAAAATGTTTTCTAGGAGGAGCTCTGTGTGTGTGTGTGCGTGTGTGCGCGTGTGCGGGTGATATGAAAGCCTTGGGTGAAAGGACTTGCTCCTTGTATTGTCCTCGTTATGTAAAAGCCATTATGGCACCAAGACTGTGAGCTAAGCTGAGCTCTCTTTGTGTCAACTCAGAATCTCAACCAGAAAGTAGTTTTGATGGATGGAATATCACCTGTCGAAGGGTGGGTAAGATGAGACTGGAGAGGTGAGCAATACATGCTCATTGAAAACTAAATCAAATAAAAAGTACAGAAAATAAAAAGGAGTCCCCATTCCTTTAAAGAATAAAAATCCCATTTCCTCTAAGAAACCATAGTTAGCTATTTGATATGTATCTTTCCAAATATGTGCCTTTGTAAATATATATGTATATCTGGTTTTTTAAAATAAAAGCAAAAATAATGTCATTCGATACATATAGTTCTGTAGCATATAGGTAGAGTATATATGCATATACTAGATGTAAACAGATATACCTTTTGCACCTAATATTATGGACACTTTCCATAGGTATAGATGTGTGTTATCCTTTTTACTAACCACAGAATAGTCCATTGGTGGGCATCTCAATTCTCTTCTGATGTAATCTTCTACTGGTTTAAATGGTTGTTCCCATTTGCTTGCTGGTTACAAACCGTGCTGCAAAGAATATCTTTGTGTCTATATATAGTCCTGTCCTCTGGCAGTGTTGCTACAAAACAGATTCCTAGAAATGGAATCAGGGCAAACGGTATCTTGGTCCAATAGTGTGTGCATTTTAATGTTTGTTTAGCAGTAGTGTTGAATTGTACTCTAAAAGTTTCATAACTACAATTCTAAACTAATTTGGGGTACAAAAATTAGATTATTTTAAACAACATGAAACAATTGTGGGTCATAAAAATTAATACATGTTTGGTTTTCACACAAGTCTTTAGCATTTCTCCTCCTTCTGCCGAAAGGACCTGAGCTCAGTGTACATTTCTTATAGTTATAACTCAGGCAACCTATCTATTAAATAACTGAGTTGTCACAGTAAACCTATAAACAGAATCCTGCTCCACATGTAGGCTGGTTATCTTTTCCTTCTCTAACATTAGCCATGTATTTTGTGGAGCATGGATTCTAGGAAAATAATGTACAATATACCTGTTACCATATGCAGATGTGCACTGCATTTGGAAAAGAGCAGTGAATTCTATTGACTATTTCAGTGGTTCTCAGCTGTTAAAATGCATGTGGAACACCTGAAGCTTGGTAGAAATATCAATTCCCAGGTCCACACCTAAAAATTCTGATGTGAGTGGCTTAAACAATCATTGCTTGTAATTTGAGTACAGGTGGATTACATTTTGGGAAATAACTTGGTTACTGGTTAAGAGCAAAGTCTGTAGTTACATCAAAATCTAGTTTTGGAACTCAGTTGTGCCGCTTACTTGCTGTGTGATCTTGGCCAATTTGCTTAACCTCTCTGAGCCCCAGCCCCAGTTTACTCTTCTGTCAAATGAAAATATTAATAGTACTTAAACTATACTATTTCATTGTGAGGAGCAAATGAACACGGCAGAAAAAGCACTCAGCCTGGAGTAAGTCTCAAATATGTTAGTAACCGTTATTCAGAAAGTTTGATTTATCGTAAATATGTATTATGAATACTCTTCTTAATGGTATCCATTCATGTACATTATGATTTGATTCATAAAATAGTCGTAATTTAAATGTCCTGGAAATGTGGCTCCAGAGTGTTGACTGAAAAAAAAATGCATAACCTAAAAGTTAAGAGTTAAGTTTTATTGACAGACAAAACTGAGCACTTAAGCCCGGGACACAGCACCTCAGATAACTCTGAGGGACTGCTCTGAAGAGGCAAGAGGGGAGCCAGGATATATAGGAGTTTTTGCAACAAAGACCAGGTAGTCAGAGCATCAAAAGATTACTGTTAATTAAAGAAAACCAGCTGTCTCAGGTTAAGGAATTCAGTGCTTTTGTATGTATGGGAAGATGCAGGAGACTGGGCTCACTGAAATCATTCTTCTGATATGAACCTCAGCTACCTGGGGCCAGCATCCTGTGTTTTCTCATCCCGAGTTTCCTCAGGAGGCACCATTGGGGGTGGCAGCAGCAGCTGACTGCTAGATGGTGGGCAACCTGTTTCTATCCTGAATTCCCTCAGGGCGCACCTCCGGAGGGGGGCGGCTGTAAGGTGATGGCTTGATGGCGGCAACATTCTTTGTTTACCGATACAGCAGGCAATATTTTTCATTCACAAGTGTAAAGCAGAGTAGCTCTGTGGTAGCCCCCTTCCATCTCTCCCAATTTTCCTCCATTTCCTATCTTCCTATTCTTTAACCTACTATTCCTTTCAACCTGTGATTCTTTTTTTTAATTAAGTTTTTTATTGGAGTATAGTTGATTTACAATGTTGTGTTAGTTTCTGCTGTATGGTAAAGTGAATCAGCCATACGTATACACATATCCACTCTCTTCTAGACTCCATTCCCATATAGGACATTACAGAGCACCAAATAGAGTTCCCTGTGCTATACGGTAGGTTCTTATTAGTTATCTTTTATGTATAATAGTGTGTATATGTCAATCTCAGTCTCCCAAATTATCCCCCTCTTCCCCGTTGGTAACCATAAGTGTGTTTTCTATATCTGTGACTCAATTTCTGTTTTGTAAATAGGTTCACTTGTACCATTTTTCTAGATTCCACATATAAGCAATATCATGATATTTGTCTTTCAGAGAAAGTCAACCAGTGATTCTGATTTGCCAGATAAACAAAACCAAACTCAATGCCAGTTTACTTTTCAAAAGAGCATCTTTATTATTTCACTTTGCTGAACACAGCACTGAACGGAAACATCCAATACACGATTGTCAGTCTGGTGGCATTGGCACCATCTCTGCGTAGAACAAGCTGCCGACAGTCAATTGTCAGCAGAGTGCAAGTGAATGGGGAAGGGAAGGTCTGTGAAAAGGTGTCTTGGGACCTCTTGGAGCACACAGTCCCAGACACAGTGGGACACTGAAATTAAATTACAAAAATATGAATATTATATATAAATAAGTTGCAATCTAAGTTAGGAGCGAGTCCCGGAGTGTTGCTGTTTGGAAACAAGCAGCACACAGGAGAGGTAGCTGTGGAGGTGACAGGGGTATTTCCAAGGCTCAGACCCCTGCTGCCCAGTCGGGCCACTGAGGTCACTGGGTTCCTCAAAACTTCCAGGCCACTCAGGCATTCAGCTCCAGGTCAGTGATGTATTCCTGGACCCAGTCGTCACTGGGGTTGGCACAGAGCTGCCGGCCTCTTTTGGTTTGGAAGCTTTGGAGAAGGACAAAAGAATTACACACTGAGGAATCCAGCAGGGGGATCCTGGGCTCCCTGTGGCCCCTCCACCCCTCTCTCCTGGGAGGCCCAGGGCCTGCCACTCCCTCGGGGACCCTCTGCCTACCTCAGTCCAGAGAGACGCTCTCCCTGACTCAGGGGGCCCCTCAGAGGATGCAGCCTCCTTCTTCCCCTCCCTCCCTCTGGGCTGGCCTAGCACCCCCTGACTCTGCAAGCCTGGCCAGGTCAGGTCACAGCTCAGAGACCTGGGTCCTGTATACTTGATAGGCCCCGGCGGGCTGGGCTTGCCAGGATGGCACCCCTGGCCTGTCTGTGCCCTTGAGTGCTGACTCCCATCCAACATCCCATCTCCCCAGAGGTGGGCGGGAAGACTGGCACTTACATGACACCGGGCTTGGAGCACTGGCTGCTGGTCTCAAAATAGTCAGCTACGAATTCGCGAGGAAGCTGCCAGGCATTATAGGAGAAGCAGCAGGCCGTTAGGGTGTCAGCCTCAACTGTGGAGGAAGGGACAGAATGAGGCTGAGTCATAGTTCAGAACAGGATGAGGAAGACTCGGAAGGAGAGAGACAGCCTGGCTTAGGGCACAGACTGGGAGACAGGTCACTGGAAGGCTCTGGGCATTTTTCCCTAGAAATATCCCTGTCTCTGTCCTTGTTTCTGTCTGCGTCCTTCTTTATTTTTGACTCTTCACTGTGGGCTCTCTTTCTCTGTGTGCTCCAGACATCCAAACAGACTGTTCTTATCACATCTCCCTTCAGGAAATTGTTTCTGGTTCAAGAAGTCACACCCCAGCAAAAGAAAAACCTTGGACAGCTCTCATGAGACATCCAAGGGACAAACTCTTGGGACTTAGCGTGAGTTACTGGAAGACTGACACCATGGGGCGGTAACCAAATTTGGACTCTGCCTCTTGCCAACTCTTTTGTTTAGGTCCCCATTTTACCATCTGTAAAATGGGACTGTAACTCCCCAACCCTGGCTCCAGATCTGAGGACCCCTTTATAAAGATAAAAATTAAAATCTTGAAGAGAAAGGCCAAAATGTTTCATAACCCTTTAAGAAGATCTTTATTTTCTCTTGGGGGCTCTCAAGGCCAAGTAAAGTTTGGTGTGGGGACCCCTGCAACTACTGCACAGACTCACATGGTGCCGAGAAGACCTGGCTGCAGAGGGCCATGGGGCAGAGGAGGACGGCGAGGGCAGCAGCGGGCACCTTCATGATGCTGAGTAGACAGAGTGTGGCCTTGAGTGTGGGACTGGGTGCTCGCTGCTGCCTGCGTCCTTCTTTAGTGAGAGGCCATCTCCCCAGCTCTTTATAGGCAGCCCTGATGGGTGGGGAAATGGAATCTGGGAGTGAGGAAGGAAATTTTTAAGCATCGTGATGCTTTCACACTGTTTCATAACTCAGGGTCCGTGGCAACCACAGGGGCTCAGGATATCCAAGAATAGCAGCTGTCAGCTACGAGTCTCAGCCCGCAACGCATGGCTTGTTCTGGTTTCATGTGAGGAAATGGTTTCCCCTGTGAGCAGCGGCAGAGGGGTGTGTGCCCATCCAGGGCTATTCTCAGCCGGTCCGTTCCCCTCACGACTTCTCCAGCTCTGACCTTTCCACAGAGCTGAAACTGCTGCGTTTCCCCAGCTGCTCTAACCACAAGGATAGGGCAGGTGTGATACCGCCCTGGAGGGTGGCACAAGCTTCCCTTGGATGCAAGGGACTTAATCAAGGAATCCACGCTAGGGGACTAGGAAGCATGAGGTCACGTTTCCGTCATGCGTCCAGTCATCAGTCACCGAGTAACCAGGGGCACTGGGTTAAACGCTAGTTGAAAATCATGAAGAGGCATTAGATGCGGGTGTTAATGTGTCAGAAGCCTAAAAATATTTATACCCACTAACCTAGAGATCGCATTTCTAGGAAAGAGTTCTAAAGAAACAGGCCCAAATATGGAGGCATCTTCAGGCAGGAAGGTGCTGGCCCAGCAACATTTATAACTCTAAATAAGGAAACCTAAATCTTCCTCTATCAGGGAATGATAAACTCAGTTATGATATATCCACTGGAATGTTTGTTATTAAGCCCTTAAACTAAATGAAGTAGCATAAATATAATCATAACATCAGTTGTCAAAAAGTAAGATAAAAATTATACCAACTGTATAAGATGAAGAATTATACAAATATATATGTGTATATGTGTATATACACATATACGATGAATATCGTAACCATAAATTGTGTGTGTGTATACACACACACAGAGATATGGTCTAGGCATGGAAGAAATAAAAAGCATTGGAAATAAATGCCCAAAGCGTCATTAGTACTTAACGCTGTGTGACAGATGAATGGGCGATTTTGTTTTCCTTTTTGTCTGGAATTTTCTCTCTCTTTTTTTTTTTTTTTCGAGTAAGAATGGATTACCTTCCTGGTGAGCCCACAGATTTGTGAACACACTCTGTCTTGAAACATTTCCAGCGCCACCAGTTGGAAGGTAGGCTGTTGGCAGATGTTTAACTTGAAAGAACGTTTGGATAAATATGCTAAGGTTTCTTTAGAACGGCCTTTGCTCAGATGAAGTCTTGATTTCCATTTCTCCGAACTATTCTGAGGAACCTGTAAGATATTTACATAAGTAATTTACATAAGTGTTCCTTTCCTATTCTTTTCAACTCATAATTTCAGGGGTGTGAAAGAGCCTACTTTCTTAGCCAGATGTATATATCTTCTTTTCCATCCTTTATTATTACAGAATTAGTGGGCATAAATCACATTTTACATTGAGAAATAGATTTAGTTCTTTCTAGTGATCTTTTAAAAGATGTTATTGAGGTATAGTTGATTTACAATATTGTGTTAATTTCTGCTGTACAGCAAAGTGATTCGGTTATACACACATATATATCTATATATTCTTTTGAATTATGATTTATCCTTTCTAATGATCTTTATCCTCTAGGTGCCCCTAGTCTAGTAGGAGCAGGTAGAGTATAAACAGGTAACCACAGCACTTAACAGAAACTGCTAAGATTCTCAGGAGGAAAATAAATGAAAGCTCAGAATGTGAGGAAGAGGGAGTCCTGGTCTCCCTTGGGAGGATAGGGAAAGGCGTCACGGAAGGGATGGAATTTTGATTGGGTCTTGAAAGACACAGGATTTGAACATATATAGATGGTGTGGCAGTAGATGGCTTGGCCTGCTAATGCAGAGTCACAGGTGTGAAATTGCTGGGTCAGAGGGAGGAGTGAGTCCTTCAGAGTAGCTGCACAGTGGAGGGGCAAATATGGATGAAGAAGCTGCGTTAGGACCAAACCAAGAGGGCTTTGAATTCCCCCAAAAGGAGTTAGAACAATGGAGGAGATAAGACGTGAGCAAAGTGAGACCACACCTGAGGAATTCTGTCCTTCCTGTGTCCGTAGAGTTACTTCTCTTAAAACACATGGGCTGTGTTTCCATCCCATCCCTATGATTGCTAATGCTGGTCCGAGGGAGGTGCAGCAAAGGCAAGATTTGGGGCAATGGCAGGTTTCACTGGGGCTGTAGCATCCAGCTGTCTTCCTTTGTTACTGTCACTTCCAGAAAATGGAGTCTATCATTTGCTTCACTGGAAACTCCAGGTCACAGACAATGCCTCCTCCTCACGTCCACCCCCTCTGCCCCAGCCCTCAGTCGATACCCTGAATTGAATTCCCTCATTTACTTCTTGGGGGAACCCCCTTCACACTCGTGATTTAGTTTCTGAGAGCAGGCGTCTCTGAGTTGAGGAGGTTGAGAAGAAGGAAATGGAAACTGCTGAATCAATCACATTTCTGATAACGGACTTTATTATTTAGCTCTGCCATTACAGCACTTTCCACATTGTGTGATAGTTATCTTTGTAATTGTCTCTTCAAAAATCTAGACCTGTTGATTTTATTTATTTTTAGATTATTATTGGAGTATAGTGGATTTACAATGTTGTGTTAGTTTCTGGTGTACAGCAAAGAGATTCAGTTATATATATTCTTTCATATTCTTTTCTGTTAAGGTTTATTCCAAGATATTGGAATATAGTTCCCTGTGCTATAAGTAGGTCCTTGTTATTTTATATATAGTAGTTTGTATCTACTAATCCCAAACTCCTTAATTTATCCCTTCCACAACCCTGCCCCTGCCTTTCCCCTTTGGTAACCATAAGTTTGTTTTCTATGTCTGTGAGTCTGTTTCTGTTTTATAAATAAGTTCATTTGTATCATAGTTTAGATTCCACATATAAGTGATATCATACGATATTTGTCTTTCTCTGACTTACTTAGCATGGTAATCTCTAGGTCCATCCATGTTGCAGCAAATGGCATTTTTTCATTCTTTATGGCTGAGTAGTATTCCATCGTGCGTGTGTGTGTGTGTGTGTGTGTGTGTGTGTGTGTGTGTGTGTGTGTGTGTGTTTGTGTGTCTGTATACCACATCTTCTTTATTCATTCATCTGTCAATAGACATTTAGGTTGCTTCCACGTCTTAGCTATTGAAAATAGTTCTGCTGTGAACATTGGGGTGCTTATTTCTTTTTGAATTAGAGTTTTCATCTTTTCTGGATACATGCCCAGGAGTGGGATTTCTGGATCATATGGTAACTCTATTTTTTGTTATTTAAGGAACCTCCATACTGTTTTCCATAGTGGTTGTACAAATTTGTATTCCCACCAACAGTGTAGGAGGGTTCCCTTTTCTCCACACCCTCTCCAGCATTTATTATTTGTAGACATTTTAATGATGGCTATTTTGACCGGTGTGAGGTGATACCTCATTGTACTTTTGATTTGCATTTCTCTAATAATTAGTGATGTTGAGCATCTTTTCATGTGCCTATTGAATGTCCTGTTGATTTTAAACCAAATTCATACCATGTCTTGGTGGACTTAAACCAAATTCTAGCACATGTTGATTATAACATGGTTAATTTTCTGACATAGTCTCTATGTCTTATCATTTTATTCTTTTTGATAAATATAAAATTCTATCTTAGTGATTATATATTTGTAAGATTTTTCATATCAGTCCTAAAACCAGGAAATAGCTCTTTGTCATATATGTTTTTATTTGAATCAGGAAAATAACATACTTGTATGCAAAGTATGTGCTCCATATGCACATATTTAATGAATAATGTAAGGAAACCTTAGGATGGATGAGTTGGAAGGGTCTCAGAAATATCCAAGGAGGTAAATTAATGTTCCCAGGTAAAATGACTTGCCCAGGATCAGAGAGATGGAATTAGTCAGTTTTACATTTCAGTGTCTACATTATTTAACAATGTATCTCCAACAGTAATCGCAATGCATTAATAAGTATTTGGTGAATGAATGGTTCATTGATTTGACGAACAGTATGTATTATGCCCAACGTCTCACTAGGGAGTTGAAATACTAATATTATATAAAGGATCAGAAAGGCCATGGTGTCAAGGTCTTGATCTTTGGGGACCACCAAGATCTCTTAAGTGGTGATCACAGAAACTGGCCAATGGTCAACATGGTGGATCCTTCAGCATGGAGGGCCTTGATTTGTGTCCTAGCTTTCTGGTTCATTGCAGCCTCTTTGAGGCCCCACCTCAGTCCAGCAGAACATCCCAGCCACGAGAACAGGGAATTCTGGCTGAATAATTCAGGTTCTGCAACACCTCTGCCTAGTCCGGCTCTGCTCACCTCCTCATTGTTTCCTGTGTCCTGGCCCTGATGGATTGGTTTCGTTCCAGTTTCCGGTCCCAGAGCTCTACGTCCCCAGGCGTCAATCTCAGCTCTCTCCCTTTGGCAGCAGTGGTTCCATGGATGGGCTCCTTGATAATGACACCCTTTTTTGGCCCGGCCTTGGCCTCCTTTTTTCCAGCTGTGGTCCACAGAGTCAGGCTGCAGCAGGCTTGGCCCTGCCTTTCATGTGGGCAGAGAAAATATCCTGGGGGCCCAGTTCTAGCATCCTAGAGAGACAGTGTCTCACTGACGCAGCCCCTTCTTTCTGCAACCAGGCCCTTTCCTATCTTGAGTTCTTCTTGTCATTCTCCTCTGGCCATTTTGTGTGTGTGTGTGTGTGCGTGAGCGTGCATGTGCACGTGCACGCAGATCAGGGCGTACATCTTGGTACTGGATTACATCCTTCCACCTGTCGCCCTGCTCCTCCTTCTGTGACTCAGTAAAAAGCATTCCCTGTTACCAGGTTTCCAAGCCAGAAAGCTGGGAGTCACCCTTGACTCCTCCCTCCCCCTCATCTCCTCCATCTATTCAACTACTGACTCTGTTGTATACTTGAAATTAAGTGTATCTACTTCTCATCTTTCCCATTCCCACTGTCTTAGGTGGGTCCTTGTCACTTCTTGTCATGACAAGAGTGTCCTGTCAATTGTTTTTTCCTCCATTTGCCTCTCTTCAATTTGTCCAGCACAAGGCATTTGAAGTGATTTTGATCAAATCAGTCTCTGTCTCTCTCTGCTGAAAACCCTTCAAACAGTCTACCTTGTTTCCAGCATGAAATGGAAGCTTCCCCTCTGTGATCTGACCTCTGTCTCCCCCTTTGGCCTTGTTTCTTGCCACCTTCAGACTTCCTGGAAACAAAGACTCAGCTCTCTAAACTACATGTGATTCCTTAAAAATGCAGGTCTCTGCTCTGCTTTTTATGAGCCAGGTGTCACTTGGCAAAGCACAATTTCCCTTTCGTGTAGATCACAGGGCAGAGTGAAATTCTATAAGCATGGGTATATCCCGTGAAAGCTGCAGGGATTAGTATTTAGAACAAATAAAGGAAACCACTGTTTAATTACCTTAATTTTCTAAGGAAAAGAGAGAAATCCATGGATTGCACTATTCAAAGACATGCAAAATGCAAAACCGAAAGATATTTTACATCATAATAACACAACTTTGGCCATTAAACTTTAACATAAATTTATAAGAAACACATTTCCCTTTTCTGATTTATTTACGCTCTGGAGCCATACCTTCTTGGTATCATTTCAAAATCTGTCATGTACGAGCTGTGTGTTACTTACCTTCAGTAGGTTACTTACCTCTCTGTGCTTCAGTGTCCTCATGTGTGGAAGGGGATAATAACAGTACCTACCTCAGAGCACTGCTGTGAGGATGAAATGCATTAATATCTATAAAGGCTTAGAACATGATTGGCTCATAGTAAGTGTTATGTGTTAGTTACTATTATCGTTATAACTGAAATATTTCAAGTAATCTCTTTTATATATTTTAAAAAGCACGGGTCTCTTGTTCTTTGCCTGAATGACCCCACCCTCACACTCTGCCTGGTTAATCATCCTTCAAGTCTCAGCTCAATTTAGAATAGAGGAAGGTTAGAACAACCTGAATGGGCTAAGTAACAGATTGGTTAAATATAAATTTTGGTATAAAAGTTTGGAATATCCCCACACTGAAACATCATGCATGCTAATTTTGTTTCTTATAAAGTTTTCTTTTTTATTAAATTTATTTATTTTTGGCTGCGTTGGGTCTTCGCTGCTGTGCGCAGGCTTTCTCTAGTTGCGGTGAGCGGGGGCTGCTCTTCATTGTGGTGCGTGGGCTTCTCATTGTCATGGCTTCTCTTGTTGCAGAGCACGGGCTCTAGGCGCACAAGCTTCAGTAATTGTGGCACGCGGGCTCAGTAGTTGTGGCCCACAGGCTCAGTAGTTGTGGTACACGGGCTTAGTTGCTCCGCGGCATGTGGGATCTTCCCGGACCAGGGCTCAAACCCGTGTCCCCTGCACTGGCAGGCGGATTCTTAACCACTGCGCCACCAGGGGAGCCCTGCCCTTCACCTTTGACAGCTAAAGAGCAGGCTGTGGCCGGTGACAAAGGCACATTTCCACTTTAAGAAGATTGGGACCATCCCTGATGAATGGCTTCAACCAGCTCACTGTCCTATGCACTCCATCCTGAACCCTGCACTTCGAATAATTATGTACTTATTTCTTCAATCTGCAATCCAGTTTCTGCTCCCATTCTCTCCAAGGGATTTGGCTACCATATTGGCAAGACTAAAGGATTTACCTTTTCTTAGCTTATTGTCTTGGCAGAACGACCATATATTCCAGATCCCCTTGGCTTTGCAGTTGCAACATTCACTCACAAGGAATTCTCTAGTTCCGGGCACCCCACTTCCTAGTGGCTAAGTCTCTTGGTCCCGACGCCCAGTGGTCTCTCCTACACTTGCATCTCAGCACTCTCCTTCCACAAAAGCACAGCATGTCGGGATTGCCCACCTCTGCTTCCCGCCCCTCAGCAGGATTGTAATCTCTTCTGAGAGTCTGGTACCTTCAGAGACTTCCCACCTGTGATCTCAAAGGGTCACACCTGTCAGAGAAGTTTGGTCATCTCTGGACCAGGAGTTGGAAGAAATTGGGTCTTGACACATATCCTATGTAACCTTAATCAAGTATTTTAACTTTTCTAGGTCTTGCTTCCTAATCTGAGCCATGGCAAAACAGATTGGGATCAGGTAAAACCATAGACATGGATATGCTGAGGGAAATCCAAAGACCTTTGGAAGGTCTTGTTACTGCTGTGGCCACTGGTCCTGCTTTCAGGACCACTGGGGAGGCTGGGAGGACAAAATGACAAAACAGATGTGAAAATTCCCAGGATGGAGTTTCGAGCACAGTGGCCGTCAAGGACGTGGGAGGGGAAACCTCTTATCAGCACGAGTGAGGGGAAGTGGAGGGCTTCCCTGCTCAGGAGTGAGGGGCTGGCCCACAGTATGCCCGTGGGGCTCTCTGGAACCATGGTTAACTCTCGCTGCCGCTTCTCACATCCCTGAGCTGGAAAGAGCTAAGTCCTAGAATAGTATCCTTTACCATGAAACCACTGGGCATGTGGGTTGAGGAAGAAGGAGGAGGAGCCATTCCCATCAAGGCTGGGGACTCCTATTCTGGATAGAGTGTCAGATGCCTAGTTAATTCATACTTCATTTGGCTAAATGGACTTCATGTCCAGAGTCCATGTTACCTATCACACCCCCTCCCATTAAAACTGGTAGTTTGAGCTGCCTCTGGACACTTATTAATACCTACTGTGTAGGGCTTCCCTGGTGGCACAGTGGTTAAGAATCCGCCTGCCAATGCAGGGGACACGGGTTCAAGCCCTGGTCCGGGAAGATCCCACATGCCACGGAGCAGCTAAGCCTGTCCGCCACAACTACTGAGCCTGCACTCTACAGCCCGCGAACCACAACTACTGAGCCCAAGTGCCACAACTACTGAAGCCCGCGTGCCTAGAGCCTGTGCTCTGCAACAAGAGAAGCCACCCAGTGAGAAGCCCAAGCACTGCAACGAAGCGTAGCCCCCGCTCACCACAACTAGAGAAAAGCTCATGCACAGCAACAAAGACCCAAGGCAGCCAAAAATAAAAATAAATAAATTAATTAAAAAAAATACCTACTGTGTACCCAGAGATAAGCATAACCCAGTTTCTGCATTAAGGAACTCCCTTTCTAGGAGCGGAGACAACCAAGTAGACAGATATTTTATAGGTGATGTGATGGAGGTAGCACAAAGGGAGGTACAGAATTCAGTTGGAAGAGAGGTCAGGGAAGGTTCTCTAGAGGAGATGAGCACTTTTTTGGTTGTGTATTTGAGAGGCATTTGTTATCATTCTCTATCGACTATTACTTAGAAATGGCCTCAATGTATAAACCTTGGAGGCCATTGATTTAGCTAAACATTTTGACACAAGCCTTTGTACTCTCTGTGTGAACGTTCACTGGTGTGAACACAGCATTATTGTTAAGACCTTCATGAATAAAAAAATTTTGCCTGCATGAGCCAAAGATCAAATCTAAGGCTAGGAGGCAAAAATCAACAAACGCACTGCGTGGCTAATCACCCACTCTTACCTATCATCATTCTTCTTATGTATTTTCATAAGAGTTATGTCCTTCCATGGCTTGAAGATCAGCGCTCCCCACTCATGTAGTCGGAGGTCTCCACGTCAAGGGCTCTTCCTTAGTGCACGGTGGATTTAGTCTTGACCTGGAACTATTCATTTACAGCCAAGAGATGGTTTTCTCCATCCTTTGGGCGCTCTGACGTTTTGTTTCTACCTCTGACATGACACATACCTTATTCCATCTCACGAGATAGTGATTTCTGTCACTGTCAGCACCATCACTAGACTAAGGACTCTGAGGGCAGCGATGGGTTGTCATTCAGCTCTGTCTGTCCTGACAAAGAACAGGTGACTACTCAATTGGGTTGAATGGAAATGCCAGGATAACAAAGTCTGTGTAGATTCCGGGTACCACAAGACACACCCTTCTTCCCTTGAAGCAAGGTTCTTGACGCATGAACACGAGAGTCCATCAACCAGGAGAGACCACGAGAGATACTCGCATAAGTGATGTCAGAGATTGTAGAGTGTTAGAGTTGGGGATGGGGGTCTTGGTGAAGATCAGAACACTTGGAGCGAGACTCACAGGAAGAAAGGAGTGAGGACAGAAAGGGCAAAGAAAAGAAGCACAGTCTGTGTGCGTGTGTAGGTGGTGGGAGCAGGGAGAGAGGAGAGTGATGAAGTAGGAAGACACTGTACTTTATTTAGTGACACTGAAATGCTCCGAGATGCTGCTCTGACTCCTTCTATCCCACATCTCTACAGCACCCAGGAGGCCTGGCTCCCTCTTTTCACTCCTCATTCTTCCTTTTCAAAGCAGAGGCAGGTAGCGATGTGGGACTGCGGGTGAGCAGGTGGATCAGAGTGGTTGAGCTGAAGGTGGATAGAGGTCTTGATCCCATCATCCTAATGGCCCTCATTTGCCCTGATTCATGCACTATTGTATTCCTGGCCTTTGGAAGCTTCATGTAGTCACCTTCAGGCCCACAGGCAGCTGCCGAACCAGGCAGGGCTTTAGAAGAACACAGGGAATTAATTCCCTGTGGATGTCTGGGAAACACCCACAGGCTTAGATTATATACTTTATCTGTAACATAGATGAATTCATTGCCAGCTTTATCCAATTCCATTTTTATACTGGAAGAACATTCTTTATCTGGGTCTTCTAAACTTGATTCTTCCTGATTTCTTTCTCCTTTTCTGTTATTGGCCCAAGGGAGCGCACTGAAATCTTGATTTCTTTTGCATTCTTTGGGACAGATGGACCACACCCCTTTCCTGTATTCAGCCCTGATAAGATGGGTCTTTGTGTGTGGCGTGGCCCCTAGGTGGCCAGCAGTTTCTCTCTCTGTGGTCACGTTCTATATTTGTTCTGGAGATGACAGGGTAGAAAGAAAATGGATTTTAGAGTCAGATGAACCTCAGTCCAAATCTTGGCACTGCCACTTAACAGCTGTGTGGCCTTGAGATTATCACTGAACTCTGTTCTGCCCTCTGAATCTCATTGCCTCAGGGGAATAATCACACCCTGCTCAGGGTTATGGTAGGGTTAGATGTATGTGTAGAACGCAGCTTGCCTAGTGCCTGACACATAGTGTAGAAGCTACACTTCTGCTGGGGCCTTCTGCACGCTGGACAGAAGCTGGACACTTCCGTTATGCCCAAGGAAATATACAGGCCACTAAAGTCGCTCTGCCTAGCAGAAGGAGGCCTGCAGTGGGACATGGAATCCTGGCTTCCTCCCCTTCTCGGGGCCAGGCCTGTGGCTACCCTAGAAAGACTGACGTGAAGTCTCTAGCTTCTGGAGGTGCTAACCACTAAGAGCATGATGGTTCTCATCTACAAGCCCCTTCTAGTAGGTGTGAAGGTTCTATCTTTCTTGTTGGGCTTGCAATTCTCCCCCATGCCTCAGTCACTGCCTTTGGTATACCACTTCCCTCTAGGGTTCAGCCCACTTCTTCTCTCCTACACCTCCCTCCGCTTTCCTCCGTGATGACACTGCTGGGGAAAAGAAAGCTGTGCAGAGGTCCTCAGCCAGCTAGCTTCAGTTTCCTTATTGGCACCATGACATCATCTGTACCCTGGAAATTCCACTCTCCCCCATCTCTGTCCCAGGCCTCAGAGTTCCTATAAAGAAGGGCTCCCAACTCAGTATCAACACAGAGCACAGAAGGGTTCTGAAGCTTCTGGGTTCTGCAGTCCAAGCTCCAGGCAAGTCTCTCCTCAACCAAGACCATGAAGCTCTGCATGACTGTCCTCTCCTTCCTCGTGCTCGCAGCTGCTTTCTGCTCTCTGGCACTCTCAGCACCAAGTAAGTCCATTCTTCCAGCTGCCACTGAGTCAGGATGTAGGCAGCGCTGACTTTTCTAGTTGGGGCTGGTCCAACACTAACATCTGGGGATGAGACAAAAGGGAGCAGGGAAGATTCCTAGGTAGCCTGCAGGTAAACGTAGAGTCTGGTAGACACTCAGTAATATTCAAGTTCCTGTTTTCTTAAGAAATAGCAACCCATAGACTGGTTTAAGCAAGTCCCTGTCTCTCTCTGTGCCTTGGTTTCCCCATCTGTAAAATGAAGGGAGTTAGACCTGTGCTCTAAGACCCAATACAGCCTGAACCTTCTAGAATCCTTTCATGGTCTTCTCCTAGGATTCTCTATTCAGAATAAGACTCCTACTCAGAGTGGGTGGGATTAGATACAAGGGACCATATTTGGGGATCTGGCAGATCCACAGGGATGCCCTTTGAATGTCTATAACTAGAAGCCAAAATGAATAGCTCTGGGTAGAGCTTCTGTCTCACCTCGGCCTTTCTTCCCAGTGGGCTCAGACCCTCCCACTGCCTGCTGCTTCTCTTACACCCTGCGGAAGCTTCCTCGCAACTTTGTGATCGATTATTACGAGACCAGCAGTCTCTGCTCCCAGCCAGCTGTGGTGTGAGTATCAACCCTGGGGCCTTTCTTGGAGGCGAGGGTGAGGGCAGGATTAGAAAAGGGGGCCTGTTTGAGGTGAGGGGAGGTGAAGCAGTAGGGAGGCAGGTGTCAGGGCTGAAGGCCTCCCTGAAAGCAGTGAGGAACAGGTCATGATGTCACCTGCTGAGACCTGGAGAGGGCTGGGTGGGAGCTAAAGGAGGGGAAGGTGCTTTCTGGGGAGGAAGTTAGCTAGAGGCCAGGAAAACAGGGAAGGTCAAAAAGATGATAGAAGATGTGGGCTGAATTCTTAAACCATACTTAGAAAACACGTGCCAAAGTCATTGCTAGGGGCAGCAGGGAATGAATGGGGAGATATGTCCACATTGATTGCAAAACTCATTGGTTCCTAATCTGGGCAACTCAGGAGGCCACAGCTAAACCCAAGGAGGAAGTTACAAGGAATCAGGTCTCAGCAGCACCCCAGGAAGGGTCTTCTCACCCACTAGGCTGTCCAGCATGAGCCATGGTGAAGGACAGGGGGATACCTGCCACAGGCAAGGTCCCGTGGGATTCTAACCTGTCCACTCTTTGCTCCACAGATTCCAGACCAAAAAGGGCAGGCAGGTGTGCGCCAACCCCAGTGATCCCTGGGTCCAGGAGTACATGGATGACCTTGAACTGAACTGAGCTGCTCTGAGGCCGGGGCAAGTGTTCTGCAGGAAAGATCACCTGAGCCCGACGCTTCTCAGCAAGACGCACCCTCTCCACACTCACGACCCCTCCCAGTAGTCCCTGTTCCTTCTCTTAATTTAATCTTTATTACGTACTATGTTATTATTGTATTTGGTGTTATTTCCCACTATTTATGTTTGTTTTGCCAAAGGACATGTGTCCCCCATGGGGATGGTCCACCATCACTGTTTCTCTGCTCTTGCGGATACGTGGATAATGCAATTGAGTCCAAGTGTTAATAAAACTTTTTAAAAATGTGGACAGTTTCTTTGTGTTTTAATTTGATTTGCGGTAAAGGGAATTGCCTGCTATTATGAATAGTTTCCAAACACAATAAGAATGAGCAATTACTGAGTCCTTAATATGGGCTAAAATGTCTAGAGATACAAACTTCACTTAATACTTTTAGCAAGGATTTTAACACCCTTATGAAGTAGGGACTGTTATCCTCAATTTTACGGATGTAGAAACAGAGGCACAGAGGTGATGTGACTTGCTAAGGCATGTAGGTCTGCTTGGGGTGCACCATGAAAGGCTGATCCAAAAAGATACCTGTGCTGCTGAGGGCTATCATTTCAACATCTTGTAGGGAAGCTGTAAATAGGAAGAGCAGCACAACAGAGAGGGAAGATAAAGTAGCTCAGAATCAGAAAAGTGGGCCTCCATCACTCACTATCATTAAGAAAGTCACTTTGGGGGCTTCCCTGGTGGCGCAGTGGTTGAGAGTCCGCCTGCCGTTGCAGGGGACACGGGTTCGTGCCCCGGTCCGGGAAGATCCCACATGCCGTGGAGCGGCTGGGCCTGTGAGCCATGGCTGCTGAGCCTGCGCATCCAGAGCCTGTGCTCCGCAATGGGAGAGGCCACAACAGTGAGAGGCCCGCGTACCGCAAAAAAAAAAAAAAAAAAGAAAGTCATCTTGTCTCATTGGACCTCAATTTTCACCCCTGTAAAGTGGGAGTGATATTATTCACTTTGAAGGGGTGTTATGATGTGTAAAGCTCTCATCATGGGGCCTGGTGCCTGGAAGTTTCTCTCTTTCCCTCTCTGAGCCTCAGCCTTTTCACTTAAAATGGGCTGTAATGTCTATCCTCCCAGGGTCATCAGGCAGATTAGATTAGTGGATCGGCCCTCTAGAGCCAAAGCAAATGCAAAGTGTGGTCATGAGGACAAAAGAACAGATGTCAGATTTGGTTCTAGAGTGTGATGGGAGTAACCCAAGGCCACTTAACAACCCTTCGGTCATGACTTCCTATGACATGGGTCGGGCAGAACATGACTCTCAAGTAGAATTACATGCACAGTTAAATCTTGATTCACAAGCTGGGAGGAACCTCTCAGACCATCTGGTCCAGCCCTATCATAGTACAGAAACTGAGGAATAAGAACTGAGAAGTGACTTTCTAAAGGCCACCCAGAGAGCATCAAGGCCAGTGTCAAGCCCCAGGTTAGTCCCCTTTTCTGTGCTCGTTGTGACATGCCTCCATGGTCCCCAAAAGGACAGCTCATCGTGTAAGTAGGGTAAAGAGGGAGCTACGTCAAAATTGTTTGTGTTCGTTTTTTTTTTTATTGAACTATAGTTGATCTATAATGTGTTGTTTCAGGTGTACAGCAAAGTGATTCAGTTATATATTCATATATATATAATATATATATATATATTCTTCAGATTCTTTTCCGTTATAGGTTATTACAAGATATTGAATATAGTTCCCTGTGCTCTACAGTAAATCCTTGTTGTTTAGCTATTTTATATATAGTAGTGTGTATCTGTTAATTCCATACTCCTAATTTATCCCTCCCCTCTCTCCCTTTCCCATTTGGTAACCATAAGTTTGTTTTCTGTGTCTGTGAGCCTGTTTCTGTTTTGTAAATAAATTCATTTGTTTTGTTTTGTTTTGTTTTTAGATTCCACATATAAGTGATAATGTACAGTATTTGTCTTTCTTTGTCTGACTTAGTACGATAATTTTCAGGTCCATCCATGTGCTGCAAATGGCAATATTTCATTCTTTTTATGGCTGAGTAATATTCCATTGTATATATGTACCACATCTTCTTTATCCACTCATCTGTCGATGGACATTTAGGTTGCTTCCACGTCCTGGCTACTGTATTGTAAATAGTGCTGCAATGAACATTGGGGTGCATGTATCTTTTCAAATTATGGTTTTCTCAGGGTATATGCCCAGGAGTGGGATTGCTGGATCATATGGTAGCTCTATTTTTAGTTTTTTAACGAACCTCCATACTGTTCTCCATAGTGGCTTTACCAGTTTGTATTCCCACCAACAGTGTAGGAGGGTTCCCTTTTCTCCACACCCTCTCCAGCATTTATTTATTTATTTTTTTAAAAAAAATGTTGAGCCTTCTTTTAATTTATTTATTTTTATTTTTGGCTGTGTTGGGTCTTCGTTTCTGTGCGAGGGCTTTCTCTAGTTGTGGCAAGCGGGGGCCACTCTTCATCGTGGTGCGTGGGCCTCTCACTGTCGTGGCCTCTCTTGTTGCGGAGCACAGGCTCCAGATGCACAGGCTCAGTAGTTGTGGCTCATGGGCCTAGTTGCTCTGCGGCATGTGGGATCTTCCCAGACCAGGGCTCGAACCTGTGTCCCCTGCATTAGCAGGCAGATTCTCAACCACTGCGCCACCAGGGAAACCCCAGCATTTATTATTTGTAGACTTTTTGGTGATGTCCATTCTGACCAGTGTGAGGTGATACCTCATTGTGGTTATGATTTACATTTCTTGTTTGAATGTTCTTAGTCTGATGCAAAAGCAGAACTGAGACTATGTACCTCTCTGGGGCCAATAGACACAATTTCCTTCCTTGCCCTGCCCTCAGCCACTCCCATCATCCCAGAGCTCCTGTAGAAACCTCCTTCAGATTCTGCAGGGACTGAGAGAAGGAGGTTGGGGAGGGGCAGAACTGATCCCAAAATGTGTGAGAAGAGGCTAGCAGCAAAGAACCTGACTTGGTTCTTGGCTTCTACTTCTCATCTGCCTAGATCTGAGCTGTCCAATACGTAGCCACTAGCCACAAGTAGCTATTTAAATTTCAATTAAATTTAATTTCAGTTAAATAAAATTTGAAGTTCAATTCCTCAGTTGCACTAGTCACATTTCAGGTGCTCACTGGCTACATGTGGTTCGTGGCTGCCATGTTGCATGGTGCAAATGTAGAACATTCCTATCATCATAGGAAGTTCCATTGGACCAATATCCTCAGGGCCTAAAGGGAGGGAAAGGACGGGTAATTGGGGTGGCCGGGAAGGTTAGGGTATGGTCTTCGGTGAAAGATACACACCGTTCTGAGGGAAGGGGTTGGGAGAGAGAATTCATGATCCCCAGGCCTGAGACAAGGTATAGATCTCTGTGGTAGGCTGAATAATGGCCCCCAAGATGTCCACATCCTAATCCCCAGAATCTGTGAATATTCCTTTATAAGGTAAAAAAGCCTTTGCAGATGTGATCAAGTTAAGAATCTTGAGATGAAGAGATTATCCTGGATTATTTGTCTGGATCCTAAATCTGATCATAAGTGTCCTTATAAGAGGGTACAGAAGGAGATGTGACCACAGAAGAGAAGGCAATGTGAAAACAAAAGCAAGATGCCATGCTGCTGGCTTTGAAGATGGAGGAAGAGGCCACGAGCCAAGAAATGCAAGAATGCAGCTCTAGAAGCTGGAAAAGGCAAGAAAATGGTTTCTCTCCTAAAGCTTCCAGAAGGAGCACAGCCACCTTGATTTCAGCTCAGTGAATCAGATTGTGGACTTCTGACCTCTAGAACTTTAAGAGCATAACTGTGTATTTTTTTAGGACACCAAGTTTGTGTAATTCGTTACAGCAGCAATAGGAAACTAATACAATCACCAATGGAAGGGTCATTGACGATGACCCCCTCCAGCTTAGTGTGGAAGGGAATGGAACATTCTAGAAGGTGAGACAAACTTACCCACAGGAGAAACTCAGGGCAAAGTGGACACATTCCAAGGTGACAGATTATGGTGAGGTGAGGCATCTCAAGAGGAGGGGCTGCTTCAGCAGCTGAGTGTGAGGGCTGAAGCTTCACCAAAGATTCAACACCCACCAGCCACATTATGAGGAAGCCTGGAGACTTCTCTGGTGCTCCAGTGGCTAAGACTCCACGCTCCCAATTCAGGGGGCCCGGGTTCAATCCCTGGTCAGGGAACTAGATCCCACATGCTGCAACTAAGCGTTCGCATGCCGCAACTAAAGATCCCGTATGCCGCAACAAAGGTCCCACGTGCCACAACTGAGACCCGATGCAGGCAAACAAAATAAATATCAAAAAAAAAAAAAAAAAAAAGAAAGAGGGAGGAAGCCTGACTCTTATTGAGACTCCTGGGGCCCTCTGGGCATCTTGGTCTCCTATCTGGAGGAATCTACCCTCTCATTTGTCTAATGAACCCCAGAGCAAAGCCATGGCTCATGTCTGGTTTCATTATTAGAGAGAAGGCAGGGTTAGGGCCAGAATCTGGACCTCCTCCCTCACAGTGGAGCCCTTTCCCCACACCTCCCTGCCCCTGAGGTGTGGAGAAGAGAGAAACTCAGCTTCACAGAGGCCGGATCACCAAGGAAGACAGCGGTAGGCCTGAACACCCTCATGAAGAAATGCTTTACCAGGGAATTACAGATGACAGCATGGACTCCTCGTGGTGCGGCAAAGTAGGACTTCACCTGTTGTGCAACATCAGACTTTGTTTTTTCCTTTCTCCTCTTCTCATAAAACTTCCTTTTCTCACCCAGAGGCCAGGGAGCTTGTATCTGCTTTCAAGACTGTCTGGTTGAGGTTTCTCTGGGTTTCTGGGTGGGGACCAGAAGAGATGAGGCAGGATGGGGGGTGAGCGCCATTGGATGCCAGCCCTGTGTTTTCTGCTTTTGTGCAGTGCCTGCCTCTTCCCGTCTCCCTCTCTAGACAGGAGGAAGTCTGTCTCCTCATGTTCTGGTTTATGCAGACTTTCTGTGCTCTCACTACCTCACCCCAACCCAGAGTCTTCTGTAATGTTCCCACGATACAGGCATTTTCCTCGTAGGAGGCCAGAAGCTGAGCAAGCGGAAGCCAAGGATATGAGCTGAGCTGCAGAGGGTGAAAGAAGCCACAGCTCTTCCTGATGACCGGGCCCAGCGGCCCCAAGGCTGTCTTGAGCTGCTTTGCATACTCACCCTTCAAAGACCCAGGGGTCCTGTCATGGCTTCCTGGGTTGGGTCCATGACTCTGGCCCATTTGTCCAACCCTAAGCTCCTCTGAGCTCACCAAGTCTCTTGGAAAGGCTGGCAGCCTTCCTGGACTGTGCCTCCTTCTAGCCCCACGACACCCTCTTCCAGGGCAGGGATGGGACCCTATTAATCATTCCCAGATGCCTAACTTTTTGGCTCACATCTTTCCTTTATCTTCCCTCTAGCGTATATCTTATTTTTCTCTCCCGTTATGTGGAAAGCTAGCTCTTAAATCATGGATTTTAAAAACACATCTACACTTTATGGTATCAACCCTATCTCCAGTTTCGTGTGGGGTTTGGCCTTATCCCCATCCTACCATGTCCACCCAAATCCTTTTCTCCCCAAAAGCTGAGATCTTGAAATGGAAAGCCTGTGCTTTCAGAACTAGTATGTAGAGTCTGAAAGAAAACCGACTGAGGAACTCAGTTGACTTGCTTCTCTAAGCTGTGTCCACCCTCCCCCAAGGACAGTGAGTGTATTTTATAATTGACTGTTGCAACACAGAGGAATGCCAGTGAGTATAGGGAAGTAGGGGAAGGAGGGAAGACACCTTGTAATTCCTCCAAATATTATCTGTTACACACTTAAAGTCATGCAGAAAGGCAGCAGGCCCCCAGGTGTTAAGGAGATGTCGTTAGTCGGATATGTGCTGACTTTTTAATTTCATCATCTCTGACCTAACAAGGTCTCATGCTCTGTAACACAATGTCTTGGTGTTCATCCCCGACTCTTTATGGAACAGGACAAAGACGACAAAGATACAACATAAACAAGATCTGGGACTGGGGAGCTGAGCGTGCAGTTGGGTGTTCAAAGGATTTGACAGGGTTGGGAAATGACTCTCTGAAATATGAAATTCCAGGAAAAATGGAATTCCAGCAAATTCAGGAGTCTGAACATGGAAGCTGTGACAGCCTCGAGGTCTCGTGCCATTTAAAAAAATAAAAGAAATACAACTTTGATGGCTGCAAGTACGATGGGTGGGTTTTACAGACTGAGTGTTACTGGCCCAAAACTTGGGTCTGCTCCCTCGCAGGCAGTAAAGCCAGGCTACTGACACCGGACTGTGGTGAAGGAAAGTGCAGTGTTTATTGTAAGGTGCCATACAAGGAGTCGGGGACAGCTAGTGCTCAGAAAGCCTGAGCTCCCGGATGGGTCTCAGCAAAGCCTATTTAAAGGCAAGGTGGGAAGGGGAGTCCCAGGGTCTGTGATCAGCTAGTGCACGATTCTCCGATTGTTTGATGGTAAGGGTGTCACAGGGGTTAAAATGATCAATCCTTAGTCTCCAGTAGGCCTGGGGACTATGTGCTCATGGTCATTAAGTAGTTAATTTCTTCCATTTGGGGGTTATTTTAGCATCTGTAAAACAACTCAGGAGTTGTGCCTCAGAGACTATTATCTGGGTACTTCAGAACGGAGCTAAAGCAGAGGATATGGGAGAGGGGTCTGTCCCAGGAAGGCCCCATAGAGTCCTGCTCAGTTACAGGAGGACATCTAGGAATTCCCAAGGTCTTGACTCAGTCTTCTCCCTTCATTGTTCATTTTTGCATCTCATGGCTACTGCAGACACCTGACCCTTTCAAATGATAGTATGTCATGAGAATTTAGCAAATCCCCAAATTTGTGATTGTTACTCGAGTACCAGAAATCCAGTTTTTCTAGGGACATCATTTTGTTTTGTTTTTCACAAAGAAATAAAGGTTTTATTTATTTGGTAGGTAAAGCACTCCTCATTATTTCCAGGTGCATGAAAAGCCTCTGCAGAGGTTTTCTGGACCCCAGGACTGGAGAGTCCACATCGGTGGGTCTCTGGTGGGTTTGGGAGTATTTGCAAGGCATGACTTTCTTTGAGTCTCACTTTCTTCATCTGGGACATGGGGGTGCCAATGGAAGCAGCCCCTCAGGCTTGTGAGCCTTCAGTGAGATGGTGGGTGTAAAGTACAAGTACAGGACCTGCCGGGCAATTGCGTGCTTCATAAAGTTCAAGCATTGTCATTAGTATTGGAGAGAGTCCCTCCTTAATAACCTCGCAGCACCTGTTTTTGCAATGCCTACTTCAGCAAGACTCTTCCAGGCCATGATTATGCTTTGCTTCATACTTGGAACTGAAGTGCTAGAGTAACCAGCAGGTTGTACTGGGTTACACAACTTCTGCTAATTAAATGTCTTTACTGTGGTGAGAATTTTTTGCCTTATATCCCCAACTGGGATACATCCCAAGGGGCCTATGGGACTATATACAGCTGGAAATAGTCCATTAAAAACTTCAGGGGAGAGGGATAAATTAGGAGTACGGAATTAACAGTTACACACTACTATTAGAAAATAGGTAAACAACAAGGACCTACTGTATAGCACAGGGAACTATATTCAGTATCTTGTAATAACATAATGAAAAAAAATCTGAAAAAGAATAGCTACGTGTGTATATGTATAACTGAATCACTGTGCTGTACACCTGAAACTAACACAGCATTGTAAATCAACTCTACTTCAAGAAAGACATAAATAAATAGAATTTAAAAAAATTTAACTTGTGATTGTTACCTTATATGGCAATAGTGACTTTGCAGACATGACTAAACTAAGGATTTTTTTTTTTTTTTTTTTTTTTTTTTTGCGGTACGCTGGCCTCTCACTGCTGTGGCCTCTCCCGTTGTGTAGCACAGGCTACGGACGCGCAGGCTCAGTGGCCATGGCTCACGGGCCGAGCCGCTCTGCGGCATGTGGGATCCTCCCGGACCGGGGCACGATCCCGTGTCCCCTGCATCAGTAGGCAGACTCTCAGCCACTGCGCCACCAGGGAAGCCCCTAAAGTAAGGATTTTGAGATGAGGAGATTATCCTGGACTTCCTGGGTAGGTCCTAAATATAATCACAAATGTCTATGTAGGAGGGAGGCAGAGGGAGACTTGTCACAGATTGGGAGAAGGCAAAGTGAAGACAGAGCAGAGTTTTGAAGATGTTATGCTGCTGGCCTTAAAGATGGAAGAAGGGATCAAGAGCCGAGGAATGCAGCTCTAGCAGCTAGAACAAGCAAGGAAGGTCTTATCCCCTAGAGCTCTGGAAGGAGTTGCCCTGCCCATACTTTAGAACGTATACCTTGATTTCAATCTTCTGAGCTCCAGAACTGCAAGAGAATAAATTTATGTTGTTTAAAAAAAAATTTAACTTGGGGACGCAAGACTACAAATGTACTGGATCAGTGTGTGAGAAATCCATGTCTCCTTCACTGTGGTTGGAAGTGTAAATTGTATAGTCTTTTACTTCCTTTCAGTTTTATTGAGATATAATTGGCATACAGCACTGTATATGTTTAAGGTGTGAAACATAATGATTTGACTTATATACGTCGTGAAATGATTATCACCATGAGTTGAGTGAACATGCATCATCTCATAGAGATACAGCAGTAAGAAATTTTAAAAAATGCTTTTTCCTTGTGGTGTGAACTCTTAAGATTTATTCTCTTAGCAGCTTTCATTTATAACACGTAGCAATACTGATTATCTTTAACATGTTGTATATTATATCGCTATTACTTACGTATCTTGTAACTGGAAGATTGTACCTTCTGATTGCCTTCATCTAATTCCCCCTTCCCCCTCCTCTGCCTCTGGGAGCCACAAATCTGATCTCTTTTTCTATGAATTTGTTTGTTTTTGAAGTATAATTGACCTGCAACACTATGTTAACTTCTGGTACACAAGACAGTGATTCAACATTTCTATACATTTCAAAACGATCCCCAGGATAAGTCTAGTTGTCATCTGTCAGCATACAAAGATATTACACAATTATTGACTATATTCCCCACACTGCACATTTCGTATCTGCAAAGAAACCTAGGTGCCCATCAATAGAGGAATAAAGAAAGTGTGATATGTATAGATGAATATTATATATATGCTATATATTTATGATTTATATATATGAATATTATTGAGCCATAAATAGTGTAGTCTTTTTGCAGGACAATTTGGCAATATCTTCCAACTTTACCATAGATGTCTCCTTTGTATTTCCATGTTAGGGCATCTATTCTGGGAGAAATACTGAGATAGATATAGATAAAAGGAAGCACTACAAAGTGTATGATACATATCCACAGCAAATTGTTTGATAACCAAAAAACCCACAAACCTGCTAAATGTCCAACAATGGAAGTTTGGTTAAATAAATTATAAACCATTCATATAATGGAATTTTAGATAGTAGTTATTTTTTAAAAGGAAAAGAAGATACTAACCTGGAAAGCTCTCCAAGACATCATGTTAAATGAATAAAGCAAATTAATACATATAATTTCGTTTCTGCAAACAAAGTATATATTTGTATATACACATATGTGTGTATGTAAAAGCATAGGAAAAGCGTTTAGAAAAATACGCGGCAAACTGGTAATATTGATTACCTCCTGCAAGGTTATTCTGGATATATCTGTATTGTTTGAATTATTTAGCACATTCATGTGTTTGTTGTGTGAAAATGAACTTTGACAGGTTATATTAACTAAGTGATAATCGTCCCGTCTCATCACTTTTTGAGAGGGATTCAGGAGTCCTCTCCTTGCCAACCGTGCTGCTCCAAAGGATTCTCCTGCAAGCTCTTTGGGGCTGTCCAGCCCCGGCCCCACGAACAAAGCCACGATACATAGCAGCCTGGGATCCAGCCAGCCACCTTGGGTGGGTTTGGATCAAGGCTGACCAACTGCTGTTCTCTGTGCTGCCTGCAGCCATTAATCTCCACCCTGGACTGAGCTCCCTCTCTGGGTATCCTGGTCCCTCCTTCAGATTGAGGAGTCATTCCTGGGTGCTTACTACCCTTTGCATCTGCAGAGATTCTGAGATCCTGGGTGTGAGCTCACTGCCTGAGATGGCCAGTCTGAGCCCTCCTCTTGTGGCTTGCTGAGTCTTTCTCTGTTCTTAGGGTAGCTTGTCCAGGCCTCCCCACAGGGAGTCCTAAGGCGTTTGTCCAGGCTCTGACCACCAAGGACAACGCAGACTTTCTCCTCATTCCCACAGTCATTGGGGTTTTACCTGCATACGCCTTTCTCAAAGATTTTGAGAATCTTTGGATAGGAAAGAGGGTGGGCTCCTTCCACAGGCCCCTGTGGAATGTTTAGTTGTCCTTCTGCTGTAGTTCTGCTCATGTAGCTCACCCACCAGCCTTCTGTCCAGGAACCTCTTGGTATGGAGCAGAATAGGCTCAGAGAACACCAGTCACCAAGAGGGACCATGTCTCTCAACCCCCAAGGGCCCTGCCCAGCTTGTGATTTTTATTTTATTTATTTATTTTTTTAAATTAATTTATTTATTCATTTATTTTTTGCTGCGTCGGGTCTTTGTTGCTGTGCGCGGGCTTTCTCTAGTTGCGGCGAGCAGGGGCTACTCTTTGTTGCGGTGCGTGGGCTTCTCATGGCGGTGGCTTCTCTTGTTGTGGAGCACGGGATGTAGGCTCACGGGCTTCAGTAGTTGTGGCTCACAGGCTTTAAAGCGCAGGCTCAGTAGCTGTGGCGCACGGGCTTAGTTGCCCTGTGGCATGTGGGATCTTCCCGGACCAGGGTTCGAACCCATGTCCCCTGTCTTGGCCGGCAGATTCTTAACCACCAGGGAACTCCCAGCTTGTGATCTTTATACATCACTACCACTGTGGTTCCACCCTCAGCCCTGGGAACCACTCAAAGCACACATTCACCATCCTTGTGTAACCGGTCCTGCAGGACGCCCCAGATGGGCCCTGACAAACAGCACCTGGCTTCATAATGTAAGCTCGCACTCTGAAATTCTAATTTACACAAAGAAAATTCTTTTCTTTGACCACAGTTCCCAAAGGCACCAGGGAAACCGGGGGCAAGCTGTGATGAAGCAATGAATGAAGCACTAAAAATGTTCCCGAGCTCTCCCATTAGGTATTTGCGTCTCCAAGAAACCATTCCCTAATCTGAGAAATCAGAAATCAAGGAAACTAGAACATCTGAGGGCACTCCCTTGAGGGCTTATATTTTGATACTCTTCCAGATCTTCTTCCTCCTGCCCCACCCTCCTTTCTGGTGACACTGAGAGTATAAAATGGGCCTGGGTTCTGCCCGTGCATCACATAAAGTTCAACATGAAGACAGGCACCATCTTTGTTCTGGTGGCTTTCATCGTCAGGGGCCTGGAGGTGGCCTATACTCAGAGACCTACTTTCGGAGGTGAGGTTGCTGAGGGGATCCTCCCTGAGAGCAGAGAAGGCACAGAGCCCAGGGTTAGACCTGGAGATGGTTTGGCACGGAAGCTGCCGTGTCCCCACTGCAGAGTGGAGATTCGGCATTGATCAGATGCATTTCCTTTGATCTAAATGAGCGGTCACCCCGCGTTTCCCATTCCCCTTATCAGATTGGGTTGGATCTGATATGTATTTCTAAAACAGGTACGTGTGGTTTATCTTACCATTTTGGTTGTTATTTTATTTACTGTTGCAGATATCTTTGTTAGATACATAGTCTTTTGTTATATAATCTATTTTATTTGTGTAATCTCTCTCTCTCCTCTCCCCTCTCACTTACTATATGTTTTGCATTTAGAAAGGGTTTCGTTTTTTGTTCTATTAGTTACCTTAAACTAAGACCTTTGAGTACCACCCTTGGTCCCCCTTTTTTTTATTATTACCTATAGGTTTCCTGCTATGAGTAATAGTCATAATGAAATTAGCTGATTTCCTTCTTTCCTTCCTCCACACTCCCCTACCCCCAACAGCTGATTTTAAGCAATATCCTTTCATTCCCACTTAATCATATTAAGGTACTTATCAAGCTTACTCTGCTTTTCCTATGTTCTTTCCTTCCCCCTCCCCGATTTTTAATAGATATATTGTCAAAACATATAGCTACTTCATAGACTCTCTCCATAGACCATTATTAAGTCTGAATTCTACTGTAAGTATATATCTAATGGCCTTACTAGTCCCCGTTTTGATGCCTCTCCAGTACTTTGGTTGGCTGGCGATCAGTCTCTAGTACATTCCTCAGGAAGTTCCCATGGGAACAATGGCCCCAGTCTTCTCCATCAGTCACCTCATTGCTTCCTGCGGATTTCTGCACAGAGGCAGATGCCTCACTGGTGTGGTAGGTGACAGTGGTTTGTCTCCTTCCATCCACTCATATTGTGGAGTTTGAGGGGATACCTTGTTCCGCAGTTTTGTTGTCTATGTGTTTTGAATTTTGCTATTTTGATTGCTCTGTGTGTTTTTAAGGGGAAATTATAGAAGATTCAAATATTATGCCAACTTACACAATTAAAACCACCTTCCCAAAATCTGACGTTATTTTTTTGTAACAACTTCTAACTTTCTCCTTTGTGAAGTGTCTGTTCAATCCTCTTGCCCATTTTTCTATTAGGTTATCAATTGTTACTATTGATTTGTAAGGGATTCTGGATACAAGTTGTTTGTTGTATATATGTATTATAAACATTTCCTCCCAATGTAGCTTTTCTTTTCACTCTCTTAATGGTGTCATTCAATGAAGAAGAGTTCCTAATTTTAATGAGGTTCCATCTACCTATCTAGTTTAATGGTCAGCGATATTTCTGTAATATTTAAGAAATATTTGCCTATCCCGAGATCATGAAGCTATCTATTATAGTATCTTCTAGAAGCTTTATTGCTTTACCTTTCACTTCGGTCTATAACCCATTTGGAACGGAGTTTGTAGTGTGGTGTGAGGTAGGGGACAAGTTCCTTTTTTTCACATGGACAGTCCAGTTAATCCAACCACACTGAAGTCCTGTAACTTTGTTTAAAATGGTCTTGATTCTTATTTTGATTATTGTTGGTTTGGGAAACTTACATATAAACTTTTAGAATCAGCTTATCCATTTTTGTGAAAAATCCTTCTACGATTTCTACTGGGATTGTATTAAATTTCAATTTGGGGGGTAACTGGTATCTTTATAACACTGAATCTTTTCGTCCATGAACATGACGTCTGTCTCCATTTATAAGACAGTTAAATTTTTTTCTTAGTAATATAGTGTAGTTTTCTGCACATAATTGGTTAGATTTATTTCTAGGGAACTGATGGTTTTTGAAAGATATTGTAAAGGCATTGAGAGTATTTATTTTCTAATCGTAAGACTTCAAAGCTTCTAACTGTGTCTTTCCTCTCGCCAGCAATCTGTGTGAAGGAGTGTTCAGAAGACAGGGACTGTGAAAGAGGAAAAGAATGCGTGGAGATTGGCTGTGCACGTATCTGCGCCCCACAGGCTAAAAGAGGTGAGCCCTGACTTTCTCCACCCCAGCCTATCCTGGGAGAATTAAGAGCTTGGTGTTATCTGAACTTGCACAATTGTGTGATCACCCAGAGAAACACACCCGAATGCCTGAGGTGTCCCTCTGTTCTTGCCCTTTGAGGGAAAGGTTGGTCTCAGAACATTTATCCCAACATTTTCAAGTTGAGAATCCTAAAAAAAAAAGAATCTCATTTAATTTTTCACAAGGAATGCGTATTTATTACAGAAAAGTCAGGAACTACGGAACAAAAATGATGACAAGATGTGCCTGTAATCTTATTACCAGGAGGTGAACATAGTTACATGTATGTTCATATCCTTCCACAAATATATTCAGGGGGTATGGTGCCAAATAATCATGGCATCACACTCCACGAACAAACATCTTTAAACTTTTCTTTTTTCTTTTTACTCTCGATAATATGTAGTGAATAGCTTGCTACAAGCATGGACATATTTCTACAACTCTATTTTTTTCAAAGACATCAAAGCATTTTTACTGTGAATGTACCACATTTTGTTTACTACTTCTTGACCAATGGGCTTTTAAACTTCTCTAATATTTTACTATCAAAGGGTTCCCTTGAAACTAAATCGTTCCGTTTATAACTTGATTATTTCCTTAGGAAACATTGCTAGAAATGATATTGCTGACTCCAAGGGCATGCATGTTTTTTTAAATCCAAAGATACTTGGCCAATTTGCATTTGTGAGGATGTATTGTTTATGGCAAAAAGTTTCATAAACTTCAAAATGCTGGGTATTGTAAGGTCGGATCTTAACAAATGGCACCGCGAGAAACGGAGGAAAGCTTCAAGTGAGCTTTATTAGGGAGCGCTCCCGGGAAAGGTTCACTGGTCCGAGAGAAAGGGGCCAGAGAAGTCGCACCCGGGTGAGGGTCGGGCAAGATATTATAGGGGAAGAAGGGAAAGGGGTGTGGTGAATCTGGGAGGGTGCAGGGTATTCCTTATTTGGTGGTCTTTTCGGGTATCCTGGGGGACCGTTAGTCCCGCCCCTCGAAAGGCGGGAAGGCTGGGCTGGGTTCAAAGTCCCCAGGTCAGTTCCTGGAACTGGGTGGTCCGGAATGTCTCCAGGGCAGTTTCTGGAACTGGGTGGTCCGGAGAATTGCGGTCTGATGCAACCTGTGAATCTGATTGTGTTCCCCTGCCTCGGGCCAGTTGGCCTTACAGGTATATTTTAATTTTAAATTACATGCAACTTAAAAACAACTTCAAAGATGTTTATGAAATGTTTTTAGGGAATGTTTCAAAGATCCTTTGCCATAAGTTGGCATCCCACATGATGGGAAAAAAGTGAAAAACACATATTTGGCAACTTCTCTGTGCCAGATCTTTTTCAAAATACATTATTTTGTTTAATCTTGAGAACTTTTGGTATGAAAGATATAGGTATTCATCTCACGTACATTTTACAGATGAGGAAACTAAAGAATGAACCAAATATATATTTTTCTTTTTCTCACCTTACCGTGATTCCTGTCCACCCTCTTCCTTTTTTTTTTCTATTTTTATTTTTTTATTTTTATTGTTATTATTTTGCGGTACGTGGGCCTCTCACTGTTGTGGCCTCTCCCTTTGCGGAGCACAGGCTCCAGGTACGCAGGCTTAGCGGCCATGGCTCACGGGCCCAGCTGCTCCGCGGCATGTGGGATCTTCCCCGACCGAGGCACGAACCCGTGTCCTCTGCATCAGCAGGCAGACTCTCAACCACTGCGCCACCAGGGAAGCCCTCTATTTTTATTTTAATTTTCAATTTTTATTTTTTTAACATCTTTATTGGAGTATAATTGCTTTACAATGGTGTGTTAGTTTCTGCTGTATAACAAAGTGAATCAGTTATACATATACATATATCTCCATATCTCCTCCCTCTTGCGTCTCCCTCCCACGCTCCCTATCCCACCCATCTAGGTGGTCACAAAGCACTGAGCTGATCTCCCTGTGCTATGTGGGTGCTTCCCACTAGCTATCTATTTTATATTTGGTAGTGTATATATGTCCATGCCACTCTCTCACTTTGTCCCAGCTTACCCTTCCCCCTCCCTGTGTCCTCAAGTCCATTCTCTGCGTCTGCGTCTTTATTCCTGTCCTGCCCCTAGGTTCTTCAGAACCTTTTTTTTTTTAGATTCCATATATATGTGTTAGCATACGGTATTTGTTTTTCTCTTTCTGACTTACTTCACTCTGTACGACAGACTCTGGGTCCATCCACCTCACTACAAATAACTCAATTTCATTTCTTTTTATGGCTGAGTAATATTCCGTTGTATATATGTGCCACATCTTCTTTATCCATTCGTCTGTCAATGGACACTTAGGTTGCTTCCATGTCCTGGCTATTGTAAATAGTGCTGCAATGAACATTGTGGTGCATGACTCTTTTTGAATTATGGTTTTCTCAGGGTATATGCCCAGTAGTGGGATTGCTGGGTCATATGGTAGTTCTATTTTTAGTATTTTAAGGAACCTCCATACTGTTCTCCATAGTGGCTGTATCAATTTACATTCTCACCAACAGTGCAAGAGGGTTCCATTTTCTCCACACCTTCTCCAGCATTTATTGTTTGTAGATTTTTTGATGATGGCCATTCTGACTGGTGTGAGGTAGTTTTTTTTTTTTTAACATATTTATTAGAGTATAATTGCTTTACAATGGTGTGTCAGTTTCTGCCTTATAACAAAGTGAATCAGTTATACATATACATATGTCTCCATATCTCTTCCCTCTTGTATCTCCCTCCCACCCACCCCATGTGAGGTAGTTTTTTTTGTTTTTTTTTTAAGTGTTTGGCCACACCCCACGGCATGTGGGATCTTAGTTCCCCAGCCAGGGATTGAACCCATGCCTCCTGCATTGGAAGGCAGAGTCCTAACCACTGGACTGCGGGGGAGGTAGTTTTGATTGTAGTTTTGATTTGCATTTCTCTAATGATTAGTGATGCTGAGCATCCTTTCATGTGTTTGTTGGCAATCTGTATATCTTTTTTGGAGAAATGTCTATTTAGGTCTTCTGCCCATTTTTGGATTGGGTTGTTTGTTTTTTGATACTGAGCTGCATGAGCTGCTTGTAAATTTTGGAGATTAATTCTTTGTCAGTTGCTTCATTTGCAAATAGTTTCTCCCATTCTGAGGGTTGTCTTTTCATCTTGTTTATGTTTTCCTTTGCACCCTCTTCCTTAAGTCACTTGGATCACACTGCAAACAGTGACACCAAAAAGTGCCTTAACAGTGCCCCCAACTTTCACTAAAGATCCCTGTCCTTCTCCAGCTCCAGGGAAGGCAGAGCCTGAGCGCCTGGCTCAGGAGCTAAGTCTATGGTGTTAGCTAACCTGTCGCCATCTGCTGGCTATCACTGTCTAGTGCATGACCTACCCAATCAACACAGCAGTACTGGCTAGAACTGATGAGGTGGAAATGTCTGTAAATCTCACTTTTGCATTTAATGTTCATTACACATTTTTGAAGTAAATATTATTACCCGTATTTCAAGTGCTTGGAAACTGAGTCTCAGAGAGATTATGTGCTCATCCCATATCAGGCAGTTAATAAATGGCAGAGGTGATCTCTTCGCATCCAAAGCTAGAGTACTTCCCAGCGCACCACGCTGCCTCCCGAAGAAATAATAATGAGGGGACATTATCCACATGGTTCTGTACTCTCATCCACATTCAAACTATAAGAAAAAACCCACCCCACCTCTTTGCATGGAGTGACCACAAGTGTGTGTCAGCTAACTGGCCACACTCTGACTCATTCTCGTGGCCATGCTCCCCACTTAGATCTCCATCCTGCTCAGACCACCTTGTCCTGTTCCCTGCAAAGCCAACTGGAGCAAGCCACCTCTGTCCCAGTGGGGTTTCCCCACCTCTGGCTGGCTGACTGGACTTCCCCTGCCACTCCCCTCCTGACTCTCACAGCCCCTCCCTGGGGAGCCACGGGAGGAGGCAGTGGGGCTTTCTGATGGGGAAGGCTATTCCTGGGGCTGACGTCATTGTCCTGGTTCGTGGGAGAGCACGGCTGCTAGCTCCACAGAGCCTTGGCAGCCGTACAGTGTAACGAGGAGATCTGAAGCCACACAGACCCCATTTGAACCCTGGCCCCTCCTTTTCCTAGCTCTGAGCTGGGTGCACGTTACTCATCCTAAAACGGGGATAATAGTTCGTACCTCACAGGGTCATTCTAAGGAGTGAATGAGGTTGTGCTAAATACTTAGCCCGGTGCCTGGCACTTAGCAAGTGCTCAATAAACGGTGGCCAAGAAACAAGTGAAGGGTTGGTGCCAGATATACACCTTCCCCGAGGCTCCCTTGGTCAAGAGGGAGCATTAGCACCATGTGGAGGTGAAGCTTTCAGGGCCTGGAGTCAGACAGACATTCTCTTGGCTTTAGGCTCGGCCGCTTACTGGCTGTGAGATCGTTTTGTGAGCTTGGGTCTCCTCTCTGTGGACCCATAGACAAGTCATTAGAAAAGCTCAGAGCGCCACCTATTTCTAAGGCTTAAATACGTATTTCCAAATGGCCTCCTAAGGACCCTTTGAAAACATTAAAAACGTTAAAACGTAACATAACGGAGCTTTTAGTATGTAACATGCATAAGGACACCATGCCTAATGGATTCAGTTATGCCACTAACTGGAAGTTTATGCTATTATTTACAGCTGCCTGTGCCTATATTTGAAAAGAGTAGCACAACACTTAATGATTTTATAGACAATGTATGGGTTTCATGGGGACTTGCTAACAGTATGCATTAACCCTGCGGTCTGGTCCTGCCTGACATGTACAAGGCTTAGGAACCTGGCCCCAGGAGCTTGGGCTGCTACATCACTCCCTGGCTCTAGGTCCCAACTCTGGTTTCCTTAGGTGCTTGTGACATGGACTGGAGGTTGAGGGTCAGACTGGGAGTTGGACCTTCCAAATTCTGTTAACCTTTAAAATCTCAGAGGCAGCCAGGGACTCAGGAAAGACCAAGACCCCTGGTTGCCAAGGCCCCTTCTCTTAAAGGGATGAATGAAAGATTTTTTCCTTTCTCTCATCTCTGCCAGGGTTTATATCTCCCCTATTCCCAGAGCAAAGAGAGTCCCATTAGATTTTCCTGCCTACAATTGTCTCCCAATTTGTACTAAGGGGTGGCTTGGTTCCAGACAGGAAAACCATAGTCTCAAACCTACAGAGGGTGAGAAATCTTTACGGCAGCAGCCTGTGTCGAAAAACAGGCAGTCATGACAGGCTGGATGGAGACCACCACTAGCACAAATGACACTTTTGGGAGAACTAGAAAAAGGCCCCTTACACCAGACAGAGTCCAGTGGGTGCCCAGTTTGGTAAACAAACACCTTTATCCATTATGGAAAAGTTGCCTCTCCCTCTGGGCGGAGGGCTTCAGAGATGAGGTCGAGATGTATTACAGTCCCACTCATCCTGTCAGCAGACATAACTGTGTGGCTCACAACCTGTAAAACCATACGTGGCAGCCCTGGCTAGAGTGGATGAGGGGGAAGTATGCATGCCTTGGTTTCTCATAACATCTTTTTAAGTTGTAGTGTCATGCTCATTTCACAGACATGGGAACTGGGGCTCAGAAAGGTGACATGACCTGTCAATACATGGCAAAGCCAGTCTCTTTAACTTGAAAAAGCCTAGAACATTTTCATACACCCTCCCTGCAGGAAGTACCCTTCAAGAGTCACCATTTGCCCACTTCTGCCTCTTTCTTCATTCATTTCCTCAGGGCACAGAAACGCTAAGGACAAATGACCCAGCATCTTTGCATATGGTGTGTTCTGTTTTTTTTCCTGTAAGTCCCAACCGGAGCAAGTGGGCCCTGTCCCAGAGGGACTTCCCCGTGTCTGGCCGGCTACCTGGCCTTCCTCCACATCTCCCCTCCCTTCCCTTAGTCAGGACCCATAGCCCCATCCTGAGAAGGGCTTCTGATGGGAGCAGCTATTCCTGGGGCTGTCATCACTGTCCTGGTTCGTGGGTGAACACAAATGCTAGCGCCACAGAGACCTGGGAGCAGTAACGAGGAAGCTTCTTTTCAAATCTTTCTTTGGAATCAGACGTATCAGATTCTGTGTCAGCTTTTTTCTGTCTCTGTGGTCTTGTGCAATTTGCTCGAGCTCCCAGAGCCTCAGTTTCTGTACATGGGGATTACGAAGACCTACCTCCTAGAGACCTTGTGACAAATAAATGAGATCACAGATGTGACTCACTTGCCTAGAGCTGGCACAATAACAAGGGCTCACTAAATGGTAGAAAAAGTCCCTGGGAGCATGGGAGCCAGAAATGCCCCATTTCTGAAGGTGCCCTTCATCGAAAGGGAGCATCACCCTCATGTGACTGTGAAAAAACAGGATGTCCAGAGTCCAAAAATCTCCCATTGAATCCCAGCCTCACCACAGGCCCTCCGCTATTATCACCTATGTCTCTGTTTGGAGGACAATTAACAAGCCTTCAGTCAAACCCACAGCCCTGAATACCTTTAAGCGTTTTGCTTCATATTTTTAAAATCACCCCATGAGGACAATGTAATTATGTAAAAAATGTCAGGCAACCCACATGATGATTGATTATCCAGTTAACTCAGTGATTCTATTAAACTGTTTTGTAATTTATTGGGTACAGTAGGTTCCATGTGTGTTTGAAAAACCAGCAGTGTGTACTATTTGACAATATGTGGTGTCTAGAAGGATTTACCAGCCTTATGCATTAACTAATTCCCTGACAGATACACAGTCACTCTGGGAAGAAACATCACATTCTGAGCTCCTGCTATTTGCCAGGCAGGCCCTGAGATTATTGCTTTTAAATCTCAGAGGTACAGTAGTAACAAATGTCACTGTTATACAGATGAGGAAACCGAGGCATACAGCAGTGAAATGACTTTCTTGTGGCCACATAGATAATGAGGGAGAGCCCAGGTCTGCCTGTGAAGCATATTGAAAGGGCATATTGAAAGCCCTCTATTGTGGTCATTTGCATAAATTAGAATATATCCTATTCTCTTGTATAAAGTATCCTATCATGCATGACATACGTCTTTTAAAATTTAACATAAATTGTGGACATCTTTCCATGTCCACACAAATACATCTCATTCTTTTTGGATTATGTGATGACTAATGAATCAGTTTACTATAATTCATTTAACCAATTCCCTTTTGGTCGTCATTCTATTTGCGTGACATTTTTTGCTGTTGCCCAGGTTGCTGTAATGAACGTGATTTTATATTTTTGTCCATAGGTGGAAATGTTTCCTGTAGAATATATTTCTTAGGAGTGAAATGAAAAGGTCAAGGTTATGAACATTTGTTTTCATATTCTCTCCCTTTCCTCTCCTCTTTCTCCCTCCCTCTCTCTCTCCCTCCCCGCCCTCTCCTTCCTTCCTTCTTATACCCCCTCCCTCCCCCATCTTCCTCATTGACCAGAAGGACTTTCCCCTTTTCTATGGGATGAGAACTCACATCATGCCCAGCATCTTCTCTCTGCTCAGAGCTCTAAGCCTTGTGTGTGTTAAAAGGCGCTTCTGAAATTTCGAAAAATTTTTCTCTTTCAGCAGAGCCTGTTGTTGTCTAATTCAACAAAGCCTAATTTGAAACTCACTGCCGAGCCCTGGCCCCTTTATTCCAGGCTGATGTGCCCTCCCCACGAAGCAGGGGCTGCCATTAACTCTATGAGTTGTGGGCGGGGGAGGGCAATGGGCAGCCAGAAACTAGGAAGAATTGGGAACAAAAGATACATTGAATCAACATCTCGGAGTAATATCATCTCATTACATCATGTACATTGTGAAAGCATTCTTTAAACTGTAAAGTTCTATTCAGATTGTGAACTTTTTTGCAATAGTAGACATTTTATAAATTACATAATTTGTTAAAGGGATAAAATGTAGATGCTACCTCGTAGGAAGGGCTCCGTTCGTTCTTTGCTCCAGCCCCTTCCTAGTACCTGCTCCTGAGACTTAAGTTTTTGATGTATCTTCTCTGGCAGGCTACTGTGAGATCCGGTGCTGGAAAAACTGGAACTGCGGAGCCAGGAAATGGTGCGTGCAGAAGGGCTGTAGGAAAGTCTGTTCCAGCTTCGCCAAAGGAGGTAAGACCAGGAGCCCCGCCTGATTCCCCAGCCAGCTGTGCCAGGGTTAGCCCTGCCTGGCCTTTCCAAAACTGTGCTGCTGATCAGAAATGGGACAGAAACCCATCAGTGTTCCTGGGGGCTCTTCCTCCACTCTTGCCCTTACAGGGGGAAAACAGGTGAGAGAGCCATGTGCCCAGCATGTCATTAATAAATACCCCTTAAAAAGACCTTTAATCATTTCCCTTTTTTTTCTCCAAGTGAAGCTCATTATATAAAAGTCAGAAACTACTGATGAGCCTATATATGTGTATATATGTATATACTATGATTATGGTATGATCATTATATATATATATATATATATATATATGGTATGCTTATATAATAATATTTTGACTGTCTAGAAAATAATGAACACTTCCACAGCATTATACTTATTATCTGTATTTATATAAATATTAATGATATTTACTATTATTCTATTTTTAACCCCAAAAACCATTCCATAAATACTTTTTTGTCACTTAAGTTTTGTTGGGAGCATCTTTCACTGTCAACACAATATATTTCATTTTACTTTATTTCACATATTTAATTGTTAAATTTAATAAATTTAATTAATTTAATTTACTGTGTCCCACCATATGGAATATACTGCATCACCTCAGTAAATCACCTTCTAGTGGACATCTCAGGTGGGATTTTGTTTTGTTATTTTGTTTACTGTTGCTATGCTAAGCGATACCTCAATGCTGGCTTTTCTCACTAGATTTTCTGTGCCTCCTTATTATGCCTGAACGAAGAAACTGAGGTTTCTTGGGTTAAAGTGACTGTGAATTGCTTGTGGTTATAAAACCAGTGAGTGGCTAAGTCAAGATTGATGCCGGCTCCGTGCTTGGCAGAGTGGGAGGTGCAGGCAGGGCTCCGGAGCCTTCAAATCCCACCTCTGCAGCTCACCAAAGTGGGGTTTAGGGCAAGTTACTTAACCTCGAGTTCCTCTGCTGCAACATGGGTCAACACCTATTGCAGAGGGTATGATGAGGACTAAATGTGCTAAAGTAGATCATGTATTTGGCCCTGACCCTAGCACATAATTTTTTAAAAAAATTAATGGTAGGGAAAAGAACGGAGTAACAGGAAATACTGTTAAGTAGGAGGCAACACCACATGGGCTTAGGACTTTATTTCAAAACGTTGCTCTGTGGACACTGGGGAAATGTATGTAATATTTTTAACCCCCAGTTTCCTCATCAGGGAAACCCAGAAAATGTTATCTCCGTTACTACATCGTGTGAGGATTAAATGAAATATATGAATGTATATAGTACTGTCAGCCTTTTAAAAGAAAAAGGTAAGCAGTTCAGCCAGCAAAATTGAGTTTATTCGAGAATAGCAGAGGAGTTGCAATTGGAGACAAGCAAAATGTGGCAAACCACGGGCAAGTCTGGAAAACACAGGAGAGCGTGCTTTTACAGAGGACAGGAGGAAGTTGGGAGGGGTTGTTTCGTGCAGCGGTTCATTGGAGGAAAGTGAGAGTCTGAAGTGGTGGTAGCTTCTCATTGGCTGCAGGCGAGGGCGGCTCCTGGCCGGCGGCCAACATGAAATCTTCCTCTTTCCTGCTGGAGGACGCAAGCTGCCATGAGTGGTACCTGCATGAGAGCCCTTCCTCCGTGGTTTCCTCGCTCCTATTTTGAGTTAGGTTTCCTTAACACGTTTTTCACAGTATAAACATCTGGAGAAGCAGATGTGCTGAGAAAACCAGTGACTCATTGCATGGGGCCGCCCTGTGGCACAACTCATGGGAGCTGGGACAAGCAAAAAGAATCTTAGCATCCACTCCTCCTTTGCCCTCTTTTCCTCCTAAACCTGGCTAATTTAATTCAGGTCACCCAGAAGAAAAAAATGAAATAAAAATCGGAAAAGATGAGGCTTCCCTGGTGGCGCAGTGGTTGAGAGTCCGCCTGCCAATGTAGGGGACACGGGTTCGTGCCCCGGTCTGGGAGGATCCCACATGCCGCGGAGCGGCTGGGCCCGTGACCCGTGGCCGCTGAGCCTGCGCGTCCGGAGCCTGTGCTCCGCAACGGGAGAGGCCGCAACAGTGAGAGGCCCTCGTACCGCAAGAAAAAAAAAAAAAAAAAAAAAAAATCGGAAAAGAGCAGATGAGACTCTTAGCTTGGGCACATAGTTTGTTGGATATGATCAGCCTCTACTCTCAAATTATTTGTGTAAGAAACTCCACATTTCAAATGAGGAATCTATCCTGGAGAAGAAATAGATGCTACAGGAAGCCAGTGTTTGTGCACTGGCTCAACTGGCAGAGTTGTTGCAGAGATTATTTGTTCTTTTCTTCCTTTAACGTCAAAGCTCTGGAAATCTTACAGGAGATGAACTCATTCACGAAACAGTCCCACCAGACCAGAGAATAAGTGTATGCAGGGGTTATACCATCCTCAAGACAGGAGCCAGGAGCTGGAAACCTAGGGCCTGAACTCTCCTCCCATCAGGTCTGGGGACCTCTGACCAGAGCCCCAACCCAAGGACTCCCAGCCAGACTCACTGGGGGTGAGCTGGTGCCTACATTAGCTTGGTTTCCCAAAGCCACAGGGATGTCAGTCTCACTGTTGATCAATGGTGTCAGTTTCCCTGCAGGCTGCTGGGATTTGACACTTCCTTCTCTTGCTCTCTGCTTCTGGGGCACACAGCAGGGTGGCCCCAGTCCCCATCCCCTGAAAAGGCTTTGGTTGCACATTCTTTTTAATTAGGCTCACTCTTTCAGGGCACCACCCCCCCACCCCGCAATCTTCCTAGCAACGTTTCTGCTCAAGTCTCTGCACAGCTGGATAAGAAGAAAATTTGAGAAGTCCCCTAACAAGTTACACCCCCAATTGTTCCCCAGATTTGCCCTCAAGCAGTGCCCCAGACCAAACCTTTGCTCCCTCAGGCTGAATTTCTTCCTGCCCAATATGGTTTCTTTAGATGTAAGTTGGTGATAATTAAGGTCTTGATACTGATATGTGACTCTAAAAGCACAAGTAGCAAAATCAGTCAGGTCCCTTAAAGAGGAGACATTCTTTTGAACCAAAAGGCCACTGCTTACAATGAGCACCTTGCAAGCACACCCTCAGCTTCACTGCCAAGGAAAGGACCAGGCTGTGCTTCTGCTGCAGTCAGGATGACAGAGGGACTTCATCCTGGATCCGGAGACTTTAATGGTTTCTTCACGTCACTCGGTTTCACAGCTTCAGTGACACAAGGTGGCTTTTGCTCAATGAGCCTTTGATCAATTACTCCTCTACCTTTCTAAGTATGTGATACCTTCATCCCTCTAATCCCAAGGAAGGGAAGAGGAGGCAATAGAGTTAGCCACGTGGTGGACTTGAGCCACTGGAAACCCCTGGTGTTGGCTGCTGGCAGTGCATCTGTGATGGTGTCACAAACAGCAAGAGACCTCAGGAGGCACCAGGGTTTGGGAGGCTGAGAACCAGCACCATTTCCTTGGTGAGAGAGGCATGAACTGGGAACCATGTAGGTAGAATGCCACCCTATACACCTAGGAGAGGAAAGCCATCTTTGTAGGTGCAGTGGTGGTCAGCATGGAAAAGGTTACACTGGTCTGCAACAGATGCCTGGGAGGTCGGGGATGAGCATAGTTCCTCAAGTGTTTGTTTGTTTTAAATTACTTAATTAATTTGGTTGCGTTGTATCTTCGTTGTGGCACACGGAATCTTTAGTTGTGGCATGCGGATCTTTAGTTGCGGCATGCAAACTCTTAGTTGTGGCATGAGGGATCTAGTTCCCTGAGCAGAGATCGAACCCAGGCCCCTGCATTGGAAGTGCAGAGTCTTAACCACTGGACCACCAGGGAAGCCCTGTTCCTCAAGTGTTTATGGGTTCCTACCCTGAAGGCTGACCATTAACCTCCCCCGCCCCCCAAAAAAGTCACTGTGCCTCCCAAAAGACACATTGGACCCTCAGGCATATGAGGCCCCAGCAGAACCAATCCAAGAAGCCACGAGGGCATATGTGTCTGTTGGGGAATCACAGAGAAGGTATTGATTCAATATGGACTTTGGGGCCAGGTCCTCCCGGGTTCCAACCCCAGAACCACCACTCACAAGCCCGGACCGTGGGCGAGTCATTTATGTTCTCTGAGCTCCTATTTCCTCATTTCTTAACTGGGAATGATACATAGCTCAACAACTCTTTCTTGTGTGTGCAACTGTCACACATAGGAATTGCTCCGTGAGTATGAAAATCCTTCTTCTGTTTTCCTGCTCATCAACAGCTTTGGCCAAAAAGCTGAAGGTCAGGGGACTTCCCTGGTGGCTCAGTGGTTAAGAATCTGCCTGCCAATGCAGGGGACACGGGTTCGAACCCTGGTCCGGGAAGATCCCACATGCCACGGAGCAACTAAGCCCGTGCGCTAAAACTACTGAGCCTGCGCTCTGGAGCCCGCAGACCACAACTACTGAAGCCTGCACGCCTAGAGCCCGTGCTCCGCAACAAGAGAAGCCACTGCAATAAGCCCGTGCACTGCAATGGAGAGTAGCTCCCGCTCACCACAACTAGAGAAAGCCCGTGTGCAGCAACGAAGACCCAATGCAGCCAAAAATAAATAAATAAATATATTAAAAATAAAAAAGCTGAAGGTCATTTCTCTGAATTTTCTTTATTTTCTTAATATATGTTCCTTTGTTTGTTAAAGTTACACATTTCTTGCCAAAATTAAAATGTCATAGACTAAACAAAAAGGGCTAAATCTGCCTACAGTTCTATCCCCTTTGAATAATCACCATTGATTGTTGGGTAAACATTATTTCAATGTCCTCTATGAATATGCTAATATATACTTATTTTTATATGTCCTGTTTCATTCTCCATTACACTGTGTGATATATGCCATGTATAAGTGGGTCCATTGCCTAATCTCCGCCATGTGTATGGTAGCTTCCAGATACCCACACCTAAGGCTTCTTTGTGTTCACTGAGGCTTTTATTCTTTTTCTTTTTTTCTTTACTTTTTTATTTTATATTGGAGTATAGATGATTAACAATGTTGTGTTAGTTTCAGATGTACAGCAAAGTGATTCAGTTATACATATACATGTATCTATTCTTTTTCATATTCTTTTCCCATTTAGGTTTTTACATAATATTGAGCAGAGTTCCCTGTGCTATACAGGAGGTCCTTGTTGGTTATCCTTTTTAAATATAGCAGTGTGTACATGTCAGTCCCAAATTCCCTAACTATCCCTTCCCTCCACCCTTCCCCCACTGGTAACCATAAATTCATTCTCTAAGTCTGTGAGTCCATTTCTGTTTTGTAAATACGTTTATTTGTATCATTTCTTTTTAGATTCCACATAAAAGCAATATCATATGATATTTGTCTTTCTCTGTCTGACTTACTTCACTCAGTATGACAACCTCTATGTCCATCCATGTTGCTGCAAATGGCATTTCACTGTTTTTAATGGCTGAGTAATATTCCATTGTATATATGTGCCACATCTTCTTTATCCATTGCTCTGTCGATGGACGTTTAGGTTGCTTCCATGTCTTGGGTATTATAAACAGTGCTGCAATGAACATTGGGGTACATGTATCATTTCGGACCATGTTTTTCTCCCGATATATGCCCAGTAGTGGGATTGCTGGGTCGTGTGGTAGTTCTATTTTTAGTTTTTTGAGGAACCTCCACACTGTTCTCCACGGCAGCTGTACCAATTTACATTTCCACCAACTCACTGAGCCTTTTCTGATGTTAGAAATCTGTATGGAGCACTGCCAAAGAGACGGGGACTGTGGAGCTGGAGAACAATGTATCCAGAAGGGATGTAGTCGAGTCTGCTCTTCAGTCCGGGACCCAGGAGGTAAGAGCACACAGCCTTGCCCAGGTCCCCAAACCCTGCACAACACAGAGACTGCGTGCTTAGCTCTGCCCAGACTTCCCTTCCTTAGATGGTTAATTTCCAGGGTGTCTGCTTTCAGGCTTGTCCTTCCAGAGGGAAAAGCATGTCACAGACCTGTGTGTCCTGACTTTTTGAGCACAGAAACTTCTTTTATTTTGTTACACAACTAATAATGTTCATTATAAAAAAAACCTCAGAAATACTACTAATTAAAAAGATAAATTATCCAATGGATAATAATTATCCACTGGATAATTTATTTTCCATAAATTATCCCATTACCCAGATAACCACGTTAACCTTTAAAATAAAAGCTTCCATGTTTCATACACACACAGATATGTTTTTTCAGATTTAACAAGGAATAAATGTTTGTTTTGTGGTTACTGCATGTCTGGAACTGTGCTGAGTGCTGGGAGATAGTTAAGGAGAAGTCTTCGTCCTTAAAGATCTCATAGTAACAGATATAAACAAACAAAAATCCAGGATATATGATTTTTACAAATATGGTGTTGCAGCCCATCCCTGATCAATAAACACAATTCTATCACACATTTTAAAAAGCTTCATTGTTTTCCAGTATGATATGCCTTCTTTCCATGCCTTCTTCTACTATTATAGAATTAGATAATTATCATTTTGAGTTACTTTTTAATAACAAGGACAAGATAAATGTCCTTGAGCTAAATCATATTTCTTAGCATAAATTCCTAAAAGCAGAATGGCCAAATTACATTTGAAAGCTTTTGATATAGATTGCTATATTGCCTCATGAAGACACCTTTCAACACCAAAAAAGCTATAGCCTCACTCCACGTATTTGTAATTTAACAGACAAACATCTACTCGCATTGTGTATGTATATATCTGTGTTATTGATGTGTTTGTACTTATATTTGTAAAAGCCAAGAGAAGATTCCAGAAGGAGCTACAGGAAATAGTAGATATCTCCTGGGAAATGGGCTGGTTGGGTTGAGGGAAAGAGAAACTTCCTTTTTACTTAATATAGTTGAGTATTTTTTGTTTTAAAAATAAAAACATACTACTTTTAATATAGTGCAAAATAGGTAGATACCTTGTCTATATTTTTTGAATTGGATAAAAGGTTAAACAAACGAACCTTCTCACAGCCCTCCCCTGTTATCCTGTCAGGCTTAACAGTTTTCAGCTGAATTTTTTCTACGAGTAGGTTTCTGTGTGGAGGAATGCCAAGGACCCTGGGACTGCGCTATAGGGAGCTGGTGTGTCAACAACGGATGTGGCCATGTCTGCATACCCTTAGGAAACCCAGGTAAGCGCTGCAAGCCCAGCTGTCCATGTCCCTGACTAACTGAATGCTTAACCCTGCCAGGACAATGGCTCTTAGGCCAGCTGCACAGAGAGAGAGGAGGCGGCTATACTGGGGCCACTACTAACCTCTGGGAGAATTAGAAAAGAATAGAATTCTTCCAAGTCTAGAAGACCATGAAGACAGATTAATAATATCTTGCTTTAGAAGTATTTGTAAACTTGAAAAAGCTGGAAATACTCTTAAAACAAAAATGAAATAACGTTAAGGTACCAAATTATTCTTCAACAAGGTCTGGAAAGAACACGGTTATGAACAAGTTAGCTGATATCTCACACCCAAACACACGTCCACACCGGTGTGAAACACACAAGTCCATTCATTCAGTCCACCAGCATGTACGCCTGCCCAGGCGGATTCTTGCCAGCCATGGCTGGCTGGTACTCTTTCCCTACAGAACCTTCAACTCCCTAGGATTGATCCTTCAAGCCTAGGATTGATCTTCGCTGCTGTAAGTTTGGTGGGTGCATCAAAGTGGCCTGGGAGTGACTTCCCTGGTGGTCCAGTGGTTAAGACTGCAAGCTTCCAATGCAGGGGGCCCAGGTTCGATCCCTGGTTGGAGAACTAAGATCCCACTTGCTGCATGGCACAGCCAAAAAACAAACAAAAACCAAAGTGGTCTGGGAACTCGGGAGGCTGTAGAGTTAAGACTGGGTGTATCATCCAAGGAACAGCTTGCTAACACACCTCTACATTGTCTCAGGATCAAGGACCACACTTAGATGTTTTGGGGTGGGGGGGAGACAGAGGTGTATGTAAGGAAACCCCACAGATGAAGGAGATCTCTGCCCAACATGGAATAGAGAATTGTCAACCACCATTTCACTTGATTCACAAGAGTGATAGCCAGCCTGCATTTTCCATGTTAGTTAGTCTACCCTAACTCAATAGGGTAGACTGTTTTGGGGGGTGATATACAGCAGGGGTTCTCCCATATCAACACACATAAGAATGACCTTGTGAGGGGTACTTCCTTGGTGGTCCAGTGGTTGAGAATCCATCTTGCAATGCAGGGGACACCGGTTCGATCCCTGATCAGGGAACTAAGATCCCACATGTCACGGGGCAACTAAGCCTGCGTGCCACAACTACTGAGCCCACACACCACAGCTAGAGAGAAGCCCACGCACCGCAACGAACAATCCCGTGTGCCGCAACTAAGACCCAATGCAGCCAAAAATAAATAATAAATATGTATTTTTAAATGAATGACCGGGGGGAAGGCTTGTTAAATCCAGATTGCTGTGCCCCAACCCTAGAGTTTCTGTTTCAGTAGGTCTGGGGTGGGGCCCAAGAATCTGAATTTCTAACAAGCTCCCAGGGGATGCTGATTCTGCTGGGTCAGGGGACCCATTTTGAGTAGCACTAGATACTGGATTGGGGATCTTAGTTCCCTGACCAGGGATGGAACCCGGGTCACAGCAGTGAAAGCGCCACATCCTAACCACTGGACCAGCAGGGAACTCCCTTTAAACAAAACAAAAACAAAAACAAAAAACTTGAAACCTGGTCTTTTGTCTTTTATCTAATATTTCTTTCCAAATGCAGTCATCAGAGCCCTATACTAGAAGTAAGGCTGGTGGTGGTATTAGTACCCAGTCTGATTTTCACACTGTGGGACTCAGTGTTCATTGGCGCCTGAAGGCACATAGAATTGGTGAGAAGTTGTTTCTGTTTGTGATCTGGGATTTAATTATCTAGTTTCAGCTGGAACAAAAAGAAGGGGGTTAATGGCAAAGCTCTCTCCTCTTCTCCCAGGATGCTGCAGCTGCTGGTCATCAGTGTGTTTTCCCACACACAAAACAGTACTGTGTGCCTCCAAGGTTTAGAAGGGGGAAAGATTGGGGGCATCCGGAAGGGAAGAGGCTAAAGGTCCATCAGGGAGTGAGACACTTCAGCTCGCTCGCTCTCAGCACTGGGTCCCACTCCCTTCTACAGAGCCAGCCTGGGTTCTGGCAAGACTGTTTTGTTTTTCAGATGAACGGAGAGCTGGAACTTGTCCACAGCGGACACCAGAATCGTCTGGAATTTGTGTTGAAATGTGCACAGGGGATGAATCCTGTCCCCTGGGACAAAAATGCTGCAGCAATGGTTGTGGACACGTTTGTCAAACCGCTGTTTGAACCGTGAGTATAAGATAGAGAGCTGCTTAAGGGGAGGATGAGTCCCTGCTGGCCTTTGCTAGCCCAGAAGGGACCCCAGCTGCCCCTCTGCTCACTGAAGTCTGGGTGACTTGTGGAGAAAGCTGGTTGGTAGCAAAGAGCAGGAATTTCTGGAAGGTGACATAATTACCTTTGTATTTCAGGAGGAGGACTTCATTATCCGTTCGGATGATAATTGAACCTTGGCCTCCTTCAGTAACTGTTCCCAAACGTCATCTTTATTCTAAGAGCTAACTTGGTTTAAGTGTTGAATTGTGGCAATTGTTTGAGGAATCATGGGGTGACTGTTTTCAAAATTATCTTTCTTCTTAATAAAATGATTTCTGTAACATTATCAAACCTGAGTCATTATTTCTATGTAAGATTTCTAGTTCACTTACATTAGTACGTCTACCTGCAACAAGTATTTAACCCCAATCTATGGACCCTCTCTCTTTTTCATCATCCATCACCATTCATGTCCTCTGTTTCTTCCTCAGCCTTTTCCCTGAGACCAGCCCAGGCACTCAGCACTGCCTGGAAATCCAGCCACACTTCCCCCAGAAAATTCACTCTCCCAACAACCAAGATTTCCACTTATCTTTCTTCAGCTCCCCGTCTCATCTACCTCTCACTCCAACTTCCACCATTCAGGTCTCACCGTCTATCTCATCTATCCTTCATTAGGAAAAGAACTGCACGTTTGCAAAAATGTCCTCCTCTTCTATCCCCATATATGTGTATCTATTTACTCTGCTTTATCCCCAGTAATAATGGAAAAAAAAATGCTCGCTACTCCTATTTAAGTCCAACCCCTCCACTAACATTCTTCTTTTCGAATGAAAGACTTCTCTAATTATTATCTCCAGTACCGTAGACGTCTCCCTTACTACTAGATCCCCCCCCCCTTGTCGCACACCTATGCCTTGACTCCATATTTCAATCCAGCTACCATCCACTCCACAGCTGAAACTCCAGCTATCATTGTCTGTCTATATTTGCTTCTCTACTTCCTCATCACTGTTTCCATCCCCTATTCTCTCCTCAAAGGGCACGTCTCCCTCTTCCCTCTGATTGATTGGCTCCAATCCCCATCTCACCTCACTCCAGGACTCCAACCAAGCTTCCTGTGGTCTACCACACACACTGAAACTTGGATAATGCCACTCACGTAGTCTGAACATCACCTACTACTGGGACCCTCTGAGCAGGGCACAAGGAATGGAGAGCTAGCATGCCCCCAAAACGAATCATCTCAGGACTTAGTAAAGTAGCAGAGAGCCTATTGGGCCCCCAGTCTGGAGGATGATGCCCAAAGGAGTGACAACTAGATCATGGTTCTTTTCTTGGTACCAAATGCTCCATAGAGGTTGTAAAGAATAGCCTCTTACTTTTAGGAGTTTCAAACCCAACCGAGAGTAAGGAAACATTTAAAGGAGAAGGAAAATATTTTATTTGATATATTTTTCAGTTTTAGATATTTCCCCTACATTATTTCCTTATCCTTACAACAGCTCTATGAGTTGAGAATGCTGAGCCTCTAACTCTTGATGAAGAAACATAGATTAATTGTCAAGGCCATATGGCCAGGATGTAGTAGAACTTGCATTTAAATCCAGATTTTAGTGGCTCCAAAACTCTCTCTTTTTCTTATACTATACTACCTCCAAAAATGAAAATGCAGGATGCATATTTATCTGCAAATTTAATTCCAGCCAACCACCCTCCCACAGTGGGAAGCACTCATAGTGTTGGGGCCTTAGGAGTTGACACTGCAGGGTTTCCTAACACTTGGTTAGTGACTTGTTACAGGATCTGTGTTAACATTTGGGCGACCAAGCACTTGAAAGACCTGGATCAATTACACAGTCTCTGTGCCAAGCTAATTAGTCCCTAACAGAGAGGCTATGGGTGCTGGGTCCTCCTGAAACTTTGAGAGATAAAGAGGGAACCTCTAAAGTTGGGTTGTGAGAATAGCACCATCTCACCTGACCGTGGATTGCAATGTTCCTGGAGTCTAAAGTCTACATCAGATGCCGGGGGAAGCAGTGCTTTCTGGCTGGTACATTTGGATCTGTGCAATGGAAAGTCACTGGTGGCCCAAAAATCTGTACTTATTTCCAGCTGGTCCAACTCCAGAATATTTGTCTACATTACCCTTTTTCTCCTCTTCACTGAACTTCACTTTCTCAATATCATGCTGAAATCCCAGGGCTCACAAATATTCCCTCTCCTATGCCAATAAAATGCACAGTAGGGTCACCCCAAAGTCGTTGAGCCTCACAGCCTATAAGGAAGGAATGAAATCACATCTGAATTATAGCATAGGCTGGCACTTCTTAAATGCAAGAAGAACGTAGTATTCCATAACGGCTGCACTATCGCCACTATTCAGGAAAAATAATAGTGACTTTAAGAAACTAGAATTTCCCCCCCCCCAAAATAGCCCTTCTCTTTAGCAGTGGAGTGTGTGTGCGTGTGTGTGCGTGCATGTGTGTGTGTGTGTCGGATGGTTGGGGGGAGGTGCAGGGGGTGGTTGGGGCAAGAGATTAAATGGATTTGTCAAGAGTTTTGTGACTAGGGAAGTTCCCTGGTGGCCTAGTGGTTAGGATTTGGTGCTTTCACTGCAGAGGCCCGGGTTTGATCCCTGGTCAGGGAACCATCCCACGTGCCACGTGGCCAAAATACGAAAAAAAAAAGAGAGAGAGAGAGAGAGAGAGCGATGTGACTAGAGCTCACATTGTATTAGTTAGCTGCTGCAACCAATAAATCCCCAGATCCTACTGGCTTAACTCAGTTATGGTGTATTCCCCCCTGGTGTGAAATCCAAAATGGGCATTCTTGAACTGCAGGCAGATTTCCTCCAAGTGGTAGTTTGGTAAGCGGGCTCCTTCCGTATTGTGGTTTCATCAACTTCAACATTTGGCTTCCAGGATCACTTGCCTAAGTGCTTCAGGCTGACGATAGGAAGGAGAGGATGGATGGCATGGGTTTGGGGTGGGGAGGGGAGTTAAGGGCTTTGCCCCATAAGTGGGGCACATCACCTCCGCTCACATTGCCTGGAATTCAGTCACATGGCCGTGGCCAGCTGCAAGGAAAGCTGGGAGCTGTAATCTACTGTGTTCTTAGGAAGAAGAAATGAGTTTGGTAAGGTCATTTACCCAGGAAGTCTGACGCTCATGGGTTGAGTAGGCCTATCCTAGTGGTCAGATAGAGCCATCCTTGTAAAATAAAAGTTTTTCCAAACAGTTTTACAAAAGGAAAAATGAAAACTTATACAAAAAGCTGGATCCACATTTCTGAGAACCTGTAATAAAGGGAGGCCTGAGGATTCTGTACAATGTAGAAGGAGGGAAAAAAGCTATGATACTCAGAAATGGAGTTTTCCTTCCATCTGAACATGGCAGGAGGCTTATTTACCCAAGGGAATTTCTACTTGTTAGCAGTTCAAGTAGTGTGACCCAGTGAGGAATTCTAGAGAGTTCCATGGAGGCTGGGGGGAGAAGATGAGAGGGTACCACTGCCCATTCTTAGATCAAGCCTTGAGTCCTGTAATATTAATATTTGGGTCTAGAATATAGTGAGTGGGAATGTGTAACGAAAAGGCATAAACAGTGTTGGATGGACGAGAGAGCTTGGGATTTGGAGTCAGAAAGACTTGGGTAATTAAGAAGATGTGTGAACCTGGGGAAGTTATTATCTCCCCATGTATGAAATGGAGATAAACCCTGAGAGTATTTTTTATCTTTAAAAGGAGTGGAGATAATGTGTATGCGTGCGTGTGTGTGTGTGTGTGTGTGTGTGTATAGAAATAATTATATGTATATATTATAGGTATAATTATATATATTATTCAATGTACAATATAATTATATATATATTATTCAAAATACGTGTATGTGTGTGTTTATAAAACCTGGCACATAGAAATGCCCAATAAATACCATGTCCCTTGGTTTCTACCTCCTTTCTCTCTGTCACTCAAAGTGGCCTCCGTTCTATAGTAGTTTTGAATATTAGGTGGAACAAGCTATTTCTTTTGGCTCAGAGAGCTTATATGAAAATACAACATTACTCAATGCTAACCTCAGGTCAATATCATCCAGAAAGGTCAGCTGCCTATCAGGGATTACGCTTGCAATTACCTGTGTCTTGATCCAGGTTCCACACACTGCAGAGCTCACAGGGGAAGAGTGTAACCCGTACCCTAACACGTATGCTAACCCTAAACCGTTGTCGTACCCTAACCTGTACCCTAAGCCGTACCTGTTCCCTAACCCTAACCCTTACCCGAAGCCTTAACCTAACCCACACCCTAATCCTAACCCGTACACTAACACTAACCCGTACCCTAACACGTACGCTAACCCTAAACCGTTGTCATACCCTAACCTGTACCTAAACCGTACCCGTTCCCTAACCCTAACGCTAACCCTAACCCTTACCCGAAGCCTTACCCTAACCCGTACCCTAATCCTAACCCGTAAACTAACACTAACCCATACCCTAACACGCACGCTAACCCAAAACCGTTCTCGTACACTAACATGTACCCTACACCGTACCCGTTCCCTAACCCTAACCCTAATCCTAACCCTAACCCTTACCCGAAGCCTTACCCTAACCCGTACCCTAATCCTAACCCATATACTAACACTAACCTGTACCCTAACACGTACGCTAACCCTAAACTGTTGTCATACACTAACCTGAACCCTAAACCGTATCCATTCCCTAACCCTAACCCTAACCCTAACACTTACCCAAAGCCTTACACTAACCCGTTCCTTAATCCTAACCCGTACACTAACACTAACCCGTGCCCTAAAACGTACGCTAACCCTAAACCGTCGTCATACCCTAACCTGTACCCTAAACCATACCCGTTTCCTAACCCTAACCCTAAGCCTAACCCTAACCTTTACCCGAAGCATTACCCTAACCCGTACACTAATCCTAAACGGTACACTAACACTAACCCGTAACCTAGCTCGTACGCTAACCCTAAACCATTGTCGTACCCTAAACTGTACCCTAAACCGTACCCGTTCCCTAGCCCTAACCCTTACCTGAAGTCTTACCCTAACTCGTACCCTAATCCTAACCCGTACACTAACACTAACACGTACCCTAACACGTACGCTAAACCTAAACCATTGGCGTACCTAACATGTACCCTACACCGTACCCGTTCCCTAAACCTAAGCCTAAGCCTAACCCTAACCCTTACCCGAAGCCTTACCCTAACCCGTACCCTAATCCTAACCCATACCCTAACACTAACCCGTACCCTAACACGTACGATAAACCTAAACCGCTGTCGTACCCTAACCTGTACCCTAATCCGTACCCATTCCCTAACCCTAACCCTAAACCATACCCGTTCCCTAACCCTAACCCTAACCCTTACCCGAAGCCTTACTGTAACCCGTACCCTAATCCTAACACGTATGCTAACCCTAAACCGTTGTTGTACCCTAACCTGTACCCAAAACTGTACCTGTTCCCTAGCGGTAACCCTAAACCTAACCCTAACCCTTACCCGAAGCCTTACCCTTACCCGTACCCTAATCCTAACCCGTACACTAACACTAACCCATATCCTAACAGGTACCCTAACCCTAACCCGCTGTCATACCCTAAACTTTACCCTAAACCGTACCCATTCCCTTACCCTAACCCTAACCTTTACCCAAAGCCTTACCCTAACCCGTACCCTAATCCTAACCCGTACACTAACCCATACCCTAACCCATACCCTAACCGTAACCCATTGTCGAACCCTAACACTTTCCCTAAACCGTACCCGTTCCCTAACCCTTACCCTATCCCTAACCCTAATCCTTACCCTAAGCCAACATCACTAATTATTAGAGAATTGCAAATCAAAACTACAATGAGGTATCACCTCGCACCTGTTAGAATTGGCATCATCAGGAAATCTACAAACAACAAATGCTGGAGAGGGTGTGGATAAAAGGAACCCTCTTCCACTATTGGTGGGAATGTAAATTGATACAGTCACTATGGAGAACATTATGGAGGCTCCTTAAAAAACTAAAAATAGAATTACCATATGATCCAGCAATCCCACTACTGGACATATACCCAGAGAAAACCATAAATCGAAAGGACACATTCACCACAATATTCTTTGCAGCACTATTTACAATAGCCAGGTCATGGAAGCAACCTAAATGCCCAGAGACAGACGAATGGATAAAGATGTGGTACATATATAAAATGGAATATTACTCAGCCATAAAATGCAATGAAATTGGGTCATTTGTAGAGACGTTGATGGATCTAGAGACTGTCCTACAGAGTGAAGTAAGTCAGAAAGAGGAAAACAAATATTGTATATTAATGCATATATGTGGAACCTAGAAAAATGGTACAAATGAACCGGTTTGCAGGGCAGAAATAAAGACACAGATGTAGAGAACAAACGTATGGACACCGAGAGGGTAAAGCCGTGGGGGGGTGGTGGTGGGAGGAGTTGGGAGATTGGGATTGACATGTATACATTTATATGTATAAAATAGATAACCAATAAGAACCTGCTGTATAGAAAAATAAATAAATTTAAAAATTTAAAAAATAAATAAAAATTTTAAACAACAGAAAAAAGTTATTCCCTTCACATAAATGTATTTATATGAATGAATTATTTCCATGCTTATATCTATAAATACAAAAAAGAGGAATAAAATCTACCTTGAACCAAAAAAGAAAAAAAAAGAACCCACCAGTTATACAGAGGAAAACCCTATCAGGGTACTTGCTCCAGTGGTAAACAATTCTGAAGTTGGTCAGAGGTGGGGAATCGTCTCCCATGCAGCCAGCAGCACCACCACCCCCCCCCACACCGCAAGGAGCGTCCTCATTGCAAAGCTAGGGGACCGTGCCGAGGTGTCTGTGAGTAAACGTGAGCTGAGCCCCAGGCCAGCTGCTGCTGAACTGTTCCCACCCTTCCCAGGTAGAACACCTGAATATGTACAAGGACTTGAAAGCCTACAGGAAGGGCCGTGGAGCCACACCAGCAACAGCACGCCGGCCGACTTGGTGCCTGCAGGCCAGCCAGGATTGTCCTGGCCCCGCAGGCCAGCCAGGATTGTCCTGGCCCCGGGCGCTCTTCTGGAATCTTTCCATTTCCCTGTCTGAGATACCCCTTTTGTCCAGGCCCCCACTGCTTTTTTCTTTCCTCACCTCTGACCAGGGAGAAATTCCAGCGGCAGTTATGGGTGACACATCCTCTTCTTTAGCAGGTGGCAGCCTGGCAACTCCTGCAGAAAGTCCAGCAGAGCCCCACTCACACCGGGCCACCCACAAAGACGTAGCCCCTCACTCCCACCCATCAGCCCAGCCCCGACACGGCTGACGGGGCAGAGAATATGGCGTCAGGCACAGCTGCAGGGGCTCTTGCTGCCTGGAGCGGTGTTTATATTGATCTCAACCCAGGCACACCTGGGGAGGGCTGGCCCGCATGGTCAGGCTGCGCAGGTCAGCCAATCCTCACCCCTCAGGGGCTCACAGTTGCAGAAAATGGACCTTGCTGAACCGTCCAGGTCCTAGGAACAGGTGTGGGCTCCTGAGAGTCAGGATAGACAAGGGGCTGCAGCTCTGGCTTGTTTTCTAATCATTTTATCTGGCCCATGAGTGGGAGACAACTTCAAGAAGACCCTCTCCTAATGAGAGGAACCCAGGAGTCAGGGAGAGGAGGGGTGGTGGGTGGAGACAGAGGCCTGGTGCCCCAGCTACAGTGGAAGTCTCTGGAAGGCCAGGCGGAGGGTGGCCGCACAGGGGAAGAGCGCATCTCTGCCCATCTGCATTGTCATCAAAGGAGACGCCACTCAGCAGCGTGATGTGCGTGCGGGGGTGGGGCGTGTGGGGAGGGCGGCGCGTCCTCCTCCACATGGTCAACACAGAGCTGCAGGGGCTGCCCTCAGAACTCGCAAGGTGGGCTTCCTTTGTGGCGCAGTGGTTAAGAATTCGCCTGCCAATGCAGGGGACACGGGTTCGAGCCCTGGCCTGGGAAGATCCCACATGCCGTGGAGCAACTAAGCCCGTGCACCACAACTGCTGAGCCCGCGTGCCACAACTACTGAAGCCCACGCGCCTAGAGCCTGTGCTCTGCAACAAGAGAGGGCACCGCGATGAAAAGCCTACACATCGCAACGAAGAGTAGCCCCTGCTCTCCGCAACTAGAGAATGCCCGCGCGCAGCAACAAAGACCCAAAGCAGCCAAAAAAAAAAAAAAAAAAAAACTCGCAAGGCGATTGGAGAGTCCTGGCAGCAACTACCTGTTACTGTCAGGAGGAGGAAGTCAGGACCCGGTACAAAGACAAGAAGGGGAAGGGAGTGGGAAAGTCGGGGGCACGAGACATCGTATACGAAGAAAAAACGCAAGCAGACATCTCAAGTGCCACCTCTGCATCTGCTCACACGCTCAGCCTCCAGCTGCACTCCCCACCCTTCTCACCAGTCTCCTATGCTCCTGCACACACCCGTACTCACCACGGTGTCTTGCTGGGCACATAATGAATGCCCAATAATACAGAGTTCCTTTCATTTAAAGGAGAAGCATCCTTTAAATATCACAACTGCAGAGCCCGTGTGCCACAACTACTGAGCCCACATGGCACAACTACTGAAGCCTGCATGCCTAGAGCCCGTGCTCTGCAACAAGAGAAGCCACTGCAATGAGAAGCCCGCGCGCCACAGCGAAGAGTAGCCCCCACTCTCCGCAAGTAGAGAAAGCCCGAGCACAGCAACAAAGACCTAATGCAGCCAAAAATAAATAAAATAAATAAATTAATTTTCTTAAAAAAGCTCATTCATCTGTGCCACCGAGAGGAATCAAAATTATTTTCTAAGAATTTGGACCTAACCTGATAGTGACGTGTTCTAGAGAAGAGCACTACTTTTGGAGTTGGAGCTTGGCTCTGCCTTTTAACTGTCATCTGGGGTACGTTACTAAATCTCTCTGTGACTTAGTTTTCTCATCTGTAAAATGGCAATAATCCTGTCTATATTGGAAACAATGTTGTGTGTCTTCCTAATTACAATTGCTCCCTGAATACCACTGCAACACACACACACGCGCACACACATACACCCTTACACAAACACACACACAGAGCCCTCAACAGCTTTGTTTGTATTGTCAGTTTGGGGGGCGCAGGTGACATCTGACTCAAACCAGGCCAAGAAAATTCTCTCCTCTGGCATTTTAAATTTGTGATTGGGAAAATCTAGTACTTTCTGGACTCATCTTGAACTTGAGGGCTCAGGGGAGGTAACATTCCCCCTACCATATGGTTTGAAAAACAGAGGAAGATGGTCAGCAGAGAAAGAAAGATGAAGTAGATGTGAAAGTGAAGCAGAGGACTTCCCTGGTGGCTCAGTGATTAAGAATCCACCTGCCAATGCAGGGGACACGGGTTCGAGCCCTGGTCCGGGTACATCCCACATGCTGCAGACAACTAAGCCCGTGTGCCACAACTGTTGAGCCTGCGCTCTAGAGCTCGCGAGCCACAACTACTGAAGCCCGCATGCCTAGAGCCCGTGCTCTGCAACAAGAGAAGTCACCACAATGAGAAGCCCGCGTACCGCAGCAAAGAGTAGCCCCCGCTCGGCGTAACCAGAGGAAGCCCGCGCACAGCAACGAAGACCCAACGCAGCCAAAAATAAATTAATTAATTTAAATAAATAATTTTTAAAAAAAAGAAAGTGAAGCAGAAATGACACCCTTGCATTCTCATACTAAATTCCCTCTTTTAGCAATCAGACCCCTAACCAACAGACCACCTCACAGCCTTGTTAGGATTAAATGTGAGGAGGTCGGTAAAGATCCTAGCCTGGAATAAAGCCAGTGCTCACTAAATGGCATTTGGGAGCTGTTATGCCCTTCACTCACATCTGGGGTGGGCTTCAATTCAGATTACTGGTCTTGGTGAGATTTTTTTGTCACAAGACAAAATTTTCTTTAGGCTTTATAAAACTATAAGGCTTAAATGTCTACTTAGCTGGCAGCACCAAATAACTGCATGCCAAGGTAAATCCAGGGAAGACGGGGGCCTCATTACCAAGGCTCTGAAGGCCCCACTCAGCTTTGAGTAACCAAAAGGACAAACTAAGGGAACCAGCAAGACAGAGTACCCAAAATAAAATCAGAAAAGAGGACATCTAAAAGGAAATGAATTTAATTTTGACATACCTTTGAGTTTTGTGCAATTTAAACTTTTTTGTAGCATTTTAAAATATTTGGAATTACATATGGATTGATATTCTTGTCAGTGTTCAGCATCTCTAAAAGTTTCTTTCTGGCTCTTACCCTGTTACAGAAATTAGACACCAACCAATCTCAGCGTTGGGATAGGCAGGATTGAGTTAAGGTAGTTTGCAAAATTACATAATGAATAACCCATAAATGTACTCCTTAACCCACCTAGGGGTATTAGCAATTTGTGAGGTCAGTTGTTTGCCCGAAGGACCTCTAACTGCTGCATTTCAGGAACTGTGACAAATGGAGCATAACAGGGCAGTTCTCTTCCTGTAGCCCCAGAATTAGGAACCAGGGGCCCTGGGGAAACGTCAAGTACTGCGCTTTGTAAAGAGAAGTCAACCAGCTCCCCAGGGCCTTATTAAGAGGTTACAAACTGGTCCTGCCATTACCAACCAGCCCAGTCGTCCTCATCTCACATGAAGATAGACATCGTATGAAACACAGTTTTGATGGCCAGAATTCATACATGCCTCTCCCCCATCCCTGCTGCTACTGGGGAGGGAAGAGGGCCTATCCCTCCAGAAAACCAAGGGGACCGCTTGTTTCAGAGAATCACTCCTCTAGTGTAGGAGTGTGTACAAGAAGGGGAGAAATGAAATTCACTGCCTAGCTGGTTGGTTACTGCAGTCGCACCCCACCCCCACCCCAGTGCTTCATGATGAGAGACATTCTGGAAGAGTTTAACACGTATATCAGGAAATTGGGTCCTCAGAAATGAAGGTGGACAAGAAGAGGTGGAGCTCCATCCCAAGACAATTACACGTATCATACAGGCGAAGGCCACCACGTCTGCCTGGTGCCCAGGAGTAGAAAGAATCAGACCAAGCCAGAAGGAGACTAGAGTCGCCTCCTTACCACCAGCAGGTGACCTAAGAGCACCCTTGCTGGCTCTCCTACTGCCTCTCCCTGCCCTCTAGACCAGGGGTGCCAGGGCCCAGAACAAGGAGGGGTGAAGTGAAAGAGCAGGCTGTACCTCCACCAGCTAGCGCCCAGTTCCTACATTGTAAGCACCGTAAGGACATATTCCTCATGCCCAGCATGTGCCTGGCCCAGAGAAGACATCTGATACTTGTGTTGAAAAAGGAATGAGTGAATGAAAGTATCCCAATTCACCTACTTTCTCAGTCACTCACTGCTTTCCTGGTTTAGGAGTCATATTTGTCAGTCAGAGGAGGGTGTTCCCTTGGCTCAGAGACTTGCTTAGGTAACAATGTGGCATAACCCAAAGTATACATGGTGTGTGTTCTCCGGACATGTCAGCTTCTGGGCAGGGCTTAGGCTCCCACAGACTCTAGCCCCACCCTTGGCATTTCATCCCAGCTCAGGGGGCAGAAGAGGATAAATTTCAGCTGTTCTCAGCCCTGCTGCATCTTTACCAAAGACCTCCGACAGCAGCATGAATTTGGGAGGCTTCCTCCTCCTCGTGACCCTAGTTGCCCTCAGCTCAGAGGTACAGGAGCTTCAGGCTGCCGTGAGACCCTTGAAACTTTTGGGTAAGTCCATGCAGAAGGTAGCCCTGTCCTTTTTTGTATGAGGGAGCCAGAAGGTAAGCCATCGGGGACCAGTGGGTGCAGGGGCAGGAGGGGAAGAAAGGAGAGACGGGAAGATATTCCTGTCAAGGAGCCATTGCAGGGACCCACCTTGAGTGTAGAATCTCTCTGCTTCTGCTTTTACTTTCTCCCCTCCTTTCCCCGGGTCACCCCTCCATCTAGACTCTCCAAAAGGGGAGCCTTCTGCGCCCTCATCAGCCACGCTCCATCTCCCCGGCGTCTCTCTCTCCACCAGTTTCTTTGTCTCTTGCTGCAAATAAATTGGATCGCCTAGAGAAAACATTTTCTTAAATATGTGAACCATGAATCATCCCAATCCCTTTTTTTCCTTTTACCACCAACATTCTCAAAGGGGTAACCTTCATTCTCCCCTTTCTTCCCCATAACTCATTCCTTAATCCCTTGAAGACTGACTGTAGTCTCCATTGCTGCCCCCATCGCTCTCCCAGATCTTCTTGACAAATCACTTGACTCTCTTCAGTAGCCAGAGTCTTCAACCTCTGCAGCATCTGACATTGTTTGTCACTCCATCCATCCTCCAACTTTCTTCTCTCTTACATTATCGTCACTATCTTCTTCTCCCTAAATGTCATTGGATTCAACTCTAACTCGTCTCTTCTTTGTTCTCCTTGCACTACATTAAATTGGTTCCCAAATACCATTCATTCTTTGAAATTGTTTCTTACACATGTTCCTTCCTTTCCAACCCCCATTGCCACACTGTATTTCCAGTCCTGATTCCTCCATGCTTGGGCCAGTGCAATCGTTTCCTGACAGCTCTCCCTGCCCCTCTCTTCCCTCTTAAGTTTGCTTGCTTGTGGAATCCTGGTCTATTCTATGCTCTCACACCAGATAATCTTCATAAGTAAACAGCCATCACATCTCTCTCTTGACCTACCAAATGAAATCTCAACTTCTCAGGTCCGCAAGATCTGCCCTCTGTAACTTTGTCCCCTGCTTACCTTTCTACCTTAACTTCCAAATGTTCCCTAATACTTATCCAGCCTTCCATTTGCTAGTCTTCCTGTATTTCTCTTATTTCAGGGTTAAGAGTGAGGAGATGAGTCATATAGGTACAAAATTTAGGGAGGTGCTCACCCCTAGGATTGCACAAGTGCCTCCTTAAATTTTGTGCCCTGGGTGCCTCACGCACCTCTCCCTAGTCCCACCCTGTTGCATTTTCCCTTTGTGAACTTTGGCTAGTAATTCTTTTCTCTTCTCTACCATCCATCTCAATTCTGCCCTTAAAAGATTTCCATACTTCAAGACTCACCTTTCCTGATTAATTAGAAGTAATGTCCTCTCTTTTCTGAGCTCCTTTAGTCCTTTGGATAAACCTCTCTCAGGGCACATGTCACATACTGCTTTGCTTTTAGTACTTTAAACATAAATCCTATCTCCATTGTTAGACTCTACGCTGCTTGAAGGTAATAACCCGATCTTACATCTTCGTACTTCCTGAATAACTTACCACTGTGCTTTGTACATAGTAAGAAATCAACAGATGTTAATGAGTGACCAAACTACTGTGAGTGGAGACAAGAAGTCTCCCAATTCTCTTACCATAAACCAACAACGGCTAATAAAAGTATGGAGGGATGGTGTTGATCTTCTGTGAGGTCTGCAGGTACATTGTAGACATCCCACCAGGCCCCCGTCTTACATCCTCAGACATTGCTAATCAATCATAGCACTCTTTCTCTTTGAGCCTGGACAAGGTGTCCCAGCGCTTCTCAACCCAGCATCAGAATAGCCACCTCTATTGATTGGAGTTGACACTGGAGAGTGAACTTCATCCACCTCTGTTGGATCCAAGGGCTTCTTTTTACATGTGAGAAAACAAAGGCCCAGAGAGGTGCAGAGACAGAATCAGGTAGAGAATCTCCTGATCACAGCTGAGTAACCAACGCAAGCACAGCACACGTTCATCCAGAGCTCTGCACACATTTTGTTAGAAACCCTTGGGGGGGGGGTCTTAACTAGCTTCTTGGACCTATTTCATTGGCCCTCGAAGACTAACCTTGAGGCTCTGGGAACATGGGGAGCCTCCACTCAGGTCAGGAGTGACTCCTTGAAATCTGGAGATGTGCTCTTCATGTCAGGGTCAGTTTCACCCTGTGGGATGGCAGAGGGAGCATGGCCTAGGGGCCAGGCGGGTCTGGGTTGGTTCCCACTTCTGTACTGACTAGTAGGAGAGTCACCTCTGTGCACCCCAGCTGCCACTCTTATAAAATGGGGCCAGTCAGACTCACTGCACAAGGTGACTGCAGGGCACCCTTGCTGCTATTTGGTAAATGTGAGTCTCGCCTTCTCTGCCCCTTTCCCTGCAGAGAGGAGAAGTGAGGACATTGAAGTGGACTTCTTTGCACTTCCCTTCCACAGACACAATTATCCGCTTCTTTAAAGTAGGCCTTGCTTTGTTGAGATTGTGTGAATGCATTGTTTTTCACTGAAACATATAAAATGTTAATGAGTGTTATTCTGCAAGTAATCATTTATAAATTATACTATGGATTGAACCAAAAGAAGAAAGTGGAATTGGCTCCTTAATCAAGGGCTGGCCTTTTTAGCACCTGTGGCTATAGCATGGCGGTGTTCAGCTGGTCTGTTCTAACGTAGGCACCTGCGTTGAGCTCTGCAGTGGTGACTGGGACTGTGGTCCAGAGGAGCACTGCGTCAGGAATGGTTGTGGCCACGAATGTGTCTCGGACTAAGGACAGGTAAAAACATCAGGCCCTTCCCTGCTTCCTCAAACCATGTCCAAACCAGGCAGGCGGTACGCTTGGCCCCAATAGGACCTTCCAGAAATGAGTGGGATGGAAGCCAGTCTCTCTGTGGCCTCTTCCTCATCACCCACCCTTCCCAAGAAAAAGAAGCACCTATCACAGGATGGTCGTTTCCAAATCTTTAAAATAATTTCATTATCCGGTATATCCTAGAGAAAGATCAGACTATTTATTTGAGGGAAAAAAAAAAGATAAAAATCACCCATAACCCTCCACCCCAAAATGATGTTTGCTTAACACTTTGGTACATATTATAACACATACACACATATATAATATTTATTTTAAAAATGAGATAATCTGGGCTTCTCTGGTGGCACAGTGGTTGAGAGTCCGCCTGCCGATGCAGGGGACACGGGTTCGTGTCCCGGTCCGGGAAGATCCCACATGCCATGGAGCGGCTGGGCCCGTGAGCCATGGCCACTGAGCCTGTGCGTCCGGAGCCTGTGCTCCACAATGGGAGAGGCCACAACAGTGAGAGGCCCGGGTATCGCCAAAAAAAAAAAAAAAAAAAGAGATAATCTTGTACCTATTTTGATTTCTTGATTATTTCACTTAGAAATAGCTAGTGAGGAAATTTCCTGGTGGTCCAGTGGTTAGGACTCTGAGCTTTCACTGACAAGGGCCCAGGTTCACGGGTTCGATCCCTAAGATCTCACAAGCCGCACAGTGCGGCCCAGAAAGAAAAAAAAAAGAAATAGTTAGTGAACAACTTTTAATATCAACACTGATGTTTCTATCCCATCATCTTTAATACCATTCACGTGTGCTCCATATGTGCATGTATGTTCATGTACATATGTTCATGCACATGTATGTTCATATACTTAACAACCCCATTAATACACATTTAATATATTTCTTATTTTTTACATCATTAATATGGCTGTAGTGAATACTGAATTGGTATATATGCCCTTATTAACTTGCTTGGAATAAATTCTAAGGCGTATAATTGATGACCAAGGAGTATGCTTATTTTAAGCCTTAGGTGCACATTGCCATATTATACTATAAGAACCCCTTTACTATAAAAATATTTCAGGGGCCTCACATGGTATTTCCTTTATTGTCAATAGCCATTGATTGAAAAAATGCATAATAGAAAGCTACAAGGATTCAGTTTTGATTATAAATTAAGTTGTACTGAACACAACAGAATCAATACATTAAAAATAACTTGCTTGTGTTCAGAATGTATTATTTTTCCTATCCACCCACAATCCTTGGGGTGCTTATGGCCTTGCTGGTTCCTGGCAGGTTCTTACTGATTCCCAGAACTGGGAACTCTTGCCTCTCAATTGTATTCTGTGGATCCAGGTCCCCCAAAACAGCAGGTCTCATGCCTAATTTTTTTGTCCATTTCGCAGATGAAGACATCCTAAGGGCCATCCTTCTCTAATAGTTGTTCATCCCTTCCTGGAGTTCCTGTCTTCAAAGATGTGACTCTTTGAAACTCCTTGCCCAGGAAGACAGATGAAAATGGGGGCCCGTGGATGGAGATGACAAGGGATGTGGTGGGGAAGGGAAAATAATTGTTTCTTTTAATAAATCATCATCATTGGGCTTCCCTGGTGGCGCAGTGGTTGAGAGTCCGCCTGCCGATGCAGGGGACACGGGTTCGTGCCCCGGTCCGGAAGATCCCATATGCCGCGGAGCGGCTGGGCCCGTGAGCCATGGCCGCTGAGCCTGCGTGTCCGGAACCTGTGCTCCGCAACGGGAGAGGCCACAACAGTGAGAGGCCTTCGAACCACACCCCCCAAAAAAATCATCATCATTAAAAGTACCCATACTACTTAATTTATTTGGTGAGGGGTGATAGGAGGAGGAGGTGGCGGTGGGGGAGAGATGACATTTGTTGGACACTTGCTATGCAACAAGGACTGTTATACGCCCAAATATCATCTAATTTATCCTTACAACGACCTTGTGACAATGCTTCTTCTCACTACCATTTTACATATAAGGACACTGAAGTTCGAAGAAATTAAGTAATTTGTTCAAAGTCACATAGCAGATAAGTGTCAGGGCCTTAACTATACTTCCATGTCACATTCTAAGGCCTATAAGTTATATCAATAGCATAGTGGTTAGGAGATCCAACTTTGAATTTCAAACTCAGGCCCACCACACAACTGTGTGGCCTTCAGCAAGTGTCCTAACCTGTGTTTCAGTTTCCTGATCTATATAATAGGATCTATTAGGCTGGCCAAAAATGAACTTTTTGGCCAACCCAATACTTCATAGAGCTGCAAAGGTAGAAACAGTTAGTTCGTGTAAAGTGCTTGGAATAGTGCCTGACACGTGGGAAACATAAAGGAAATGTTGACTAAATGATTATTATTATTATCAAATTGATAGGCTAATGACTCTTAGTCCTAAATTTCTAAGACTCTAGAACAGAACACAAGGCTAATCCTCCTTCCTGGCCTCTCACTGTTCATCCGGATACTGAAAGCCAGCCCCTCTCTCCTGTTTTCCCCGTTATGAAATGTGGGAGGTTAAAATAGACTTGAAATTTCTTGTCTATGTGTTTCACAGTCACAGACCTAAGATTCAACTGGCCCAGGTTGTAGACTGATGTTGACTAATTTACTGCCTTCATTGCTGCTGACAAACCATTTAAACTGTTTAAATTTTTTCTCTTTCAACCATTTAAACTTTCTTTGGCTATAAAAAGGGAGAAATAATAATATCTACCTCATTTGGATCCTAAGGTTAATAGAACTTTACAGTTTACAGAACATTTGATTTTCATATCAACCAACAGATGGCAAATACAGGGCTCTGATAATAATAGTAACTTCATTTATTCTGTCAACAGGTATTGTGGGTTGCCTGTCACATCCTAGGTGCCGTGCTAGCACTGGGGATACAGTAGTGAACCAGACAGATGGTATCTGTGCCTTCACAAAGCTCACATTCTATAAGAAGAAATAGGTAATAAACAAGTAAACAAATAAAGAAGATAACTACACATTATGGTCAATGTTCTGAAGGAAATAAGGATGTGAATTAGAAATGGGGGGGGATGTAAAGTAAAGCCTACCTTAGTTAGGATGATCTAGACCCTAATGAGGCAATAAAAGCGAAGTCTTAACAGGGTTCCGAAACATGAAAGAAATGAAATTCCAGAGTGAGGCTCCAGATCACCTTATGCAGAATTTATAAAAGGAAATATCTGTGAACTTACTTAGCACCCTTTAAAGCCCCTCAGTCACTGTAAGATTATAAAAATACTGAGAGTCAGGAAAGGTAAGGATGTGTGAGGAGATTTTCTTGGGAGGGCATTTGCCAAATGGTGATTTTTCACAGTTTGGAGGTTAATGTCCAAATACAAGCCAATGCCGGGGGCCTTCAAAGGCCTCTATGAGAGCTTGATATACGTTTCCTTCAGCTGGTGATCACCAGAGAGTAGACATGTTCATTTCCTTGGAGAAACCACACTGCCATCCACAAGGGTATACTCCATCAGAACTCAACAGACTGGTATAGTTCACAATCTCTGAGTCATTCAGTCTTGAATAACACTAAGTGTGGGTCATCCACATTTCAACCTAAGATTAGCCACACCAAACCTAGGTCCTTTCCACAGTTTCTTTCATGCCACCTTCACTGTGGTGATGACCAGGTCTCAAGTCCTTCTAGCCCAGTGTGTTGGACAACTCTTACGCACTGCTTCAAATACTCTTGGCCTTATAGTCTTATCCTAATCATTGCTATAGGAACCAGTTTATCTCCTGCATCTACTACATGTCAGCACAAGCTAACATGTCAGACTCCTACCCTAGTAGCCCACACCTCTCACTTTTGCCTCAGGACTTCTTTGTCCATGCAACAAGAGACTCCTGCAGGAACCACCACACACTGATGCATGCTCAACTCAGAAGCACTGGAGAATTAATGCTTGTTGGAGCAACACCTGACAACAGAGGTCAAAGGCTGGCAGATATATGCTCCCCCCTTCCATTTCTCAGGACAGGGGTTCTGAGAGCATTCCATAAGGCTTCTCATAAAGTCCCGAGGACTGAGCAATCATTCACCCCTTGCAATGGGCAACTGGATAGCACATATTTTTGTTGATTCCCCTTTCTTTCCTGTTCATTCCTGAGTAAATCACTCACATATCAACCTCACCTGAGGCTCTGCTTTAGGCGAATTCAAACTAAAACATCAGTGACTAGAGACTTCCCTGGCTGTCTGGTGGTTAAGACTCTGCCCTTCCAATGCAGGGGGCGCAGTTTGATCCCTGGTCGGGGAACTAAGAGTCCACATGCTGCACAGTGTGGCACAAAAAAAAAAAAAAAAAAAATCAGTGACTAGTTCTCAGCTACTGATCTTCTCTGAGCAAATGTTTGAGTATCACAAATACACATACATATGTATACACCCATCCAAGAAGAAATAATATACAAACATAATGAAATTTAAATTCAAAATAAAATAAGTATTTCTCCCCAAAGAATCCCAAAGTTTTCAGAGAACTAGCTCTTCTAAAGCGTATCACCAATTTTCATTGCTAAACATAAGTATTTTATTCACAGGATGAAATATGTACATTTGGGTGACTTCAAGGGTTTCCCTAAGAGTTATGGGTGAGAATTTGTTTTATATTTGCATAACTCAAACATCCTAGAGATGGTTTTCCCAGTCTGCCCAAATGTAAATTTCAAGCCTTCACTTCCGGTGTGACTGAAAACTGTTCACAGCTTTTTAAATGGCTATTTTCCTTTCCAGCTTCTTGCTTTTAAGGTTTCAGGAGATCTTGGGGTGTCCAGTCTCAGCCATGTCACCCTTAGGCAGGTTATATTTTACATGGTTCAGTTTGAACTCCCAAATTACTTGTGTGGTTAGGTGCTTTAAGATCTACAGGATTCACGACCAGCTGCAAAGAATACTGGGGAACACAGTTTTTATTCAGGGTGGTTTTGTGTCTAGGGAAAAAATTAGGGGCTCCAATACGATGTAAGAAGAGAAGGATGTCGAACTAGCAGTTTCTGCCACTCCCCTCCACAGCGGCCTTCCTGCAACCCCAGACTGAATCTGAAACGCTTAGTACTGAACAGGAATGTCAGCCCTGCCCAGTAACAAACTCTCTGGCAGGACAAACAGAGTCCCCGCTTTTCGTCAGGGCTCAAGGAGAGGTGGGCGGCGAAAAAGTCTCCCACATAATTTCTCATATACATTCACAGGGTACTAGTCCGAGGATCCGTCCCGTAGTCTCGGAACCCCTCCTACCTCGGGTTCTGGTTTGAAACAGGCATATCCGGAATTGGCGCGCGGAAGCGGGGAATACCCCGGAAGTATTTTCCCGTGGTCCTACGTAGGAAAGATGGCGGCGGCGCAAGTAGCGGGTTCCTTAACGAGCGGGCCGGCGAAAGAGGCGCAGGGGGAGCCACCCCTCGAGCAGGGCCGTGGGTTCCGCTGCTTGTCAGCCAGGCTCTGCGCCCTGCGACGGGATGACAGCAGCTCCAGCCGCACCGAGATCCACCTGCTCTTCGACCAGCTCATCTCCGAGAACTACAACGAGGGCAGCGGCGTGGCCCCGGAGGTAGGCCCGCTGGCCCCGGCCCCACCCTTCGGGGACCTTAGCTGGTGGCTCCCGCCCGCCTCTCTAGCCTTTTCGCACCCCCACTTCGCAGTGCTTAGTTGCAGGCTCGTTTGCTCCCTCCGTCCGTGGCATATTTTCCGCCCTCCCTTTCTGGAAGAACCGTGCCGTGCCTGGCAAACTAGCTTCTTTCAAAACCCAGCTTGATGACTTCTGCTCTGATAACATTGCAGGTGTCATCTCTGGTGCCACCTTCCCGTCCCTCCGCTCCCCGCATTCAGAGCACTTTGTGTATAAAATTCCTTACTACCACGTACTGTACTGTACCGTACACGGTTCTAAGGATCTTAGAACGTGGGTATTATTAGGTCTATTTTACTGATAAACATACTGAGGCTCACAAAAAAGGTCCAGTGTCATATTGCTGGCAGAAGGCAGAGCTAGAATTGGAACTAAAGTGTCTCAAAGTCCCAGCCATTTTCTGTTACTCCATGCTAGCTCCGCACTCTCTGAAGTACTTTGGCTCTGAGCAATAGTATTCACACACATCAGGCCTTGGATGCTACTGAATTCCCTGAACTCTTGACCCAGTCTTACCACTGTTTTCTGGTGCTCACAGGCACCTCAAACTTGACAGTTCTTAAAAATTAGTTCATTGTCTCCATACACCCACCACATCCCCAATCCGTCCCATCCCCCAACACACACAAACATGGAGTCGGCCCAGTCACACAGAGCAAAGGTGCAGACACTGGTTCTTCACCTTTCCTTCCTCCCAGATCCTATCCAATCTGGATTCTTCAGAATCTATGTCAGAAATGTTTCTCAGTCCACCGCCCCCCCCCCCCCCCGCCCATTCCCATTGCCAAAGCCTTAGGCCCGCAGGCAAGATGATTCTCCTGGATTGTTCCACTGGTCTCCTCTAACTTATTATTTTCAGCCCTTCTCCAAACCATTCTTTGCTCTCCTGCCAGAGTGACCTTTTCTTTAGCGGAAAAGAATCTCATTAGAAAAGTAAAACTCTGATTTGGGAGGATCTCCAATACATATTGGTAACTGGGCAAAGCAAGTTACAGTATGAGACCAATATAGGGTGGGGAGGGCTTGAACATAAATGTACATTTATAGATGCAAAGAGTTCAAAACAATGTGTGGGAGAGTTTACAACAAAATAGTAGTTTGCGTCACTAAGGAGCAGAGTGGAATTAAGGGAGGAGTCGGGGACTTTTGCTTTATTTATATAATTTGTGACTTTCCAGTCTTATGTCCCATCACTCCTGCTTCTGTGCCCTGTGTGCAGTCATTTTAAAACTTGCTGTTCCTCAAGCACATACTGGTGTTCCACACCCACTCCTGTTCCAAGCCTGCCCACTCCATTCCCTTTGCTTGCTGTGTCTTTCGGTGCCTTGTCTGTCTGGCAGAGTTTTACTCATCCTTCAGATCATTCCAGATTCTGCTTAAAAATCACCTCCACAAGACCTCCCTAATTACTGTATTCCTGCAGAATTTGTACTGAATTCTTTCAGGACCTAATTCACTTTAATTATTTGTGAATAGTATTTCTGTCTCTTTCACTAGATTGTGAGCTCTTTGAGATTCAGGAATGTGTCTGTTCATGTTTGGAGCCCAAAGACCTGGCACAGTACGTGACACAGAGAAGGTGCTCAGAGCCTTTTAATTCAATAAACATCAATAGGTGAATGAATAGTGTGATTTGCAAATAGGTAAAAAGAATTCCTAATTTTACATGAAATTTGTACAAGTGTCATTTCTGATTTTCCCAGTGACATTGCAAATTTGGTTTGCTTACCCTTTGGTATTTTTAATTTCAGTGTGTGCTTTTATATTCTGGAATCCTTTCTTTGGTTATTTAATTGTACTGTCTCTACGTATGTAGAGACTCTGGAGTTTTTAGCCTGAGAAAAATCATATTGATTCTTTTCCTTTTTTAGCACATGCTATTTTTATGCTGTCATCCTACTCTCCGCCTCATATTTCATCTTTCCCCATTTTGAGTGTGAACGTTCACTTTTATTTTCTCATTTCGCTGTGTTGGGGGCGGGTCTTCTCTTGGCTAACGGGTATAGCACCTTTTCATTGTCTGTTTTTCTTTTTTTTTTTTTGGTAGGACGTCAGTACTCTTCTTGTCCAAGCTTGCCAACTGGTGCCTCTTAATCAGAATCATCTTGTCAGCAAATTGTCTCAGCTTATCCACCATTTACTTAACACACTACAGGTAATCATATAGGTAACATTAGAATTCAGATCATGAATTTTGAGAATAAGCAAGTACCTTTGAGATACTACATCTGTGATAGGTATGATAGGCTGGTCTTTTCAGAAGCTGTGCAAATGTGAGAAGCAAATGCCTTACTAAGAATTATATTAAAACAAATATAACTCTGACCAAAAAAAAGATTCTACAGATTTGTCCATCAGAGGTATTCCTATCCATTTGGTTCAGGAAACCAATATCATTCAAGCCCCCAGGTCTTAGAATTTTTCAGGAAAGATATATTTGACTAAGACATATCTATGAATAAATTGAAATATCCCCTACCCCTTTCCTACCAGTATTTTTTCCCCTCTCCCAAAGCTACCATTTTTGTCATCTACTTTTGGTCTTCATAGAACATAAGAAGGAGCTCAGGGGCAAGGTGACCTAGATAAAAAGATCCCTGTTATTTATGTCAAGGTCTGTACTGTAGCTCCCCTCTCTTCAGAATGTTTTCCAACTTGCTAAATAAATCTGGTATCTTTTTTTAGGAACAGTTCAAAATTTGAGGCTGTTACTATAAGCTACCACATGAGTATGTGAATGTAGTTAGCACAAAACTTATCAATTAGCATTATGTAATCTAAGATGCTTCTGGCTGCAAGAAACAGAAGAGCCAAGCCAGAATAGCTAAATAATTTTTAAAAAATTATCTTACATCACAGGCCCCAAGGGATGCAGCTTTAGGGGCACTTAATAATTAAGAGGCTTTCTGGCATCTTTCCATTCTGCCGTCCTCAGTGGATGGGTTATCCTCAGCTAGCAACTCTCACACTTAAAATCCAGGCATCCCATGGAAAATAAATAACACCCAGCAGAAGCAAAAGAACTATTTATTTTTTGTCTCTTTTATTTAAGAATGAGGAAGCTTGCCTCACAGACTCTCCAGCAGTCTCTTCCCTGATATCAGGCTGGAGAGACTTAGGTCATATGAGAACCCCTCTACAGCAGTCTGATCAGGGGAATGGTATTACCATGAATGGCTTAAACAAGGGATTTCAACCTTGACTGCCCATTAGAATCACCTGGAGGACCTGTGCTCCCTAGATGGTTACAATATGCAGCTCAGCCCTTATGTCAGGGTTTCTTATCCTTGGCACTGTTGATATTTTGGATTGGATAAATCTGTGCTATGAGGGGTTGTCCTGTGCATTGGAAGATGTTTAACAGCATCCTGGCCTCTACCCACTAGATGCCAGTAGCATCTCTCCAATTCGAACAATCAAAAATGTCTACAGACATTGCCAAGTGTTCCCTGGGGGACAAAATTGCCACTGGTGGAAAACCACTGTCTTAGCAGAATTGGGGTTTACCTTCAGGTCTCGTGTGGGGAAGGTAGACACCCAAATAAGATCAGTATCCTGCCAGCAAGAAAAGAGGGGCTGAATATGCTGGAGGTAACCAGGGTAACAGTGGGTAACCAGGTAACAGTGTATGCTGCATGTGACTTGCTAAATGAAATACGGCTCTTTTCAAGTTTAGGATTTTTCAGACTGATGTGGTGGCTTCTGAATGTTTGCTGTTCTCAGCGGTAACATCTTTTTAACACTGGCAGTTGGAAAAGTTCCTAATCACCCATGGCACCCACAGCCCTTAACCAAGCTTCTAACATTTGGTGGCAGTTTATTTCAGTTGTCCGTGAATTGGTACTTGGATTAGCCTACTTTATCCCAATAAAATTATAAACTCCTTAAGGACAGGAATATGCCATCTCTTTCTGTTATATTCCCCACATCATGGCAGAGACATAGTAGCTATTCAGCAGACATATTTAGTCACAGAGTATTTGTTGAGCATTTCCTAGGCAACATAGTTGAATTAAAAGTTTTCAGCAGATTGAGTCTTACATATCTGTGTATTTACAGCTGCCAGTGTCTGGTTAGTTCAAGGAAAAGTTACAAGGACTTTGCCAGGTTATACTTTGAGTGGAGGGAGTAAAGGGGAAGAAGTGAGCAAGGCCCTGGGGCAGGGAGGGAGTCCTCTTGATAAGACTTTCAAGGTCTTTAAAGCTGATCTTTTTGACATGAAAAAGATGGATACACGTGCCCTCTCTGTTTCTTAAACAGCTTGATTCAGGTGAGCATTCATGTCTGAAAAGGATTAAATATCTTTCTAGAAGTTAGATCATAATTTTTTCCCCTCTTGATAGGTGATTGTTGATGAACAGAACCTGGATTTCCTGTTGGCATATACTATTTCTGCTATTCAGCAGTGCAGTTCCTGGACACACATGCAGATTCTCCAAGCCTTGGCAGCCCTGGTTTACTGCAATGGCTCAAAGTGTCAAAAGGTAGTTTAAACTGCATTCTGTCTTTCCTTTGAAAGGTTGGGAGCACAGGCTCTGAACCAGCAAGCCTGTGTTCAGGTTTCTGTCCTGCCATTAATTAGATGTGTAACGCTGAGTAACCCTTCCTCAGTCACTCTGAGCCTCATTTTCTCACGTGTAAAATAGTTCCTCTGAGGGTGAAGTCTCACTTGTAAAGTGCTTGGCACTTGGTAAATATTAATCATTATTATGATTATCATTATCCTTCAGCTATGCAGCCAAGACGAAAGAGCTTCAGCAACAACCTAGGCTGGGAGTGCTGATCCTTACTGATGCTTTTTAGGCATATTTTTGCATCCCTGTCTGAAGGATTTACCTAGCAGCTAGTCTTTTGGTACCTAAATTCCCTTTAGTTAAAAAAAAGAAATCTATTTAAAAAGTAATGTTTTCCTAGAAGCTTTTCTTCGGCCAACATTGGCTGTGATGTTGTTTCAGTACCTCCCAGACTTGCTTGGCAAGAGCGGACTCTTGATGAAGCTGAGTGACTTGGCTCAGTCGGACCCCGAAGTTAGGAGAGCTGCAGTGCATTGTATGGCAAACTTATGTCTCAGGTATGTGGATTCAGTCAGATTTCCCAGGTGTAATAAGATAGGGCCTCTCATGGGCCCTTTATAGGTGGTTCAATCTGTCTGAAGCCAGAGCCAACTTAGAAAAATAACCTACTTTGCATTTCCTATGCGCTTTGCTAGTGACATCATCTTATGTTGTTTATTTTTAATTTTAATGTTGCTTATGAAGAAAGCTTATGAAGAAGTGAAGGACTAGGACCTTAGACCAGGACTTTATTTCTAAAATATGGTAAAAGTGATATATGTGCAATATGTTGAGGTTTTGTTTTCTGTTGGTATAAATTCTAACCATATTAAGTCTTCGAGAAGGATATATTCATATTAATTTAAGCTTTGGTGAGATATATCTGTCAAGGCCAATTTCCTTTAAGAAAACAGAACCAATCCCAACTGCCCAATTCTAAATTCATGCAATAGAAAATGAGTGGCACAAGCTTGAACTGATGTGTAATATCTTATCTCTACATTGCAGTGTTGTCCAGTGGCTAGGAAGGCAGCTTCAGCTGTGTGATTCTAGCTTGACAACCTGTCTGCATTATTTTCCTCTCAGAACTGAAAAGCATAATGAAAAAGATTTCGCTTTCTGTGTACTTGTTTCACTACAGACTTCTGTAACTTTTCCCTGTGGAAACCGTTCTTCTTCCTATTCGTTCCAGCCTTGTGCTGGTCCACAGCAGTAGTTAATTAACCGGAGTGCACAATCTTCTATGATACAGTTTCATTCAAGGGTATATTCCAACTCCATTAGTCAGTATTGCTGTTACTTTTAATTCTTATTCTTTTGCAAGCCCCATTTCAAAGGCGACTGAGTTGGAGTTGCTTTTTCTGTGTGTGTTTTAGTGTGCCAGGACAGCCGTACTTGGAGGAGCCCTACCAGAATATCTGCTTCCAAGCTTTCTTGACCACTTTACAGTCTCCAAAATCATCTGATATGGATGATATCACGTTTTGCATGGTAGGTGAGACTACTACTGATCCTGTGACTGTTACAGATGTGTTTACAAGCAGCAGTAGAACAAAAGCTGCTATTAAAGAGTTTAATTTTGTTGCTGTATTAGTTTTGTCTAGAGATATAGGCATAAGGGGATGTTTATAACCTAAAAAGGCTGAACCCATATCTTTCAGGTTTAAATTACAAGAAATTATTTTTGTTTGTTTTGTTTTGCCTTGTTTTTTTGTTTGTTTTGCAATTCTAGGTTCTTAAACTCTTTTTACCCTCCTGACTATAAAAGTGGAAACAAAAAATTTCTGACTAGGGACTGTCTTTTAGATGGAAGGGAAAGGAGTGGATTTCAACAATATCTGCAATATTTTATTTCTTTTTTTAAAAACCTGATGCAAATATGACAGTTTATTAACATGATTTAAATTCAAAGTGACACATTTCAAAAATTACAAATCAAAGATGGCGAAAGTTTCTTATAGTCCCCAGCTTAGAGCCACTGGGAACAATTTGTTCTACATGCCCCCAGATTTTTTTTGTATATAAATGAGCATATTTATAATTTTTAAGTGGGATCATATTTAATATGCTGTTTTGCAGCTCTCTCTCCTTTTTAAACTTAATATATCTTGGACATCTTTTCAATACCTGTTGATGTACTTCATGCTTTCTAACTGCTGTAGCTGGGAGACCTTGGCAATTTACTTAACTTCTTGAGCCTACATGTTCCTCATCTCTGAAATGGGAGAAATGTTATAACCACCTTGTAGAGGTCTTATGAGGTGTATATGAACTGTTCATAAAAGCACTTAAATATGCTTGGAAAAGTGCTTGCTATTATTGTTAAGTTTCATATGTAGCAGAGGGTTAGCTTCTTAAATATCATAATTGATGGAAAATTAAAGTTTTTTTCAGTGATTGCACTATTTCAAACAAGGCTGCAGTTCACATCCTTTCCATGTAGGGAGTATTTCTTAAGGACAGAATCCTAGAAATGACATTACTGGCCAAAAAATTAATCTTGATCAGAATTGCCCTCTAGAAACCTGTCCCCACATACATTTCTTTGCTTTTAAGAGCTGCTGTGAAAAGAGCTGCTTTGGTTACTGCATGATAGGGATTTCCTGTTTCCAGTCTCTGCTGCCACATTTTTATTCCTATCATACTCTTCCCACTGAACATCTCTTCTTTTTTTTTTTCTTGCTCACGATTAGTACGTGCGGGTTTATAAACATGTATGAAAAGACCACTCTTATTCAAGAGAAGCACTCCATTCTTCTAGAAAATAATTAGTAGTAGCTCATCAGCTTTATTCTCTGGATCCTCATCTCTGCTCTTTTTTTAACCCTCCCCTGTCTAAAGTTTTTTTCATCATCTAAAGACTTTTCTTTCTCCATCCTACGTGGTGCTAGAAAGTTGGTCCCTGGACAACCAAATTTCATTTACCTTTTAACTTGGTCTCCTTTTTCCCTCTAGTTGTTACAAAATGCATTAAAAGGTATACAGTCTCTTCTAAATGGTGGGAAGATGAAACTGACACAGACTGATGAACTTGGAGCTCTTCTGGCTGTGCTAAAGGTAAGGCATTGCCCGTTTAAACCCCAGGTCCTCATGTGGTTAGTGCCTTTCCTGTTTACACCCCAGACATAAGGACCAGTTTACATCATTACTCCAAGGCTAGCTTTAGGGTATTATATTTTAAGAGAGAAGAATAAAATGTTCATATTTAAACATATTTAAAATTAAGAACTGGGACTTCCCTGGTGGCACAGTGGTTAAGAATCCGCCTGCCAACACAGGGGACACGGGTTCAAGCCCTGGTCCGGGAAGATTCCAGATGCCATGGAGCAACTAAGCCCGTGCACCATGACTACTGAGCCTGCGCTCTGGAGCCCGCAAGCCACAACTACTGAAGCCCACGCGCCTGGAGCCTGTGCTCCGCAACAAGAGAAGCCACCGCAGTAAGAAGCCCGTGCACTGCAACAAAGAGTAGCCCCCGCTTGCCACAACTAGAGAAAAGCCCGTGTGCAGCAACGAAGACCCAGTGCAGCCAAAAATAAATTAATTAATTAAAAATAAATAAAATTAAGAACTGAAAAGACTAAATCTTGCTTTAGTAAATTTATGAAAATTCTAAAATTTTATTGGGAATAGGTTATGAGGTATGATCTGTAGATTATTTAATTTTAGATTATGTTGAATCTGTTTGGACTTGAAAGAGGAACCAGTGCTTCTCCTTGGCTTTAGCTCCCATGTAGTAGGCAGGCCAATCAAGACGTGTATCATTAGGCTGCCATCCTTTGGCTTCTGAGCCTGCCAGTCAGTGGGAGAGTCAGATCAACCTCTCTGGGGATCCAGCTGTCTTCAGTTCAGCCAAGAAATAGAAAGAAACTTTGTGGTGGCCTTAGATCAAAGCCATGTATGATAACTTAGCTTTATCATGACTAAAACTTTAATTCTTTTCCTGTACCATCTCCCCTACTCCCTAATAGATAATAGAGAGCTAGATTTGGACATGGATATGCTAAATAAAATGATAGATTGGTTAAAAAAATTATAGATAAAATATTGGACAAAACTGTTTGGGTAAATTTTTTAAATTAGTAAATAAAAGTAGTAAGTAAATAAACTAGAATCTAAAGTTTAACCTGATCTGGCCAAACCAGATCCCTCTGGTCTAGATGAAATTAAACTCTCCTTTAAGCTCTAAACCTTCAGGGTATCTATTTTCTTTCTCATTTCAGTTTCCTTAATAAAGCTTTTAAACATTAATCTATTCATCTGTGATTCAGAACATGGTGAATAATTCTGTTTTATGATTCGTTGTATGTGTGTTTGTGTGTTCCTTAATCATCATTATTAGAAAACCATGTTCCATGGACTCCCTGGACTAAACATAGAGATGCCCACGGTGTTGTACCCCACTCCACTTCCTCAGTATGATGGACGACCACCCATCAAACCGCAGCAGACAGAATCCAGCACTTCTCGACCAGCTGTGGTACATTTACGTATATTTAGATTTAAGTTGTGGATTGTTTTTAATTGCTTGCTATGTGTGTTTTCTATGATTTGCATCACTGCTGTGCCAAAGGCTCACCTTGAATTTGATTTCAACTTAGGGCTTTTAGCATAGTAAATTTAAATTATCAGACTGCTAAAACTACCATTTAGAACATCTTATACTTCTAAGCAGTCTAGGCAATGTAACAGCTATAGAAATGGGCATTCGCTTTATACCCATAGCCAAGCATCCGCATCCCTCAAATGCTTAACACCACAGGTCAACAGACTTTTTCTCCAACAGGCTAGCTGGTAAATATTATAGGTCTCTGTTGCCACTGCCAAATTTCCCAGTCTTTCCAGATAGCTGCCATCTCCCTCCTGTTTCTGTTGGAGAACCTAAAGCATACAGATATACGGCTGAGGTATTACACCTAGAAATGTAATACCTGATTAAAATGCTTATAATTAGAAATTCTTTCACTCGTTCACTTAATCAACATTTACTGAGCATCTGTTATATCCCAGACATTGTGCTAAGTAAGCATTAGGAACATAGATTGTGGTTTTAGGAATTTGGGGGAGAAAGCAAAGGTGGATAAATAAACAACTACATTGCAGTATTATGATTTCTTTCAACAGAATATTCACGGGGTATTCTAGGAGCACATCCAGGGCAACCAAAAGAGGAGTAAGGGGGTGCTTTTTAAAAGATATAGTGGCTAACCTGAGCCTCAAGAATGAGTAATAGTATAGAGAAGGAAGGAGAATGTTTTATTCAGAGGGAACAACAGGTACACAGTCTTAGGGAATGCGAGTTGAACAATGGGCTAGAGTGTCAGTTGTGTGGAGGGGAAGGTGGGACAAGTATGTAGCAGAGGCCAAATCATAAGGGTCATATACAGTGTGCTAAGGAGTTTGGGTTTTTATCTTATAGGTGGTGGAAATGAAGCATCTGATATAGGGGAGTGATATGATCAGATTGGCATTTCAGAGAAATCACTGTGATAGCAAGTAAAAGGGTGTGCGTCTGGAGCCACATTAATAACTCAAGGTAGAAGTCATGAGGACCTTCTCTCCTAAAGGTTAGGGACCTTGAGAATGCAGAGGAGAGCACAGATTCCAAAGATCTTTGGATGTCCGAAAGAAGGAAGTAGCAGAAGAGAAAGAACCTGGCTTTTACTTTAAGTTTTTTGTTTTTTTGGCTGCGCTGCACGGCATGCAAGATCTTAGTTCCCCGATCAGGGATCGAACCTGTGCCCCCTGTATTGGAAGTGTGGTGTCTTAACCACTGAACCACCAGGGAAGTCCCAGGCTTTTACTTTATATCTACAAAGCCCCAGTGCTCTAAAACCTGGATTGTATGTAAAGGAGTAACATCCCTCCTATGCATCTAGAGTGGTGCTAGCTGCATATCCTGTTTGGGAGAACTGAGAAAATAGTCACTCAAGTCATTTTCTGTAGACCTTGATCTCTTGCAGAACCTTTGTTGAGAAGGCTGAATGCTTTCACAACCGTTCAAGGAAGGTGGCATTAGTCTGTACTTAAACAGATGAGGAAAGGCAAGCTCAGCGAGGCTAAATGATTTGCCTGGGATCACAGATACAGAATTTAAACCCAGGTCACAAGGTTTGCTCTGTCCCATGTATTTCCTACCTTGTTTCTTTTGGTCCAGTAAGTTGTACATAAACACTTAGCATAGTGCCTGACGTATGGAGTATTAAGTGCCGCTTTTTTCTCTTCTCCTCTTCTTTATCCGTACTACGTGTTGGAGACATACTTAGTAATTATCAAATGAGAAGTTACCAATAGCTATCATATATATGTTTTCATTTGCTCCTAAAATCAGAATAAAAGGAAAAAATCAAAAGTAAAAGCGAAGAAAATCCAGCAAGGAGAGGAGGAGGAGGAAGAATCCAGTGGTGAAAGAGAAGTAGCCCCAGTCACTGGCTCAGGCAGACTGAACCCGCATAAAGGGGACACTCAGTGCCCCTCCTCCCTGGGTGTTCCGAGTTTGCCATTAGCTGGAAGTGGAGCTGCAGGAAAAGACCAAGTCTCCTCATCCTTCAGTTCTTCCAGTTGGAAGAGAGTCAGCAGTAGTGAGTCAGACTATTCTGATGCTGAAGGAGGCATGCAGAGTAAAGTGAGGTAGTAGTATTTTGTTATATTTTTATGCTTTATATTCTAAGTTGTGTGTATAAGTTTCTAACCTTGCTTAAAAGTCTGACTGCCGCATGTGATTTAACTTGGGAGAGTCTCATTTACGTGGGACTTGGCATTACTATGCATTTTGCATTGTTCTCTTATCTGCCTTTGTACGTGTGGTTCCTCTGCCTGGGTTATTCTTTCTTTCATGTTTTTTGCCTTTTGCCTTGTTAACCACTACCCATCTTCAGTATGAGCTCAGCAATCATATACTCTGAGAAGCCTTTTCTGACCCCTTATTCCGGCTTAGGTACCCCTCCTATGTGACTGTTTGACTTATCTCTGATTACTGTGTTGTAGTCTCTTTAACTGTGTGTCTCTGCCTTTAATAAGCTTGTCAAGGGCAGGGGCTTAGTTTATGTCTGCCAGCCTCAGCACAGTGCCTGGCACATACGTAAGGATTCTCAGTACATATCTGTTGGATGAATGGATACTCTGCAGTATCTCATATTTAATACTGATTTCCTAATATCAAAATGTTGCCCTCTTATTCTCTATCTAGTTGTGTTTTTTTAATTGTTGACTTTATTAACTTGTTAGATAAACAAATTGCTTTAACATGTTTTGATCACATTTTGAAATAATTTTTAAAATGTTGGCATCTTTCAGATTTATTTAGAATGTTGAATTTCCCACTGTATCATTTGAGTTGGCTGGAATAAATAGCATTTCATGCTTATGTTTTTAAAAACAATTAAAAGGCTTTTTTCTTCCTTCTTTTGGTTTTTAAAGGTCTTACCAAGCCAAAGTTCGCCAAGGAGCATTAGCCTGTTTTCTTTCTACTATAAAATCAATAGAAAAAAAAGTTCTTTATGGCTACTGGTCAGCCTTTGTTCCTGATACACCTGAGCTTGGAAGCCCACAGTCTGTGTCCTTGATGACTCTTACATTAAAAGATCCTTCTTCAAAGGTAAGAGCATTTAAATTCTAAGGGTTATAACTAGGAAGAAAATCTTTACAAGTCTTTGTTGTTTTCTCTGCCCCATCTGATCTTACTGCCCCATCTGATCTTATCTGAACAAGGCTCTTACTAATACCAACCCAAGTCCTGACTTGAGAACCACTAAATAGGTGGGAGGATAGGAAATGGGCTTATGTGAATATCAGGTAGAGGGAGATCACACTGAGCTCACCTCCTGCCCCAGGGCTTGCTTGAAGCACGAGCACACTGAGTTATTGTTTCAGTGTCCTCTTTGAGCTGCGCTGAAGCAGCTGTGCTTCTCTCTCTTTTATGAAAATGTTGATTGCCATGGTGTTTATAATAGAAAGAAGTTAAAAATGGCTTTAATACTCACTGGAGTATCATGGTATATAATGGTTATGAAATGCTGATGATGCTTTATGAAAGTATAGGATGTAGAATTATATGATCCCAACAGTGGTTTTTTTTTCTTCAACTTTTCCATATTTTTCAAATCACATGTAATAAATAGTAATACATATTTTAATGAGAAAAACTTATTTTTAGAAAAGAAGGAAAAGTAACTTGGCAGTCATGGATAGCTACAGCAAGGTAACTATGGCTGATCAAATATTTACCTCTTCTTGGATATGTTAGCTCTTTTCCAGAAGTTAGCTTTTTACCCAAATAAGGAAAACAGTGTGCTGTTTAGATTCCTCTTACAATAATGAACATTAAAAAGTCATGCTACAGGGCTTCCCTGGTGGCGCAGTGGTTGAGAGTCCGCCTGCTGATGCAGGGGACACGGGTTCGTGCCCCGGTCTGGGAAGATCCCACGTGCCGCGGAGCGGCTGGGTCCGTGAGCCATGGCCGCTGAGCCTGCGCGTCCGGAGACTGTGCTCCTCAACGGGAGAGGCCACAACAGTGAGAGGCCCGCGTAACGCAAAAAAACAAAAAAAAAACAAAACAAACAAAAAAGTCATGCTACATGGCATCTGGTATCCTCAGGTAATTAATCTACCCTCTCAAAATGAATAGTTTTAGTTAGGCCAGTAGTATTATTTTCTGTTTTTAAGATTTTTCCCTTAAAAATAAGGAGGACTAGCAATCCATCATACATTGAAACTCCCTTTGATCATCTCCTTGACTAGCTAATTACTGTATAAGAAAACTTCTGAATGACCCTTCAGCACTTTTACAGGGTGAAGAAAAATAAACTAGCCTTAATTATGCATACACAAAAATGCCTTGTATGGTATTTCAAATACCCAATATACTAAATAGTTAAACCAGTAGAAATTTTTCAGATTGACTGAATCATCAGCAAATGAGAACCTGAAAAATGGTGGTGGCAAATAAATAAATAATGAGGCCATTCTAGTAATTGGAAGGAAAACTGCTATGAAGGTTGAAAAAATATATGTATTTATGTTTTTGAAGACCCTCCAGCTGAGGGGAGCTGCCGTAAGTAGCCAAGGAGATGGAGATGAAAGTAGATTGAAATAATTTTCATGATGTTTATATCTTTGTATTTTTCAAACATTTACATTTGAATTGCCATGAGAAATTTTACTTACTGCAAAATGGTCCTCCTTGATTTGGGTACTTCCTACATATGTTATTGCTGTTTAATTTCAGTAATGCAAGAGATGTGATGAGTGAAAAAAAATATAGAACTCCCTTCTGGAGAAGTCCTAGGTCTAGCACGAAAGCCACACAAAGGTCCTGGAGAAAGGGAAGACCAGTCATCATTCTTACACAGTTTTTTTAAAAGATCAAAGTAATGATTAAAATTCATGAGTTCAGTGTAATGGCAAGCGAAATGAATATACTCAGATTTTTTAGCAGATACTAGGTTTAGAAGGGTGTAAATAAGGGTCATGATAATTGTCCACAACAGGTCTTGGAGCACACCACTGCAAACTGTCCATAGTGTAATTAATTGTGAACCAAGACCCATGTTAGAAAAAAGTGTTTTGGTAGATGATGTCAGTGAGAGAGTCTTTTTAGAAAGACTTCTAGAAAGTTACGTGCAAAAATTAAAAGTACTAGTTCATGGACTTCCCTGGCAGTCCAGTGGTTAAGACCCTGTGCTTCAGCTGCGGGGGGCACGGGTTCAATCCCTGGTCGGGGAACTAAGATCCCGCATGCCGCAAGAAATGGCCAAAAAAAAAATACTAGTTCATGTCATTGGAATAGAACAGCATTCTGGATTGATCAGAGCTAGGTTAAAAGGCGCAGCCGTGTGTAAAAGCTGAGTGGTCATCTCAGGTGCTTATTGAGTATAGAGTTGGATAGTATAGACTGAAGTTTGTCTTAGCCAGGATGAAACATGACAAGACAAAAATAATGTCTCTTCTCCTTGAAGTACACAGTGATGATGGTTTTGAGTTCATGGCAGCTCTGATATGACCTTTCAATTGGAAGCACAATTGTCACTGATATACTGAGAAATTTTCCAGAGAGAAATGGACAGAAGGAAACATGATTGGACTACTCCATTCAGAACACCAATAATGACAGGGATTACTTTCAGGAAACTGGAATGTAAGATGCTAGAATGGTTCATTGAGAAGGAGAAAACTTCCTCTAGGATTTGGCAGTGTGATGGTACTTGGGAAATTATCACATGTTTACATGCTGGAAATGTGCTTCAGAAAGCACATCCTATGTTTTCAGGCAAGATAGAGCAATCAGTATAATAATACGACTAATTAAAATAATACTAATGCTACTAGTAACAATATGACTAATTTAAGAATTTCTTCTATATGATTTCCTCAGGTGTTACAAAAGTAGATTATGTATATATATCAACAAGACGTGACCTAAGGGACAAACTGTAGGCCATACCTTCTTCTTGGTACCTTTAGAATTATCCTGATTTTCAAATTCCATGATGATTATTTGTTTCTCTTTTAAAGAGCTATGAAATGTGGAAACAAATCAAAATCTAGATAATAGCTATCATAACTAGGAAAGAGAATAAAGAGTTGAAACTTTTAACTGTCACGGAATGGTAGGTAATCAGGTTTCCTCTTTTATGGTCAATTAAGAACAGGTGACCTTTGCTTGGAGGTCTCTAAATCTAGAGACCTTGACACAGTATGCACATGCCTCCACCTAAAAGGCATCCAACTTTGGGGGTGTGCTCAAATGAAATTAACCCTGAACATATGTGAAGGATAATCAGGACTTGGACAAAGCCAAAGACAAGCACAGCCAGGTGCCCTGCATTGAAACCTCAGTGGTAGCCATTCCCAGCAGTGACGACTTCATCACTCTCCCAGAAATATGCTGAGACTGAACATACATAAAAAAGGAAAAAATAAGGATTGACTGAGCTACCTCAGCAAAAATTTCTACTATATCCTTAAATAGCAAAAAAGGAAAAGTGCTTTCTTGTTTCATTACCTTTGAACAAGCCTTCGTGCCCAAGGAGGTAAAACTACCCTCTAGTGAAACTGAGTGCACTGATGTTTATAAGATTAAAAAGGCTTTCATCTACCAATGTAAATATTCAGACAATAAAAACTGAACCAAATGAGCTCTCTGGAGAGCTGCACCTCTTATGGTTTGCTTGTACATCAGTACTGTCTGCTGGAAGTGCTGATTAGAATGGTAAACAGTATTAAATATTGATACAAAAATAAATGAAGCAGAACTTGAACCTGATTCAGTGTCATGAATAGCATTTTTATAACAACAGAGATATATTAAACAGTGTTTAAAGGAAATAAATCAGCACTATGAGAAGTAAAATTTGATATAGTATCATATTTCCATATAGATTTTATACCTCGATGGTAAAAAATGACTAATTTCAGTGACATTCTTTTGTTTTCATCTGTGATAGTCATGAATGCTTTTTCCCACTTTAGGTACCAAAGTTAATTGAGCTGAAAAATTTTTACTTTTGAGTATTAGTTCATTTCTTTCTACAACTTGGCTTTTAATTTTATTTGGTTTGTGAGCTGTTGAAATTGTAATTTTTAATTATGTTCTAAAGAAATGGAGGTTTAGCATAACATCCGCCTTTTTTGGTTAAGACCAGCCAGCAGTCTAATCAGAGGTTGGCAGACTATGGCCTGTGGGCCGTCTGGCCGACTACCAGTTTTTGTATGACCTATGATCTAAGAATGGTTTTTACGCTTTCAAAACATTTTTTTAATCAAAAGAATAATATTTTGTGACATGTAAAATTTATATGAAATTCAGATTTCACTGTCCATAAGTAAAATTTTATTTGAACACAGTCACATTTATTTCTTTGTACAGTGTCTGCGCTCCCATAGCAGAGTTGAGTGGTCGCAACAAAGACTGTGGCCTGCGAAGTCTAGACTATAAAATTTGTGCTACTGGCGCTTTATGGAAAAGGGTTGCTAGCACCTCATCTGAGTTCTTGGACCAGCTGACTTGTGCACGAGCTCTCTCTCTGTCTCTTTGTCTCTCTGACACACACTTTCCTAATACATTGTCAACTTCCTGCCTGCCTTAAGTGATTATGCTTAATTCCAAAGACTCATACTACTATACTACAAATTTGTTCTCAAAGCAATAAATCTTTAGTTTTTTGTTTATGATTCCATTCTATGAAAAGCATGCAGAAATGATTTATTTCTTGGTAATTTGGAGATAACAGTTGAAGATTTTCTGGAAAACCTTTTTCACACCAAACTCAGATATGCTTCATTTTGAGTAAATACTTAGATTAGATCCTAGAATTATAATGTTGATTCCTTGCTTTTTGAATATCTGACTGAAAGGTTTAATTGACATTTTGGGGTGAGCTGGCCAAAGAGGGTACAGTATTATTTCATATTAGTAGTCCTGCATTTATCACCTACGTTCCATTTTGGTTAAATTGGCTTTCTTCTCCTTTCTTTTTTTCTTTTCTGAGTTTTAATACTGCAAAATCATCAGAATACTAATTACAAGTAATCTTTTAACCTTATAAAGAAAATCTTAATGCAGTGGCACTATTCCTGATCGATACAGCAGTCCATTGATAAGGTGCACATGTTTTCCTTTCTATCCATAAAGTTATATTTAGTAGTATTCCTTTGAGTATCAAAGATTTTATTGCAGATTTTATTTTCTGTACCTAAGAATGTTTCTGAAAGTTGGGTCACTAATGGTGCCTGCCAAGCTGAGTATTGCACAAACTTTCTAGTATCCTATGTAATTAATATTGAGCACTCATGGATGCTTTAGGTTGGAACGTAAAGCAGAAGGTCCTCGGGAACTTTGATATGAAACAGACCCTAGATGCGTGTAGTTTTTCCTGCCCACAGGCGGTTTGCTTTTCTCTTTTCATTTGGCTTTATGCTTTAATAAACTAGGCTTCTCATCTTTAAGTTATTTTCATGCTTGTGACATCAGGTTTTTATACTGTGGTGCAGCTTAGGCTTATTCCTTACAGTAGGAAACCCTAACAGCCATGTGATTTGAGGCTTTGTTGGTTTTTTGCAGTGTGGGGGTGGGGCGGCGCGCAGGTGGCTTACTTCACGGCCGCTCTTAGGGCCTGATGGATAATCACATTGCCCTCTAATTAAAGGGATCCTAAATACTTTGAAAATGAAAAACATATATATAGGAAGAAGGGGATTCGACTCCTGATTTCTAACTGATGTGCATCATCCTGAAATTTCAGACGCGTGCCTGTGCTCTGCAAGTTTTATCTGCCATCTTGGAAGGCTCAAAGCAGTTTCTTTCTGTCGCTGAAGATACCAGTGACCACAGAAGGGCTTTCACTCCCTTTTCTGTAATGATCGCTTCTAGCATTAAAGAGTTGCACAGATGTCTTTTGTTAGCTTTGGTGGCTGAATCATCCTCACAGACCCTTACTCAGATAATTAAGGTAAATGTGCCAAGTTATCGGTGAGTTAACAGAGGCAGTTTCTTTCTTTTTGCATAATGTTTATATTGCCCAAAAGTGAATTGACAAGAATATAACTAAGTAGTAATTTTATTAAAGATACCCTGTTTGGAAGTCTGTTTCTACTTGTCTGATCATACCTACAGTCTCTGTATGTCCACATAAATGCTTTACTATAAATACTGCTTTATCTTTAGTATTAAGTTGGACCAATGAGAATACAAGTGCTATTCCCCCTGAAAAAAAAACAAAAAAGCAAAGGACTGGTTTTTAAATAAGTATAAAGACTTTTTAAATTAAAGGCTCTAAAATTTTGTCTCTATGCTGTGACTATATCAGGCCCACTGATGAGCTCTTCTTTGTGTTTTGCAGTGCCTTGCAAACTTAGTATCAAATTCACCTTATAACCGTCTGAAACTCAGCCTGCTGACCAAAGTCTGGAACCAGATAAAGCCTTATATCCGCCACAAAGGTTGGTGGTAGTTTGAAACTGATTGCTTCTTTATATCAACCAGATCTAGATTATTAGTTTTTAAAAAATAGAGCATTTTTATAGCTCTAAGATATCTCTGCTTATTCTCCTCAAATTTTGGGGGGAATCAACTATTGCTAGAACCCCACTTTTGACCCCTAAAGCCCCAGTGGACACCACTGGAAAGAAGTGACCTGGAGAATTAACTGTAAAGCTTAATGCCTCTTCAGTGCATCAGTGCAGTGACCAGAGTATCCCTTTAGAATTGAGATTGAGCAAAATCCCAGGGGGTCCCACTCTAGTATGTAATAGTGTAATAGTTCATATCCTTTAGATATAAGTAGAGGATGGATGGACTCAGATAGACAGACATTATCCTCATTTTGGAAGGAAGAAGTGGAATATAAAACCTAACTTCTTTAACATTAACTTCTCTGGAGTTCAGATAAAATTTCAGAACCTCAAATCTTCACTAACTACAGTCTTATTTCTTATTTCCTGACTTACTTCCACATATAATATATATGTGTTGCCTTTAGAAGACTTGTTTTTCTTTTGGTTGCAAGCTTCAGGATCAGACCACATTCTGTTGAGTTCTTAGTCAGAATTGTAGAACTTGAAGAAGGCACGGATGTTTTTGTGCCATCGTGGGAGATGTTCTGGACCCAGTGTCAGTCTGCAGCTCACTCCCATTTTTGCCATCGCATAGTCATGACCTTCTCTGAACCCTAATTTCCTCCTCACAGGAAGGTCTATGCCTACCTCATAAGATTTTTATGAGGCTTAAATGAGATAATGATATGTAAATATGTAAACAAAGTCCAGTTCATCCCTTTCACCAACGTGTAAAAGGGGACCCAGGAAGGTAAATCTTGCCTTAAGATTGCTTATCACTTTAGTTGCAGAAATAAGATTAAGACAGCCCAAGTCTTCTGGCTCAGTCCCCTGCTCATTCCACTGCACTAGCTTTTCTTCCATCTGCAAACTGAGGGGAGTGAACCATGTCTCAAAGGTCCCTTTCAAGTATCTGACTTTGTCCTCCAGCAACCTTTTATTATTAAACTGTTCAAACCCACAGAAAATTTGTACTGTTGTACAGTGAGCACCTGTTACCTCTACCTAGACTTAACAGTTGTTAACACTGTCATATTGTTTTCTCTCTCTCTCTACATATATGTATCAGTGTGTATATGTGTACGTGTGTGTGTTTATATGCATATTTTGGTCTATGTGTACGTATTTATATAGACTTTCTTCCCTTGAATCATTTGAAGGTAAATTATAGACATATTTCACCCTAAGTACCACAGTATGTATCTCCCCAAAATAAAGACAATCTCCAAAAAACACAATACCATTCTCACACCTAAGAAAATTACATTGATTCCATAGTATTATCTAATGTCTAGTCCACATTCAGATTTCCTCATGTGTCCCCAGAAGTCTTTTATAGCTTTTTTAAAAAAACCTGGGTTCATTCAAGGTTCATGCGTGATATTTAGTTTTTATGTCACTTTAGCCTTTTAAACTTTTTTTTTAAATTGAAGTATAGTTAGCATTATGTTCAGGTGAACATAATGATTCAACATTTAAATACATCACAGGTGATCACCACGATAAGTCTAGTAGCTAGCCATCTCTCACAATACAAAATTACTACAGTATTATTGACTATATTCCTTATGTTGTATATTATATCCCTGTGACTTAATTATTTTATGACTGGAAGTTTGTAACCTCTTAATCCCTTTCACCTATTTCATGCATGCCCTAACCTCCTCTGGCAACCACCAATTTGCTCTCTGTATCTGTAAGTCTGTTTCTGTTTTGTTTGTTCATTTGTTTTGTTTTTTAGATTCCATGTATAAGTGAGATTATGCAGTATTTGTCTCTGTCTGACTTATTTAACTTAGCATAATACCCTCTAGTTCCATCCATGTTGTTGGAAATGGCAAGATTTCATTTTTTTTTAAAATAAATTTATTTATTTTTGGCTGCATTGGGTCTTCATTGCTGCATGCAGGCTTTCTCTAGTTGCGGCGCCCTGGCTTCTCATTGCAGTGGCTTCTCTTGTTGTGGAGCACAGGCTCTAGGCCCATGGCTTCAGTAATTGTGGCACATGGGCTCAGTAGTTGTGGCTCGTGGGCTCTAGAACACAGGTTCAGTAGTTGTGGTGCACAGGCTTAGTTGCTCTGCGACATGTGGGATCTTCCCGGACCAGGGCTTGAACCCATGACCCCTACATCGGCAGGCGGATTCTTAACTACGGCGCCACCAGGGAAGTCCTTTTTTTTATGGCTGAGTAGTATTCCATTGTATACATATGCCACATCTTTTTTATCCACTTAGGTTGGGCATTTAGGTTGTTTCCATATCTTGGCTATTGTAAATAATGCTGCAGTGAACATTGGGGTGCATATATCAAATCAGTGTTTTTGTTTTCTTTGAGTGAATACCCAGAAGTGGAATTGCTAGATCATATGGTAGTTCTGTTTTTAATTTTTGAGGCACCTCCATACTGTTTTCCATGGTGGCTGCACCAATTTACATTCCTGCCAACAGTACATGAGGGTTCCCTTTTCTTCACATCCTTGCCAACACTTGTTTCTTGTCTTTTTGATGATAGCCATTATGACAGATGTGAGGTGATATCTCATTGTGCTTTTGATTTCCCTGATGATTAGTGGCGATTAGTAATGTTGAGCATCTTCTCATGTTTTTCTTGGCCATTTGTATGTCTTCTTTGGAGAAAGGGCTGTTCAGGCTCTCTGACCATTTTCAAATGGGATTGTTTTTTTTTTGTTACAGAGTTGTATGATTTCCTTTTTAAGAAATATATATATATGTGTGTGTGTGTATATATATATATATATATACACACACACACACACGTGGATATATCATTGGCAAATATCTTTTCCCATTAAGTAGATTGCCTTTTCATTTTATTAAAGATTTCTTCCACTGCGTAAAAGCTTATTAGTTTGATGTAATCCCACTTACTTATTTTTGCTTTTGTTTCCCTTGCCTGAGGAGACAAATCCAAAAAAATACTTCTAAGACTGGTATCAAAGAGTGTACTACCTGTGTTTTCTTCTAGGTGTTTTATGGTTTCAGGTCTTATGTTTAAGTCTTAAACCCATTTTTTATTTGTTTTTGTATAGGATACAAGAAAATGGTCCAGTTTCACTCCTTTGCATGTAGCTATCCAGGTTTCCCAACACCATTTATTGAAGACGCTGCCTTTTCTCCATTACATATTTTTGCTGCCATTGTCATAGATAAATTGACCATATAAGTGTGGGTTTATCTCTGAGCTCTCTATTCTGTTTTGATTACTACAGTGTTGTAGTATAGTTTGAAATCAGGGCATGTGAAATCTCCAGCTTTGTTCTTTTTTCTCAAGATTGCTTTGGCTATTTGGGGTCTTTGGTGGTTCCCTACAAGTTTTAGGATTATTGGTTCTAGTTCTGTGAAAAATGCCATGGGTATTTTGATGGTGAGTGCATTGAACCTGTAGATTGCTTTGGGTAGTAAGGACATTTTAACAGTATTGATTCTTCCAGTCCATAAGCATGGTATATGTATCTTTCCATTAATTTGTGTTGTCTTCAACTTCTTTCATCAATGTCTTACAGTTTTCAGAATACAGGTCTTTCACCTTCTTGGCTAAATTTATTCTTAGGTATTTTATTTTTTTGATGCAATTGTAAATGACATTGTTTTCTTAATTTCTTTCTCTGATGGATTGTTATTAGTGAATAGAAATGCAACAGATTTCTGTATATTAATTTTATGCAACTTTACTGAATTCATTTATTAGTTCTAATAGTTTTTTGGTGGAGTCTTTAGGGTTTTCTATATATAGTATCATGTCATCAGTGACAGTTTTACTTCTTCCTTTCCAATTTGGATGCCTTTTATTTCTTTTTCTAGTCTGATTGCTGTGTCTAGGACTTCCAATACTACATTGAATAGAAGTGTCAAGAGTGGGCATCCTTGTCTTGTTCCTGACCTTAGAGGAAATGCTTTCAGCTTTTCACTGCTGAGTATGTTAGCTGTGGGTTTGTCATATATGGCCTTTATTATGTTGAGGTATGTGCCCTCTGTGTCCACTTTGTTGAGGGGTTTTAGCATAAAGGGATGTTGAATTTTGTCAGAAGCCTTTTCTGCATCTGTTGAGATGATGTATGATTCTCACTGTTCATATTGTTAATGCAGTGTATCAGGTTGATTGATCTGCAGATACTGAATCATCCTTGTATCCTTGAGGTAAATCCCATTTGATCATGATGTATGATCCTTTTGATGTATTGCTGACTTTGGTTTGCTAATATTTTGTTGAGGATTTTTGCATCTGTGTTCATCAGGGATATCGGCCTGTAATTTTCTGCCCTTGTAGTGTCTTTGTCTGGTTTTGCTGTCAGGGTAATGCTGGCCTCGTAGAATGAATTTGGAAATTGAATTCTCTTCAGTTTTTTGGAATAGTGTGAGAACAGTTGATATTAAGTCTTCTTTAAATGTTTGGTAGAATTCATCTGTGAAGCCATCTGCTCCTGGACTTTTGTTTTGGGGGAGTTTTTTTGATTACTGATTTAATTTCATTACTTGGTCTGTTTCAGTAATTGGTCTGTTCAGATTTTCTCTTTCTTTCTGATTCAGTCTTGGAAAGATGGTATGTTTTTAGAAATTTATCCATTTCTTCTAGGTTGTCCAATTTGTTGGCATATAACTGTTTATAGTAATCTCTTATGATCTTTTTATACTTCTGTGGTGTTGGTTGTATCTCCTCTTTCATTTCTGATTTTATTGACATGGGCCCTCTCTCTATTTTTCTTGATGAGTCTGGCTGAAGATTTATCAATTCTCTTTATCTTTTCAGAGAACCAACTTTTAGTTTCATTGATCTTTTCTTTCTTTTTTTTTTTTTTTTTTTAGTATCTCTTTCCACTCTGATCCTTATTTTCCCCTTTGAGTTTTGTTTTTCTTTTCTTAGGTTCCTTTAGGTATGAGGTTAGATTGTTTATTTGAGGTTTTTCTTGTTTCCTGAAGTAGGCCCTATTGCTACAAACTTCCCTCTAAGAACTGCCTTTGTTGTGCCCTACAGATTTTGGAACACTGTGTTTCCATTTTCATTTGTCTCAATGTATTTTTTTATTTCCTCTTTGATGTTTTTCAGTGACATATTGGTTGTTTAGTAGCATGTTGTTTAGACTCCACTTGTTTGTGTTTTTTCCAGTGTTTTATAGTTGATTTCTAGTCTCATAGGATTTTGGTCTGAAAAGATGCTTGATATGATTTTAGTCTTCTTAAATTTATCGAGACTTGTTTTGTGGCCTAACATGTGATCTATCCTGGAGAATGTTCCACATGCACTTGAAAAGAATGTGTATCCTGCTGGTTTTGGGTGGAATGTTCTCTCTATATATATCTGTTAAGTCAGGGTAGTATAATGTGTCCTTTAAGGCCAGTGTTTCCTTAAACACAATGTTTCCTTCTGTATGGATGACCTATCCATTGATATAAGTGGGGTGTTAAAGTCCTTACTATTATATTACTGTCAGTATCTCCTCATGTCTGTTAATATTTGCTTTATGTATTTAGCTGTTCCTGTGTGGGGTGCACATACATTTACAAGTGTTTAATCTTCTTGTTGGATTGATCTCTTTATCATTATGTAATGCACTTTTTTGTCTTTCGTTACAGTCTTTGATTTAAAGTCTATTTTTTTAACGTCTTTATTGGAGTATAATTGCTTTACAATGTTGTGTTAGTTTCTGCTGTATAACAAAGTGAATCAGCTATAGGTATACATATATTCCCATATCCCCTACCTCTTGCGTCTCTCTCCTACCCTCCCTATCCCACCCCTCTAGGTGGTCACAAAGCACCGAGCTGATCTCCCTGTGCTATGCAGCTGCTTCTCATTAGCTATCTATTTTACATTTGGTAGTGTATATATGTCAGTGCTCCTCTCTCACTTCGTCCCAGCTTACCCTTCCCCCTCCCCGTGTCCTCTCTACGTCTGCGTCTTTATTCCTGTCTTGCCCCTAGGTTCATCAGAACCTTTTCTTTTTTTTTAGATTCCATATATATGCGTTAGCATACAGTATTTGTTCTTCTCTTTCTGACTTACTTCACTCTGTATGACAGACTCTGGGTCCATCCACCTCACTAGAAATAACTCAATATCATTTCTTTTTATGGCTGAGTAATATTCCATTGTATATGTGTGCCACATCTTCTTTATCCATTCATCTGTCGATGGACACTTAGGTTGCTTCCATGTCCTGGCTATTGTAAATAGTGCTGCAGTGAACATTGTGGTACATGTAAAGTCTATTTTGTCTGATATAAATATTACTACCCCAGCTTTCTTTTCATTTGCATGGAATATCTTTTTCCATCCTCTCACTTTCAATTTCTGTGTGTCTTTAAATCTGAAGTGAGTCTCTTGTAGGTAGCATATATATGGGTCTTGCTTTTTTATCCATTCAGCCACCTTATGTCTTTTGATTGGAGCATTTAGTCCATTTTCATTTAAAGTAACTTTTGATGGTTATGTACTTACTGCCTTTTTGTTATATGTTTTCTGGTTATTTTTGTTGTTTTTCTCTGTTCCTTTCCTCTTCTCTTGCTCTCTTGTGATTTAACGACTTTCTTGAGTGTTATGTTTGTACAGTAAGTCCCCTACATACGAACGAGTTCCATTCTGAGAACACGTTCGTAAGTCCAATTTGATCATAAGTCAAACAGTTAGCCTAGGTACACAACTAACACAATTGGCTATATAGTACTGTACTGTAATAGGTTTATAATATTAATACATAAAAAACAAACACAAAAAATGAAACATTTTTAATCTTACAGTACTTTGAAAAGTACAGTAGTACTGTATAATGGCTGGCCTACAGGGGCTGGCATCGAGTGAACAGGCAAGAAGAGTTACTGACTGGAGGAGGGAGTGGAGGTGGCAGATGGTAGAGCTGAAGGATCGTCAGCTATAGGAGGTGGAGGGCAAGCTGCTATTTCACTCATGCCTGACATTGATGGAATGCATGTTTGCATCTTTGAAAGTTCACAACTTGAAGGTTCATATGTAGGGGACTTACTGTATTCCTTTCTCTTTGTTTTTTGAGTTAATCTAGTATTGTTTTATGATTTGTGGTTACCATGAGGTTACTATATAACAACCTGGTATACAGCAGTCTATTTTAAGTTAATGGTCACTTATGTTTGAGCACATTTTAAAAGCACTACATATTTACTCCCTACCCCTATGTTTTATGTTTTTGATGTCGTCTTTAACATCTTTCTGTTTTGTGTATCTCTTAACTAATTATTGTAGATATATAGGATTTTACTACTTTTGTGTTTTAACCTTCATAGTACCTATATGGTTGGTTGATCCACTACTTTTACTATATGTTTGCCTTTATAGTGAGATTTTTTTTCTTTCATAATTTTTATATTTCTACTTATAGTTTTGTGTTTTCTGTTTAAAGAGGTCCCTTTAACATTTCTTGTTAGGTCAGTTTAGTGGTGATGAACTACTTTAGTTTTTGCTTGTCTGGGAAACTCTTTATCTCTCCTTCATTTCTGAATGAGAGCCTTGCCAGAGGGAATATTCTTGGTTGTAAGGGTTTTTCTTCCTTTCAGTACTTTGAATATCTTGTGCCACTCCCTTCTGGTATGTAAAGTTTCTGCTGAAAAGTCAGCTGATCATCTTCTGGGGCTCCTCCATATGTAACTAGTTGTTTTTCTCTTGCTGCTTTTAAGATTCTCTAGTTAACTTTTTTTTAAAAATAAATTTATTTAGTTAGTTAGTTTTGGCTGTGTTGGGTCTTTGTTGCTGTGCGCAGGCTTTCTCTAGTTGCAGTGAGTGGGGGCTACTCTTCGTTGCAGTGCGCAGGTTTCTCATTGCGGTGGCTTCTCTTGTTGTGGAGCACGGGCTCTAGGCATGCAGCCTTCAGTGGTTGTGGCACATGGGCTCAGTAGTTGTGGCTTGTGGGCTCTAGAGCACAGGCTCAGTAGTTGTGGCACATGAGCTTTGTTGCTCTGCGGCATGTGGGATCTACCTGGGCCAGGGCTTGAACTCATGTCCCTTGCATTGGCAGGCAGATTCTTAACCACTGTGCCACCAGGGAAGCCCTCTAACTTTTGACTTTAATTATAATGTGTCTTGGTGTGGGTCTTTTGGGGTTCATCTTGTTTGGGACTTTTTGTGATTCCTGGACTTGGATGTATGTTTCCTTTGGCAGGTTTGGAAAGTTTTCAGCCATTATTTCTTCAAAGAGATTTTCTGTCCCTGTCCCTCTCTCTTCTCCTTCTGGGACCCCTATAATGTGAATGTTAGTGCACTTGATGTTGTCATAGAGGTCGCTTAAACTATCCTCATTTTTCTTATTTCTTTTTGCTTTTCCATTTGGATGATTTTCATTAGCCTGTCTTCCAGATTGCTGATCTGTTCTTCTGTATCATCTACTCTGCATTTGGTTTCCTCTAGTCTGTTTCTCACTTTTGTTATTTTATTCAGCTCTGATTGGTTCTTTTTTATGTTTTCTGCCTCTGTAGAAGTTCTCACTGTGTCCTTCCATTCTTCTCCTGAGTTCAGAGAGCATTTTTATGACCATTAGTTTGAATGCTTTATCTGGAAGATTGCTTATCTCCATTTCATTTAGTTCTTTTTCTGAGGTTTAGTCCTGTTCTTTCATTTGGGACATATTTCTTTGTCTCCTCATTTTGCCTAACCCTCTGTTTGTTTCTATGTATTAGGTAGATCAGCTACATTTCCTGTTCTTGATAGAGTGGCTAAGTATAGAAGGTGTCCTGTGAGGCCCAGTAGTATGGTCCCCCCTGGTCACCAGAGCTAGGTGCTCCAGGAGTGTCTCCTGTGTGGGTTGCATGTGCCCTTTTGTTGTGGCTGGGCCATGCTCTCTGCAGGTGTGCTAGGGGGTGGGGTTGGTTCCCAGTACAGCTGGCTGTAATTGGGGACTGCATTAGATTAGCACTAGGTGGGTGGAATCCACAGGTGAACTCAGGGCGGGTTGAGTGATGCTAGTAAATTAGATGGGGAGATTCAGAACTGGTGACCGCCTGGGAATTCCCTGTCAGTCCAGTGGTTAGGACTCAGTGCTTTCACTGCTGTGGCCTGGGTTGGATCCCTGGTCAGGTAATCCTGCAAGCTGTGTGGTGCAGCAAAAAAAAAAACTGGTGCCTGCCAGTGCCTGGCCACCTAGGTAGAAAGGGAGACAAAGAAAAAGAATTTTAAAGTGGCACTCGCCAGCTCCTCAGTACCTCTTGGTGACACGCCTTAATATTAGTCAATGAATCTATTAGTCAGTGAATCTCCTTCCCATATGATCAGGCACTTTTCAAACTGCTGTCTGTGTGCCAGGACCTGGAGTGACTGAGTTTTTGTGCACAGCCTTTTAGAGTGGATTCTTAATTCTCTGCAGTCCTCTGGCTCTCTCTTGGATGTAAGCCCTGCTGGTTTCCAAAGCCAGACATTATGGGGGTTCATCTACCTGACGCATGTCCCCTGGGCTGGGGAGCCCAATGTGGGGTTCAGAGCCGACCTCTGAGGCTGTGAAATCCCTCCTGCCTGTGGTCCACAGCAGTGGGGGTGTGGTCCCTGCCAGACCATGTCTCTGCCCCTCCTGCTTGTCTCAATGTGGCTTTTTTTTCCCTTTTATCCCTAGTTATGGAAAATCTTCTCTGCTAGTCTTTCGGTCATTCTCAGAGGTAGTTGCTCTCTATGCAGGTGTAATTTTCCTGTCCATGGGAGGAGAGAGCCCAACATCTTACTACAGTGCCATCTTCTCCTGCCTCCTCACTTTAGTCTTTTTGACTCTAGTAGTCTGTGGCCCTTTTTCTTTCTTTTATGATACTGATTTTGGAAGGGTCCAAGCCAGTTGTCTTATAGTATGTCGTATACTCTCAGTTTTCTGGGTTTTTTTTTCGCAGTACACGGGCCTCTCACTGTTGTGGCCTCTCCCGTTGCGGAGCACAGGCTCCGGACGCGCAGGCTCAGCGGCCATGGCTCACGGGCCCAGCTGCTCCGCGGCATGTGGGATCTTTCTGGACCGGGGCATGAACCCGCGTCCCCTGCATCGGCAGGCGGACTCTCAACCACTGCGCCACCAGGGAAGCCCTACTCTCAGTTTGTTGGGTATTTTCTTTACAGTGTTAACTTACACTTCTGTCCCATAAACTGGAAGTTAGGTCTAGAGGTTTAATTAGATTCAGGTTAAACAAAGAAGCCATAATTCTTAATTGCCTGCAGAGATAGTTATGATCCTTATGGTAACTGTTCCTGTGGTGATAGTTTCTTTTTGATTCCTTTGACAGATGTTAATGTTCGTGTGTCCAGTCTCACACTATTGGGGGCCATAGTGTCCACTCACGCACCTTTACCTGAAGTCCAGCTACTTTTACAACAGCCCTGTTCTTCTGGACTCAGCAATAGCAATTCAGCCACTCCTCACATCAGTCCTCCTGATTGGTGGAAGAAAGCCCCTTCAGGACCCTTTCTGGAAGAAGCCGCAGTTAGCTCACCAAAGGTGTCTTCAGAGCCCTGCTGGCTCATTCGACTTTGCATTTCCATTGTTGTTCTGCCCAAGGAAGATGCCTGTTCAGGTAGTGATGCTGGTTCCACAGGAGGAAGCGCCTATGAGCCATTCCCCTTGCGACTGGAGGCCTTACAGGTAGGAGGTTTCATTTCCTCATCTCTGAAATGGAAGTAATCATTCTTTCTTCTGTGAAAATAAGGTCAAACCAAGCAGTGTGTCATTGGTGTTAGTGGGAGTTGTGTGTGAATTCACACTTTAGGTGTGAATGCTTTGTTTGTTGTTTTGTTTGGGGGGGAGTAGGTGGGGGGGGGATTGGTTGTAAAACATCACATTCGTCCCCTTTTGTTGCAAGCCATTTTAGTCACCTCAGGTATTATATGGCAGGTCAGTTTAATAGATTATATAATAATTCTGAAGGAAGTTGTAGAGTTAATCTTTGATTTCTGCATCTGAAAGTTAAATAAATATTTAATTTTCTATAAACTTCTCTTTGGTATTATATCTGTTTAGAGACAACAAAGTATTTGCTCCTTCAAAGGAAGAAAACCGCCCTAGATTAAAGTATTTGTTTTTCTGTAATATTTTAAAAATACTAAAATATTTGTTTTTTCTGTACACCCTAGATTAAAGTATTTGTTTTCTGGTCCTAGGGTCTGCTAATTATCTGGTTAATATTGAACATGTCCTTTAACCTCTTTAACCTTTAACTTTTTCAGTCTTAGTTTCTTCAGCTGAAATACTCAATAAATACCTACCAGTAGATGAATTGTTCCCAGGCTTCAGTGTGATAATATTGATAATCTAAATGAAACACATTTTGTAAATTATAAAGCACCATGAAATTTTATGATATACTTAATTGAAGATTATGGTTGTTCTTCATTTCATTAACATCAGATTTCAGCCCCTCGTTGAGTGTGAGTGATTTCTGAAATATTGAAACACTTCTGGATATTGCAGTCCTGCGTTCAGGTCTTGGGGTTAATCCCCTGTTTTCTTTGCAGGTGTTGGCTCATCTGGCAAGGGGCTACTTTTCAGTGACTCAGGTCTACTTGATGGAGCTTGGAGAGGTGATTTGCAAGTGCCTGGGGGAGGCAGATCCATCTGTCCAGCTTCATGGAGCAAAGGTAATTTTCATTAAAAGCCCTGTGCTTCAGGGAGCACAGCTTGGTGCTCTGTGGTGACCTAGATGGGTGGATGGGGGTGGGTGGGAGGGGTATCCAGGAGGGAAGAGCTATATGGATACATATAGATGATTTGCTTCATTGTACAGTGGAAACTGACACAACATTGTACAGCAGCTATACCCCAATTTTAAAGAAGAAAAAAAAAGCTGTGTGCTTTTTTCTTCTCTTCCTTTTATGTTCTTCCCTCAGCTGCATGTCCATCAATTCTGAGTTTCTTTAGGAGGTTTCAGGTAGGCAAGTGATATCAATACATTCCTCTATTTTCAGCTTTACATGTAAACCCAAAGAATTGATTTGATAATAAATTAAAAATATATACTTGGTGGTTTTGCTTCTGGAAAGAATGCCTCTGAGATAGCAGTTTCTGAGAAAAGAAAGAAAATCAGTTGGAAATTACTTTTCCCCTTGATTTGAGGTAATCTCCAAACTGAAGTGGCTTTTTACCTCCATGGTTCTAATATTCTTCTCTGATAATCTGTTTCTTTTATCTTGGCAGCTTCTGGAAGAACTGGGTACAGGTTTAATACAACAGTATAAACCAGATTCTTCCATAGCACCTGATCAGAGAGTGCCAGTCAGCTTGGTAAGTAAATGTATATTCATGGTTTTCTCTTTTCTTAGTGCTTCAGTCAGTTTTATTTTGAGGCTCAGTGATAAAGTGGCGTAGAGAGTATGGTTTCTTCCAATATCAGAAATTATGGTTTATAATCTAGGATGAATAGGTTTTATTTGCATTTTAGTTTATTTGCAGTTTAGTGTGTGGTAAGATTGTTTGTAACATACAGCCAGTAATGGAAGAACCAGTTTTTTGGGGTTTTTTTCCCCCACAAAACCTAGTTTGGTTACACAGTGTGCCCAAGAGACAGACTAGAATGGTGGGAAGAGCCCAAGATTTGGAATCAGAAGGCATGGGATTAAACCACTTAATGAATATGTGACTATGAGCATAGTTTCCTTGTTGTAAAGAGGAGTAAAAATTCTTAACTCATTGGACTTTTGGAAGATTGAATGAGATGTGAAGACTCTGGCAAATAGTAGATGCTCAGTGAGTCTTAATTCCCTTAGCCCCTCCCTGCCAAGGCCCTCCCCCTTATTCCCGTTCATTTCTGTGGTCTGAGCTTGTGTGTGTTGCCCCACACTGTGCCAGTTATTCTTTGGAGGAGGAACATGTGAGCCCATAAAAAAAACCTTCTACTTAGTGCCAAAAACCAAATCAACTCAACATTAGGGATGTTTTCTCCCTCTGCCCTCCTCATCCTGCCTATTCTTTTTCTCTTCACAATTTCCATCACCCTAGGTGGAATGATAGAATTAAGAATGTCTAGCTTGGGCTTCCCTGGTGGCACAGTGGTTAAGAATCCGCCTGCCAATGCAGGGGACACAGGTTCCAGCCCTGGTCTGGGAAGATCCCACATGCTGTGGAACAACTAAGCCCATGCGCCACAACTACCGAGCCTGCACTCTAGAGCCCGTGAGCCACTACTACTGAGCCCGTGCGCCACAACTACTGAAGCCCGCGTGCCTAGAGCCCGTGCTCTGCAACAAGAGAAGCCACCACGAGACGCCCCCGCTCGCCACAACTAGAGAAAGCCCGTGCGCAGCAACGAAGACCCAATGCAGCCAAAAATAAATAAATTTCACAAAAAGAATGTCTAGCTCTAGTCCCTTCCCTAGACTGCCACTAAAACTGAAATGTCACTGTTTGCAGGGAGTTGCGTTGTGCTTTGCTATCAGACAGACCTGGGTTTAATCCAGACTTCTCCCCTTGTTCCAAGTGACTTTGAGCAAGACTCTTTTTTTTCCTTTTTTTAAAAATAAATTTATTTATTTTTATTTTTGGCTGCGTTGGGTCTTTGTTGCTGCACGCAGGCTTTCTCTAGTTGCGCTGAGCGGGGGCTACTCTTTGTTGTGGTGCGTGGGCTTCTCATAGCAGTGGCTTCTTGTTGCAGAGCACGGGCTCTAGGTGCGTGGGCTTCAGTAGTTGTGGCATGCGGGCTCAGTAGTTGTGGCTCGCGGCCTCTAGAGCGCAGGTTCGGTAGTTGTGGCGCACGGGCTTAGTTGCTTCGCGGCATGTGGGATCCTCCCAGACCAGGGCTCGAACCCGTGTCTCCTGCGTTGGCAGGCGGATTCTTAACCACTGCGCCACCAGGGAAGCCCTGAGCAAGGCTCTTAACTGTTCGCACTTAAGTGTTGTTTCATATGTAAAAAAGGGGTATACTTTCTGTATTACTAATCTGTTGAGTGATAAATTATCCTAAACACTTTGCAACTTAAAACCATATCCTACATTTATTCTCTCACATAGTTTCTGTGGACCAGGAATTGAGGGCAGCTTACCTGATGGTTCTGGCTCAGGTCTCATGAGGCTGCAGCCAGGATGCTGGCAGGGACTGCAGTCAGCCGAATTTGACAGGGGTTGGAGGAGCTCCTTCCAAGGTGGCGCGATCACTCGCATACCTTGCACGTTAGTGCTGGCTGATGGCAGATCTCACTCAGTTCCTTCCCATGAGGACCTCTCCAGAGGGCTGCTCGAGTGTTCTCCTGACAAGGCAGCTGGCCTCCCTTATAGCAAATGAATCGAAAGTGAGCAAAACAGAGCTGTAGGATTTTTATAACCTAGTTTCAGAAGCTCTGCACTGTCATTCCCACAATACCCCATTAGTTAAACAGGTCAGCCTTAGTCAGTGTGGGAGCGGATGGCCTCCTGAACATTAGGAGGTGAGAATCACTGTGGGCCATCTTGGAGGCTGGCAACCACACCTGTCCACATTCTTCTGGTGGAGGAGGGGCAGGAGGACCCAGATTGGGTTTCCAGGAGCTAGGATTGTGGGGCGAAAGAATTGGTGTGTGAGTGCATGGCAAAACTGAGGACTAAGTCCATGGGGCAGGAAATGGAGACACCAAATCCCCAGACAGATTTGCACATGGGGCATGAAATCCCAGGGTTTTTATAAAGCATGGGAAGGAGACTGTTAAAGGTACTCTGCAGATGCCTACCTTGAGGGGCATTGAAGTGAGAAAATTCTTCAAAGTGCTGAAAACAGAGCCTGTTGTTCAATTTAAGAATCTCCACTGTACATCCGGCACTGTGCTAGGGACTTTACACAGTCTTACATTTTATTATCACACAAACTCTGCCAAGTAGATCTCTTTGTCCTGTTTTACTGAAGAGGAACCAAAGCTTAGACCGATTCGGTGACTTGCCTGAGGCTGCAGAGACAGGAAGCAGAAGCTGAAGTGCTAACTCCACCCCAGCTCCTGCTCTGGATCCCGTGCTCCTTGCACTCGGGCACATGGCCTCTGGGCTGCTCTGGGACCCCGACCCTTGTGCCCTCGAGGTTTGAAAGAGCCCTGGCTGGGTGTCATTTGATCTGATTCTCGACCAGCTCTGCTGCCCACTAGCAAGTTACGTTATCTCTCTCTGCCTCAGTTTCCTGGTGTGAAAATGGAGATAAGGATATATTCTTCATTTAGTTGGGCTGAAGATTAAAATGAGTAGATATGTGTAAAACACTTAGAACAATGCCTGGCGTATGGGAAGCTCTCTGAAAAACAGCTGCTGCTGCTGTTACTGCTATCCTCATCTTCATCTTCCTCCCCAGTATCATCATCACTACTGCTGCCTTACTGTACCACACTGTAGTTTCCTAACGAATGAAATGGAAGCATGGAATTAGTTGTTTTCTAAAGTTCCTTTCATTGCTGTGGAAGAAGTACTAGTAAAAGTATTTATAGTAAGCTACTACGTTAAGGAAAAACTTTTCATCACTGTGGTTACTAGTGGTAGTCTTAGTGTCTAGCTGGTTCCACTGTTGTCTCTTGGGCTGCAGTTGTTACTGTGCCTCTGTTCCAGGTGGTGATGTTCTGGACTGTGATGCTGAACGGTCCTTTACCCAGAGCCCTGCAGAATTCAGAGCATCCGACTCTGCAGGCGAGCGCCTGTGATGCCCTGTCTTCCATCTTGCCAGAAGCCTTCAGCAATCTGCTGGTAACCTTAGGGGTGTTTTATGATCTTTAATTTGTGACTCTGAGCATGAGAGCTTGAGTTTGATTTTGACTGTTTTTCATTTTGAACCAGTATTCAGCATTATCTCTGAGGAGAAGGTGCATGTTCTATTTGAGCGTAGGGTGAGGGCAGTGGGGAGCAGCACTGAAATCTTAATGTCTCAGAGGAGCTTTTACTCCCTGTGCGTAGAAGGCAGGGAGAGAGAAGTGAAAGTAGCAGAGGCTTTGAAGTCAGATTTCAGAAAGATTTCAAATCCAAAAGTTAGAAAATCCTAGCTCTTTGGATTTAAATCCTAGCCGGTTTAAATCTCAGCTCTTCTACCTTCAGCTCTTTGGTTATCTTAACTTCTCTAAAAATTACTTTCATCCCCTATAAAGTGTAAATGATGCGAGTAATAACATGAAGCATGTGAAAACGCCTTGCTTGGTGCCCAACACACATAGTGTTCAGACTGCTACTTCCTTTAATCCTTAATGGCATTTGCATCCATTCTTATTTATGTAAATTCGTTTTTATCAGGAAGGCAGCTTGACTAAAGTAGGAGAATAAAGTGACCTGACTCACGATGGTAGAGGTTAAATGTAATCACGATGCTGTGTGTCCCCCTGCCCCGAGTGGGTACTCAGATGATAACTGGATCTGAGTTGAACCTTTGTTCTCTGCCAAGTTAACCTCAAGGGCTCAGTTGTGGTCAACTCCTGAATGTGGATTCAACACAGGCGTGTCACAGTCACTTGTCGAAGGTATCGGCTCATGGCTGTTTCATTCGCACTTTTCCTTGGCCAACCTTTCTCATTGCAGAGTGACAGGCAGATCCTGTGCATCACCATGCTGCTGGGGCTGAATGACAGCAAGAACCGATTAGTGAAAGCTGCGACCTCTCGGGCCCTTGGGGTCTACGTGCTTTTTCCGTGTCTCAGACAGGTCAGAGTGAGCCTGTGTAGCTCCACTGTGCCTCTTTACAGTCCATTTTCTTACTGTCTTTGGTGGATATAGAGCTCCTGAGTTGGACAGTAAAGGAAATTAAATTGCTTTGTAATCTGGTTTCCTTAATTGCTACTAAAATATGCTACTGCCTGTAGTTCATGTGTTTTTAACGATTTTGCACACTGGCCAGGACCCTAAAACAGTAAATGTTTAAGTCAGTGGATAATTGGAAAAAATGAAATGGGACATTACCATACGATACTAATAATTTAGAAAACTAATAGAGTTTTTATTAAGAAGGGAGTAAATTTCTCCTTCACTCTTACTTGTGACCTTTATCTCTCTGAGAAGTGTGTAAGTGAACAGGATGTGTTTTGGAAATGTGTTTCATTGTCCACATCTCTTCCTGAGGTGGAAATCAAGCCAAGCTCAGAATTCATAGACAGTTGTCGCAGGCTGGGCTATAAGATGTTCACAAGAGCAAAATCTGTAGGCTCCTTGCGTGTGCATGGCACATACCAGAATCGTGGGAGACCTTCTCCTGGGATTTCAATGAGTGCCCAAATTGTAATATATAAGAAGAAGAGTAAATAGATTGAGTAAATGAATTTTGATTTCCAAATAGAGATTTGTGGTAAAGGCTTACAGCTTTATCGGCAAATAAATTTGAGAATTTTCAAGGTAGCAGTGTGAACTCCTAAAGTGACTACAGTGTTTTGTTTTGTTTATCTTACAGGATGTCATATTTGTTGCAGACACAGCAAATGCAATATTGATGTCACTTCAAGACAAGTCTCTTAATGTCCGGGCCAAAGCAGCCTGGTCCCTAGGCAACCTGACAGACACTCTGATTGTCAACATGTAGGTGACTCAGCTCATTTCTCCTGGGTGACTTCCAAGCCTAAGGTCCCAAGAGGATATCTTTGAGCCCTATTATAAAACCAAAACCTTAGTAATGGTTGCCCTACTTTTTAAATATTGTGTTTGTATTTTTTTAAGTAATATATTCACAGGTTAAAAAAAGAATTCAAACAGTACAAAGGGGTATGCAGTATAAAGCCTTTCTCCTACCTTAATCCCCTAGTTTCCCTCCCCAGAGGCGACTGCTTTATTCATGCACAAGTATCTTGCTTTTTGTCATTTAACTCTAACATATAACATGTATAAGCATTCTCCTGACTTCTGCTGACGTTTTATAAATTGGTATTTATTATTACACAGTCATCACTATGTGATGATTATTTCACCATTACCCTGTAAGTGAACATTCATGTTATTTTAGGCTTTTATATGCATTGAACATTTTTGTGCATGAAATCTCTCCATTTTGAGATATTCTTTTTGGTTACATCCAAAAGAATGTGGACCTACTAGGTCAAAAGGTATAAACTGTAAGTTCTTGGTATAATCTGAACAGATTTGTGGAGCTGTTTTTATAGTTATACTGAGTGAATATAATTTGTACATGTCTATATTTAACTGGGCTTTACCTTTTAACATGTTTTGCCTGCTTTGGATGGGACAGGGAAACACCAGACCCAAGTTTCCAGGAAGAGTTCTCTGGCCTCCTGCTCTTGAAGATGCTGCGATCAGCTATAGAGGCATCCAAGGATAAAGACAAGGTAGACTGACAGCAAAACCTAATATTTTTCAGTTAGATACTTAGTGTATTATAGTTTTATCCCACCAAATTTATCCCTGTTCAAAGGAGATTGAGGGTGTACTCAGGGTATGTAGTGTACACTCCACACTTGTACAGTTTCTTTCCTGTCTCATGAAAAATATCAGTGCCATTTATTTTATTTTTTTAATTAATTTATTTATTTTACTTATTTGTTTTTGGCTGCATTGGGTGCTTGTCGCTGCACGCGGGCTTTCTCTAGTTGCAGTGAGCGGGGGCTACTCTATGTTGTGGTGCGCGGGCTTCCCATTGTGGTGGCTTTTCTTGTTGCAGAGCACGGGCTCTAGGCGCACGGGCTTCAGTAGTTGTGGCTCGCGGGCTCTAGAGCGCAGGCTCAATAGTTGTGGCACACGGGCTTAGTTGCTCCGTGGCATGTGGGATCTTCCCGGACCAGGGCTCAAACCTGTGTCCCCTGCATTGGCAGGCGGATTCTTAACCACTGCACCAGCAGGGAAGCCCGTCAGTGCCATTTGTAAGACTGCTCCATGATATGTCCATGTAGCTGTTTTTTTCCAAAAATCTTTAAGTAGAATAGACAAGTCAGAAAGATGAGCAGCTTGGCTTTGAACATTCCCTGTTACACTATTAAGTTTTAAAAATGTAGACCTAAGCTTTAGGGTCAGGCAGACATGGTTCAAATCCTGGCTTGCCGGTTACTAGCTAAGTGACCCTTGGTGCATTATTTAACTTCTACGAAGGTGAATTTCTTCCGTAACATGGAAGTTGTTACGTATACCTCATTGGATTCCAAGATGCCTTTTTTTTTTTCTTAAAATCTTTATTGCAGTATAATTGCTTTACAGTGGTGTGCTAATTTATGCTGTATAACAAAGTGAATCAGCTGTACATATACACTTATCCCCATTTCTCCTCCCTCCTGCGTCTCCCTCCCACCCTCCCTATCCCACCCCTCTAGGTGGACACAAAGCACTGAGCTGATCTCCCTGTGCCATGCGGCTGCTTCCCACTAGCTATCTATTTTACATTTGGTAGTATATATATGTCCGTGCCACTGTCTCACTTCGTCCCAGCTTATCCTTCCCCCTCCCCGTGTCCTCAAGTCCATTCTCTACATCTGCATCTTTATTCCTGTCCTGCCCCTAGGTTCTTCAGAACCATTTTTTTTTTTAGATTCCATATGTATGTGTTAGCATACGGTATCTGTTTTTCTCTTTCTGACTTACTTCACTCTGTATGACAGACTCTAGGTCCATCCACCTCACTGCAAATAACTCCATTTCATTTCTTTTTATGGCTGAGTAATATTCCATTGTATGTATTTGCCACATCTTCTTTATCCATTTGTCTGTCGATGGACACTTAGGTGTCCATCGTCCTGGCTATTGTAAACAGTGCTTCAATGAACATTTTGGTACATGACTCTTCTTGAATTATGGTTTTCTCAGGGTATATGCCCAGTAGTGGGATTACTGGGTCATATGGTAGTTCTGTTTTTAGTTTTTTAAGGAACCTCCATACTGTTCTCCATAGTGGCTGTATCAATTTACATTCACACCAACAGTGCAAGAAGGTTCCCTTTTCTCCACACCCTCTCCAACATTTATTGTTTGTAGATTTTTTTGGGGGGCCTTCTCTAGTTGTGGCAAGCGGGGGCCACTCTTCATCGCGGTGTGTGGGCCTCTCACTATCGTGGCCTCTCCTGTTGCGGAGCACAGGCTCCAGACGCGCAGGCTCAGTAGTTGTGGCGCACGGGCTTAGTTGCTCCAGCGGCATGTGGGATCCTCCCAGACCAGGGCTCGAACCTGTGTCCCCTGCATTAGCAGGCAGATTCTCAACCACTGCGCCACCAGGGAAGCCCTGTTTGTAGATTTTTTGATGATGGCCATTCTGACCCGTGTGAGGTGATACCTCATTGTAGTTTTGATTTGCATTTCTCTAATGATTAGTGATGCTGAGCATCCTTTCATGCGTTTGTTGGCTATCTGTATATCTCCTTTGGAGAAGTGTCTGTTTAGGTCTTCTGCCCATTTTTGGATTGGGTTGTTTGTTTTTTTAATATTGAGCTGCATGAGCTGCTTGTATATTTTGGAGATTAATCCTTCGTCCGTTGATTTGTTTGCAAATATCTTCTCCCATTTGCGGTACACGGGCCTCTCACCGTTGTGGCCTCCCCTGTTGCGGAGCACAGGCTCCGGACGCGCAGGCTCAGCGGCCATGGCTCACGGGCCCAGCTGCTCTGCGGCATGTGGGATCTTCCCGGACCGGGGCACGAACCCATGTCCCCTGCATCGGCAGGCGGACTCCCAACCACTGTGCCACCAGGGAAGCCCCTCTTCCATTCTGAGGGTTGTCTTTTCGTCTTGTTTATGGTTTCTTTTGCTGTGCAAAAGCTTTTAAGTTTCATAAGGTCCCGTTTGTTTATTTTTGTTTTTATTTCCATTTCTCTAGGAGGTGGGTCAAAAAGGATCTTGCTGTGATTTATGTTATAGAATGTTCTGCCTGTGTTTTCCTCTAAGAGTTCGATAGTGTCTGGCCTTACATTTAGGTCTTTAATCCATTTTGAGTTTATTTTTGTGTATGGTGTTAGGGAGTGTTCTAATTTCATTCTTTTACATGTAGCTGTCCAGTTTTCCCAGCACCACTTATTGAAGAGGCTGTCTTTTCTCCATTGTATATTCTTGCCTCCTTTATCAAAGATAAGGTGACCATATGTGCGTGGGTTTACCGCTGGGCTTTCTCTCCTGCTCCGTTGACAAGATGCCTTTCTTTAATAGCACCTAGCATAGTACCCGACTGATAGCAAGTGCTTAATTTAGTACAGTGGTTCCGGGAAGCCCTACGTCAGGCTAATTTAGTCAGAATTGGTTTTTTAAAAAGAAGGCTTCCCAGATGATTCTAGTATGCTGCAAAGTATACTAGCAAAGTAGTCTAGCAGAAAAGTACTGACTGGAATTATGAAACCTAGCTTTTCCTCCAAGCCTTGCTGCAAACCACCAGTGTCCTGTTGCCCCTGGGCCTTACACACCATCTCTGTACAACAAGGAAAATGGACCTCTCTGAAGCCCAGTCTAACATTAAAAAAATCAGGGCGAGGAGCTCTGCAGAACCTGACCTCTCTGATGGCTCAGGATGTTAACCACACAAGACCTTGCCGAGTTCTAAGAACTTGCACCTTTACAGGCTGAATTTTTCATTATCTCTCTTGCTTTAAGATGTCTTGGGCATCCGGGATTTTTTTAAGTGGAAATTATACTTTCTGACACATGTCTTTAGCATGTTTTACGTTTGATTCTAGGTAAAAAGCAATGCAGTCCGGGCCCTTGGAAATCTGCTTCATTTTCTGCAACCATCTCATATAGAAAAACCCAGATTTGCTGAAATCATTGAGGAGGCTATCCAGGCCCTAATTTCTACTGTTCTAATTGAGGCTGCCATGAAAGTCCGATGGAATGCTTGTTACGCAATGGGAAATGTATTTAAAAATTCTGCTCTTCCCTTAGGTAAGAATGTCTCCCTCTTCTCTCTGGTGGAGGGCCTCTTTGGACAGCACACACTAGTGTGCTTTGTTAGTAAAGCCACAGTATTATTCATAATGTTTTAAAAAATGGAAACATACTGAACACCCCAGTTTAGGGGAAAGGTGAGATAAATCATGGTATATATATTCAGAGAGAGACTTTGTTGCCACTTAAAGTTATGTTTACAGAAAGTTTTTGGTAATCTGGGAAAATACTTCTGATGTTAAGCAAATTAAAACAGGATATGAAAATTGTTTCTACAGTACGATCTCAGTTAATGGATAGAAAAAAGACTGCAAAGAAATTAGTCTAATTATTAACAGTGGTCGCCTCTGAATGGGATGATGAGTAGGATTTTATCTGCTTTCATTTTCTAAGTTTTTTACAGTGAGCATCTGTCATTTTAACAATCAGGAAACAAATAAAGGGGAAAACAGACCTGGGAGGAAGAGGGTATAAATTGGAGATTCCATATGCGCCCTTGGTACTGAAGTGGAATGCTGCGTAGGGATCTGCCTCTGAGTAATGACATTCTGTGCACCTTGATATATCATCAGTGGCTGACGGCTGCTTGGGTGTCTGGATCGCAGCCTCCTAATCCCAGTCGCTTGAATTGCCAGCATTTACCTTACATATTTGTCTCTGTGACAAGATTTGAAACATAAGTGTGTGTTCCTGGAGAGGTGAAGCCATTCTGGACCAGCAGAGCCTGCATCACGTTAGGGAAATCTGGCTCTTCTCCCTTTTACTGCCAAGAGCGTCCAGGCAGACCAGTCAGCCGGGAACCAGTGGAGATGTAGCCTCGTGGCTTTTTCCACTGAGGAAACAGCCTGAAGTAACCTTTGGGGTTGGAGCTCATGGAAGCTGGGTATCTGCTGCCTGTCTTCAGAGACATCAGAGATGTTGGGAAGGGCTGGGAGCATTAGGGAAGCTGCCTTCTACTCTGCTGCCCACCTTGAGGACTGAGAACTCCCGAAATGGAGTAAGTGGTAACTCTGACAAGGAATAAAGCTGCCGATTTCCTGGGGCCAACAGGAAGCGAGAGGAGCCAAGAATCTAGGCATCATCTTCTCAATATTAGAAAATTGAGCCTTCACTTAATCTGAGTCCTCTGTCCCCCAGTCACTGCCTAGACAGTATTTTCTTTTTCTTTGCAATTAAATGCATGACTTGCTTTGTCCAGAGCAGGGTCTAGATGCTAATCTGTGTGATGAAATGGCTTTTGCCAGCATGAGCAGGGCTGGACAGGCAGTTGTGCACTTTGTGCACTGCTCAGAAGCACCCAGCCGAGAGGACAGGTGGGGCTGCAGTTCAGTCCCTGCTTCTCCCACCAAGCCTTACCCCCTCAGACGAGCATCTTCCCAGAGAAGGAGCCTCTTTCTAAGTCACCAAAGTTCCTATTCAGGGTAGCAGAAGTCCTGAGCACATGTCATGCTCATCTAGGGAAAGGGAGAGCTTTGGGAGCCGGTACTTGGCCACTTACCTAGGATCCCATAGTCACTCACCACCCCGATCTTGTAGGATTATTGTGAGAATTAAATGAAAACATAAGATGACTAACTTGAGCACTAGTGTATGTGCTTCCTTCTACCCCTCTCACCCCACTTATTTTTAAACCTTTATTTGCTTTAATGACTATGGATTCTTTCTAGGAACAGCCCTGTGGACCTCCCAGGCCTACAACGCCCTGACATCAGTTGTGACATCATGCAAGAACTTCAAAGTGCGCATCAGATCTGCCGCTGCCCTTTCTGTCCCGGGCAAGAGAGAGCACTATGGATCTGTTGACCAGTACGCTCAGATCTGGAATGCATTGGTCACTGCCTTACAGAAGAGTGAAGACACCACAGACTTTTTGGAATTCAAGTACTGTGCTAGCCTACGGACCCAAATCTGCCAGGCACTGATTCACCTCTTGAGCTTGGCCAGTGCCTCAGACCTGTCCTGCATCAAAGAAACCCTTGAATTGAATGGGGACATGGTCCAGTCCTATATCCTACAGTTTTTAAAATCAGGAACAGAGAGAGATGACACTGGAGCACCCCACAGCCCGCAGGAAAGAGACCAGATGGTCAAAACAGCCCTGGAGCACATAAGCAGTGTCCAGGCACTGGCTGGCGACACAGCCAAAAGGGCCATCATGGGCTTTTTAGAAGATATCCTGACCGTTCATTTTGACTCATCTGGATCACAAGTAGCACTCTTAGGATTAACAAACCGGTGAATATTTTACCGGACCTTCCATGTGTCAAGTGATGACAGGAAGACCTGAGTTTGAGCATCAGATGTGTGGGATTTAATCTTAGGGGCAGAAACAGTCCTTTCACTATTTATTTAGATTGAGTTAGCAGCTATTTAAATTTTTCTCAAAGGGCTCAGCCACTTTAGAGAGTGGTTTCACTGTGTTGGCCATGGCCATGGTTGTTGGAACCCCTGACCTGTGCACGCAGGAGCCAAGGAGTTGGGTTGTCTTGTGGGCCGAGCAGACTGGGGGTTGTAAAGAGTGTTTAGTCTCAGAAGAGTATTTTTAGAATAGCAAAAGGATTTCGGAGTTAGAATGTTGTATATTGTGTCTCTGGGAATTGTTTTTCTTTTATAATAAACTAATGTAAAGCAGTGTGCCCATAATCTACCATTTTTATCAAGTTGCATTTATAGAAAGCTGTGAGCAGAGCTGCTGTTCAGCCAGTTCGTTCTGGTACAGCTGCATCAGTTGCTAAAATACTGCGACGGTTCCTTACAGGTTAATAAATAGCGGTTGCAGTGAGCTCCCCAAGTGGCAACCCTGGAAGCCCCCTCCACGCCTTCCCTCAAGCCTATAAAGAGTGAACTGGCACGCAAGGGCCTCTGGCCTAGGTCCATGTCCATTTCACCCTGGCCGTAACATCAGCTTCTATCTGAATTTCTTAATGCCCTTTAGGAGAATGTGTGGTCCCATATGCTAAGTTTATGGTTTTGCCACTTTTGGGTTTGTGCCTTAAAAAAGGATTATTTGTTTATTTAGATGATTACAAAGAAAGGTTTTTAAGTTATATTTTGATAATGCCCAAGCAGTTATAAAAAGTAATTTCTCACTGAAAAATTATTGACATTTAAATTTTGTGTACATCTCTTGACCACCAACAATTTATTGGAAATTATTTCAGTCAGGAATTTAGAGATATTTAATAAAAGATTCCACACATATACTTGATATGGGATAAATAAGAATCAAGATACGTAGAGTGGGTTTGGGCAATATATTATTTACCTATGGTTATTTAGCTTAAAATACATATTTCACAGCATACATACGTCCTCAGTTTTTCTTCTTTGCCCTTAAGTTACTCTTCTCCCTCTGTGTTGTTGTATGTTCAGAAAATACTGTTTAGGCAAAGACTAGGGAACAGAGTGCTCAGATAGCTGAAGGCTCACTTTTCTGTTGATAGAGTACAAGTTTCCAAAGAATGAGACTACCAGCGCAGTAAAAACTACCATATAGAGCATTCTTTAGACTTGCTTTTCTTTGGAGATGATTCTGGACACGATTTTTTATAGAGGCCATGGAACTGAGTTGAACCTGTACTGACCCTGCAATGAATCTTAGGACTTCCTTCTCTTGAAGGAATATATTCTTAGTAGCAGTTTATTTGCTTGTTGTTTTCATGAAAGTAAAAATGTGGCATATATAACTTATTCCTGGTTCTTTGGGCTTTCACTGGTGGGTTCCTTGATAAAATATCTGTGAAGTGACTTGGAATGGTTTTACTTGATGATTCACTCTTATCCTTTGCTTATCTTGAATAAAATCTAATTTTTTTCTTTCTAAACCTTTTGCTTCCATTAAGGTGTCCAGGTTTCTGAAAACAGATGTTAATATTCGTATGCAGGGAAAAAGCAAGGGTAAGCACTTCTAGAAATTCCATAATGCAGGGTGTGGGCTTCCGTCCCAATGGGGTGCTGATTCTCTTCTCCCTGTGGCTTTGTGGGTGTACACCTGGGCCAGGGGCTCCTCTCAGACACCTGGGCTGGGGCCTCAGTAAAGCTGCCATTATGAAAGGAAGCCACTCAGAGAATAAAGGGCCGGAACTTATTTGACGCAGAAACAGTAGGAAGTCTGGCTCTGATACAGAATTCTAATTCAGAATGCCAAATTCTGAACTTTCTTTTGATATTTGAAAGAAAAATTTGGAGGAATCAGCTTGGCACAGATGTCTAGATCCTTTATTCATTGAACTGACAGCATTAGGAAACATCACTTATATTCAAACCTTTCCTGTGAAACCCACTAATTCCTGCCCACTTCTAGAACCCGAGGAAGACGCACACTGTAACCTCTTTTGTAGAATTAGTTAATGGTAGAGCCAGTGCCCTAAGGTGATTAGAGGGTAGACAGAAACCACCTATAGAATAGCAGGGCAGCAGCTTCCCTGACTTTGATATTTGTATGTGAATCCAGACGAGGAGCAGAATCTCACCAACGTAAGAGCTAAGTGAGTTCTAGTTACTCCGGTTCATTCAGGCCTTCACCTCATTAATATAGTGCAGCCTCTCTGGAGACATAATTCTAAACAGGAGCAGCTGTGGCAATGGAAAAAGCCCTTCCTTGAGAATTATTGCTCTGCAATCTATTCTATGACCTAGTAGGATTGACTCTAGGAACACAGGTATTTTTTAAATTTAGAAGTTCTGTTAACAAAATGTTATCACATTGATAGGTCAAATAAGAAAACTCATAAAAGTGGTCATTTTTATGGATACTGAAAGAGTACTTGATAAAACTCTGTTCTTTACTGATCAAAAATCCTTCTAAAGATTTTAAAGAATAAAAAAAGATGCTTCGTTAACATCATAAAATATTTCTATCTTGATGGTGACTTTGCTAAAAAAGTCACAACCAAGACAAGCAAGCCTGTCAGCACCACTGTTACCTAACATTGTGTAATTTGATAGTGTGATTAAATAAACCAAAAGTAGAATTTTCCAAGTTTTTTCAAAGAGAGGTTCCAAATTATCTTTATTTGTAGAACACCAGTCTGAGGGATGGAATTCACAAATAATTATTTGTAGAAAATCAACTCAGAAAATAATAGAATAAAAGTTCTGTAAGGTAGCTGGTTACAAAGTAAATATGCCAAAATCAATAGCTCCTCTATATATCAACAATAACCAATAAGATTTTTTTAATGTTAAAAAAGATCCTATCGGGCTTCCCTGGTGGCGCAGTGGTTGGGGGTCTGCCTGCCGATGCGGGGGACGCGGGTTCGTGCCCCGGTCCGGGAGGATCCCACGTGTCGTGGAGCGGCTGGGCCCGTGGGCCGTGGCCGCTGGGCCTGCGCGACCAGAGCCTGTGCTCCGCGACGGGAGAGGCCGCGGCAGTGAGAGGCCCGCGTACTGGAAAAAAAAAAAAAAAAAATCCTATCACAATAGTAATAAAAAGAATAACATACCCAGGAATAAATCTAACCAAAGCCTATGCAAGGATTTTGTGAAAAAATTTAAAAAAATTTTTGGAGGTCATTGAAGACGACATTAAAAAAAAAAAATTAGGGCTTCCCTGGTGGTGCAGTGGTTGGGGGTCCGCCTGCCGATGCAGGGGACACAGGTTCATGCCCCGGTCTGGGAGGATCCCACGTGCCGCGGAGCGGCTGCGCCCGTGGGCTGTGGCCGCTGGGCCTGCGCGTCCGGAACCTGTTGCTCCGCGGCGGGAGAGGCCACAGCGGTGAGAGGCCCGCGTACCGCAAAAAGGGGAAAAAAAAAAAAAAAAAAGAGAAGATATACCATGTTCCTAGATAGAAGAACCCTTTATTATAAAAAGACCATGTCTTTCTGAATCTATAAATTTAGCTTAAGTCCTATCAAAAACAATATTTTTAATGGCAAAATGATTCTAAAGTTCATCTGGGAAAACGAATGTAAAAATTCAAACCAAGGATTAGGCTTCTAGCCACCACACTGCAGGGGAAAAGAGAATCTCTTCCTCAGTTAGGGTGCCCTAAGGGAGCATTTTTCAGCCTTTGTAAATCCACGGCCCTGTTTGTTACATAAAAATCCATCTCTTATTCTCATTCCAGTCCTAGCCCACCCTGTCTCTCCCACTGCATGCAGCTGTAGTGCCTGGACTCAATGCATGGAGCAGCTATCTTGGAAAGGACAGAATAACAGGAAGATCAGGGAAGGAAAGGGGAACTCCGAGTACCACCAAACTGGCAGTAAGTTTACTGTTTTTCCCACTCTGGTGTCTCCTGGCCTGGACTCCAAGCAGACAGAATCCTGGACCTGCATACCATGAAGGCAGAAGGAGCTCCCAGAGAAGCTGTCTATTTCTGGTCCTAGGATGGGGCAAGAGGGCCTATGTAAGTCAGAGAGAGTCAGGGAGATCCCTGTTTATTGCTGCTTCTCATCTCCCACTCCAGCCCCTCGGCAATCCCACTGCAGCAGAGGCTGTCACAGCCAGGCAGGTGCCTAAAACTTCAGGGAGGGGAACCCTTCTCTCTGACCAGAGGGAGTGCGGTCCCAACAGCAAGAGAGTGATGCCCATTGCTTTCTCTTGCTCTCTGGGTTTTCTCATTTGACCTCTTGGTGTGATAATATTTTGTTAATAGAACCTGACACCAGAGGGAAATTTAAAACCGTGAGAATGAAGGAAGAGCAACAGAAATGGGAAATATTTGGATAAATAGACTATTTTTCTCATCTTAAGCTTTTTATAACATGTATAATCAGTTAAAACAAGACTTATAACATTGTCTGGGTCTTCATTGAATATAGGTGTAATACACATGAAAGTTACCACATAAAGAGGAAGTGTGAAGAGATTTAGACGGTAGTAAGATTTCTGTATTTCACTTGAATGATAAAATACTAATCCCAAACAACCTATGAAAAGTTAAGTATTTTTTAGTCGCTAGAGAAACCACATGCACACACACACAAATTACACAGAAGATATATTTAAAAACTCAATAGGTAAAGTGGAATACTAAAAAATATTCAAATAATCCAAAAGAAAACAGGAAACGAAAGACAGGAATGAAAAACATAGGGAACAAATAGAAAACAAAAAACAGTAGACCTAAATCCAAACATATCAACAGTTACATTAAGTTTAAAAGGTCTAAGTATACTAATTAAAAGACAGAGATTGTCCGAATGTAAAAATATCCAAGACCCAGCTATATGCGTTTTATAAGAAACCCATTTAAAATAAGTAGTATAGGTTAAAAATAAAAGGAGAAAGAAAAATATACCATGCAAATACTAATCAAAAGAAATTTGGAGTAGCTGTATACTGTCAGACAAAATAGACTTCAGAGCAAGAAAATTTACCAGGCATAAACATGGAAATTGCATAATGATAACAGTGTCAAGTCACAGAGAAGACCTAACAATGCTAAATGGATATGAACCTAACAACACATCTTCAAAACACATGAAGCAAAGACTGATAGAACTGAAAGGAGAAATGGCAAGTCAGCAATTAACAGTTGGAGACTTTTAGCACTCACTCCTTTCTCAGTAACCAGTAGGACAAATAGACCATATTCTGGATCATGAAACTGAACAGATTTTTAAGAATTGAAATCATACCAAGTATGATCTCTGACCATAATGAAATTAAGCCAGAAATCAATCACCAGAACATCTCTAATTACTTGAAATTAAATAACATACTTCTAAGTAATCCATAGGAGGTCAAAGGGGGAAGTCTCAAAGGATATTGGAAAATGAGAACTTAGAAAATACTTGAAACTGAACAAAATGAAAATATAATAGTATTTGATATATAACATATCAAAATGTATAGATGCAGCTAAAGCAAAGCTTTGATGGAAATTTATAATATTTGGTACTTATTTTAGAGAAGAAGAAAGGTTTCAAACAATCACCTAAATTTCAAACTTAACTAGGAAAATAAGAGAAAAACCTAGAGCAAGCAGAAGGAAGAAAATTATGCTGAGTGAAAGAAGCCACTCTCAGAATGTTACAAACTGTGATTCCATTTACATGACATTATGGAAAAGGCAAAACTTTAGGAATGGAAGACAAATCAGTGGTTTGCAGGGATTGGGATGGGGGCAGGATTCGACTACAGGGAAGCATGAGGGAGTTTTGGAGTGATGATGGAACTGTTTGGAGTCCTGACTGTGGTGGTAGTTACATAAATCTATGCACGTGACAGAACGCATAGTACAGAATACTCCCCCAAACATCTATAATTTAAAAAATCTCTCTCTCTCTCACACACACACACATACACACACACACACTCTCTTGATCTCTCTTTCTCACTGTATAGACTGTATCTTTGTACCATTGGGTACACATAGCCAACTGTGTGCCAGGTATAGTAGCACTAAATATATTTTTAAAATATATTTTAAGAGATGGGGGTTTATCTTATGCCTAATTATAACGGTAATAATCAACATTTATTGGCTGCTTTTTATTTGCCAAGCACAAAAATGATCCTAGATGCATTATGTTAATGCATTTCTAACACTTAAACCATCCTATTATAAACAAGAATATATTTTGTAGCTATTTCTATTACTTAAACATTTAAAATCTTTTTGGTTCTCTGATTCTTTTGGCAAACATTTTTTTAATTTTTTTTTTTATTTATTTTTGGCTGCCTTGGGTCTTCGTTGCTGCGCGTGGGCTTTCTCTGTTTGTGGCAAGCAGGGGCTACTCTGTGTTGCGATGCGCGGGCTTCTTATTGCAGTGGCTTCTCTTGTTGCGGAGCACGGGCTCTAGGTGCGTGGGCTTCAGTAGTTGTGGCATGTGGGCTCATTAGTTGTAGCTCCCGGGCTCTAGAGCGCAGGTTCAGTAGTTGTGGTGCACAGGCTTAGTTGCTCCGTGGCATGTGGGACCTTCCCAGACCAGGGCTCAAGCCCATGTCCCCTGCATTGGCAGGCAGATTCCCAACCACTGGGCCACCAGGGAAGTCCCAAACATTTTTTTAAATTGAGATATTGTTGATGTACAATATTATATAAGTTTTAGGTGTACAGCATCGTGATTCACAATTTTTAAAGGTTATACTGCATTTATAGTTATTATAAAATATTGGCTATATTCCTTGTGCTGTACAATATATCCTTGTGGCTTACTTATTTTATACATAGTCGTTTGTGCCTCTTAATCTCCTGTTCCTATTTTGCCCCTCCTCCCTTCTTCTCCCAACTGGTAACTGCTAGTTTGTTCTGTATATCTGTGAATCTGTTTCTTTGTTATATTCACAAGTTGGCGAACATTCTTAAAAGTACATACAAGCTGCAGCATGTCTTGGAAACTCAAGTTGTAAACTATAGCTATGTAGCAGGATGGCCAGCAGATGGAGACAGAGAACACAAAATGATTCAGACAGGGCTCTTACCAAAGCTGTGATTCTCAAGCTCGGGAGCTGCAGCACCTGAATTTCAGGTTGCTCTCGTTAGAGCAGTGTTTCTTAAACCTGGCTGCACGTTGGCATTACTTGGGGAACTTAAAAAAAAAATGCCGATTCTGAGTTTAGTGGTCGGGGGTACTTTTGCCATTGGGAGGTTTAAAATCTGCACAAATGATTCTAATTACAGCAAAGTTTCAGACCCACTACTTTAGAACACACACCAACAGGCGGTCTCAAGCTGGCATGTTTCAGAATCACCTGGAGAACTTGTGAAAACAAGTACCCAGACTGTTGTAGTCTTCATTCTTTGGAGAACCAGTGCATATTGAAATGTTGATGTATCATCTTAAGACAGTTACATATATAATCAGGACTAAATCTGATATAGTCTCAGACTAGATTCTGATATATCAGAGTAACTTCAGGCATCAAATGTTTAAGAAAATTTTATAGGAGAAAAATTTTAATTGAGAAAACACTAACCATGAACTTAATTTTTCCCCTGGAAATGGAGAGATGCCCTGGGCCACCCCTAGCCTGTCTTGTGTAACACAAGAGCAAGGTTCCCAAGACTGGCCAGCAGGTTCCCTCGTGAGAGAAACATAGCCTACACATGGTGTCGGGTTCCAGAAGTTTATAGTCGTGTTTGGTCATTCCATGGAAGGGCATCAGGAAAAAGTAGAGCTGCTCAGGCAACCGGATTCCCAGCCTTCATGGTGCAGGCTCCCCCAATTTTTTTCCACTTTCTTTCACCAAAGTGTTTAAATTATTTTAATATTAGAACCATTATAGATTCATTTTCTAAATAACATTTATTGATTTTCCATATTGTACAAGTAATGAATCTTCATTGTGGAACTTTAGGAAAAAACAAAACAATAAATATATGTAAGTAAGAATGACTTGAGATAATCACTATTATCATTTTGATATGTTTCATGATACATGTCTATGTATGTGTATACACTATGTGGACTCACACACACTTCAGTTATGTGTGTGTGCACACGAACACTCTTCCAGATATACTGTGGGAAATTAGTCTACAAAACTGCGATCATAACCTGTATACTTTCTTGTAGCCTGCTATTTTACTTAACAATGTATCATGAGCACTAAATACTCTTCTAAAACATGACTTTAATGATTTGATAATAGTCCATAGTATCAGTATTCTGTAATTTATCCAGTTCTCTATGGGACATGGTTTTCCAATTGTTTGTTGATTTATATGCACTCTTTCATAGATGTTAGAATTTTATCGGGATGTGTGATGTGAGGCAGAGGTGTAACTGTGTGCCTTCCCAAGCAGTCAGCCAGGTGTCTACACCACTGAGGTAGTAATCACGCAATAAACAAAACATACTTGGAAAACTATAAGACATTGATGAAAGAAATTGAAGATGATGCAAGCAGATGGAAAGATATACCGTGTTCATGGATTGGAAGGATTAATATTGTTAAAATGACAATGCTCCTCAAGGCAATCTACAGATTCAGTGCAATTCCTATCAAAATACCAATGACATTTTTCACAGAACTGGAACAAATAATTCTAAAATTTGTATGGAACCACAAAAAGACCCTGAATAGCCAAAATATTCTTAAGAAAGAAAAACAAAACAGGAGGTATCATGCTCCCTGATTTCAAACTATGCTACAAAGCTACAGTAATCAAAACAGTGTGGTACTGGCACAAAACCAGGTACGTAGATCAATGGAACCAAATAGACAGCCCAGAAATGAACCCACATTTATATGGGTAATTAATCTATGACAAAGGAGACCAGAATATACAATGGGGAAAAGACAGCCTCTTCAATAAATGGTGTTGGGAAAACTGGACAGCTACCTGCAAAGTAATCAAACTGGACTACTTTCTCACACCATGCAGAAAAACAAACTCAAAATAGATTAATGACTTAAATGTAAGACCTGAAACCATAAAACTTCTAGAAGAAAATAAAGGCAGTATTTTTTGGATATGTCTCCTCAGGCAAGGGAAACAAGAGCAAAAATAAACAAGTGGGACTACATCAAACTAAAAAGCTTTTACACAGCAAAGGAAGCTATCAACAAAATGAAAAGTCCACCTCCTGAAAGGGAGAAGATATTTGCAAACAATATATCTGACAAAGGGTTAATATCCAAAATATACAAAGAACTCATACAACTCAACATCATAGAAACAAACAACCCAATTTAAAAATGGGCAGAGGACCTGAATAGACGTTTTTCCAAAAAAAGATATACAAGGCCAATAAACACATGAAAAGATGTTCAACACTACTAATCATCAGGGAAATGCAAATCAAAACCACAGTGATAAACCACCTCACACCTCTCAGAGTGGCTATCATCAAAAAGGCAACAAATACCAGGAGTCGGCAAGGATGTAGAGAACAGGGAACCTTCATTCACTGTTGGTGGGAGTGTAAATTGGCGCCACCGCTATGGAAAACAGTATGGAGATTTCTCAAAAAATCAATGGTTGTTGATCCTTTACATGAAGGGAGAATCACATATGGTGAAGTTCATGACATGTGTACCTTTTGAGCTGAAATATGAACACTCATGAGCCTAGATGTAAAGAACACCTGCTCTTGGTCAGGGAGGGACTGGTCAGACCCGCACCAGCAGGAGGTGGTGAAGTTAGGTAACTGGCCCAAAGTGGCGGAGTCTGAGCTCTTTCCAGTAACAAGCCCACCTTACATACACAAACCCAAGTGTGTCCCATCACATGGGTTCAGATCGGAGTACCTTCAGGTCCCCACACTTTTGGAAAAAGTTTAGCAATATGTATCCCAAAAGCCTTAAAAATCTTCCCACCTAGGAATGCCACTTCTGGAATTATTGTAAGGAAACCATCCAAAATGCAGGCAACACCTACTGTATAGCACAGAGGACTCTACTCGATGCTCTGTAATAAGCTGTATGGGAAAAGAATCTAAAAAAGAGTGGAGGGCTTCCCTGGTGGCGCAGTGGTTGAGAGTCCGCCTGCCGATGCAGGGGACACGGATTTGTGCCCCTGGTCCGGGAAGATGCCATGTGCTGCGGAGCCGCTGGGCCCATGAGCCATGGCCATTGAGCCTGCGCGTCCGGAGCCTGTGCTCCGCAACGGGAGAGGCCACAACAGTGAGAGGCCCACATACCGCAAAAAAAGAAAAGAAAAAAGAGTGGATATATGTATATGTATAACTGATTCACTTTGCTGTACACCTGAAACTAACACAACATTGTAAATCAACTATACTCTAATAAAAATTAAACAAAGAAATAAAAAAAAACAAAATGCAGGCAAATAGAGATGCATAAAGCTATCCATCACAACATTTTAATGGACAGAACTGGAAATAACCCAGATGTAAAACAGCTGGGCAATGGTTAAATCCACTATGGGACCTCTCTATGTTAAAGACCTTACAACCATTTAAAATGTTTATGAAGAGTTTTGAATGGTGTGGGGACACATTTATGTTATAATGTTAAGGAAATAAAATAGGCTACAAAAATTTAATGCATATGTTTTAATAACAGCTCTGTTGGTACACTAAGGAAGAAAAATTTTCCAGTGTATTAGGAGTGGTTATTTCTGAGTAGAGAGACGAGTGATTTTTCATTCTATTCCATATATTTAAAAAAATATTTTGTCCTTTTATTCTACATGTTTTTGTGTAGTTCCAAGTTTTACACAAAGTGATCAAGAAAAAGTACACATTTATTTAAAAAGAAAACAAAAAGACCAAAAACTGAGTTACCCAGTAAATATAAATGGCATTATAAGCACTATTGTGGTGTCCAGAAGAACTTCCCCTATCTGAATGATGCCAGTTTGGACTGGGGAATGCCACCCACCAAACCCCAGGGACCACCTGCCCTATGTTGTAGTATCTGTGCAGAACACACATTATTCCTTAACAATTTTATAGAAACTAACTCAGTTTTTTAAACTTAACTACATGTATTTTAAGATAAAATTTTAACTACTCTAAAATTAAAAAATAATACCACTTTCTATTCATGAGACCTAACCATAAAAATAAATACAATAAAGCAAAACAAATTACCAAATTCTAGACTGGTAAAGATTCTGAGCTTGAGCCCTTTTTTCTCTCTGTTTAATAAAAAGTGGGGGCAGAGGGGAAAGTGTTGTCAGGGAGAAAGGGACAGATTAGCAAAGTTTTGAGAGTTATTAAAATGTCCTAGCTCATCAACAGACCCCATGAATCAGAAAGATTGAAAGATAATTGAAGTGATCTTCTCACTGGAGACTTTGATTTGTTTTTAATGATTTGCCCAGCTAGCACCCAAACTGCCCACTATACCACATCCTGGGGGAAAGTGCCAGACAGTATTCCTAGCACCAGTGGATCTCCCTCAGTCTGTGGCCACTTGTCCATCTGGTTTTAAGGTCAAGGACAGGTGTTTCTACCATGAACGCCTTTCCATTCCTCTTACAATTCCAAAGTCCTACCTTGTTCAAGACTTTGGTGTTTCCATGCAATACTCCAATGCCTTCATCATTTATTTGCAAAGCATGTTTCGCGGCTTATAAAACCATAAACTTGCTGATACTGTGCCAGTTCTGATCTGAAACAGGCCAGGCAAGTTTAAAAGGGCGAAAAGATGCCACCAGTGCTCGGAAATGGTGGAGGCCAGATAAAAGCTTAGGACACTTAAATTCACTCATTATACAGAGAGGAAACTGAGGCCCAAGAGGAGGGTGGGACCCATGACCAGTGACAGAGTTGGGTTACATCCGGGTCCCCGAATCCCAGTCCAGTGTCACATCTCTGCTGCACTCCATCTGAAGTTTGCTCAGAACCAAAGTCACTGTTTGCTTTTATCATGAGAGGTTTGCTTACTTTGGAATCTCTTTCCAGCTGCAGGACCAGAAACTAAAATCAGAGACCAATAAAGAAGAGAAGGGTCCTCCTGCAAGTGTTTCTCCTTGCTTCCTAATTAAATGTCAGTGACCTCACTTCTCCCTCTCCTGATTGACACCCAGCTGTGGGCTTGCTTGGCTCAAGGAAGAATCATGGATCTGTGAACTTTGGCAGAAGGTAGGGACCTCATCTCACTCAACCGACATCTAGAGAGACTCTCCATCTGCTAGTGTCCTGGTCCAGCTGCCTCACTCATAGAGGAGACTGAGTCCCCGAGCGGAAGGGTAACTTGCTTAGGGTCGCCCAGCTAGTAAGCAGCAGGGCTAGGCCTGGAATACAAGTCTTCTGCGTCCAAGGTCAGTGCTCACTTTAAAAAAAATGTTTTTAAAATAAAATTCTCTTTTAAACTTGGACAAGGAGAACTGTAGCATCCATGGGACCCTAAATAAAATTCATTTGTTTAATGCATTCATTCAACAAATACTGATGAGTGGGATATGCCAATATATGATTGCCTGGCAGCACTAAGGAGCCATCAAGGTTTGAGGTCATGAATCTAAAGTGTGAGCTGCCAGCCTAGCTGAGCATTTTTCTCGAACTTATTCAGGTACATGGGGTCAGGTGCTAAGTGGGCGGAGAGTCAGATCTAACCAGGGTTGTGATATTGCCAAAGGAGTGTGATGAAGGAAGGGGATGAGAATTGAGGGGATGTAAAGAAGTGAATACGATGAAAAATCATAGGATTTAAACGTGAATTTTATTATAAAAACTTTTTTTTTAAAATTTCACACAATGAATTTTGAAACCGAGTTGTGATGCACGTTCAGGTTGAGATGGTAATATTGTCACCTTTGTTTGGAAGCTGTCTCGAGGGTGTTTGCTTGGGCAGGTTCAACTTGGAGACAGTGGAGGCTCTGCTTGATTTAAATTGTTGTTTGAGCCAGTGCTCGACCTGAGAGCCTCAGGACTTTCCTTCCTCCGGAAGGAGCCTTTTGAGACAAATCTAGGGGCTGGTCAAAGCTCAGGAGCTGCAGCTCAACTTCTAAAGCCCTTTTATAGTGTTATTTGTATAAGTAAATAGTTGGCTTCCTATTTCAGGGAGGGACGTATTTGTCCTCAAGGCTGCCTCTGTCCTGGGCAACCACTGGGGTGCTGGAAAACACAACTGCTCCTCTCCTGACGTTGTTTTGAAATAGCCAGGGCAATTTGGACCCTTCCACCACAAAAATCAATTGTATACTGAAGCTGAAATGCAAGCCACCCTGCTTCCCCCACTCAGTTTTGTATTCTGTCCATCCCCTACCTCACTGTAACACTAAGAATCTGGCCTCCTTTCCACTCATTGTAGGTGCCCATGCGGATGATCTGCATTACTTAGTTTTCATTGATGTCAGCGGTGGTAATGATTAAGTGGAAACACCCGACCCCATTCAAACGTCTCCCTCTTCCCTGCTGATCCCCATTGCGAGAGAAAGTGCAGTGTGCCTTCCAATATTCCTCCCAGAACTTGTGGCTGGAGTGCAAGTGAGGTGAAACAGTGGAAAGCAAATCCTCTTGATTCCAGTCACACCACCACCTTCCAGCAGCTCCAAATGTCAGCCTCCTCCCCAGGTGGATGCAGCAGTCTTTGGAAAAACTCAATGGATATTTCACTACCAATGGGTACCAAACAATAACTGAAGGTATAAGCAAAGCAGAAGTATATGCATATATAAGAGTGTACCAAGATGCATACTTCTGATGTGTTCTCTTTACGTAAATTGTAACCCAGGATAAAAATTTTAATAAAGCAGAATTCTAGAATCCTAACTAATGTAGGATCTAGGCATGGGGGCAATCAAGAATGCTGTTACCCACTTTAAGATCCCAATGTTCTGGGTTGCCTTTGACAAGAGGACATCAAAACAGTGAAGAATGATTGCCGATTGTTGTTTCAAAAACAGAACAATAAAAGGTAAGTCACCCCACCACCACACACACACACACACACTTGCCCTCACATTCTCAATCCCTAGAATAGATCTGAAAAAGAAAAGCCCAAGAAATTCCAAGCATGCATACCTCCCCAGATAAGACAGAAATGGAAGAAAACCAAACTTTTTAAAGTAAGCATTTTGATCTTCATGCAAACATGGAGTTAATCTTGGGACAGCTAAGCACAATTACACAGATGAATTCATTGTGTGAAATGGTCATTGAGCGTAGAGAATGTTAGTGCCAGTTCAGAGTCCAAGCTCTGTAGGGGTCATACCTGAATCTGCTGAGCTGAGCACATGGAAACCTCGGTGTGCATTCAGGCTTGACCACTCTTTTTAATTTATTTCAGAGTTGCTCACTGGGGTGGCTTCAGGAAATGCAAATAGAATGTCCATAGTGATGTTCGAAGACTGCAGGGTTTTGATGCATGTTAAAATGAAAATATAAATAAAAATCTCTGTGCCTGTATTTACATGGATTAAAGTTGTTCTTAAGATTATGGTCTGGGGCTTCTCTGGTGGCCCAGTGGTTGAGAGTCCGCCTGCCGATGCAGGGGACACGGAATCGTGCCCCGGTCCGGGAAGATCCCACATGCCTTGGAGCGGCTGGGCCCGTGAGCCATGGCCGCTGAGCCTGCGCGTCTGGAGCCTGTGCTCCGCAACGGGAGAGGCCACAACAGTGAGAGGCCCACGTACCGCAAAAAAAAAAAAAAAAAAAAGATTATGGTCTGATATTTATAATCCTTTACTCTTCCAACTGGTTTTTATTCAATTTTATGCATACAGAGAGGACACAAGCAAAGCACTGGATTGGGTGTGATGGTACCCAGGTTCTAGCTCCAGTTCTGTTTAAATTCTCCAGGAATCCTGGGGTACTTCCTCCTTGACTCTGGGCCTTCACACTTATAAACTGAGGAGTTTGGACCACATGGTCCAGCTCTAGTTCTGAGGCTACAATTCAGTGGAATTTGGAAACACCATTTCACCTCCAGGATTTTATTTTAAGCAAACGAGAAATATTTTTACAATGTAAAATGCATGTGACTCTACAGCCTGATGGGCCTACCAAGCCCACAGACTTAGGGCCACAGTTGGAAAGAACTCAAGTCCCTGTTCCAACCAAGAGAAAATTCTAAACTCATCAAGTATCATCCTCCATGGTGAATGTGTAAAAGTCAGTACTACAAAGGAACTACGTTATTGAGATGATTCTCTCCCTGTTTATAACCATAAAATATTTGCACTGAAAGAGTCCTTAACAAGCATGGAGGCCCAGAGAGGTTAAGCAACTTGCCCAAGACACACAGGCAGCAGGAGGGAGTCAGGACCAAAATGTAGGTCTCCTCATTCCCAGCCTGGTCAGGACTCCTGCATGTGCCCTTCAGAGTTAGACAATTTCACCTTTAGAATTTTTCTTTCCAGGACTTCCCTGGTGGTCCAGTGGTTAAGAATCTGCCTTCCAATGCAGGGGACATGGGTTCGATCCCTGGTTGGGGAACTAAGATCCCACATGCCACAGGGCAACTAAGCCTGCGCACCCACAGCGAAAGATCCCACATGCCGCAATGAAGATCCCATGTGCTACAACTAAGATCCGACACAGCCAAATAAATAAAGTAATTTTTAAAAAAAGAATTTTTCTTTCCATATTCACCAGTACCCTTCACGGGGAATGGAAATGTTAATTTTTATTTTTTAGAGTTAATCTTGTTGAAATCCACTAGAGAAATGAATATTGATGAAAAATTCACAGTTGCCTAATCTTAGGACAGTTTCACAACAGAAATGATGAAGGTCTTTGTTCCAAGCTGTCCCTGCCTCATCACCAGAAGCAGAGGAACCGGGAGACAAGAGGAGGAAAGGGGATCCCAGGATTTCTCAGGCGCAAAAGCAGGAGCAGCCTCGACCGCAGACGTGTGTGCTGACTTTCTAAGTCTGAATCAGAACACGGTCCTGGCCTGCTGATGGAGCTCGGGCCTATGGAAAACAAGCTGGTCTTGGAATAAAAAACAAACCCAGGTATGTCCCACAATGTCCACTGATCTTGCATTTTTGGGAAAGACTCCCATTTCCAGCATTCTCAAATGCTTGAGCCACCAACACACGTCCCCCCCAAATCAAAGCTTATGCACAAGGCACCACACCTCTACTCGAATGCACTCGAACTTAGGGACCATATCTGCTACATGTCCACCAGGGAGAGGTGGCAGGGCCTGGAGGCAAGGGGAGGAATTGTCAGCTGAAGCTGATGGGAGTTACGCTGGTGGAAATAGCTCACAACCAGGGGAGCCGAGTTTCACTGCTCTTGAGCTGTGTGACTTGGGCAGGAAACTTATCCTTTCTGTTTCCTCATCTGTTAGGTGGGGAGAATCATACCTCCTGAAGGCATCGTTAAGGGAATTGAAGGAGAAAACATGTTCCCTTCCTCTGTCCCTTTCCTTAGCAGGATCTCTACTGAGAGATGCTACCATTTACTGAGCACCCACTAGGTTGCTCAGCTAGTGGGTGCTCAGTAAGTTCAACTTATCTTTACAACTGAAAGTGTTTTCACACATGTCAGACATGGAGAGATATGGTACCCGAGGTAGGATGTCACTTTGACACCCAACCCTCCCCCAACCCAAACCAGTATTACGGTCATTTGTGAAACAGTGGCATGGCACGTGGTTCACTTGTATATTCTCTGGTGTCTGTAAGATGAACTTCCCTCTTTCTCTTTTCCTTCCCAGTTCCCACTGTATTCCTAGCGCTCTCTCCTGTAGGTGATGCTTAGCCCTAACCCTTCTTACGTAGGAAAAGCAGCTTCCCATATCTGAAAGAGGAGGGACCGCACTGGACTTGGTGAGACACCCTGTCTTCCAGCCCACATGTCCCCTTCTCACTTTCCCATACACACGGTCACCCACATAGCTCCTTCCATCCTCACACTGGTCACTGCTGGCCATCAACAAGGTTCAGGTGCAGAAAGAAGTGCCTGTCAGGGGTCAGCCTGGCTCTGCCACTCACTGTGTGACCTAAGCCAGTCCACATTCTCTCTCTGAGCCTCAGTTTCCCCACTGGTAAAAGGAAGGATCTGGATGAGGTGCCCCTCCAGGGCCACTTCAGCGTGGCCTTCATGTGATGAGGGTTATCTTCCACCAGAAGATGCTTCTTTTCCCAGCTCCCAATGTATAAAGGACGCCTCCACTCACTCTAGGTGGTTCAGACTTTGTTTAAAAAAGATCTCATTTTACCAGGTTTTTGAGGCCAAAATTATCCCAACGTCAGCGGCTAAAAGCAAATCAGATCAAAAAGCATCCATGTGCCTCATCTGAACACAATTTCTACTTTGAACCTTCTGCCAAGTCTAGGGCTTATCAGCCAAAGTGTATGTGAATTACCATATGAAAGAACTCTCTTGGATCCTATTTAAAAGAAGCCTCTTTTCAATTTAGGTAAGAGAAACACCCGGTCCTCCAGAAAATACATATAAATTTTTGTCTAAATGTCCAAACAGAGTTATGGCCACAGAAGATGTAATTATCTCCTTGTGGGATAAAGGAATCTTCCAGCTACGAGGGAGAACCAAGAAGCCAGAACGTCCTGCTCGAGACGGCAGCAAGGCCACCACAGAAGGTTGTCCACATTGTTCACTGCACAAGGTGCTCCACTGTTGAGAGGGGAGGGACGTTGGAGGGGAGCCTGCCCTCCACTAGCCAAGCCACGTGCCCAGTATGAGATTATGTCAGGTCAAAGGGAGGCGCACCTCTTGGGAATTCAGCAATGGCAGCGTTGATGCTAGCAGACAGCCCCCAGCCTGGAGAAATAGGCCTTTCCTCTGCTTAGAATACATCATCTTCCAGAGGCTCATGGCAAGAGGAGACAGCAGAAAAGCGGAAGTGAAGGTGGGATCCTGGGGTGGGTGTGAGGAGAAGCTCCTTCTGGAGACCACCTTAGTGTCCGGAGGGGCATGGACCCCCAATGCCTCACAGTCGGCTTCCAAAAGAGCACTTGAAAGAACCCAGTGAGACTGCTCCCCACTACCCCTGTCCTCCACTAACCCTCATTTAGGGCTCAGCCCAGGCTTCCCTGGCCTCCCAGCTGATGCCAGAGCCCCTGTTGTAAGTTCTCAGAACAGCTTTGTTTTTCCTCTATAAGGTTCATGTGGCACTTTGCAATAAGATGTGTGTAAGTGATTTGATTCACCTCTGTCTCCCCGGCCAGGCCGTCAGCTGTACGAGGCAGATTGTGTTGGGCTTTGCTCTTGGATCGCCAGCACAGCGTCCGGGGCACAAAGCAGGAACAGAAAAAGGATGGAAATTGTGTGAATGAAAGGGCAGGGGTCTTGCACTTTTGCAGCCCTTCCTGTTTGGGCTCAGAGACATGCAATCTCCGTGACCTAAGCCCTGTGCCCAGGCCTAGGGGCCAGAGACTAGAGAAGATACACCCAACCCTGGCCTGGCATCCAAAACACACATGAAGACCAATAAAAATACAGCTTTACAAGTTCACCCCAAGAGACTTGGGCATCTAGGATTTGTATGTTTAACAAGGTGCCCCAGGTGATGCCAAGCTGCCTATTAGGGTTGAGAATCCACAGGTGTTGTTGCCAATAGGTGTAAGGAACCGAAGATACCAAAGCGCAGGAGCCGAGGGCCCACCTGAAGGCTCACGGAAGGTTTTCTGGTGGAAATGACACCTCAGCCAGGTCTTGATCAAAGTGAGTGACATGGAGAAAGGAGAGAAAGGCTTCTGGGTCAAAGGAACAGCATGAACAAAAACAGAGACCGGAGACTGCGTGAGGCACGCTCATGGGTAAGGGCAGTGGGATTGAACCAAAATGACAAGAATTCGGGCTCCTGGTAGAAAACCAAGCACAAATCACCCACTACTTAACTGGGCTCCCAGAAACTTCTGGGTGGGGAGCCCACATTTCAGCAACCCACAGAGAAGTTCTTCTGCACCCCCTTTTTTTTTTTTTTTTGTGGTACGCGGGCCTCTCACTGTTGTGGCCTCTCCCGTTGCGCAGCACAGGCCCCGGACGCGCAGGCTCAGCGGCCATGGCTCACAGGCCCAGCCGCTCCGCGGCATGTGGAATCTTCCCGGACCGGGGCACGAACCCGTGTTCCCTGCATCAGCAGGCAGACTCTCAACCACTGCACCACCAGGGAAGCCCTGCACCCTCTTTTAATGCAGGCCCCATTCCTATTTTTGGTTCCATTTACCTTGTTTTCTTATCTTCTTTCTCTATGGAGACTGTGGCCTTATAGAATAGCCTTCTGAGCCCAGTGCCATGAGGGCAGTATTGCCAGGGCCTTCCTTGATAAATAGGCTTGACTTAAGAACTCCAAGTTGTCCTGGCTAGAAATATGAGATTGCTGAAGCTGACAAAATGGCGGCATCCGCAGCCAACAGCTATGGCCATGGGTGTCCAGTATGGCAACAAAGGGTCATTTTACTTGATAAAGAAGTGATGACTGGAGCATGAGGGTCAGGCCGCAGGAGGACCTGCACATCATGATTCACCTGTCTTTCCTGGACCCAGAATGGGGGCGGTGGGCTAAGACTGGAAATGACGGAGGGGATGCACATGGGATGGGAGGGCAGACCCTCAATGACCTGCCCTTCCTGGAGTGGCCGCAATCCATGAGCGGGGGGCCTCAGGCTGTAGGAAGCATCTCTCACCCCCACCCTGGGCTCCCATCCATCCTTCCACATCTTTCCACTGCCTCCTCTCTTCTCGCTCGTTCCGTCCTCTTCTCCCCTCCTGCACGGTTTGGTCCACAGGCCTCGGCTGGGCTGGCAGGCACGTGCTCCCCCTTAAGTGGACTTTTTAGACTGGACTTTTCTACTGAGGCTGGCTGTTGCCTGGACAGGTTTTCTAAGACCAGCGAATATGCTGCAGAGAGGAAGGGAGAGTCCTGGGCACATTTCCCCCCACTTTGGAGGGAAAGGGAGGTGGCCCGTAGGAACCGGTGTGGATCTGAAGTTCTCAGCGTCCGCGCCAAGCTGTGGAGCAGGCGTCTTCTGAGAAATGCCCACGCCACAGTTCAGTGCCGCCCCACCGGAGCCTGAACTATCTTGTCTGCTGTCCAGTTACAAATTAATCTCTCGGCATCAGTGATTAACTTACTCGAGCCACAGGAGCTGCTGAACCAAAACAGCCTCTTGGGGTGAAGAGTGTCCAGCGTCGTGCGGTGTGTAGCTCTGCCTGTGACCCTCCTCACTCTGGGCCTTGTGCTGTGTCAGCAGGGGAACAGGGAGGCCAGCGTCCCACTCTGGGCACTGCTGCTCTGGAACGCTCCCCCAGCCCCTCAAAGTGGAGATCCGCACAGCAAAGGGCTGGGGTTTGTTTGTCCAGTATGTTTGTCTGCAAGGAAGGTTTTTAAAATGGCGTTGGGGTGGGTATATCCTCTGGAGACAAATGCCACCTGAATACAACAGGCTGGGACTGATATGGAAGAATGGGGAGCCAAACGTAGGGATTTGATGGATGTTCAGGGAACTTACGGGTCACCTCTTAGAGTATAAACCGTCACAGTGGGAAGAGGCCCTGGAGGTCATCAGTCGCAACTTCCTAATCCTACAGACACCAAGAGAGAGGGCTTGACTCACCAAAGGTCCCACTTTAGAGCCAACAGGAGAGAAAGAACACATGTCAAGCTGTGCTTGTTTGTCAGATAAAGGCTCATTTCTTCGCCACCGTGAGGATAGGCAGCATACCACTCTCTTTGGAGAAAAGACCAGGGAATCCTTCCATACACCACTTGTACCATTTGAAGGTCTCCAAAGTAAAGTTTCCCTGGTTTTTCTGAATAATCCTGAAAAATCTGGTCTCACTTCTTAGTTCCAGGGCTTTTCAGCAATTTAAAAATGATGGCTTTATTCACCTCAGTGGTCATCCCCAGAAAACCCATAATCCCCGTCTAACCATGAGAAAAACATCAGACAAACCCCAACTTAGGGCCATTCTATCAAGAACCTGACCAGTCCTCCAAACTGTCAAGGTCATCAGAAACAGGGGAAGCCTGAGACACCATCACAGGTCGGAGGGGCCTAAGGAGACAATGATAATTGAATGCAATGAAGTGTCCTGGATGGGATCCTGGGACAGGAAAAGGACGTTAGGGAAAAAGTAGTGAAATCTGAATAAAGTGTAGAGTTTAGTTAATAGGAAGGTAACAGTGCTGGCTCCTTAGTTGGAACAAATGTACTACAGTAGGTAAGATGTTAACAATGGGGGAAACTGGGGGATGGACGTATGGGAATTCTCTACTATCTCAGCAACTTTTCTATACATCTAAAACTTTTAAAATAAGGCATTTATTTAAAAATTTTTAAATAGTGCCTTTTGATTTACCTCAGACTGGAACATTTATGAGATGTTTAATCACAGTGCCCATAACGTGGTAGGTGTGGAATAACAAGCATCTGAGAGAGGAAAGCAGGAACAGGGAGGGAGGGATGGACAGAGGAGAGACAGAGCAAGAAGACAAGGTGACACGGAGGAGGAAGACATCAAGGTACAAACTACAAAAGTAACTGTAACCATCCAGCCACCAATGACTGCACACACAGAAGGTGGTACATTCAGAGTGGAGTATTATTGGCCATAAAAACGAATGGAGCCCTGATCATTGCTACACTGTGGATGCACCTTGGAAATATCACGCTAAGTGAAAAAAGCCAGACACAGAAGAGGCCACGTTACTGCGTGATCCCATTTGTGTGAAATGTCTAGAAAAGGCAAAACCGCAGGACAGAAAGTAGACTAGTGGTTTCCAGGGATTGGGGGCAGGGGAGGTGGCAAATGACTGCTAATAGGCAAGGAGTTTATTGCGGGGCTGATGAAAATGATCTGCGATTAGATGGTGGTGATGGCTGCACAACCTTGCAAATATACTAAAACCACTGAACTGTCCCCTTTAAAAGGGTGAATTTTATGGTGTGAATTACATAATAAACTAAAACATAAAATGAAAATGTTAAAAAGTCAATACAACTTAGTCTCTTCCTTCAAGGAGCTCCCGGTGTGCTGGGGGACACTGTTTCGGTCCAGGCAAATGTAAGCCTTTCCCCTTGTCTATAAGCTGCACGGGACAGGAGCTGTGATAGTTTTGTTTACTACTGATCCCAGCACCCAGCACAGTGCCTGGCCCCTAACAGGCTCTCAAGAAGTACTTACTGAATGAAAGATTGAGTGTGTGAAGTCCTACGACGGTTACAAGGTCACAGAGGAGACGCTAAAGGTGCTCAGAAAAATCCAGGGTGCTCAGAAAATCCACAGGCTGTGACGTGGACAAGGTTGACCGTCCCAGGACACCATAAAGATTTTCAAAGCCCTCCCCTGTGACTAATCCATGTGACCCTGACTCACCAAGCAAAGTCTGACAAAGGTGCCTCCTTCCAGCCCACTGCCTACTCCTTCTCCCTGGGACCCCTTCCTCTGGATACCACAGACTTGCAGAAGCCTGAACCGGTCTAGACCAGCTCTGCTCTGCTCAAGGAGCTCACAGTTTAGAGAAAGAGGTGTATATGCACACACTCCGCTTCTGATTGCTGTGTGCTGAGAAGGAGAACAGAGGCCAGTGCCAATGGCAGTAGGGGGAGCAGTTCATGAGCCTGGGGCAGAGGCAGGTCCCCAAAGGCTTCCCAGAGGAGGTGACATTTCAGCATGAGGAGCCTTGAAACACGAGGAATGGATTGATTCTGAAACGTGGTTTCTGGGTCGGTATATCTCCACTCTACCTTTCACAAATGGTTGTTTGTTTTCCTGTTCCTCCTTCCAAGGAGGGCTTCATAGATCCTTAGAGATAGCCTTTAATATCATCACCAAAGCCCCCATAAGACCCCCAACGTGACTCAGCTACCCAAAGGTAAGTGCCATAAAAAATGAAAACTGCCTTTTGACTTTCTTGAGCCAGCCAGAAGGAAGTGAATATTTTTGAAAGTCTGGTTTCAAGTGCCTTAATACTGGGCGGCTGAGGCTGGCAGTGGAGTGTCATTGACATGTGAGTGACTTGGCAGACAGCTCTCCGTCACAGGCCTGACCAGCGGGGAAGGAAATCTGCAGAACTATGCACTGTAGCCTTGGCAGAATATCAGAGCCGGAGGAGCACAGGATTTGCAGTCAGACAAAGCTGGGTGTGAAAAACAGCCGTGCCGCTCACCAGCTGTGTCCTCTTAGGAAAAACCCGAGTGAACTTTTTGGCCAACCTAGTACAAATCCTGAGCTCAGTTTGCTCGTGTGTAATACGGCGATATAGTCCCCAGCCACCTTGGGTTGCTCTGAGAGTTAAAAAGGATAGTGTTTGCAAAGCACCCTGGTCAATAAAAGTCCCTCAACAAATTGCAGGTATTATTTTTCATTGTTTATACAATTATGTTATATAGAGACACCTTGTCAATTTGGAGGGTATTTGAAAAATTTCCATCCCCAAACTCCCTCTCACCTTCCAGTTTATTCTAAAACCTATTCAAAGAACAGACTGAGCTCTGGAATTTTCTCCTGGGCTAAACTGCCAATGGAGTTTCTATACCGTTTCATAGTGAGTATTTATGATGAAATTACAGAACCACAGACACTGAATTGGAGACAGGGAAGCTCCTCTGCCTTTTAGCCTTGCCTGTAAAACAAAAACACAAACACAGCCTCAGTGGATATGCTGAGGATGAGAGGTTTTGTCCATAAAATATCTCAAGTTTTAAGGTGAAATCTGATTTCAGTGACCATCTCTTATTGTCTTCAGCATTGCCTATTGCACTCCTTTAAAGTAATACCATGTGGTTGTATAAACTCACATGATTTAAACAGGAGAAAAAGAGAAGGGGGAGGGGGAGGGGGAGGGAGAGAAAGAGGAGGAAGGGGGAAAGGACAGGCATTGGTGCTTTTAAAAACACCCCAGGTGATTGCAATGTGCAGCCAGAGGCCCATTGGATGGGGCCAATTCCCTTTGGCACTTACCCTATACCCTCTTGGTAAAATAGTAAACAGGAAATACTTGCTTCCTCAAGTCTCCGTACAGGCCTGGTTGGGTTTAATAAAATTGCACCAGCCTGACATTTATTGTACTTGATAGATATGGCTGGATGCCACATGCTTATTGTGAAGCATCACTAGGAACGCTGGGAGCCACAACAGATCAAGGACAAGGCTGTGTATTCGCCTTTAGGTGTTAATGGAGGAGCCCAAGGCCTCAGCCCAGTGAGGGCTGCCATTTAAACACTGGCTGATCTACCAGGGATTTCAGATATTCACTGGACACTCTAAGCTGTTGACCTGATCACAGACACCACATCCAAAGAAGTAAGTCAAAAAATTTTTTTTAAGAATTTTTAAAATTAAAGCCTAGTTGTTTCTTTTCAGCTTTCTGGATTGCTGTTTTCAAGTTGTTTCTTGGGGACGGTTCTGGGTTTCCTCTTTGTTCATGTAACCACTAGATGGTGCACATTACAAAATATTAGCCTGGAAGCAGGGCTGCATTTATCATTTTTGCAGTGACCAGAAGGGAATCAGAGGCAAGGTTGCCAGATTTAGCAAATAAAAATAGAAGACTCCCAGTTAAACTTGAATTTCAAGTAAACAAATATTGCATGGGACACACTTACACTAAAAAATTATTCGTTGTTTCTCTGAAATTGAAATTTAACTGGATTGCCTGTATTTTACCTGGCCATCTTAATCAGAAGGGACTTCAGGGAGTAAGTAGATAATCTGTGGCTCTCAGCTTCGTCAGATACTAGAATTTTTGGTGGCATACCTGAAGGGATCAAGAGACTCAAAGCAACATGAAACAAGCCAGCAATTATTACAACACAATCTCAACACCTATAGTGTGACACTGTCTTCAGGGTCCAAAGCCCTAATGGTTAACCCTCAGCTCCCTGACTTGCCCCATGTCATTGTATGCATCCAGCTGTTCCTGCCCTGTCACACCTCTCATGTAATCAAGGCAAACTTCTGGAATACTCCAGCAAAGTCCGTTGCTTTCTTTGGCTTGAATGCAGCCTTACCCTATGCCTCCTAGCTTTTAAATTAAGTTGGACCTACATTACTTTGAGGCACACAATCTCAGTGTTCAATTTGACAGAGAATGGTGTTTGTCATTTGTAAGAAAAGCAAGTTTTACAAGTTGAACAATTTGGTGGCAAACATGAAAAGTTTAGTGCCCATAGCAGACCTCCCTTGGCCAGCCTCAAGTTTGATGCCTCATCGCGAAGAAAGCAGGCACTTTACCTGCATTCTGAGTTCTTTCTTGACACAAATTGGCCAATCTCCCTGCTTGACCACAAGCTTTCTACAGGCAGGGACCATCTTTATAGCATCCTGCATAGAGAAAAGCTGAAGGGCAACCTTGAATACACATGCACTTGAAGTCCCCTGAATCACTGTTGCACTCAATGCACTTTCCAGACAGACTGGTTGTCCCAGTTGTGTAATCCAAGCTGTGGTCCACCCGGTCTCCCTGCACAGCAATTGGGTGCCTGCAAAGAAGAAAGAAGGAAGGAAATGGAGAAGTTCGAGTTTGCAAAAGTGAACCTTAAAGGCTCCCCAGCTCCAGCCCACTCCGATATCTGACTGCTCTCTGCTGAGGGGGAGAAGAAGAGCTGATGGTCAGAAATCTGTCTCACACCCACTCTTAGGATCTAGTTTCTTCCCTTGCAAGAGGATTGCTTGCAGGAGTAGATACATGGGAGAGCATATAGGTGACACAAGCCATCCTTTTTTTCCCATCACCCCCCCCAACACTTCCCTAGATCTATTTCCTTTGAACAGCTTTATTGAGATACAATTCACATATTTAAAGTGTACAATTCAATGGTATTTAATATATTCACAAAGTTGTATAACCATCATCACAATCACTATTAGAATATTCTCATCACCCCAGAAAGAAACCCCCTACCCATTAGCAGTCTCTCACCACTGCTCCCACTTCCCACCCCCAGCCCTAAGCAACCATTAATCTACTTTCTGTCTCTACAAATTTCATATAAGGGGAGTCATATAATGTGTGGTTTTTTGTGTTGGTTTCTTTCACTTAGCATAGTGTCCTCAAGGTTCCTCCATGTTGTAGCATGTGTTAGTACTTCATTCCTTTTTCTGCTTTTATTTTATTTATCCATTCATCCATTGATGGGCATTCAGGTTGTTTCCACTTTGGGGCTATTGTGAATAATGCTGCTGTGACCCTTCATGTACCAGTTCACAATCCATTCTTGACTCTGCTCCAGATCTTGTGAAACATTGAGAAGGGTCAACTCTCTCTTGTTTCTAGAAACTCATTCAAAGTAGAGCAGTCCCATGGAGATGTTGCCTCCACCATAAGAACAAAAAGAGATTATTCATTTAGCTGGAGGAGAGGGGACCCCCGGGGGCCAGGAACCTCTTCTTGGTAGATTCCTGACAACTTATGTGAGCTCATGGGCTCTGAGAAGTTTGGAGAAGACCATGAGGTTTTCCATCTGCAGAACGGGTACATGATCCCTTTGCTTCCTCCCAGCAGCCCCTCATTAAGACATCCACATCTAGTGAAATTTGGGTCCTAAAGTAACACCATATTTAAACAGCCTCATGGGAATGGTCAGACAGTGACACGTATGGGAGATATCCTGAATTCCTTAGGTCAACACATGGATAAGGGTGAACAGGAAAAGAGCCTGCATTTTTCAGATTTTCTTCACAACCCTCAGGGCATAAGGGTCCTGGAGAGGAAGCTGAGCACTCCTCCGGGGGAGGGGAAAGGAGGAGTCAAGATTGACTGGAGTGAGTCACCCTTACTCCCCTGCTGAGAGGCTCCTCCGACCCCGGAACTCTGCCCATCTTCCTGGATTCATTCCACACACCTTACTGAGCACCTTCTGTGTGCCAGGTGCTACAAATAAAAATACCATATCGCTTGGCAAGTGAGGAAACTGAGACTCGAGTTCCCAAGACAACATAGCAAGTGATGCAGCAGAAATTTTAACAGAAGCAAGCTGACTACAGGGAAGCCATTACAGAAACTTCAACAACGATTAAAGTGCAATGATTAAAATAATCTCCTACTCTCAAGGAGACTATAGTGAGGAGAACAGTAAATAAACAAAAAATTAAATAGACACAGATTTGTACCACAGGTGAGTAACACAGAGAAACCCTGGGGTAAAACCGAGGGGACTTAAACCAGTGGTGGGAGGAGGGGAACACAAGGTGGTCAAGGAAGTTCCCCCCAAGATAATGAGGTTTGAGAAACAAGGACGAATCTACCAGGGAAAGGAGGGGAAGAAGGGTTTCCTTGCAGAGAGAGAGCAGCAGATGCAAGGGCTCCAAAGTGGCAAATATTGGCAGCTGTAAGAAGTCTGTAAACAGTCAATGATTGGAGCAGAGGGTATGAGCAGCCATCCAGCTTGGTGAGTGATGGGCAGGGGTCAATAACAAAGGGACTTTCCTATCACACCGAAAGTTGGATTTTATTCTGAAACTTATGGGAAACCATTGGAGGGTTTTAAACTGAGGTGGGGAGGGAATCTAGAACTGTACCAAGTTTACTTGGGCAACATTGTGGATCACAGATTGGAAGGGGCACAGGCAGAAGCTACAAATACTCACAAACCTTTTTCAAAGCTGCTGGGGTCTGCAGAGTGTTCTCCAGGGAAGTCGCACTGCTCTCACGGTGGGGTGTCCCTCCATGGTCTTCCTGGGTCGGCTCCTGTCGTCCTCTTCTTGTCCTCACCTTGTTGGAGTAGACTGCTGTGTAAAAATCCTAAGAAAACTTGCTTTATAGGTAAAATTTCTGAGTTCTTGTGAGTTCGAAATGTCTTTATTGTGCCCTCACTCTTTTTTTGTTTTTTTAAAAATTTTATTTATTTATTTGTTTATTTTTGGCTGTGTTGGGTCTTCGTTTCTGTGCGAGGGCTTTCTCTAGTTGCAGCAAGCGGGGGCCACTCTTCATCGCGGTGTGCGGCCTCTCACTGTCGTGGCCTCTCTTGTTGCAGAGCACGGGCTCCAGACACGCAGGCTCAGTAGTTGTGGCTCAAGGGCCCAGTTGCTCCGCGGCATGTGGGATCCTCCCAGACCAGGGCTCGAACCTGTGTCCCCTGCACTGGCAGGCGGATTCTCAACCACTGCGCCGCCAGGGAAGCCCGCGCCCTCACTCTTGATAGAGAGAATTTCCCTCAGAACTTTCAGGCATTGCTCCACTGTCTCGTGATGATTGCAGTCTGTTTCTTTCCTTTGATCTCACATTCGAAAGAGTGAGCTTGTGCTTCTCATCCTCTTGAGCATTATACTTCAGCTCTACCGGCCTTCTTGTCGTTCCTTGCACATATCAAGCCACCTATGACTTGTTCCCTCTTCCTGGAATTTTCTCCCTAACTCTGCTCATGGCTGGCATCACTTCATTAATCAGGTCTGATCTCAAATGTCAGCTCTGAGAGGCCTTCCCTTACAAACCTAGCTAAACTAGCAAATACTAGATGTGCAAAACAGATTTATCAAATTAATTTAAAATGATTAATTAATTAGTTGATTCTAACTAGGATTCTGTGGGAATATTTTAGAAAGGAGCTAAGTGTTTGGACTAGGCCACATTTGCAATCTAATTCATTTTCAGTTGGCTATGTATATGGGAAAAAAATGAATCTCTAAGTCCTACCTCATACAATACAGAAAAACTTATTCAGGTGGCTTATAAATCTAAATATAAAAGAAAAACTGATAAATATTCTAGAATAAAACAAACTGTCTTCATGGCCTTGGAGGATTCTTTTTTTTTTTTTAATTATATTTTTATTTTTGTCTGTGTTGGGTCTTCGTTGCTGAGTGTGGGCTTTCTCTAGTTGCGGTGAGCAGGGGCTATGCTACTCTTTGTTGCGGTGCGTGGTCTTCTCACTGTGGTGGCTTCTCTTGTTGTGGAGCACGGGTTCTAGGCGCACGGGCTTCAGTAGCTGTGGCACGAGTGCTCAGTAGTTGTGGCTCACAGGCTCTAGAGCACAGGCTCAGTAGTTGTGGTGCACGGGCTTAGTTGCTCTGCGGCATGTGGGATCTTCCCGGACCAGGGCTCTAACCCATGTCCCCTGCTTTGGTAGGTGGATTCTTAACCACTACACCACCAGGGAAGTCCCTTGGAGGATTCTTAAACAGGACACAAAAAGTACTATCCATTAAAATAAAACAATAAACTGGACTAGATTAAAATTTAAAACTTCTGTTCATTAAAAGACACCATTAAGAGAGTGAAAAGGCAAGTGAGAAAAGATATTTGCGATATACAATACACAAAGGACTCATCTTTAGGATGTACAAAGAACTTTCACATTTAATAAGAAAAAAGGAAGACAACTCAATAGAAAAATGGGCAAAAGGCTTGAACAGGCACTGCACTAAAGAAGTTACCCACGTGGCCAATAAACATGAAAATAATGCTCAATTTCACTATTCATCAAAGAAATGCAAACTAAAACATAATGCAGTACGACTATGCATTCAGTCTTAGTCTGTTTGGGCTGCTGTAACAAAATACCGTAGACTGAGTGGCTAATAAACCACAGAAGTGTTTTTCTCACAGTTCTGGAGGCTGGGAAGTCCCACAATGTAGGCACAGATTTGGTCCATGGACTGTGCTTTCCAGCTATAACCTCACACGATGGAAGAGAAGAAGAATATCTCTGGGGCCTCTTTTATAAGGGCACTAATCCCATTCATGAGCACTCTGCCCCCATGACCTAATCACCTCCTAACGGCCCCACCTCTAAACACCATCACACTGGGGGATTAGGTTTCAACATATGAATTTTGGGGAGACACAAACATTCAGACCATAGCACTTACCAAAATGGCTAAAATGGAAAAGAGAAATGATACCAAATGTGGGCAAGTGTTTGGAGTTTCTCAGGCTCTCATAGTCTGTGGTGGTTATGTATACTTATCAACCCCTTTGTAAATAGCCACTAAAGCTAAGCATATGCATATCCTTTGACTTAGCAATTTCACTCCTGGGTAAATACCCAGGGGAATTGTGTATATATGTTCTTTTGACGATGTTCATCAAAAGACATTTACCAAAAGAATGCTCACAGCAGAACTATTAGTAATAGCCTAAAATGGGAAACTACCAAAATATCCCTCAACAGTAGAATGGATAAATAAACTGTAACATAGTCATAAAATGGAATACTATTTAGCAATAAAACGTGAAAATTAATAAAGGGAAACCTCACAAAAGTGGAGTCAGGAAGCCAGAAGGGGAGGCTTCACCTACATACCTCTCCACGTCAATACAGATCCCAACAGGAAGGGGTGTATTTTGCATCTTCAGCAGGAAGTTGACACTAATTTACTACCACCAGCAGGAGAAGGAAAGATTTTCTCCTTGACTGGCAATAGCTCTGCCAGTGAGAGATTGTCACAGCCCAGCCAATGAAAAGCCATTATACTTTGAACTCCCAGTTTCCTCCAATGGACTTTTTGTTTATAACAGACACCTCCCAGCTTCCCCCTTTTCCTCTATAAAAGAGTTTCCTCTGCTTTATTGGACTTGCATGTGGTTTGCCATAGTTACATGTCCCAAATTGCAATTCTTTGCTGCTCTTGAATAAACCTGTTTTGCTGGTAAAATAACTAGCTGTTTTATTGTTTTACGTTAACAGAGAATAAATGAACTATTGTTATGTCTGAAACATGAATGAACCTCTTAAACATATACTTAGTAAAAGAAGCAATACACCAAAGATTTTATATTCTATGATTCCCTTTATAAAAAATTCAAAAACAGGCAAAACTAATCTATAGGTTTTTAAAAGTCAATATATTAGTTATCATTGCTTTCTATTGGGGTGGGTGGATAGTAAGGGACTGGATAAAACTGGGAGAGGGCACCGAGGGGATTCCTGGGATGCTGGTAATGTTTTAGCTTTTGATCTAGGTGCTGGTGACATAGCTGTATTCACTTTGTAAAAATTCACCAATCTGTACATTTATGATTTGTTCAGTTTCCTCTGTATATGTTATATTTCAATTAAAACTTTGCTAAAGAATTGTTGTAGGGATTAGATAAGATAATAAATTAAAGAACTCAGTTCAGTGCCTATGACATGCACCCGTTAATTTTTTTTTTTAATTAGCAGTAATCTATTTATTTATTTATTTTGGCTGTGTTGGGTCTTCGTTGCTGTGCGCTCGCTTTCTCTAGTTGCAGTGAGCAGGGGCTACTCTTGGCTGCGGTGCGCGGGCTTCTCATTGCGGTGGCTTCTCTTGTTGCAGAGCATGGGCTATAGGCACACGGGCTTCAGTAGTTGTGGTGCATGGGCTCAGTAGTAGTGGCTCATGGGCTCTAGAGCTCAGGCTCAGTAGTTGTGGCGCATGGGCTTAGTTGCTCCACGGCACGTAGGATCTTCCTGGACCAGGAATCGAACCCGTGTCCCCTGCATTGGCAGACGGATTCTAACCACTGCGCCACCAGGGAAGTCCCCACCCATTAAATGTTAATTGTTAAATTTCATAGTATAAATAGCGACCAGTGACCATGATGAATCAAAGTGAGACACTCATTTAGCAGTACAAAAAGTAAATTAAAAAAAAATGGGCCATACCCATTAAGATAGCCATAATCAAAAGCAAATACAAACAAAGCTAGAAGATAAGTGTTGGCAAGGATATGGAGAAATTGTAAACCTTGTGCAGTGCTGATGGGAATGTGAAATGGTGTAGCTACTGTGGAAAATGGATGGCAGTTCCTCAAAAAATCAAACATAAAATTAGCATATGATCCAGCAAGGCCACTTCAGAGTATACACTCAAAAGAATTGAAAGCTGGAACTTGAACAGATATTTGTACACTGAAGTTCAAAGCAGCATTATTCATAATACCCAAAAGGTGGAAACAACCCAGTATCCATCAACAGATGAATGGATAAACAAAATGTGGTAATACACACAATGGAATATTATTATTCAGCCTTAAGAAGGAATGAAGATAACAAAAGAGCAAATATTGTTACTAAAAAATAAAATCCTCTCCCCACTGCTCTGTAATATTATCTTTGTCATAAATTAATAAATTAAATGACCTATATGTGTTGGTCTGGTTTTAGACTATTCTATTATATTAGTCTATTTGTCTATCCTTGGGCCAAAATACCACACTGTCTGAGTTACTGTAGATTTACAATCGGGCATGTTACAGGGTAGTGTGATCCTTCCTGCTCTGTTCTTCTTCAAGATTGTCTTAGCTATTCTTGGCTCTTTGTATTCCATATATATTTCAGACTCACTCTGCTTATCAATTTCCATTTTAAAATGCTGGCTGGAATTCTGATTGGAATTGCATTGAATGTATTAATCAATGAGAGAATAGCAACCCTTTGAATTAGGAACTATTATTATCCCCATTATAGAGATGAGAAAACTGAGGTTTGGAGAGCTTAAGTAACTTGCCCAAGATCACATGGCCGGAATTTAAACCGAATGCTGCACTTTTCCATGTCTGACTTAAGAGCCTTCACATTGAACCATTCCTTCCAAGTAGACTGAAGTATTTCTACTACATATAAGTGATATCATATGATATTTGTCTTTCTCTGGTTTACTTAGTATGTTGATCTCTAGGTCCATCCATGTTGCTGCAAATGTCATTATTTCATTCTTTTTTATGGCTGAGTAATCTTCCATTGTGTATATATACCACGTCTTCTTTATCCACTTATCTGTTGATGGATGCTTAGGTTGCTTCCATTCTTGGCTATTGTAATAGTGCTGCAGTGAGTATTAGGGTGCATGTATCTTTCCAAATTATGTTTTTCTCCAGATATATATGCCTAGGAGTGGGATTGCTGGATCATATGGTTACTCTATTTTTAGGTTTTTAAGGAAACTTCATACTGTTCTCCATAGTGGCTGCACCAATTTACATTCCCACCAACAGTGTAGGAGGGTTCCCTTTTCTCCACACCCTCTCCAGCATTTATTATTTGTAGACTTTTGATGATGGCCATTCTGACTGGTGTGAAGTGATATCTCATTGTAGTTTTGATTTGCATTTCTGTAATAATTAGTGATGTTGAGCATCTTTTCATGTGCCTGTTGGTCATCTGTATATCTTCTTTGGAGAAATGTCTATTTAAATCTTCTGCCCGTTTTTTGACTGGGTTGGGTTGGTTTGTTTGTTTGATATTGAGCTGTATGAGCTATTTGTACATTTTGGAAATTAAAATCCCTTGTTCGTAACATGATTTGTAAATATTTTGTTCCATTCTATAGGTTGTCTTCATTTTGTTAATGGTTTCCTTTGCTGTGCAAAGGCTTTTAAGTTTAATTAGGTCTGATTTCTTTATTTTTGTTTTTATTTCCATTACTCTAGGAATAGGAAATATTGCTGTGATTTATGTCAAAGAGTGTCCTGTTTTCCTCTAGGAGTTTTATGGTATCTGGTCTTACATTTAGGTCTTTAATCCATTTTGAGTTTATTTTTGTATATGGTGTTAGAGAATGCTCTAATTTCATTCTTTTAAGTGTAGCTGTCCAGTGTTCCCAGCACCACTTGTTGAAAAGACTGTCTTGTCTCCATTGTATATTCTTTCCTCCTTTGTCATAGATAAATTGACCATAAGTGTATGGGTTTATTTCTGGGCTTTCTATCCTATTCCATTGATCAGTATGTCTGGTTTTGTGCCAGTACCATACTGTTTTGATGACTGTAGCTTTGTAGTATAGCCTGAAGTCAGGGAGCCTGATTCCTCCAGCTCCATTCTTCTTTCTCAAGATTGCTTTGGCTATTGCGGGTATTTTGTGTTTCCATACAAATTAAAAAAATTTTTTGTCCTAGTTCTGTGAAAAATGCCATTGGTAATTTGATAGGGATTGCATTGAATCTATAGATTGCCTTGGGTAGTACGGTCATTTTAACAATATTGAGTCTTCTAATCCAAGAACACAGTATATCTTTCCATCTGTTTATGTCATCTTCAATTTCTTTCATCACTGTCTTATAGTTTTCAGACTATTAACTTTTTAAGGGCATCATTTTGCCAAAGAAACCTCAAAGCTGGCCTACAGTGGTCTGTGAGAGTTATCTCCAGGCCCCCAAACTCACATCACAGGAAGAGAGGTGCTAAAGCAGTGCAGCCCCCAGAAGAGGCATCCTCCACGATGTACATGTCATACGGTCCATGAAGGACAATTCACGGAAGAGACAAGCAGGAGCCACAGAGGGCAAAGGGCAAAGGGGAGCCTTCCAGAGGGAAGAACTGGGGAAGATATATACTTGCTACTGGAGCAGGTCATCCATGTAGTTTCTGGCAGAATATGACATGTACTATGTATGGACAGATGACCATTGAGAGTTGTTTCCTGTTCTTTTCTTTTCCAAATGAGAGTTTTTACTGCAATTACCCTGTCTCTCTCCATTACAGTTTACTGAGTGCATAACAGTGATTAAATTTACCATTTAGCCTCACTGGACCACATATGACCCAAAGAACTCCATTTACAAGGTTCTATTCCAGAGAACCAGACTGGGTAAAACTGTGGCTTGTCATTTTGGGAAAAGAGGTTGCCCGTGTTTATGTAGAGAGTGGGTTTTTGTTTTTGTTTTGTTTTGTTTTGTTTTTGCGGTATGCGGGCCTCTCACTGTTGTGGCCTCTCCCATTGCGGAACACAGGCTCCGGACGCGCAGGCTCAGCGGCCATGGCTCATGGGCCCAGCCGCTCCGCGGCACGTGGGATCCTCCTGGACCAGGGCACGAACCTGTGTCCCCCGCATCGGCAGGCGGACTCTCAACTGCGCCACCAGGGAAGCCCGAGAGTGGGTATTTTTGAAGGTATATTTATGGGGATATAGGTGAGAGTGGATATTGAGTAGGTAAAGAGGGTGGACTGTACTGGATAGATGTTGTTTATGCAACTCAGTATCCACTCACTTTTCTTCTGATAAAATAACTCCTTCATAAAGCAATTATACTCCAATAAAGATGTAAAAAAAAAAAGAAAAAGAAAAAACCTCCTTCAAATGTGGTTTGGTTGGCATCATGATCCTGCCCCCCACATCTAGAGATGGGCCTTGATCCTCTTCGGCCAGTGTGTCTTATCCCCTGGCTATATAAAGAGAGCCAATGAAATGTGATACCTATGCTAAGTATGGAAAGAGAAGAGCCCCTCACTGTTCTCTCTCCATCTCTCTTCAACAGAAGTTACTGGAAAGAGGACCTCCCTTCCTCTGGATGGCATCTTAAGATGTGAGGCTTGTGGTCACTGGGGGAGATGGGGAGGAGCTGGCCCTTGGTGACGTTGTTAGAATCTAATCTTCACCTGAATCAATCCTACCTCAGACCTTTTCAGTTATGAAAGTTGAGAAATAGCCCCATGTGGTTTAAGCCAATTTGAGTTAGGTTCTCTGTCACTTGCAGTGTAAGAAGTTCTATCAGGTACACTAGCTGGATTGGTGCTTTTATCTTTTAATAATAAAACCTGTTATTTATCAAGAACTTTATGGTTTACAAAGCATTTGCATAGACAGACCTCTTGATCTTGTCACCTCTCTTGTAGGGCAGTCAGACCTTAGGGTATCATCCTCTTTTTACTAGATAAGGAAACTGGGATGAGATTCTACTTTGCCCAAAGACACCCAGCCAGAAATTAGAGGAGCTGGAGCTTGGACCCAGGTCTGACTCCAGGAAAAAGTTCCCTGTTGCAGAAGAGGTTGCTCAGAAGCCATCACAAAATGTAGCAAGTAAAACAAGATGGACAAGCACCCAACCCACCTGATTTTCTTTTCACCTCAAATTCTCCACAGCAGAGCCTGGATATCGGTTCCTGAGCCCCAGCACACTTGCTTCTGCGGGAGGGGAAATGACTCCATTTAAGATATCTCTGGTGCAGTCAAGCGGGAGGTCATTTTCCCGTGTGGTTTCATTGATTTTATGACAAGGGCGTCTGTGATCTTAGTTGGAAGTATTTATGCGTCAAGGAGAGAAACTCGGGAGACTCAGTCGTGTCTGTAGGCCAGTCACTCCCAGGGACCTCCTTAATTTAGGGATTCCTCTCCCCTGGCCCCCCTTCCTCTCTCCATCTTCCTTTACACAGGGCAGGGCTGCGTGGGTGATGTATTTTTGAGACTGGAGCTCCAGAGCCCACGTGGAGGAGTAAATTACAAGTGAATGCACCTCCAGGATGGGGCAGCCTCCCTTGCCCTGGCGGCACTTCAAAGCTTCTTGAAAATTCTCCAAGGAGAACAGTCAGTCTCGGCGGGGCTTCGTGCAGACCTCTAATGGCTCTGCCGGACACCTGCGCAAGGATTCTCCGTGATATGCAGACTTTCACCCATTTGTTTCTCAGGCATTTAGCCACGCCCCTTGGCAGAAGGAGGCACTAAGACACAGGGAGGCCGAGGCTGTAAACTGCAGATGTCCGTGCGGGATTCCATGTGCCCATCTACAAACGGCCAGGATCGTGTCTTGACTATCTTTGAATTCTCATCTCTAGCACAAATTATGGCAATAACTGGGACCCAGTACCTTTCTGTGGAAAGAGTGGACTATTTTGTTATCCTGGTCTTTATGCCAAGTTTGATTAAAGTCCAATTTGAATTTCCAATTCCATTAGGCCACAGAGAACAAAGAATTCAAGATGTTCATAGACATGGGGTAGTGTCCAAACTGGCTCCTCAGTAACTTCCAGACATCCAAATAAAACACTTTACATTAGTAAAATTGCTTACAATTTACAAAGCCCCTTTACTTATATCCTGCCGTTAATCTCTACAACCCATGAGGCTGGCATAGCGATGCCCATCTCAGAGATGAGGAAACTGAGACACAGAGAGGTTGGGTAATTTGCCAAAGTCACACAGCTGGTAAGTGACAAAGTGAGGACTCAAACCCAGGTCTTTTCATTCTGAGTCCAGTGTTCTTTCCACTGCATCATATCAAGGGGTGTATTTTTGTCCCTGCCTTCTGAAGGTCCCTGGAGGGTCTACTGGAGAAGGAGGAAGATGAAATCAAGGATGAGAAGTCCCTGACTTCCTGGAGCAATGGAGAGGGAAGATGAGGGTTGTCTCCATGCTTCTCCCATTTCCTGAGCACCTAGTTTATGCCAGTCTTCCGGCTACACGCATACCTGCTTCTAGGGGAAGATTTACAGGGAAGCTAAAGCTTTAAGGCCCTCCCTTGTGCAGACCCCTCTAATGGCCCTGGGTAATGGGTGCCATCAATTCACTACACAGGACACCTTGAAATACCCTGAGCTCCTCTGTAGAAGAAACGTGATAGAAGTTTTCCAAATTTGACAACAACCCTGAAGAAGTGCCTGATGTTACGAACAATGAGTTGTGAAGCTGAATAATAAACTCTCAATAATAAAAACCAAATTTTAATCAGCCATGCTAAGGAAAGACTGAATTATCATTGTCTTCTGACTATATAAAATATTACAAAATCTTTGTCATGCTGAGGAGTGATCAAAAAATGTGCAGTCAAAATGTAGGAAAGACAGTGTTTTTTAAAAAATTAATTTTATTGGAGTATAATTGCTTTACAGTGTTGTTAGTTTCTGCTGTACAGCAAAGTGAATCAGTTATACATATACATGTATTCACTCTTTTTTTTTTTTTTAGATTCTTTTCCCATATGGGCCATGCAGAGTATTGAGTAGAGTTCCCTGTGCTATACAGTAGGTCCTCATTAGTTATCTATTTTATATATGGTGGTGTGTATATGTCAATCCCAATCTCCCAATTTATGCCTCGCCCCCTTTTCCCCTGGTAACCGTAAGTTTGTTTTTTACATCTGTGACTCTATTTCTGTTTTGTAAATAAGTTCACTTATACCCCTTTTTTTAGATTCCACATATAAGCAATATCATGATATTTGTCTTTCTGTGTATGACTTACTTTACTCAGTATGACAATCTCTAAGTCCATACACGTTGCTGCAAATGGCAATATTTTGTTATTTTTTATTGCTTAGTAATATCCCATTATATATATGTACCACATCATCTTTATCCGTTCCTCTGTTGATGGACATTTAGGTTGCTTCCATGACCTGGCTGTTGTAAATAGTGCTGCAGTGAACATTGGGGTGCGTGTGTCTTTTTGAATTATGGTTTTCTCAGGGTATATGCCCAGTAGTGGGATTGCTGGGTCGTATGGTAGTTCTATTTTTAGTTTTTTAAGGAACCTCCATACTGTTCTCCGTAGTGGCTGTATCAATTTACATTCCCACCAACAGTGCAAGAGGGTTCCCTTTTCTCCACACCCTCTCCAGCATTTGTTGTCTGTAGATTATTTAATGATGGCCATTCTGACCAGTGTGTGGTGGTACCTCATTGTAGTTTTGATTTGCATTTCTCTAATGATTAGTGATGTTGAGCATCTTTTCATGTGCTTCTTGGCCATCTGTATATCTTCTTTGGAGAAATGTCTATTTAGGTCTTCGGCCCAGTTTTTGGATTTGGGTTGTTTGTTCTTTTGATATTGAGCTGCATGAGCATGATACAAAATTAATACACGGAAATCTCTTGCATTCCTATACACTGACAATGAAGAAGGTATTTTAAAGAGGTATGTTTAGGTAGTTAAATTTTTTAATTGTCATTTTTTTCTGGGTTTTGTGATATTTGTGGTATTTATCAGCTTTTAAAATGTGGGGTTTTTTGGTCATTTCTAATTCTACGTAAATGTCCATTTTGTACCTAACTTCTGATTGTAATTTTGCACTCTCTTTTCTTAAGAGGGTCCTGCCAGTTTATAAAAGCATGGTGCCCTGTACAATTTGGATCTGTCCCTTCATAGGTCATCTCATTTAATTATCATAGTAACTCAGTGAAAGAATTACTATTGTTATCTTCATTTTACAGATAAAGAAACTAAGGGTTTAGAGATGATCATTTTGCCCCAGATCCCACAAACTGGAAAGAAGCAAAGCCTTGTATCAAACTCGGATTTGACTTGAAGCCTGTGCTTTTCCTACTATGTTACTACCAGAACCAACGTTTGTGGGAATTCGTCCATGGTCCAACCCTTTAATGTTTGGGGAAACAGTGGTTTTTAACTATGTACACAAATCCTTTGATACTCTTCCCTCCCTAATTCCCCTCCCCTTGAGTGGGGCTGGACTTCGTGACTTTCTTCCAACAAATAGAATATGGAGGAAATGATGGTGCATGATTGGGTCTTAAAAGGCACTGTGGCTTCCCTCTTGCTTTCTCTCTCTTGGATCGCTCACTTTGGGGGAAGCTAATTATGCCAGGCAGCCTTATTATGAAGAGATGTTATGGCGAAGAACTTACACCTCTAGCCAACAGCCACATGGTCTTGAAAGCAGACCCTCCGGCCCTGGTCAAGCCTTCAGATGATGCAGCCCTGCCAACATCTTGATTGCAATTTCATGAGACACCCTGACCCATAGAATGAGCACTGCAGCCTCAGCAATCCAACCTCGGAGCCAAACATCCACAATCCTGATGGGCCCTTACACTCACCCACAAGGTGCAGAAATAGGCTGTGCCACGTTCTCTGTGACCAGAAACTCGATCTGTATGCAGTGGACCAATTCCATCAGGTCTGAGGACACCAGAAAAACAGCAAAAGACACTTGGTCTGAGGGAAAGGGATGCACACAGAGGCTTGGGGCAGCCACTCCATGTGTCCTGAGGGGAACTGCCACGCCTGGGTTACTCTTGCATGTGGACAAACCACGGGGCTCTGCACAGGCAAACAGTCTTGACAGTGACTTGGAGATGTGGGAACTGTTCTAACCAGTGGCTGGGATTCATTGAGGGGTCGAGAGCCTGACCAAAAACGAGGGACTTTATGGGAAGGATGCCAAGATGAGGCTTTGCAGCCTTGTCCGGTGGCCCCATTTGAAACAGTCTTCTCTCTGCCCTCCCATTTCCTCAACGTCAAGTCAGGCAGGCTGCATCTTCCTTTGCAGGGTCTCCAGGGCCAGGCTTGCCAATACTCAGCAGAGTGGAAGGTGCCCCCAGGGGATCAGTTTTGTTTTTCCTCTGTGAGGTGAGCTCTTCTGATTTGAAACGAGTAAATTTCCTTGCCCATTTAAAAAAAAAAAAAAATCTGCAGACACTCCCTTGGGCTGACAAGTCCACCTGATTTGTCATTGGCATTTAGGGATTATCTGGGACATTTAGAGAATTTTTGTTTGTCTGGGACTGAGAGGCTTTCCCGGGCTATGAAGCTTTCAGTGTTAAAACTCATACAATCTGGGCAAAGAAGACAGTTTGTCACCTATTGGCAGTTAGGTAAGTGTGAAGCCAGGTAAATACAGATAGGTTTTTTTTAATAAAAAAATTAATGATAATATCTAACACTCACCTTCAGGAGAGCATATCTTTTTTATTTATTTATTTAATTTATTTATTTTTGGCTACATTGGGTCTTCGTTGCTGTGCGCAGACTTCCTCTAGTTGTGGCGAGCAGGGGCTACTCTTCATTGTGGTGTGCGGGCTTCTCATTGTGTTGACTTCTCTTGTTGCGGAGCATGGGCTCTATGTGTGTGGGCTTCAGTAGTTGTGGCACGCGGGCTTAGTTGTGGAATATTCCTGGACCAGGGCTGGAACCCGTGTCCCCTGCATTGGCAGGTGGATTCTTAACCACTGCGCCACCAGAGAAGCCCAGGAGAGCATATCTTAATAAGAAATAAAACCCTTGGTACTGAATTTCTTCAGGAAAGTTCAGCGCTCTTTTGGGGGGGAAGGACAGAGTTCTGTTTCCTAGACCTGACCTCTTTGCCTTAAAGTTCTGTTAGCAGCACATGCAGACGATAACTCACCTGGAGGACCGTGCTTTTTCTAGAAAGACAAGTACGGTGAGAGGTAGGTTGCTCTGTGAGTAGACATACCTGCGAGGGAGAAAGCTGTTTAATTCAGATGGTAGCAGGGCTGTCCGAGGGACACCTGACTTTCACAGGCTTGCATTCTTCTTGAATATGATTATCAGGCTACAAAATTCATTGTGCAAGAAAAATAACTTCTTTTTAAGCACTTAGCTTCATTTCCATTAGGAGTATTAGAAGTCTCCATTGTACTGTGGTGGTGGGAACTTGATCTTAGCCAATTCTGGAGTCCTACTCTTTTCTTCAAGGTTGTGTATAAGTTCAGGGTGGCATTGGGGGTGAGGGTGGGGTGCTAAGGTGCAGGGCAAGGGTGGGGCAGTGGCATCTGTTACTGAGAGCAAATACTCCTTGAGCCCTTGTGCTACACTAGACACTAAGGATGCATTCTCTCTGTTTATCTCAGATCAGCATTGATCGGCACTATTTTTATCCCCATTTTACACATGAGGCACAGAGAGGGGAAGAGACTTACGCAAGGATGGCATAACTAGTAAAAGGCAGAGCTGAGGTTTGAAACCCAACAGACTGATTTTAGAGGCAGCCCACCCAAGGTCATCCGTTTAACGAATGTTTATGGATCATTGTTACCTGACCCAGGCCCTCAGGATGGAGCAGTAAGCAAAGCAAACAGAGCCCCCTGCCCTCGAGGAGCCCCCATCCTGGCCTCTATACCCCACTGCCTCTTTTCAGCAGCCATGAGACATCCACTCCTCACTTGGTCCTGGGGCAGCATTTCCCCCGGTTCCCACTCTAGAGGGCTCTGGGTCCAGCGACCCTCTTTTTCCTTCCACGCATCTCCTAGGAAGACAGACACTCATTCTGCTCTGTACACTGTGCTGGCCAGAGGGACCCTTGCAGGGCTAAGACTTCTTCTTCCAACTGCTCTCGAGCCCAGGGCACTGTTGCTCCCGCCACGTCAGTGCCCAGGGAACGCCTGCACAGGGGCCATCAGGCACATCTAACTTGCACACCAGCCACTCCTGGTCCGGGGCCTGATCCCCAGGACCCGCTGGATATCTGGCTCAGGTGGGCACAGGGGCTAGTACTCCACTTCCCAGGGGATCCATACCTGCCTCTTTCCCCCTCCCCCTCTCCTCTTCCCGGCAGGCAGGAAACTGGCTCTAACTCACCCGCTTTATTCCATGTCCTGAGTTATTTCACAGCCATGGGTTTTGAGTTTCAAAAACTAAGGCCTTCTCTGCTCACTCCAGAAAAGCCCTTCCCTCCAACCGGACGTGTGTGGCTGATTCCAAGAGGCACAGGGTCAAGAGAGGAATAACTGCGATATCAGGTGGACAAAATCAGTGTTGATAACCGCAGCATAGCGGCCTGTCCTCATCTCGACGTCTCAGGCCCTGAAAATAAGCACTATTTGTGTATTATTAATGTTCACAGTACTTCTTTGGCATACACCCCTCTCTGTGCCTCGGTTTACTCACTTGTAAAGTAGAAATAATAATAGTACTCGCCTCGAAGATGGTTGGGAAGATTAAAATGAGTTCAAAGATTTCAAGTGCTCAGAACAATTTCTGGCCAAGGGTGGGTGTCATGTTAGCCGTTATTATCATCGTGATAATTTCGTGTCCTATTTGTCTTTCCCTTTACATATATGCCAAGGTAAGGACAATGTTTTAAAAGTTTAGTTCTGGGCTTCCCTGGTGGCGCAGTGGATGAGAGTCCGCCTGCCGATGGAGGGGACACGGGTTCGTGCCCCGGTCCGGGAAGATTCCACATGCCGCGGAGCGGCTGGGCCCGTGAGCCATGGCGCTGAGCCTGCGCGTCCGGAGCCTGTGCTCCGCAACGGAAGAGGCCACAACAGTGACAGGCCCGCGTACCGTACTGCAAAAAAAAAAAAAAAAAAAAAAGTTTAGTTCTGTATCCTCAGCACACACCAGGGTCTGGCACATAGTAGGTATTCAGTATATATTGAATTTTAATTGAATGAACAAACTGTTGTATCTCATTATCTGTCTCTTAACAAAATCAGATTCGATGCAGGAAAGTCACTTGACTTCTCCCCACACTCCATCCTCTCCCATTCCTTGCAGGAGATGATGTTCCTTAGAATGTCAGAGCTGGAAAGGACCTGGGAGGTCGTGTGGTCTAGCCTCAATTTACAGAGAAGGGTTATGAGCCCCTGGAAGGGGAAGTGAGGTGCCTGTGGTTACCTGGTTATAATGCAGCAAAGGAAGGATCTGCAATCCAGCAGACAGGGGGAGTTTCCTCACTTCTTTTGCACCGCCATTCACCGAGACACAAAGCTCATCCCTTCCTTGTACTCATTACTCACTGACGACACTTCACAAGTACTCTAGGCTCCGGGGTGGGAATAGTACAGACCACGATGCTAGGTAGATCAGGGTTCAGACCCCAGTTCCCCCACTCAGTGGTTGTGTGCCCTTGGATAAATGAAGCCTCACTTTACTTGCTTATAAAATGGGGACAATAAACCAGAGTTTGCAGGAGTTTTGCGGGGATTAGATGAAGGAATGTGTGACTGTTTCTAGCACAAAGTAGACATGCTTGTCTCCTCCCCGCCTCCCCCACCCTCCTGCTTTGGTAGCAAAGCAGAGAAATAGAAGACGGGACCAGGACCCTTATTCTCCAGGAGATGATAATCCAAGATATAACTGAACATCTTTCTAAGGATGAAGAAGCTTGAGCAGAGGTGTGCTGAAGGGAATGTCACTGGAGAGGGAAAGTGAACTGGGGAGGTTTTATGGAAGAGGCAATCCCAGTTTTGAAGGAGAGAAAGCAGATAGATCCTCACCAGGGTGGATGGAGCACGAAGCTTTTCCGAAGGGCTTTTTAGAGACCCGCTCCCCCCAAAAAAGTAGCTTCCCCCCCTCTATCCCCCTCTCCCAGCTTGGCTTATTCGTGGCACTTACACCACTGACACACACTTGTCTTTCTATAATTGTTTCTCCAACGAGAATGTCTGCTCCACAGCGTTCAGTGCTATAGCTCCCCTTCCTAGAACAATGTCTGGAACATAAGAGTTGTCCAAAAAATATCTGTTGAACGAATAAGGCGTGACAAGGTGCAGAGGTAGAAACTGGGTTATCTTGGGAAGAAAGGGATAGTCTGACTAAGGAGAGAGTCTATGTTTAAAATATTGAGGAATGCAGTGGATAGGGCTAAGGTACAAAGGCTGAGATTTGATCCTTTCCAACAGCAGAGAGAAGAGCTCAGCTGTGGAGCTGGTGTGGTGGCTTCCCTCTCCAGAAGGCCCACATTCCTGACCTTTGGCCCCTTTTACTCTCATACCAGCCGGTGAAGCTTGAGAGACAACCTCCACCCACCCAAGACTCCAAGTGCCTTTAGGTCAGCCCTTTACACAGGGATCATCTGTAGTCACAAGTCATTCTCAATTGCATTTGACTCTGGTGAGTGTTGATCCAAAGGGAGTGAAGTGTTAGAAAAATCGGACCCTCAGAGCCTACAAAGAACTTGGTTGAATCACCAAGCATCTTGTTTGTGTTAGAGGGTGAAGTAACCTCTAGGATCCTTCATCCATAAAACTGTCTGCAGTATTGAAAACATGCTGCAGAAAAACTCCCTGGTGACCAGGAATGTCCCTTCCAACGTGGGACGGGACTGGAAACATTCTGAAAACCTGAACGACCACTAGGGTTGCCTAGGATTGCCTAGGGTTGCTTCTGTCCATTAGGGGGCGCCATTGGTACAAATTGTGTCAGCTACACATTGACTCCATTATTCTGATTACGGTCTGGCTGTGTTTACAGCTTTGCAGACACTTGGCCCTGGTTTTTAACACTGAATAGGGGACAGGTGTGCCAGGAGAAGAATGTAGCTTTGCTCAAACACTGAAGGATAACGCTTTCCTGGTTGGCACCCTATTGACTGTAACTAGTTCTCTTCCTACAAAAACTTTTCTGTGGTTTCCAGTTCTCACCATGTCAGATTGGCTTTTCTCCTAAAGAGGTTATTTATGTGACTTATCCCAAGGATCAATGTTTGGTCTCCCCAGAATCACTGTATTAGAGGAATGTGGAGCTGTCTGAATTGAGAGAACCCAAGCGCCATCCACTGGCTTGAGGAAAATCTAGATGGAGTAGGGTCAAGCCCAAGAGATGAACTTACCAGGACTGCAAGGGTGGTTATTTTGGAAAACTGCTTTTGGGTTCCCCTGTAAGCGATACACAGTCATTTGAAGAAGAAAGCTTCACCCTAGAAATCCCAAAGAGGGGTGCACGAGAACTTCCGAATGCCAGATATCGTGTGGATGTTTACCCCCTTAGGCACGGAGTGGTAGATTTGCATCTCTGGAAGCTCTGAGCTCACAGAATAAGAGATGAATAAAGGGTGCCCTCCTTACCTCCAACCCTTCACCCCTTTCTAAGCAACAAGCCCCCACGGCTGGCTCAGCTCCACCAGATCCTGCTTGGGCCACCTTGGGATGCCCAAGTAACTACATGGGTCAGGAAAGCACCAAGACTCTTGGGAACATGCAGATACTCTGATCTTTTCTGGAGTCTCAGACCTTCTCTGTCCCCGACAAGCTGGCTTCTGGTTCTTCTAGCAAAGGAGGGCAGTGAATTCCCCAAAAGTTCCGGTGCTCCTCGTGGCTTGAGGACTTTGAGATCAGGCATCCAGGCTGACTCGGTGTCTTAGGATGGCCAGGAAGTCCCTTCTGGCCCCTCAACTCCCTCACCCTCCCTCCACTCAACTCCAGCAGATGGAGGTACCAGAGAGAGGCTGGGAAACAAAGGTGGCTTTCACCCAGACCCAGCTGAGAGGGGATGACCGTGGCGGGGTCTGCAGCCCCGAAGCAGGGTACCGTCCTGTGACTCTGAGCTCAAAAATGTGTGAAATTTCTTTTTGCTGGGTATTCTACATCAAGCGGAACCTGTTCTCAGAGAAACATTCCATTTCACAGACCCTAATGGCTTTCCTCTGTGCCGATGCATTAATGAGGCTCCGGCTCGTTCTAATCAGAAGGAAGCCATGCAGATAATTGCCTGAATTTTTAATTCAGGGTTATGATAGGGGAATCAAAGTCACACTGCAGTTGCTGAGGCTGCCTCTTGTTCCAGGCCATTGACTTTTGCAATTTTCTTTGATTTCCCCCCTCCGTCTCTTTCTCCCCCACCCCCACTTTCTCTCTGTCTCTCTCTCATTCTTTCTCTCTCTCTCTCTCTTGCTGAGACTTGGTGGAGACTGACAGTTTCGGGATGGGGCAGGGTTGGAGGAATAGGGGCAGCCTTGGGGTCTCCTACACAGTCTTTCTTTTTCCTCCTTCTCTTTTTAACCACCCCTGCCCTGCCATGAAAGGGTGGATGCTGCCTGCACCTGTCACCCCAGGGCTGGTTCTAGAAGAGTGCCCGGCACTGGCCTCCCCACTCAGGGTCTCTGTGCCCGTAAGCCAAGACAGGAAATTTGCCCCAGGAGAGGATCTCCTTTGGCTGTTTACTTCTCATATTATATCAGTTCCTTGGGGCAAGGGAGAGAAACGGAAAGGCCAAGGGGAAAGAAATCAGGTAACCAGGGCAGCTCAGTGACTTGTTCTAGATGTGCTGGGACCCAGGGCAGGTGGGAAGCTGGAATAATCCAAGCCTGGGTCTTTCCTGAATTAACTCATGTAACAATCACTGAGTGCTAGAACTCTGAAGAACTTACAGATCCCTGAGAACTTACAGGTGGTGGAAAGAGGCACATGCAAACTGGTTGGTTTGTATGCCACCAACCAGCAAGGACCAAGAGGCTGGTACAGAAGGAGGCTCCCTGACGTTGGGCAGTCTTCCCAGAGTATCCGGGACCTTGCAGTGATAGAGAATTTGCTAGGGTGAGACAGCTTTTCTGGCTCAACTCCAACCAGGCAAGCTGGCTTTTCCAGGAGAGTGACTATTCCTACAAGGAACGTTTCTTCTCCCAGCATCCTCCAGGGCTGACTATACAACACTACCAGCAAATATTTTCACTGGAAGCCAGGAGTCAGCAGAGTGACTCTGTCCCTTCCAGACAGGGCTGCTGAATCCCTGGGTACCAGTCACATGGCCTTAAGAGCAGAATTTATTTCCACATCTCTGTTTCTGTATAGGTTCAGTATTGAGAGAGAGAGAGAGAGAGAGAGAGAGAGAGAGAGAGAGCGGAAATGTCTGCACCATGACTGAGCATCTTCTAGGTACCAAGGCCCTTTTGCCATTATTCCATTTAATCCAGACAAGTGCCTTGTGAAGAAAAGATGAGTGCCTCTACTTTGCAGATCAGGAAAATCAGATTCACCAGAAAGAAACAAAAATTTTGCCAACACCTGCACCTCACCCTCCAGTGGAAGTTTTCTTCTGTGGAATCTTCTGTTCTCTTTAAAGTTGTGTTCTCAAGGTTTGGTAATGCTACTACTAACAGTCTTTTCAACTGCAGGCTGCAGGCTTTCAGAAATTATAAGCAGCAGTTAGCTTTATTATGCTGGTGGAATTTGCCCTCTATGGGGCTCTTGTTTCCTCAATAAAATGTCACCTCATGCTTGAAGAGCACCCCTCTCCCATGCGTGCCCAAGCAACCTTCAGTATGCCCTGCTGTCATCCAAACACTAAAGGAGAAAGAGGAGAAGACTCATCTCCATCCCATTTAGACCAGTGGACCTCATCTTGGCTCTATGATGTTTTAAGACACCACAGAACATTTCAAGAGATGTTCGTGAACCTCTGTTGAACTCTTTATGCAAAATCACTCTTCATTTCTTTTAATTAAAAAAACAAGGCATGTGCTTTGGAATACCTTTATGCAGAGTTAGGGTCTCATTTATTCAACCATTCAGCAAGCATTTAATGAGCACCTACAACGTGCCAGGCTGTGCCAAGCACCGAGGGTGCTGAGATAAAAGACTGAGTCCTGCCCGAGGGTGCTAAGATAAGACTGAGGTCACAGTTTATCGGGGTAGATGGATGAGTAAAGACTTACCATGCAGGGTAAGGGCTGAGGTAGAGGCAAGTACGATATATTGTGAACATTGACAGGGATCCTGAAATCAAGCTAACAACATGATGGGTAAACTCCAACAAAATTGAGAGGAACAGCAAAAGCCCTTATTCCTGAGCCCAGGGTATAGACCCAATCAGGAACAAAAGACCCCATTCTAAACCTGGGTCCCTTCCCATCTCAAGAGCCATCTTTCCTTAGCTCCCTGGAGACCCGGACTGCTCCCCAGGTCCCGTGCATTCCAGCTCCAGCCCTGTGAACTTGGAGTTAATGATTAAACTGGGCATCGGTGCCATGGCTTCCTTGGGGTGAGTTGGGCTGCTCAGCTCTGGAAACTGCCAAGCTCCTGGCTCTACCCCAGCCCAGGATAGGCCAGAGACACAGCCAGCACCCATACCCAAAGGCAGCTCTTTTTCAAAGTCGGCTGGCGTCTCAGTAACATGCAGTCCCCAAACCTCCTGCTACACATCTAAGACACTGTGGTACAGTAGAAAGGGGGTGTATGAGGAGGTGGGGGTCTTGGGTCCAAATCCTGGTTCTGTTACTAATCAGCTGGGTGACCTTGGGATAGTCTCTTTACCTTTTCTGAGGTTCAGTTTCCTCATCCATAACAAAAGAAGGTTGGGCCAGAACGTGCCATGCTCTCTCACACTTCTGTGCCTCGGCATATGCTGTTACCTTTGCCTGGTACACCCCTCCTATCCCCTGGGCCTTCTTACTCATCCTTCAGGACGCAGCTGAAGGGTCACCATCATCAGGAAGTCTTCGCCAACCCTCTCCCTACAGGCTGAGTTAGGTGCCCCTCCTTTTAGCCCCACAGCACTCTGTGTTCCCCTTTATCATAACACTTAGTCCATTTTTATTATTGCTTCATTTGTCCCCACACCCCCACCCACCAGACTGTGAGCTTCTTGAAGACAGAAGCTGTAGTTTATCTATTTTCATATCCCCAGTGCATAGAACAGTGCCTGGCATCAAGTGTGTGTTCAGAAATTTTAAGTTTCATCCAATTAGAGTCATTGTGATTACCGATATTTGTGAACTTATTTCTACCATTTTGTTTTGTGTTTTCTTTTGATCTTTTTTTTTTTTTTTTTGCATTCTACCAAATTGACTGTATTTTCTTTTGTTTGGTTTGGAAGTTTTGTATTTTATTTCCATTCTTTTGGTAGGAACCTTTAAAATTTTAACATAAATTCTTCTCTTACTGACTATAAAGTTAACCAGTATCTCCCCCAATAGAAAAACTTTAGAATAATTTGTTCTTCCTAAATCCTGTACCTTGCTATTTTAGTTTCATTTTATTTTTAAACTCACTCAAATTACTTTTAAAAAATTTTATAGCCAATGATTATTTAGATATAGCAGTATGCTTACATGTATACTTTATTTTTGCTCATATTGCTTCTTGCAATACCACTCCTTCTATCTGGACTCAGTCCTCTTCTTCTTGAAGTGCATCCTTTAGTAGTCCTTTCAGTGAGGGTTTGTGATGATAAACTCTGTCTTTGCCTGAAAATATCATTATTTTGCCATCTCTCTCAAATAATACTTCAGCTGGTTATAAATTTCTACACCAATGGTTATTCTTCCTTTGCTCTTTGAAGATTATTTCCACTGTGTTCTGGTACCTTTGGTGGCTGATGAGAGATCTTGTTTCAGTCTAACTGACATTCCTGTATAGGAAATGTGTTTGTATTTATCTCTGGTAGCTTTTAACATTTTTATGTTCTGTTTTGTTTCGGTCTGTATTATTTTCGCAGCTTCATTATGCTGATGTGCCTAAGTGTATAGTTGCTTTTACTTATCCTGCATGGGACTCAGTATACTCCCTTAACCCAAGGACTCATATCTTTTTTTCAAATTTGGAAGCCAGCGTCTCTTTAAATATTGCCATTTCTACATTTTCTCTAGACTCTCTTTTAGAATCTCTATTAAGAGTATGTTGGACCTTCTCATTCTATATTTCATGTCTCTTAACCTCCTTCCCTAACATACATCTCTTTACTTATCCATTTTTCATTTTGGGTAACTTCCTTAGATCCATATTTAATATCACTGATTTTCTCTTCATTTGTAGCTGTTCTATCATCTAGCCAATCCATTAAGTTTTTGGTTTCAATGACCTATATTTTTCATTTTAAAAAATTCAACTTTTCCAGATATCCTGATTATTTCTTAGTATCCCATTCTTAGCCTTTTACCTCTTTAAATTTTTTTTTTTTTTCTTCGGTACGCAGGCCTCTCACTGCTGTGGCCCCTTCCGTTGCGGAGCACAGGCTCCAGACGCGCAGGCTCAGCGGCCATGGCTCACGGGCCCAGCCGCTCCGTGGCATGTGGGATCCTCCCGGATCGGGGCACGAACCCACGTCCCCCGCATCGGCAGGCGGACTCTCAACCGCTGCGCCACCAGGGAAGCCCTTACCTCTTTAAATATTTTAAACACACACATTTTATAATCTTTTCTGAATGTTCTATTATCGATAGTTTTGTGGATACAAATGCTCCTACTTACTGTCTCTGTTAACTCTCACTCATGTTGCTTTGGTTCCTCGTGTAATTTGTAAGTTTTTATCATGGGCTCTTCTTCAGCAGAAATTATCTTTTGTGAAGTCTCACATAGGCCTCTTGTAGGGCCCTAGTGGTTGTACTGGTTTGAACTGGTTCTTACACTGCCCCACCTGGATATTATAAATTCAAACTCCACACTGACATATGACACAGGCTTTGGTTTACAATTTCTCATGAGTGTCTATTCTTCCATCCAGAGTCCCAGGTGGGTATTAAGATTCCTTGTAAATTCCCTAGGCTGGTGAGCAGCTCTCCAGTTCCCATTTGTATACAGGGGAGCCCTTAGAATTCACCCCACTTCCTCACCTCTCCTTATCCTCAGGGTTTCTCTTCTATGCCTTCACTTAATATTGAAACTTAGACTCTCCAGAACCTAAAACCTATCTCTGAATCTGAGACCCCGGTCAAGCATCATGGTCTCGGTGCCTACTTGCTACTCTAGCTTTGAACCCTTCCCTTTATTTATTTCTTACAAGCTCAACAATGTATTTGGGGAAAAAAATTTTTTTTGTTCTACTTAATCCAGATTTTCTATGAATTTGTAGAGAAGCAAGCCCATGTCAGTCTGTCTCATTAACCAGATGTCTCCAGAAATTTCTTTATGATGAATGAATGAATGATATCCAAGATTCCAGGTTATAAAGTCTGTAGTTTTAAATGTACTCAAGGGCTTCCCTGGTGGCACAGTGGTTGAGAGTCCACCTGCCGATGCAGGGGACGCGGGTTCATGCCCCGGTCCGGGAAGATCCCACATGCCGCAGAGCGGCTGGGCCCGTGAGCCATGGCCGCTGAGCCTGTGCATCCGGAGCCTGTGCTGCACAACGGGAGAGGCCACAACAGTGAGAGGCCCGCGTACTGCAAAAATAAATAAATAAATGTACTCAAAGGAGAAACTTGACATCAGAAATAGAAATCCAAGATCCTTGTCTATCTTTCCTCTCTCTTTCTATGGAAATAGACACAGGGTCCAGTGACTCCAGCGGACACATGTTTTAACCCGTAAACCAAAGTTCTCTCCCAGTTATATTTGGTGACAATGAACAGAAAATATGCCTAGCTTCTTTGTTATTTAAAATGGAAGCAATTCTATTGACCCAACTTGTGGAGTATTAGAAGAGCTAAAGAATTGTTCTAAAGAGCTTTCTGTGTATTGAGATTTATTCCCATCAATGCTAACAGTCAAATGTCAAGGCACATCACTGATAAGCTCTTCTTCATGGGCATTAGAAATGCACAAGGCTTATTGGAAGAAGACTGAAACATGGTCCTCAGAAAATTCCCACTCAAGCCTGAGCAACTAAAGGAAATACTTTCTACAATCTGCCTTTTTAGAATGAAGACAGGATAATAACTTGCTACACTGCAGGATTTTGTTCACACTGCCTTGAAACCACCCAAGAGAAGACTGTGTTCCTCCATCCCAAAGGTGTGTTCGTCTTGCCCATGAAAATCATTGCAGTTCGGTTCAGTCCTACAAATGTTTATCGAGCTCTCACTGTGGCTCACACACTGTGCTACACCCTGGGGACACAGAGGAAAATAGGACGAGGCCCCTGATCTCTAAATCTCAGAGTCTGGGTGATATTGAACATGGATGGGAAATAGAAACTTTTCTGTGGTTTTTTCTTATTTTTCTTTTTATTTTCATTTATTCGCCTACTTAGAATCTTTGACATTCCTCCTAAACAATTCCCCTTCCTCCTGAACAGTGGCAGCAGCGTTTGTGGACCTTACTTCACAGCAGCTTGTAAAGTGTGAGGTGTCTTAACCAGCCCTTCCACATCAAATTCATTTTTCCTTTGAAGCCACAGAAGGGCAGAATTGTAGAACGAGGTAGCAGGAGCCTCCTCTTTCTCTGAAGCCCAGAGCCCCTTCTCTGTACTTCTCTCGGGACACCTGCCACTTTTCACCCTGTATTATCACTACTTGCATATTTGTCTCATCTCCATCACTGGAATCGAAACCTCTTGAGGGCAAGGCTCATGCCTGGTTCATCTTATAGTTCTGTGAAGTTCTGCTTAAAACATTGCTTTTGTCTGATTTGATCTAGTCCAAAGGCTGTTGAGGCCCAATTGCTAAAAACTGCACACCAGTGGGGGAATTCCCTGGTGGTCCAGTGGTTAAGATTCCACGGCACTTCCAGTGCAGGGGGCGCGGGTTTGATATCTGGTTAGGGAACTAGGATCCCGCATGCCACACAGCATGCGCCGGCCATTAAGATAAAAAAAAAAACACCAAGAGAGTGGCAAAGAGAGTGACAGCAACACTATGTCATCATTATACACTCAGCAAACACCTGTTCTCTAATTCAGTGCTTCTCAGGCTTTAATGCACTAGAAATCACTCAGGGAGATTTTTTAAACGCAGGTCCTAATTAAGGAGGTCTAGGGTGGGGCCTGAGGTTCTGCTTTTTTTTTTTTTTTTTCCTTTTTTTTTGCGCTCCGCGAGCCTCTCACTGTTGTGGCCTCTCCCGTTGCGGAGCACAGGCTCCGGACGCGCAGGCTCAGCGGCCATGGCTCACGGGCCCAGCCGGTCCGTGGCATGTGGGATCTTCCTGGGCCGGGGCACGAACCCGCGTCCCCTGCATCGGCAGGCGGACTCTCAACCACTGCGCCACCAGGGAAGCCCATGAGGTTCTGCATTTTTAACAGACTCCCCAGTGACGCCAGTGCTGCTGGTCCACAGACTACACTCTGACTAGCAAAGGTCTAATGCAAGACAGATACTGTGCTATGGACACAGGCCATGTGGGTTGGTGGTAAGAGGTTGGAAAAGAGCAACAAAGTTTAAAAAAGAAAGACCCAGACTGTCAAAGCTTAGAGCTCAAAGGCTACAGGAAAATACAGACAGGAAATATGTGTGGTTATGGTGAAAATCTGTTCATAGTATCCTAGGTGACGGGAGAAGGAAGAACCAACTATTTCCCTGGGTTAACCACAGGAAACGTCAATGTATTTCCTTGCAGGGCAGTCACTTCCCTCTCTAGTGACTAATGCCAACAATATTTTTTTTCTGAGTCTTCAGGCATAAGTGTACCAAGGCAGCCTCCTTCAGGCATGCATACTCATGGGCCCAGGGACCTCATCCTCTCCAGTACCCCCAACGCTGCTGCAGTACTGGGGCCATAACTAGACCAGGTCATTTAATCAGATTATATTGACCCAGACTTCAGCCTCTCTGGGTCATCTGAGCCCACCTGGTTTTGAGAAACCATCCTAGACAGGCTGTGAACGCCTGACTTCTTAGTATGATGGTAGGAAGAGGGGGGAATTGTGACAATAAAGGGTGGCCATCTGCCTATTCGTTTTCATATGTGTGTAGCTGGCGTTGTTCTAGAGTGAGAGGCCCTTAACCCTGCTACTCTGACTCCATGAACCTGCTGGGGTTTTTTTCTTAAAGAAGGAAAAACACAAAAGCAAAAAAAAAACCTTGTTCCAGTAATAATCTCATTTACATTTAATTACATTGCCCTGGGCATTTTTCTTTCACTGGCAATGATTGTGGCCAATAAACAGTGTCTAGGGCCCTCAGGCCATAATCACTTCCTGCAAGAGAAACTGAGATGGGGTCCCCTGAGCCAGCCCAGAGCTGCATGGGTACCCAGAGTCTGTCCCGTTCCCCATGGGGATGGGCATGCCAAATCTGACAGCAAGTTCTCCAAAGGGTTCTTTGAAATAGGCTGGGAAAGAGATAAAAGATGAGGAAGTAAGTTCCTCGAAGGGGCCACCCAAGTGTTGTTGCCAAGAAAGATGCAAAGGGCCCAGCTCTCCAATTCTGTGTATTTAATCCTTTCTTTCTTAAAGATTAACAGGGGAAAGGGAGCTAAACTGAGCAGAATGCCTCAAAGTCCACAGACCCCAAGCGCATGTTCAGAGGCAGAGCACAAGGATGGTGGCAAGCCTCAACATTAGCATGGGATGGGAGTGGGGTAGCTCTTTCCAGGACACTGGAATTTTGGAGAGGGAGGGGCCTGAGCAGTTGCCTAAATCAGCCCCTTTGTTTAAAAATGGGGAAACCAAGGCCCAGCCAGGGGAAGAGTTGCCCCAAGTCACTATGCAAATACCCCTAGGGTATTTTATAGTTTGTTTGTTTGTTTGAATAAATTTATTTATTTATTTATTTTTGGCTGCATTGGGTCTTCTTGCTACACACGGGCTTTCTCTAGTTGCAGCGAGCAAGAGCTACTCTTCCTTGTGGTGTGCGGGCTTCTCATTGCGGTGGCTTCTTTTGTTGCAGAGCATGGGCTCTAGACGCGCTAGCTTCAGTAGTTGTGGCACGTGTGCTCAGTAGTTGTGGCTCACAGGCTCTAGGGCGCAGGCTCAGTCATTGTGGCGCACGCGCTTAGTTGTTCCGTGGCCTGTGGGATCTTCCCGGACCAGGGATCGAACCCGTGTCCCCTTCATTGGCAGGTGGATTCTTTTTTTTTTTTTTTTTGCAGTACGCGGGCCTCTCACTGTTGTGGCCTCTCCCGTTGCGGAGCACAGGCTCCGGACGCGCAGGCTCAGCGACCACAGCTCACGGGCCCAGCCGTTCCGCGGCATGTGGGATCTTCCCAGACCGGGGCACGAACCCACATCCCCTACATCGGCAGGCGGACTCTCAACCACTGCGCCACCAGGGAAGCCCAGCAGGTGGATTCTTAACCACTGCGCCACCAGGAAATTCCCCCTCTAGGGTATCTTATTTTATTATTATTTTTCCCCCCCAGGGTATTTTAAATGAATTTATTAAAATATAGGGATAAGTTCTTTTATTAAAATTCCCTTGGCCTATTGTCATAGAGAACTTCAGAACTGACTTATGAAAACTCAAAAGCTGTAAAGCAAACTCAACCATCCTTAACTTTCTTCTTGATACTATTAGGATTCTCTGGATTCACTTGGGGGAAAAAAAAGCATCAAATTCATGAAAAATATATGTGACCATGTGAGTCAGGGGTGGGAAAACTACAGCCCCCTGTTTTGAATACCCATGCATTGAGAATGGTTTGTACATTTTTGAATGGTTGAAAAGAAAACAAACAAAAAATTACATTTCATGACATGCGAAAATTATATGAGATTCAAATTTCAGTGTCGATAAGTAAAGTCTTGTTAGTACCCAGCCACGTTAGTTTGTTTACATATTAACCATGGCCGCTTTTATACTACAACGGCTGAGTCCAGCAGATGGACAGACTATATGGTACTCGGAGCCAAAAGTATTTACCATCTTGCCCTTTACAGAAAGAGCTTGCAGGCCCTTCACGTAGAGAATAAAGGTTTGGAGTAGGATGTTGGAAGTGATCCCAGGCTTTGCCATCTAAAGCTAGAAACTTCCAAGGGGGGGTGGGGGGGAGACACATCACTCGTGAAGAAAGTTCTCTACAGGCTTACAGGGGACCATGTGTGGAGAGGGCAAGGATTAATTCCCTGTGCGGAGAGAGTCAGAACCGTGTCTTTGTGAGCTATCTCTGTCACTTCTGGGCCTTCCATGCATTCAGCAACCTACATTAGCCCTGAATGTCCCTCCATTAGAGCTTTTGGTGGTCCCCTCCACATGTCCCTTTAAGACCACTGCAGTTCCTGTGTAGGTGTCACAGGTATACCTACAATCTGAGACCCTGTGTCTGCTATAGGTATAGTCAGAGATTAGAAATAAAGGTATCCAAATCAGGAACCTGTACTTTGATCTGGTATTAACAGTGTCAGAAAATACGATGAATGAAAAAGCCTCTAGAATTTCCTCCTCTGACTCCCTTGGGAAGACTTAGAGACAGCTACCTCTGAGCCCTTTTGAACCTTGAGCAGCATTTAGCATCATACTGCAATTAATATATTGTGCTTTAAGTACTTATTTGTGGATCTGTCTCCAGGAAGACAGGGGCCTGATCTTTTCACCTCTGGATCCCCCAGGACCTAGGACCAAATGTGGCACATAGTAGTGTATAAGTTTGTATAAGTTTGCTAGAGCTTTTAACAAAATATCACTGACTGAGTGGCTTAAGCAACAGAAATTTATTTTCTCACAGTTCTGGAGGCTGGAAGTCCAAGATCAAGATATCAGCAGGTTTGGTTTCTCCTGAGGCCTCTCTCCTTGGCTTGTAGATGGCCACCTTCTCACTATGTCTTCACAAGGCCTTTTCTCTGTATGTGTATACCCCTGGTTTCTCTTCGTCATCTTAAAAGGACACCAATTATACTGGATTAGGGCTCCACTCTTATGACCTCATTTAATTTTAATTATCTCTTTAAAGTTCGTATCTCCAATTACAGTCCAATTGGGTCTTAGAACTTCAGCATGTGAATTCGAGGGGGACATAATTCAGTCCACAACACTGAGTGCCTAATAAGTGGGGGGTTTTTTTGGGGCGGGCGGGGGAAGAAGGAAAGAAGGATGGATCCTATGCGCTAAAATATTTACAAATGGCAGAGCATGTTACAAATGTAAATACTTTACTGTCAGGCAGTAGAGTAAACCATCCCCCTCTTTAACTTCCCCTCTCCTCCTGAAACTAACTCACGAGCCACCAGACATTAATTCCGTTGAGTTTCAGGCAGCAAACATGAGAAAGGGGCCTTTGCTATTCTGGTTTCCCCATGGGTATTGACCTCAAAGCCAAAGACTCTCCGGCCCTATGCAGTCACCTTAGGTCCTCAGGGCAGTAAGACACATGTTTTACATTATCATCTGATGTGTACACTTCACAAAACAATGCCTTTACTCTGCCATACAATCATATTCTTTTAAAATTAACTGCTTTCGGGCTTCCCTGGTGGCGCAGTGGTTGAGAGTCCACCTGCCGATGCAGGGGACACGGGTTCGTGCCCCGGTCTGGGAGGATCCCACATGCCACGGAGCAGCTGGGCCCGTGAGCCATGGCCGCTGAGCCTGCGCGTCCGCAGCCTGTGCTCCGCAACGGGAGAGGCCGCAGCAGTGAGAGGCCCACGTACCACAAAAAAAATAAAATAAAATAACTGCTTTCTGTTTGTGAACCAATAAATTGATTTTATAACCCATTAAATGGGTCAGGACCCACGGTTTGAAAAATCTTGCTCTATTCCTTCAAATGAAAGCAGAGAAGTGCCGCTTCCCTTTTTTCTCCCAGTTATTAGCCTCCCCTATTAAACTTAACATTTTACAGAAGAGTTCTGCAGACGTTGTCTCATTTGATTTTACAGCAACCCTGAGAGGTACATTTTATGGCCCAGATGAAACTGACAGAAATATTAATTATGCCCAAAGTCATTCAGCCAGAATTCTATTGGGATTTGAACCCATGTTCTCTGACTCATATTCAAAACAGTTTTTGTTTTGTTTTTTGTGGTACGCGGGCCTCTCACTGTTGCGGCCTCTCCCGTTGCGGAGCACAGGCTCCGGACGCGCAGGCTCAGCGGCAATGGCTCACGGGCCCAGCCGCTCCGCGGCATGTGGGATCTTCCCGGACCGGAGCACGAACCCGTGTCCCCTGCATCGGCAGGTGGGCTCTCAACCACTGTGCCACCAGGGAAGCCCAAAACACTTTTATATATCATGCTGAGTAGTTTTATTTTTGTAAAAAGCGGGAAATTTTGCCCGTTTTTCTCATTCGCATTTTTATTCTAATGTCATAATTGACTGTTCTGACCTTACTTTTTTTTTAATTAATTAATTAATTGTATTTATTTATTTTTGGCTGTGTTGGGTCTTCCTTGCTGCATGCGTGCTTTCTCTAGTTGCGGCGAACATGGGCTACTCTTCGTTGCAGTGCATGGGCTTCTTATTGCATTGGCTTCTCTTGTTGAGGAGCACGGGCTCTAGGCGCGCGGGCTTCAGTAGCTGTGGTGCAAGGGCTCAGTAGTTGTGGCTCACGGACTTCGTTGCTCCGTGGCATGTGGGAACTTCCTGGACCAGGGCTTGAACCCTTGTCGCCTGCACTGGCAGGAGGATTCTTAACCACTGCGCCACCAGGGAAGCCCTGACCTTACTTTCTAATACTAGAAAGTTTTGAACCTTGGGGTAATTTGATTCCTGGTTAGATTAAAGTAGTCTCAAAAATTTTGTAACACATGAGTAAAATTTTTTTCTGGTTATTAAAAAAATAGAAATAAATTATATAAAATTTGGTAAAATATAGAAAAGTTGAAAAAATAAAATCATTCAAAATCTGAATACCCAGAAAAAAATCATTATAGGCACTTTGGATATTTCCTTCCAGTTTTTGTTTTTCCTCTACACAGCCATGTTTTTAGTACTTAGTTGACGTCATACTTGATTTTATTAACTGAACATTATCCCAGAAGTCTTTTTCCATGTTCTTTCAAACTCATATTTTTAATGGCCCCCAAAACATTGCATGATGTGAATATGCCACAGTTTGCTTAACCATCCCCTAGTGTTGGACATTAGGTTTGTTTCCAGTTATCACCTTTGTAAATCAAACTTAAGAAAAGGAATAATGACCTTAGTACTTTTCACTGTTTTTCCTGGGTCAATTCCAACATTTTCTAAATCTTTTTTGGAAATAAGGGCTAGATGGAGACCTTCAATATTACCTAGTTCAGTGTCTTCAATTTAAAGGTTTGAATTCTTGCAGCAGTTCCCATGGGGCTGTAGAACATTATAGGTGGATGATGGACAGGACAGAGTCAAGGAAACCATGCCCTTGAACTTAGGAATTCAGATCATCTTAACACTGAGAAATGAAAAATAATTTTGTTCATTTATTTGGCCGCACTGCACCGGCATGTGGGATCTTAGTTCCCCCACCAGGGATCGAACCCACGCCCCCTGCACTGGAGGCCCAGAGTCTTAACCACTGGACCACCAGGGAAGTCCCAGAAATGAAAAATAATTTAAGGAGACTCTGGTCAAAGGGCTATATTCCCACCAGTCACCTGTAACATGGCCCCCACAGCAGGGAGTCTCCATGGAAGGAAGCATCAGAATTTGGGGAAGAGGAAGTGATTGCCCCAAATTACACTATAAGGTAATGAGAGAACAGGGCCCTGAACCCGGATCAAACAATTCTCAACTCAGTGCTCTCTCCACCCCACTGAAGAGGTATAGTGTTAAGTCGTAAAGCATAAATGAAAATATCATAGCACTGACCTTCCCACCCCACAAATGGGAAAACAGTATTTGTGCACTGAGGTTTACAGTCTAGCTAAGTGGAATATAAAAACCAGCAAAGCAATAGCTTCAATGTATTACAAAAATCAAGAATAGATAAATGGAGCAATTTCTATTTAACAGGTTAATTAACTCCCCATGGAAAGAACTAGAGATGCAGCAATTAGAGGAAGAGAGTTAACCGTAAAGGCAAGATTTAAGCAGAAGTTTTGTTTAGGCTTTACGCCAGAAATATATTTGGTAAGAGTCACATTTTAATATCAAAGACTTGAGCCCTACTGGGGTACCTGCTTTAACAAACACCCAGAAAATAAATGTCTGCCTTTGGTTGGTCTGTAACTATGCCCAGCCTAACTTCCACGACCTCCACACTGTCTTGCCAATTGCTGGCTTCCAGCACAAAAGTTCCACTAACTGCTGCATCTTGGTCCCTAAAGAACCTGCCTATTGTTGAGCTGCATTACTAACGTTACTAGCCCCTGCACCTTCCTTTGCTGCTAGCTTTGGATCAAATGCAGGTTACACTGCCAACTCTGTGAATTGGTATCAGCTTTCTAGAAGGCAAACTGACATTGCATATCAAAAGCCACAAAGATGTCTGTACCCTTGGGCCAAATAAAAGAAAAGTCAAAAGGAAAAGAAAATTTATTAAAGATGTCCATCGTGGTGTTGCTTAGAACTATCCAACAACAGGTAAACCACGGCACATCTCTATTAATAGCTACCATTTGTTGAAGCAATTCTCTGACAGGTCTGGATATGCTTCAAAACCTCACAGCAGCTCTGTCACAGATGTGGAAACCAAGGCTCGGAGCACTAGGCAGTCACTAAATGGCTAGTATGGCAGGACCAAGGCTTGAACCAAAGACTTTATTCCACTCGTGCCTAGGATTGCTTAGGACCAAGACACTGGAGCGAGTGAGTCTCAGGAATGAAGCTGGACACCACAGCCTCTGCGATGAGTGTGGAGATGTTGCAGCAAATGCAGAAGAATCCCTCCTGAAAGGACATTAAGAGACCAGAGAAGGACTCCAAATTAAACCCACAGCTTGATTATAAAGTTCATAAAGATATGTGAAAAACTGAAAGCAGTCACAGAGGAAACTAGTTGGGCTCGCATTTAGGGGAGGAAATGGGTGGATACTTTATTCTATTTATATGTCCTTAAATGTTGTTATGCCAGCGTCTTAACAAGCCTTAAAAAAAAAAACCTGACTCGGCCACTGGCCACTGACTGGAGATTTATAAACCACGTGGGTGTTTTTCTCTGTCTCCTACCTTTGAGTAACTTCTCCACCCTGCCAGTTCTCTCTCGGTTTCATGATGCCTGCACCTTGTTGAAACCACAACCTCCCCTCTGGGGATTGCTGAGCGCTCAGCAGGGAATCACGCGGAGGGCTTTTTCAGTAGAGGTGAGAGGATATTGGAATATGACATCACTATTCAAATAGTGAAGGAGAGAGGGAGAGCACCAAACACACTCACATGCCAAGGAGAAAACCAGTGGGCTTTTATGGCTCTGTTTATGGGAAGCGCTCCACCGGCTGAAAGGTCAGGAGCTGACGTGTCCAATGGCACTGGAGCATTACATGAAATTGCAAAAATAGAACCTTATAAAAATTCATAAGCTCATGAAGCACCCACTTGACTCACGGGTTAGGGGTATGGTGGCCAGGATGTTGTCAGGCTCTGGAAAAAAGGAAGCAGAGTAGCTGCATCCTGAGGACTTAGCACTGTCCTACAACCTTCTAGTAAAAGAACGCTGATAACTAGTAATACGCACTGGCTGCTTACCATATACATGCATCTGCTGGAGCTCCTCTTGTATTAACTGATTTAATCCTATGGTAAGTACTACTGGTTTACCTTGTACTTTACAGATGAGCAAACTGAGGCTTAAAGAGTTTAAAAAAAACCTTGCCCAGCTGAGATTCAAGCCCAGGTCTGCCTGACAGCAACCTGTTCTCTGCAGCCTCTCACTATGCCACACTGCCCGATGGCCTTGACCTCTTCCTGTCAATGACCCTGTGTGGCACCAGGTACTGCCTCCTTCATTTGGAAGACACTGCCATTCCTTTAGATCACAGGAAACACTGCCTCAGACCCCCCTCCCCTGAGCTATCAGATCTGAGTGAGAAAGTTCACTGAGCTTCCTGCCTTTTCAGTAAAAGAAAGAGGCAATGTGTCCTATGATGGAAAGAGTGTGGCCTTTGGAACGAAATGGATCCAGGTCTGCATGCTGACTCCCCCATTCGGTAACTTGAATTCAAGTGACTGAACGTCTGTAAGCCTCCATGTTCTCATCTGTGAAGTGGGGGCCCACGCACAAGTGGTTAGGATTGGAGTACAGTCCAGTGCCTGGCCTGGGATGGGAGTATTTTCACTTGGTTAGTAATCTGTCCCTTACTGATTCTACAGGAACCTCTACTGTCTCAGTGGCCCCTCTTCAGTGAAACTGCTAGGAGAGAAGAGTTGGTTACTATCCTCAATAATAAGGCAGCAATCACCTGGCATGCACCTCCAGCCTTCTACCTTTGGCCCCTTCCTTTCCCTTCACAAACTTTGCCTGATCCATCCACCAGTGGAATTTCTCTTTCCTTTGATGGGAGTTCTCTCCCTTTCAGCTCTTTATTCCCCATTTGTTGATTTATCTATTATCTATGATTTATCTATTAAGATAAACGTCTTAAGACGTTTATCTTAATCTTCACTGTGATGTCCTCTTCATCTTGATGGCCTTATTTTACCTATCTTTCCCAACCCACTAGCATCTATGTGCCTTGCCTGTCCACACTGTCCTTTGCGTACCCTGGAGTCTGTACAGAGAAAATTCCACTAGGGTATGGTCTGCAAGGGCAGTGACTATATCTCCTTTCCTCACCTTCTTATCCGCCATGGCCTGAGCACTGTACCTGGCATACAGTAGGTGCTCAATAATTGTGTGATAAATGAGTGAATGAATGAATGAAAGAATGAATGATTAACGTGTAGTCTGTATGGCCTGAGTGGAGAGTGAGTCATTCTGCAGACGTTTGCAGAGGACCTGTTGTTGGCTGTGGGAGGAGAGTCACAGACAGAAGGTCTCTTAGGCTCCCTGGGAGTCAGCGTAGATTACGTGCAGCTTCTCTGTTACGTGTTTTATATACATCCTCTCATTTAATCCTCAAAAGAACTCTATACGTGTCAGTGAAAGCCCCATTTTACAGATAAGACTAACTTGCCTGTTACCCAGCTAAGTGGGGAGTCTAACCCAGGCCGCCCTGACTCCAAAGCCAATGTCACCTCCTTACATGGCAGACCACTGAGCATAGGGGTTAAGTGCATGGGCTCTGAAAGTCAGACAATTTGGATTCAGAGCCTGACTCGACTCTTAGCAGCAGTGGAAATTCTGACAACTCATGGGTCTCTTCAAGGCTTAGTCAGCTTATCTGTAAAATAGGGATGGGAGTATTTCCCACCTCAAGGATTGTTGTGAGAATGGAATGAGACAATTTAAGTAAAATACCGTGAGCCAAGCACACAGCAAGTCGTTTGCGGCAGCAGCAGCAGCCGTAGCAGGGGCAATAGTAGTAACTGTAGTAGTAGTGGAGGTACTAATGGTGGTAGTAGTGGTAGTGATGGCAGGAGGAGGAGGAGGAGTGGTGGTGCTGGTATTAATAGTGGTTGTAGCTATAGTGACTACTGATAGCGGTAGTAGTAGCAGTGCTAACAGAGACAATAGTGATAGTATAGTGGTAATAGTGGCAGTAGCTGTAGTGGTGGTAGTAGTAGCAGTCATGGTAGTAGTAATGGTGATAGTAGTAATGGTGATAGTAGTGGTAGTAGTAATATCAGGGTGATTTTAATTTCAGTGTACCCAGAAGCCAAGGCAGTAATTTGAGGAGGTCAAATGGGTTTGTCAACTTGGTGTACTTCCACATTAACCTGGAGACTGAGTGAGTACAGGAGTGGGAGAGGGTGGAATTGAAACCCAGCACCTAGGGACTTCCCTGGCGGTCCAGTGGTTAAGACTCTGTGCTTCCACCGCAGGGAGTGTGGGTTTGATCCCTGGTCGGGGAACTGAAAACCCACATGCCGCGCGCGGCTCAGCCAAAAAACAAAAAAAGAAAGAAAGAAACCCAGCACCTAAATACTGGAGGCCCTGAGAATGGAATAGGAGAGCTCCAGTTCCCAGGCACAACCATAGAGGGGAGCAGTGACTCAGGACCCACAGTGTCTGAACCCCCCAGGGAAACACACGTGGATTAGGAACAGAGACCATTTTAGAGACAATTTTATTCCTAGCATTTAAGGCAGACTTCATGAGAGCAAGCTTGCACAGAGGAAAGCAGGAAGGGCAGGGGCAAAGCGGGAACACAGCAGTAGGGGTGATGTTCCACCTGACAGGTAACACTGGGACAGTGTTCGCTCGCGCCCCTCACTGCCAGCTGGGGTGGAAGCAAGTGGGCCCCAGGTTATGAGCAGTTCCCATTTCTTTCTCACTCGTCTGGACCCTAATATGGGAGTTTGAGAACCAGTGGTGTGGAAAGACATGGTGGCCAGAGGATGAGGTGAGGGTTTAAAAGGTCTCAGAGTCATATTTAAAGAAGCCACACACACACACACAGAGGCGTAAAGTATGTGCTGAAGGCTGAGTACTTGCTGTGGGTGTCAACGCCAACCGAGAAGGTGGCTTTGGTGCAAGATGGATCTGGGTTCAAATTCTAGCTTCATCCCGGAGCCATGAGACCTCAGACGAGGGGGGTAACATTAGTACTAAACTGGTAGGGTTGTTGTACAGATTAGATGAGACAGTATCTGTAAAGTGCAGATGGTAACTTCAGTGACTGCTCAGAGAAAGACAGCCATTATTATTACTATGGTTACTATTACATCAGCACAATGATAGAGAAATTGCTTTTACATCCACTCCCCCAGTCCTGTCAGTTATATGGTCTTACGTGGGAACTGTCTTATATTTCGCTCAATTTGTGTCACGTGTGACAGAACTGACTTCCGGACAAGATTTCCAGTCCCCTGAGGGTAAGAATAAAAACACACATATCTCTCTTGACTATTGCACAATTCCGAGTATAATTCTGCACATAGAGTATTTGGGTGATCAGTGAACTCATCTATTGGTCAGTTGTGAAACTGATAGCTTACAAGTTTTCCACCATGGCATCTAACAAGGCGTTCCAACAATCGTCTGTAAGCATTTGCTGTGTGCCCAGAACACTGGGGTAGTCCACTCTGGGGAGACTGTCCTAGGTGTCCTTCTTTCCTCATTGCTAAGCGATGGCTCTGGGGGGGTCCATTGTACCTCCTTCCCCTGCTGTGACCAAACCGACCCCACTTCTGGACAGAAACACTGACGTGGAACAGAAGGGACAGTACAAGAGACTAACTTGGTCCAGTGAATCTAGGCATTTGTTTTTCAAGTTCAAGACCGTTTCTTCGGGGACTAGACAGAATTGATGTATCAGTTACTCTGACACTGAAGGACAGAAAGAACTGCAAGTCCTGCTTACATAAACTCAGGAGAACCCAAAGGGGCAAAGGTCCATTTTAAATATCCTTCTCGGCCTCACTGCTCTTTCTGCCTTACTGGCCTCTGTTTCATCATCTGGAAAATGAGGATATGAGACCAGCTGGTCACCAAGGTCATTTGAGGACCCTGGACATGGCTCCATGTGGAGCCTGAAGGTAGCAGAATCCTGGCTCCTCTCCAGTTATGAACTCCCTGTGTGACCAGGACCCAGAGTCATCCTCTCTGCCCCCCAGCTTCTACATGGGCAAATGACCTCTAAGGTTGCTCTAGGGACCATTCCAGCTGGGTCTCTGATGTCACTTCTAAGGTTCTTCCCAGCCCTGCCTTCTCTGCTGCCACCCCTGACTCCACACTGTGGGGGGGCTTGAGTAGGGAGTTTCACTTCTCCCTCTTTCTCTCACTGCTGGGTAATTTCATAATGACACACCCCCTCCAGAGCCAGTCTGGGGCACTTCAGGTAGATGGAGGCAAATACAACTGTCCCTTGATGTCTGTTTCCTCATTCACAAAATGGTAGCACATGCTTCATTTTCAATCGGCAATGTTACCCCGAAAGAAACTTTGAATGGCAACTCCATCATTCAATATCTCAAGCAGAAACTTGCATAACTGACTCCTTTTTCACAAATTAAAAATGAATAGCCTTGCCTCTCCTCCTGTGCTCCTGCCCTCTCTTCCGTTCAGAAACACAGGGACTCTTTCGAGGGCATTTACCCCTTTAGAGAGGGGGAAAAAGATGGGTATTAATTTGAGCTTTCTTTCTCTCCCTGATTCACCCTCATGTCATTGCTGGCTGAACATTTCCCATACGACCAGGCACATTTGAATAATTAATATTCAATAAGCTGAATGGTTGACCTTCAGCAGCTGAGTGACTCCTAAAAATGAGAGTGTTGTAGGAGAAGGCAGCATCTCATGGAGGAGTCTAGGACGGCGCCTGAGTCCATGTCCCTTGTTACAGTCACAGAACGTGGATTAGGTCGGAAACTCCCATGACTGCGGCGTGTCACCCAAGTCTCTTCGGAGAGCTTCTTGGGTAGGAGCTGGGCTCAGGTGAAGAGGCAGTGATAAATGAACCATACCTTGGAAGTGGCCATGTGACTGAGATAAAAATGATCTGCTCTGCAGATCATGAAAAGATGAGACCCAGCAGGGCTGAAATTCAAACACCAGGGGAGTTCCATTCTTTCATTCATTCATTCAAAAAACACTTATTGGGAACCAATAAGTGCCAGGCATTGTTCTAGATTCTGGGATTATGGCAGTGAATGAACCAGACCTTGCTGTCCCCCACCCCCAAAATAGAAGCCCTGCCTTCCTGGGGCTTACAGCTAGTTGAGGAAACAGACAATAAACAGAATTAAGTTGTTCAATACATAGGTCGTCAGGTGATGATTAATGCTTTGAAGAAGAAGAGAAAAGGCAAGGGAATAGGGCTCAAGAATATCAAGCAGGGGGTGGGCTACAGTTTTAATAAAGGTGGGCAGGAAAAACCTCACGGAGAAGATGACAAATTAGTAGAGACTTGAGGGAGATATCTGGGGAGAAGTGCCCCAGGGCAGGGAAACAGCAAGTGCAAAGGCCCTGAGGCAGGAATGTGTCTGGTGGGTTCCAGGAACAGCGAGGAGGCCCTATGGCTGGAGTCAAGTACCTCACAGCAGGCTTTTGCTCTGAGTGAGATGGGACACCACCAGGATATTTGCAAGCAGAGAAGAACATGATCTGACTTTAGATTTAACAAAATCCCTCTGGCTGTTCTGTAGAGAATAGACTCTAGGGAGCAAGGGCAGAAGCAGAGGGACAAGATTAGGCAATAGGAAAGATGCCTGGGGTGACTGAGAGGATGTTGATGGAGGTGCCAAGAAGTGGTCAGATTCTGGGTTTATTTTGAAGGAAGATCCAGCAGGGTTTGCTGAAGGGTTAGATACAGGTATAAGCGAAAGGGATGCCTCCTTGTTTGGAGGCACAAGGAGGTAGAAAGATGGGTTTGTCATTTACAGAATTGGGAGAGACTGCAGGAAAAGCAGGTTTGAGGAAGGAAATAGGAAGCTGTGTATAAACAGTAGGAAGGGGGAGATACATGTGGCATGCCTGCCCCACCTGAAGGGGGTGGTTCAAAAAATCTTACAAAAGAAAGTCAGCCAGAGAATGCTGCACAAGCAATGTTGCGAGGTGGGGAAAGTTCTGGTTTTCTGAGTCAGAACACCTGGTTTCGAGTCCCGTATTTGCCACTCTTTAGCCGAGGGATTTGGGGCATGTTACTTAAGCTCTCTATGCTTGAATCTACTTATCTTCAAAATTTGCAGAGATATGTATACACATGCGCACGCGTGTGTGTGTGCGCGCGCACACACACACACATATATATATATGTAAAATGCAGAATATTACTTTGTAAAATGCAAAATATTACACCCAAAGCTAGAGGTACAGGGCTAGGAGACCAGACTCTGGAACCACAAAGAACTGGATGTGAAGCCTCTTACTATAAATAAGAGGTTGGGCTAGTTTCTCAACCTCTTAAAAGCCTTGGTTTCCTCGTGTGTAAAGTGGAGATGACACAGCCTACCTTACAACATTGTCATGAGGATTCTTGAGATAAAAATGTTAAAGCATCTAGCAAAGAGCTTGGTACACAGTAGGTGCTCAATAAATTATGGCCATTATTACACATAAATGTAACTGTTATTATAGGTCTACTTATTTATATGTTGGCCTTCTGAGTGTGTGGTCACCTGTACAAAAATTCAGGGTGGCCAGACAATATTATTTCAGGGAAACAGACAATATTATTTCAACAGGCATTGTAATATATTAATAAATAATTTATTATGTGCCTGTGGCCACCCTGTGTATACTCTCTGAGATTGTGAGCTTCCAGGAAACTGCTGGGAGCTGAGAAATAATAAAAGAGGTTAAACATCCAGTCAAAACTTCTTGAGACAAAGGATCTCATCTTATTTTTCTTTGTATCTGCCACTGCCGGACTGGTCCAATGACTACACCGAAGAGGTACTTTATAGAGAGGTAGGATCAAAGAAAGGGGTCTTAGAGCTCATTTTGCTCAATCATCTCCTTTTAAAATTAAGAAAATCAGAACCCAGAGAGGGCCAGTGACTTGCCAAAGTGGCCCAGCAAGTGAGTAGCAGATCGAGGACTGGTGTTCAGTGTTCCTGACTGTGAGGTCAATGGCTTTCCACTGTACCTCTCATAAATGTGGAATGATCAAATCCAGCGGTGGCTAAATCAGGAGCATCTCATGACGTGAACCCACATAAGTCTCTTCAGTGGGCTCATTCAGTCTGACAAAGATTCAGAGGGTTTCCTCGTAGGGACAATAGGACAGAGCAGGGGTTCTGGAATGGTCCTCTGAGCCTCCTGGATTTCTCTGGGGCCGGCAGTATTTGCACTGGCCTAGACATTTTCCACCAAACCTCCCCGCAAATATTTGAAGGCCTTGATACAATGCCACACAAATAACCGTATCTAAAGCTCTCCCGTGTAAACAGCCTGGAGTCCTTAGTCAGCAGTGACCAGAGGAAAAAAGCAAAACCAAAACTTAGATCCTTGAAATAGTTTTTAAAAGGTAAGCCTCAAAGACCACCTAAAAGGTGACACATCTTTATTGTGGTTAAATTCACAAATGTTATTTACACTATTCATTGAAAACTGGGAGAGGAGTGTGTGTGTGTATGTTTTCCGTGATACAGAAGAAATTCCCTGTGGTAGCAAATGCTGTTTTAAAAAGCAACTTTTAAACTTCAAAAAAAACATCTGCCTCTCATTCTATCCCAGGCATTGCATGTACCACGTGTTAATAACCCCTATCTGGTAGGGATAGGGGAAAGACTTTAGAATTAGATTAAATGGAAAAAAACATGTTCTGTTCTGGACTTACGAGATGGTTCCTGTAACAAGTTTCCCATCTTTGGCAGAGGGAAGAAAAGTACTGTTCCCTCACACATTAGCAAATCTGGCAATAGCACTAAAGAAGCTTTGGACAGGGAGATGGGGAGAAAGTCACATGAAATCTCAGTAATAGTAGTTAAAGTTTAGACCAAAGAAGCCACGGTGGTAACCACATGTTAGAAGTCCCAGGACCATTGCCTAGCCTGACTACCTACCAGTTACCGTCTATCACTCCCTGACCTTCAAACAGCCTTCCTACAATCATCCTTACTTCTGCTCTACCTTCAAACATTGTAAATTGAGAATCCTAGTTCATCTACTTTGTTTATCTCAGCTGATCATGGATTCGTCAGATCAACTACTCAATTGTCATCAGAAGCCGGGGACAAAATAACCATAATGTAGTATTGACAATAAGAGCAACCAACATTTACTGAAGGCTCAGTCTGTGACAACACTGTGCATTCTCTAATCTTCACCCAAACTATGAATTTACACTATGTTATCTCCATTTTTACCCATGTAGAACCTAGGTCCTAACTAGTACATTATTCTAATTTAAATACATGAAGACTCTTTATAAATGATTGGTAGCATTTCCAGATTATACAAGTCTTAAAAGCTTGTATGATCTTAGTTAGTAACTTGCATGTTTCTTCCCATCACTGATGCTTGATTGGGAGTATTTCATAAGCCATAACTAGGATCATACTATAAAAATGTTTGAAACCTTTTCCTCATTTAATATATTGAAATCTCTTTAAATAAATAAAGATTTCAAAGTGTCAACAGCGGCTGCGATTAAGGAAAATTGCACTTTCTCATTTTGCTTTAATTTTTTACAATGACTATATGTTACTGAGAACAAAAAACAAGAAAGTTACTTTCATTTTTAAAAAATAAAAAAAGATTTTGGTACTGCACAGGCCTGTGTGGCAGGACATTGACACAAATCCATTGTCACAAAAAGTCAGAAATAATCATTTGCATCTGCTCAGCACTTTATGGTTTGAAAAGCACTTTTGCATACTATATCCCTTTAATCCTCACAGTAATCCTATATGATATGATGCCCACTTTCTGGGCAAGGAAACTGAGGCTTGCAAAGTTCATAGTATGTATGACTCAAGGTTATATGTTCCTATAAGGTAGAACTTGAACTTGGGCATCTTGACTCCAAGTGTTTCACATAATCCACTACCCCAAGTATCTTCCTAAAATTACCAACCCACGTGCTCCGGGTCCTAAGTATTATCTGAATTCTGCTCTGTCACCTCTTCTTAAAGTTTACATTTTGAGTTTTCACTCCAGGGATCTACTATTTTGAAAAGGATAGCTGTATTGTAACAGCTGCTCTCAATTGCTAGAAAGACAAAGATAACTTGTTCCTAGCTAGACCCTCTGCAGAAAGATGAAACACGTGTTGCAAGTATGCGCATGCCACCTCCTAGAAGGTCCTCCCTCCCCTCCCTGGCTGCAGACTTCCCTGAACCCTGATTGATCGCAGAGCCCAGGTCAAGGAAGAAACTTCCAGAGAACAACAACCACACTCAGCCCTCACGGTATGTTTCCCACGTGCCAAGCTTCTGCCACTCTCCTTTTTATTAAGTCCCAACAATAATAGTGTACCCATTTTCAGATGCGGAAACTGAGATCTAGAGAGGTTAAGTCACTAGCCCCTGGTGTCAGTCGGTAAGGGATGGAATGGAAATTCAGACCCAGCAATCTGTCCCACTGCCGTGGGCTTCCAATGGAAAAGAAGGAACCAGGGATCCTGTTTTGGTTTTTTAAAGTACAACACACACACACACACACCTGTGTGGGCATACAGGAAGGAAACAGATAAACTGAATAGCAAATGCTTAGAGAAAGAGGCAGTTGGGGATTGGGAAGCGGGTAGTAAATAGGTGAGAAAGGAGACTCTTTATCCAGTTTTGATCATTTTAATTTTTTGTAAAGTTTGTTAGGTTTTTTAAAATTGTGGTAAGACAAACATAAAATTTACCATGTTAATCATTCTTAAATGTACACCTCAGTGGTATTAAGTGCGTTCATGGTGTTGTGCAACCATCACCACTATCTTTCTCTAGAACTTTTCTCATCTGGCAAAACCGAAACTCTGCACCCATTAAACAGTAACTCCCCATTCCCCACTCCCCCTGCCCGTCAACCATCACTCGACTTTCTCTTATATAAATTTGATTGTTCTCATGTAAGTGGAATCGTACAGTATTTGTCCTTTTGTGACTGACTTCTTTCACTTAGCATAATGTCCTCAAGGTTCAGCCATATTGTAGCATTTGCTGGAGTTTCCTTCCTTTCTTAAAGCTGAAAAATATTCCGCTGTATGTAGAGATCACATTTTGCTTATCCATCTGTGGACACTTGAGTTGCTGTGGACACTTGGGTTGTGGACACTTGGGTTGCTTCCACACCTGAGCTATTGTGAATAGTGCTGCTGTGAACATTTGTGTGCAAATATCCCTGCTTTCAGTTCTTTGGGGTATGTACCAAAAAGTGGAATTGCTGGATCATATGGTGATGTTTATTAGTTTTGTAACTTAGAACACAAAAGCTTTTTTAAGTGAATACTCACATAGATTAGAAAAATGGTTAATAATGAGACACGGGAGACAATGGTGAAAATGACGTGCTTCAGGATCAGTGGGGTTGTCGTGGGCACCAGGAACACCTGTCGGACTGTGCCATCCCTGAGGGCACGGTCAGCTTGGCAGCCTAATCCTCCATCCCAGCCCGTGCCCAGCACCATACCTGTCTTCTTGTAGGTGGTCAGTATAGATGCTCTAAATCCCATTGCCCTCGAGAGATGACTTCACCAGAGCCTCTGGGCAAGTGGCAGATCTCGAAGGAAACAAAAGGACTGCTTGGAAAAGGTGCCCCCGTGACAGTGGAGGACAGGACTTTGCCACCTGCTTCCTCACTGTGTGACCTTGGGCGTATCACATGCCTCCTGGCCCAGGGCTATAGATCAAATTTGAAATAGGGACGTTTCATTCAACAAACAACGCTTGAGTTTTCCTCTTGAATAGTTTTGTATAGTATTTTTGTATCCTTTTGTTTTATATTCTCTAATTAGCTCTACATTGAAGCACCCTAGTCTCATTCCTTTTTGTTTTCTAAATTTTTATTGTGGTAAAGCATACATAACTTAAAATTTACAATCTTAATCATTTTTTTAGTTGTTACAAAATATATGCCAGATTCCCTGTGTTATACAAGATTCTTATTATTAATTTATACCTAATAGTTTGTTCCTCAATCCCCTACCCATTTAGTGCCCCTCCCCCCTTCCCTCTCTCCACTGGTAACCACTAGTTTGTTCTCTGTATCAGTGAATCTGCTTCTTTTTTGTTACATTCACTAGTTTGTTGTTGTATGTTTTAGATCTGTTCCTTTGTTTTTAAAGCAAGTCTCTAAAAAGAAAAAAAAAAGTGCTCAGGTTTCTCTAAGAGCTGCAGACATGGCTTTCTTCCAACGTCTCTATAACCCAGAAGATTGTCTCCCATGACTTACAGGAGAGAACACGTGGGTCAGGAACTTCTGGGAAACTGTGGGTCCCTCTGCTCTCTGAAGAGCTTGCCGGCGTTTCTAATCCATAATGGTCACCTCCAGCTGCAAGGAGAGGTTAATGAGCTGTGCGGGACAGTGATGGGAAACGGTCAGCCTCTACATCACTCCTGACACCACTGCTAAGCGAGGGCCACGGAGGGGAACTAGCCATAGGGTGAGAGAGGTGGACCAGAAAACAATATCCACTTCATTAGCCGGTGATTCTGAATGCGTGGAAAGAGGCCAAGGTCCAGCCTACAGACTGTGACGGAACGCTCTTACAACGCTGTGAGGTCTGGGCAAAGGCCGGCAGGGAGAATGCACACTGCCTCAGTTCAGGGGAATCTTGGGGACATTTCCCCTTACTCTTTGCCTCTCTCTCTCTCTGTCCCTTTCTCTTTCTCTCTCTCTCACCCTTTCTCCCTTCCTATCTTTCATCTCTTTTTCCTTCCTTCTTTCCTTCCCTTTTAAAATTTTATTAATCTTATCTCTTTTTCTCATTATTCCCCTTTTCTTTTCTTCCTTTTCTCCTTTCTCTCATCCTACACCTCCAATCAATTTCCCCTTTTTTCCAAATCTTAATTCCGGAGAGGCAGATATCTGCTGACCTGTAGCCAGTTTCCTGCTTATCAAAAAATAAAATAAGATGGACTGCTTTCATACATTAGAGCAGGGGTCCCAAAGGGGAGTGTGCAAGGTGATATATTGTGGGTACAGGATGAAAATACCGGGTCTGACTTTTACATTTATGTTAACTCCATGGCCTTTTAATTTTCGTCTTTGGTTTATTTATTTTATTTATTTATTTATTTATTTTCGTCTTTGGTTTATAGTGAGCATGAAATATCGGTACAGTAGCACATGTGGTAAGTTAGTTACTTAATAGAAATAATGGTATTGAGGGGCTCAAACTTGTTTCCTTTTTAACTGAGAGGAGAAATCGGGGAAAACATTTACAGATTACAGTTTTAAAGAAAAGACCCTTAAAATTTAATAATACCTGGTTCAGTGCATCCCTATGTACAGTCAGTGCCTTGACTACACTCAGAGGGGGGCTTCCAGGCACACACAGGGCCTGAGCTGTGAGGAGGGCTGAGGCTTGACATCCCGAGAAGTAGTTGTCACCAGACCACATGGAGTCTGAGTCTCAGCCCTATGTCACTGATTTGGAAAGTCTTCCCTGGGAAGACCCCTCACTTACAACTGTCCCCCCGACTCCCTTTCACCTTCCCCGCCCTGTGATTTTTCTCCATGGCACACTGTCACCCGACATACGATATACTCCCTCCTTCATTGGTTTGGTTGTCCGTCCCCAGCCCTCGCTGCAGTGAAAGGTCTGTGAAGACAGGGCCTTCGTCTGTTTCGTTTGCTGCTGTATCTTCAGTATCGAGAATCATGCCTGACACAGATAGGTACTCAATGAGCCAAGAAACCAAGGGCTGAAAATGACTGAGTTAGACCAAACATGGCTTAAGGGGATTCCTTGGAAATGGGGTCACTGGATCTTCTCTTTTTTCTTTTTTTGAAAAACGGCATTTTATTATTTTTTTAATATTTATTTATTTACTTGGCTGCTTTGGGTCTTAGTTGCCACACACAGGATCTTCGTTGCCGCGTGTGGGATGTTTAGTTGCGGCATGTGGGATCTAGTTCCCTGACCAGGGATCAAACCCGGGCCCCCTGCATTGGGAGCACAGAGTCTTATCCACTGGACCACCAGGGAAGTCCCTGGATCTTCTCTTTTTTATCCTTTGCCTTCCAAAGGCTAATTTCATAGCCACCGTGATGCTTAATTATGCTGAGTTAAAACACCCTCTGACTCCCTGGCCTGACTGAACTTCTTGACGGTAGGAATTGTATCTTTAACATCTGTAAATCCCAAGCATGTCACATATGGTAAATGCTTAATAAATGTTTGTTGAATGAATGAATAAGTGAATGTCTTCTGGGCCTTGGACACGCAGAGAGGTGGAGGGAGCACCGAGCACATGGAGTCACTAAGCAAGCACTTGCAGAGTGCCTGTGGCCTGCTGTGTACTGTTCTAAGCACCACTGAGCAAAACAGAAAATGTGGAAAGTTTATTTCCTGTGCTGTAGAGATTTACAATCCACTTAGGGGAGAGAAAACGTACAATCACATAATGATTTAGAATAGCTATAAGTGGATTCGTGCTTCCAACAGACACAAAATAACAGGTTAAAATGTGATCAGGTAGGTTTGTAGGCCCTGCCAGCGGGTCCCGCCCGTGAGTATTGAGGACCTACTCTGTGCCGACGCTGCATTTGGTCCTGGAAACACAAAGATTAGTGAACACGCAGCCCTGCTTTGGAGGGGCTTCTGGTCTAGACAGATGGTGAGGTCATTTCAACAACACGGGCAAAGAGCTGGGGCAGAGATGAGCACAGAGGATGCTGGGAGCAGAAAGGAAGAACAAATAGCCTGGGTTTCTCAAGCTCGGCCCTACTGACACTTTGGACCAGATCTTCCTCTGTTCTCTGGGGAATGTCCTGTGCATTGTAGGACATTTAGCAGCATCCCTGGCCTCTACCCACTGGATGCCGTAACCACCCCCAGCCATGACGATACATAGTGTCTCCAGACGTTAGGAGCAACTACATAAGTTGTGAGGCCCAGTGTAAAATGAAAATGTGAGGCTCCCTCATTCAAAAAACAGGAAAAAAAGTGTCATTAAAGATCTAAAATACAAAGATTTTTCATTTCTTTTGTGGTCTATCCTCCCTCTCTTGTTTTCTCTCCCTCTCTCTCTCTTCCTCTCCCTGTTTTTAAATTTTCTATTTAATGCAGGATTCCCTGGGGAATGGAGATACTAACAGGGTTAGTGTCTGGGGACCCCGCCCTGTGATTCAGTACACACATGGGCACCCAGCCCACCAGCTGCCAGTTTCCCCCTTGACCAGCCACTGGACCAATGCATTGTGCCCCAGCTGAGGGCATGGAAGTCAGGTCAGGCATCTCCCCTCCCCAGGGCTGCTGCTCCAGCCCATGGCAGACAGACACTTCCAGCTTGGATCAGGGATGGCCACCGTCATGTCCCTGAGATGCCTTGGGACTCCAGCACCCTATCCCAAGCTCCCTGTGCCCACACCAGGCCCCTTAAGGGTGCAGAGGGCAGCAGTGGTGGCTGGATGGGAGTTAGGGAGAAACAGGCCTGGTGGGGCCAGGAGCTGGAGCCCCAAACCCACCCCAGAAAGTCAAGGAGGCAGCGGGAGGCGGGGCCTCTTGAGCTGAGGGGCCAAGCCCCCCACGCATGCTCCATTTTCCCATCAGGCTGCCCTGATGAACAAAAGTGCAAAAATAAAATTATTAAGAATTCAAGATGGCAACTACAGAGCATTAAACTTCAAGCGCACCCATGAAGCTAGTCCTGCCAGTCATTGGCAAGTCTCCCCAAGGGGCCAAACCACCCTCAGCTGAGAACCTCTGAGCTCAACCTGGGGTTGGGTGGGGCCTTCCTAAGGGGAGTTGAACCCTCAGCTGATCCCAGAAGGTCACAGGGGAAAATAATTATTAGAAGGGACAGAAGTAATCAGGAAAGAGTCCTGTAGCTCATGAATTTTAAACCAAGTTTTCAGGGAAGTTTGTAGAATCTGGTTTGGCTGGAAGGCACCCTTCCAGGTGGAGGAAACGGCAGGTGAGAAGGTACAGAAGTGGAAATTAACAAGGTACTGGCAGGGTAAGGGGGTTGAGGATGGGGGTGTCTCAATCTTACTCTGATTATTTCTGAACTTTCCCTTTGCTCCACTGTGGGTTCTGGTAAGATGCTGGACTTCTTGGCCTCCTCCTGTGTGCTGTGCGGTGCCTGGCCCCTCCTGAGGCCCCGGTGGATGGACGCTTGGGTGGATGCACCATTAGCATCTTTGAAGAGGCTCCTTCTATGGCAACCCTCCTCGGTGCCCTGGTTTCTATCCCCTCTGCTCCTGCCCCACTACAGACCATCACTCACCTGCCTGGAGAAGGGCAAAGGCTCCCTGAAGGGAATCCATCAGGGAACACACAGGGCAGCGTTCTCCCTAGGTGTGTCACTTTGGGCGATAATAATCATCACAGCTAAGAATTATTGAGAGCTATTGACAGCTACTCCTTTTCTAAGCACTTTACATGTATTGACTCATTTACTCTTTACAACTTCCCCGTTGGGTAGATGTCATCTCTATCCCCATTTTAAAGATGGGAACACTGAGGCACGGGGAGGTTTAGGAATTTGCCCGTGGGCACACAGTTTGTGAGTTGTGAACTCAAAGTCTGAATCCTGGCACTCTGGCTCCAGAGCCTCATATTTAATTACTTCACTCAATTAATTGTCTTATCTGTAAAATGGAGGTAATGAGAGTAACCTCAGATAATTGTGACGATTATACGGTACAATAGTGGAAATCATTTAGCACAGTGAGGTAGGCACTTAATAAATAGCAGTACTACTGTTGTTGTTATAAGCATTCTAAACAAGAAATTATCAATAAATAACGGCACACACACACACACACACACACACACACACACCTTTGAAAACTTTCCAAGACTCCTCATTGCCTAAGGAGAGAAGTTCAGAGTCCCAGGCCTGGCATCCAATGTTTGCTCATGATCAGCCCTGAGCTAACTTCCCAGCATCATCATGAGCAAGATCCCTCCATGGTCCAGACAACTCAGCTTGCCCTCTGCCCCCATCACCTCCTCACCTACTTTCATGCCTCCAAGCCTCTGCTCAATGCTTTTTTCTGCCTGAAATGTTCTCTGAGTTCTTGTTGTCAAAATCCTACTTACCCTTGAAGGCATCTGAGCCCCCATAGAACTTGGCTGGTTCCGCTGCTATTATTAGCACATGCTTCTAATTATTTATTGTGCCAGGCGATTTACATATATTATCTTTCCTGCCAAATTCTACACTGTTTTCCTTTTTACCACTGAAGAAATTGACATTCAGAGTGGGAACTTGCCCAAGGTCACATCTAGGAAGCAGCAGAGACAGGTTGCAAACCCAGATCATCCTGACTCCAAGTCCCACACTGAGTCCCCTGTCATTTCCGCCTCTCGCCAGGTACAGAAAATGTTTGAAGCCAGACAGCACTAAATCTCAATGTAAACCTTGAGCTTTCTGAGCATAAATTAAGAAAACTAAAAGTAGAATAATAGTACTGTCTCATGGGGCTGTTATGAATAAATGAGATGCTTTATGTGAAGCAATCAGCACCGCGCTTATTGTAAAGGCTGCTCCATCCTGTCTAGCAATAGAAGTGAGTGTATATGTGTCTATCTCTCCCCCTCTAAAACCAACTCCTTCAGAGCAGGAATTAAATCACATTCATCCCAGTAGTGCTAGACACCTACTGCAGTGCCTAGCACCCAGTAGGTGCTCAGTAAATGTTTGCTGCTTTGTCTCAGCAGCCCTGCACGCTCTTCACCCCCAGGGCTGGGAGCAGGGTCTGTGTCTAGTCACCAGAGCATTAAAGAAGACCTTGGTCCTCCCTTACCTGAGGCCCAGGGGCCACTCTCACGCCCAAGTGCATGTCACAGACAGCACTCCTGACCAGACAGCACTAAGCAGAGCAGGGGCGGGTCCACCATGAGAGGAGAGGAGATGCAGGTGGGGAGGCACAGGGTGACACCAAGTGGGCAATGGTTCCTAACTCGTGGAGTGGACCCAGTTTCTTTCCTGGCATCTTTCAGGCTATCCATTGCTTGAGCATGACCTTGGGACTAGAATTGGGGTATCTTATTTTGTCTAATTCTTAGAGATTGTATCTGTTCCTGGGCTGTGCCTTGTACTGATCTTGTTATTGTACAAACACAATATTGTAGAGAGGACAGTGGAGTACAACTTCAGAAGACTTGGGTCAGTAGAGGGTGGTTCTGGGGCTTCCCTGGTGGTGCAGTGGTTAAGAATCCGCCTGCCAATGTAGGGGACACGGGTTCGACCCCTGGTCCGGGAAGATCCCACATGCCACAGAGCAACTCAGCCCGGGCGCCACAACTACTGAGCCTGCGCTCTAGAGCCCACGAGCCACAACTACTGAAGCCCACGTGCCGCAACTACTGAAGCCCATGCACCTAGAGACCGTGCTCCGCAACAAGAGAAGGCACCACAATGAGAAGCCTGCGCACCACAATGAAGAGTAGCCCCCGCTCATGGCAACTGGAGAAAGCCTGTGCGCAGCAACGAAGACCCAACGCAGCCAAAAATAAAATTAAATAAATAAATAAGCTTATTTTTTAAAAAAATAGAGGGTGGTTCTGGAATCTTCAGTGGGTCCTTTTTCCTTTCTGAATCTCAGTTTCCTCGTCTGTGAAATGTGAATACTAATGCCTGCCTTGCCTTCTTTGCAAGATTATTCTGAGGATCAAACGAGGAGGAAGCTCTTTGCACATCATAAAATGCTGTGCAAATGTTATAGCTTTTTACGTGGTTGGTATGTCCTCAGACAGGAAAGAAGACTTTGATCTCTCTCTCTCTCTCTCTCTCTCTCACACACACACACACACACACACACACACACACACATACACAGAGACACACGCACACAATCACGAGATTTCTCTGCACTGAGACTGTTCAGGGTGCTTCTATATGCTCCCCCCTCTGTTTGGGTTTGGAAGATGCAAAAGAGCCAGAAGGAAGGCACTTAATATGGAATTAGGGGGTCCTCAGTTCAAGGCCAAGGTCCACTCCTTAACTGTTTGTGGGTCCTTGGGCCAATCCTTACGCTTTTAGAGCCTCTATTTCGTCATCATTAAAGCGGGGCTGACGCTGCCCAGCTCACAGGTTTGTGGGAGGTATACAGGGGAGAGTATAGCAAAGACACCTCGCTAACACTTCTCTGAATGTTAATCCGAAAGCAGAGCCCAGGAAATCTTAGTAAAGAGTGTGGCTTTTCTTTCTTTTCTGAACACTAGCCTGGCCCGTATCGTTGATTCAATAAACACTTATGGAGCCCCTGGTGTATGCTGGGCCCCTGCCAATCTCACTTTTCATGTGTGTAGTAGTAGAAGGGCTAGATTATTGCTCCAGAGTGAAGGCTGTCTATGCCAGGTGTAGTATTTATTAGTTTAATATCATACTAGGTCTCTCATTTTTAATTTAATCTTTTACAAGCTCCTGGGAACACCCTATTTCTAAAACTGAACCGGCAGAAGGAGGTAGGTTGTTGAATCAAAATGAGAGAAATCTCCTCTACCCTTAGGAGTTTTTCTGGCAAAGATCATCTGATAGCAGCTTGTTTGGGAAATAAAAGCGCAGAGCTGGAAGGGATTTCTAGAAAGGAAGTTGAGGGCTGGGGTGGTAGTACTTGAGATCTTCCTGTATCCATTTGTCACAAGCTTGTAGCTGTCCCTGAAGGGCTTCACAGGTAGTACACACCCAGTGGTGTTTGTCAGTGAACTTACACCAGAAGTCTTGCCTTTAGGAGGAGGGAAGGAAGGGAGGCGGGAGGGAGCCAGTGAGCCGTGTGCTATGATTGAGAAAGCACTTGATTTGAAACCAAGTCCAGCTTGTGCCAGCCCCCCTACAAGGTGTTTTGCCGTGTTACCTAATTTAATCCTTCCAATAACCCTAGGAGATAGAAATTCCATTATTATTGATGCATGGTGATAATATAAAGACTCAAGCTAAGTAACTTGCCCAAAGCCACACCCACAAACAACTGCTCTATTTGACTCCAAAGCCAGGATCTCCCCAGTGCCCTGTGCTAATATTGATATCTCTTGGGAAAGTCATTTCTCCTCCCTGAATCTGCTTCTTCATCCCAACAGTGAAGAAGTGAAGTGAGATGCCTCTCAGGTCTCTTTCAGATATATGGATCTCTACCTACACCGGTGCTTTATCCAAGGGTTGACAAACGGTGGCCCACAGGCCAAATGCAGCCACCCAGCTGTTTTTAAAAATGGTTTCATTGGCACACAGCCGTACGACTCATTTACGTATTGTCTGTGAGAGCAGAGTTGAGTAGTTGTGACAGAGTGTAAGCCCACAAAGCCTAAAATACTATCTAGCCCTTCGTAAAAAAAGTTTGCCCACCCCTGGAATATGCTAGTCTGTAAGTTTCAATAGTGATAAACTACACATGGAGAATGGGAAAGAATGTACAGGGCCACACATCACCTGTAAACAGAGGGGGCAGTAAGGAGGTGGATGCCAATGTTTACAATTTACACTTTGGAATTGCTTATTTACTTTTTACTAAGTTATCATGTACAGCAACATGCACAAATCCTAAATGTGTAGCCTGATGGTGTATCCACCATTCTGATCAAGATACAGAACTTTTTCAGCACCCCAGAAAGCTCCCTCATTACCCATCCCTGTGCATACATCCCCCAATAACCTCAAATTTACCCTCTATCACCATGGATTAGTTTTTCCTGCTTTTTAACTTCATATAAATGGAATCACACAGTGTATACCCTTTCGTGTCTGGGAAAGGTATTTAAACTACAGCTTCATTGCTGACAACTTGGAAAATTGAGAAGTATAAATAAGGACACAAAAATCACCCTTAGGGCTTCCCTGGTGGCGCAGTGGTTGAGAGTCCACCTGCCGATGCAGGGGACACGGGTTCGTGCCCTGGTCCGGGAGGATCCCACATGCCGCGGAGCGGCTGGGTCCTTGAGCCATGGCTGCTGAGCCTGCGCGTCCGGAGCCTGTGCTCCGCAACGGGACAGGCCACAACAGTGAGAGGGGCCCGCGTACCACACAAACACACAAAAATCACCCTTAATGGCATCATGCAGGGATGATCACTTTTTCATTTATTCAACAAGGGTTTCACTGAGCATCTTTTATGGATCAGGCACCTCTCCGGGCATTGAGGAGTAAGGCATGAGATGGTCCCTGCCTTCTTGGAGCTTACTGTCTGTGGTGTCTTTTCTCACAGGCTAGTCAACAGTCCCATGTCTGGCACTACCCAGAGTTCTGGCCTGAGCTCATGGATCATCAGCCCAAAGGCCTGGAAATGGACACCCTGGTAATTCCGGAATTTCAAATCATAGAAAAGTTAGGGAACTTAAATGGTCATCCAGACCAACTGGCCATTTTTCAAAAGCAGAATCAGAAAAGGTACTCAGCCAAGCCTTTGGAGGTGAAGAGTTATCCCGAAAAGAGTGTTGTATCCAGAGCTGGAAACTCAGGCTCTAACACCACAGTCTAAAATGTTCTCTAGGCTGCAACACTGCTCTCTAACAGTAAGGCTCCCAGCCTCCTTCAGACTAGGATAGGGCAGTATTCATGTTTTACTCTAGAGACGATTTCATTTTGAGGCCTTCTAGAGACTCTCCCAAATCAATGTGAAAGCCTTGGAGAGTAGAGCAGCAGAGGACAGAGGGGACCAGGCTCTCCCTGCTGTAAGCAAATCAGGGTAAGCCTGGAAAGTAGGGGGAAGATTGTGTGCGCAAGAGCAGGAAAGAAATATCCTTTATGCCGTGAAGTTACAGGAGAGACTGAGTCCATGGCAGTCACACTTCCAAGATGGTGCCCAGAAAACCTTCATACAGTAATGAGCCATCTGGATTTTAAATTATCTTGGATCAGGGACGACATTTCCCATAGAAAATCTTGGGATTTGAGCAGCGAATTCATTGTTTGAGTAGAAGAACCTAACGCGGTCTCTTCGAATTCAGTAACTCTTAAAAGAACAAGCTGGGAATAAAAGAGACCAAAGAGATCGGCCGCCTCTCTTCTTGGCGTGTTTTCACGATGTGCTGCCTCTTTCTAAACATGTGATATCCAGGAACCTGCAGCTACGAACTCATTTAATCTCCACAAAAACACAGTAGAGTATTATCATTATTTTCCACCTAAGGAAACTGAGGCTCAGAAAGATTATATAGTGTACCCAAGTGGCACAGCTGGCTAAGCAGATTGGAGAACCCAAATTTAGGTCTGTTTGACTCCAACATCTGCTGCCTATTCTCTGCCGTGGAATCACAGCAGAATTCCCCCTTTTAACTTCCCATCTCCCAAAGCAGTGAAACTGGAGCCCTTCCTCTTTCATCCTAAAGCCCTGCTCAAGAGTCCTGAGCCCCAATCTCAACCCTTCCATTAACTTATTACAGTAGCTCCAAGCCACCTCCTTAAAATGTCCTATGTCTTCTTTTCCCATTTCTTTAAAATGGGGCTACTACATCAGCCCGTGACTACTTTATCCTGTGTGAAGCATAAACAAGGGTTTTTCAGCTGTACTCTGGCTTCCTCTGTTTAGGGGAAGCTTAACCAAAGGGTTTACTGCGATAGCTCATTTGGTTAGCATTTGTGACCCACATCCTTAAAAAGAGAAGTGGGATACTTACACTTTTCTTTTTAAATTTCCATATGAAGGGGTAGATATTGGATCTGCTCACAGATCCATAGTTGCAGTTACTTGGTTGGTGAGCACCCATATTGCATCAGGTGGTATATACGAGGTAGATCTGGACAGGAGGGTTACAGGAAGTTGCTGGATATTAATAGCCAGATTATCTGGACACGCATAGGAAGTTTCCCTGTACTCTGTGCAACTTCCTGTACATTCCCATAGTTGGCTTGGGGTAGGGGGAAGAATGGGTTTTCTGACACCTGAATTTTGAGAGGTAAGGAAGCTTGAGAGTCGGACGGGGCACACAGCAGTTGGAACTACAAATCAAAGCTTTTTTGTTAAAAGGGAAGTGATGGCTGGTTTTTTAATGGGTTTTCCAGCTAAACACAGAAACTGATCTTCATTACACTTGACTGCTTCTATCCTGATAGTCAGTGAGAGACAGAGAAAAAGCGATTGTTCTCCAGGGACATTTACTCTGAACACTTCATTATCCCTGTTGAGGGGAGCTGGGTTGGCAGAAAATGTTCTCCCATTGGGCTGAATTGTGAGGGGCAAGGATCTGCCGTATGTCACAACAAACTAGAAGACAATAAGGTGAAATGAAGAGCCCTTGTTTCTATGAACTTATTACCCCTTTCTCCGGGAAAGACACTGAGACGGTGTAAAGGTCCCCCAGAGCTCTGTGCATACAACCACCCCTTTCTCATGGGTGGCCCAGGCGAGTGGAGCAGTCCCCGTATTTAAGAGGCAGCCTAGCTCCTTAGCAGCCTGACATCTGGAGTTTCAGCCCTCACACACCTGGGAGATTTGATCCGGAAACAAGCAGACAGGGCTGCAGACCCTCCCCACCCCAACCCATGCTGAAATTACCCCTTCCTCCTAATTGTCTTTTAAAGGTGGGAAGGGAGGAGAATTTGCTTAGAAGCTCCTTTGCAAATTCCCTGCTCATTCTGCATCTCCCGGTCCCTCCAACCCCAGCACTGGATCTGCCTGATTCTGAGAATCCTAAACCTCCAGAGGGGCTAGATTTTACTACTGGAAGCTGGCTTCCTACCTTCCCGGAAGGAAAAGCGTGAACACTATCGTTAGACCGCAGGACTTCACAGGTGGTCTCATCCATTGCGTACAGTGCCCCATCCCCCCCCCCCCCCCCCCCCCCCGCGCTCTAGGTTCCAATACTGCACAGATGGCGAGCCTGAGGCCTAGAGAGGGGAAGGGGTTGTTCTCTGCCCCAGGGACTATGGGACTGTGAGCGATGGATCCTAAAAAGCCCCTGTTCTTCTGCAGGTCCAGTCCAGCCTGTAGGTCTGGGTGCGACTCCTGCATCCTTCCTTCCCCTGGGCGCCTCAGGGAGAGGCAGGTGAAACTCCAATAGTGCTGAAAGGTCCCCGGCTTCCTTCCTGGGCCAGGCCGGCGTGGAAAAATACTTCTTTCCCCCGGCGGCTTAGTCCGCGCCTTCCCAACTTGGCGTGGGAGACGCCTGACAGGGCCACCTTGACCTCGCCTCTGCAGAACACCGCCCCTGGCCCCGGGAACCGCTGTGTCCTGGAGCTGCGAATAAACCAGAAATCAGTGGGCCCAGAGAACGTGCAGCTCCAACTGTCCATCCAGCTGCAGGCCAAGCTTTGCTTTCACTGCCAGAAAGGAGGCCCAGCAATCCTAGTTTTGCCCCGAAAGCGGAGGCGCTTTGATAGTCCTGGTTTAAACCGGGGAACCCAGTGGCCCAGGCGTCCAGCTTTCCGCGGCTCGGCCAGGCTGGGTGCTGGTGCAGCCCCGCTGCTGGGGGAGCTCAACTTTGGCTACTCCCTCTGGTCATAAATTAGTCGGTGCCTCCTCCCAAGTGTTCTCCGGACCTCCTTCCCGCTGGCCTACGCTCTCGGGCCGGCAGTTGTGCAAATCCAAACCGCTAGACCCAGCTGGTGAGGGCCTGGGGTCCGCAGAGCGGTAACTCAGGTAGAAGTAAATGGGACCACCGCCCCCGCAATCCACACTCACCCCACCTAATACGCCCCATTTCCCCCAGGTCTCCGCGTCCATTCCCCTGCGGTCAGTTTATCCTCCGCCCGCCTGGCTCTCCCGGCCCATCGCCTGCGTCGGTTGGGACGCGTCGGAGGGTCTCTGCTCTTCGCATCCTCCTCCATCTCCGTCTTCCAAGAGCGCCCCAGCTTCCTCCAGCTCTCACCTGAACCCCCGAAGCGCAGTTTCTTCTTCTCTCCGGACTAAAGCCGGACCCGCAGCCGGTGGAAAAGTCCCGGAGCCTTCCACACTAGGCTGCAAGCTACTTGTTTAACAAGTCCAAAGGTCAGCTAAAGTTTGGCTGATAAACAGAACAAGGACAAGAATCTCTTCGGCCCCCTGGCGTGAGTACAATGGACCCTGGCAGCCCCGCTCCCGGCCCGGGTCTCTTGCTCTCCCCGTCTGCCCCTCACGCTCTCCCTCTCTCGGTTTTCCCCCCTCCCCACGACCATTTGCATCGGGCCGAAAGCCGGGCCCTCCCCACTAATTTGCATATCTTATATGGCCTAATGGTGGCGATCATGGCAAGTTAGAAGTTTTCTGACTCCTCTCGGAGGAGACTCCGGACCCCGGGGAATAACAGGTGTTTGGAGGCTGAAGGGTGGGGGGGTTCCTGGACTTGGGGTTCGCTTGTGAAACTCCCCTCCACCCTCCTCTCTCGCACCCACCCACCCCCTCACCCCCTCACCCCCTTCTTTTTCTGTCCTTGGAAAATGGTGTCCAAGCTCACGTCGCTCCAGCAAGAACTCCTGAGCGCCCTGCTGAGCTCCGGGGTCACCAAGGAGGTGCTGGTCCAGGCCTTGGAGGAGTTGCTGCCATCCCCGAGTTTCGGGGTGAAGCTGGAGACGCTGCCCCTGTCCCCTGGGAGCGGGGCCGAGCCGGACACCAAGCCGGTCTTCCATACTCTCACGAACGGCCACGCCAAGGGCCGTCTGTCCGGGGACGAGGGCTCCGAGGACGGGGACGACTATGACACCCCTCCCATCCTCAAGGAGCTGCAAGCCCTCAACACCGAGGAGGCGGCGGAGCAGCGGGCGGAGGTGGACCGGATGCTCAGGTAGGCGCGGACCGAGGTGCGGAGTGTGCGCCCGAGCCCCTTGAGCCCCCGGCCTTGTGCCTGAGCGACACTGCGCGCGACCGCTCTTGCCAAGCCTGGTTCCCACCAGAGAAGTCCCCCGGGGGGCGCTCCGCTTCTCTCCCAACACCTGGAACCCTCCAAGTCCCTCAACTGGACGGCCCGAGCCCCGAGGCTTCAGGAACGCCTGCCCAGGCCAGCGCCCGGGACCCGCGGGGCCCTCCCGGCCGGGCTGGGGCTCGGCCTGGGAGAACCCGAGCTGCGGGGCCCTTTGCCCAGAGGTTTGCCCACGCGGCGGAGGGTGCGAGTGGGCGCAGTGAAGCCGCTGCGATTCCCAGGAGACCAGGCTCGGGCCCGCATCAGCCCCAGGCCAAGCCTTTCTCCTGAGGTACCAACTCCGCGGTCCGGGGAAACGCCGCCGGCCTGGGACACGGCGTCCTGCCGCTCTTGGCAGAGGGACAGGCGGCACCCGGGCCGGGATCTGGCGGGCGACTTATCTGGAGTGCGCTCCCATTTACAGCGCCCGTGCAAGACCCCAGGGCTATCCGAAATCCCCAAAGCCCGTTTAGATTCGCGAAAGGAAATGTTTGCACGTTGTCAGGTTAGGGTGGATCCTCAAGCGGCAAAAGAAACCACGTCACTAAGCAAGCGAGGGGAAAATGCGGCCAAGACCCCAATTCGCAGCGGATTTGGTGGGAGAAAGGAGGGCGTTTCCGGATCTCGCCGCCGACACCCCGGCGTCCCTGGGGAATCCAAGCAGGCTGGCGGGAGGTCTATCTCCCGGCCCCGGGTCTTTTGCTAAAACTCCCCGAGCGGCCCAGGGCTTTGACAGCTGGTTACTAATTATCCAAGGAGCCGAGCGGTCCCCTTAGACCGCACGTCGCTCCCGGCCACTCTGCTTTAGGACCAAGCCCCTCGCTTGGCCTCGGACCCTTCAGAGCCGCGGTCTCTAGACAGGGCCAGGACCAAAGTCGCTCCAGGGACTCGGGCAGCCTCGGTCACCCGCCCGCAGTGGCAGTTTGGGATGGGATATGACCTTGCATTTGAATTTGCTACCTGAGGACCCGGCGGCTTACTCTCTAGCAAAACAGTCAGGGGAATTTCTAGATTTTTTTTACTTCCGGAAATTATGTTGCTACAGTTCTGAGGTTTGAGGTTCTTCCCTCGCGGTTTCGCCCGTGGCGGCGGTTTCTCCCCAGCCGGGGTTAGGGTGCAGGAAGGTGAGAGGGGTCTGAAGAGGAGCGGCTGGGGCGCCAGGGCGGCCCGGAGGTTGACCCGGGCCCGGCGGACCGACCGATCTCCCGCCACCCACCGGCGGGCCCACCCCCACCCCCGCCCCGGTACCTAGGCCCATCTGCCTGGCCGCAGGCGCCCGCTTTCCAGCTGGGATTTGGAAGGACGTGGGAAGCCCGAGGCGACCTGGGGCGCCCCTCGGCACCCAGCCCCACGCCGGTCTGGACGCGGCAGAGATGTAATATAAGCTGCAGCACGTGGAGTTCGGGTGTTATTAATTTATTTCTATAAATCATCAACAGAAAGATACACAAAAAGTCGTGATTAGGTTGAACGGAGAGGCGGGTTATTCATTGGTGAAGTTGTAAACGCGGCGGCTTCGAGGGGGAAGGAAAGCAGAACGCGGACGCGGGGCCGCTCGCTGCTGCCCGAGCACACGCACCGCGCTGCTGGGCCCTCCCAGCCGAGCCCCCGCGCCGCCCGGAGACCTGGCGCCAGACCCGGGCTGCCCCAGGGCCGCCGACGCCGCAGGCCCGGCGGGCAGAGAGCCAGGCCCGGCCCGGAGCCCTGGACCTCAGCGCTCTTCGCTGAGCAGAGCCCCCGGCTCCAGGGGGCGGGGAGCGAAGCTAGGGGGTCCGAGACCCCCGCTGAGGCGGGGGGACGCAGGACAGACCCCAAGGTTTCGCTCCCTTTCCCCAGCGGTTGCTGCCTTCCCTCCCCCAACTTCGGGAGTGGTCAGACTTGATTAAAGTAATTTTTCAAGAAATCGCTAGCGGTCCCCAGGTCACTGCACAGTCGGCTGCTGACCGCCAGACGCACGCACTCCCTTTTTGGCCCACCTCGCTCCCCTAAGGCGGAAAGAAAAGAACGGGGCAAGTCACTCTGGGGAGCGCCCGGCCGCTCTTTCCATCTCCTGGAAGAGAAAGGCGAGAAAAGCAGGCCGGGGGCTGCGCGCTGCCGTGTCCCCGGCCCCAGCTCTAGGCTGGCGCGCGGTGGAAAGTTGGAAAGTTGGTTGCTCCCAAGAGGCCGGGCTTGAGGCTTCTTAAAGAAGAATCACAGCGATCTGAGACGGGGTCCAGGACCTCTCTGCTTGTGGGCGGCCGAGGCATTGTTTGGAAAGGAGCGTGCTGGGCTGGCCAGGCGGGCGCCGAGGTCGGGCGCTTGACACCTGCGTCCTGAGCACAATGCCCGGGCGCGCTTCTCCCGTTCTGTGTGTTTATCGGGGTTGGGAACCCCTGATCACGGGCTGTATTTTCAAATTTCAAAACGTAACCGACTCTCGGGGCTCTATCCGGTGAATGCATGAGAATTCTGTGGTCAGAGCTGTAAAGGTGTAACTACGCCATCTTATCCCCAACTCTGGTCCTTCAATGCGGGCTGAAAGATTTGCTATGGTTTATAAGGTTTTACTGGTTTGGTTTTTTTTTTTTAAACCTTCCCAATTGTTAAGCTAATTCACTCTTAACAACGGAATCATTCGCTTTTAGAACATTACACAATTTCAGTTAGGTTTCTTAGACACACGAAATAAATACAAGTAAAAAAATATTAAGCAAAACTAAAAAAGTCAAAGAATCTGTCGAAGCAGCATTAACTTTTAAAATCCAAATACTTTTTCTAACTTTTGAAGCTATTGTTGGTATCCGTTGAAGGTGTTTTTCTACCCTGAAAATATCTGTGGAAATATTCACCAGAAATAAGATTTTAAATGAACTCTGATGTTTACACGGGTATGTGCAAAATGTTACATTACTTTCCTCTTACTCAAGGTGAATTCTCCATGCTTGAAACTGGGAGGCGGTTCCTCATTTTTTGTTCCTGTTGTTAGTTCATTATTTTGTATTACATGGAAGTACCTTTATAAATACTTGAGAAATATATTAAGCTATAAGTAATTAATCTTTTGTTTGTATTTCTCAAAACATGTCTATCAAAGCCTGTGTTTTCATAAATTTAATATTAAAGACTTGCTAAAATGATCACAATTTTTCAAATGCTTACAAAAATCTCAGTTTAATTACTGGATTTTTAAAACTTCATGACACAAACATAACTTTAGTTGACATGTTATAGATACCATTTAGAAATAAATCTGTTATTTCATTTGCAACACTGTAAATGTTGCTTTTCAGCATTGTTTTTTATTACCTCTGAAACTACTTTTTCCCTTCACTTTTTTTCATGTTCTTTCAGGCTATTATATACATCAACATACAGTAAAGGGATGCTGGGTTTTTTTTAAGTTAAATATGTAGCTGCATTAAACAAATAGTATATGTGGATGTATTGTTTCTTGAATATTTTTGTTCTATACTGTGCACTGTTTTCTTAATTTCTGTTTTCAATTATATCTCTCACTTTTAAGTCACCTATTCAATAAGCAAGAAAAGATATTGGCAAAGTTGAAAACATTTGGAATAAATTCAAAGGCACTAATACAGTGTTCTAAAGAAGCTTTTTGCATTACCTGTGTTTATGAGAAATGTAAGCTCTTATCCCAAGCTTAAAATTTATGAGAAAGATTAACTTCCAGACACTCTTACCCTGTCAGAGGAGAAATGTAAGAATACAGGAAAACATGGCATTTGGAATCATTCATATCTTATTCAGAAATTGAAATTATTCTCCCTCCTTTTGGTCTTATTTGAGAGGCGGGGCTGTGAAGATTTTTTTTTTTTTTTTAACTTTACTGGCCTCACCTCAGTGCAGCGATTCTTCAGCCCCAGGGAGGAACATCATTTCTTAAAACTTTTCTGAAACTCTGAAAACTGTTTAACATTTGGCTAAGAAGTCCTCCTTGCTTCTCAGGAGGTGGACACAAAAGTTTTACTCCTGTTTTAGAAGACGAGAAACGGAGACGCCCATTCTGAAGGAAAATAATGGGGGGGCAGTCCAGGTGAATTTAGAGATTCTGCCCTCTGTCATTGTCGGATCAGCCAGCCCAGCCCCAAGCTAATGGCACCTCCACTGTCCAGTGGGCCTCTTGCCGTTGTTTAAGTCTCTCACATTCCAGGAAAGTGAAGGAAAGCAAGATAAAGCATGAACTTCTCTTTCTGCTTCCCCAGAGAGAGTGCTGGGGTGCTTTCCCATTCCTGAAGCAGGGAAATCATCTTCCTCTTTGCCCTCCTAATCTCAGATGAAAGGGATGGAGTACACTATATAGGAGCTTTCATCTCCTCTTTTGTTTAGGTTCTATTTTGGCCTCTCCCCAGGATGTAACTGGGACAGGAGGAGAAACAGGGGAAGGTCAGAGTTTTACACAGAGTTTAGGTAAAACCTCTAGAAAGAGGGTATTTCTCCCCGACCTCTTCTACCAGCATCCTTCCTAACCATCTGTTTATCTGTCTAGCGAGGACCCTTGGAGGGCTGCCAAAATGATCAAGGGCTACATGCAGCAACACAACATCCCCCAGAGGGAGGTGGTCGATGTCACCGGCCTGAACCAGTCACACCTCTCCCAGCATCTCAACAAGGGCACCCCTATGAAGACCCAGAAGCGCGCCGCCCTGTACACCTGGTACGTCCGAAAGCAACGGGAGATCCTCCGACGTAAGTGCTTTCATCCTGCCTCTGCCTCAACCAGGAGTGACCTTTGCCCTAACTCTGACCCCTGTGGAATGCCTCAGTTTCCTCTTCCTCAACAAGGTCTGCGTAGCGCTTGGCAAATATAAGGAAGCTGGCATGTGGATTTGGCCTTCAGCGCTGCTGTACAATGGGTTGACTTATATCATTTTCTTCTCCCACGATCCCCTAGTACCCAGCCAGTTGCTTTGACAAGCCCTTCAGTGTGTGCAGTGCACCTTGAATATTTTGGTCCCTGCTTCCAACATCTTTCTCTTTGAAACCAAGTAGGTAACAGTGGAGTATCGTCCCCAAAGTAAGCCAAGCATCTCCCCTTGATACATGACCATGGGTCAGTTTCCAAGGAAGACATTTAGTAGCAATCAATAACATTGATCACTATTATCGTTATTTTCCTCCTCTCTGAAAAGAGTATAAAAAATAGAAGGCATTTGTATATATAGATATATTCAGAACCTGATCCTGTTATTTGGGGGGGTTGGGTAGGGGGGTGCAACCGAGTTCTGAAGCAACTTAAGATGCTTGCTTGCTCACGTTTACCAAAATCGGTGGAGTTTTGAGACCCCCAGCCGGTGAGCCTATCGGACGGAGGAAGAAGCTGCTTCTGGCTAAAGCAGGACACACTAAAATCATCTATCTGCATTGGCAACCCTGACCCGTGAATTCTTGTCATTCCCATTGTCATTCCGCAATTTCCTTTTTGTCCCAAGATTTCTTCTACCCAATAACACAAAGATTTTTGTTTTGAAGTCTAGGGAAGTTTGAACTGCCTTTCAATGATAAGAGTATCAGTGACCTACTGTTTTTACTTTAGGAAGGTATACTTTTACATTACACTTTGATTATTTCGATCCAGCCCTTTTTCTAGGAAAAATTTATATGAGCTTTCACTCCTCCCACACACTATCCTCTGGGCGGTGGGCTTCTCTGTCAAGATATGAGTTTCTACCACTTTCTGGGCTGGGTTTTTCCCCTCTCACTGGAGGCCTACTTTTTAAAATCACTCTTGTTTTCTGTCACACACTGACCTGAAGTGATTGTTTCAGTATTTATTGTCTCAATGTCTGTGGGCTGGAAAGGACTTCAAGGTGGAGGGAAAGGGTTTAAGGGTTCATCTCTTATTGTCGTGGTTTGTTCTTTTGTTGGAAGCATTAGATGGGTAGGTTAGAATAAGCAAAGTGAGAGCTCTTTGCTACTGAGGGGAAGAGGCCCCTTTTAAACTCTGGGGTGATCCACCATCCATGGTGACTAGGTCATTAAGAATTTGTGTGTCTGACATGAAGCAACTCCCTGTAATTCCTGGAAAGCGTAAGAAAATTTTTCAGGAGCCATAGTCTCCAAAGGCCAGAGAACCCTTGGGACACGCCCTCACTCCAATACAAGCCTCAGGCAGCATCTCCAGTTTGAGCTTCCTCTCTGCGTGCCATGGGATTTCCCTCAGAAAGGAGGAGGACAGCCGGAAGCTTCTAAAAAGACAAAAGTCCCCAAAAGTTTCTCAAGATGCTTGAGAATGACATTTTGCAAAAATGTATGACAGTCTCTGCAAAGGATTTTAAAATTATTATTATTGTTTTAAAGTCCCATGAGACATAAAGCTTACGAAGCATCCCTTCATTCTGTAAATATTATACGAGCACCTATGAGGTGCCAAGCACTTGCTGGGCTGTGAGATACACACGTCCTTTTCTCCAGGGATTTACAAGCTAATGAGGGAGATGAGATGTTTGAAAAAATAATGACAGCTGCTTTCTAAGAGTTGTTATAAAAGTATACACAAGGGGCAGCAGAGGAATTGCTAAATTGCCTAGAGACATCACGGAGGGCTTCCTAGAGGAGGCGACATTTCAACCAATTCTTAAAGGATGAATATAAGACATGCACGCATGGGATAAAATATAGGAAGTGAGATGAATAAAAGAGGGACACAAGTGAACGTGGCAAGTGGTGAGAGTGGGGAAGATAAAAAAAGATGACACATGATAAATTTTCTTGAGAAACTAAAAATAATAAATGGTAATATTCATGAACCCATCTATGCAGATAGAATCTCCTCGTCCAGGCTGGCTCCTGAGCCTGTAAAGAGGTTGCCAAAGCCAACTGCTTCAAGTTAATTTTTATGGGCAATGAACATTTTCTGTGCCCCTCCCCCAGTTAATCTGGAAGGAAGTGGGGGAGAGTTGGTGGTGGATGGAGGACATGGGGGAGTCTAGTTCTTCAAAACAGGCAGCCAGCAGCCAGAGGCAGCCCCCACAGCGTGGGCAACTGCGGGCGTGTCTCGCACCCACCATAGGCAGAACTTCAGGAGTCAGTTCAGTTACCTCCACCCAAGGCCGATTGGAAGGTTTTGTGGGTGTGTTGTTTGGGTTTTGTTTCAAGCGAGAGGTGATGCATATGGTGCATCACCATGCATATGCATGGTGATGCAATGGTTATGAGTTTAGCGTCTACAGGTTGGGTTCACGTCCTGGCTCCCGCCCCAAGCCCATGAAACTTTAACTGGTCTGAACCTTAATTTCTTCATCTGTAAAATGGGGATAACAATACTTCTTGCACAGAGAGGTGTGAGAATTAGATGAAGGGATACATTTGGAGGATTTTGTATAATACCTCACTGTAGAAATGGTTCAGTAAATGTTCCCTGTGATGACATCTGTTCACAGCAAATGAGGAACCTCATGCTGATCCTGGGTCCTTGGGATCACCCATACTGGCTTTGGCTATTATTCATGGTAACTCCACAGGGCCACAGGGAGGAGAGGAGTCACTGAGACAGACACCCACTGAGCAGGGGACTTCCTTCTCCCACTATGATCCTCCCCAAAGTCACTGTACTTAGATGGCTGCTATGAAGACCAAATAATACAGGAAGTGTAAAAGCACTTTGAAAAGTATAACTTCCGTAGGAACTTGGGTGATCATCATTATCATCACCGTTATCCTGACTAGGAGCAGATGTTCTAAAAGACTATTTAGTGCCCGTAGGTCTTCACCCAGTCCCATTCCACAGGCGGGAAAGCTGAGGGACCAGGAATTAAGGAACTTGGTTGGGACCCTACATTATTTCGTTGAGTCAGTAACTTCCTGCCAGTAAATTTGGCAGAGACATTCTCAGGTATCTAAAGGGATTGTTGGGAACCAGTGAAAACAGAGCCCTAAGTGGCCTGAGAATCATCCAAAGTGGGCGGGGCCCAAATCAAAGGTCCCAGTGACACGTTCAGTCCATCTACCTGGGAGACAGCTCGTTAACTTGGCCGATCGGCAACTGGTTAAACAAAGGCCAACACCACCTGCGTCTGGGGTACAGGCTTGTTAGGGGCCCACTGCTCCTTGTGATGGACCAAAATGGAAGTGGATCCTTAGATGGTAGTAAGTTTCGCATTGCTGGAGGTGGATGGGCTGGAAGGCCACGTGGTAGGGTGTTGTGGACGGGATTCAAGCACTAAGTAGTGGCCTGACTTTGGACCTTGAGGATTTTCTGAGACCTGTGGGGATGACTCCAGGAAACAAGAAAGAAAAACATCAAGGTCCAGAACCCAGGGACCAGGAGTTAGGAGATGAATCTGTTACGTGTCCTTGTTCAGCAGGGTCCTTGGCCTCTATGCTTGTTCATCTGTAAAATGGAATTAATCACCCTGATGAACCCTTTTTCACGCACATGTGAGGAAGAGGACAACGAGGCTGCCTCTTCCATGAGTAAATATCAAATCTCATTGCAACCATAAAGGCTAGGAAATCACCACCAGGCAAACTGCCGTCTTCCATTCATTCATTCAACCAAAATATATTGAGAGTCACAGTGTGCCTGGGTCCTGGGAATTGGACTGACAAGGGGCATCATGCCATCTATATTTACCTTTCTCCAACTCATTAAATGCCACTCCCAGGAAGGTCCTGTGTTTGCTATCTCCTGCATTTCCCATCTTTCAAATGTGAGGGCAGGTCTGTAAGACCTTTCCCTCTTGGGCTGTTTCCCTCCTAAATGGACCCCTGGACACACACACACACACACACACACACACACACACACACACACACACACACACCATTGCCTCCGAAATGATCTGAGCTCTAAAGAGCTTCTTCTCTTTCCAATACAAAGGTCCAGTTATATTATTTCAAAGCAGTAGTCAAAAGATTTGGGGTTTGGGGTTTTTCAAAGAGCATAACATTATAATGTTGATCCCTAGGAATTATGAGGAGAGTGGTGGGGGGAGCTATTTGCAGCCTCCAAACACTTTGTCTAAGCGCAGATTGTACTTTTGAGCATTTTTTCCCCTAGACTTGAGACTTGATGGAGTTCATCTCCTTGACATCAAAACACAAGAGTTCAGGATTCAGAGTGTTGCTTCATGTCTGAGAGCCAGTGAGCCAATGAAATAATAATAATAATAAATTGTCCTGCAAACAATGGTCGGCCACGTTTGAGCTCCTCCAAAGAAAGGAAAGGGGTGGATTTGGTGGAGCCATCAGAAGTGGGCAGTGAGGGGCCTGAGCCGAGCCTCCCCCCTGCACCCCCACCCACAGTAACAGCAGATCCCAAAGCTCAGGGGAGAGGAATAAAGGTGTTTTTTTCCGTTGGTCTATCTGTCTGTGTGTCTGCTGAGTGAAGGCTACAGACCCTATCAAATCTACTCCTTTCTCTTTTCAGAATTCAACCAGACAGTCCAGAGTTCTGGAAATTTGACAGACAAAAGCAGTCAGGATCAGCTGCTGTTTCTCTTTCCAGAGTTCAGTCAACAGAGCCAGGGGCCTGGGCAGTCCGATGATGCCTGCTCTGAGCCCACCAACAAGAAGATGCGTCGCAACCGATTCAAATGGGGGCCCGCGTCCCAGCAAATCTTGTACCAGGCCTACGACCGGCAAAAGAACCCCAGCAAGGAAGAGAGGGAGGCCTTAGTGGAGGAGTGCAACAGGTAACACCACCAGAAGCTCACCCGAGCAGGCAGGCAAGCACGTGGACCCGAGCTCCATCCCCTCAGTCCTGGAATGTTGAGACATTAGTTATCCAGATAAGGGGCCAAGTCATGGTTTCCCAAAGTGTGTTCCACAGAACCCTCATTTCAAGCCATTAATAAATCAGTTTGAGAAGCATCATTCTGCATACTTCCTCTTAGGGAGTTATGACATACATTAATATTTTAAAGGCTGCTCTGAGAAGTCCTGCAGTCAAGAAACCCACTTCACTTTGCTGAATTGGTTGTTAACCATGGGAGGTCTCTCTGTGGTATACCCCTATGAACTATTATCCCAGAGAATGCTGGAGAATGCTGGTCTAAAATATAATGCCAATGAAGGGACAATCATGTGTTTGACCTCCCTTACAGACCAGGGAAAAGCTATCCCTTAGCCACAGACTGGCTTTGGCCTTGACCAAATGTTACACACATTGGTTCAAAGGAAACTTAGCAGGAGAGCAAGAATTACTCAGATCTTCCCTCCACTCTGCCCACACTGATCAGAGTCCTTTTTGTAGAGTTCATTTGTTCTTAATGACATGGAATTTTAAAGAAAACTATTAGAAATCCTCAAGATATCTTTTTGCTTCATTCCTGCCCCATCCGCCCTGACTCCAACCTTGACTTTTAAAAAATCTGCTCTTTGCTCTGGTTAAGACCTCTCTCTGGGCTGGACTGGCTCTGGCAGTGGGAGGATACAGCCAGGGAGGTCAGGCTGGGGAGTGGGGAGGTGAAACGATCCGCCCATACATGTCACAGCATCCTCAGCTGTGCTCTGGCCCCCTGCTGATGAGAAGGACCCCCCAGTATCCACTGGTGTCTAAGAATCTCTCTCACGCCTGGCCCTGGGGTTTCATCAGCAGTTGATAAAACTAGAGACCAGCCGCCTTTTGCGTGGCTTCATTTATACCTCACCTAGCCTGCCCCTTGGAGGGGGTTCTGCTGTGTGAATAAGGAATCTCGCTTCCCTGGTACCTGTGTGCGATGTCCAAACCCCAGAAGACCAGAAGTCATTTCAGGGTGCTTTGGAAGGGCTTAGACAGAGCCGGGAGCTTGCCTTTTGTAGAGTGGGAAGAATAACCACATCAGGAGGAGTCAGGAGGCCCACCTGGACCTTCTCCCTGAGCTGCCTGCCCCACGGCTTCCTCTCTTTTTCAGGAGCAACACCAGAGGCTGCACCCCTGACTCCCGGGGCAGCGAGCCTGCTCCATACCTGTGTTCCGCCCCACTCCTGCCATCTCATCAGATAACTACATGGGCTGGCCTTTTCTCAGGACAGGCTTTCCCCCCCTCTATCCGTGGCCTCTTCGCCCTCCTTGCCAAGGCCCCCCGTGATTGTGCGTCTGGGGCCAGACGCCGGCGGGCCGGCCCCGGGCCGCCCTTGCTCACCACCTACCCTCCCTCCTGTTCTCAGGGCGGAATGTTTGCAGCGGGGAGTCTCCCCCTCCAAGGCTCACGGCCTGGGCTCCAACCTGGTCACTGAGGTCCGCGTCTACAACTGGTTTGCAAACCGCAGGAAGGAGGAGGCATTCCGGCAGAAGCTGGCCATGGACGCCTACAGCTCCAGCCAGACGCATGGCCTGAACCCGCTGCTCTCCCACGGCTCCCCCCCGCACCAGCCCAGCACCTCCCCTCCCAACAAGCTGCCAGGTAAGCCGGACCCCAACGCCTCGGCGACCAGACCCTCCGGCTTCTCCCCACGGCTCTCAGCGTGTCTCAGAGGAGGCAGTGCTTTTGGATGGTCCTAGGGCTGGCCTCCTCCTGCTGCTGGAATATTCTCGTGAGAAGAGCGTGTGGCTCTAGCTGGGTTTGCTCTAACTCCTCGCTCGGCCTCCGGGGAGCCCTCCGCCCGCCTCGTTCTTCTGCAGGCTCCTCTCTCCTGCCCTTGCGGCTGCTGACTCAGCGGGTCAGGGCCGCCACCGGATGAGACGGAGCAGGCTGCCTCGCGGGTGTGCCCGGTCCACGCCGCAGGCAGAGGGGTCGCCCCTCCGCCACATCCAGGTGCACCCCCAGGGCTCTGTCCAGCTGCAGCGGGAGGAGCCCAGGGCCCTCCGGGGAAGGGCCACTCTGCTTGTTGGCATCTGTGCTCCGCCAGAGTTAGGGCGGGGCGGGTCACTTGAAATCTTGGTGGTGATGAGTTGGCCAAAATTGGTTGAGTACCTATGTGTGCTGCCGTGCGCCAGGCCCCCGGCCAGGATTAGGTGCCTCTGCTCTGGGCTGTGGGCTTGTCAGGATGGAATCCTACACCTTCCTGGTGGGAAAGCACCCCCCTAGACTGAGGGCTGCGGCGGGCATAGGCTGGGGATGGGATGAGTACGTCTTCCCCTGGGAAGCCGGCTCCCCGGAGTGGATGTGTTTGCTGAGGTCAGTTTGGTGCCTGTGTAGACAGACTGCGGCACAGCCTGCTGCCTGCTCTGGGGACGGGTTTGCAGGAGAGCCAAGCACCATTTCTAACTCGGGGGCCGGTTCTGAAACTGCTCGGCCCCTCGCCTGCTGGTTGCCCTTCCGATGGGACAGGCCTGAGACCTGGGCGCTGACCTAAGTGCTGGGGGCACAGGCTCAGAGCCAGCAGCTGGGCTGTCTCCAAGCATCTGTTCCACACTGCACCCCATCTGCCCAGCATGACCCCTTCAAGTGTCTCTGGGAGGCTGCTACTGTCCAGCGCGAAGCCTGGGGGGCCAGGGAGGGGAGCTTCTCTGGGTCCCGTTGCCACGGAAGGGGAGGGCTCAGCCACACGAGAAGAAAGTTGGGTTTACTCTTGAGAGGGAGACAAACCTCCAGATGAACACTGGCCTGACACTGGCAAAGTAACTACCCCTGTGCAGGAGTAATCCCTGGATCTGGAGCGGGGAGCTCCCGGGGGGCGTGGCTGGGGTTAGGGGCGTTACTGAGAAGACAATGGCTATTGTGCTGGGACCTGTGATCTCCACACCAAAGTCAGGGAGCCTGCAAGCCAAACAAAGGCCCGGCAGCTTTCTGACAAGCTGGGGTTGTGGTGAGGTCACCAGGCGGTTGTTGGCTTAGGCATTCTGTATGGTGACAGGAGACCCAGAGAGGCGGGGCTGGAGGGGCTGGAGCAGGTACTAGGGACAGGGCAGGGGTCGGGCGGGAAACACGGCCCTGAGACACCACCGAGCCCTCTGAGGAGGCGTATCCCACTGGAAGTGGATTCTCTAGGGTCCCCGGAAGTCGCAGCCTTTTTATAAATCAGTGAATATTAGAACCGGGAGGAACTTGGAAGAAGGAAACTGAGGCCCAGAAGGTCCTTGCAGAGTTCCACAGGGCGACGGTAGCAAAACAAGGGCTAGAACCCAGGCCTGCCGATTCCCACCCTGTACTTTCCCGCAGCACAGACAGGCGCTGAGTCTGGGCACCACGTTGGTGATGAGTAAGACACGCACGCGTCTCTGCCCCTGGGGGCTTATGGTCTAGTTGGGAAGACCTCCTGCTGGCGTAGAGTCCCTAGAACTGGCTGGGGATCAAGGTTATCTTTGGGGAGTTTGTGCGTCTTTCTAGCTATTTATGGAGCAATAATTATGGGCCACTGTGTATTTTCAGTGGCTACCTTCCCTTCTCCCTTAATTTTCATTCAGGGTTCATCAAAATAGTCCAGGGACTGATTCTCTGGACTTAGTTTTGAATCCTGATTCTAACCTGGTTCTAATTCCCATAACTGCAGTGTGGTCAATTCACATAACTTCTCTGAGTCTGAGTTTCCTGTCTGTAAAATGGAGATATAGTACCTACCTCATAGGGGCCATGTGAGAATTAAACGAGAGAGTGTGTAAACACCATCTTTCCCAATAAACCATAACTACTATTATCATTATTATTATCACAGAAGGCTAAACAAGCGGCAGTGGAAAGAGTGACGGGCAGTAGAAATCTATTTCCTTTTCAATTTCATACACGAGCGTTGTTCCTAAGAGGCAGTGAGGTGTGTTCTGGGGCTGGGGTGCAAATGCTGCGATCAGGCCCTGGCCCCCTCGCAGACTGCTGGTGGAGGCAGCACATGGGTTGTGACAGGCTCCTAGGGAGTGCAACCAGGGCCAGCCTGACGGCAGGGAAGGTTTGATCTGAACTTCTCACGATATATTTCCCATCACGGTCCCTACAACCAAGGTATGGTCTCTAACCAAGCCCCAAACCTACTTGGATGCAGAAAAGGGCTCTGTGGTGGCCGAGGAGAAACCAACAGCCCGAGTCAGCACCAGCAGCCTCTAAGGCTGAGCTGGGGAGATGAGGTCCCCACCCCCTCCCCACTTTCCCCTCCAAACACCAGTCTCTGAGCCAGGAGGACAGGAGGCACCTTTAAGACAAATCTTTCCCTTGACCCCTCTTCCTGGAGAGGAAAGCATCCCTCCTGTACCTGAGCCCCTTCCCTCCCAGCCACGCTTACGGTGCTGTGGCCCACTTGCCCACGGTGACCACAGTGTGACCCTGGTCCTGGAATGTCCAGCACAATAGGAGTGGCAGAAGGAGCCCTTTGCCTCTGTCAGCAGAGGCTGATTGGTTACAAGGTGCCCTACAAACACACTGTCAGCAGAATCAGCTGTTTTCAGCGTTGCCCCTCCCGACTTTACAATCACACGCCAGCATGCAGCCCGGGGTTGTCATGGCTTTGTCTTCCTCATGCATGCTTAATTGACAATTAAGTTGAGTCTTTGAACCAGCCTGGCTGCCTCTGATGGGGCTTCATCTTTCCAGTGAGTGTCACAGGGGCACCCTTTGTTTGCTCTTCTTGGGGGCCTGGAGTTACTGTAGCAGGCTGTGGGCAGCCATTTATCTTCAGCCGGGAAGGCCTTTATCTGCACCCCCCATCCCAGCTCTCGCCAGCAGGAGCTGTCCCTGGTTATAGGCCCTGTGACAGCCTATTCTGAGGCCATTGAGCAGGCCCGGAGTGATGGCCCCGACCTCCATTCTGGAGCGGAATCAAGAGAAAGGCCCCCCAAAGGTCAGAGAGCAGGGCTGTGGCCAGGAAGCAGACTGGTTGGAGACTGGTGCCTGTATTGATCAGCCCGAGGAGGAGGAAGTTGGCACGGGATGGAAGCTGGGCTAGCCTCGGCCCAAGCCCTGGGATCGGCTGCACCATCTGTGGTGGCCTTGCGTACTGTCCCCTTTGCTCCAGTCTGTGGCAGACTCGCCTGGTCGCCTCCAGCAAACTCACCCGGCCGCCTTGCGACAGCAAGAGAGGGACAGAGGTCTTCATCAGCCTTCATTCACCCCACACCTAATGTCCTCCCTCTTGTATCATCTTTCGAGAAGGAGATAGAGGCTCATTCTCCTAGTAAGAAAGTGAGGCCCAGAGGCGAGAACAAGCCCTACCAGGATAACCTTTGGATGTCCTGAGCCACACAGCCTCTTTACCCAAGAAGAGGAGACGTTTATTTCTGTGGCTGCTTTCTCCTCACTCCCTTCAAATTTTACTCCTGCCTCTCCAAGCCCAGGGGCTGTGATTGCCCCCATGGTCAGATCAGAGCTTGAGGACCTGAGAATCCAGCCTCCTGCCTCCCCCCGAACCCCTCTTACATCTCCTCCTAACTTGCCTGCAGAAATCTAACTCTGGGTCTTAGACAAACGAGACTCTGGGCCAGGATATCATGTGGTCACTGTGGTTTTCCCTGACACTGAAATCCGCAGAACCCAAGGAAATCTCAAAAGTGCCCAGTGGCGGGGTCGTGAGTAAATCTGAATAATGAGAACAGCTAGTGCTGATCGAGTGCTTCCTGGGTACCAGGCCCCGGGCTGAGTACATGCATCATCTTATTTAATCCTCACAACTTTGTAGGGTAGACACCATCCATAACCTTACCCCTTATTTTACAATCAAGGAAGGTGAGATATTTCGTATGTCAGTAATTTGCCCAAGTTCATATAGTTTGTAAGTGGCAGAGACAGGTTTTGAGCTGTTACACACTGACTTTCACTTTGCTTTATGCAGATGCTAAGGACTTTCAGGCGTGGAAATCAACACACACACACGCACACGCACACACACACACACACAATCCTCCCACAGTTCCTTCTTCTCCTATATTCTTACTGTTCCCCTCTGAATGACAAAGGGGCTTTGCGAGGTGGGTTAAGGGTGGGGTCTCCCAGTCTGGCTAGTTTGCTGCTTCCGCCTCCCTCTCAGCCTCCCCCCACCCCGCCACCAACTGTTGCCCCTGACCAAGGTGGATTCTGTGCCCTGCCCAGGGAAGAAATCAAAGCCCCCTCTTTCACAACCCCATCCCCATCTGGGTGGGGATTTGAACTGCCCTTGCAGTCGGCACTGTCTGGGGCACTAAATGCCTTAACAACTTAATGGGGCTTCTGAGACAGTGCAGGCACCTCAGCTCACCTCTGGAGCCCCGCCCACTCCCTGGGCAGCAGACGAGTGGAGGGGGTTTATGAGGGCAGTTGTAAAAATATTCATCTCCACAGCAAAGATCCCCACAGTAAATAAGCCCCATTGTCCCTAAGTAGTAGGTTCTTTGAGTTCAGAAGAGAAACAGATCCTGCCTTGAGTCATCTGCTATTGTAGAAAACACATTTATACTGATGTGGAGTTCCGTGGCGGCCACGGCTCCAATGTTCTCCTTGTAGGGACTTTATCGGACTGCCATTTTATCTGTTGAATTCGAAGGTCATTTTATCTTGCGGGTACCACCCCATCGGCTGCCACTAGATTGGGCAAGACAATCAGGATACTAATGAGCTTAAGAGGCCCAGCCTTCAGAGCATTCTGCTGGCAGCCTCCCCCTGATAGCGGACCAACCCTGGTCTGCATACAAAGAACCCCGGCTGCCCGGGCTGGTGGGACTCCAGCCTCCTCACAAAGGGGCCAAGGAGATACCGGTTTCTATCACTGAAGGCAGCCCTACCTGCGTGCCTAATCCCCCTGAAGGACCCTTAGAGAATTCAAGGACTCCTTGATGCCTCCTGTCCGATCCGAGGAGGAAGGAAGCTGCCTGCAAGCACATTGCCCCAGCCCGCAAGTTACAGGAGAAGTGTCCTTGGAGTCTGTTTGTTGAAGGTTTGATGGAAACTGACAAGAACTGGGAGAGAATTAAGCAGAGGGAGAGAGGCAGAGAGCTATGCAAGGGTCTATGAAGCTAACTGCTGGCCGGGAAGCCACAAGATCAAACACAAATGGGGAGAGGGGAAAAAAATATGTATATATGAAACATAAAAATAAATATATATGAAGCATATGTATATATGAAACCTAGCCCCAAAATAAAGTCAAATACATTCAATCCTGGTTATCATCCTAGCTGTGCATAAGAACTGTAGTACAGGGGATGGCAAACTTTCTGTAAAGAGCTAGATAGTGACTATTTTAGGCTTTTCAGGCCATACTGTCTCAGTCGCAGCTACTCAGCTCTGCCTTTGGAGAACACACCAGCCATGGACTGTATGTGAACGAATGCACATGGCTGTCTTCTAGTAAACTTCATTGATGGGGATTGAAATTTGAATTTCCTATGATTTTTGCATATCACAAAATATTCTTTTTTTATTTTTAAAAACTATTTAAAAATGTGAAAACCATTCTGAGCTCGTGGGTCATACAAAAACAGGCTGCTTGGCCTGCCGATCACAGTTTGCTGACCCGTGCTCTAGGACAACTAGAGGTTCCTAAATCTCGCCACATCTTAGAATCAACTGGGAGACTTCCAAAAATCCCAGTGCCTGGGCTGTACCATAGATGCCTGACTGTCAACAATACCGACATTTAATATATGCTAAAGATACTCTGGAGAAATGCTGTTATAAATCCAAGTGGGCGTAGCGACAAAGTCATGGGTATGGAGGTCGACATGAATCCCAACCTCAAATTGGCCACTGATCAGCTGTGTGACTCTGGACTCTGAGCCTCAGTTTCTCAGTGCATAAAATGGAGACACCCGCTCATGCAGATGTGGGAAAGATTAAATGAGATAACATATGCAAAGCACCCCAGATGTAGCAGGCTCTCATAAATGGTACCTATTACCATACCTTGTGGAGCCCAGTGGTTTGGGTTTCTTTTTCCTCTTTCCCTCTGTTCCTCTTATAGGTTTATTTCAACCTCAATTTTGAGACAATTTGAGTAGGTCTACTAGATACTCATCTTGGTGTTTGCAGTAGACTCAGGCTGGCTTCTTGTAGTAACTGAGTTTACTCAGTAACTCAGGCAGGCTCTCATGCTTCCAGGAAGGACTGCTCTGTGACATCCATAAGGCATTTGCAAGTGCCATGTCCAGTGCCATAGGCTTTCAGTGCAAAGACACTAAACAGTGAGAGAAAGCTGGGAGGAACTGTGGATGGTGGAGGGGATGGCAGGTCATGACCGTGTAGCAAGGTCAGGTACGTAAGATGACCCTGAATTTCCTGTACCTAATAAGGCATTTCTCTCCTTTAATGAAAGGAGGTGTGAGTACCCCTGCTCGTCGGTAGTTAGCCCTGAGAACCTGCCACTTAGAGAGGGTGTGGTACTTTCCTGGTGGAGGCCAAATCTGAGAAGCTTCATGACCTTTGTTCTTAGGAAGGAAGCTCCCCCAAACTTCACGCAAAAGAGCAGTAAGAAGGGGTGGGGTAGACACGATTCCTGCAGTGAACGCAGGAAACCTCAGATGCTCCTGAGGGCTGATTTTCTGGAAGCGACATTCCTGTACCTGAGAGCAGGCATCTGCTTAAGATACCTCCCCAGTACCCTCTGTTCTGGCTTCAGCAGCCCCGCCCAAAGCACACCTGTGTGAGTTCAGCCACGGAGGAGCTGACCAGCGAGGCTCAGTCTCTCTAGTGCTCTCAGGAAGTCAAGACATTTCTCAGGACGTGTACACTGCATGTCCCTCCCAAGTTGGAGACACACCATGCATGCAGATGATCTTTAGCATTTAATGACTTTCCCAAGGGAAATCCACATCCCCCAGGCGAGCTGGTCACAGGCAGTCCATTGCCAGGACCACACTCAGATGGGTGTGTCTGGGTAGCAAGGTGTAGCACCCCAAACAGGCTTGGGCTTGAATTGTGGTTCTGTCCCTGTCTGGCAGTGTGGCCTCAAACAAGTTACTTAGCCTCTTTGAGCCTCAGTTTCTTCATCCATAAAATAGGGATCGTAATACCTATCTCCTTCAGACTACTGAGGGGCTTAAAGGTGATAAAGTGCACCCAGTGCCCCACACAGTGCCTGACCCAGAAGGGGTTATTAGGTTGACTCAGGAACCCTCAGGGCGTCAAGAGAGAGGAAGAGCTTTGGTTCTTCCTGGGTTCTTGACAGGGCTGTGGTTTGCAGTTTCACCCTGGAAGAGCTCCCCTTTTTATGAACCCTGCTTTTCATTTGAGACATCAGGAACAGTGAAACCCAAGTATTGACAAGATCTGTGGTTCTCAGATCTCCTTCCCAGGCCACATGTAAGGCATCTGGGGAGTTTATTAAAAGTACCCATGTCTCCCCCATCCACACCTTTTAGAATCAGGATTTGGAACAAGGGGTCAGGCATGGGAAGTTTCAACAAACTCCCTAAGAGATGTGGATATACAATCAAGGCTGGACATCATAGGCTAGATGAGAGAAGGCTAGAGTCTCAAGGGGTTGGTGACAGTCGTGATGGTCCCCTGCTGAAGTAAAAGAGATGAGGCAGCTGGGCTGAGGGCCCCAGACTCGGATCCAGGAGCCCTGAGGCACTGAGGGGCAGGGGTGACCTTGGGCAAATCACTTAATTTCTCCGGGAGTCTGGCAAATGAGACCTTTCAGCTCTGGCAGGTTATTATTTGGACACTGGGGCCCAGGGCTCTGCTGTTTGAAGTGGCAGAGGGAGCTTTGCCATTGTGATACTTTATTGTTAAGCTCATCATCCATCTCTCTCCCTCCTGGTCTCCTTCGCTCCCTCACTTCTTCCCCATTTCAGGAACTGTGTGCCTTCCACCTTTATTAGGGACCATTAGAGCTTTACAGCACCAGCAGATTGGGTGGGGCCAGTCACAATAAACAGATTTAAAATGGGTATAAACGAGGCACCTATAACTGCTGGAGGTTAACACTTTCAGGGCCTTTGAGTGGCAGCCTGACTGCCCAGGCCTGCCCACCACAGGGTGCCTCTCTCCAGTCGGCACCTGTTGGATCAGGCTGGCAACGAAGTCCAGTGAGTCCTTGCTCAGCAAGGATGGGAAACCTCTGAACAGCATCTCCCATTTGGAGAACATCAGTTTGCATGGTGAGCACAAAATAGGTGCTTAATTTATCTCAAGATGTCTTACGGATGAAAACAGAAATGAGCCTTCTCCTCCGTCGTCTTGAGAATCCCACTGCCAGGTAGAGTGTAGGGTTTGCATCCCTACCTGTCAAAGACAGAGAAAAAAACCCAAGAAAGTCTTATTCTCACCATGAAAAAGGTAGTCCCTGAAGTCTCTACAAATCCAGCTCCCTATGACTTTTTATTTTTGGCTTTTTTCACCACTGAGTCTCTAGCCCAAAGCCCTGTGCCTGTCACATGGTAGGCCTTTCATATATGTGTGGAATGACAACCTCTCTTGCAGAGGGCTTCCTGTCCAAAAGCTTCATGCATAAATCCCCTGCTTTATAAGTGTGTTATTCACTTTCAAGCTGAGCATGGAATTAGTTTCATTCTACATAACGTATGTATATATTATTATGTAAAGCATATTCTCCCCTTTCTAGAAACAAGTCATTCAGTTCCACCTCCGTGAATACTGCTTAACTAAAGTATACAGTTCACCAAAAAAATCCCTCAACGTTAAATTCTACCAGGAAGTTTTCAAGGAACATGTTATTATTTTTTCTCCCTTGTTTTCTACTAATTTAGCTTCTCCTTGTTTAGTGTATTAGCTGAGTTTAGATTACTCGTTCAGTTTAGTTCTACTAGATTACTTCCTTTTTTAGAAAAAGTTTTTATGGGAGTATGGTTGATTTACAAGGTTGTGTTAGTTTCAGGTGTACAGCAAAGTGAATCAGTTATATATACACATATATCCACTCTTTTTAGATTCTTTTCCCATATAGGCCATTATGGAGTATTGAGTAGAGTTCCCTGTGCTATACAGTAGGTCCTTATTAGTTATCTATTCTATATATAGTACTGTGTATATGTCAATTCCAATCTCCCAATTTATCCCTCCTCTCCCTCCCTTACCCCCTGGTGACCATAAGTTTATTTTCTACATAAGTTTTGTTTCTTATCTGTTTTGTAGATGAGTTCATTTGTACCCTTTTATTAGATTCCACACCTAAGTGATATCATATATTTGTCCTTCTCTGTCTGACTTACTTCACTCGAGATTACTTCCTTTTATAATCTCTTACCGGCATCCCTTGGGCAAGCAAAGAGCAAGAATTACTCTTCCTGAGTTTCTATTGAGCAACTGAGGACTAGAAAAGGGATTGGACTTATTGCAAATCAGTCATTTGGAGAAACGGGAAGGAAACTCCCCAACTCTGGGCTGCCACCAGGTCTCTGGGGTGACCCCCCAAGCACGTTACTGGTGCTCCTGGTCAGTGGAAGCCAGTGATCATCCACCTTCCAAGGTATCAGTGCCCAACACCTGCTGCTCCCTGCGACCCGCATCCATGAGCCTGCCGGGTGTATCTGTCGTGATGATGGTGGTGATGATGATAACGGTGCTGGAGCTGCCCTCCGCAACGGTGATGAAGAGGCTGAGGTGTGGCCGGGCAAGCGCCCGTAGTGAGCTCTGACGCTTGCCAGGCCCCCAAGGGTCTTCTCCCCGGGTACCACTTCCCAGCGGGGTCCTGCTGGTGAATAGGTCGCAGTGGAAAACCGCGCTCTTCTAAGGCGACTTTATTAGCCCTTCAGTCACAATACAGATGTCTGTTTATGGGACCTCACTTTTATGTGGACACCCAGTGGCTCAGTCCGCTGATGACTTTATAGCCTTCCCCGTTCCCCAGACCCACTAGGAGCATCATCATTCTCCTCGTCAGCCAAGCCTAGGGGCCTTTGTTGCAGCCGCATTACCCCTGCCTGCAAAGGCAGCCTCTCAGAAAAGACACCCCAGGAGCCAGACGGTGGCAGGGCTGTGTCTGCCTGCACAGACTTTCGGCCTAACGATGTCCATCATTAACCCTTCTTAGTTTTATCCTAGATTCCTTTGGAGAAAGGCGTTTGAGTTACTCAGGTTGCCACAGTAAATCCCCAGTAATTGATCCTACTGACCCCCAAATAAACCCAAGGGGCCTAAAACTGGGTTCTAACACGGCAAGTCTAAATTTGGGGCTCCCACCAGCAGCCCAAACCCTTTAGAAATGGTCAGCCCATCAGGACCCTAGGTAACGGGTATGTTCTTAGGCCTCAAGAAGTAGGGAATGGGTAGGTCCTTGCAGGCATCCCACTGGCCCTTTGCACTCTGGATAAAGCACTGTCCAAGGTGTCTGGTGCGGAAAGGAAGAGCTGCGACGTCATACTTACTCCTCACCACCTCCACCTCGTACCTTCCAACATGAAGTTGCTGAAATGCATCCATGATATCTCTTCATTTTCATTAGATGTTAATCTCTCTTTCTCCTCTCTCCTTCTCTGCTACTCCTCCTTAAAAATACATGCCTCCCGTCAACCTCAGAAAACCCGGGAGATCAGCGAATAAATTATACCATTGTCACTTCGAGTTGAAGTGCAGGCCATTCATTCATTCATTCATCACATGCTCTTTTCGAGGGGGCAGAGCATAGTCTGTACAAGGTGCTGGGGAAGGAGATCATGGAGAAGACAGATGAGGTCCTGCCCTCACTGGGCTTACATTCCAGTGAGAGATGCCGCCAAGAAAACAAATGAAATCATTTCAAACTATTAGTGCATCACGATGGGAGGCTCAGGATATGTGGAGTCAATGTGGGGCTATCGGGGAAGAGCGAGAGGGGCCAGCTTCGGGATACTACTGCTTCGCTGGGAGACCCTTAGCAAGAGATGGTGGAAATGACTTCTTCCTCTCTGAACCTCAGTGTTCCACTCTGTCAAATGGGCATCTGGGACACATTGAGAAGGAGACTGTGTAAAACACTTACAGAGGTGAGGCCCTCTCAAGTACTCGAGGGTTGGCTGGGTTTCTTTCACCTGTAGCAGCATCTCCCGGATGAAGTGTTCATTGCAAACCCTCTCTTGTTTGCCTGCAGAAACCAGCTCTCTGCTAAGGAGCAGGCGTGGTAGCCGAGATGGGCTTAGTGGGAAGGACAGGCAGCCCTTTCTACCTCCTCATGTGTGCCATTTTTTCAGGTGCACATTCATTTCTGTTCTCAGCCAAGATGCTTTTGATGGAAGCCTTTGTCTTTTCTTGGTTACATTTGCTTTGATTTTTATAAGAAAACCAGTTTGTGGGCTTCCCTCAAGTATCACTCAACTTTTACTCCTTGAGTTCAAGAGTGTTTACCGTCCCCACAGGCCTGTCTGTGTTTCTCCTCTTATGAATTGGGCTCCTAACTAAGCCACCTCGGATAGAAAGAGATCTGGAATTGAAACCAGCCCCATGTTTAAACTGCTTTCATCTTGCTTCAGATTTTTCCTCCCAGACTTTCAGATTTTTAATCTCCTCAACTCTTGGCAAACATTCATCTTTATCCTCAGAGAGAAGGAAATATTAATAAGAACCGGCAATAGTCCTGCGTGACCAATGAGGAAACTGAGGCAGCAGTGCCAGCTAATTTGAAAGCTTTCATTTTTGGAGTTCCCAGTTTCAAGCTGGGGGAATTGTTCACATTCTTTTATCCTAAATGAGTATCTTAAGAAGTTCACTCAAGAAAGTGACTCGTTTTGGGGAAAAGGGGGAGTGGGTTTATAAGGATGCTGTACTGGACCCATCAAGACTGGCCGAATTCCTCCTGGTGCCCCTACCCCCAAACCTCTGTTTTGGCTTCATAAGAAAGACAGCTCTGTCTACTTATAATTGATGGACACGGTTGTTTCCTTTTTGGGAGAGCTTTCTCCTCTGCACTCTCCCTCCTGCCTGATTTTAAATTCCCAGTTTCCAGACCCAACAGTGCTGGGCTGCACTCTGCGTGAGGTTAGGAACACAGGGGAAGAATGTGTGTGACAGAGCCCCGGCCGGTTGAGTAATGTTTACTCTGTTGGTGGCTGGGACGCTCACTCGAGCTGGCAGCGGTCCACCAGCCAGAGGAACATTCCTGCATTATCAGGGATGGGAGATTGGCTTTGAAATGTCAAGAGTGAAAGGCAGCCCACCAGATTCTGGGTGCAGCTCACAGACCCCAGTGAAAGGGACCCCCAGGCTTCGGGCTCAAAGGCCACGTGAGGTCAAGCTGAGCCTCCCACTGCCCAGGAGACCCCTACCTCCCTCTTTGCTTCTTCCTAAAAAAGCAATTCTGGTCATGCTTTCTGGGCTGACGCTGCTGTTCTGTTTGCCCAGCATTTTCTTTCTCAGGAGAACCCAGTGCTTCTCTAACCTTATTTTATTCATTCATTATTCTGGCTTCCAAGGAAGGGAGATCTGTATGCCCATTTTACAGATAAAAATGCCAAGGCCCAGAAGTTGACTGGCCCAGAATCATCAGAGAGTCAAAGCAGAGAGATGAGAGAGTATGAATTTAAAGTGGCTGGACACTGGTGCCCAGTTGATTTCTGGAGTTGTGGCATTGGGCTCTCAGCTGTTTTTTTTTTTTTTTTTTAGCCGCACCACATGGCTTGCGGGATCTTAGCTCACCAACCAGGGATTGAACCCGGGCCACGGCAGTGAAAGCGCCGAGTCCTAACCGCTGGACAGCCAGGGAACCCCCTCAGCTGTTTTTTTTAAACCATTTTTTAAAATTGAAGTGTAATTTACAATGTTGTGTTAGTTTCAGGTGTACAGCAAAGTGATTCGGTTATACATATATATTCTTTTTCAGATTCTTTTCCCTTATAGGTTATTACAAAATATTGAGTATAGTTCCCTGTGCTATACAATAGGTCCTTGTTGTTTATCTCTTTTATATATAGTAGTGTGTATTTTTTAAAAATATTTATTTATTTATTTGGCTGCACCGGGTCTCAGATGCGGCACATGGGATCTTCATTGCCTTGTGCGGGATCTTTAGTTGTGGCACGCTGAACTCTTAGTTGCGGCATGTGGGATCTAGTTCCCTGACCAGGGATCCAACCCGGGCCCCCTGCATTGGAAATGTGGAGTCTTAGCCACTGGACCACCAGGGAAGTCCCATAATAGTGTGTATATGTTAATCCCAAATTCCTAAACTGATATTTGAAGCTCGTAGAGAGCCGGATTAGATACCCAGGGCTCTATGGGGTAGTCCAAGCCCCTGAAGCACAGGTTTATGAAAAGTTTCTGTAGTTAATTACACCCTGGATGGCTCCTCTCTGGGATCCTCCTGGGAGGCAGTTGCTTCCACCTTTGAACACAGGGGCACAGTCAGTCCTATAGAACCCAACATACCCATCATAAAAACCACTGTGCTTTGCAAGGTCACACAATAAAAACCACAGGGCTTATGGGAAAAAAATGGGGTTAAGGGCACAATACTCAAAAGCTTTGTCGTTGACACCTTTTAAAAAAGATAAGAATCTAATTAAAACATTAGCAGAGTTTTACACCTGTTAAATGCCTAAAAAATACATAAACACTGTACAACAATAAATATGGCACTTTACCTTGAAAAAGGCCTAAAGTTTGCCCATTGAAGTGAGCATCGGAAGGGCTGCAGCTGGTGAGTTATTGTGAGGTGGGGGACGGATGTGGCTTACGGTACATGCAGTGAACTAATGGTAGCTGGTAGATGTTTGAAGAGTGTGAGAGAGTGTGTGTGTGTGTGTGTGTGTGTGTGTGTGTGTGTGTGCATTTAGTGTATTCCTATGTGAATGGATAAACAAGTTCCTACTGTATAGCACAGGAAACTATATTCAATATCCTGGGATAAACCATAATGGAAAAGAATATAAAGAAGAATGTATATATGTGTATAACTGAACCACTTTGCTGTACAGCAGAAACTAACACAATGCTGTAAATCAACTATACTTCAATTTTTTAAAAAACTAAAAAAAAAAAAAGCAATTGTAGTATATTCCTATGTGGCTCCATTCAGCTGGGTGCAGATTTCTGAATCCCTCAAATATGAAATTCATGTTGTACTCAAGTTATTCCCTAATATATCAATAGAATTGGAACCAATCCGCACTGTTAATACCAATCTGACCGCAGAACTGACTGTATTTTCTCCTTCTGCCAGAAGGGATGCTCCCTTGTTCTCTGGGGCAAGGATCCTCAAAGCACCTGAGGGCTTATTCCCTCATTCAATGAATATTCACACATCAGCCCCTCTCCTAGGCTCTGAGGATGCACTAGTGAGTAAAAAGCCATCTCTTTAAGAGGGAGAGAGGAGGAAACATATCCTCAGAGCATTTTAGTGCAGGGCGACCAGCTCCTGCTGTAAGAGTCTCTACTGTATGTTAAATACAAAGAATGGAACAGATAACTACCAGGATGAATCAAGGAGAGCTTCACAGAAGAGGTGACATTTAGCCCTTTTAAATGATGGGACATGGAGAAGAAGGGAAGAGCTCTCCAGGCACAGGGAACAGCATAAGCAAAGGCACAAAGGCAGGAGATGGCAGGGTCTGGCTGAGGAGTGGCAGGGCTCTGACATGGCTGTATGGGATGTGGTGACAGATGATACCAATAAGGCAGACTGGAGTCACAACGGCCCAATTCTGCCGTTGAGGTGTTGGGGCTTTTCCAGAAGGCAGTGAGGAGCAGCGTTAGGTTTCCAAAGAGTGCAGTGATGTGGTGCAATTTTGTTCTAGAAAGAAATCCCAGCCTGCAGTAGTGTGAAGAGTGCCCTGGATTGGGTGCTGGTACAGGAAGGCAGCGTATGGAGAGGCTGGCTTCTGGAACCGTAAGCTTCCTTCATGTTTTGTCACTTCTGACCAGTCATGTTGGATAGAAACCAAATGATTTGTCTCTGTCCCACATGCTGCCAGGAGTTCAGAAATGGCATCATCACCCATGATGCCGAGACCTGGGAACAGGTGAGAGTAGACACCTCCTCTCCAAGGCCTCAGGGGTGTCTCTAGATTCCAGCTAAGATGCCTTTGCTGCTGGACATACTTGCTGTGGTTCTTAGGGCTGCTGATAGGATGTGGCCAATTAGTGACTTGAGCCAGGAAGTGAGTGGAAAGTACATGACCACCTTCTGGCCTTGTCATTTCTCCTGCGGGACCTCTGTGGCTATTAGCCTGGCATCTTCAGTCAGTCACTATTAAACCAGAGCCCTCGTCGTATGTTCGTTTTCAGAGCCTGCAATGGTGAAGGGAGAAGGGAAGATGCCATTCCACTTCTTACAGGCTCCCTGCCACAATGCCTAGCACAGGATAGGTGCTCAATGAAGTTTTGTGAACTCAGCCTTCCTAAAAATGTCTTTTAAACAAAGACAATCCCCAAATAGGAAGAACAGATGTGTCTCGAGTAACTGCTGTGTGCCAAGCGTGGCCTGAGTAATTTCACGCCCATAACTCATCCAATGACCAAAGGGATGGAAATCATTAACAATAAAGAAACTGAAGCTCAGGGAGGTTAAGTAATTCCCCCAAGGTCACACAGCTATTATGTGGTAGAGCCAGGATTTAAACCCATGTCACCTGGCACCAGAGCTTATTCTACTTTGGTTCTCCTTTCAAGCGCTCTTCTGAGTTTGTGAAATACACAAGGACCTGGCCTCTCCTTCCTCTAACGAGAACACCGATTTCTGGTCTCACCGGCAGAGATCTTGTGATACACCCTCCACCTCCGCACCCCCTTTTAAGGCGGCTGGCTGATTACAGCCACCCTCTCAGGAGCCTGAGCGATTGCCAAATTCCTGGTGAGAGGAGTGTCAGTGGGAAAAGCTACAGGTGCACCTGCAGCGGATGAGCAGCCTCGTGCCCAGCTCTCACCACACTCTGGTGAGAATAGTGTGGTGATGATAGCCCCCTCCCCACTCTCAGGCACTCCTCTGACTGAGAGCTGAGGGAGCTAGAGCTCACCCAATACACTGATGGCCGAGCTGAGTTCAAAACAGGGATCCCAGACACTATCTCTCAACCAGAGGTCCTTAAAGGGAGGTGCAGAGGTCTCGGCCCATCTGTCTTTGAAGAGAGCAGCTCCATCATTATATTTCTCATATAATGAAGTTCCGCTGGGGGAGAAAACAAGGTTTACAAAGCACAGCAGCCTTGGGCTATGCTGCCGAGATTCTAACAAATAGCTCCTGCCTCCCTCCTGCCAGGCTCCCTTGTGAAGAAGGCTTTTGTTTCCTGCGGATATCTTTGGTTAATTATTTTTAAATAAATAATTATGTAGCCTGAGGTAGGGGAGAAGTCTCCCCACGACCCATATTCGATCACCAGAGGACTGGCCCTCTTCCTTCAGCCAAATTAAATAGGCGAAAACGAGCGTCTGTTTGACTTGAGACTGAATCAATGATGGGGACAAGCTGGGAGGTGAAAACACACCTGACTCCCAGCGTTATCACTGCTCTCTCAGGAGCAGAGCATCTTGGGGAGGTAAATAGCTGGTCAGGGAGTCAGAGGAAGCAGGAGAAAAACAGGGTGAAGTCCAGTTTCTCCAAAAGGAGAGAACAAGAGGGCCAGGGGCCAGGCCTCCCTCCCAAGTTGCTTCCAGGACAAAGCATCAGTGGTTACAGCAGAGCTGGATTCTTTGGAAATGATTCTCCGTGGAAAGGTAATTCCATCCAGTACTTGGAACCTACTGTTCATTGTCCAGAATTCTAGAGTCTTAGGGCAAATATCTTGGGCTCCATCCCTACACCAGCTCCCTTCCTGCAGCATCCCTAGCCGTGTTTGCCATTTATTTGGCATTCTGCTGAGAGCTTTATAGATGTTATCTCTAATCCAAACTAGCCCTATTAAGGAAGCGTCCTCTTCACTTTATGAGAGGAAACAGCCACAGAGGGAGAGAGTGATTTTTCCCAAGATCACGCATCTGTTAAGAGCAAAGTCAGGATTGGAACCCTTGTTTGTCCAGCTCCAGAGCACACAATCTTCCCGTTAGCCCTCCTTGTTAGAAGGTCCTTCGTTTAATTGATCTGAAATCTGTCTCCCCCTTTTCTACTGGACCCAGCTGCCTTCTGAGCTCACAAGTTCCAGATCTCTCTTCTCCTAAATAAGCATCTTGCTGGGAACCCGGTGGCAAATATGAGTGGAGAAAAAGGACCTAATTTAACCCAACGGGATGGAGTAGAGGGTGGTAAAGAGGAGACCTAGGGGCTACAGGTAGGTGCAGAGGAAGACAGACAGGACTGGGCAGGCGGTGTGGGCTTGGAGACGTGGAAGTCTTTCTTCCTGTTAGCTTCATAGTTCCTGTTCACCACCACCACCAAAATATAGTGCTCCAGACCTATAACTACCAAACTCCAGTGCTGGCCCTCTGCCAACACCCCCACCCCCAGCAGCCCCTTGAATCAAAGGATGGGGAAACAACCAATAGAAGAAGCCCACAGAGCATGCATCAAGCCACTTCGTAGTCAAACAAGTTGCTCCTGAAGGTTAGAACCCTGCCCTAGCATTTGTTTGTTTTCTCCCCAGCCCTCTTAAGCTCTAGGTCATATCAGCCTTGGGGAACGTCCTTTGCACAATTCAAGGAAAACCAGCTTGGATCTCCTCTTGGCAAGCTTTGTCTTCGTGATTAAGAGGCTGCTGGTTAGGGCAGCTTGCCTGGCTCCCGCGGGTGCGGAGGGGGACTTCTGTAGGCTCCTCGAGCAGGTGGGGCTCCAGGTGGGGCAGGGGGCAAGCGGACCAACAGAACTCGGGTACTTGATACAGTGGTGTTTGATCCTGGGGACCTGGGCAAAAGGGAAAACGAAGGAGAAGCTGGCCCTCCTCTCCAAATAATTCCATTTGGTCTCCATCCCTTGCAGGTAGGAACAGGGTCCCCCGAACCTTTCTGTCCAATCCAAAGCATAAACCAGAACACTGTCTTTCTCAGCTTTGAGCTGAGGGTGAGATGCCCCAGCTACCCCTGGCTTCGTCTTTGGCTGTTTCACGGGCACATCAAGCAGGACTTGGACTCCGCACACTGGGCCCAGGTTCTCTTCCCCCTTCAGCTCCCTTCAGCCGCCTGGTCTCTGCCCAGCACTGTCCCTTTCCTGAGCACAGACCTGCGCTTTGGTTCCCGAGCGAGAGGGAGGGTCAGAGCAGTGACGTTGTACACATGCTTGGTTCTCCCCTCCCTTGCAGACCAAACTGCAGTGGTTTACTAGGCATCCACCTCCTGCCTGTGCATGCTGCCTGCCCCACCTCCCAGCAGACACGCCTTCCCCTGGGCCCTGGAAGTCAGCCAAATGGGACCCCACCAAAGGAATGTGAGTTCCAGAACCAAAGACTCCTAGCTTCAGCCCCATCCTGACCCTGCTCCGCCTGTGTCCCCCTGGCCTCTTGGGCTTGGCCAAAATGGTGGTGCACAGAGTCTGGTGCATTTTGTTGTGGCCCTTATAATGGTCGCTGGGCCAGTCCCTCTCTGTAAAATCCATCAACTCATGCTTTGAAGCCTTACTTGGCCAAGCGATGCCAGGGAAACATTTCTAGAAGGCATTTTGAAGAACAAAAGAAATATGCCAGCCAGAAAGAGAAGCCCCTAAATCCTAAACGAACTATGCTGAAGCAACAAGAATCAGAATCCATTCATTTGTTCATTCATTCGTTCATTCATTTGACAGATACTTATTGAGTGGCTACCGAGGGAATACAGCAATGAACAAAACAAAACAGATAAAAACATCCTGCCCTCATGGAGATTACATTCTAGAATTCAAGCAGAGGCCATGCAACCTCTACCCTAGAGAAAGACAGCGGATAGAAGGCAGCTTTTCTTCCTTGTCATCCACCCTAGAAAGCAAGCGTTCTCGGGTCAGGTGGCACTAATATTCGCTGTTGGGTCTGCCTTGTTTTGCAGGAGTGCGCTACAGCCAGCAGGGAAACAATGAGGTCACTTCCTCCTCAACAATCAGTCACCATGGCAACAGCGCCATGGTGACTAGCCAGTCTGTTTTACAGCAAGTCTCTCCAGCCAGCCTGGACCCGGGCCACAATCTCCTCTCACCTGACGGTAAAATGGTGCGTACACCTGGGCCATTGTAGCTCTGGAGCTGATAAGATAAGAGGCAAAACAAACACAACTTCTCACAAGGCCTGCCTCAAACAATGAACCATTGTAGCCTCACAGGGGAAAATGGGGGCTGTCCAGAGTTGGAACGGAAAGGTAGAACCGGTGACCCAGCCTTTGGCGGGTGGAAGAGGTGTTCGGTTTGAACCCAGCCAATAAATCTGACAGAGCCCTGCTCTCGTTTTATTGATTGAATGCCTCATAAAGGAGCAAAGCGGGTGGGACACTGTTTGTTTTGGGGCTGCCAGTGACATTTGAGTTGATAAAATGCTCATTCATCCCCCCCAACCCAGGGCCTCCAAAGCCAGTTTTTTAACCCAGAGAGCACCTCACTTTGAAACAAGCCCCCTCTTCCTCTTCACACCCCCCTGGTCCTGGCAAGGAGGGTAGTTAAGTCAGGATTGAGTGGATGGCGAGAGGTGGGGAAGCTTCTGGCACGGGGGTTTTGAAGGACACTGGACGGCAGTGAAGATCACAGCACAAAATGGCAGGTGGGGTGGGGCGGTGCTTACAGGGTGAGTGGGAAACACCAACTTCGAAGTTACAGTGACCCGGGTTCAAATCCCAGCTCGGCACTTAATAGCTGTGTAGCCTTGGGCAGGTTCTAGCTCTTTCTTTCTCATCTATAAAAAGTAATAACACTAGGTTGTTGGCGGAACAAAGGTGATAACACGAGAGGCACGGTGTTGGGGACGGTAAATATTCAATGAACGACAACGCGGTTGTTGTTAGGTGAATGTCAGTATTATTCTCCCTAAATGAAGTTGTCTATACCCATAACCACAGCCCAGCCCCAGATGTCAGTTGAGCAGCCTCGCCCGGTGAGGAATAGACTAGTTGATGTTGAATTTTCGACGTTCTAATCCTCAAGCAACACAAGTGCTGCAGGGGAGGGCGGCTTCCAAGAGAACACAGCATGACGACACTAGGAAGGGTAGAACGTGGAAAACTTGATTCTTTGGGTCATGCTCTGTGTTTCACAGGAGGGAGGAGCCATGGGTTCCTGGCTTCCAAGCTCAAGGTGGAGCCGTATGCCTTCTTTCAAGGTGTCTGACCTAGAGGCGGGGGGGGGGGGGGGGGGGGGGGGGGGGCGGGCAGGGAGCCGATGCCATTCTAGACCTTGACGTGTGTGCCGTGTAGGCAACACAGGAATGGTGAGTCACAGGTGACTGAGTCCCCAGCTCCCTGGAGGAAAAAAACAAAGTGTAATATCCGAGGGGAGTGCCAGGCCTGGCCAACTCTAGTTTGGGGACTTGAGCTGATCGCTCCCTGGTAGTGATCTCTGCAAAAGGAAACGAAAGATGCTCCTAGGGGAGCCCTTTTGCAGCCCCCTTGCCCACCTCTCATCCCTTAAGCTTCTTCTTTGGCTGCCTTGTGAGACCCAAATAAGTTAAAGGATTGCCCAGACTTCCCTGGAGGAGCGGGGCGGGGCTTGCGGGAGAGATCTTGGCTTCCCAGCGGAGGAAACAGGTCTCCTCTCCTATTGCTTGAAGGTCCTTGGGGTTTCCCTGTGAGCCCTCCCGCCCTTCCTCCTAACAAGCAAACTGCCTCACCGAGGCCGGGGCGCTCCAAAGGCAGCCGCAGGAGACGCTTTTTTCTTCCTCTTCCGCTCGGCAGCGCCCTAATGAGCAGTATGTTATTGGATTGATGATTGACCAAGACAGCACACCTCAACGTTAGCAAACACCTGGAAGCTTGTTTGCAGGGACCAGCTTTTCTCTAGTTTCCAACACCCTGGCTCATATGTTATGTCACTATCACTGGATGCCCAAATTCAAGAGTCTGTTTTCGGTTAATATATAACAAGCCCATCACAGATCCTGGTCCACCAAAGACAGGAGTGGAGTATGGTTTAAAATAACGCAGCAAGGGAACTAGTGTGTCCACGTCTTGGGTTCTGTTGTTTATCAGCCATAGGATGGACGTTGCTTAACTTCAGTTTCCTCATCTGGAAAATGGGGGATAACAACGCCTGCATCACCAGGGTGGTGTAAGGCTTGCCTGTAACTCTGCTGTTTTGGGGATAAGACCCATCCAGGGAATGACAGTCTCCGTGTGCTGACCTGTGGTAGGATGTGCATTTGAAATCTTCCCACAGGGATTGGTTTTGGAAATAATGGTGATCCATTTGAGCTTTCTTTTGTTCTATTTGGCCCCCACCCCATGCCCAAATGGCATGCGTCCACAAAGAGCTGGCCAGGTTTCAGATTGCAGTCTGTGTCTGTTGAACCTTGTGTTTTAGAAAAGCACATGCTGGATACTTCCACAGTATCAAAGTAGCAGAGCTTAATAGTGCAAAGCTCAGGCCTGGAGGCAGATCGCCTGCTCTTCATGGCCACTGTACCACTTGGGCACATTTCTTAACTTCTCCAAACTTCCGTCGTCTTGTCTGCCAAGGAGAGTTAATAGTACCAACCTTGTAGATGGTAGGTATGTGAGGCACGAAGCAAAGGACTGTAAAAGGCAGCGTTGATACCATTCAAACTCTCTGGATTATCCTGTGAGGATCATGACGGATATTCTTGGCAGCTCCCTGACTTCCATCAGTCCTGAAGGCAAAGAGAAGATGATGGTTGCATTTTAGAGTGGGAAGGAGCTTGACCAAGGTGCCCCCCAAAATAGTAAGTGGATGGGATTTAAAGCCCAGCAGCACTGGGTTTGAATCCTGGCTTCCTCGCTTACTAGTCAGGTGACACAGAGCTGCTCTCTCAACTCTTCTGAGGCTCACTTTCTTTCTCTTTTTTTAAAAATTTTTATTGAAATAGAGTTGATTTACAATGTTGTGTTAGTTTCAGATGTACAGCAAAGTGATTCAGTTATACATATATAAATATATATATATATTTTTTCACATTCTCTTCCATTGTAGGTTATTACAAGACATTGAGAAAGGTTCAGTTTCTTAATCTGTACTATAGAGCAATAATCATAACGCCTTCCCTATGTGTGCCATTAACTATTGAGAACAATCAGTGAAAGCACTTTACAAGCGCGAAAGCCATACACATTTAAATTGTTTTTATCATTAGCACCCACCTTTCTCTTTCACCGTTAAAACCAGACATTGAAATGGCAGATTACTGTCACTCCATTGACTTTCTCCAAAGGACTGCATTACTCAGGGCAAGTCTGAAGGCAGGTCACTGATTTTTTTTTTTTTTTTTTTTAATGACTCTGACATTTTGAAAAACAAGTCCAGCAAACAAGCTGGTTCTCTCTTGTTTGATGTGGTCAGAATTCCTTCTTGGTCATGTGACCCCTAACTCATGTCTTGATGCTCATTTTAAAAACACAAACAAACCTGTTTGGTTTTTTCTTTCTTTCTTTTTCAAATTCACCTTGGGAGCTATGGGGTTGATCAGAAGGGCAGGCAAGAGAGAGTGTCTTCCCCCCTGGGTGCTGGTGTGAGACCTATAGTCTAAGGAGCTCTGGGTCACAAGGGAAGGAAGAAGGAGAGGGCGACTCAAACATCCGATGTATGTATCCCAACCCTAACCCACCTGTCAGCATTCCTGATGCCATCAAGAATGTCTGAGTTATTTCAGAGTGAGCGGGGACAGTCCTTTCTTAGTAATACTTTTAAATATTATTTTAAAACTATAAATAGTAAGCTACTTTATCATGAATAAAAGTTTGTTGTGTGTATGTGTGTTTTGTGTGTGTGTGTGTATGTGTGTGTAAAACTGAGAACTCCTTATAATTAATGGGGAAACATTGGAAGCATTTCTGATAATACAGAATCAAAGTAAGTACATCTATTACCTCTGTTACTGGTTAATACTACTGGGAAGATTCTAACCAATGCAATATGACATGTAGACGTATTAGCACCAGCAAGGAAGAGACCCAATTAGCATTATAGGCCTGTGATGCCGTTATATATACACTTGGGAAAATGAAGAAAATCAATAAGGAAAAGACACTATTAGGAATAAATAGAAGGACTCAGAGTGGCCTTGGACAAAAATACACACAAGTCAGTAGGTTTCTCTTACTAATCTGTCATTAAAATATAGTGGTGAAACAGAGTAGGGGTACCTGGAGCCAAGCCTCATTTAGTAGCTTTGTCATTACAATAGTAGCCTCCTGCCAAAAAAAAAAAAATTTTTTTTTTTAATGTATAGTAGAGATTTGGGAAAAGTAGAGAAGCCCAATAATGGCTGATCTCCCCCAGAAAAACCTTAGTAATAATTATCGGGTAAAAGTCCTCTGTAAAAAGTAAGAACTTGAATTTTAGAGTCAGACAGACGTGGGCTTGAATACGAGAGTTACCATTTACTAGTTGTCGGATCTCGGGCAATATGCACAACTGCTCTGAGCCTCAGTTTTGTTACCCGTGAAGTGGAAATGGCGGAAGTACCTGCCTCGTGGCTCGAGTGAGGTTTGTGAGTTAATGCATGAGCAGTGCTTCCTAGAACCTGTACTCAGTGAAAGCTTCCCTGTGCTCTTGCCTGGGCCCTAATCTGCTACGCTAGGGAATCCCAGGGCATTTCTTCAGCTACTATTTTTAGCCATCACATGTCTTTAGCACCAATAATATAGAGGGCATAGAGCAGAACAGAGGATACTTTCAACATGAGCCAGAGACGATCATATAATACACATGGGCTGAGGAATCTCTAAGGCAAGCTAGTGATTCAAAGGTAGTCAACAAACAGAGGCACATGAGGGAAGGGATTATGGTCAATATTACTTACCACTCCATCCTCTGTACCTAGAATGGTGCCTATCCCTCACTTGGTGCTTAATAATTGTTCCTGAATGGATGAATGAATGAATGAACCAGTGAATTAGCCGTGCCAAGGAATTGCTGAGCCACGTCATTTTGGACACTGCTCTTTGCAACCCTGATTCTACTCATGCTGCTCTTGTTTTTTTTCTCTCCAGCAGATCTCAGTCTCAGGAGGAGGTTTGCCCCCGGTCAGCACCTTGACGAATATCCACAGCCTGTCCCACCACAATCCCCAGCAATCTCAAAACCTCATCATGACCCCCCTCTCTGGAGTCATGGCCATTGCACAAAGTAAGCTCTGTTCTTGGTCAGAAAACTTGGGGGCAGGGAGAAGCAGCATGGGAAATGAGTCAACCTGATTTTAAAAAAACAAAAACAGAAGAACTAAAGAAGATCCCCTTAAAACTCACCCAACACTTGTAGGTTTGATTCAACTCGTTTCGTTCCTTATTTCTCTCCTCAACAAGATTTGGATTGTTTAGCCTAAAATAAGAGAAAATTATGGAACGGAGTTGAATCTTGGTCACAGCTCACCAGCTGTACATTGTGGGTCAAATCATTGAAGCTTTATGAGGGTCAGTCTCCTCATCTGTAAAATGGGTTGGCAATCCAATGACTGTGTGTGTAGACATGCCTGTAAATCGATAAAGCATGAGTATGTATAATATTGTAGCTTATACTTTTGTCTGGTGTTCATTCCTATCCCTAAGTATGTGGTGGATTTTCCAGGAGGTTGGGTCGTGTTGATGTTTCTTTGTGTTGGCCAAGATGGAGCAAGACATGAGGGGCTTCCTTCTTAAAGGGGAATTTTGTGTGGTCGAACGAGACCTCCTTGGCCCACGGTGAAAACATACTGAGAAGGGACTCTGCAGGAAACTGTCACAGCATCTCTGAGCCTTGACAGATTTAAGGAGAAATAGGTTGTGTATGCCCAGGACTGAAGACAGGGAGAGGGGTCAGGTCCTTCCAGCCCCAGCAGCTCGCATCCCACAGAGAGTCCGTCCCCGTCCATCACAGATGGGCCATTTCAGGGCACAGGAAGGCTGACATGGCTGTGCCAGTGGATGTCTCTCGCAGAGTAATAATGTTGATGTGTATTCAGCATATTTCAGCCTTACGGTAACAGCTCCGGCCAAGTCTTCCTTGTGACCCAGGGAAGCATCCCTGAGAAGTCTCGGGAAAGATCTAAGGGCAGTACATTGCTTATCTTTCTTTCACCCTGGGGATCGCCTCTCTTCCTAAACCATCTCTAGTCAGGGTAGCAACTCAGATCACTTCTGAAGAGAAGGACTTGTGCTCTCCTTGAGGGCAAAACAGGGCTAGGCCCCTAGGAGACACAGGAGTTTACTGAATGAATCAGTGTGGCGCTCTCTGTCCTCAGCAGCTGGGAGATTGATGCCCTCCCCACTGAGTTCTGTAAAGCCAAGTGGGAAAGGAGAAGCCTTTAGAGGACTCACAAAATAAAGTATTTAAAATTTGCTGCCTTTTCACGGGGCCCTCTCCAGCAATATGGTAACCACGCTAACACCAGGGTTTGAGAATGAGATAGGATAACTGAAACCAGCTTGCTTACCTTCTAGAAGATTTGAAAAGGCCTACGGATAAGATATCCCACCTATATTTTTACAACCAAAATGATACACAAACTGTCCCACTTACCTTCTCTCTTCACACGTCCAGCTTTGGCTGACACACACAGTTATATATTTTCTTAGGCACTATCTGAATTAAAACTTTCCCTGGAGCTATTACATATTTTTCTGTTTTGTTCCTCCTAATTTTTCTCACCCATACTTCTCTACCTTCTTACAATAATCTTAATCTCCTACTGCAGACAGCCAACACCAGAGTACGTTGACCTTAGAAGGGCGTGTGTGTGTGTGTGTGTGTGTGTGTACTTGAAGCATGATGAGGGTCACCAGAAAACGTGGCTGAGATGCAGTGGTCCTACCCCATGGAGTGTCAGGATGAAGAATCAGTTACGAGTCCAAGCTTGTACTGCTCTCCACACGACAGGCCAATAAACCGAGAGATGAGTTTTGGGGCAAGGAATAGCCAACTCCTGTCCTGTTGAGTATGTGGGCCCTGCCTGGCGACTGCTGAGGCCCAAGGAGAATGTGATAACAGATTACCCAGCAGTGCCAATTCCTCGTTCTCTACTCACCTACTGGACTGGATAACATGCTTCTTAAGCAGGAACCAGTGTCCAGAAAACAGATGGAAAGGCCAAGAGTCACACTTCGCAGGAGCTCGAATGACATCAGTGGCTCTCCATCCTGGAATTGAGGCACATCAGGGTCACAGACTGTGTTGAAAATAAAATTCCTGGGCCTCACCTCTAAAGTGTCTGACTCATTAAGTCATGGGTGAGGCCGAGGAATGTATATTTCTTAAAGTGCTCCCCAGGATGATTCTAAAACACAGGCAGGTTGCAGAAGTATGCCCTCCACTGTCATCCACTCTAGACAGCATAATTTGCTTTTCTGGGCAGAGATTTCCCAGAAAGAGCAGTGGCAATGGGCTCGGGGAGACAACAGCAAATCCATGGGGCTTCCTCGGGTACTGAGACCTTACGTAGAAGGTAGGAAAGGGAAACAGGAGATCATGGTATCGGGTGAGACACTGCCTAGAGGAGAAGCTGAACCCCTGGGGAACTGGAGATAGCACTATTCTGAGCGCTCAGAGGACCCCACCTCCCCAGTCCCAGCCAGGAGAGCCAGGAGGGGGCTTATTCCTCTTCCCTTCTGCTCATGGGTCTCACCTTTTAGGTTTCTGATAACAGTATCAGCTGGGTTCTGAGCAGGCAATCGTTGAGGTCTTTGTGCTATCTCCACGGAGGACTGCCTCCTCCTGTGAACCTGCTTATGGAACCCTCTCCATCTCAGGAAAGGCTCTCTAGGTGTCTTTTCCACATTTGCCTAAAAGAGACCTTTCTCTGGGATTCCTTCTTCATCGCATTCTTTCCCCCACTTCCCAGAAAGCAAGGTCAAAGGAACCTTGGCAGTTCCAGGAAAGAGGTCGGGGTGTCTTTCCCCTGATCCTCACATCCCCACTCCCACCCTGCCTCAGGTGCCTTCCCCAGAGTCCCGCCCAGGGAGGCGATGGAGGGTGGGTACCAGGGACCTGATCTTTGCAGTGCTGGCCCCAGTTCTAAATAGACCTTAGGATACAGACACAGTACAGAACCACGGAGGCCCTCATCCTTCCAGAACAGAAAGCAACACCTACTGGAACTGCCAACCTTCAACTTACTACTTACTCCTTCCAATACCTGGTCCTTTTGAGGCCACCAGCCCTGTGCTGTCAGATAAGATATACCCTTTTCATGGACTGATTGAGTTGCAGTGTTTTATCCCCTCTCTGTTCCAGGCAAGAGAATGAGCATCTGACCTCTTTCGGGTTTTGCACAGCCCGCTAAATGAGGGGCTTCAGGCTCCATACCTCCAGGACTGTGGAGGGGGTTTTGCTTTTTATCCAAATGTGGGTCCCTGAACACTCCTGCCCCCTGCTGGACAGATATATCTGGGCAGTAATCTGCACCTTAGTGTGGATGCCTTTAACCCTGCTCCCTCAGAGCCAGGCGTGGATGGAGCAGGCAAGCACAGGGCCCTGCAACCTCAAGGGAGCTAAGTTTGGGAGGTCACAGGACAACTTTGGGAGACTCTCAGGTCTCCGTCAGATCTGTTGAAAGCCCATTTGCATCCACAACTCGCTGTGGAATTTGAGCAAGTCAACTTAATCTCTCTAAGCCTCAGTTTTTTGGTCTATAAGATGGGTCTATAAAATTGCTTTCTGTGCAGTCTCTTACGTAACAGCCTCAGCCCAGTGCCTGGCAAATAGCAGGGCCTCCGTTGATGACCATTCACATCTGTTCACCTGTCCTCCTCCCTGAAGCCATCTCTAATCTTCCCTCTTGTTCACACAGGCCTCAACTCCTCCCAAGCTCAGAGCGTCCCTGTCATCAACAGCGTGGCCGGCAGCCTGGCAGCCCTGCAGCCCGTCCAGTTCTCCCAGCAGCTGCACAGCTCTCACCAGCAGCCCCTCATGCAGCAGAGCCCGGGCAGCCACATGGCCCAGCAGCCCTTCATGGCCGCTGTGACGCAGCTGCAGAACTCACACAGTAAGGACACGGGCAAGTCGGGGAGGGAGCCCAAAGGGACCTCAGCAGCCGAGCTCTTCCCTCTATGGGTCTGAAGTTTCTTGGAAGCTTATTGGTCTGGTCACTTTTCCCTACCTGTGATCAACAAAGCCAGTATCTCAAGCATAACTCTTATGCAGTGCTGTGCCTTTTCTGGTCCTCTTCTCTACCCCCAGGATTCCTGGGGGAAGATTTGATGAAGACAATTAAGGCCTATATGGAAAGGGGAGCTGGAGATAGAGAGTAAGGGTAGCTTAGATGTGGAACGAACTCATGCCCCCTTTCCCACCCTGGCCCCCGTGGAAGAGACCCCCAATCAAGCACAGCCCCTTTTCCCAACGAGCCTCAACTTAGCCTTTTCAGTTCAAAGTTCCAGGCAGCTGTTACCAAATGATCAGACTTGGCATATAATTTGCCTCCTATTTGCCTTCTCTGAAACTGAAAAATCTTCCAGAGTCCCCACACCCTCCAGTTTCCACACCCCCAAACATCTCCAATCAAGAACCATGAACATGGGCAGAAAATACCGCCTACACATCATCCTGCACAAGGAATACTAGAGTTTCTGCCCACCACACAGAGGCTGCTTCCCGCCTCCAATTTCTACACCTACCCCAAGTCTACCTTTCAACCATTTAGTTCCCACCCACCCCCAGCCCCCGTGTCTCTCCCCCTACCCCCTCCTGAGCCCCAGACCCCCAGTCCTCTGGCCACGTCAGGCTGTAGTCCCTGGCCTCTGAGTTTGGGGAGAAATCATGGAAAGGATGGCTTCCCTGCTTCAAGCACAGTTACCACAGGGACACCAGGGACGTCTGTGGAATAGAGTGATAGCCTTAGGGTCAGACAGACCTAGCTGTCTGATTAAATCCTGGCTCTGAGCCTTACCGGCTAGGGAGCCATTGTTAAGTTCCCTAGCTACTCCTCAGCTTCAGTGTCGTCCTCGTAAAATGGAAATAGTGTGCATGCAGAGTGACTAGGGAAATGAAACAAAAATAGGTATGAACTGTGTTTGGTAAGCGTTAAGAGTTGTAAAAATGCAAGTGATTATTTATTACGGGACTCCTTAATAGAAGGAGGCAGGGATGGGAAAGAGGATTTCAGCTTCTCCTCCGGCTGCCTCAGGCAGAGCTGTGGGTCTGAGGGAGACCAGCCAAGTTCAGCCTTCTTCTGTGCTCGGGGCTCTATTCCCAGGCCTGTGGAGCTGGTTTCTAAGTACCATCTCACATTCCAATCACATTTTCGAGGCTTTAAAAAAATCTACCACAGCCTGTAGCAGAGTCTGGGACCACAGGTGTACCACTGCCCTTCCGTCCAGGGCCAATATGCTCCCCACTTGCCCCCGCCCCTCACCTGGGCAGGATTCCTCAGTGGCGAGGCCCGGGTATGACAGTCGGAGAGTGGTCACCAGTGATCTGTGGACTGCCATGGCCCAGCTGGCCTGGCTGGCTCTGAAGAGATAGCTCACGGTTGCCCCAGGCCAGGAAATAACCAGCCCCCCTCCAAGGGAAGGGCAGGCTGAGGCGTCGGGCTGTGACCTTCACCCCCGTTCCCAACTGGAGGACTCCTTGGTAGAACAAGCTGGTCCCTCCCTCAAGGCCAAACATCCACATGCTTTCTGGGTTGGTCACGTGACCTGGAATTTCCATGACTCTTATGGATGAACTAGCATGAGTCAAAGGTTCCAGACTTGGTGGACACATGCTAGAAAAACAAAAAGTGAGCCACATGCTCCTGGAGGTTTTCTTGGTATCTAGTCTCATTTTGTCCATCAGCCTTCATATTTGTGTGATGTCATAAGGCATTCTAGTGCAAACTGGAACAGCCCAGAATTATACAAGTAATGACATCCGTGTCCATTTACAATTATTAATTAATCTACAGTTGCTAGCACGAGACCTGGTACTTGAGTCATGGCAGAAACAGTAGGCAAACAGGCCAGCTCCTTCATTTTGCCAGCTAGTTAGAACTTTTTTTTGCCCTAAGTTCTCAGATGTACCACATATGCCTAAGGATCACTTGTTGATGCCCAGGAGTCTAATACTTCGTTGAAAGTCAGGGGGAAAGAAGTGCTCCCACCCCAGAAGTGCCATCCACCACTGCATACGAGGCACTGTGCAAAGCTGTTGATCTATTTGGTATGAAGTGCTTTAAACACAAACTCTTCTAATCCTGTATCATTCCCATTTTAGAGGTAAGGAAACTGAGGCTAACTGAGTTGATTAAGGAGCCAGGATTTAAACGCATGGCCGTTCTTTCTATCACATTGCACTGCCTTGACAGACATAACCACCACCACCACCTTCCTTTTATCTGCCTGGGGAAGCAGGAGCAGTGGTGTGGGCTGGAGGTGGCGGGGGTCTGTAGCTATGCTCACCCCTGTGTGATCTACACCTTGATTTTGTCTTCACTCTGTCTCTCTAGTGTATGCACACAAGCAGGAACCCCCCCAGTATTCCCACACCTCCCGGTTTCCATCGGCAATGGTGGTCACAGATACCAGCAGCATCAGTACGCTCACCAACATGTCTTCCAGTAAACAGGTAATGCCGGCAAGAAGATGTGGGGGGAGGGGAGGGATGACTATGGCTACTCATGTGCAGAGACTGCGGCAAGTGTGGACTCAGCCACAAGCGTGATCCTTCTGAGGCTCCCCTGGTACTTGCTAAAGGAATCCCTGAGGTCACAGGGCGAAGAAGATGGGCCACAGCCCGAAGGGGAGGGACTTATTGCTCCCCCCAGCATCCCTGACAAGAGCGCTAGAGTACTGAAGTTTGATCAGTTGCTAGAGACTGGATTACACAGAGCCTGTAGGCACTGAGCTTGAGTATCTCCAATGGATTGATCAGTGAGCCACAGCAAAGGTATTTCCAAGGAGGGCTCAGAAAGTCAGACCCCCTGCGGCGTTCCCTGCTTTGCAAGAAGGATCCCTGAGGATTTCCCACCAATAGAGAAAGTGACCAGTGAGTCCTCAGGCTGATTCACCCAGTCCAGGACCCATGTTGGACCCCCAACGCTGTAAGCTCTAGAGAATGATGCAATTCTGCCAACCCATGGGGACTCCCCAGTAGACAGCCTGGCCTTGCCAGGAACCTGCATTTACTTGGTGTTTTACTGAGAAACTTAGAATCAACTTCCTGGGGCATTGAAAGTGGGGAATCCAGAGGCTTAGTCACCATGTCAGTTGATGACTAATGCCCACCTCCACACAGAGGGGATGGAGAGTAAAGATGACCCACGCTGAGGCTGCAGCTTGGACAGCTGGACTGGAATGAGATGCCGAGAGTTAGAGAACAGGACAAGATGTCTGAACACAGGTCACAATTCCAGAGGAACACAATAGGACCTTTTAGTAGCTGGGGTCTGTGCAGTGTGGGAACTGTTTGGCCTTTATTGATTGCTAGATAAGTAGGTGACAACCTTGAACTTCATGTCAGATGCTCTCGGCAGGGTTTGGTCCTGTTGACGGTCTTTTTTTCCCTCAAATCCCACCTCATCCAGCGCCATGTGTTTCTGAGCAAGTTCTTTCACGGGCTCAGCCTTCTCTGTTCTTCCTTTGCCCCCATCTCCTCCTGGTCCGCCAGCGTCAAACAGGTGGGTTCAATTCCTGGCTTTGCCACTTGCTTGGTGACCTTGACCTCGGTGAGCCTTCACTTTCTTCATCTCTAAAACAAGTCATAACATCTGCTTGTTCTGAGGATTTGATGATGTCATGTAGATTAAGCGCCTGGCACATCTTGGATGCTGAATACAACTTAGGCATCCAGGCTCTGGAATTGGGGGTGTTGGGGAGGGAGAAGTGTGTGGGACCTGCTTTGCTACCCTTCTCTCACCCATTGGAAGATGAAAGGACAGCCCCCATCGCCCTGCCCTTCGACTCCCATGTGATTTCCCACTCTTTGTAGCGAGCAGGGAAAACATTTATCTGTGCTTACAAATCTCAGTCAGGGGGGCAGCCAGGCGCAGCAGCTCTGCTTGGGAATACCTTCCCCTTTGAAAGGTTTATCAATCCATCTGCCGCTTGGTCAGCCCTAGATGGGGCTGTGATTAATGATTCCTGTCTTTCCCAAGTTGACTTTGATGCTTGCTTGTTAAAACAAGTCCTCTGAATTCAGGAAATGGTCTCTTAATCAAAATGCTTCGAGATGCTCTCTGAGACTCTGCACCGGCCCCCAGCCGGCTTCTCCCCTCCATCGGACAGAGTGGCCAGCCGACCTTGAAGCCGCACGGACGGCCCTCTAGAACTACTGTGAAGTTGTTTCCGAGTCCCTGGACATTTCAGGAGTCTATGATGGACTCACTTCTAGGTTGATGATAACATTTAGTAAGGATAAAACTTCATATAGCACTTTATAGTTTACACTGATACTTCTCATGAATATTATCTCACCATTTTCTTTTTTACCAAAACCTCCTAAGAAGTACAAAGAAATGAACTGAGGCTCAGAGATGCAGGGTCATCTGCCCAAAGTCACACAGGTGATATTCTGGAGCCAAACTTCCGGACTTTGGTCTTTGATTCTAAATCCTGGACTCTTTGCACTTAAATAATACTTGTCTTCCAATACCCATCTTTAAAACACCCGTGGTAATCGCTGCTCTTGTGGTCTTTACCGGTCAGGAACATGAGTAAAAATTAAGCCCACATACTGTATTCCAGTCAGGAAACTTTCTTCCTGCAAACTACAGGAGAAGAGGAAATAGGAAAGACAGAATGAAGTAAAAAGAGGGTAAAGATGCTGTCTCCTGGCAGCAGAAGGAACCCAAGGTGAAGAAAAGTTGTACAAACTCTGTTCCAAAGGCAAAGGGTCAGAAGTTCTGGAAGAGAATTGGTGGCAATTCTGCTTTTTTGTTGTTTTAAAGTAGTATTTTCCAAAAAGAGTTTCAAGGCTATTGCTAGGAATCAGGGGCCCATGGCATGAGGAGGAGATTCCATGGTCAAATTTGTTGGGGAAACAGCTGGGCTAAACAGAAATCCCACAGGGCAGGGCATCTCAGAATCTTTCCTGTGCTCATGTGGGCAGTGAATAGAGACCCATCCCGGGCAATGCTGCTTTAGAGACATCGTAGAATGCTAGGAAAAGCCAACAGGCCTGAGCCAATCCCAGCTCCTTCACCCCTGCTACACGACCTTGGGCAGTTAATTCATGGCTGTGAGACGAAGTTTCTTCATCTCTAAAGGGGAAAATCCCACCTCCCTCTTACAGAATATTCAAAGTGTCTGAAGACCATGCGTAGTACAGAGTCACGTGCTCGGAGTGATAGCTCCCTCCCCGTCCCTGCCCCTTTCCGTCTGTGATCCTTTAGGAGACACCTTCCATTAGCTCCTTCAATATCTAACTCACTGCTTGGTCTGCATGTGATCACAGGAGGTTCTGACAATAACATTTCTCAGGGTTAGGACCGTCTCTCCAGCGCATCCTGCCTCTTGGGCCCAGGCTCCAGATCCCTGCTTCCCATTCTCCTGCTGGCACAAGGATGCCCTCTCACCCATCTCCCAGGAGAAAAGCAAATAGTTCAGGGCCTCTCAAAGCACCCAAGCCCTTTGTGTGTAGCCAAATGCCTGGGCTTTAGTAGATGTTCAGTAAATATGAATGAATGAATGAATGAATTCAGATCTAGCATTTTTTGACTGCCTCCCATTTGCCACACAGCACTCCAGAGGCTTGTCCATCTTAATTTCCTGGCTAATCCTCCCATCCATCCTGCGAGGTAGAAATTTGTATGCCTGATTTATAGAGCAAAAACCTGAATTTCAAAGATGGGGAAGAATCTGCCCAAACTCACATGATGGTAAATCTGGAGTTGGAGTTCCAGACTTTGGTTCTTCTCACTCCACATCCATTAAACAACACTCACCTTCTAAGATCCATTTTTTTAACATTTAATTTTTTTTTGGCTGTGCCATGTCACACGGCATGTGGGGATCTTCCCCGACCAGGGATCGAACCCGTGCCCCCTGTGTTGGGAGCATGGAGTCTTAACCACTGGACTGCTAGGGAAGTCCTAAGATCCATTTTTAAAGTACTCATAGAAATGACCCAAGGTTATGCCAGTATAAGGCTAAAGCCAGCATTTGACCTTGAAGCTGTCTGATCCCAGTGTTTTCCATTGTCAGGACAGACATGCCCCAGGGCCTCGTGGATCATGTTTTGGGAACCTCAGGCTGGAACTTTCTTGCTGGGAATCCTTGGCAGCTACTGCCCTCTGTCCTTTCCAGAGCTTATGCCCCATCCCCCCCTTCTCAACCCTGGGGGGCTGGAGAGTTACCACCTAAGTGGGTCTCTGCCTGAGCCTCCTGCAAAACGACAGCCTGCCAGCCTGGAAACCAGACCACAGCAAGCACCAACCTTGGCTAGAACAAGTGTGGGCAGGCTGTGAGCCCACTCCTATTTCCACAACTTCTCTACCCACCGCTCCACTTCCTAGTTTACGTAGAGAGAGGTCAGGAGAGGACCCCCGGAGCAGTCACTGTCAGGGGTGCTGACGAGAAGGAGGTGGGCAGCCTCATCGTCATAAATGCCCTGCAGCTGCCCCCCACCCTCCCGACCTTCCCCACTGGCAGTGTGGGCTGATGAAGAGCCGACGTGGGCGCGAGGCAGACCCGGGCTCAAGATTCCACCATTGTCTACCTGTGTGACCAAAGGGAAAAGTCTAGCGTCTCTGAAATTCAGTTTCCTCACCTTTAATATGAAGATAACAATTCCTCCTTCGTGGATCATTGAAAGGACAAAACACAATAAAACTTGTAAAACACTCAGCTCAGCGCTTGGCTGGAAACACCCAGTCCGTGGCAGCTGGGTCAATCTTGGCTTTCCCTGCTGGTAACCTTGAGTGTCTCTCGAGCTTAGGAAGGAGGATTTTGAATGGCAAAGGGCATTTATTTCTCCCTGGTGTCCCACTCAAGATAAAAGGCAGTAATCTTTCTTTTTTTTAAATTTTACAATTCATTTAATGGCAACGGGTAATCATCAAATTAGCAATGGTTATCTTCAAAAGTTATTACACTAGCTGTGCTACCATTTCTCAAAGTTGATTGGATACCTAGAGTCACAGACATTTCCCACATAAGATTCATCACATAAATCAGACTTGGTTTATCACCAGCATTTATAAAACCAGACCTAGGAAAAGAACTAGGTCTGGGGACACATGCATGGTCTTAATATAGTGAATGTTTAGCCTGCCCTGATTATTACAAAATCAGAACAGCGAGAATATTCGCAGAAAAGGCAGTAAACTTACGTAGTGGGTAAGAGCACAGAATTTTCTGTTCTGAGACCCTGCGCACGTCACTTAAAATCTCTGTAAGCCTCAGTTCCCTCATCTACAAAACTGGAAGTATGATCTTTACTTGTAATTAATAGAGCTATAATTAATCTAACTTAATAATAATCTGTACTCATTGTCTCTACTTCCTCACCCCCAGTTCTCTTTTCTTTCTTTTCTTTTAACTGAGGTATAGTTGGCTTACAATATTCTATAAGTTTCAACATAGCGATTCACAATTCTTAAAGGTTATACTCCATTATAGTTATTATAAAATAATGGCTGTATTCCAATATCTGTGCTGTACAACAGATCTTTGTGGCTTATCTATTTTATTCATAGTAGGTTGTACCTCTTAATCTCCTTTCTTTTTCCACCCACCTTCCGTCTCCCCACTGGTAATCGCTGGTCTGTTCTCTAGTGAATCTGTTACTTTTTTTATTATATTCACTCATTTGTTGTATTTTTTAGATTCCACATATAAGTGATATCATACGGTATTTGTCTTTCGCTGTCTGACTTCTTTCACTAAGCATAATACCCTCCAAATCCATCCATGTTGCTGCAAATGGTGAAATTTCATTCTTTTTGATGGCTGAGGAGTACTCCATTGCATATATACCCCCCCCCATTGTATATATACCTCTCTTGAGAACATTTCAGTCTGGCTTTTGTCCCCACGTTCCTGAAACCCCTCTTGGCCAGCTCACTAATACCTCCTTGTCACCAAATCCAGTGGTTATCTCTCAAGCTCTATCTCTGACACAGCGAATCACTCCCTCCTTTTTTCACTTGGATTTTAGGACATTACCCATTCCTGGTTCTCCTCCTGTGACACTGGCCACTCCTCCTTTCCTTGGCTGGCAACTCGTCTTTGCGACATTTACTTGTCAAAGGGCCCTGGGACTCACTCTTTGGCCTCTTCTCTTCCATGTTTGTCCCTGGGCAATCTCCAGTCCCAGGGCTTTGGATCAAGTGTACACAAAGATGGATCCTATCATTCTGTCTCCAGTACAGACCTCTCCCCTGAGGGTCCATTCACAAACCTGATGCATCTTTGGCACATACAGATGCATACCTAACATACCTGACAAGCCTCTCAAAGTGAACCTGCAGCTCTTCATTTTGTCCCAATTCCTCCTGACCCAAATTGCTTCCTCCTTGGGCTTCTCCATTTCCAAACATGATACCAGTTCTTCCAGTGAGATTCCTGAGGGTACCCTTGATCATTTCATACCCCGCATCCCACATCCAGTCCATCAATAAGTTCTGCTAGGGGTCCTTCAAAATGCATCCTCAGTCTGACCGCTTCTCACCACCCCATCAGTCTTTCGCTCCTGCAGCGGCCCCTAACTTCCCACTTCCGGTCTTGCCCCACAGGGGTGGGTGTGCTTTGTTCACCACACAGCAGCCAGAGTGATCTCTGGAAAAGGGAAATCCATCATGTCGCTCCCCTGTCAAAATGCTCCACTAGCTTCCCGTTGCAACCAGACTGAAACAGGGACCTCCAAGGCCCTATGTGGTCAGACCACGGCCCTTTCTCCCTCTGTCACACAGCCTCAGCTGAACCAGAGCTGAAGCAATCCTACCACAGGACTTCTGCTTCTGCGGTATCCTCTGCCTGGAATATTCGTTAATGCATATCTTTACCTGTGTTCATTTCATTCAGTTCAAACATCACCACCTCAAAGAGTGGGGGGATCACCTTCCGATCCCCTTCCCTAATTTATTGCCTCTTCCCTCCAGTCACTGAAACCTCTTACCATGCTTATTTTTCTAGAGTGTTCGTCTCCTCCTAAACTTTTATGTTATGCATTTTGTTTTACTCATTCATTGTTCAAAACCCTCACTAGAATTTAATCTCAGTGGGGATGGGGACAGGGTCTTGTTCACAACTGCACACACACCCAGTGCCTAAAAAAGGGCTAAGGATATGGAAGGACCTCCAAACCGTGTGAAATGAATGAATTACCTACCTCAGAGGCTTGACGTGAGCATTCAATGCCATGATGCGTGTCAAGCCCTTACTTAGCGGTGCAGCCCGGCACGCAGTAGGACCTCAATAAGTGTCAGCTCTTCCCCATTACGGATCAAATCTTCTTAGGGTGAGGACGTCCTTAACAATCCCCCGGCCACTACACCCTCCAGACGACGGCTCTGTAGTCACTCAGAGGTCCTCGGGCAAGGCCCCCGCGCCGCTGGGTGAGCCAGGCCTCCGTTCTGAGGGAGCACAGTGCACCCCTTATCAGATGTTTGTGTTTAGACTCTGAAGGGGGCAAATAACCCTAGTTCCTTTGACAACATTTAGGGCTCTGCCACCATTTTATTATGTGAGCAAACATTTGATAGCTGGGAAGCCCATCCCTAATGACAGGTCATAGAATCTTGCTGGCGTCTCCTTATCTGCTCTTGGTGTTTGCTCTTCTATTGAAACCTGCAAGGTCACAAGCCATTTTCTCTCTCCTCCACCTGAAATCTGAAAATTGGAAAAAGGCTGATAGTGGGGAGTAAAGAAACTCGAGAGTGGGGGTGGGTGGGGGAAGGAAGAGGAGGCAAAGGGTATCAAAGGACCCTGACCAGGGTCTCAAGAATGAAGAAGGGCCAGCAAGCTGTCTCCTCCCACGGACGCACAGCTCAGTCCTGCTCCGAGGAGCTCTGGAAGGGGGCACCCCGGGCAGCCCAGTGTCACCAAGGACAGTTACACCAAGCACCGTGCGGAGTACTGCACACAGAGCCGCCCCTCTGATCCCCCAACGACCTTCATCTTATAGGTGGAGAAACCGAGGCTCAGAGAAAGGAGACTGACCAAGAAGAAAGCTAGTAGAAGGCTCCTAACCTCAGCGTAATAGAAAGAACGCGGGCTGGGAGGTCTCCCAGAACTGGTTTGAATCCCCACACTCTCCTAGGTCTGAAACCTTGGACAATCCACGGACTCTCTTTGACCTTGTTTTCCTCACCTGTAAAATGGACATAATGGCAGCCTCATACAAGGCTATGGCTGGGAGCACTGATTAATGAGATAACAGTGGGATAATAGGCCTTTAATAGTAGTGGGAGGTGTGCGTGTATGTGCGTGTGCTCGTGCGCGCGCGCGGCACGTGTGTGTATTGGGTGAGGTCTTGAGAAAATAAGCCACGAAGCCAAAGGGCAGAACCTTCCCCTGAGATGACAACAAAGGGGAAAGAGAAGAAGGAGACAGAGAGAGGAGAAAAGGGACTCCCTGGAAGGCAAGGGCGAGCAGTGGTGTTCCAAGACAGCTGAGATGAGCAAGGCCCAGGGCTCTGGGAGCAGAGGCTGCCTCGGATGGGGGTCTGGCTCCTCTCAAAGGCTCCTCCATGCTGGGTAGGTCTCCTGCCCCGATGCACCGGGAAGCCTGGCGTCAGAGGCCTTCAGCCCTTAGATCCTGGTCCTCTGAGCTCTTGTCCTGACGGTAACAAATGTTGTAGAAAGCACTTTGCAATTCCCCATGCTTCTTCCCTGATGGATCGTTTGTGAGTACGTGGTGATTTTCTCATGCGCTTTATGGCCTCGTGGCTCAAAATATATCAGCAGCATCCACCCAAGCTGGGAGCTGATTAGAAATGCAGGTTCTTAGGCCTACCCCAGGTCCACTGAATCAGAATCTATCAGTACATTTTAACAGGATCTCTGCTACTCACGGGTCCATTACAGTTTGGGAAGGGGTCTAGGGGAACCCCTGCTCTTAGTGGACTTAGGAAGAGATCCTTATTTCCACCAGAAGCAAGAGCTCCCCATCCAGCTGCCATTGCCACCAAACTGAGCAGTTTATTTATAAACTCACAGGAAGAGGAGCCCGACTTCAGGATAAAGGTCGGCGAGTTATGACTATTTCAAGGTCGGCGGCAATTCACTTCTCTCTTCTGAAGTAGCCAGGGAAGCCGGCATCTAGGTCTTCCTAAAGGGAGCGTGTTTCAGGCTCAGCAGGCACGGGGTCCCCAGGCCTCCAGCCTCAGCTCTTTGCTGAGTTGGGTCTCAGCTCCCCCAGAGAAGCCAGACTAATGGCCCAGGTCCCAGCAGATGTACACAGCTGAGCTGTCTCTCCTCTCTCTCTGCAGTGTCCTCTCCAAGCCTGGTGATGCCCACACATCACTTACTTTGTGCACAGCAACAAGGACCCTATTTTCCACACCATCACCCTCCAGGCAGCTGTCGCGGAAAAGCGCAGTGACCTGACAAGCAGCACCTGCGAGAGGTCCCTGCTCACCTGACGTCCTGCCAGCGCCTCGGACAATCCGCTCTGAGAGGCGCGGCCCGGAGCCCAGCTTCCCTTCTATGCAGTATTGTCACGATGCCTCTCCCAAGACGTCAAGCTCTCCCGTCTGGTCTGTCCTAAAGGCGGGAGATGAGAAACCGAGGAAGAGGAAGAGAGAAAGCCGGAGCGTCTACATTATGCTCCTTCATCGAACAAACTGATGTGAAGACTTGAATCTGTTACTGACATGAGGCGAGGAGGACGCGTGCTATTGAACTGAGCCAAACGCACTGTAAACGTCAGCCCCCCCCCCCCCCCCGCTCCCGGCTGATCTGGAGATTCTTTTAAAGAAGTAAATTTGTCCAATGGATGTAAACTATAAACTACTGTAATTAAGTGCAATTTCCCCTCTACTTCCTCTCCCCTCTGCCCTGTGTATAATACTAAAGTGTCTATCCGTTTTCTTCGTAAAGGTCAGAGTTGAATTTTCAAAGTGATTTGCCCCCTCTGTCTTCCCCCACGGAGAAATATCTAAGGTGGAAGTGAAGCCCCTGCCCCCTTCCTCGGGCCTGGGCACACACAGGGACTGTGTATTTTGGACTGTCTGCTAGCTCACTCCAATCTCCTGATGTTAAGACACACCTCTGGATCCCTGGAAGGGCTGAGCATAGTGTCAGAGTAACGTCCTCGCTTCCGGTGGGGTTGGGGGATCAGCCAGTACCTCCCCAGGAAACCCCAAGACAGGGACACTGGCTGTTTGATAGCACAAAGAAAAGTTGCCCTTTCCAAAAACCTCCCATTAAAACAATTTATTTTGTCACTGCCCAGAGTCTCATATTTCTGTCTGTCTCTGACTCTTCCCCTGCCACGGTTCCTCCAAGAACCCCCGGCCCATGGTCTCCTTGGAATTTTCCACTTACTCCACCAGGCTCGCTGCTGCATGCCCCAGTGTCTTCAGGCCGGCTTTACCGCTAAGGTAAGAAAAGGCTGTAACCCCAGTCAGACTCCAATACCTTTGTCTTTCTGCGACTCACAGAAGTAGACATGGAGCGAACTCTTGGTGACTGTTGGTCACAGGAACAGAGAAAAAGTAGGAAAAGTGGAATCCCCGTGGGTAACATTTTCAACCTCCTTTTAAGTGTTAACTCCAGCTCTCTTCCCTTCCATAGGGCTGTTAGTCAGGAGAATGGCTCTTCCTTCCCAGGCAGGAAGGTGAAAAGCCAAAAGAGGCCTGAACACTCTGCCAGCAGGGACTTTGCCACAGATGATCCAGTGTTGACTCCAGGAAGAAGGAGGCTGGACCTGTCCTCTTTGCTGTCTCCTCTTACGTGCAGCGTAGACCTACCAGCATGTGGTTTCTGGCTTCTAGACAGAGCAGTTCCCAAGCTGGGTGTAAGCAAGGGCATCATGCCAACGAGGCCCCAAGCAACAGGTTTTTCAAAATCTCAGTGTAGTGGAAGACGTAATTCTTAGTGAGCCGGGCAAATGTACTGAGTCCCCAGGGCAGGGATGGGTAGGTTTGGAAACGCTGACCTCCTTTGGCTCCTGGCTCCCCCAGACAATGTAATTTGGGCTAAAGTGGTCAAGAGAAAATTCATGGTTGGGTTGAAAAGGACTGGGGCCAAGGCCGAGCACCATGTATCAGGAGAGGCCAAGATTTGCTGTCTCTGGTTGAGATGTCCTGTTGGTTGGCTCCTGTGAGTTCCAGGAAGAGGAAGGGAATATAGGTCTCGAGCTCAAGCCTCAACTGAAGCCCTGTGTTTGGACTCACGTTGTTTCTGGGACAGCTAGTATCTGCATTTGATAGATTTTAGATCTTGTGTTATTGCAATAACCCTGAGAATCCAGAAGGTCTTAACCATCCAAGAGGCCATCTGGGAGTTGGGGGGTGGGCAGGTAGGGGGAAATCTCTAGGGAGTTTTCTTTACCAAACCCTACGTGATCCAAGACTTGTAGAAGGTGACCCTGACAGCTGAGAGCACCTCCCTTCTAAATCAAATCTCCCTTCCCACTGGCTCTGAGGGGCAAGGAGGCTCACTGCGTGTGCATTCAGGCAGGCATTACCCACTCTGAAGATTCATTTGCAACTAAAACCTCCGCATACCTTCCTCCAGCATGTTATGGACCAACATTTCCGGGGTCTCTCTTTACACCCTGAGCCTAGGCTAACAGACAGATGGTTCTGTTTTTACCATGATCTGCCTCCGTCTTCTAGGGTGAGATCCGAGGAAGGCAGATTTCATTTTCACACCCGTGGATAAGAAATGAAATCGGTAATGAAAACCTACCTTAAAATGGATTGACTTGTCCATGCCAAACAGTGGATTATCTCCCCGCGAAGGCAGAAATAACTGGAGTGTTAGCTACTGGATTCAGGTGGATAAGAACACAGCGTAGACAGCCAGGGAACTGAGCTTTTGGGTTGGGGGCAGGTCTTTTTTTTTTTCCTCTTGTGGTACGCGGGCCTCTCACTCTTGTGGCCTCTCCCGTTGCAGAGCACAGGCTCCGGACGCGCAGGCTCAGCGGCCATGGCTCACGGGCCCAGCCGCTCCGCGGTATGTGGGATCTTCCTGGACCAGAGCACGAACCCGTGTTCCCTGCATCGGCAGGCGGACTCTCAACCACTGCGCCACCAGGGAAGCCTGGGGGGCAGGTCTTTGATATTCATTTTGGAGCCAGAGTGCCTTGATTAGAATCTCCAACTTCACTGTCTGCCTACATAACACTGGGTGATAGTAGTACCTACTGTACACAGGAGTGATTGAGTTCATATATGTTAAACGCTTAGACGTGGGCCTGGTACGTTGTGAGAGCATGTGTGTTAGCATCCTCTCATCCCAGAGTGCCTCCTCATGCAGTCTTCTGGACTTGGTTGATCTTTCCAGACACCCTCATCACCAGCGTGACGCTTGGTAAAGAAAACTGCCAATCGCTGGTGAAATGATTTTGCTCATGTCTATGGTATATGACCAATCAAGCAGTGAACCGAAGGTGAGTCAGGGAGGAGAGGTCTGAGGAGAACGGAAAGGCTTGACTGGGGAGTCTGTGTCCTTAGGGAAAGAAGAAGGTAAAATGTGATGATGGGGCTTCCCTGGTGGCGCAGTGGTTGAGAGTCCGCCTGCCGATGCAGGGGACACGGGTTCGTGCCCGGGTCTGGGAAGATCCCACATGCCGCGGAGCGGCTGGGCCCGTGAGCCATGGCCGCTGAGCCTGCGCGTCTGAAGCCTGTGCTCCGCAACGGGAGAGGCCACAACAGTGAGAGGCCCGCGTACTGCAAAAAAAAAAAAAAAAAAAAATGTGGTGATGAGTGGGAGGACCACAGAGAGCCAGGTGGCTGGGACTAAAGGTGGCTTCATGTCCCTAAAGGTTGGGGAGGGGGCGGTCATGGAGGAGGAATACAGAGAGCGAGGAAGGGGGTGGGTCAGGAAGAGGCAGGAGTGAACTTCTTCCCAAGCACAATCAGAGCTGATGCGTCCCCTTTGAATGAGGAAGTAATTCAAATAAATGCCATTGAAATCTGTTCTGGAAAATAAGAGATTGCCAGTAATGGACCACATAGTGGCATATAACAAATCCATGTTTTTTAATACTTTAAACACATCCCAGTTGTATCAAACAGACTGAATATTCACGAGAAGTTGCAATCAGCTAAACCAAATGCCTATAAAGCCCCTCCCTGTCTCCCTCCCTCCCTTTCTTTCCCTGTCTCTGTCTCTCTTTCGTACAGAGGTCATTCCAGCTGGGCAAATACTAGATTGTCAGCCAAGATTTATAACATGACAGTATTTTATAAATGAATCTTTGGGGCATGCAGGGCTTCTCACACACCTGGATGACCATTTTTTTCCTGGTGTATATAAAATGGTATCTGCACGTATATAGAGGAAATACTTTCTAAGGAAGAATGAGCAGAACAAACATGAGGGGAGACAACATCAAAAGCAGAAATCCTCAGAGCAGGTTTCATGCAGTCTGCATATGTATAAATATGTTTATTCCAACAGATCACCCGAAATTTCTTCTCCATTTCCACACATTTAATTTTCTCAATAGATACATACTGTTATAGTCCCCAAAGGCAGGTTTCCTTCCTGTGGCCAATTGTCCAGACATCCTTAATAAACCAATTATGTTAAATGATTCCCAATTAATTATGAAAGAGATAAAAATATAAAGCTAGTATTCTTTTCTTTCTTTTTTTTTTTTTTGGCTTCACTGCACGGCATGCAAGATCTTAATTCCCTGACCAGGGATTGAACCCGTGCCCCCTGCAGTGGAAGCGTGGAGTCTTAACGACTGGACTGCCAGGGAAGTCCAAAGCTAGTTTTCAAAAGACAAAAAAAAAAAAAAAAACGCACTCTAAGGAAAGCATGCCTGATTTCCTGAGCCAAAAGGCCTTAGCCTTCTGTATATCCCTTTGCTTTTGGAAATATCATCTAGTCCAAAATAATATTTCCCATTTATTTATTCAAGAAATACTGACACCTACTGTGTGCCAGGCACCATTGTTCTAGACACTGAAGATACATCAGTGAATCAAATAGATAAAAATCCTTGCCCTCGTGAGCTTTACATTCTGGTTAAGGAGATGGGTAGTAAATGTGTGAATGTGTGTATGTGCATGTCAGATGATCTTTTTAAATCTATGAAAAATTCGGCAGGGAGGCTCGAGTAGCTATAGAGCTGAGTGAGCGGGAGTGTGGGAGTCAGGGTGTGAGCAGAGTGTGGGGAGGTGATGACAGATGACAAGGACCTGGTCACCATTGTAAGGACTGCTATAAGCTACTGGAAGGACTTTTATTCCTAGGGAGCTAGAGGCCATCAGAAAGTTGTGAGCAGAGCAGGGGCAAGATCTGGCTTACGCTTTAACAGAATCCCTCTGACTGCTGAGTTGTAGGGAGGCGCCAAAAGTGACGGCAAAGAGACCATCAGGAAGCGATATACATCATCAGAGCCTGAGACCAGGGGGTGGGGGTGGAGGTGACGAGAGGCTGTCTGATCGTGGATGTGGTTTTAAAGGGAGAGGATTTGAAGGCACGAGGGTTTTCCGATAGTTTAGATGTGGCATCAAAGAGGATTCCAAGGTCTGAGGCCTGGACAAATCAGGAAATAGAAATTGATGTTATCAAAAATGGAAAACGATATTACCTGGGCAAAGACTCTTATCTCAGGCATCTTGTAAAGTGGTACTTTAGGAAGCATCTGGGTAGTAGGTCATGCTGTGATGTCTGCTGTTATCATGTCCCTGATATGATGTCAGGACTCTCCAGGTGGCAGTAACCTGACATTTGATCATTCATCCAACAAGTGTTTATTGAGTGCTTACTATGTGCTACATACACTTCTAGGTATGGAAAGAAAAGCAGTTTAAAAAATGTTACTCTTCCCATGGAGTTTACATTCAACTGGGAGGGAGCCAACAATAACGAAATAAACAAATATACAGTATGCCGGGCATTGATTGACAGGCAATGGAAAGAAACACAAAGCCAAGAGAGGGGATGGGAGCTGGGAAGGAGGTGGATTCATTTTTGTAGGGGGATCCCCTTGCTTTCCAAGGTGGGATTTCTTGGGGGCATCCTGACTAAAAAAAGAATGCATTTCTTTTTTTTTTTTTAATTGAAGTATAGTTGACTAACAATGTTGTGTTGATTTCTACTGTACAGCAAAGTGATTCAGTTATACTTATATATACATTCTTTTTTTGTATTCTTTTCCATTACGACTTATCATCAGATACTGAGTATAGTTCTCTGTGCTATACAGTAGGGCCTTGTTGTTTATCCGTTCTATTATACATAAAAGCTTACATCTGCTAATCCCAACCTCCCACTCCATCCCTCCCCCAACCCCCCCCCTTGACAACCAGAAGTCTATTCTCTATGTCTGTGAGTCTGTTTCTGTTTCATAGATAGGTTCATTTGTGTCATATTTTAGATTCCACATATGAGTGTACCATATGGTATTTGTATTTCTCTTTCTGACTTATTTCACTTAATATGATAATCTCTAGTTGCATCCATGTTGCTGCAAATGGCATTATTTCATTCTTTTTATATCTGAGTAGTATTCCATTGTATATATGTACCACATCTTCTTTATCCATTTGTCTGTCGATGGACATTTAGGTTGTTTCCATGTCTTGGCTACTGTTTATAGTGCTGCTATGAATGTAGGGGTGCACGTATCTTTTTGGATTAGAGTTTTGTCTGGATATGTGCTCAAGAGTGGGATTGCTGGGTCATATGGTAATTCTATTTTTAGTTTTAAAAGAGAGTGTATTTCTGAATCACCTACACTGGTGGTCAAAGACTTGTTCTCCCTGCTGCCTCCTTCTGTAGAAGACTGTATTAGTTTCCCGTGGCTGCTATAAGAAACTTCCACAAGCTCAGTGGCTTAAAACACCAGAAATATATACTCTCACAGTTCTGGGGGCCAGAAGTCCAAAGTCAGTATCACTGAGCCCAAGCCAGGGGTCAGCAGGGCCACACTCCCTCCGCAGGTTATAGGGGAGAATCTGCTCCTTGTATCCTCCAGCTCCTGGTGGCTTCCAGGTTCCCTAGCTTGTGGCCACATCACTCCAATCCCTGCCTTCCTGGTGTCATTGCCTTCTCTCCTGTGTCAAATCTCCCTCTTCTTCCTCCTCATAAGGATCCATGTCATTGCATTTAGGGCCCACCCAGATAATCCAGGACATTCTTCCTTCATCACATCTGCAAAGTCTCTTTCCTTTTAAGATAATGGTTGACAGCTTCCAAGGATTCAGACCTGCTATCTTTGGGGGTCGTTATGCAGCCTAATACAGACTTTACCACAAACCCAGAAAAGAGAACTGAAGGTGATAGTTTCTTTGGCATAACTTTTTCAATGATAATTCATGATTATTTGTGTAAAATAGGTTGCCTTGCCCGGGAAACACAGATGATAACGAGAAAGATGCTTGTTTCTTCATCTTTATGAAATCTACTCTCTATGGGAGCCACACTTTGGAAAAGCTTGAATCAATAAGTAAATGAAAAACTTAAACGTGGTGCTCACGTTTGTATCATGGAAGCAAAACAACAGGCTGCAACTGTAGTGACGGTTAACCATTCATCCACCCCTTTGTTCACCTGGTAAATATTTACTGCTGCCATACAGAGTCATGGTGAGGAGCTCAGGCTGGGGGGAGTCAGGCAAATCGAAGTTCAAATCCTGGCTCTACCACTTACTAGCTGTGTGATCTTGGGAAGGATACTTAACCTCTCTGAGCCTGTTTCCTTCTCTGAAAATGGGACTGTTGTAAGGATTAAATGAGATACAAGGTGGATCAAGTCCTTCACCAGGTACATGAGAAAGTGTGCACTAAATATTAGTTATTTGCGTCCAGTTTTTTTGGACTATGTGAGAGAGAACATGATGGGCCCCATCCCCGCCATCACTGAGTGCCTGCCCCCAACTGGAGTGTAAGTTCTATGAGAGCAGGGACCTGGGAGTTTTATTCACTGTTTTGTCCCCAGCATCTAGTACCTGGTACATATTAGGCACTCAGTAAATATTTTTTGAGTGAATGCATGTGTGTATGTGTGTCATGGAGTTTACTAGTTTTACAACTGGAAAATGACCCCAGTGTGCACCTGCTACCACCACCCTCAGCACCTCTGTCTGGGGTCTCCCAAGCTTCAAAGGAAGGAGCAAGTCACTGTTATATCTGCTATAAATGGGGACAAGGAGAAAGGAAAGAGATGAAAATGGAGGTCCTAGGTATCTCTTTATGGCTAGTGCAGTACTAGGGTTACATAGACCAGCTTGGAACCCATTCTGGCTTCTGAGCTGGCCCTCAGAAAGGAAAACCAACAACAAAGACAATCCGCTTCTGTCTATCTGTGAATCTGATCTTTATACCCTGTCTGCAAATATTCCTATCACCCATAGAAACATAACCAGATTGCAGACTTCTCCAGGACAGGAGCCCTAGGTTATGTCTGTCTTTACTGGCCTAACCCAGAGCTTCATCCCTTTGACTATATCCATTGTGCATTTTCCATATGTAAAGCATCTAAGTGTGGTAGAGAGACACATAATAGATGCCCATTCACTCATTTATTCAACAACCCTCTTTTGCACACTGACTTGAGCCAGGCACAGCGGTGGGTGCTGGGGATTCCAAGATGCCTTGAAGGAGTTCCCAGCCTGGCCAGGGAGACAGAAAATTTTGCAAGTTATTGCAATGAATGTGCTGTGTTGGTGTTAGAAGGTAGAGTGGTAGGACAGTGGAGGAAATTCTGTCTGGGTGGAAGTCAGAGAAGTTTCCTTGGAGGACACTTGAACTGCATCACAAAGAATGAATGTCAGGGGACTTCCCTGGTGGCGCAGTGGTTAAGAATCCACCTGCCAATGCAGGGGACACGGGTTCAAGCCCTGGTCTGGGAAGATCCCACATGCCGCGGAGCAACTAAGCCCGTGCGCCACAACTACTGAGCCTGCGCTCTAGAGCCCACGAGCCACAACTACTGAGCCTGCGTGCCACAACTACTGAAGCCCGCACGCCTAGAGCCCGTGCTCCACAACAAGAGAAGCCACCGCAGTGAGAAGCCTGCGCACCGCAATGAAGAGTAGCCCCTGCTCGACACAACTAGAGAAAGCCCGCATGCAGCAACAAAGACCCAAAGCAGCCAAATAATAAATAAATAAATAAAATAAAATAGAAAGAATGAATGTCAGTTCACCAGGCAGATGGGGGAGGGGGTGGGGAGAAAACATTCCAGGCTGAGGACCCATAAAATGCCAAGTGAATGTCCAAATCAGTTCCAATGTAGTTTCAGCCCAAATCTTCTGTCCTCTCTGTGCCTGAGACCCCCTGCCTGAACTTCTCTTGCCCCGGCTCTGCAAATCGTGATCTGACACAGTGAAATATGTTCTCCAGGCTGCAGGGTCCTCAGGTCAAGGTAATGGGTCACTAGCCAGCCAGTGCCTCTGAGGAGTGAACCAGGGCCTGAGAATCAAATATGTGGGCCCCCCATTTCAGATGAGCGGAGGTAAGGCATGGCGTAAGGCATGTGATGTTTACGTTCAGAAACTGCAAAGCCACTAGCTTGCAGAGTGTCATTACGTCTGCAGGTGGAGGGTAATTTTCCTGTTACTCAAGGACTCCTGATCGGGCTCTGATTGGTCTCTGGGGAATTGTTTTATGACCCAGAGCCAGGCAGCAGATAGATAGGAGATGTGGTTTGCTGGGCAGAAATTTACAAGGCAGGAAACTGCTTCACTGGACACAACCATTCATAAGAAACACCTCTGGGAAAAGGAGCCCAGGCTCCCGGCAGGTCTGCCCCCGGCCGCTGTTTACATCAGCAACAACCCGTGTTCCTGGTTACACAATGTGGCAGCGTCACTTTGAGTGGGGGATCTTTGCCCCTTGGAAGAATAAACACATTCCTCACTGGCAGAGGAATTAGCAGACCTCACAAGACTTTTCAGTGGCTCTCCTGGAGGTCTTAATGTCATAAGAAGGTGACTCTCCACATGATTAGCTCTACAACCTAACTTACTCCAGATTCGGTTGCGTTTTCTTTTACATGGCAGTACAGGCTAAGATGAAGATACTCCAGCACTGAAGGGTGGAAATGGTGACAATCCAGGCAGTTGCCAAAGCCACACTAGGTTTCTTAGGAACAATCCAGGGGTTTAGGGGTCATTGGTCAGTCTTTGGGGAGGAGGGGACAGGGCTGTGGGTTGTTTAGATACATTCCAAAGCCCACATTTCCATTGTCCCACCAGCTCTTAGCTGAGTTCTAGAGTCCAGATCTTTCAGAACGAGAGCCATCAGATCTGCACAGGTCATGGGGAGGAAAGATAAAGGGCTGTGGCCAGAGTCTCCAGAACCATGGGGGTCTGTCTGGCAAGTTACTAGAGGCTCCAGCCCAGCACTGTTCAGTAGAATCAAGAGCCACGCCTGGGCCCTACGCCCCCGGCCCCCGCCACCCCCCCACCCCACCCCATAAACCCCATCGCAGTCCTGGCCCAGCCAGGGGATATTCCACAGGCTGCTTCCCCTCTCCAAGGCCTCGGGTTCTGCATCTGTGACATGGGGGAGAGCCTGGTGCCAGTCCACGTTGCTGCTCGAATGTGAGGATTATATGAAACCATGAATTTCCTCATTCTCAGGCATGTTTGCACACTTAGGTTTTGGTGCATTGTCTCTGGGGCAGTTGGGCAGGTCAGGGGACTCGGAGGGGAATTTCATTCTATGTGTTTTTAACCTTCCTATGAGGAGTTGCAGGCAATTCGCCATGACCCCGACTTAGTTCCGGACCTACTCACTGTGTCCTTGTGCTATTGGGCATGACATCCAAGGCAGGAGGGGTCAATGGCGGAAGGCCCTGGGCTTGCCCCATCTGAGCTCGTTCTGTTTGCTTCCTGGAGACCATTTCTTTAATTTTGTCTCCCCCTAGCAAGTTCTAAGGCGGCCCAGACCATGTTACTCTTGTTCACCACTGTACCTCCAGTACCTCGTGTAGTGCCTGGTGCATAGTAGGTTCTCTATAAAGACTCGTTGAATGAATAAGCAAATGCATGAGTGAATAAGTGAATTGGTGGCACTCCTTTTAAAAGTTGAAATCCATTGATAGAGTGAATCCATAACAAACCTACTATGGACTTCAGATCACCTAACTTCTGCGTCATCACGTAAGCAGACAGCCTTGATTCCTAGTTTCCTTGTACAGGTGGAGCAGTTGTGTCAGGGAAAGCAAAGCCTACCAAGGCCATTGCAAGGACAATCCCTAGCTGAGGACCCTTTAAATAACTGATCATTAAGTATCCATTTTAGTAGTTATTTTCAACCCACCTCAGGATCTCATACTTACAGTCCTGCTCATTCTCTGTGAAAGAGGCTGCAAAAGGATTTAGAGCCATTGCCCCTAGACATTTGAAGAATAGGGTTACTGGCCACCTGATCTCCAAATTCTGCTGGAGGCAGCAGGATAAACCCAGAGGTGAAGGGATGATCCCACAGGGTCAGACTGGAGGAACGTGTGGACAGAGCAGCATAGGACAGACCTAGAGGAGTGTTTGGGGATCAAGGTCATGGGCCATGCAAGTATGTTATAGGCCCACTTTGGGTTGGAACATGTGTATGGGCCTGATGTCCTAAGAGACATGCTTCTTCTCAAAGTGGGGTACAGGGCAATGAGTCACGGGGTTCAAGAAGCCACAGGAAAGATAGTTTGTCTTCCCGGAGCATCCATTTTATTCAGAGATAAGTAATTTTAACTGCATTTTTATATCAAAGCAAATTGATAGGTCGTGGTAGAAAATACAAATTTTACATGCATTTTTAAGATCAAATATGGGTCTTCAAAGAAATGTCCTGTTTGCAGTGACCTAAAACCCCAGGCTCCTTGAGAAATGTGAAAGTCACTCCTCTCTGCCACATGGCACTTGAGTAGAACAGTTTCAGAAGCACTGGCTTAAAAGAGTCAAGCAGAAAATGCCACCCAGTGACAGTGCCTCTACTGTCCACGCACGCTGCTAGACCCCCAGTCCATGCATTGGAGGTCCCCTTGATGAGACAATGGCCTTGGTACAGCAATGGCCGCTCACATTATCTGGCCCCCCTGGGACCCCAAGAGATCAACTTGCTGTCCTTCTTCTCCCAGGTTCTCGGAGATATAAGAGGAGGAGTTACAACCCTGCTGTCATTTTCTGTATTCCTGGTGGCCAGCACAGATGTGCTGAGCTGTGTTGGGATGGCCCGAACTCCAGACAGGTGCCTCCGTCTCCTTCCTTCCTTCCTCCTGAGGGCGGTGACAGCTCTGACCTCAAATCCCTGGGGAGCCCAAACCAAACAGCACGGGCACAGCTAAAAAGTGTGGCTCTGGTTGGAGTCCCCGTGGGGACACGTTTCACTTCCATGGTTCCCAGGACTGAATGGTTGATAAATCCTTCCCAAGTAGAGACACTAGTTTTTTATTCACATTTTTGAGACAAAGTCACATAGGGAAAAGCTAGACGTGCAGATAACTGGTAAGTGGTTAGCTCCACTCTGGAATATACAGAGATCCACAGTGAATGGGTTTCTGGGTCTGGGGGCATCCACAGTAAGTTTACTTTTTTGGGAAACTTTGGCTGCCAGATTCCCTGGGGTCTCCAGCCCCAGCTCCTTCCTCTGACCTCCTGGCAAGTGAAGCTTCTCTGGGTCTCTCTGACTCTAGCGTAAACCGCTGTGAGTGGGAATGGTGTCTCATTCATCTTTGTACCCACTACTGCTTAGCGGAGTCGCTGCACAGAAGACGCCCTCAATAAATATTTGCTGGTGATGAGTATGACAGCATTAGGCTAAGTTATTTACCAAATATTTATGTTCTGTGCAGTCTGCTGGGCATAGGGATTCAACGATGAATAAGAAAAAATCTCTTCCCTCAAGCGGCTCCTGGCTTAGTAGGGAAGGCTAATAGGGACTATGAATGGTGCGGACAAACCGAGTGGCATCAGCCTCCGCCCACACACACACCGCATCCCCAGACAATGGCGGTGCTGCCTGCACTCTAGCCAGCGGCCTCAGCAGCTAAACTGAGGACTTCTTTTTTTATATATAAATTTATTTATTTTTGGCTGCGTTGGGTCTTCGTCGCTGGGTGCAGTCTTTCTCTAGTTGCGGCGAGCGGGGGCTACTATTCATTGTGGTGCGTGGGCTTCTCGATGCGGTGGCTCCTCTTGTTGCGGAGCACGGGCTCTAGGCGCGCAGGCTTCAGTAGTTGTGGTGCATGGGCTTCAGTAGTTGTGGCTCGCGGGCTTAGTTGCTCCGCGGCAGGTGGGATCTTCCCGGACCAGGGCTCGAACCCGTGTCCCCTGCACTGGCAGGTGGATGCCCAACCACGGCACCACCAGGGAAGTCCCTGAAGTGAGGACTTCTAAATCCATTGAGGTGGGCTCGGCCTCCTGCAGCTAAAGTCATGGGGGACCAAAAGGAAGGTCACGTCCGAAGGTGGGCTTTTACAATCACAAGAATGCCCAGAGAGGGCTGGGCTAGAGGTGACCTCTGCATCACCCTGTAGGAAAGTGAGGCCAGGCTAACACCTGTTGAGACAGGTAACTCCCATTTGCCCATTGTCCCATGTTTGCAGAGGAGGAGATGGGGGCTCCGGGGAGTGAGAGGGGATGGGTCACAATCAGGTGAGCCTCCTTTGGACGGCACCACAAGCATTAGCACGGAGATAGGGTGGCCGTCCTGGAAGGATTTATAACTCCAGATTTCAAGGTCTTATCGTAAACAAGCTCTTTCTCAATCTCAACATGTGTGGGGGGGGCGCGGGGGGGAGGCGGGTAGGGACAGACCAGATGGAGCGCTGTTGGAGGTGAGACTCTAGCAGAATGTGTTCCTTTGCTTGTAGCAGAAGAGGGACATTTAGGAGGGAAAGAAGGAGACAGAAATGGAGCTGTTTGTGGTTAATCGTACATAGGACATTGAACTGGTTAATAATAATGGTTAATTCCTTGTCTCATTCCCTGTGGCCCAGGCCTGAAAGGTTACAAACATGCTTTGGGGACCCTAAGGCAAGCCCTGAGAGCCAGCCCAGTGGGAGCATTGTGTTACCCAGGTTTCTAGAGACTTCTCCACCCCCCCCACCTCCCACCAGGGTTCCTCACCCAATGCATTTTATTGCTTGCAGGAGAGTCTGGGGGGCAGAGCTTCTGAGGCAGGAACACAGCAGCGCTGCCCCTGGGGGAAGGCAAACTGCCCCCTGCACTGCTTTGGGGATGGGGGAGAAAGGGTGAGGCACAGTGCGGAGACCCAGGGAAGCAGCTGGTGGAGGATGAGAAGGGAGGAGGAGATTGATCCTCAGGTGGGACCCTCAGGCCTGTGGCTACTGAAGGCACCAGGGCTGCCTTTGTCACCTCTTTCTTCCAGTCTCCCCTTGCCGTTCATTCTTACCTGATGCCACCTGAAAAGAAACAGCGCCCGAGGGAAACAGCACACTCTGCCAGCTGCCCTGGGCCACGCCCCCGTGGCCCACCCTGAATGGAGGGGGCTCGGTGTTTCCTTCCCTCGCAGGCTCAGCAGGAGTTGAAAGCTGTCCCTGGGAGGACCCCCGGGCAGGCCTCCCTCCTCCTGCTTCTCCGGAGAGACATCAAACACCCCAGGCCTGGGTGGCCGGGCGGAGTTAACAAACACAGCCAGGCTCGGGGGAGGCTCGCAGCCCTCTCCTTCAGGCTCCCCACTCCAGCCTGAGCAAATCCCCCCTGGGACTTCAAAGCCAGCTGCTTGTTTGCCCGGCCACAGGGCAGCAACAATGCTTTCCCTTTTGACCTACAAAAGCATCGCTGCTGAAGGACGGCTGGCCTGAGCGCCGACCTGGAACATGGAACCCTGCCTAGGGGGCTGTGAGGTGGGCACTCCTGGCAGTCCGAGACCAGGGAATAGGAACTGTGTCCCCAGGCCCCTGGGCGAACCTCTGGAAAGACTGCCCCAGCCGGGACTCAGTTCAGAGAAGGCAGGCTCCACCTCACCCAGCAGGGCGTAACTGGTCACATCAAGGCACTGGGGAATGGAGACCACAAGCCCGTGAACTTGCTGCTCCCCCGAAGGCCACCCTTGTTTCCAGGGCCTGCTCATCACAAATGTGGTGGTGCGGTGAGTGTGCTTGTCTGGGCCAGGTGTGTGTGTGCCCACACGCAAGCGTGTGCACAGGAATGTACATGTCTTGGTGATCCCAGATGCCACCCACGGTTCTCTAGGAACCATGCCCTTGACTCATATTCTGAAAGCAAATTCTTTTTTTTTAAAGATTTTTAAAAATTATTTATTTATGTATTTGTTTTATTTATTTTTGGCTGCGTTGGGTCTTTGTTGCTACGCGGGCTTTCTCTAGTTAGGGCAAGTGGGGGCTTCTCTTCGTTGTGGAGCACGGGCTCTAGGCATGTGGGCTTCAGTAGTTGTGGCTCACGGGCTCGGTAGTTGTGGCTCACGGGCCCTAGAGCGCAGGCTCAGTAGTTGTAGCGCACGGGCTTAGTTGCTTCGCAGCATGTGGGATCTTCCCAGACCAGGGATCAAACCCGTGTCCTCTGCACTGACAGGCAGATTCTTAACCACTGTGCCACCAGGGAAGCCCTGAAGACAAATTCTTATGCTTGATCTAAAAGCAAGAGCAGAAATGGTGTATGAGAAGCAGTAAATTTTTAATAAAAACTTTATTCAAAAATATATTTTATTGAAGTATAGTTGATTTACAATGTTGTACAGAATTGTAATTCAATGAAAGGTGTATAGCAAAGCGATTCAGTTATACATCTATATATATTTATATCTGTATCTATATTCTTTCTCAGATTCTTTTCCCTTATAGATTATTACAAAATATTGAGTATAGTTCCCTGTGCTATACAGTAGGTCCTTGTTGTTTATCTATCTTATATATAGTAGTGTGTGTATGTTAATCCCGACCTCCTAATTTATCCCTCCCCCGCCCTTTCCTTATGGTAACCATGAGTTTGTCTTCTTTTTTTGAATTTTATTTATTTATTTTTGGCCACATTGGGTCTTCGTTGCTGCGTGTGGGCTTTCTCTAGTTGCAGAGAGCAGGGGCTACTCTTTGTTGTGGTGCATGGGCTTCTCATCATGGGGGCTTCTCTTGTTGCGGAGCACAGGCTCTAGGCGCGCAGGCTTCAGTAGTTGTGGCTCATGGGCTCAGTTGTTGTGGCTCACGGCTCTAGAGCGCAGGCTCAGTAGTTGTGGCGCACGGGCTTAGTTGCTCCACGGCATGTGGGATCTTCCCGGACCAGGGCTCGAACCCGTGTCCCCTGCATTGGCAGGCGGATTCTTAACCACTGCGCCACCAGGGAAGCCCTGAGTTTGTCTTCTATGTCTTTGGGTCTATGAGAAGCAGGAAATTGATTCAACCCATCAGCTCCAAAGGTGGAGAAACCTATCTTAGGACTTATTTTCTTACTTAGGCTTTATTTACCCTTCAGCTTACTTCCACCAGGTCAATGGTGAAACACTCCCATTTTCAGGGACCCTCACTTTGAGGCCTGAACAGTGATCCCAGATTGTAGCATCCAGCACCCAGCTGGACCTTTAACAGGATTTTTTGGGTAATAACTATGATGATGATGACTTTTCCCTGAAGAATGGTCCCCACATATTGTCCATCCCAGGCAAAAGAGGGTATTGAGAGTGTACAGGTTCTTTCTGAAGATACGGCCCCATGATAGAGGCGGTATAGGGTTGGGGGACATGTGTGGACACTAAACACACCGAGAGGGAATTCCCTGACAGTCCAGTGGTTAGGACTCCGCACTTCCATTGCAGGGGGCATGGGTTCGATCCCCGATTGGGCAGCTAAGATCCTGCAAGCTGCGCATCACGGCCAAAATAAAATAAATAAATAGATAGATAGATAGATAGATGATAGATAGATAGATAGAGGCACCCAGAGTGGGGTTCACGTCCTAATGCTGCCACTTACTCCCTATGTGAACATTATTTAACACTCTGAACCTATGTTTCTTTGTCTGTAAAGGGGCTAAAACCTACTGGAAGATTCTACCCTAAGAATCTTCTTAGTGATTATAATAAGAGGAAATCGTTTGCCAAAGAATAGCTTTGGGGCAGAAACGCAGGCTTGGGGCTGCAGTTCTCACACATATGGTATCCACTGCAGCTCCCTTCACAGTTTAGAGGGGCAGCATCCATGGTGGTTTAGAGCCCAGACACTAGAGTTTGACTGCCTGGAGTCTGCTCCCACCTGCCACTTTTAGCTGTGTGACCTTGAGCAAGCACATCTCTGTGCCTCAGTGTCCTCATCTGTAAAACAAGGATAATAACCGTCTCTACCACAAAGGACTGCTGTTAAGGCAAAAGGAGTTAACATATATAAGTGCTTAGAAGAATGGGTGGCATATAGTAAGTGCCATTGAATGTTTTCAGTTTTTATTATTGCATTGTCAATGCTGCAGTCACACAACACTGCCCTTGTAAATACAGTCCAGGCAAAATTACAAATATTTGGTGAAGATGAGGGATATGTGTTGGGGTGGGAGAAGGTTTACTAGTTTGTAAGTATGGATTTGTGAGCAGAACAAGGGCAAGGGAGATTTGGGTAGCTAGGATTTCAGTCTCAAAGACATACCCTGAGATTCTTTTTGATAGTCACATAGAGGGGTGGATGGTAACCCCACTAAGCCAGGTGATATAAAGCTGAGCAGAGGACTCTGGCTCCTGCTTCCCCTTCCCTTCCTACGGTCCTTCCATCATTTCTTTAAAAAATCATGAGATTTCTGGTTTCGTGTAAGAAATTGAATTGTAACTCTATAATCAAAAATGTCAAAGTACCAATGCTCTGAAATTTGAATTTTATCCTGTCCTGGGACAGCAGTCCCAAGTGACTTCACCCACCCCTGACCAACCAGGTGTTTCCTGGTAGTCTGTTGGCAGACTCCAAGCTGCAGGTGATGCCTTATTTGTCTCCATAACAGAGTAGATTTCTGTTCTGGTTGCCTCCCCACAGACTTGGCTCTGACCTAGACCTAGAGAGCTCCAAAGTGCTCAGGAGAGGGTATAGGAGATGGAAGAAAAAAAAAACCTAGCATGGCTGCTGGCCTAAATGATTAGTAATTCAGGACAACTCTTCCTTGCATTTTCCGAGTCCAGACCTCACACTATACGGAGAGCAAGCTTTAGCACATTTATAGATGGTTGATTATGAAGTAGGAACACTTTTTAAAAATTTTCTTTATTTATTTTGGCTGTGTTGGGTCTTCGTTGCTGTGCACAGGCTTTCTCTAGTTGCGGCGAGCGGGGGCTATTCTTTGTTGAGCTGCGTGGGATTCTCATTGCAGTGGCTTCTCTTGTTGCAGAGCACGGCCTCTAGGTGCACGGGCTTCAGTAGTTGTGGCATGCAGGTTCAGTAGTTGTGGCTCACGGGCTCTAGAGCACAGGCTCAGTAGTTGTGGCGCACAGGCTTAGTTGCTCTGTGGCCTATGGGATCTTCATAGACCAGGGCTCGAACCTGTGTCCCCTGCATTGGCAGGCAGATTCTTAACCACTGTACCACGAGGGAAGTCCCTTTTCTCTCTTTTAACATACAAATAACACATTTTCAGTAATGTAGTTCAGATGAAAAATGTGTGGGCTTAGCTAACCCTAAACTTAAGTGTGCAATGTGCCATAGTTGCTAAAAAGACAAAATTCTAGACTGCATCAATGGTGTGTCTGATAACTGTCCAGATCATGGAACATAAGAGTCCCACTTTGTTTGCAGTCAGACCCCACCCTAAAGTCTGAGCATCGCTTTTCAAAAGGGACATGGATCAATTAGAAAGCATTGAAAGGAGAATAATCAGGATAATGAAAAGTCTGGAAACTATCTCATTCAGACAATAGCAAATATCCTAGAAATGAATAGTCTCAAAGGTAAGACCTAAGGAGAACAGATACATGGACAGGTGTTATGGACAGGAGAAAACACACTGCTCTCTGGACCAGTGGGCAGATTGTGGATCCATGTGAGAATTATTCAACTGTTTGACAGTGAGGTGAACCCACCCTGGCAGTTGGTAAAGGCTGGAGAATGATCTCTCAGGGATGTAGTATAGGCATAACTCATTAAAGAGGGGGTTGGATAAGATAAGAAACCATTCAACTCTAAAAGTCTATGAATCTGTAAAAAACTGTAAGTAGGCCAAATCTTCTGTTTAGGCAAAACAGTAGATCTGCCTAAAACTCCCACTATTAGAGTCATTTAATTGAATAAAGGCATTGTTTGCTCTGGAATATCTCTTTTTAAATGCAATATATTATCTGAGAAAGGTGACACATTAGCACAAATGGATAGCTAGAAGGAAAATCATGGAAATAGCATTCAACTGGGAATCAGATTTGGGGTTGAATCTCCCACTCATTAACTGTGTGGTCTTAAGCAAGTTATTTACCTCATGGAATTGCTGTTTCTTCATCTATTAAAAGAGAATAAAAATACCTATTCTCAAACACCAAAGACATTTTGCTGCTACAGATCTAGTAGGTACAACATAGCTCTAGAGCCAATAGTTCTGGTGACATATCACAGTTCAGGTAGTATGTTCCTTTGACTAACAGCTATCAGTTTTTACCACTTTCATTCAGTATTTTACTGGATATCCCAGACAAAACATTAAGGCAAAAACAAACAAACAAAAAGTATAAGGATTGGGGCTTCCCTGGTGGCACAGTGGTTGAGAGTCCACCTGCCGATTCAGGGGACACGGGTTCGTGCCCCGCTCCGGGAAGATCCCGCATGCCGTGGAGCAGCTGGGCCCGTGAGCCATGGCCGCTGAGCCTGAGTGTCCGGAGCCTGTGCTCCGCAATGGGAGAGGCCACAACAGTGAGAGGCCCGCATACCACAAAAAAAAAAAAAAAAAGTATAAGGATTGGAAACGAAAAAAATTAATTTGCTTCTATTTGTTGGCAATATGATTGTCTTCATAGAGAATCCAAGAGAATTTGTAGATAAATTATCAGAATTATTAAAAGAATTGTGTCAGGTTGCTGAATTCAGGATCAGCATACCAAAAAAATCAAAAGCATTCCTATATACCTGAAAAAACTAATTAAAAAATGTAATCTTTAGGAGTTTCTGTCACCATATCCAAAAAAACTAAAAGGTATTAGTAGCAGATCTAATAAAAGAAGTGTTGATCCATATAGAGAAAAATAAAACTTTATTGACTGACAGAAGGCCTAAATAAATAGAGCAATATACCATGTTCATGGATGGGAAAACCCAATATTATTTATTTATTTATTTATTTATTTATTTATTTAGGATAGACACTCTCTCTTTTTTAAAAATATTTATTTCTTTATTTAATTTATTTATTTGGTTGCACCAGGTCTTAGTTGTGGCAGGCAGGCTCCTTAGTTGCAGCTTGCTGGCTCCTCAGTTGCAGCACGTGGGCTCCTTCGTTACGGCTTGTGGGTTCCTTAACTATGGCTTGCCAGCTCCTTAGTTGCTGCAGCCTCCTTAGTTGTGGCATGCAAACTCTTAGTTGCAGCATGCATGTGGGATCTAGTTCCCCGACCAGGGATCGAAGCTGGGACCCCTGTATTGGGAGCACAGAGTCTTAACCACTGTGCCACCAGGGAAGTCTCCCAATATTATATTTTGATCCCAAATTACTCTATAGATTCAATGCAATTCCAATAAAAATACCAACTTGGCTGTATCTGTGTATAGGAAACTTTCAAAGCTAATCTTAAAATACAAGAGGCAAGAATAGTTAAGACAATCTTGAAGAAGAAGGAGGAGGCATTTGCTTTACCACATGTAAAAAACTTTTAATAAAGCTATAATAACTTAAATGGTATGATTTTGACGCACAGAGAGATAAATAGCTCCAATGGAATGGAATAGAGAGCTCAGAAATACACCCATGAATATGAGAATTTGGTATATTATAGAAATGGCATCACAGGTCACTGGGAAAAGGATGGACAATTCAATAAATGGTGCTAGAGCAATTGATTATCAAAATGGAAAAATAAAATAAAATTAGCTTCCTACCTCACACTATATATAAAGAGCAACTTAAAGCCTTTTATGTAAAAAGACAAAAATTTAAAGCTTTTAGAAGAAAATATTGGAGAATAGTTTTGTGCCCTTGGGGTGGGGCAGGATTTCTTAGGTAAGACCTCCAAAGCACAATACTATAAAGGATAAATTTGACTATATTAAAATGAAGATTTAATACATTAA